>NC_081414.1:694530229-695778979 GCF_030272615.1 Cryptomeria japonica
CAAATACATGCATGCACAAAGTAAGCTTCCTTAAAGTATTAAAGTATTTTTGTACATACACTCCACACAAAATGATAGTAAATATATTGGAAAAAAATGAATGTCAAAGTTAGTTCAAGCATAGAATCAAACACTTCACACAATGTGAATAACAAAGTAACTTTCACACTCACACAAACACATCCACTTTAGATAACATGAATGCCATAAACTTTCATGCATGCAAATGGTGAATGCATAAGTTCATTCATACACTTTAGTATGGATGCATAGATACACAATGAGTACCAAATTTTATTCACAAGTGTGTGCACACAATGAATGCCAAGTTATTTCAAACACACAACAATAAAAGCCAAAGTTCATTCAAACACATAGAAAACACAATTTAAAGTGTTCTTATACACACATTGCACACACAAAGTTAACATCAAAAGTTAATTTGTACATTCCACACAAAATAATAACCAAACTTCATTCATACACACACAAAAATAAAGTTTTTTTCATTCACACAAGTTAAAGATACATCATTCACACAACGTTAGCACACACACTTCACAAAATGGATGTCAAATTTAAACACCACTTCACACACATAAAATAAGCAAATGGTGAAGTTGAAGTAAACACTAAACACATGGTAAAGTTCAAAAAACATGCTTCACACAAAGTTAGTTTAACGGATCAAAAAGTAAACACTAAACACATGGTGAAGTTCAGAAACATGCTTCACATAAAGTTAGTTCAATGGCTCAAAAAGTAAAAACTAAACACATGGTGAAGTTCAAAAATATGCTTCACGTAAAGTTAGTTTAACTGCTCAAGAAGTAAACACTCAATCCCAAACATGCCAAATAAAAAAAACACAAGGTGAATCCCAAAGCTAAAACACACTCTTACCATTAAGTCAGTTTAGCCACTTCACACATAGATTTTTCAAACACAAACTTCATACATATACAAAGTAAATACTCAAGTTCAAACTACCAAAGCTAAAGTTAATAAACATTCGAAACACACACACTTCCAAAGCTAGTTGAAATACACACATCACACAATAACATTGAGATACACATACCCACATGTAAAGACACCACAAAGTGATTGCAAAAATTACACACCACTTGAAATTTACCTAAATTAAATTTCAAACATAAACATGCTCACAAAATTAGCACAAATAAAAGGTGAAAGCCAAAAATTAAACATACCTTCATTCACATTTCATATGGAATTTGTTAAAACACACATACCACATAAAGTGAATGCAAAAGTTAAATTCCAAACACACGAGTCATACAAAATGAATGCCAAATTTAAACACCACTTCACGCACATAAAATAAATGCATGGTGAAGTACAGAAACATGCTTCACACAAAGTTAGTTCAAAATACTCTTCGCACTCTTCGTACAAAGTTAATTAATACTCAAGTTTAAACTCTTCACTAAATCCATGCCTAAGTTAAAAACACTCTCTTCACACAAAGATACTTCAATCTTTTCACATAGTTTTTTCAAACACACAATTCATACTATACAAAGTAAATACTCAAGTTCAAACTACCAAAGCTAAAGTTAATAGACATTCGAAACACACACACTTCTAAAGCTAGTTCAAATGCATACATCACACAATAACATTCAAATACACATACACACCACAAAGTGATTGCAAAACTTACACACCACTTGTTGTTTGCCCAAATTAAATTTCAAACACAAACACGCTTACAAAATTTACACAATTAAAAAGTGAAAGCCAAAGTTTAAACATACGACATACTCCATTCACACAATGTTAGTACATGACAAAATACAAGCACGCATGTAAAGTGAAGCTAAAGTTATAAAACATGCTAAAGTTCAAACACATTTCATATGGAATTTGTTCAAACATGCATACCACATAAAGTGAATGCAAAAGTTAAATTCCAAACACATGATTCACACAAAATGAATGTAAAATTTAAATACATCACACAATAACATTCCAAACACATGATTCACACAAAATGAATGTCAAATACATACATCACACAATAACATTCAAACACGCATACACACCACAAAGTGATTGCAAAAATTACACACCACTTGAAGTTTGCCCAAATTAAATTTCAAACACAAACATGCTCACAAAATTTACACAAATAAAAAGTGAAAGACAAAGTTTAAACATACTACATACTCCATTCACACAATATCAGTACATGACAAAATACACGCACACATGTAAAGTGAAGCTAAAGTTATAAAACATGCTAAAGTGCAAACACATTTCATATGGAATTTGTTCAAACATGCATACCACATAAAGTGAATGCAAAAGTTAAATACCAAACACATGATTCACACAAAATGAATGTCAAATTTAAATACCACTTCACACACATATATTAAATGCATGGTGAAGTTCAAAAACATGCTTCACATAAAGTTAGTTTAACCACACAAAAAGTAAACACTTAAGTTCAAATGTGCCAAATTGCAAATACTCTAGGCGAATCCCAAAGTATCCATTCTCTTCTCATAAAGTTAGTTTAGTCAACTTGCATTTATTCAAACACAAACTTCATACATATATAATGTAAACACTAAAGTTCAAACTATCAAGGCTAGCATATTCTTAATGCACTCAAATAACTAAGCTCACACACAAATGAATAACTAAGCTCACCCAAACCAAGGAGATTCCAAAATTTAGACCCACACCTCACACAAATACTAAGTGGATGCAAATACACACAAAAGATAAGTGGCTCAAATCCAAGTGAATTTAAAAGTACTTCAAGCACAAAATTTCAAGCACACACCTCACAAACACAAAATAGATCATATCAAAATTCACTGAAACAATAAAGGATGTCAAAGTTCAAGACTTAAATAAGTGGTTGTTATTACACACAAATAAGAAGTGGCTCACTCTAGGTGAATAAGAAAGTTCAAATGTATATAATAAGCACACAAATGGTAATTCAATCAAATAAGTGAATTCAAAAGTTCAACTTCACATTTCAGTCATAGAAAATTAATACCACAATTCTCTCAAATAAATTAAGGGGATATGAAAGTTCAAACATATACTTCATGTAAGAAAAAAGATGTCAATATACATACAAACTAGCATACTTAATTTTTTTTTAAATATGTAAATTACGTCAAATTTTTTTTTAAAAATAATTGTTAAAGATTAACATTATATAATTGAATATAATTTAACTTGCTTATAAAATACATGCTGAAAATTATAATAAAACATTACATATCAAAACAATCTTACCCTTTAGTTAAAATTCCTTTTTCATGCACCTTCTCATACTCTGCCTTTCTCAATATATTGCTTTTTCTCCTAAAACCAATCCCCAAAAAAATCAAACCAACCATCAACCTCTAACATATTTTGCAACATAACTAAATAATTTACCAACCTTATGGTAGCCTAGCTGCAAACCTCATCTGACAAAGACTTCCACTTATCAGCACCATCTTCGGCAACCTGCATGTAGGAACATGACCCAAATAAGAAACAACTTGATGCCCGATGTTATTCAATTTGAAATTTCCCTTTGCAATATAAATAGGTATTAAGAAGCCCCAAAGTAAATCATTTACCAAATTAGTAGGCATCATAGATGAATAAGACTAACGAACATTTTAAGGACAAATCCAAGTAAGCATATTTTAAGACACAGGCTCACATAATGCAACTGAAATGCCTACCAAGTGAATTAGACAAATACCTTGTGTTCACTAACTGTACTGTAAAGATGGTACAAACACCCTAGAAATTTCAAATAAAAAATTAGACAATTCAAATCGAAGCTACAAACATCAATCCACCGAATAAAATGCAATGTAAAACTACTCCCATGCAAACCTAGTAGAGAATACAAAAATCTATATATATATATATATATCTTGAAATCATTAATGATTTGAGAGACAAAAAAAACAAAAAAACTTTATAATTCTTTACATTAATTAAAAATTTATGATAGATCAATATAGTTGATTTTAGATTTTAAAATAAAATATAATCAATTGTGGAAATTTATTGATAATTAACTACTGATAAATGTCAAAGATTCTATCTAGAAACTTATTTATTAATAGACCATGTATTATGTAATATGGATTCATCTCTCTCCTAGCCTTATGTAGTTCTTAAAATTGTGGATCATCCTCTCCAATGCATGTATCATGGACATCCTCAAACCCATAATATAAATAGATCCATGAAAATGATAAAAGTGTGGTGACTAATGACACCTAGGAGCTCCACTTGTTGGAATCGTTTGCCATTGTGCCAAAAGCTTGAACTATCAATGCCCGATACAAACATGCCAGATTTAACCTGAACCATGGGAGGCGATTAAGCCATGTCACGAGTCCCCAAGGATGTGCTGACCACCAAGTCAACAATCTTTGCCTCAACATTAACTGAGCCTTTAACAGCCATTGAAGGGACACTCGAACCCATGACCCAAGGCTTTGATACCAATTGTTGGAATCATTTTCCATTGCGCAAAAAGCTTGAACTATCAACACCCGATACAAACACCAAATTTAACCTAATTTGTGGGAGGCGATTAAGCCATGTCATGAATCCCCAAGGAGGTGTTGACCACCAAGTCAACAACACTCTCATCAACCCATGAAAGAGGCATATTATGCTAAAATAAGATTTGTGTGAGAGAAGTAATATGTTATAAGGTCTCGACCTCACCACTCTCCTTCAAAGTAGAAGGGATCATGGCATGTTGAATCGAAGACCTAGCTAGGGCTCTTAGTGGCTAGTCTTGAACATGATGTGATCTTCCTTATCTTGTGTAGAGCCTTGACCCAAAATCACACATATAAGGATAGTTTGGAATGTCAATAAGGATGAACTCGATAGAGTTTGCTCAAGAAATATTGTAGCACCTCATTATTGCTACATCAAAGATGGTAAAAAATATCTACCACTTATCTCAAAAATCATTTTTTATTCTTAAGTGTTAGCAAATGAATATTATTTTTTTGCAACTTACATGCATAGGTGTATTTGTTCTTGAATCAACAAATAATGCATACAAATTATATTTTAATTTTTTTTTATCTTTCACTTATTTATATGATAATTTTATAGAATAAAATTGTAATACATTTTCTCTACAATTTGACCATGTATTTATTTTGCCACTAGTATAAATTGTGAGAATAATAGATTTTAATGATGTGGCAAGGGCTCTCTAATGTGTGTTCATTGCATTAACATTTTCTAAGTTTTTAATTATTATTAATTTATTTTTTTTGCTTCAATTTGTTTTAATATATTCTCTTGTGTCTCAAGCATGGTGGGGAATGGATAAAATTTGAATGAGATTGGATTGTGTCTTCTCTTTAGCCAAACTTTTCTCATTCATTCAATCTGATGGGTTATGATTTAGAAGAGTTCAAAAGGTTTTCATTTATTAAAAAACAAAACTAAAATAATTATAAATAATTTTATTTCAATTAAAACTACTAAAAATATGTAAATATTACATCATCAACTTTGTAGATATCATGGCGACATGGTATTGAGGTTGAATGCACTTTAATAGTTTGAAAATTGACTCTAATGGCTATAAAATGTTTGCATTATATGCTACAACACCAAATTTAGGTCTCTCATTGCATATGCCCAAGTACTTATGCAAATTGTCCATTCAACAAGCAACCAAAATGCACCTTTGACCCTATTTATTAATTAATTGAAAATAAAAAAGAGTGTTGTTGTGATTTTCAAATTAACTGATAAATATAGCCAAATACACTTAAAGACGCATTCTATTTGCTGAAAAGACTAGTCATACTTATATTGTAAGTACTTTGACCATATGATTGTCAATACACATGTACCTATGTTGTAATATTATTAGTACAACTTAATTGATAATGAATAAGAGGAAATGGAGAATTTTCAACTTATGTTTATAGAAAGTTCACTCTCTATTTTCCACCTTATTTCCACTAACTTATTATTAAATAAATATAACTAAAAAAATAATTTTTATTTTATTTTTTACATATTTAATAAATATATGATTATCAAGACTTTCACTTTTATTAATTTCAATAAATTAATTTTTTTAACATTTCATATCACCTTGAACCTTATTAACGTATGAGAAAACACATGACCAAGACCCTTCCACCTTGCACTCATGTTGCTCTCGTCATTTAAGTGATTTTATTGTTATTTCTATTATCTTGCTTTCAAGACACTACCCGCTGCAACTTTTTTTTATTTTTCTATTATCTTGATTTCAAGGCACTATCATGTGACCTTGTGTCCTATATTTTTGTTTGTGTGAATATGTGTATATATTTTTAATTAATAGAAACTAAGACATGTATTCATTAAAAACACAAATTGAATCATAAAATATAATGGAAAAATTAAATCAGAAAATATGATCAGAAAAATGATTTAAAAAAAGTGGAAAGAGAGCTGCAAATAACAAGAATCTAAAACACTCCAATTGATTTCACTTCTGCCCGTGGTCAAGAAGTCTATAAAGACATTGGGGCAGGAAATGGAAACGGCGTTGCCTTTGTTGAAAAGGTCTAGTGTGACTGTGCGGGGGCAGAGTGTAGACATAATGTTGACATAATGTTGTTGCAGACTCAAGGAGTGACAACATTCTGTTAAAATATAGAGTTTAATATTTGCTCTTCGAATTGGCTGCTCATGTTTTCTGCAGATTTGAGGTTCCTTCATCTGGAAATTATGCTCGGTACTAAATTCTCTGAAATTTGGCTCTAATTGTGCAGAGCATCACCACTGAGGAATTGCCTCTAATCGTGGAAATGGGTAAGCTCAGACTTCGTAAGCAAACAATGTGGTCAGATTTGCCTGAATATTTGATGGAGAGAATACTGGAATGCCTTCCAGTGGACTGCTTCTTCCGTTTCAGGGCTGTCTGCAATACCTGGAATACTCTCTTCTCATCCCAACATTTCAATTCCATAGCTAGAAATAGCCAGCCATTTCTCATTCTTTGCCCCTCCAGCACCCAAATGCCCTCCCTACTCTATTCCTTTTTCACCCACACTTGGCGAACCATTTCTTTATCTTTCATACCTCATGAGTGCCAGTGCCCCATCAATTTCAGAGGTTCTGCTTCTGGGCTGCTCTTGGCGGACATTAATGCCAATTTCTGCTTTGGGTATAGTTCTCCAACGCTATGTGTTTGCAATCCTCTTAGCCAAATGTACTCCTTGCTGCCAGAAATGGGTTCTGTGAGTAGAATCATGGCCAAGGCAATTTTGCCAGTGGGGGATAAAACGAATGAATATACAGTCATGGTGGTGGGCATGAGCAGCACTGATAGAGTTCTATTAGAAGCATATAATTCCACTACCAAGGCATGGAAAGTTGCAGGCACCATTCCTGATGTGCATATAAGAAATGAAAACATGTTCTTTTGCAAGGGCTCTTTGTTCTGTGTCACTGCCAGTGGGGGTATAATGGCCTACAATGTTGAACAGGGGATCACAACAATTGTGTCCATGCCCACAGTAGATGCACACAATTTGTGGGCTCGACTTGTTTGTTGTAAGATTGGTTTGGTTGTGGTTGGGGCAATTGAAGAAAATCACAGTTTGAAAGGCTTGATTATGTGGGAATTAGTTTTTCATGAGATGGTGAAGGATTATAAGTGGGTAGAGATTGGGAAAATGCCCAATTCTGTCTGTGAGGAGTTCAGAAGAAGCTCAAATTCAAATTGGTTTGATTGCGTGGGAGTGGGGGATAAGATCTGTTTCAGAGCCAATGAAAGCATGTTGATACTTGTTTATGATGTGAGCAGAGCCTCGTGGAATTGGCTAGCCAAGTTTTGTGAAGATTTGAGATTTGTGAGTATGGGATGGCTACCCCTGCAACCCATGTCCAATCTCAAATTCTGCTAAATTTGGTTGGGGGTAATCATATGTGCCACGTTTTGGCAACATTTCATAGTTTTGTTCAGGTTCTTTAGGGCCATGTTTATGAATCAAAGTGTTATTTTGCATCTGTTTTGGTCTGTTTATTTGTTGATTGTTGTCTTATGTTTCTTATGGTTGTTGATGTAAAAGATTTCGGGGTCTTTCACAATTCGTTTGTCATTCATAGCTTTAGTCCAAAGCATTTATTTCAATCAAAATAAAAATTTAATCTTACTCTAATCAAAACAAAGCGTTATCATGTAATTTTATAATAGTAAAATTTGTATATTCATTTAATTTTAGATTTGTCTTAAGAATGTGTTGTATATTTTGTTATTTAACATTTTTTATTTAATACACATTCTTATGTTATTCATTTCAACGCATATTTTACCACAACATCAAAATACATCTTTGATCACATCTATGAATTAAATAAAAATTGAAAAAATGTTCTCTGATCTTAATTAATTAGTAAATACAGGCAAATTAACATATTGATGTCTTGGATAGACAGTGCATTTAAACATCTATGGATTCTGAATCCCCGCATTGTTGTAGATGGGGAGAGATTTACCTGGGCTCTACTGGTATACCGTTGAGCTTATCTAATTCATTCAAACATTGACTCTCCTACCACAGAATTACAACAAAAACTAAGAAAGTCTGGTATTGGGCATGATTTCCAATGGAAGGTATCTCATGCTTATATATCTCAAATCCGCAGGGAAATTGAACACCCAACTCCAGGAACCTCCACTTACATCATATACAAGCATTTTCGTGCTTTCATTCGCTCTCAAACAGATTTTATCTCCCACACCCACACACTGAAACCAATCTGAATTCGAGCATCTTCTAAATTCATCAAATACAGAACTGGGCATCTTCACAATCTCTTCCCACACATAATCCTTCATCGTCTCATTAAAAACCACCTCCCACATAATAACACCCTTCAAACTGTAATTCTCTTCGATTGCCCCAACCACAACCACTCGGGACTCACAGCAAATCAATTGAGCCCACACATTGTGTGCCCCTGCTGTGGGCATGGCCACAACTGTTGTGATCCCCTGTTCAATATTGTAGGTCATCATGCCCCCATCAGTCATACAGAACAAACAGCCCTTGGAGTAGATCATGCTTTCATTCCTTATAACCACATCAGGAATCGTACCTGCAACTTTCCATGACTTGCTTGTTGAGTCATACACCTCTAATAGAACCATATCCCTGTTGTCCCTGCCTATCACCATGACCTTATATTTATCCCTTTTAGGCCCCACTGGTGAAATAGTGTTGGCCATAATGGTAATCACACAAGCCATTCCAGGCAGCCTCAAGCATGTTTTGTTTAGTGGGTTGCAGATATATAGCACTGGAGAAGTATGGGCATACCAGGAATTGGTTTGGAGGCCTACCAATAGAAGCCCTGAAGCAGATCCCCCAAAATTGAGAGGGCAATCATGAGGTATGAAAGATACAGAAATGGGTCGCCAAGTGTGGGTGATGAAGGAATAGATTAGGGATGGTAGTTGGGTTTTGGAAGGGCAAAGAATGAGAAATGGCTGGTTGTTCCTTGCAATGGAATTAAAGTGCTCTGACGACAACAAGGTATTCCATCCCCTGCAAACAGACCTGAAACGAAAGAAGCAGTCCACTGGCAGGGATTCCATCACTCTTTCCTTCAAATGCTCAGGCAAATCCGACCACATTGTTTCCTCACAGACTCTGAGAATTACAGGCAATTAAGATGATTAGAGATGGTAACTAATCATGACATTGCCAAACTTAACATCTGGTCAAGCACGTGGAGTTTACTGAAGGCAAAGACTAAGGAAAACCATGCCGGTCAAGAGCAGAATATTTTTTTTATCTCCCTCCCGATTTGTTTTCTTTCCCGTCCACAATCCAATGTGCTCTTTACAGGTCTTTCCAAATGCTGTCACATACCAGGGTGGGTCAAATAAGAAACCTCATCCTGGACATAGATGCCCATTAGAAACTCATGTTTCATGATATCAATACCATAAAAGTGAAAAATGCAGTGTATAGAGAAGTGATTTTGCATATGTATACATCTAAACAAACAAATACATATTGCTACATTTGTTCATATCAAATGTACTAGACATAGATAAGTACATAGATATGATATAAAAGATAGATGCAACATTGGAAGAAATAAATTTCACATTCTTATGACAATAATATAGGTGACATGTATTTGAAAATTAAGACTGGACAACTTGTCTTATGTTTTTGGAAACAAACATTACATATGTGTGTAGATATTGTTCCTCCATAAAAATTTTGAGTAAATTCTTGATATTAAATTATTTTCTATCTAAGCTTATATTCTTGTTTTAAATTTAACATGTTTTTAAATTATGTAATTTTATCTTATGTTAAAAATTTTTATATCTTTAGTTTTTTTCGTTTTTTTTAATCGGTAAAGGCAGAGCCAAATTATATTGATTATGTAGAATTTACAGAGCTAAGATAGCAATAGATTTTTTAGCAGAATCCAAAAAAGAAGCATCAAAATTCCTTCTAGTAGAAAAGAAGGAATGCTAATGCTACCAGGCATTCTATGGAAGGCATAAGGAGTCCTTCTTAAAAAACATATGTAAGTCTGAGGAAACCCTTTTAAAACAAAAATTTAAAGTCTAAATGGCAGAAACTTGCTGCCCTATTAACAAAGATTATGTTGATGAAAGCAAATACCTGCTCGAGAGACAAAATATAAAGCTTAAGGTGGCTAAAGGGGACCTAGCTTGCACTTTCCTTGTGGGCTTTAGATGGCAGATGCTCCTTCCTCGCACGTCCACGACCTCTGCTCGGAGGGTGACCCCTACCACGGCCAAGGTCGGACCCCCGACGACCCCTGCTAGCACCACCCCTGCGAGCCTGTTCCAATTGAGGGTTTTCATGTTCTGGTTTCGGAGGCAGAATGTCGTTGAGTCTTGCAAACTAAATTAGATCCTCCTCTCTACCCGGGTCGTCTGAATTCTCTCCCAGGAACCGCCATTTAAGGTAGCCAAGACCAACTCCCGCAAAAACTCAATGCCTATCCAAGTCTTTCCCTTTAAGGTCAAGCAAGAAAGGATAATAGTTAATTAGTTCTCCATGAGCATTGAAGAGGATTCTATCACCTGGCCGAGGAGCCCCAGAGTCATGAATTGCCTTGTTTAGAATTTCCTGGAGCTCTTGGGTGACCTCTTGTGGAAAAATCTTCTTGGTGAGAGTCCAAACTGCCTGCTTGGCGAGTTTTAGGTCTAGTAGAGAGGCGACGAACCTTGAGGAAATGTTGGTGTTGTCCCGAGGATACTCGTCTCTGTTCAGGTGTCCGCTACCCAAGATCATCTTGATTGCCAATATGAGAGGGAAATCCGAGTAGAGGAGGAGGCGCTTGAGCCTCAAGTCTAAAATTTTCCTGAAAGAGACTTGACGCGTTGACGTCGAGAGGGAGATTGGAGTGTTTGCTCCAAAATAGGAAATGGGTCTAGGATACATGCTTATGATGAAACCAGAAGGGGGCTTGGACGCCATAGATGGCAGAGCAGGCTAACAACAAAGGAGGAATTCAGACTCTGAGAGAAGATAGTGAAGGGATGGGAATGAGAATAGAATGCAGAAAATGAATGCGAAGAAGAAGGTTGGCACACTCTTTAACGCCAAATAATGAGGGTCGGGTTTGCAATAAATTTGCCAACAAAGGTGGCGAGGGATGTTTGTCCTTGGCATGCCAAATCTCCTGTTCAGGCCACGCAAACCATAAGTTGATTTGACAATTTGTCAGCTATATCTCGAAAGGAGGATCGGAGAAAGCATAGGTCATGACTGCAGCTTAAATGATGTGATTAACTGTGGGCCCACTCTCCCCAAGAAAGGTAGGATTAAATTTGAATTGATATAACCGTTAAACTTAGCCGCCAAGGTTAAGTTTAATGTTGTCCATAAAGCAAAATGTTAAGTAGCTTCTACATGGTCCTAAAGGGATTCTCGCATCTGAATAAACCTCTGGGGTCCTAGCCTGTCAATTGCAATGGTCTACATGAGTAACAGGCAGATACCCCTGATCCCAACTGTAGAGGTAAGATCCTTGAGCGGCTAATTTCGAAAGAACATCTCCCTCTGAGTTTGCTTCTCTGTAGATGTGCTTAGCTTCATAGTTGTCAATCTTGTCCAGGCTTGCGACTATGCTTTCTAGAATTCCTTGCAGTCTCCAATTTGGAGTGGTTTTCCTCTTGACGACATTTATTGCTATCTCTGAATCACCCTCCACTAGGATGTTATTAAAACCATGGTCAATGCAATCTCTCAGTCCAAATTGCAAAGCTTTGAACTCTGCTATGTTGTTTGTGTTTGGGGGGATTGGCTTTGCCATTTCCCCAAGAGTTGCTCCTGTGTGATCTCTGATTACATATCCTATGCCTGAAGGGCCCGGGTTGCCTCTTGAGGCACCATCGAAATTTAGTTTTATCCAGCCAGGCTTTGGAGGAGACCAGATAGCAGTCTTTCTCCTATTGTCTTTTTGCCCAAAAGAGGGAGGAATCATGATTCCATGCCAGTTTTTCCTTATGCTTTCATGCCAACATGAGAAAACTTTTGGCGGACCTAAAGAGAAGGATATCTTACAGTTCACTGAATCCACAATAATCGATTCAATTGAGTTCAAGATTATTTCTATTCTTCTGGATTTGTTGTCAAATAGCCTATGATTTCTCTCCTTCCAAATTTCCCAGACTAAACTTGAAGGGGACATTTCCATGATTAAGCTCAAGGTGGACTCCTTAGTTGGGATAGGCCAGCTTTGAAATAGGGATTTGATGTCATTCGGTAGAGTTGTGATCAGGCCAAGTTTAGCACAGAGCCATCGCCAACATTTGGACACAAAGGGACAAGTGAGTAGTAGATGGTCCACTATCTCTGATTGAGCTTTGCACATGATGCACCTAGAGGGTCCTACATACCCCATTTTTGTGAATTTTTCTGCAGTTAAGATCTTCCTTTCATAAGCTAGCTATGCAAAGATCCTTGCCTTAGGGATGACTTTAGAGCTCCAAAACAACTTCTTGGGGAAATCTAGTTGATCCTGAGCAACATTGTTAACCAGTACTCTGTAACCATCTCTAGGATTGTAGAGCCTTGTTTTAGGAGCCCAAATTAAAGAGTCATTCCCTCTTCTTGGAATAACATTTCTTGCTTTTAAGAGTTCTTTGAGTTGGTCTATATCATTCCTTGTGGTTGGAACTCCTTCCAATGATTTCCATCTCCAACTTTGAGAGCCAGGTGAACCATCAAAATTCAGATAATCTCTCACTCTGACACCCCAGTGGTGCTTAAGCCAGTTTTCTGTTGTTGGAATGTTGAGTGAATTAGCAATGGGAGGGTAGCCACCCCAGGAGTCTTCCCAAAAGAGGCTTGAAGCTCCATCTCGGATATCCCATGAGAGCTGTTCTAAGATCAAGTTTCTGCAGGAAATTAAAAAATTCCACGTTTTAGAACCTTGGGGAATGAGTTTGCTCATAGAAGATTGGTTGGTTCTTGATCTGGTAAATATTTAGTAGCTAGCATTCTGGCCCATGTGATATTAGGATTCTTGATGAACTTCCATACTAGTTTGGCCCCTAGGGCTTTGTTTTGCAATTTGAGATCCTTAATGCCTAAACCCCACAAGACTTTAGGCTTGATTATTTTTTCCCATGCAATTAGAGCTATTTTGTGTTTCTCCTCTGAATTTTGCCAGAAGAAATTCCTCATTTTCTTAATAAAAAAGGCATTTGCACTTGCTGTGAGAGATAGGATGGATAATAGATAGATGGGCAGGGCCGATAATACTGATTGGATCATCACAACTCTACCAGCCTAAGACAGTCATTTCCCTTTCCAGGAGTTTGAGATCTGATCCACTTTTAGTTTAAGAGGATCCCACAATTTAGCATTCCCGGTGCCATGATCAATTGGGATTCCCAAATGGATACAAGGAAGGGATCCTTCACTACAATCCAAAATTGAAAGTATTTTAGACTGCAAGAGTCTAGAGGTAGAAAAGAAGTAAACCTTAGACTTGTCCTTATTCCTTATTTGGCTTGAGGCTTTCCCAAAGGTGTCTAGAATTTGTTTTATATGGGAAGCCTCTTTGATTTTTGCTGCCCCCAAGAGGAGGTTATCATTTGCAAACTGCTGATGTGTGACTGTAAAGTTTCTAGTTACTTTGATTCCCTCTAAAAGATTGTTCATGGGGCTTCTCTTTAATGTCCTACCCAAAACCTCCCCCATTATAACATAGAGAAAAGGAGATATAGGATCTCCTTGTCTAATTCCCCATTTAGAGGAAAAAAAGCCTTCTGGTTTCCCATTTACCAAGATTGAAAATTTCAGAGTGGAGATGCATTCAAAGACCCAGTCAATCCACTGTTTTGCAAAACCAAAGGCTTGCATAACCTTGCAGAGGAAGCGCCAGTCTACACTATCATAAGCCTTTGAAATATCTACTTTAATCATCATACCTGGTCTTTTAGTGCTTTGGAGAGTATGGATTGCTTCTTGTGCTATTATGGCTCCATCAAGAATTGAACGACCTGCAACAAACCCTGTTTGTTCTTCTGATATGATTGATTCCATGAGGGGCTTCATTCTATTCATCATGACTTTTGAAAGGATTTTATAAACTGTGTTGCAAAGTGAGATGGGTTTGAAATCACCCAGCTTTACTGCATTCTCCTTCTTAGGGATGAGGACGATGAATGTGTTGTTTACTTCCTTAAGCAGCCTTCCTGATCTTCTTGAGCATTCCAGAGCTGCCACAAGATCCTGACCTAAGATGTGCCAGCACTTCTTGAAAAAGTCCGCTAGGAAGCCATCTAGGCCAGGAGCTTTACCCGAAGGCAGTTGATTGAGGGCTTGAAATACTTCATCCATCTTTAATCTCTCATTTAGATTTTGGTTCTGCTTATCTGTTATGATCTTGGGGATCACATACAACATCTTTCCTTGCTCTGATAACTGAGAACCTTCAAAATTGTTTAGGAGATTGAAAAAGAAAGAAGTGATTTCCTTCTTGATTTCATCAAGATCCTCTATGATCCGGTTGTCCTTGGACTCCAGTTTTGATATCCATTTCTTACTCCTTCTAATCTTTGTTACATTGTGGAAGAACTTAGTGTTTTTGTCTCCCATACTAAGTCAGTTCTTCCTCGATTTCTGCTTCCAAAAAATCTCTTCTTTGGACAAGATATCCTCATATTCCAATAGGAGCACCTTTTCTTGTTGGAAGGCTTCCAGATCCATACCTTCCAGGATGATCTTATCATTTAGGGTTGCCAATCTTCCTTCTATCGAACTTTTTGTTGAGAAGATATTTCTGAAGTGCTGGGAGTTCCATTGAAGCAGTTTTGTTTGACAATTTTCAACTTAGCACTAAAGCAAAAGAGTTTTGATCCTACCACCATCGCCTCTTGCCACCACTTTTCTATCAAAGTGAGAAAGTTTTGGTCCTTCATCTACATGTTCTCGAACCTAAATGGGGCTTTGCAATTTGACTTATTGTCAATCAAGGAAAGCAATATGGGGTAATGATTCGATCCTGAACAGGGGATAACCGAGCATGAAAGGGTGAATGGGAAGCTCCTTAAGTCTCCTTGCCAAAAGAATCTATCTATTTTTTTGGCAATATTGCTAAAACCTTTCCTTCTATTTGTCCAAGTAAACAAATCACCTGAGTCTATTTCCATCAGACCATTCCTATCAATCCAGTCGTTGAAGTCCTACTGAGATCCACCTAAGCGGATTAATCCTCCCCTTTTATCAAAAGTTCTTCTGATAGCATTGAAGTCACCCCCCATAAAGAGTTGTTCCTTAGTATGAGAAGACAGGACTACATCTAAGGAAGACCATAAAAGGCATTTGTTGAGGGGGGAGATTGGGCCATAAGTATTAATAACAAAGAAAGATGAATTGGACTGGAGGTGGGATACTTTTGCCAGGATCCAATTCCTATTTGAAGCAATGCCATCAACTTTAACTTGGTAAGGCTTCTAGATTATCATTAGGCCTCCTGAAGCCCCATCTGAATCCACTGTCACTTGTGAGGAAGTAATGAAATGGGGGCTAATTCCACTACCAAATGCAACTGCTTGCATATTATCCAACTTTGTTTCTTGTAAAAAAATGATTTCTGCACTGACCAAAAGAATCCTCCTTTTGATCACCCTTTGTTTGTTAAGGGCATTGAGACCCCTAATATTCCAAGATAAGATTTTCATTGTTGTTCAGGATGGGGATTCCCCTTCCCTACTTTCCAAAGGTCTTGAAGTTTTGATTGGTTTTCAACAGCACCATCTAAAGTCCTGGCTTCAATAAGAGATTTGCGGCCTTTCTTAGGAGGGGAGGAGCCAAAGTCTGGTTTTTCCAATCCCTCATGGATCTGATGAAGGCCTAACTTTCTTTTTTCTTTGACCTGAGAGTACAGTACTGCTAGAGGGGTATCTAGAATTGAGTTTGGGTCTTCATCCTGGATCATTAGATCCTGCAGTAATTTCTTAGCATTTTGATCTAAAGAAAGGCCCAGATCTTGAGGAGTTAGAATGGGAGAAAACATAGATGGGATTGGGCTACCCATTGAGAGATTAAGAATCTGTTCTGCAGGGGGAAGATCTAAGGGAGAGTGGATCTCACCATCAAATAGAAGAGGCTCGTGATCCTCTTCTAAATCAGCTATAAGATCATTTTCAACGACCTCCTCTTCTTGCAGGATTTTGGCAACTTGCAAAGGTTTGAGGATGGGTTTCTTAAGATGGATGGAACCTTTCTGTTTGTTGTGCCTAAGACTATTTTTTTTTTTTTGAACCTTGGAAGGAGGCTGAGAGAAGATATTAAAAGCTCCTCTGGAGAGGGAAGGAGTTTTCTTTTGGCGAAATAGACTTCTAACTGCTTTTTGAGGCTGCAACTTATGAATTGGGGAGAGAATAAGAGGAGGGAAACTATGAGAAGAAAGAAGAGGGGATGGAGAAATCATACCTGTGCTAGAGGGCAGCAACTAGCCAAGAGAATCTTTAAGGCAGGGGGAAGAACTAGGAGTGAGAAGTGGCTGAGACTCTGGAGGAGCTGAAGGTACTGGAGAAAAGGCATGATCTTTGTCTTGAGATTGGCCAATGGCAATCCTACCAAGCTAATTTGCCTCCACTGCAGGTGGAACCAAAGGATTATCCTGACCCCTATCCAGCTTCAGACCTTCCTTAATCAGGGAAGCTCAATGGTGAAACTGATGTGTGAGTTGAATAGCACCCATTGAGGCTGCCATTGAATTGTTCTTGATTAGTTGGTTTTAGAGAATACATTTGCCAGGAATTTGCTTGCCCAGTCTTTGCACTTTTTGCTTCCATCTTCCCATTTCTGAAATGATTTCTAGAACACTGTAGAATCTTGTTTGGAGATCAATCTCCACATAGATGTTTGCTACGTCTCCTTTAAGACCTCTCAAGAAATCCTCCTCAGTACCCACTAGGGTTCCTAAAGCATCACCAATTTTTAGCAAAGCCTCCAGGCACCAAAACTCAGATGGAAGGCCCACTAGAGATAACCAAGCAGGGGTTTCTCAAATCTATGACTCGTCGGATCAAAGCCTGGTTTCCAGTTAATGAAGTTGAAAGATGAGCCTTGAAAGAACAACGGGCATCCTTCCGTGATTACTTTCTTTAGGGAAGAGTCAACACACTCTAGAAAGAAGAAATCATTCTGTAGCAGTCTGATTGTGATCAAACCTGGAAAAGAGGACATCCACCAGGAGATTATGTCTTTGTTGTTCTCGCCTATACCACACCATTGTGCAAAAAAGGCATTTTCTTTAAATCTGACGATCATGGGGTTGATGGAATCGGAAGGTAGGATGAAAAGTTTGCTACCCATGGTTTTCCGATTCCATATCTGATCCTGGAGAACAGAGGCGGGAGGCGGACGATGGGAAGAAGGTTTTTTGAAATTCGAATTCATAGCACTCCTGAAACGCTGCTTAGTTTGGTGGCCATCATGGCTACGACCCAGAGATACATTGGGTGTAGAGAATTTTTGAACCCTGGCTAAGATGGGGATGTTATTAGGGCCTGTCACCACTTTCTTAGCCCAGGAGTCCAAGCTTGAGTGATTTCTGGAGTTTGTGGCCTGGGCAAAAAAGTTCAACCAAGGTTGGCTTTGCCAGGTCTGATTTCTCTTCCTCGGTGTGATCGAGGGCATTTGGTATGAGTGTGGAGTATGGAAACACATTGATTTCCTAACCACTAGCAGACGATCCCTATTGTAGAAACGATGTGGGCTCCCTGGCCTCCCTGATGCCCTACTAGGCCATGAATCGAACCTGCCATGAACTTGCCATGAACTCGCCATGAAATCTCCTGTCCTTAGAACAAAATTTGGAGAAGCTAGACTTTCACAAAGTTTCTCTTAGCCTAGTTAAAATATGCATGAGTTGCCCAAAAATTTACATGGGCATAAACCAAAAACCTACTTCAAAACATGGAGTTAAATTCTAACACAAAAACTGAAAAGAAAAGCAAGTCATATAAGCCAAACCCATGGAGTTAAATTCTAACACAAAAATTGAAAAGAAAAGCAAGCCATATAAGCCAAACCTAACCATGACGAACCTCAACAGGGAGAAGATGGCCCTAAGGCAAGCAAGGAAGAACTAGGAACAATTGAAGTGTTCACCTAGTGGACAATTGCCAGAATCTTCTTACCCCAATTTAGTTCTAGAGGTTTTGGAAAGCAATCTGTTACGAGACTTTTTCCGTGGAAACAAATTGTAATAAATATAATTAAATAAATGTAATTATGAACATTATTATAGTTATGAAAGGGTGTGATTTTTGGTAACCACCATGTGACATTATATAAACCCGTGAATTAATAAAGGACACACAAGGAGAAAATAATAGAGGAAAAAGAAATTAAAAGAAGCAAACGAGAGAGGATAGTTAAGGTCTGGTGGTTGGGCATTGGGCATTGGAGAAGGGGCATACAATGTGTGTCCAACTCGGGGTACAACGTACACCTAGGAGTGTCCTGGCCAGGGCTATGTTTATTTCATGATGTGAAGGTATGTGGGGTTCTGTGTAGGAACCGAGGACTTTTGTGTAGGAACCGTGTCCTCCTGGAGTGCTTCCTTGTCTGGAAACCCTAGGCCTATAACTAATCCTCTGCGTGGGGAAAGCAGTCTCTTCGTGATTTACAGATATGTATTAATCAATTTCATATAGTCATTGCCCTATTGTTTCAATACTGCAAATTATTATCTCAATGTTTTATTATTGATATATATATTAATGTTTATAAATATTTCCTCCTTGAATGTATTTAATGTATAAAATTTATATGGTTATATTTCAAATGTTTCTTTGAGATAAATTTATAATTAATTTACATATTATTACATTTACTTTTTTAAATATATTAAATGTGGTATTAAAGATTATAATAAATAATAAATTAAATTGTCTTACCGTCAAGATTATTTATTTTAGGTAAAAAGGTTAATTACATTAGGTTAAACTTTAATATTTGATTTATTTAATTTGTTACTAATATTTAATTAACCATAGAGAAAACGTACCATTTCATTTGGTATCAGAGTCAAATCAATCTAGAAAGAAACAATGAGAATAAATATGTAAGGTTTAAACATCTTGAAAAAAAAAAAGGTTAAAAGATAATCTTATCTAAATCTTATGATGTAAATCTTGAATCAAAACTATATTGTTATCTCTGAAAATTAATAAAATTTTACCCACCCCAAATTAGAACAACAATCAGTTGCTTGAAAAAAAAATGATACTATGGATTTTAGATTACAGTTTCAAATGGATGTCATTTTGTACACCCTTTGTTTCAAATTTCACTTTCAAGGAAGAAATTTTCCAAAGAAGAAGACTCCCATTTTTACCAAGAAGGCTTATTCCCAACTGCAAATCAAGTCAATAGTTGTAATTATATGTAGTAGTTGTAATTATACGCCTATTTTGAAGTTGAAAATAGTGAGTTCATATTTTCCCTAATAACAAATAAGACCCAATTCAAATTTCTTCATTGTTTTAACTATTTTGTCACAAGATCTTAGTATTACATTATTCCAAGTCTCAAATTACCTTTACACGAAATCACAAGATCTTAACATTATCATTATTCCAAATCTCAAGATTCGTCTTAAAAAGAAAAATCTGAATATGATAGGTATACCATGAGAAGTCAAATATCTTGTAATGGAAGCACCCAAATGTTGTCTGTAGGGCTCATAATATTTATATATTGAATATATTTCTTTTTTTGATCGGTAAAGGCAAAGCCAAAATTTATATTAACTTAGGTTAAATACAAAGATTATTCGTTGAGTTTCATCATTCAAAAAACACCTATTCTCAGAGAACCCAGCATAACATAGTTCCCTCAAAGGGCTGGAAACCTTTAGGCTTATGATTTAGCCATTTTATCAGAGCCATCAAAAAATTTAATAGTCTGGAGAAAAAAGGACCATAAACGATAATGGCAGATTTCCAACTACCTAGAACCAGAGTATTTAAACATGAAAGTATGAAGCCAAAATAAAATATATACAAATTTATGATTAAGTATCGGGTAGGGAAATTGAAGTATCAACAAAAGAGGGCCTAGCTTGCAGTGGGAAGGTCAAGTTGCGGCGGCTCCAATCTTGCTCGACTGCAACCTCTGCCTGTTGAACGACCCCGGCCATGACCCGCGCTCCTATGGCCTCTGCTCGAGCCACCTCTACAACTCTAGTTAGGTTTTGTTTCTTCTTCTGCAGCTTTCATAGGCAGGATTCGATTCATCTTTGCAAACTGGAAGAGGTCCTCCTCTTTTCCTTGAGCCTCTGGGTCGTCTCCTAAGAATCTCCACTTGAGATAGCTCAAACCTACGCTAGCAAAGACTCTGTGTCTATCTAGTTCTTTACCCTTCAGGTCAAGTAGGAATGGATAGTATTTGATGAGCTCTCCATGGGCATTGAAAAGAATCTGGTCACTTGGCTGGGGTGCACCAGAGTCATGGAGGGCCTTATTCAAGATTTCTTAAAATTCTTGGAGAATTTCCACTGGAAAGAGCTCCCTGGTGAGATTCCAAATCGATTGGTTGGGTAGCTTCTGGTCCAACAGAGAAGCCACAAACCTGGAGGAGATGTTGGTGTTGTCTCGCGGGTATTCATCCTTGCTCAAAAGGGCACTACCTAGAATCAATTTGACTGCAAGTAAAACTGGAGGATCTACATGGATAAGTAGACGCTTAAGTCTCAAATCCGTTATCCTTTTGAAAGAGACCTGGCGAGTGGAGGCGCTGAGTGAGATAGGAGTGTTTGCATCGAAGCAAGAGATGGGCCTCAGGTAAACACTCATGATAAAACCAAACGGAGGCTCAGAAGACATGGTGGTCGAAGGAAAAGACAGGCAAGCAGGAAAACTAGAGAGAAAAACCAGAAGATGCAGGAAGGAAATAAGGAAGCGAGAGGAGGACGCTTCGACAGGAAAATCGGGCGCACGACTCAACAAGTAATAATGAAGATTAGAGGGGCAATAAAGGCTCACATGAAGGTGGCAGAGAATAAATGCCCAGATCGAGCTAAATCTACTCAAGTACAGATAAAAGGATTAACCTGTAGACAACTCCTGCAAAAGGACTAGTGACAACGCTCTCGAGCTGGAGCTTCGAGAATCCCATTTTTGTGGAGGCAAAGTTTGATTTAGCGGTTTGTTAGCAAGACTAACCCGGACCCACCATAAGCCCTAGGTTTAAATGAACACTTTAATTGAAGAAAGGAGATAGTTGTTGGTATCAACCGCCAAAAAAGAGCAGGTCATAAGCGTTCAAATTTAAATTTTGCGATCCACCAACCTACTGGCAAAGAGCGGCCCCAAAAACCTGTATGAACAAAGCTTGTTAGCTTGTCCGATCTGCATTACTAGTGAGCTGAATACCCTGAGACCACCAATGAGTGAAATTGCCTTGAGCTGCTGATTTTGATAAGGCATCCGCCACTTCTTTCGCTTCCCTGTAGATATGTTTTGCCTCAAAATGTTCAAGGTTGTTCAAATTTTCTAGGATTCTTTCCAATAATGCTTGGAGCCTTTAGATGGGGGTTTTCTTTTTCCTTATAGCATTTATTGGTGTCTTTTTCTAGATGGGGGTTTTATTTTTCCTCCAGATGATGGTTGATGCAGTCCTTCAAGCCAAGTAGCAGAGCAATGAACTCTGCTATGTTATTGGTGTTTGGAGGGATTGGCTTTGCCATTTTCCCAATAACTGCTCCTGTTTGATCTCTGATAACGTAGCCTGTTCCGGAAGGGCCAGGATTGCCTCTAGAGGCCCCATCAAAGTTCAATTTTACCCAATCTAGCTTTGGGGGGGACCAGATTGCATCTTTTCTTGCCTTGGTTTTTTGGCGAGAGGATGAAGGGATAATAATGCCTTGCCACTTTAGATTGACATTTTCATCCCATGAAGAAAAAACTTTGGACTGGTCCAAAGAAAAGATTGTCCTGCAGTTAACTGAGTCCACTTTTGCCGATTCAAATGAGTTCAAAATTGATTCCTATCTCCTAGCTTTGCCTTCAAATAGCCTGCGGTTCCTTTCTTTCTAGATTTCCTTAATTAAACATGATGGAGACACTTCCAAAATTTGGCTCAGAGAGCTCTCCTTAATATGAAGGGGCCAACTTTGGAAAAGAGATTTGATTTCATTCGACAAGGTTATGATCAGATCCAATTTGGCACAAAGCCATCTCCAGCAATTGGAAGCAAAAAGGCAATTCAAGAGGAGGTGGTCCACTGACTCTAATTGAGCTTTACACAAAATGCATCTTGAAGGACCTTCATAGCCCATTCTTGTGAACTTATCTGCGGTTAGAATTTTTTTCCAGACTGCCAACCATGCAAAAATGCCCACTTTTGGTATGACTTTGGAACTCCAAAACATCTTCAAAGGGATATTGTGATTACTCTGCTCTGCAGGGCTGACTAGAATTCTGTATCCATCTTTTGAATTATATTGTCCTGTTTTGGAAGGCGCCTAGATAAGAGAGTCTTCTCCTCTTCTGGGGCTGATGTTTCTTACTTCTAGATGACCTAAAAGTTCATCTAGATCCTCCCTTGGAATTGGTAAGCCCTCCATTGATTTCCATCTCCAGCTTTGTGGGTTCGACATGTCAGCCATTTCCAAATAGTCTCTAACTTTGGAGCCCCAATTTTGTTTGAACCAGTGTTCTGTAACAGGGATATGGATTAGATTTGCTAGAGGTGGATAACCACCCCAGGAGTCCTCCCAGAATAGGCTAGATGAGCCCTCATGAATATCCCAAGAAATCAAATTTGAAACCAGATTTCTACAGGAGATAATGAAGTTCCATGTTCTGGACCCCTTGGGGAAATTGCCTGATCTGATGATGTTAAGATAATTTTGATCTGGGAGATACTTTGTTGCCAGCATTCTAACCCAAGAAGCATTAGAGTTTTTGATGAATTTCCAGACTAGTTTAGCCCTTGAGGCTATATTTTGCAGTTTAAAGTCCTTGATTCCTAGATCACCCATTGGTCTGGGCTTGATAATTTTGTCCCAAGCTATTAAAGCAATTTTATGCTTCTCTTCGGTGTTTTCCCAGAAGAAATTTCTCATCTTCTTGATTATGAAGGAATTGGCACTAGATGTTAAGGATAATATAGATAATAGATAAATTGGAAGGGTTGAGATCACTACTTGGATCATCACTAGTCTTCCCGCCCAAGATAGCCATTTGCCCTTCCAGGAATTTGCACTTTGTTCAACTTTAAGTTTTAAGGGATCCCAGAATTTAGAGTTCCTTAGACCTCGACCTATTGGAATGCCCAAGTAAGTGCATGGAAGACATCCTTCTTTGTAGTTTAAAATTCTGAGAATTTTGGTCTGTAGTGAGATTGGAGTTGTGAAGAAGTAGACTTTAGTTTTATCCTTATTTCTTAATTGGCCTAAAGCCCTACCATACATCTCTAAAATCTGATTGAGATGGGTGGCTTCCTTTACATTTGTTGTCCCCAAGAGAAGATTGTCATCTGCAAACTGCTGGTGAGTAACTACAAAATCTTTAGTTATTTTGATTCCCTCTAACTTATGATTGACATGACTAGCTTTGATTGCCCTTCCCAGAGCCTCCCCCATTATTATGTAAAGAAAGGGAGAAAGAGGATCCCCTTGCCTAATACCCCTTGAGGAAGAGAAAAAACCCATTGGTTTACCATTAACCAAAATTGAAAATTTGGGCTTTGAGATGCACTCAAATACCCAATTTATCCATTGATTATCAAAGCCAAAAGCTTGCATGGTTTTACAAAGAAAATGCCAATCTACACTATCATAAGCTCTTCTAACTTTATTATCATACCTGGCCTATTTGTGCTTTGGAGGGTGTGGATTGCTTCTTGCGCTATGATCACTCCATCAAGGATTGAACGGCCAGGAACAAACCCTGTCTATTCTTCTGAGATGATGTTGTTCATGAGAGGCTTCAGTCTGTTAGTCATCACTTTTGAGAGGATTTTATAGACTGTGTTGCATAGAGAAATAGGCCTATAATCTCCAAGATTTTATGCCTTCTCCTTCTTTGGAATGAGAGCTATGAAGGTATTATTTACTTCTTTAAGAATTTTCCTTGATCTTCTTGAGCACTCTAGAGCTTCCGAGAGTTCCTGACCTAAGATATGCCAGCATTTCTTATAGAAATCTGTAGAGAAGCCATCCGGCCCTGGTGCCTTACCAGAGGGGAGCTGGTTTAGAGCTTGGAATACTTCTTCCATTTTTATTTTCTCATTTAGCATTTGATTTTGTTCATCTGATATAATCTTGGGGATCCCAAACATCAGCTTTTTTTGGTCCAGTAGATGAGATCCTTCATTGTTGTTCAGGAGATTGGAATAGAAGGAAATAATCTCTTCCTTTATTTCCTCTGGATCCTCTGAGATTTGGTTATGTTTGGTTTGCAATTTAGATATCCAATTCTTGCTTCTTCTGATTTTTGTTACGTTATGGAAAAACTTAGTGTTTTTGTCCCCCATTCTGAGCCAGTTCTCTCTAGATTTTTGCTTCCAAAAGATTTCTTCTTTAGAGAGGATGTCTTCATACTCCAATAAGAGGGACCTTTCCTATTGAAAGGATTCTTGATCCATACCGGCCAAGATAATCCTGTCATTTAGGGTTGCTAATTGCTCTTCTATAAGTCTTTTTGATGAGAAGATGTTTTTAAAATGCTGGGAGTTCCATTGGAGCAGTTTCTATTTGACTATTTTTAGCTTTGCAATGAAGCAGAAAAGTTTTGAACCCTCAAATGATCCTTCCTTCCACCAATTTTCTATCAGTGTAAGGAAATTTGGCTCTTTCATCCACACATTTTCAAACCTGAAAGGAGTCCTGGATGATCCCTGAGTGCCTTGTAAAGAGAGAAAAATGGGGTAGTGATCTGAGCCTCAGCAAGGGAGAACATTGCAGGAGGGAGTAAGAGGAAAAAGAGTCAAATCCCCTTGCCAGAAAAATCTGTCTATTTTTTCTACTATATTACTAAAACCTTTCCTTCTGTTTGTCCATGAGAAGGTGTCTCTTGAGTCTATTTCCAAAAGGCCATTCCTTTCAATCTAATTATTGAAATCCTGTTGGGCACTCCCTAAGCGAATGATTCCTCCCCTCTTATCTGAAGCACTCCTGATAGCATTAAAATCACCCCCAATAAAGACTTGCTCCTCGGATAAGGTGGACAAAACTCCATCTAAAGAGGACCATGTGAGTCTCTTTTTGAATGAGGACACTGGGCCATATACATTGATAATGAAGAAAGAAGTGTTTGACTGAAGATGAGTGATTTTGGCAAGCATCCAATCCCTACTAGATTCAATGCCTTCAACTTTAATTTGAGAGGACTTCCAAATTATCATTAGTCCTCCAGAAGAACCTTCTGATGCTACTGTCGTTTGGAGAGAAGCTTGGAACGAGGAGCTAATCCCATTTCCAAAGGCAACTGCTAGCTTTTCCTCCAATTTAGTTTCTTGCAATAAGATTAAGTCTGCACTGACCAAAAGGATCTATCTTTTGATAACCCTCTGTTTGTTAGGGGAATTGCAACCCCTATCATTCCAAGAAAGGATTTTCATTGTTGTTCGAGAAGGGGGTTTCCCTTCCCTACTTTCCATAGATCTAATAGTTTAGATTGATTCTCTGCCATTCCCTCCTGAGATCTGGTCTCTATGAAAGACTTGCGGCCCTTTTTGGGTGGGGATGAACCAAAATTTGGCTTCTCCATGCCCTCCTGGTTCTGATGGAGCCCTAGCTTCCTTTTTTCCTTGATCTGTGAGTAGAGAACTACCAAGAGGGTGTCCAATATTGCATCCTAGTCTTCCTCTCCTATCATGAGCTTCTGTAGAAGATTCTGAGCATTGTGATCAATAGGCAAATCCAGACTGTTTGACTCAAATGGCAGGGAGAGCGGAAAGGGGAAAGGAATTTCCACTGAGAAGTTAAAATGATGCTTGGGGGTGAGGGGATGGTCTGAAGGAGGAGAAATCTCTCCCTCTGATAAAAAAGTCTCAATATTCTCCTCCATGTCTTCTTTAAGATCCTCTTCAATAACCTCCTCCTCTTGTAATATTTTTGCATTTAGTGGATTTTGCTATGTGGAAGGAACCCCTGGAGTTCTTGTGCTTAATGCAACTTTTCCTTTTGGAGACCTTAGTTGGAGGTTGTGAGAAAATATTGAAGGCTCCCCTACTCAAGGCGGGGTTTTTTTTTTGCCCAAACAAACTTCTAACAACCTTTTGGGATTGAGGCTTGGCAATCGATGATAAAATGAGAGGTGGTCGATTAACAGGGGAGGGTTGGGAACCTTGAGGAGTGAGGTGTGAAGATAGGGGATCTAGGCCTGCAGGCTTATTTCTAAGACATAGACAAGAGCAAGGAGGGTGGAGGGCCAGGGAATCTGGAACCACAGTTGAGACCGGGAGAGAAGTTGAGACACTACAAAGGGGCTGGCGAAGGGCTTGGGTCGATACTTCAGCTGCTGGGTCCGGTGCAGTATCCCGATCCAAGGTCCTATTTTGAGAGTCTGGGATAGCAATGAGTGGTTCTGGGTGCTGAAGAGGGAGGTTGAGGCCTCCCAAAGACGCTGCCAAGGAGCTATTATTAACTATTTGGTTCCTTAACAAGCATTTGCCAGGTACTCCATTATCCAATCTTATCACCTTTTATTTCCATCTGCACAGTTCCGAAATGATCTCAAGCTCACTGTAAAAGCCTTTGGAGAGATGAATCTCTACATAAATATTTGCTATATCCCCATTCTGACCTTCAAAGAAATCTGCTTCAATCCCTACCAGAAAACCAAGCACATCACCAATCTTCAGGAGTGACTTCGGGCACTAGATCTCGGATGGAAGGCCTACTAAAGATAGCCAAATAGGAGTTTTCTCGAATCTGTGTTGAGCTGGATTGAATCCTGTTTTCTAGTCAAGGAAGTGGAAGGTGGAGCCTTGAAAGAACAAAGGACTATCTTTTGTGATTGCTTTTTTTAGTGCCGCATCCACACATTCTATGAACAAGAAGTCATTCTGCATTTGTCTAACTGCTATAAGATTTGGGAAGGAAGATTTCCACCAATCCAAAATGTCTTTGCTTGTCCCACCGGTGCCACGCCATTTCGCAAAGAAGGCATTCTCCTTGAGGCGGACGAGCGAGGGATTTAAAGAATCAGATGGAAGCACAAACAGTTTGCTTCCCATAGATTTCCTGGACCATTTCTTATCCTTGCGCTCAAAGGAAGGTTTAGGCCATGAGGAAAAGGCATTTCTAGAGCCCGTGGCACGCGAACCCCTATTGGACAAACCCATGGCACGTGAATCCCTGTAGGGAAGCCCTGTTGTAAGGGGAAGACGGTTTTGCAATCTTTGGTGATGAGGCTACTGCTTGGAAGAAAGAGGCTGCTTGATAGAAACAAAACTCTTTTTATAGGTTGCAATAGGGATGCAGTTTGAACCCGTCGCAACTTTCTTTGCCCAGGAGTCTAAGCTTTGAAACTCCGCAGAAGAATTTGGCCGAAAACTCTAAAATTTAGCCTGTTGAAAGGAACTCTGGAAAGGGGGGCTTCCTCGGAGGTCAAGACTATACTGGTGGCTCGGAAAAAACTTAGGACGATGACAATTAACCAGGGTTTGAGGCAGCAACAAATTTTGATTCCTCGGTCTATTTTGGAGAGAAGATCTTTGGGGCAGGTGAGGAGGGAAGAGACCATGAGAAGTCCAGCCATGGTTTCTCAGAGCAGCCATCAATAATCAATATATTGAATATATTTCATTTGATTACTATAATTATAATAGTTGTAAGCTAAGAATAATCAGATTGCAAGAACATTGTTTCAAGATTTTAACTCACAACAAAATTTTCATTTAAAATTCAACAACTTAAAATAGTTGAAACATTTCTTACCTCACAGGAAAAATTCTCAGGGTTGCAAAAATAAACGGTTGAAAGATTTCTTAGATTTCTTGCCTCGTGCCAGAAAACAAAATTCAACTTGCAACCAACGTTTTCATTTAGAAAGACTGCTAAAACATTTTTAAAACCTTTCTTGTTGCACACCATTAGTGAAATAACAAAGATATTGTGTTTAAATGCCATAATAGATCAATCGGAATTCAAGTTCATTTGCTATAATTCAAATACCTTTTTAGTAAGCATTTCAACTACTTCGTTGTTTACTAACTTTTTGTAAGGAAGTAATGTTTCTATTGGTGTCACCAGCGGCTTATATAGCAATCTTTTTAGTATTAGATTTTTTTCTTCTTCAGAATTTACAAGTTGACTACATTAATTCAATGTTGCTGACCAAGTCTAATTTTTATAGAAGTTAGGAATGAATGAATAAAATAATAATGTTTTTGATTGTCTTTATGTACAGGTAATTACTACTTAGAGTGTAAAAATGTCACTTGGCCCAAAATATTGTACCTAATTGTGCAATCATGTGTAATAAGTGAAATTTAGTGGCCATAATTTAATATTGTACCTTAGATAATTTGTTATCTGAAGATAGAACCAAAATGGTTGCAATAGTTAAATTGAAGGCACATAGCCCATTGAAGTTTGTTAGACGAAGACATGAGAAAGGACAAGTGATATCAACTCTAAATGAGAAGTGATATAAACAAAAAATAATGGTTTTTTGAGAGAATAAATATAATCTATCAAAGATTTCAAGATACATACTTTAAACTTTGGAGAAGAAAAAATTTAAAAAAAAAAAAAAAAACATTTTGTCAAAAGTATCATACTTTCATGAAGTTATTTCCTTGGCTACAACTGCCTTAGCTTGTGCTATTGTGGTAAGAGGATTGACTCTCCAAACCTTAAAAAACAAAAAAAAGGCTAATGGACAATTTGCAGTAAATGGAGCAAGTTATTTCTTATGGAACCCACAAAAATGTATAGTAAAAAGAGAAACTAATTTAGATGCAATATTAATTAAAAATAAAAATAAAAATTAACAAAAACAAAACCTTTTTATGAAATAATTTAAACATGAGAAAATTCATTGTATACCAAACACAACGTTCTCTTTTGTTAAGTATACGATACTTCTTTAACGAAAATAGTGACAAGGACCTTTACCCTAACTAGTCAATCTAGAAAATGAAATCTATTCAAGTTTTAAATGATTTTCTTTATGCTGAATTAGAACTCTCTCATATTTACTGTCCCTTTTCTATTATTTTTGGATCGCAATTTTCTGTTGCTTGCATCTTACTAAGTGATCTATAGATTAGTGCTTAAATTGTATGAGACCTGTGTGTTTTTCCTATTATTATAATCTTAGTTTAAGTCATTGTCCAAGATTGGTCTCTCAGGTGAAATAATATATTCTAAGTAAATTATTTTTAAACCATAAATATTATTCTAGAATATGTTAAATGATCATGTTCCTACTACAGAGATTCTGATAGATATTTACCAGCTCATCCTTGTAAATGAACATGGAGTTCTCGGACAAGGGTCACTTTTAGTTTTCAATTTGTCATTAGATCAATACCTTTGGCGTACCATTATTATGATATGCATGTCAAATTAATGATGAACTTCATTTGCAACATGATTTTGATTCCCAAGGAGAGGTTTGGGTGCCTCGATATCATGATAATTGGTAATACACTGACATCAATAGCCCTTCAATATCTGTAGCCCTTCACTTGCACATGGTGACAAACAAAATGAGAAATAATTTAAGATAAATCCCTTATAAAAGGACTACGGTAATGGAGAATTCGAAAGATAGTTGTAACAAGAATTGCCCTTTAAAAATAAAAGTCATTCATGTTAATTCTTGTTCAATTTGCTAATGAAGTTATCCATGTAATAGAACCGATATTGAGGAATCTTATTAACAAGGTTTTGCAAGCCTAGACGATAGATTCTTCAATCCCCAATCCAACGATCCAGTGGTAGGCAAATTTATATAATAAAGCAATTATCCAATTTGGAGCAAACACATCTCATTAAGATAATAGTAGAAGCTTCTATAAATATTTTATTTATTTATTTAGTTAGCTAGCACAATTTTTAAAAAAAAGAGTACTTGCAGAAATCATTTGTTGAAATTAGTGATTACTATCATCACTTATGTCCCACACCATGGACAAAAAGCTTAGATCATCAACTTCAAACAAAGTAGCATATCATTGTTGAGAATACACCATAATAAGCATCCAAGTAATATCTTTTAAGGAAGATTTTCATCTGTTCTTTTCTCAGACATGAAAAAAAATTTATACATTAATGCTAGGCCCTAAGGATAGAATGTCAGTTTTGAAATTATCCTCCAACAAGTACAACCATAATACCTCCATTATGTTTCAATATTTCCACAAGTACAATAGTAATACTTACGATGAAATGAGGTTTCCCACATAGATAGCCATAATAAAGAAATGAGTATTAGTGTAATTTAGAACGTGGTGATTGTCCATAACTATTCATCATTCTAATGTGGGTTTATGCTCTCTTGGTTGTATGCCTGACCATCCTGCGTGCTTGCCCTTGTTCACTAGGGTAAATGTTGTCGCACTCACACTAACATTACCTCTGCTTTGTGTCAAATGTTATTAGTGGTGATTTACTCGTCACAAAAAGGAAATAAGTATTTAATATTTTTGACCATGTTAAATAGGTAAAATTTCTCATCCTTCATTAAAAATTAGCAAAATGGAATAAGATTCAAGACCATTATATTTATTCAATATTTTGTTGTGAAATCTCCTTAAAGGATACTTGGTCATAAATAGGTGTGATTCTTATTGGTCAAGAACCAATTCATAAATTTCCTAAGAGTTTTGCATATGGAGTGTTGATTGGTTGAGTACCACATTAGTCTAGGTGGAATATTTGATAAGCCAATATTATCTGCTAAAGAGTGCAATTTTACTTTTGGCCCTATTGGTAACAACTAAATGCATGATGTACAAAATACCATATTAATATCAACTCTTATTAATAAGTTATATGATGTCTTACTTTAAGTTCTAATAAAATATCTATATTGCATAATTTATTATTGTTAGGTCATATTGGCACATGATCATTCATATATGAATGTTTGTTATATTTATTCAAAACTAATGTCTAGATTGGTTTAATGTAAATTACATTATAGACCCATAACCCACAAGTTCTTGAGTTCATATTAATGATACTATGTTTGAAATAAGTTGGTGAGAATGATATATTTATAAGATATAAAATTTAGTGATTAAACATGAGGACATGTTGAACTTTATAAGAGAAGAGACAACCTTTAGACTTTTAATAATGTTTGAACAAATCAATATCATTGAAGAGAAAAAAATCAAATTCAAATATTTTAATTACTTAAACAAAATAAATTTTATAGTATCTTATATGAATTGCTTTGTGGGTGGTAATAACATCTTTTTGTAATAACCCACCATAATTAACTCAACAAAATTGACCATTCTTTTTTTTTTGTGATTAATTTAATCATTATGTTTGATTCAATCGCATACTCTAGGCATCCATCCATTTGGATTAGACATTCATCCATCTGGGATAAGCATCTAACCATACGGGTTAGGCATTTGTCCATACAGGACATAAGATTTCATCTATCCAATACGGGATAGGCATCTACCCATACGGGGTAGGCATCTATCCAATCGGGATAGGAGGTGCTCTGGCCAGAGACTTAGACTTATCGGGACCATTCGGGTCTTGAGCCACTCACTAAGTACTACACTCTTCTAATAGAAGTGCACCGAGGTCGTCGTCCTTAGGAGTAATTAAATAACATAATACAAGCTTGAATTCCGCCTCGGAATTTGGCTTAAAGCCTCGGGAAGTCAAGTGAATCCATACGGGATTCCTTCCGAGTATGCATTGAATTACTTTTTCTAATTTAATCATCTTATCTTTCAAAATAGGATTCTTACTCAATCTTTCTTTTACCAAGCCTAGACACCACCCACGAACGCCTGAGTACGAGGGACAACTCCGTCCCAAGACTGCCTACATACCCGCTTTGGCACGGGATCAAGGCGTAAAGTATGTAGTTCTATTTTCTACTCTATGGTTTGATGTAAATTGATTAGTGGGTACGCAACCCTTTCTAGGGTCAATGTCCCAGACAGTTTCTCTGCGGTTGCTACCCACGATGGTAGCGCTTAAGCAAAGGCTCAAGATGGCCTATTGCTTGTGGCCTAAAACAACTAGATCCTAATTCTTATCATGAGTGTCACCCTTGACCAATTGTCAATCGACAACAATTCTTCGAGATTAAACCAATTTTACAAAAGCATTTCACTCATCATCCCTATAGGGGTTTACTATAGTTTAACTTAGCGAATGAAAGATCGTTTTAGAATTATCTTATTAAATTATCGATCCAAGGGAGATTACCCACCCCTTGGATTTTAACTTCCAAGTGTCCCTTATTACTCCCCGATGATTTATAGGGACAATGCCACAAATGTCATTGATGTAGCTTTATTAGGCGTTAAGTGCAGTAGTTCAACACGATGGCATTACTCGTAAGCGTGACCCAGAGGCACCGTATATACTGAACGCTACTATGTTTTGGTTTCCATCTTCCTTTATTTAATTTTCTAACTACGAGCTATGAAAACATCATACTTGAAAACAACTACTAATTGAACGCGCAAAATTTAATTAATTGAAGTAACTACTTGAAATATAACTTGCATAACAATGACCATCATGAAGCTTGCATATTAATAATTACATGTGTAGTTGCATGAAAACGTCAATAAATGTAATTAATCTATAAGTAATTTGCATGTTATAAGAATAGTGTAACTTGCGTGCATGATTAAGCAACCTAGAAATAGTGATTAATTTAGGCATTCGATTCAAATCATATTAATGTGAATTAATTGCTAAAGGCCAACTAAGTGCCCCAATGGATCTTAAATGGAATGAATAATTCTAATTAAAAGAATTTGATATAATATAATTTACGAATATAGAAATTTACCAAGGATAATTTAATTATGAATTTACTACACAATAATCCCCAATATTTATGAACTTTTCTAAGCTAAATTCAACAACTTAAAATTTATACTAAGGAAAGAATTAACATTTCCTAAATTGCAATTAATAACAATTAAACTTAAAATTTAAACAAAAATAATTATTACCAATTAACTTGAAATTTAACCCCAAAGTAATTACTAAAAATTCTAAATTGCAAATTAAAAAGAATATATATAAAAAACTAATTACAAAAATAAAATAAGCGAAATTTTTGTTTTAATAGTAAAAGGGGGGGGAGGGGGGAGGGGGACGACAGTGTACCACGGGTCCCATCACCCTTGTGGTCCTGCATGCGCAGGCCCGCGGGGTTGAGGGGACACCGTGGTCCCCTCCACTCCCCTATGACCACTATCATGATAGTGACCGTAGGGGTAGTGGGGGATACCACTGCCCCCGGCGGTTACAATACCCGCCACCCCCGTACGCCACCGATATTCATTCAAATATTTTTCGAAGACCGTGCTATTATAATTACATGCAACATTAATATATTTTAACATTTGGAATATATATATATATATATATATATATATATATATATATATATATATATATATATATATATATATATATATATATATATATATATATATATATATATATATATGGTTTCATATTCCCAATTACTTAATGATATATAAAAACAAAAGAGAATTTATTTATGAAAATAAGAACATGGATAAAATAGATGATCAAACAATTGTTTTAGATTGATTTTACAGTAACAGGAGGTTAATATTTACAGAGAGAGAGCTTATTCCACCATTTGCAGGGAGGAAGTTTATTTCCAGATTTCATAGGGGAATTGTTTATTTCTAGTATTCGTTTCCAATATTCATAGGAGGATTTTATTCAACTAATATTCTCAGAGATTTAAAATACTCACAGATAGATTTAAAATAATTACAGAGAGATTTAAAAATAATCACAGAGAGATTTAAAATACTCACAAAGAGATTTAAAATAATCACACAGAGATTTAAAAATAATCACAGAGAGATTTAAAATACTCACAGAGAGATTTAAAAATAATCACAGAGAGTTTTATTTAACTAAAATTCACAGAGAGATCTTATTCAACTCACAGGGAGATTTATTTAATCTAATAATCATAGAGAGATTTATTTAACTAAAATTCATAGATAGATCTTATTCAACTCACAGGGAGATTTATTTAATCTAATAATCACAGAGGGATCTTATTCAACTAAAATTCACAGAGAGATTTTGATTCAACTATTATTCACAGATAGACCTTACTCAACTCACAGGAAGATTAAAGAATGAGATTCAGATTTCCATTCAAAAAACCAGAGAAATGAATTAGAGGAAAGAGGTAAAGATTAAGATTCAAATCACACAGGGAAGAATTTTATTCTCAGAAAAAGAGATTTTTAAAAAAAATTAAAGGAATATGATTTCTCTCTTCTTTTATTTTTTCTAAAATCTTTGAAAAAAAACAAAAAGCAAGATCATGTGCATATTTTCTTAAGGGAAATAAAATAAATAAATAAACTATCTTTTACATGCACTATATGAAAGCATTATCATTATTATTTATCCCTAAATAAGAGATTTACAATCTAAAATTTCTTTATATAAAGGAAGATCTATAACTATATTTTTTTGATATTATGAATTCCTCATAAGTGAATGTAGAAAAAAAAACAACAAGGAGAGAACCTGGTTTATCGAACTTGATGTTGAATCCACTGGCTATCCTTATGATCCTTCCTTGCAACTTGAGAGAAATCCTTCAAACAACAACTTAAAATTCTTGCAATGAAAATGAGACTACCAAAGAAGATCTACTTCTAAAACTTGGGGATATTTCTTCAAGACATAATCAACCCCCTTCTTTGAAACTTGCATACAATTTTATAAGAAAAATTCTTCCATTCCACTATCTAGAAAATTTAATTAAAAAGGAGATTCTTTCCCAATTTTGGACTTCATGCAAATTGATTAAACTTAGTGGGGGAGTTACATGCAAGGTGGTGGAGAATCCTCTAGAAGCTTCTTATTCTTCCTACAACATGTGCCATAATTGGAAGTGGAAAAATAAATAAATAAAAATAATGTATATTTTCCATGTGTGTGTGTGTATTATTATTTTCATTCTTTTTATAACATTTATTCAATCATTTAAATAGCTTATCCAAAAATATGATAGAATTGTATTTAAATCAAAAGTGATAAAGGAGGGTTGTGACACTTTTGCTAGATGTTGGATTATCTTTGTAATGCCATTTTTCTCTATTGTACTTTGTTATTGGACTTGATCAATCAAATAGCCTTGTACAAGTACTTTATTTTATAGGAAAAGAGGATACTCATGTAGTCCGAAATACATGAATATCATCTTGGAATATATGTTGAGTATAAAGATTATACTTATATAAATTACAAGAGACCATACATGGTTATAAAAAGTAAAGAAGTTAAATTAGTAATACTTAAAGTGATACAGTTAAAAAGATTGGAAATTAAAACATATAAACTATAACTGGCTCTAAAACTAGAAATTCATGATATGTTTCATAAGACATCTATGCCAATGTTATCATGATTTTCATTGGGATAAATAATTATTGAACTTGTGAATTTTTGTGAATGAACAATATAGATAAAGTAAAATGAAAATGGAAATATGATGAAGTATGCAAATATTCAATTTTAGTAATTTTATTTATTAATCTCGTTTTTCTTTGAGTTGTGATGCAGATGCATATCTTCCTATTGAGGACAATAACTGATTTACATGGGGAGAAATGTTATGGGACTTTTTCCCGTGGAAATAAATTGTAATAAATATAATTAAATAAATGTAATTATGAACATTATTATAGTTATGAAAGGGTGTGATTTTTGGTAACCACCATGTGACATTATATAAACCCGTGAATTAATAAAGGACACACAGGGAGAAAATAATAGAGGAAAAAGAAATTGAAAGAAGCAAACGAGAAATGATAGTTAAGGTCTGGTGGTTGGGCATTGGGCATTGGTGAAGGGGCAAACAATGTGTGTCCAACTCGGGGTAAAACGTACACCCAGGAGTGTCCTGGCCAGGGCTCTGTTTATTTCATGTCGTGAAGGCATGTGGGGTTTTGTGTAGAAACCGTGTCCTCCTGCAATGCTTCCTTGCCTGGAAACCCTAGGCTTATAACTAATCCTCTGCGTGGTGAAAGCCGCCTCTCCGTGATTTACAGATATGTATTAATCAATTTCATATAGTCATTACCCTATTGTTTCACTTCTGCAAATTATCATCTCAACGTTTTATTATTGATATATATATATATATATTAATGTTTATAAATATTTCCTCCTTGAATGTATTTAATGTATAAAATTTATATCGTTATATTTCAAATGTTTCTTTGAGATAAATTTATAATTAATTTATCTATTATTACATTTTTTTTTCTAAATATATTAAATGTGGTATTAAAGATTACAATAAATAATAAATTAAATTGCCTTACTGTCAAGATTATTTATTTTAGGTAAAAAGGTTTATTACATTAGGTTAAATTTTAATATTTGATTTATTTAATCCGCTGCTAATATTTAATTAACCATAGAGGAAATGTACCATTTCACAATCAATCTTTTTCGTTGGCTCAAGACCCCATGAGCCAAGACATCTTTCAGTTCTCCTTCCTAGTCGTCCACTCTCTCAACTGGAGTGTACATGAGGTTAAATCCTAGAGCATAAAACATATAAATAATAACAAAGCTACTAAGTGGCTAGAGTAGTAACAAAGGGGAGAGGAGGGGGATATTGATCATTTGAATTTCCTCGTACAACAATGAGGTCTAGAGTATCCATGGAGATATCATATTTTTTATTTTTCTTCTTCTTCAATAGCACGACTAGCAACATGGTAAGAGTCGGTCAAAATTTTTTGCTAGAATCAAACTAACTAGAAGCACCATAGTAGGTCACTCAAAGGTTCTTTCAATAGATGGTGGGGAGGTAGACCATCGACGAGCAAGTCATGACCAATCTCATTGACCATGGTCCCTTCTTACAATTTAGGGAGAAGCTTAAGAAAGGGCCTCTGAGGTAACTCAAGTAGAAAGACTCAAGATTTAGATCAATAAATTTGAAAAAATAACCTAATTTTAAAAAGTAAAAAATTTGATCCTTAAAAGTGAAAAATGCCTCGTTCGTGTCATACCCATGGATCTAATCTACAACAATGAATGTGGGATCTAAGGATTGGGATCATACAATTGGGGATATCAAAAAATAAAATTAATATATGGTAGTATCTTAAGCTAAATTTGCAAGAAAATACAACTTTTAATGCATGATGGACACTCTAATCAAAGCATGTATATAGTTTTCAGTGTGAAGTACTATGTGGATGCATATCAAAGTTTTACAAGTACTTAACATAGAACTAAATATTTTTTAAACACTCAAAATAATATAAACCTATGTAAACTATGAAAACAATTCTTAAATACCTCACAATGAGCACTCCATTGAAAATTTGTATGAGTAGTGTCTATCACACGCTTAAAATTAGTAGTAACTATAGCTTGCTTGAAAAGGACCTATCCTAGTGAAAACAACAAAAGTAGAGAGGTTAAATGTATGTGATTCTATTGTTGCAAGGTGTGTGACCTTGGTCTCCTTGTGCTATGCAGTGTAGCACTCGGGTATGTGACATGATTTAACCGCCTCCTGTGGATTCTATAAGTCTAATGGTTGTATCGGGCATTAATAGGACGATCTTTTGGTGCAACAACAACCGTACTTCTAACAAGTGGTATCAAAGCCTGGGTCATAGGTTCAAACCCCCTCGCTTGCGCTAGGGGAGGATTGTTGCAAGGTGTGTGCCCTTGGTCTCCTTGTACTGTGCAGCACAATGCTTAAGTTTGTGACATGGCTTAACCACCTCTTGTGGATTCTATAAGTCTAGTGGTTGTATCAAACATTAACAGGTCGATCTTTTGGTGCAACGACAATCGTACTTTTAACACCTACATGCTACAAAAGATATAAAAAATAATTATACAAAGTGGATGAGACTAGTAAATCTCCCCTAAAAAGGAATGGATATGAGCTTATCATTTTGAAATATGACTTACAAAAGCATCTTTAGTAACATATATGCATCTTTCAAATGGTTGTATTTAAAGGACGTAAAAAATTAGAGATTAAAATATAGTCTTATAATAAGATATTTAAACACACGAAACGTATCTTTTAAGTGATAATGTGTAAGAACACATGTAGGGTGTATAAAGAGAAAGGTCAATCTTTTATCATTTCAAAATATATTCTTTCATGTTTCTTTTGTTTTGCAAGTTTCAAAATAAATTCACTTATCATATTCTTATATAGAATTTAAGTCACGTTATAAAAACATGTTCTTATTTTTGTCGCCATTATAACATATTAGAATTTTAGATAGTGATATTATTGTTAACACTAGATACTGAAATTAAAACTTCAACATGTCATATTCATGAGATACATCTTTGATCATATTTTATTAATATATTCTAATTTTAATTAATGTACATCACTTTAAACATCTATTGAGAGAACTTGTGCTCTTGAAAGAGAGGTCACAAGTTCAAATTCCATAAGAGGTAAGGTATGTATGCCTCATTTGTAGCACAGTTAAGTGTATCCCGCAAGAAATACAGAATAGTCCCATATTACTATAAACCACTTGTTAAACTCATATAGAAAACACCTAGACTATACAAGAATCAATCTTTAATAAAATATGAAAAAATTCTCATAGTGGCTTACCGACGTACCGTCCCCATATTTCCCTGGGCTCATCTGATTCATTCAGATTTTGACTCTCCTACCATACAAACTAAGAGAGTCTGGTATTGGGCATAACTTCCAATGGAAGATATCTCATGCTCACATATCTCAAATCCGCAGGAAAATTGAACACCCGACTCCAGGAACCTCGACTCACATCGTATACAAGCATTTCAGTGCTTACATTTGCTCTCAAACAGATCTTATCCCCCACTCCCCCACACTGAAACCAACCTAAATTCGAGCATCTTCTAAATTCATCAAATAGAGAATCGGGCATCTTCACAATCTCTTCCCACACATAATTTTTCATCTTTTCATCATGAAAAACCACCTCCCACATAATAACACCCTTCAAACTGTAATTCTCTTCGATTGCCCCAACTACAATCACTCGGGATTCACAGCAAATCAATCGAGGCCACACATTGTGTGCACCTGCTGTGGGCATGGCCACAACTGTTGTGATCCCCTGTTCAATATTGTAGGCCATCATGCCCCCATCAATCATACAGAACAAACAGCCCTTGGAGTAGATCATGCTTTCATTCCTTATAACCACATCAGGAATCCTGCCTGCAAATTTCCATGACTTGCTGGCTGAGTTATACACCTCTAAGAAAACCATATCCCTGATGCTCCTGCCTATCACCATGACCTTATATTCATCCCTTTTAGCCCCCACTGGTGCAATAGTCTTGGCCATAATGCTTCTCACACAAGCCATTCCAGGCAGCCTTAAGCATGTTTTGCTTAGTGGGTTGCAGACATATAGCACTGGAGAAGTTCGGGCAAACCAGGGATTGGTTTGGATGTCTACCAATAGAAGCCCTGAAGCAGATCCCCCAATATTGAGAGGGCAAACATAAGGTATGAAAGATAAAGAAATGGGTCGCCAAGTGTGGGTGAAGAAGGAATAGATTAGGGCTGGCCTTTGGGTTTTGAAAGGGCAAAGAATGAGAAACGGCTGGCTATTCCTTGCCATGGAATTGAAGTGCTCTGATGACAACAGAGCATTCCAGATCTTGCAAACAGCCCTGAAACGAAAGAAGCAGTCCACTGGCAGGGATTCCATTACTCTTTCCTTCAAATGCTCAGGCAAATCCGACCACATTTTTTCCTAACAAATTCTGAGAATTACAGGCAATTAAGATGATTAGAGATGGCAACTATTCATGGCAATGCCAGGCTTAACATCTGGTCAAGCACGTGGATTTTACTGAAAACAAAAGACAAGAAAGCCATGACGGCCAAGAACAGCTACTGGCTACTAGAATGTTCTTCTTGTTCCTCACTCCCGATTTGTTTTTCTTTCCCTTTAATAATCCGGTGTGCTCGATACAGGTATTTTCAAATCCAGTCACAGGATTGCCCATTGGAAAATCGTGTTTGACCATTAAAAATTAAAAAAATCATTAAAAATGCTGGTTCACCTCTCAAACACGTTTGAATCTAGGGTGAGCATACCAATAGTTCTTATAGCTAATTTCACGCGCTCACAGATCTTAAACGGTAAATCTAGGGTTAGCATACCAATAGTTCTTATAGCTAACTTCATAGATCTTAAAGAGTACGTCAGATTTCAACGATTTTTTTTGGTTGCCTTCATATGCTTTAGCTATTATTCTTGCTTCTAGGTAGTAATGATGCATGTTGTGGGATCCATTATGCATACAAGGGTCAAAAGTACACATTTCAAAGTGTTGTCTGATACCTACTTAAAGACGCCCCAATAATCGTGCATGTAAAATTTCTAATACTTATGGACAAATGACCCAAAAATTGTGCACTATACCTCAGTAGTCGTGCACAAATGAGCCAATTATGGAACAAAAAAGCTAAAAAGTGAGCGGCTATTGTTACATGTGAAATTTACTAATAGGATTTCAGCTATCATTTTTTTGGTTTCTTTAAAGTTTGAAACTCGGATTGGGTGCACAAGGAGTGAATAGTTATTGGAACATGGGTTGGTGCTCTTCCCATACTAATATTACCATTTAGTATGTTGGATAGATATTAGCTAAAACAACATATTCTAAGCGTCAACTTGTTTAGATGAATCAAATAAAATCACACTAATAAGTGGGTCGTACTAGATAAAAGAGTATGATTTCACATGAACCATCTAAGCAAGACAAAACTTAAAGAATGTGTTGTTTAAACCCAACCATTGGATACACACTACCCTGGAATGTTGGATAGCTTCGACATATAATGACCTAATCCAAGTCACAGTGGCTATCCAACATCTTAGACATGAATGTCCATTAGAAAGTCACTACCAAAAAATATAAAAAATTATTTACAATAATTTTATGTTAGTTCATCTTTGATGAGGAGAAATATTTTAAGCTTTGACTTCTTCAGATGATTCACATAAAATTACACTAATAAGTGGGTCTTACTAGAGAAAATATTATGATTTCAAATGAGTCATCTGACCAACACACAACTTAGAATGTGTCAATGTTTAAACCCAACCCTTGGATATTTGCTAATCATATAGTGATTGTCTGACAATAAAGGATTTCATACCTTAAGAATAATTGTAAGGAACTATAAAAAAATGTTTTGTTTATTTCTTTTAATTTTAAATATTTTAATTCTTATTTTCAAATCCCTTCAAAAATGGATACTAAACACTATATATTATCTTGAATTTGTAAATGTTTATGGAGAAAAACTGTGTAGCGTTTTCCATCAATGTTTTAGATCAACTCTATGATCCATCATCGGGGTACCATTTTCATTCTTATCCTTATGGTGGATCATAGAGTGTGATCTAAAAATTTATGCTAAAAAGGTTACCCACAAATTTTCTTCATAAGTATGTACAAATTAAATTATGATATGAAAATTGATGCTAAAAAAGTTACGCACAAATTTTTGTTATAAATATTTACAAATTTCTTATAAGAACTGCAAAAATATTGTGTATGCAATCTTTTAATCTTGTTCTCAAATTAATGAATCGTGTATTTCAAGATAATTTTTTAATTAAATCTATTTTAAGATTTTGAACTTTTTAATCAAAACTGTTAATCTAATTACAAAATTATAATTTTAAGATTGTTATAAAGGTGTTGGACTTAATAATTGTTAAAAAATAAAGTCTTTTATTTAAAATATTTAGGTTGATCAAATAATGTAATAAATTGCATTAACAATTAAAGCTATATATATGTGCTATGATTGAAAATAATAAATTTGAAATTAATTATAAAATTTAAATGAAATAAATGTTATACTTAGCTTAAAATTTGGTGACGGAAATAAAATGTAAAAAGTTTGAAATTGATTCATTGAAGTCTTGGAATTGTATGGCTTGATTTAATACTTATCTTAGAATATATGAACTACTTGTGTGTCATTTTGGTTTAGATTTATGCCTTGAATCAAAGTAGTGTGTGAACCCAAATTTGTATGAAATGAAATGTTAAACTCGCTTACCTTGATCTTCTAATATTTCAACATTTGTAAGGACATATATTGTCTATGAACACCTTTAAGAAATTATCTAAATTGATGGGTATTGTTCTCCTTAGTTAGAAACTTAGTTGGACCAATTCAACAATTTTGGAACAAGTATCGAGGGTTGCAAGCAAGCATGCTATTGATGTATGATGATATATGAGTACTTTTGTAATACTCCAACAATAATATTGTGATACTCTCATAAATACTCAAAAATAATGATCTTCAATAACTCTTGTTGTTGTTGACGATTTTCAAATAAATAGATTAATAATTTTAAATACAACATAACACACAAATGAACACATACATGTGTTGGGTAGTTCATAATGGCTAGCAAAAAGTTGAAAAGTTGTAAATTTGAATTTTGAGTATTAAAAGTTCAAAGTTTAGATCTATAAATGTGAAAATGACCTAGTTCATGTTTATACCCATAGATTTAATCTAGGGCAATGAATGAAAGATCAAATACTGTGATATGAAAATTGATAAAAAAGAGGCTACACATAATTTTCTTCCATAAACATATAAAAGTTCCTTACATGAATACAAAATATCATTTAAGTAGTCTTAAATCTTTTTTTTTCACATTAATAAGTAACATTTTTCATTAGTTTTTTATTAAATTTTTAAAAAAAATTTATTCAATATTATTAATCCAACTACAAAATTTTAAAATAGGTTTTAATAGGATTAGTCCTAGCCATTCTAACAAAAATTAAAGTCTTTTATATTAAATATTTAGGCTAATTGCATTAACAACTAAGCTATAGAAATGAGATAGGATTGAGGATAATACATTTTAAATTAATCATAAAAATTAAATCTTAGGTTAAAACTTGAAGATTTAAATAAAATGTAGGAGAGAAATTGATTTACCTAGGTTCTCAAATTTTATGAATCTATATCATTTTGGTTTAGATTTATGTCTATGAAAATAAATAACAGTGTGAACTTGAACTTGTATGCATAGAGACGAGATAGGACAAAATAAACTATTAGAAAATGCTTGCCTTGATTATTTGATATTTTAATAATCATAAGAACTAACATTGTCTATAAAACATCTTTAGGGAATTCTCTAAATTGAAATAGTCTTGTTCTCCTTAGACACCAAATTGTACCAATTCAACAACTTTGAAACAAGTTTTCTCGTTTCATAATATTTTGTTCTAAATTTATGATTTTGATAAAAAAAATCACAAAAATATCTGTATACACCTAAAAATGATCTGAAGATAATTAATTAAATAAGCAATTATTTAATTAATCCTCCTCCCTAATTTAATTGAATTCATTAGCAATTTGATTAAATTCTCCCTTTCATCTACTTATTAATGAATCTAAGGATTTATTTAATAGGTTCATTTCAATGGTCCCCTTTGATTAATTAATTCAAATTAATTAATCCTCCCCCCATTTCAATCAATTCTTCTAATCCCCTAATTAATTAAAACAAATCAATTTATGAGTTGTTGAAAATTAATTAGTCTTTTCCTATAATTTGAATTTTTAATTTCAAATTACCCACATGCCTCTTAACCATCCCTCTAACCTAACCCATTCCACCTAACCTTGAGTTTGCCTAACCCTATCCTATCTTGCACATTCTAACCTCCTTATCCTAACCTCTTATGGTGTGGATATTCTTCCCTTGAGACACATGACACTTTGGCCACATGTCTCCTTCCTTGGACACTTGCCATCTCATGAGCAAGGCTCCTTGACACTTGTCACCACAGAGATGACAAGTGTCCCTTCCTCCAACCTCCTCCAATTTCACCCTTGATATCTTCAGACTCAATCTTGATCGTTGATTCCTGCCACCTCACCCGTGGCCTTGGAAATCCTATAAATATCCCCCATTTTGGAGCACAAAGGATCCCATCTCATTATCAGTTTAGGCATTATTACTATAGGCATATCATTTGAATATTGTTATTATAGGAAATTGCATTAGCTTAATTTGATCATTTTCTAGCATAATTGTTGAATCATGTAGCTTAATCAATTTCTTTTCTAGCTTAATTGCATCCTCATCATAGTTTAATCATGCATATCATTAGCTTAATTAGACTCTTGGATCAATCTAGCATACTCAATCTCATCTAGTTTGCACATCTTCATCATTTCAAATCCTTCGTCTAGGTGTAGTCAAGTCACTGGGATTGCTTATCCAGATCTGAGAGCAAATCCATACTCGCATCTCTTAGGAGGCGATAGGTCGCTTTGTCATGGTTTATCTTTCGTTTGATTTCAATTTGCTAACCATGCTTGTAATGCTCTATTGAGTGTTTGTGTTGCCGCTGCAAGTATCACACTTCACAGGTACGACATTTTGGCGCCCACCGTGGGGTCAGAAATCTCATTTTTGGCCTCTTAACATCATCAAATTTTCAATCTAGTAGGTTTCTGGTCGAGTCTGATTCAGAATTTCGTACGAATTCCCTTTCTGTCTCGTATGAGCTCCTTTGTGCCCTCGTATGAACAAGAGAGAATTTTTGTATGAGCAAGTGAGAATTTTCGTATGAGCAAGTGAGAATTTTCGTACGATCAGGTGAGAATTCTCGTACGAATTTCTGCTTCTGTATTTTCAAAACAGATTGCATTTTAGGGTTTTCATGCTTCATTTTGATTATTATTAATGCTAACCTTGGTCTGTTTGTGAGTTTTTCGACGGCCTAACTGGTTTTCGCAGGACGATTGTCAAAGATTATGCTTGTCAAAGCTTCGTTTCATCAAAACACATCATGACTACTAACATATTTGTTTTGCAGGTTGCCTATGAGGACTTAACCAAACTTTGTGTCTTCTTTAAGTTTTCTAGGCACACTTATTTTGCTAATGGAAAGGAACAAACATGTCTTATGTATTTTGATGATAGGTGAGTATGCTCTCACATTTCTTAGGTGATCAGAAAGCCAGACTCATTCTTTGCTTTCAATAGTGCATATCTTTAGCGGGACTGCCCTCCCGAGGAGCCTATAAGGCCAAAGCCATTAAGGTCGGTGAGAGGGGAACGACCCAAGTGGGAACGGCTAACGCCAAGTACTCCAACCCACTATAAAATAAACGTGATTTGATGAAAATCAAGTCAATGACAATGCTCGGGAATAACTCTCCTTCGTACCTTCGGGTATGTCAAACCTTGGTTTTCAAGGCTAGGAGACCTCTTAATTGAGTTTATACCCTGATGCGCTGAACGAATCCCTTACTAGTTCTGATTAAAATTAGAAGCTACTCGATTCACCTCCGAAAGGGGGATAATCTTTGTGCAAGAGAGATAGTAACTCTCCCAAGACACTTGCCATATGATGCCCCCATTAGCATTTGGAGTTGGATAATACGACGTTGAGAATCCATTGCGTGAGACTCAGCAGCCGTATTCTGATTAGCTATTGGGTGTGTACCTAAGTTTGCAACAAAAGGTTTTCTCTCTCAGCCAACTTCCTTAGGATTTAGTGTGTTGTTCTTGAGGTCACTTATCATATCACGTGTTTGTTGTGTCTTCATCCCTAAGACAAAAAATCAAACTTCATTGATAAAAAATTTGTCCAAACAAAATTTTTGTCTCTATTCTGTCCTCTGTCGTACGAGTTTGGTAGTTTGTCGTACGAAGCATCTAGTTTATCATCTGGTCCAGTGATAATTGTCGTACAAGTTATCTTAGCAAAAAACTTCATGTTATCTTTTACCGTTTGGTTCGGTGAGAATTATCGTACGAGTCAGTTTAGCAGATAATTTTGTGTCATCTTTTGTTGTTTGGTTCTGTGAGAAAGCTTGTACGAGTTTATGCCTTTTGTCGTGCGAGATTTTTAGTTTGTTGTATGAGCCTGTTTAAATTGTCATTTGAAGTTGTATAAGGTGTCATATGAATTTCTGTCTCTGTTAGTCTAGAGTTGTCTTCTTGTATGTCTTTTCAGACCTGTCATATTTGCTTGGTCAATTTACAGTGAGCATAAACACCTGATATTTATCATTTTGTGCTTAGATTGTCTCCTTGGTTCGCTTGGTCAAGTTATCATCTGTCAAATCAGATTATAGAAATAGACACCTCAAGATTTTCAAGTATTCCCCTTCAACAAGTTCAAGATCTAAAAATCTCAAAGTGCTTTATCACCCTCTTTGATAAACTGATCACTCAAAACATAGTTTCTCATCAGGATCTATCATCCTCTATCACGAAACTACAACATTTGGTCAAGATAACCTTGTCCCACATTGTAGGATATATCATTCCTATTGGACTTGGTTTTATCAAAATCATCATTTTTGCACTCCAAAACCGAAGATCAAAAAACTTGCAAACTTTTAAACACTTGAATCATCTTTCTGTGTCATATCACTCTATCACATTTACATTGACAATGGATCACTTATCAAAACAAATTTTGGAGAATCGAATCCTAGCACAATATCAAACACACGTGTATGCCTATTTTAACTAGAGCGCAAAGATGGAAGATCGCAGAGACTAAAATTGAAACATTGGAAATAACTGAAGATTATAGAACCATGGAACCCAAAAATGAAATACAAGAAGGGGAAATAACAAAACAACATCTCTGAGAAATCAAACAAGATCCTAAATTCGATAAATTTATGGCGAAAATATTGGAGGGAGAAAAAGAAAAATACTTCCTAATGTTAGCTAAATCTGGTGCTACACTCCCCCAAGATTTTGATGTGAGCAAATTAGCACAAAAGAGAAGTGACTCTTCCCCTGATAACGAACGACATGAGGATATTTTTGGTCTCAAAATTAATGACACATCAATTCCTGATAACACAAGAACTAATGAGGAAACTTCCATTCCCAAAAAGGATGACATAGAAATTATCAACCATGTTAAATCGAATGAAGACACAAGAAGGGTTCGAGATGACACAAGAAGAGATCAAGATCATACTAGAACACACACTCATACAAGGACAAATCATGTTGATAATCCTATCATAGCTCTTACACAACAAATACAAATGCTGCAAACACAAATTCAAGATATGCTGAGAGGAACTGTTAGAAGATACTCGCTTCAAGAAATATGTCCTTACCCCTTCGATAGAAATCTAAACATGATACCATTTCCTATAGGTTGTGAAACTCCTCGATACGATAAATATAATGAGAGCACTGATCCCCAGGATCATATACGAGAATTTTGCACGCTGAGTATGGAGTTTGCACATGAGGATACATATCTGATGAGATTATTTCCAAAAAGCTTAAGTGGATTAGCTATGGAATGGTTCTCGAAACTTCCACTTAGGATTAGATCATTCACAGAATTGGTGGATACGTTTGTTTCACAATACTCTTATAACATCCAAAATGAGGTAACAATGCTCGATTTATGTAACACTAAACAAAAGAGTGGAGAACCTTTCATGACATTTCTATAGAGATGGAGACGATTAGCTTCACGATATCCTTGAACGGTGCCGGAATATGAGAAGATAGACATATTCATCGACAACCTGAATGGACAAATGAGTTATCATCTAAAAATGCAATGCCATCAAAATTTTGAAAAGATGGTCAATAATGACATCAAAATGGAAGAAGCTATGGTAAAGAAGGGTGAGTTGAAGCTATACAAAGAAGACGTTAATCGTCCTAACAACAATGTTAGCAACAATAACAATGATAAGCCTAAATTTTGGAATAGAAATCGAAATGTCGTCAACGATGGAATAGTGGATAACAACAATGTAAAACCAAAACAACTAGTTTTCAATTTATCCACTCACTCAGCAACAGCTCAATAAAACAACAATCACCAAAAATCAACTTTCAACAATTTCTTTCGAAGGAAATTTACAAACATTGGCGAACCACTTGGGTTAGCACTGAAGACACTTCTCGCAAACAAATTGATTGTTTTGCCAAAAGGAAGGAACTATGAACCTCAAGTAAAACCCTCTTGGTGGAATGATAACCATTATTGTGATTTCCATCGAAACAAGGGACATCACATAGATAATTGTCAGCGGTTGAAACATGTCATCAAGATTTGATTGATAATGGAGTAATAAATGTGGATGGACATATGACAAACGAATCTCATACAACTTTTAAAAATCCGCTTCCAAACTATGTGAAGGGTGAATCATCAACAACAAATAATGGTAAGGGTAAAGAAAGGGTAAACTAAACTCATACATATGATAATGTGGTAAATGTGATTGTAGTTAAAGAAAAGCAAAATCAAGAACCTTCTCATGCTATCAAAAGAAGCAAAGCTAAAGTTGTTTTATCAGGTCCTACCACTAACATGTCATCCACTGCAAAACAATATAATCTAGTGGAACAATTGCAGAAAACGCCTGCACAAATATCCATCTTAGAACTTTTAAAGCTTTCACCTACACACAAACAAATTCTAGAAAGAGCATTAGTAGATACAATAGTGTCTAAAGATATTGATATAGATCAATTTGAAACCATGGTGGGACACCTCACAACCCCTCACCACTTATCATTCACCGAAGAAGATGACATGTCCTTGCAACATTCCCATAATGCTCCCTTGCATATCAAAGTCATCATTCATAAGACACGAGTTAAACGTGTCCTAATAGATGGTGGAGTTGGCTTAAACATTTGTTCATTGATTCTTGTATGTGCTCTAAGTTATTCAAAAGATGCAGTTGATCCCCGCAAAAAGATCACCATCAAAGCATGTGATGAAGAAGAGCATTCCTCTAAAGGAATTGTGATGTTACCCATCAGAGTGGGACCTTTACAGAAAGACACAATATGCCAAGTTCTAGACTTGGACTTATCATACAACATACTCTTGGGAAGACCCTGGATACATGACACACAAGTTGTCCCATCAACATATCATTAGTGCCTAAAGTTTCCCTACAATGGGTAGGAAATCATGATCTCAACAGATTAAAATCCATTTAAGTACTGTAGTAATCTCAAACCAGTTCAAGAAGTCATTGTTCCTCACAATAGGGAAGCATCATCTTCGAACACACAATCCAAGGAACGATCATTTGCATCAATTTTGTCAAGTATGGAAAAACAAATGCAGCTAAGAGATCAAGGGAATGGAGAATATTCAATATCACAATTACCACTCTCTCTTAAGTCCTATGGAAAACCATCAAACTCTAAACACCAACCAATTATGAAACATCTTCCAATATTTGATGAAGAATTTGTTAGTGCTGGGACCTTATTAGAGGAAATAGAAGACAAAGATGTACTACAGTGGCTATACAAGGATGAAGAAGTCCAACAAAAGATCAACAATGTCTGCATACCCACAGAAAAGTATGTAAAATGGTTTAACATTCTTAGAAAAATGGGATACACTGGAACAGGTCCTATAGGAAAAAGAAAAGAAGGTATCTATCCAACCTTACACTCTACAGACTACAGACAAAGCAGGCTTAGGGTATGGACAAGTTACTCTACCAGAAGACACATCATCTAACCAACAATAAGAGGAATATGAAAATAGACAAGAACAACTTGCAATTGAAAGAGAAGAAACATCAACCAAGCAACAAGCACAAGCAAACATGAAATGACAAAAGAAGCAAGCTTCAAATCAACAGGAAAAACAAACTAAAAGCACCTCCCAAGAAGCATGAACTCTCAATCAAAATAAGAATGAACCTAGTACTACTCAAGGAAAACTCATAGCAAGGTTGACAGAACTCAATCTTAGCCTAGAAGAGGTTGAATATGAAAGAAGAAAAGATATAGCAAGAAAAGCAAAGGAAACAAATCAAACACTATATGAACAAATATGTAGATTGCAAGCTGCAAGTGAGACAGATTCTAATGAATAGGAATGTGATTCCTATCACTCTGAAGAATCAGATGAAGAAAATTGCTTTGAAGAAGATGTAGGAGTTGATGTAGTTCCCACGTATGCAGGGCAAATGTTAGGAACTAGCTCACTTGAATTAGAATCACATTTGGATGACTTGGACTTAATCGAGGACAATCAGGAGCTCCTTCTACGAGGTCATTCTGACGAGAGTATCGTTCTAGACATTGATATACATATCAAAAACTTTGACACATCTATCATGACCCTTGATACCCTCAAAATATCTTAACTTGATGACCTCCTACCTCTAATCCACCCTGAACTTATTGATTGGGAAAATGAAAGGCATACTGCCATTGATACCTTTTCTTAATGACCATGCCATATCTATATATCTTAATGCAATCGAACCCACAACAACTTTCACCAGGAATTTCAACAACGCATCTTCCAGCCAACTGGGTACCAAATATCCTAGTCGCAAAAGTAAAAATAAAGAAAACAATATCAGGTCTAATACTGAAAACCATTTCTTGGCAACATTAGATCAGGAAAAAGTAAAAAGAAAGGACGCATCTAACAGTGAAAACCTCCTCGAGGCGTTGGAAGATGGGAGATTTGACACTTTACCTGCGCACTATCAAGAAAGGTCATCCATTTTGATCGAACCAAGAAAGGCAATTAACATTGGGACAACAGAGCAATCAAAGATCCTACATCCAACAACTTCTCTGTCAGAACAAGAAATGCAACAATATATGAAATTCTTCAAATGACGGAAAATAAATTTCGCCTTGTCATATGCAGACATGTTAGGATTGAATCCAGAGCTTGTTATGCATCACTTAAATGTCAGTCGAGGAGCCAAACTAGTTAAACGGAAATTAAGGAAAATGCATCCACATATTGCTCTTCTAGTCAAAGCAAAACTAAAGAAATTAATGGATGTTGGATTCATCAGACTTGTAGCATATCCTCAATGGGTATCCAACATCGTTCATGTTTCCAAACCAGATAAAAGTATTAGGATATGCACAGACTTCAGAGATCTTAATAATGTATGTCCAAAGGATGACTTTCCTTTGCCTAACATTGACATCATTGTGGATTTAACTGTTGGACACTCCATGTTTTCTCTAATGGATGGTTTCTCCAGATACAATCAGATTAAAATAGCACCTGGAGATCAAGAAAAGACAGCTTTCACATGTCCATGGGGTACTTTCTGCTAGAACATCATGCCTTTTGGACTAAAGAACGCAGGTGCTACATATCAGAGAGCTATGACAACAATATTCCATGACATGATGCATACATTCATGGAAGATTATGTGGATGAAATATTGGCCAAATCATACAACATAGAAGACCATATAAGAATACTAGAAAAGATCTTTGATAGGTTAGAACAGTACAAGCTACGACTCAATCCTAAGAAATGTGCCTTTGGTTTCACTTCAGGCAAACTATTGGGATACATTGTTTCAGCTAGAGGTATCGAAGTAGATCCAGCTAAGGTCAATGCAATCATGGAAATGGCATCTCCCTGGAATATCAGTCAACTAAGATCACTTCAAGGAAGGCTACTGTCAATCAGAATATTTGTTGCTCAATTAGCAGATAAATGTCAACCATTTACTCATCTGTTGCACAAAAATGTTCATTTTAAGTGGGACCATCAATGCGAGGAAGCATTCAATAAGATAAAATCCTATCTCATGCAACCACCCGTCCTAATGTCACCAATTCCAGGAAATCCATTTTTACTCTATGTATCAACCATTGAAGTATCATTAGGAGTTCTACTTGCACAATAGGATAATGAGGGAAAAGAACGAGCCATCTACTACATCAGCAGAACATTAGTAGGATACGAGATCAACTATTCTCCTGGAGAAAAAGCATGCTTGGCGGTAGTTTTTGCTTCTCAAAAATTAAGACACTATCTACTATCACACTCCATCAAGGTGATAGCTAACATTGATCCATTAAAGTATTTGCTCAATAAGGCAACATTAACAGGACAACTAGCAAAATGGATCATGATTCTAAGCGAGTTTGATATTGAGTATGTAGACAAAAAAGATATCAAGGGGCAAGTCATTGTAGACCAACTAGCAAAGGCACCACTTCAAAATGATCGTCCTTTACATATTGAGTTTCCTGATGCTGATATCCTAACGGTCACCACAAAAATATGGCAATTATACTTTGATGGTTCATATACACAACATGGATCAGGAGTAGGCATTCTATTCATCACACCACAAGGTCATACAATTCCAAAAGTATACAAATTAAGCTTTCCATGTACCAACAATACAGCAGAATATGAAGCATTGGTTACAGGTATCAAAATGTCTATAGAATGGAACATTACACAACTTCAAGTCTTTGGAGAGTCTCAACTCGTCATCAATCAAATCAATGACGATTATCAAACAAAGGATGAAAAGTTAATGCCTTATAAAAAATGGTTGTTGATATCAAGAAATACTTTGTAGAAATAACTTTTCAGCAAATTTCAAGGAATGACAACAAAGCAGCAGATGCCATGGCAACACTTGCTTCTCTACTTCAGACACAGGAAAATCAAGAGCGTTATGAGTTCTTGGTGGAAGAGTTGTTTTACCCTACTCATAATTGTCCTGATTCCCAAACTATTTATCACCTTGTTGGGCATGGTTCCTCTCGCTATGGTGAAACTTATACATACCTGAAAGATAACACCCTACCTCCCAATTTGTCAAAAAACCAAAAGAGAAACTTTATTCGCCAGTCCTCCCATTATACTCTTGTCGCAGATACCCTGTTTAAACAAGGTCTGGATGGTACTTTTTGAAGATGTCTTGAACAAAAGAATCTTAGTAGGCCTTAAATGAAGTCCATGATGACATTTGTGGCACTCATTCAAGTGGTCTTACCCTTTTGAAAAAACTCATAAGCTTGGGCCATTATTGGCCAACTATGGAACGAGATTCTTTTCAAATAGCTAAAACATGCAAACAATGTCAGATCCATGGAAATTTGATTCATGCACCGACACAAGAACTTCATGCTTTGGAAACATCTTGGCCTTTTTGCCAATGGGGTCTTGATCTAGTAGAAAAGATAAATCCTTCTTCCTCCAATGGTCACAAATTCATCCTTGTAGCTACAAAATATTTCACAAAATGGATTGAGGTAGTACCTCTCATCAATATCATAGGAAAACAAATTGTTGCATTTATCTTGAACTACATCATCTGTCGCTATGGAATACCCATGACCATTATCACTGATAATGAGCGACCATTCAAGAATCAGGATGTTCAAGAACTATGTCGGAAATTCAAGATCCAACACAGATTTTAACACCATACTATCCACAAGGGAATGGGCAAGCAGAGGCATCAAACAAACACATTCTGAAAATCCTCAAAAAGACCGTGAATGATGCTGGAAGAGATTGGCATATTCAATTGAACCCTACTCTATGGGCCTACCATACGAGTATCCACACACCAACAGGTGCCACACCTTTCTCTCTTGTCTATGGATCAAAAGCAATACTACCAATAAAAGTAGAGATACCTTCTCTATGAGTATCATTAAAAGGTCTTATCCCAGATGAAGAACAACGAGTATCTAAATTGCAGGAGTTAGAATTAATCTATGAACGAAGACAAAATGTCTTTGATCATTTAAAGGTATATCAACCAAGAATGTGTCACAGTTACAATCACAAGGTCAAACCGAGAACATTTCAAGTTGGGGAACTAGTACTCAAAGAAAATCCACGCAACCAAGCCGATCGAGAAAAGAAAGGGAAGTTTGAACCAAACTGGTTAGGTCCGTTTGTGGTCACAACAGTATTTGGGTCAGGAGCATATCAGTTATCAACACAAGACGAAGATCGGATTGAGGAACCCATCAATAGCATGCATCTGAAGAAGTTTTATGTCTGAAAAAGCAGAAAAAACCAAAAATAGTGAAAAAGAAGAAAAATCCAAAAATAGTGAAAAAGCAAAAAAATCCAAAAACAGTGAAAAAGCAAAAAAATCCAAAAACAGTGAAAAATCAAAAAATACAAAAAAAAAAAATTAAATATGAGAAAAAGTGCAATAAAAATAGCTGGTGAAAACCTGGCAAATAGATGCTATCCGTCCGCTATCTCTTCCATCTATTAGTTCATGCATCCTTCCGCTTGCATTCATTTTCCATCAGCGTTGTTCATATCCATAATAAAGCCTTTGTACATACGCAGGCATCCCAGGTGGCTTCTTGTTGTGGTTTGGATCATTGGATATATCATAATGACTTTGTTTCTAGGCTTGGGGCAAAATCCTACACCTAGCTGGGGGCAAATTTTTTTATCATTTTGAACTTAATCAAACAGGGAGAACAATAGTCAGGCAACTCTTATCAAGCAAAAACTGAGACACATCCAACGTTGAACACGAGATCAAATTGTCAACCATCAAACTATCACATGTTAGTCTAAGCACATCACACACCTTTCAATGGATGATATCTTTTGGATAATGATTTTAACATGATTGTTCAACTTTTCTATCATGATTTTTGAGTGACTCGAGGATGTCTCTGACTAGAGGAACAAGGAAGGAACATGGTATTTTTCTTGTCTACTGTTTGTAAATTAATCATTAATATGTACAAATTTGTCTGAAGACATGATCATTGGAGTACATCATAGAAGACATTTCGGACTTGCATATAGAAATGATTAATACTGTTTGTTTTACGTAAGCAACACTCAGGTCATCTTGGTCCAATTATACCTCGGTGCTTATGCTAACTTGCAATATCAAAATCCAAGAAAGTAGTGCTTAGGTCATCATGGTTTAATTTTACCATCGATGCTTGCACTCACTTCCCACATTTTAAAAAGCTCAATGATGACAAAATGCAATAACCCAGTGACTGGTCTGGTCGTAGCTTTGCATTTCATTCTTGCATGGGATCCCGCATGCTCATCTTATCTAAGGCTAAATGTATCATAGGAATCATCAAGGTATCATCATAAGTGTATACACAATCAGACTAATGACTCATCTCTTTTTAGATATTGTCGACCCAATACAAATCTTATGTTACCCCCTCAACCGAACCAACATCAGCATATTTGAATCCACCTACAACTTAATATCAACAAATTGTCAGTTCTTTACTCAATCAACCTTATCAATTCTATCAATCAATCACATCTAAAGTGATTATATCATGTCTTATACAGGATGTATCTTTCCTGGAACCAGACGTTCTGATCAAGTCTTATATAGGATATATCGTTCCTAAAACCAGACGCTTTGATCATCTTTGTCTTATATAGGAGGTGTCATTCCTGAAACTAGACTGAATCTCCATCTTATCAATCTAATCAATCAATCTTTATCAATAATCAAGAACCACATCACTGTGATCGTAGAACTCACACTTTCATCAACCACAGTTGCAGAAATCAAATCATTTATAATCGAGACATCAATTTTGCAAAAATTCACACACTCCAAAAACCAATTATCTCAATTGATCTCCCGATGGGGCATCATCATACCATAATTTATCAATCAATGTCTGAGACATCCTATCGAACCAATATCATCATCAAAATAACATTATTCTTTGAATCAACGTGTCATCACACCTCACTTCAAACAGGGGCAAAATGTATACACCTAAAAATGGTCTGAAGATAATTAATTAAAAAAGCAATTATTTAATTAATCCTCCTCCCTAATTTAATTGAATTCATTAGCAATTTGATTAAATTCTCCCTTTCATCTACTTATTAATAAATCTAAGGATTTATTTAATTTACTTATTTCAATGGTCCCCTTTGATTAATTAATTCAAATTAAATAAGCCTCCCCCCATTTCAATCAATTCTTCTAATCCCCTAATTAATTAAAACAAATCAATTTATGAGTTGTTGAAAATTAATTAGTCTTTTCCTATTATTTGAATTTTTAAATTCAAATTACCCACATGCCTCCTAACCATCCCTCTAACCTAACACATTCCACCTAACTTTGGGTTTGTCTAACCCTATCCTATCTTGCACATTCTAACTGATGAATATTAAGAGGGGGGGTGAATTAGTATACAAGAATATACTAAACTCAAACACTTTAACAGTTTAGCAGTAAACCAGTATAACAGTTTAACTAACAAACCGGTTAACACAAATGCAAACCAAACAACAAGTAAGGCATTCACCCACAGAAGCACAATCACCATAGCACAAGAGATTTTGATGTGGAAACCCAAATGGGAAAAACCACGGTGAGATGAAACTCACAAGTAACTATCTGCAGAATAGTAACCAGACCGGTTAAGGTCATACAATGTTCTTTACCATAATAGATCCTGTTAGGAATCTCAATCTCTGTTAGGAGATAAGTCCGATTAAAGACTACCTTGTGAGAGGATTTCAGATCCACGGATGTGAACCACCTTGTTAGAGGATTTACAAAGGCTTTTTTGGGCCTACTCGGTTAAGGGTTTCTGACTTGTCAAAGATGTGAGTAATCAACAAGTGAATGATCTAGCAAATAGCACAGTCTGCTTGGTTAGATCCATGATAGCTCATTGCTGATGTATTTCAGCATTACTTCAGTCTTCAGTAAATCCACACTCTATTACATCACACAGACTTGATCTTCTCTATTAAGATCGCACATACAAAAACTCATCAACCATCAAAAACCCTAACAGCTATGCCCTCTAAAACCCTAGACATGATGTTCTTAAAAAGGAATCTGATTTCATGTCGGTCCAATAGGATTACATTGCAAGTTCCTAGATTCATTGCATCTAGACACATTTGATAACATGGCACAAATCACTGTCAAAGTGTTGGTGGATGGTAACTCATCACAAAAATAACTCTCACAGAGTATTACCGGTTCATACAACTTTATCGATTACTGGTTGGTAACTCATCATAGAGTAATACCGGTTTAAACATTAAACCGATTACCGGTTGTCCAAAAATGAAGACTAGGAAAATGATAATTGTCACTTCAGTTTCTTCACTCCGCTTGAGATCCTCGAACCGCTTGAGGTCTCCATACCGCTTGAGATCGGTAAACACTTTCTGCAAAACACCAATAGCCTATAGACTATAATGCAATACAGGTTTGGAACAAATACTGGTTGAGCATAACTTATACATACAAAAAGTGATCTCAAAGTAAGTGTGTGTCCATCAATGACAATCACAACATAAACATCAAAAATGCCAACAATCTTCCCCTTTGGCATTGATGGCAACACTTAGGAAAAATTTTGACATCTAAGTGTTTTACAACAAAAATATGCCATAATCAAAACTACTCCCCCTAAGCATGTACACTATCCCTTCTGCAAAAAATACAATGTATACTACTCCCTTACAGAGATAAACATGAAAGTATACATAGCATGCATCAAAATTTTGAATACAAAATACTACTCCCCCTTTGCCAACAATGACAAAGTGCAGCTGAATAACCCTTGTGTCCATTAGCATTAAAATAATAAGAGTTTATGACAATAAAGAGTGAAACTTGTCAAAAACCGATTTAAAGTCTTGCATAAATGTCTTCATGGATACAGACCATGACTCAAGCAATGAGGTAGCAACCTCACTCTCTGTTTGCATCTGGGATACCTGTTCCTCCATGACGTCCAAGATACTCATCTCTTGAGTAACCATCAAGGCATCCAGATTGAGATAGCATTTCTGAAGTATTTGCAGTCTTGGTAGGAGAACCAGTTGTAGTTCCCGCAAATCCCTGGTCTAGTTGTTGATCTCCAAATCAATTCTTGCAGCCTGAAGTTGAAACCGGTGAACAGTTTGCCCATAAGCGGTAAAGGAATCATATGGCGTCTTGAAGGTGCTTATGAATGTCTGCAAATCAGTTTGCAGTTTGTCTTTTTGAGCAAGCACATCATCACAGAATAGATGGGGTTGGCATATCTTGCTGAGTAGTAGATTCCCCTCATCCAGAACATCTTTAATGTCCTTCTGTGCCTTCTGCAGATCGGACCGGAGCTCATTTAACTTTTTCACCAAGGCAGTGTTCAAAGCCTTTTGATGCTTCTTTTTGGCATTAGCTTCGGCAACATCTTCCAGGCATTGCACTTGGTCCTCTACAATTGTGCATAAGAGCTTCAATTGAGCTAAAGAGGAATCGGTACTTGGGAGATTGGTATCGGGAATCAAAGTGATGAGTGTTTCCACCACAGTTTGAATCACATCTTCCTCCTTTTTCCTCCTTAGTGCATCTAATCGGTCTTGAGCAAGCTTAATGCTTTGCAGTAGCTCCGTTTCATTTGTAGACTGGAGGTCAATGGGATTGGTGATGTCAACCGGTTTGGCTTTATCACCAGTTGCCTTTGGGGTCTCTGTATGAGCACTCTTTGCCACTTCCTCCTTTTCTTTGGCTTTCTGTTTATCTTCGTATGCCTTCTTCTGCTCTTCAACTTCTTTCTTTTTTTTCTCTTCTTCCTTCTTCCTTTCTTCTTTTCGCTTCTCTTCTTCTTTCCTTTCCTCTTCCTTCTTCTTCTTCTTCTTCTTCTCTGCTTCTTGTTTCCGCTCTTCTTCCTTCTTCTTCTCTGCTTCCCGTTTCTTCTCATCTTCCTTCTTCTTCTTCTCCTCTTCATGTTTCCACTCCTTCCTTCTTCTTATCTGCTTCCTGTTTCTTCTCCTCTTCCTTTTGCTTCTTCTCATCTTGTTTCTCCTGTCCTGCCGTTTCTAATGGTGTATCAGGGGTAACATCTTCACCGTTTAGGGCATCAACATCAATGGAGTCCATTTGCTCAGCGACCTGTTCTCCCTCACTGTTATACACGCCATCTGGTTTTGCAATTTCCGGTTCTTGTTTAGCCTTTTTGTTGGCTTTGGATACTTGGTGCAATCTCAAAGCAGCTTGGGCATGAGAGTGGGTATCTTTTACCACCTCAGGGACTTTCCCTTCTAGCAACAAGAATCTCCTTCTTCACATAAAGAAGAGGCCTTTATATTTTTCCATAACTTCATAGAGTTCAGAATTGGACACATCAGGAAAATATTGTGCAAATATTTCCTCTCTTATTTCCTGTTCTTTCTCTATGGCAATGCACCATTTGTTGTCCAAACAATTATATAAAGAATCTAGTGTCACAGATTTAATTTCTGATGGTGACCGATCATTAATACATAAATATTGAATGATTGCTTGTTCTACTTCCTCCTTCTCATTATCATTGAAATCATCAAAATAATCTACTAAGTCACTCAACACTTTCCTCTTAATATTCTTAATGGTTCTTTGACAATGTGTCAAAGGTTTGTAAGAGGATATATCAATATTTACCAGTGCTGATGATGCCAGTTCACTGCTGGTTGCCTTTGTCTTCTTCCTCGTTTGCCTAGTCTTCTTAGGCAGTTCTTCAGATACAGTGTCTTCTGAGTCTGGTGTGTTGCTTTTTGTTTTCCACTTTCTCTCAAAGACTTTGGCAGGAGCAACTTCCGGTTTCTTCTTTGCCGGTGACCGCTTGGTCACTTTAGGACTCGCTGGAGTAACCGATGTCGATACAGATGGTACTGCCTGGTAGTTCTAATACTTAATGTTAAGTACAGATGCCAAGCTAATAAGATGAGAGGGGGGGTGAATCATACAAACTTAATCTTCAATAAAAACAATAGATTCAACCTCGGTAACATATACTTCAGCGATATAACCAAAACTGCTAAACATGCAAACTCATAAGCATATAAACATCATAACACTCATAACACCAGATTTAACGTGGAAACCCAAATAGGGAAAAATCACTGTGGGATTTCAAACCCACTAAGAAATATACTCTTCTAGAGTATGCTCGGTTAAAAGCAAATCCTGTTAAAGATTACAAACACATTGCTAGATGTGACCCGGTTAAGGGATTTCCCTCAGATCTATTAAGATCTTCACCTTGTTAGAAGTGACCTTGTTAAAGGATTTCAAACACTCAATCAGAATGTCACCTTGCTAGAGGGTTTTACAAATAAGATTGTTAAGTCCACTCAATTAAGAGATTTTTTGTCCCTTTACAAAATAACAGTAATAAAAATCTATCTGCAACTTCACATCTAAAATGCTAAAGTAGATTCTTATTTGCTCAATACAATAGGACTTATCTTGCCATCTACTGGGATCTATACTCTATTATTCAAACAGGTCTTCAAGCTTCTGTGCTTGGTAATCACTATGTAGCATCCCTGTGCATACACTTGCCCACATACATTGTTTATCAACAGTTCCTTATTTATAAACAACTTGCCAACCGCTTAATCTCCTTGATCACATTTCTCATGATCAATCATAGCCATCAGATCTTCAAACTTGACCAGGTTCAATGTATCCTTCGATCTGAAAATGTTTTACCCCGCCTTGGAACTTGCATACATTTCTTGGAACTTGTGCTAGGGTACTGCGGTTCAATCTGAGTTGTAGATCTTCCTACCGGTTTTCCTTTGCCATAGATTCTTAACAAACTTCATTCACGGCATACCAAACCTTTAATCATAACCAGCTCATCAACTTCCTTCATTAAATAATGCTTTTATTCATTCAATGCATTCTGTTATTACTCGGTAAATACTAAACTTCACTCGGTAGACATTGTGCCTTCATTAACCGATAGTGATAACCTTAGGGTTTATCGACTAGGTTCTTTGCTTGGTAACATAGTATAGTATTAACCTTACAATCAATAACATATGTAAGATATCAAAACAATCTAAACATCATGATCTCATCATTGTCTAACTCGGTAATAGTTGCCCATTGAATAACTTATTCCTCCCCTTATTCATCACATTCTTTCTGTGTCTTTTACTGACATCTTTATACTCATCAAATCATACTTCTTAAGATATGGCAACATCATACTGAATTAGAAAATCAATTTCTTGACATCAATGACAAAATAATAATATTAAGACAATAAACATCCTTTAGCAGTTATATCCATAATCATCAACAACCTTCTCAATATCCTTATTAAAATGCCAACAATCTTCCTTGTCTGTTATAATGCCAACATTGCCTTCCCTTTCTTCACTGAGGGCTCCTCAACCGGTGTGATCCTCTCCAGATAGGTGTCGGTTCTCTTCTCCTTAGGATCAAGTGGTGAGGCAAGTAGGGTAGAAGCATACCCGTCCAGCATGTTGTACATTACCTCATAACCCATAGGCTCCACTTCTTCCTTTCTGGGATCAACAACCTCCATTATGCACTCATCTACTTTGATGATAAAGCAGATGTCCTCTTCATACTTTTTGAAAATATCACTGGATATTCTCACCCTTTGGCTCATCTTGCGTCTGAACTCATCAAAGTATTTGTCCAGGACTTCAGGGTAACTGGTTCCAACCGCTTGTAGACTTTCCTTGATTTGCTTTGTAACTGGTTGGTCAGCAGACCACTGAATATCACCGACTCCTGGAAAGTAGCCTTGGAAGTAGAAGAACAATCTAGACAATAGTTGTCCGAATTTAAATCTCAAGGCATTGTCCTGTTTTATTGACTTCAGATTCACCAGGAGTTGCCTTTGCATAAATCAAATGAGGCATCTTCCATAATCATCCTGTACCCAACATTTACCGCTGCAGCAGAGACAGAGTTGATCCTGCTAGCATAGAATGTCTGATAACCTATCACCATGCAGGCATACTTGACCAGATCGTCCTTGATGGTATTGATGGTCATTCCCCTTTGGTCGCTCACAGAACCAGTGAGCTTAGTCATTTCAGTCTTGCTGATCTTCCTTAGGGCTGACACTTCCCCAATGTTACAGAAACCGGTGACGGCATGAATTGCTTCCACTGTGATGTCATGCATCTGCTCTAAATATATTTTGTCACCGTGCACTCTGCTTAGAATGATGCGAATGTGATCATCAGAGAATTCTTCAAGGAAATAGACTGCATTGTGAAGCTCTTCTTTTCCAAGAAGCTGAATTCCAATTTGATCTTCTTGTCCTTTCCGCAGAACAAACTCAACGGAGATCCGAGGTCTTCAATGTTATAGTCAATGTAATTTGGAATACCTTCCTCTACTATAACACCATCGAGAATTTGGGATAGGGCATTATATTTTGCCTTTCGTTGTATGAAATCAACTAAATCAATGGGTGTACTAGAGCTAGAGTGAGATGTTGAAGACATGATAAACAGAGAAACTCGAGAAATACCTTCGAATGTTGAGATTTAGGGCTTGCAATTTCCGATTCGACACTCACCACTTTAGTTGCTGGATTACTGCTTTGGGTTCTACACTTGACTGATTGATGATACCTTCAGATTCTTCTTCAGGGTTTTGAAATCTCTCTGAATTGCAAGACAAATCACCTTTTGTCGTTTTGTGCTTGAAAACTTCTTCGCTCGAAAATTGATAAGTGAAAATGACTTGAAAATCCTTTGTAAATGAATTCTTCACCTAACATAATAAATGCTCCACTATTAGGGTGTAAACCCTAATTTACCTTTTAGTGTTTGCGGTCTTCTGCCAATTGACAGGTATCACATACTAGTTAAGGTCTTTTACCGGTGTAGACCGGGGGTTCGAAACATTTCACCGATTTGTTCCCCCTAAGCTTTTATGTTGCTTAGTTTTTCGGTTCAACGACTTCCACATCAGGTGTAGAAACCGGTTCTTCTTGAGACACTTCTTCTGGCTTCTTCTTCCAGGTTTTATTCATATCTGCTTGAACATTTTCAACATCAATCTTTCCTTCTGGAGTGACCGGTATATCATTCGATATATTCTTTCTCGTTCTGCAGAATCTTTCTGTATGACTCGGTTTGTTGCAATGATAGAAAATCATTCCAGGTGCTCTCCAAGGTCCATTATTCATGTTTCCATTCTTCCTCCTACATGTTGTAGCTGTGTGGCCACTACCATGACAGATCAAACAGGTTGCTCTCCATCTGGTTGCCGCTTGATAGCCACCGCTTCCTGAATGATGATTATAGGTATTAAACCAGTTTGGATTTCGGTTCCCAGAGGGTTCGGGAAAGACTCCTTGACTCCTTTGAGGATACCTTCTGGTGGTGTGCATGACAGACCTGCATTCAAATGCTCTATGCCCAGATTTATTGCATGCATAACAATTTCCATTGAATCTATTGGATCTAGGCTTATTGTTTAGAAAGTAAGGAAAGTTATTGTAAGCCTTGTTTCTACATACATTAGCAGTATGTCCTTCCTTGAGACAATTAAAGCAAACAGGTTTGAATTTTTTCTTACCTTTATCCTTTGGTGTCGGTTGCTTCTTTGATGCTACATCTTTTTCTCTAGAGGTCTCACCTTCCTTAAAACCAGAAAAACCAAGTCTAGTGGTATTCTTCACTGGTTTAGTTGATTCAAGCTTCTACTCTAGCTTGACAGTGCTCTTATTGAATTTGGCAAGTATCTCCTTTGACTCAGTAAGTTCTTTGGCAATAGCCGCATTGGATTCCTTCAAGGTTGCATTCTCAGAAATAGCCATTTTTATTTCACCTTGCATTTCCTCTTTTTCCACTTTGCTCTCTTGGAGATGAGCGGTAAGTGCACTGATTTCTTGCTTCGTCTTGGAGATCTCATGATCTTTGTCTTTTACCAGATCTTCAGTTTTTCTCTGGTTCTCAAGATCTTGACACATCCTGATAGTCAGTCCTTCAAGTTCCCTTCTCAGGTTGGCATTAGACCCATTCAGCTTTTCAAGTTCTCCAACTAGGGCTTCCATGTCTGATTCATCAAAGGAACTGTTTTCAATTAGCTCCATCCGTTTCTCAGCATGCTCTCTCCTTTTTGCCAAAGAGGCCTTATACTTGACTTTGAGTTCATCATAGGCTTTCTCAGACTGAGTGAGCTAATGAGTAAGTTCCCTTACAGTGTACTCCCCCATATCTCTTTCCAAGTGGTTAAACTTATAGAAAGGTTGGCTCTGATACCAATTGATGAATACTAAGAGGGGGGGGGGGTGAATTAGTATACAAGAATATACTAAACTCAAACACTTTAACAGTTTAGCAGTAAACTGGTATAATAGTTTAACTAACAAACCGGTTAACACAAATTCAAACCAAACAGCAAGTAAGGCATTCACCCATAGAAGCACAATCACCATAACACAAGAGATTTTGACATGAAAACCCAAATGGGAAAAACCACGGTGAGATGAAACTCACAAGTAACTGTCTGCAGAATAGTAACCAGACCGGTTAAGGTCAGATCGGTTAAGGCCATACAATGTTCTTTACCATAACATATCCTGTTAGGAATCTCAATCTCTGTTAGGAGATAAGTCTGATTAAAGACTACCTTGTGAGAGGATTTTAGATCCACGGATGTGAACCACCTTGTTAGAGGATTTACAAAGGCTTTTCTGGGCCTACCTGGTTAAGGGTTTCCGACTTGTCAAAGATGTGAGTAATCAACAAGTGAATGATCTAGCAAATAGCACAGTCTACTTGGTTAGATCCATGATAGCTCATTGCTGATGTATTTCAGCATTACTTCAGTCTTCAGTAAATCCACACTCTGTTACAGCACACAGACTTGATCTTCTCTATTAAGATCACACATACAAAAACTCAAAAACCACCAAAAACCCTAATAGCTACGCCCTCTAAAACCCTAGACATGATGTCCTTAAAAAGGAATCTAATTTCATGTCGGTCCAATAGGATTACATTGCAATTTCCTAGGTTCATTGCATCTAGACACATTTGATAACACGACACAAATCACCATCAAAGTGTAGGTGGATGGTAACTCATCACAAAAATACTGATTGGTAACTCTCACAGAGTATTACCGATTCATACAACTTTACCGATTACCGATTGGTAACTCATCACAAAGTAATACCAGTTTAAACATCAAACTGATTACCGGTAGTCCAAAAATAAAGATTGGGAAAATAATAACTGTCAGTTCAGTTTCTTCGCTCCACTTGAGATCCTCGAACCGCTTGAGGTCTCCATACCGCTTGAGATCGGTAAACACTATATGCAAAACACCGATAGCCTATAGACTATAATGCAATACCGGTTTGGAACAAATACCGGTTGAGCATAACTCATACATACAAAAAGTGATATCAAAGCAAGTGTGTGTCCATCAATGACAATCACAACATAAACATCAAAAATGGCAACACTAACCTCGTTATCCTAACCTCTTATGGTGTGGATATTCTTCCCTTGAGACACATGGAACTTTGGCCACATGTCTCCTTCCTTGGACACTTGCCCTCTCATGAGCCAGGCTCCTTGACACTTGTCACCACAGAGATGACAAGTGCCCCTTCCTCCAACCTCCTCCAATTTCACCCTTGATATCTTTAGACTCAATCTTGTTGATTCCTACTAGGCCTTGGAAATCCTATAAATATCCCCCATTTTGGAGCACAAAGGATCCCATCTCATTATCAATTTAGGCATTGTTACTATAGGCATATTATTTGAGCATTGTTATTATAGGAAATTGCATTAGCTTAATTTGATCATTTTCTAGCATAATTGTTTAATCATGTAGCTTAATCAATCTCTTTTCTAGCTTAATTGCATCCTCATCATAGTTTAATCATGCATATCATTAGCTTAATTAGACTCTTGGATCAATCTAGCATACTCAATCTCATCTAGTTTGCACATCTTCATCATTTCAAATCCTCCATCTAGGTGCAGTCAAGTCATTGGGATTGCTTATCCAAATCTGAGAGCAAATCCATACTCGCATCTCTTAGGAGGTGATAGGTCACTTTGTCATAGTTTATCTTTCGTTTGATTTCAATTTGCCAACCATGCTTGTAATGATCTATTTAGTGTTTTCATTATAGCTGCAGGTATCACACTTCACAAGCACGACAATATCTACTCATTTGGGACATTAATTTTCAATTTGACACTTGTTTATTTTGGAGAATTTACCTCATATTTCTACTTCAACAAAGTATGGTAGCTCACAATATATATGTGCATCTAAATATTCTAGCAAGGGATTCACCATTTCCATAGTGGTATTTAAGTGGTCTATTGCAACAATAAGGGTGATAGATTCCTAAAGTAGCCTTGAGTTTATTACCTTATTTTTATGGAGGTTGGTTTGTTTCTTATTGAAAGCCTATTCAAGTTATTACAAATTTGTACAACATTTAGCTCTAAAAATTTAGATTTTTTATGGCTTGGTTTTTCTTTCATATGAAAAGCATGGAAATGGTATAGAACCTTAGAACCAAGTTTAATTACAAGATGGAATCAACTTAGTTTTTCAATCAATTCTGAGAAAATGCATCCACAAGTTCTCTTCTTCACTACTTCATGACAACCAAAATGAATCCTATAGAGTAATATATTGGTTATCAATTTTCCAACATCAACATGATGTCAACCCCTATCCATCTAGACCCCAAACTCTAATTTCTTTTTTTCATTTTAACATAACTTGAGCATATAGTAGCAAAATTTGGCGAATGACATTTTGTCTAATAGCCGATTCCATACAATTTCTAGTGTTATAATTCCTATTATTAGATTTTCTTGCTAGTATAATATGGTAACGTTAAGAAACCCTCCAAGAAATATATAATATGCATGTTATGAATCTATGTTGTAATATTTCATTATATGTGTCCATGTGTGTGATTTCATCATGTGCATATTATAGATTCATAGTGTTTTGGATATATGGGTTGCATGTTTGGGTTAGCCCATGGTAACATTAAGAAGCCCTCCAAGAAAGATGTAATATGCATGTTATGAATCTATGTTGTATTATTTCATTATATGTGTCCATGTGTGTGATTTCATCATGTGCATATTATAGATTCATAGTGTTTTGGATATATATGGGTTGCATGTTTGGGTTAGCCCATGGTAACATTAAGAAGCCCTCCAAGAAAGATGTAATATGCATGTTATGAATCTATGTTGTATTATTTCATTATATGTGTCCATGTGTGTGATTTCATCATGTGCATATTATAGATTCATAGTGTTTTGGATATATATGGGTTGCATGTTTGGGTTAGCCCAACATTTGAATATGCAGCTTTTGATTATAGACAAATGGATGTTTTAGATGCATTAATAAATTTAAATTTAAATGTATAGATTTTTTAGTTTTTTCATGTTAACCACAACCCATGATTTTGTAGATTTGTGAATAGAATATAGTTCAAGACTTTCTAAATTGTGATAGTTGTATATTGGCATACATAATTTGAGGAGGTTGGTTACACCTTTCTTGGTGAATGGCAATTAGGGTCCTTGTTGACTTCCTAATTTGTTTGTTCCATGTTGTAGATTTGTACTATTTTGGATTTGGGATTTAGATCTATGTTGATGTCATGAAACAATCTACATTTTGTTTATGTTATTGTTGATGTAGAGTTTAGTTTGTTTATGTTTTGGTATAAATTCATAAGTGGGCATGTGTTTTCCTCTAAAACCTATACCCATCCTTGCATAAATATTGCAAATGTGATTTGACAATGCCAAAACATTGTAGTGCTAACGATGTCTTGTGTGGATGGTTTATGTTGTATGGTGATATTTTTTTGGTGTTGCATATAGAATATATATGGATCTAGGATGGATTTGAGTCTCACTTTGAGATAAGTTGAAATTGGATGAAAATTCACCAAAATGAATATCTAGGGTTGTAAGTTGAGGAAAGTTGTTAGAGCTATCTAATCTAAGTGTTAAATATTGGATTGTTCAGTTTATGTTGGAACTCAAATGAGCTAAAGATTTTGGAGTAAGGTGTTGCAAAAATATCATAACTTGGCTTTGAGAAATTGACTTCAACATGAAGGAAAAAATTAATAATGAATTTTAAATTTGTGAGTCAAGGACTTCCTTAGTGAATGGTGTGTTCTAGTAAGAATGATTGGAGCATTGCAAGTATTTAGTTGACCCAACAAAGGCATACTATTGTAGAGTTGAAATTTGCATACCCCTTTGAAATTTTACCTACACTTTTATGGCCACTTTAGTGACCATTCACCTAGCTTCTCAATTGGATACTAGCATGCCACGATGATGTCCACACGCCATGTAAATGTCATACAACATCTTAATGTTCAAATATTGGTTTTGAGTATTATATAACTTGTCACTTGTTTTGGTCAATAGAAATGGCTTGAAATCTTCTAGAATAGCTCGTCAACCCTCTTTTTCCCTCCCATTCTCTCTTTTAAATCTCTCTTTCATTCACTTGGGCTTCTCTTGGTTCTCTTAGCTTTCACAACTCTCTTGCTCTCTCTTGCTACAACAGTCTTTGTTTTTCTACAACACCAAGCTCTCACAATAATCTGTCTAGCTCTCTTTGCTTTCTCAAGCCTATCCGGTAATATCTTTCTATTTTTATTTGTCTTTGAGCATCTTGGGGATTTGTCAATTCCCTTATCTATAAAATCATTTATCTTTGTATCTACCTATCTATCTAGTTGTTGTGGGTGTGGAAACACCGAACCAAGGACTTAATTAGACGATTCTCCAAACAACCTCAACATTTTTCTTCTTCTTTTTGTATGCATTTTTATTGGAGATATTCAAACCTTATATATATATATAATTTTATTTATCTTTGTTACCTAAGTCTTAGGTTTTCTAGGTTATTTGAAGGTTTGAAGTAGAGTTGAGTTTTCACAATTTTTTAGTTTTTTTGTTTCAATTTGTACAAGACTATAGCACATTGCACAAATGTTCATGCGTCATGCTAGTGTCCTTGGCCAAGGTGCTCAAATTTAAACCGAAAAATATCTATCATCTTGTCTTTCTAATTTTATAATCAAAATCTTCATTTTACTCATCTATAATTATTTATCTTCTATATTGTCAAACTAGCTCTCAAAGGAACCACCTATGTACATTGTAGCTTGAATTTCATTAAAATATGTTCATTTATTGTTTTTGAAAGGGTGGTGCCAAATAAGCTTAAATTTTAGCCCTTTGAGACACAATGGCTGCCGAAATAATTTTGAATACACATAAATATCTCTCTCTCTCTCTCTCTCTCTCTCACACACACACACACACACACACACACACACACACACACACACACACACACAGTAACTATCAAAGTTAACTTTCAAACCCACACATAGAGAAAAGAGTTTATAAAATAGTACATATTATTATAAGTGAACAACATTGAAGTTTGAAAGTATCCATTTACATGTACTTCACATATTGTAAATGTCAAAGTATTTTGTACACAGACACATTGAATGATAAAGTTTGTTCGCATGCACACACATCTACACACACAAAGTAAATGTCAAAATTCATTCACATGCACAAAAAGAATGCCAAAGTTTATTCACACATAAACAAACATGGTGAGTTTTTACTTTTAAACCCACCTACATATAGAAAAATCCAAAGTCCATCTAAAAACACACTTCACATAAAATGTACATTGAAGTATTTTGTGTGTACACAGTGTGAATGCAAAAGTTCTTTTAAAACCACAAAGTGAGTGCCAAAGTTATTTTACAAATAGATGCATGCACATGTAAATAATTCCAATACATTATTCACACATGCACACACAAAGTGAATGACAAAGTTCATTAGCACACATGCACACATAGTGAATGGCAAAGCTAACTTTCAAATGCACCCACACATGTAAAGTGAAAGTGACTGTTCATTCAAACATAAATATATACACTTAACACAAATTGAATGTCAAAGTATCTTTTTACACACATAATGATTAGAAAGTACTTTTTTACACACATAATGAATGTCAAAGTTCACTCAAATATATGCACACACATATGTATAGAGTGACCATCAAAGTGTTCATTTAAATACATATGTGCACACTTAATGAATGTCAAAGTCAACTTTCAAACCCATGTACACTTACAATGAAAGCTAAAGTTCATTCAAAAACACGCATACATAGAGAGAGACTATCAAAGTGTCCATTCAAAAACACACATATATAGATTGCCTATCAAAGTGTTCATTCAAACACATTGCACACTTAATGATTGTCAAAGTTAACTTTCAAAGGATGGAAGTCCTCAAAAATCTAATGAAAGAACAAAATTAAAATCTGCTTAGCATTGATTGGAATGATAATTGAGATAATCTTACTTTCATCCAACAATATGCAACTTATTTGAATAATATAATTAAACAAGATACAAAGATTAATTGAAATAACCAGTTGAAGGGAAAAAATATTAAGTCAAACTGAAACATGAAAAATAAATAGGAACATAGAATATAAACATAGAACAAAAATTATATACATAGACTGATGAGCAAAGAAAACAAAATCAAATAAAAGGAAAAGCAATTCCAAACATTCATTGAAGTGATTGAAGTGAAACATATTTCATTGGTATCATGAACAACAATAATTTAATTTCTCATTTCATTTTTAAATATGATATGAGAGTCAACTTATTATTGTCAGTTGCAAAAGAGATTAAAGATGCATTAGCCATGGTCGAATACAATGTGATAGCATGAGAAATGTAGACAAACATTTTTTTGGAAAGTGATTTGTGTGCAGGATGGATGTCTCTAGACACTACCATGTCATCTTATATTGCCATTAACTTTAAAAATATGAATGTATGCATGTATCTTATAATAGTAGTATAAGAGAAATAAACCTTTTCATGATTCAGATTCCTAGCTAATGATATCACAGTTAACACTAACAGGAATAATATGAATTTCTAATTTCATTGTCCAAACTTTTACTCAAATCTCAAACTTTAAAATTTTCGATATGATAGTATTATCAGTTGCAAAAGAGATTTAAGGTGCACTTGTGGTATAGTGTGTGAGAATTGTCGTGTGATTGGTGTGCAAGTTTCTGTAGACATTGTCCAATATGGTTTTACCAGTGTCATCTTATATTCTTGTAGATTAACTTGTAGAACTTGTACTACCAGTGTCATCTTATATTGTTGTAGATTAACTTGTAGAACTTGAGTCTTTCAAATTATATATTCAAAACAAAAATTATATATGTTAATGTTCCCCTGCCATCCTCAGAAAAATGTATCTCAGACTATCATCTCCTCCCATCCCATTCTCGAAAGGCTGTGAAACAGAACTTTCCTTTCACTAAAAATAATTCTTCATTTTTCTTCTCTCTATTTTAATCATAAAAACATATGGTTTTTATGTAAAGAAGGTCAGCTGTATGTAAACAATATATTGTTTTCTATTCTTAAATGTTTGACCAAAATTTTAGATCAAAATATTATAACAATTACAAAACTAGTGGTACTAAACAGAAAGTCGGTTTGTGGGGTGATCTAAAATTTGTTATTGTAAGTTGTTTAATTCAATCCCAATCCTTGCATTTGATTAAACTAAAACTCTATTTGGCTGGAAGGCATTGATTTCTGAATTCCTTAAATTCTACTGTATGTTTTACAGTTGCTGGTATTCAAGTCTGATGCAACAGCAGTGTGAACCCTTCACACCAAAACCCGCAACAAGCTTCAATACCTTTGCAATCTGATTCCAAAACAATCAGAAAAGAAAACAAATTCTTGGACACCAACTAATGCAACAAAATCAGAGATATTATTATTGCAATATGATATGAATCAGTTTACATCATATTGACTTCCCAAAACAAACAGAATTCAGATTATCCTCAGGCATGCAACTAGTCTATCTTAATTTCTACTCTCCGAACCAACAACTTCAAAACAACCTCTCTCCTAAAACCCCTACCACCCCCAACAACCTCTCTCCTAAAACTAGTGGAATTGTGAAACAAATTGCTTTCTTTGCTGCACTAGAACCTTTTTACAAGCACGCTTAAAATAATACTTCTAAGATATCCTTAATGATGATAAAACAAGGATAATGCTGTCCTGTTGCATAAAGAATCCAAAAAGCAGTCTGAGTTGCTTTTAAAACAAGGCAAGAAAAATAAACGTTTAGAGTTTGATAAACACTGAACAAAAACCATCATAAAGAGACTGAATGATGGATTGGCTTGAAGATGATAGGCAAGCTTGTAAATTTCCTTTAAAGATAGGCACTCGATGGTCCATTGAAGCACCATCATGCGATTTTCAGCTAGAGATACCATGAAAAGAACAAGGCATAACTCGAACACATAAGATTGCAAGAATTTCTTTCTTGCACTTAGGGACTGAATGACTATTGTGGTGTACGAAGAGTGATAGCTTGGCTTGCAAATGAGACGTATATTTACCTATTCTAGTGGAGTAAAATGGGACCTACCACAACCACCTGATTAAGCAACCAACCCTGAGCCCACCCGAAACATAATAAGGGAAAATAATATGCAGTCAGAAATTGTTTACCAGTAATTGCAGTCTCTATATTCCATTTGAAATACAATGTTACCAGAGATGTGAATTTTTTATCAATTCTTACACCCATAGAAAGTGAAACTGCTTTACTTGAAAGCACAGGCTAAATACTGTTGAGGATTGGAAAGGCCAGCAAAATGGACAACTTAGAAATGACTTCTACAATTGTGGAATTATTTGTGAAGATGGACAAGTTAGAAATGACTTCTACAATTGTGAAATTATTTGTGAAGGCCAGAGCAACTTCCTAGCGAAGAAAAATAATGAACAAACAAAAACAAGCTCATAGTTCAACTAATTGTAGAAACAATCATTGAAAATTTACCTCCTTTGCCATTTCTAGCCTCCAGTTCATTAGCCACCATCACCTCGTATTTATAACGAAACAAATTTATACAAGAATCAAAATCCACAACATGGAAGATAAAGAGTTATTTGACACTATATTTACTCAATTGAAGGAGATTTTGTGAATACATAACATTTATTTAAATTTGGCCAATACACAAGATAGAGCTGATGGTTCCATTCAATGAAGCAGAGTTTTAAATGATACACCAAAAAAATAATGTCAAAGTTAGTTCAGGCATAGAGTCAAAGTTCATTTAGTTAAAAATTTCTCTTTCATACACACACAAAATGAATAAATGCGTTCACTCAAATAAGAAGGATATGAAACACACATCTCACAGCTCAAATTCAATTAAATGTTGAGGTTAATTCACTCCCATACAAAATGAATACCAAAGTTCACTCAAATAAAGGGATGTCAAAGTTTAAGCACACACCTTACACAAATAAGTGGATGCCAATGCACACAAATAATAAGTGACTCACACTAAGTGAATGGGAATGCTCAAATATATATACAAATGGTAAATCAATTGAATAAGTGAATGCAAATGTTCAAACTCACATTTCACTCACAAAAATGATTGTCACATAAGGGGATGTCAAAGTTCAAATAATGCTTCAAATACATGCATGCACAAAATGAGCATCATTCAAGTTTGAAAATATTTTTGTACATACACTCCAGACAAAATGATAGTTGAAATATATTTATACAAACAATGAATAACAAAATTAACTTACACACACACACATCCACTTCAGATGAAGCGAATGTCATAGTTAACTTTCAAGCATGCAAATAGGGAATGCCTAAGTTCAAAGATCACTTATACACATTCATATGATAGATACACAATGAATAATTTTTTTCACTCTCATGCACACAAAATGAATTCCAAGTCATTTCAGACACAACAATGAAAACCATACACATTCATATGATAGATACACAATGAATGTCGAAGTTTTTTCACTCTCAAGCACACAAAATGAATTCCAAGTCATTTCAGACACAACAATGAAAACCAAAGTTCATTCAAACACATAGAAAACATAATGGCATCATTAAAGTGTTCTTATACACACATTCCACACACAAAGTTAACATCAAAAGTTAATTTGTACATTCAGCACAAATAATAATCAAACTTCATTCATATGCTTTCCATGCACACAAGTTAAAACCAAAGTTTAAACATACGTCATTCACACAATGTTAGTACACACACATATAAAGCAAACACTTAAATTCAAACATGCCAAGTTACAAGCACACATGTAAAGTGAATGTTAGAGTTATAAAACAGGAAAAAGGGCAAACACATTTCATATGGAATTTGTTCAAGCACACATTCCACATAAAATGAATGCAAAAATTAAGTTAGAAACACACAACAAATTTAAACACCACTTTACACATAAAAAAAACACATTATAAAATTTAAAAACATGCTTCACACAAATTAGTTTATTCTCAAGAAGTAAACATTTGAACTCAAACTTGCCAAATTATAAATACACAAGGTGAATCCCAAAATTAAAACACTCTTCCCATAAAATTAATTTACTCACCTCACACATAGTTTATTCAAACACAAACTTTATATATGTATATAATATATATAGACAGTAAATTTCAAACTACAAAAGCTAAAGTTAAAAGACACTACATATTTTACCAACCATATGGTAGCCTAGATGCAAACCTCATCTGACAAAGACTTTCACTTATCACCACCATCTTTGGCAACCTGCAGAAACAAAAAATAATAAGAAACAACCTGATGCCATATGTTATTCAATTTGAAGTTTCCCTTTGCAATATAAATAGCTATTAAGGAGCCCCAAAGTAAATCATTTACCAAAATAGCAGGAATCATAAATGAATGAGACTAACCAACATTTTGAGAACAAATCCATGTAAGCATATTTTAAGATATCAACACAACTCACATAATGCAAGTGACATGCCTAACAAATGGAAGAGAAAAATATCTTGTGTCACTGACTGTATTGTAACTAATACATGTAAAGATGGCACAAACACCCTAGAAATTTCAAATAAATGAAAACACAGAAACTTTCTTACAATTGAAACATACAAGAGCAATGTACACACCTTGAAACAATCTCTATTTATGAAAAAATTTTACTAATCAATTGATTGTTCTACCAAATTGAATTCAAATGATTCAGAAAACACAATTAAGTAATCATAACACTTTAGTTCGCAACAAAAAGACGTTACTCCCAAATCAAGCAATAGATACCAATTAATACAAATTAACCCATGAATTTGGGTTGCAACCAAGACAATAGAATTGCAATGTAAGAATGACCCAAGCATAAAACAATATGCCAATTCAAATGCATTTCAATTGGTACCTGGGCAATACCCTTGGCTTTAGGGTTAGCCTCTTTATAGCTCTTCTTAAACTGATCCCTGCCATTAAAACAGGGTCAACAAGAAGGCAATGGTTTTTCTATTAATCAAACAAAGACAAAAACAACTAAATATTCTCAAACAAGGAAAAGACATGGAGTACGCGAATACAAGGAAAAGATAGGCAGTACATTAATGAGAAGAAATCAGTACATTATTAAGCGACCAACCGAGCCCACCGCCACTCCTGAAGCAAAATAAGGAAAATTAATACACAGTCTGAGTCAGATAAGAGTAGGAATTGCTTATAACTCTTAAAAGTAATTGCAGTCTCTATATTCCTTTTGAAATACAATGTTACCAGCATGGTCCCAAACATGTTTGATTCATGTAAATTGAAGCAACAACAACAGGGTTGAGAATTTGAAAGTAGTGAACTTGAGCCAGCTCCGTGGGCAACTCCAGAGATTGTAGTGAACCCTGAGCTAGCAAAATGTACAACCCAGAAACGACTTCTTTAATTGTGGAACTACCTGTGAAGGCCTATCATGGTCGAACTAATTTACCATTGAAAAATTACCATCCACACACAAAACATTTACAAAATACCATGAATGAAGAATGAAAAAACGCAAAACTCAAAAGCAGAAGGAAGAAAGGGCATGGCCATGCCAGAAACAAAACCAAAAACAGAATACGGAACAATCTGAAAGGCAAACAAAACTTAAAAAATAACTACACAATATGGAACAATCTGCCCCTCTTCGCAGATGAACTGCTCATAAATAGAGAAGAAATCCAGCTTTTTTAAACGGTAATATTAAAAAAATAAGATCGTTGCCTGGAAGACGTTTGAGTACCGTTAACAGGCACGCTCCACTCCGCTCTCAATACCGTTAACATGCGCGCTCCACTCGGCTCTGAGTTGCATTGTTATTTTAATTTATGAATGAATTGCATTTGTATTTTTGGTCATGTTTTATGTTTGTCATTTATGTATAACTTTTATTTTATTTAAATTTTTGTTATAAAGAAAAAATAACAATAATCTATTCCATTCATTTAGGTCATTAAATAGTAATTCATTTAAAAATAAAATAAAATCAATTATATAAAAATATTTAGACATTAAATAATTAAATTTATGTTTTACATGAAGAGTGATCCAATCAAATATAATGTAGGTATCTAGATTAATATTTGAGAGGAATCATCTTAGAGGGAAAGGCATGGAATCTCTCTTGTAAACATGGTTCTTTAAATTGAGTGATTTTTTCATCAATGTTTCTAAATTATTATGGATAAAGGGGTCTTTAAAGTGGAAATATCACTAATTAGAAAATTCATGGGACCCATCCAAATATTAAGATGATTCAATCATAGGCATCTACTAAATGACATACTAAAAAGAAATTGGATATTGCAGCTACGTTGAAAGTATTTTTTTTTTCTTTCTCATGATCTTTTAGGAGGTTTTGGATCCTAGGGAAATCCTACATAACTCTTAAAATAAAGGATATTTGATTTAACCCATCATAAGACACAATTAATATAGCTCATATATAAGTTTGGATATTAGGGCTCGCTATGGAATTCTAGGTTGAATAAGTGTTTAAGATAATTGTTAGCATCTTCAACTAGCTACTCTCTATTGACCCAATTCCTAGCTCTAAGAAAAGGCTTGCTTATGTAAGGATATTTGTGTATTGATCAATAAATGGTTCTACATTCCTAGTTGTCTATTTCATCCCAACTTAGGGTGTGAAAAATAATTTTGGAGTTTGAATCTTCACTTTTTACTTGCATTTAATAGAAGAGAATGTGATATTTGGCTATATTGTGCCCATTAAAAAAGAAATCAAGGTTTTGAGACAAAAAGTGTCGAATGAAAGTAATTAAGGCTGAGAAAAATATGAGAAGAGAGCAAGATCATGGCCCTAATAAAGAAGGTAAGGGGAGATACCCCAAAATGAAATCAAGTAGACTGAATAACCTCATAGGCGAAGATTGATATGTTAATAAATAACAAGTGAATTAAGAGAACATGTCACATTTTCTATAGGATTCTATTGATTTAACATCAAAGGAGGACTTAGTATTGAAAGAAATCAGGGAGATGGAAGATCCTTAGGTGGTTGATTAATGATATGTTAATAATTTGATGGTGAATGAAGAGAATGTGTCACATTCTCCCTAGGATGATGTTGATTTAACAACAAAGGAGGAATTATTCAAGGAGATAAGAATTATTTCTCTAGTTCAAGAACAAAAGATAAATAAAGGACTATTGGAAGAAAATGATGAGATTATTTGTGAGGGTGTGGATAGGGAGGAACCTCTATAGTAAAGATAAAAATAGGTAATAAGAAGAACTAAACCCTTTGTTCCCCATTAGAGGGGAGAAAGAATAAGGAGAAAACAATGGACATAAAGCTTAGAATATAGGCTGGGAACAATAAATAAACAATTTGTCATGCGGAAACTAAAAGCATAGAATATTATCACTCAAATATTTAAGGAAAAGGGATGCTAAAAAGGATATAGGAAATGGAAACTAGTAAGCCATTATGTTCATGTTCTTGATGAGGATCCCCAAACTTAAAAAATAAAAAATTTCTTGTGGAATGTCAAAGGGATAAATAATCCCCAAAAATATGACCTTTGAATTGAGTAGGTGCAAGAAGCTAGGTCCACAAAGAGTCTAAGTGTTTTTCCTAATTTTCAAACTTCATCACAATTAGACTAAAAATTTCAAGCACTTACACTTGTATAATATTAAAAAAAATGGTAGCATAAAATCTAGTACACTAATCCCTTTTTTTAAAAATTCATTGTGTAAAGAACTATGTGTAGATTTAGGTCGTATAACTCTTTTACAAGAAATTTAAAAAATTAAAAGATTAAAAAATATGAACATGTGAGATTTCAATTTTATGGACAAGTTTCATTAGAAATTAAGTAATTAATAGAATAACGAGACGAATTATAAAAAATATACATTTGAAAACTAGAAAGTATAATCTATAATGGATTTTAATTTCAAAGAAAAAATTTAAAAACAAGTCGTTAGTCATATTGCCAAAGTCAATTTATTTCTTGTTGTTTTTTAAGGCATTGTACTTGCAGTCCAAGGTTAAGGGTTGGATTTCCAAACCTAAAACTGTTAGTCCCAACCGATGTTGAGAGGGGAGGGGTGAATCAACACTTTACTAGCTTTACAAAATTAAAACCTTTTAACTCAAGACTGCACTAACTTAATATTCATCAATATAAACAGTTATTGCAAAAGAACATGCATGCATGAAAAGATACACAATAACACCAAGATTTATCTTGTGGAAACCCAAATGGGAGAAAACCACAGTGTGAGTAGAGACTCACAAAATTTGCACTCTTCTGGAGTATGCTCGGTGAGGAGCCCTCCATGTTAGGAGATAACAAAGACACTGTTAGGTGTCACCCGGGTAAGGGATTTTGTTTAAGGCATGTTAGTGCCTTTACCTTGTTAGAGGCAGCCTTGCTAAAGGTCTTAGGATCATCAATTAAGATGACACCCAGTTAAGGGATTTTGTTTAAGGCATGTTAGTGCCTTTACCTTGTTAGAGGTAGCCTTGCTAAAGGTCTTAGGATCATCAATTAAGATGACACCTGGTTAAGGGATTTTACAAAGGGACTTGTTAAAGTCCACCCGGTTAAGGGATTTTGAGTTGCAATGGTTAGAAAGAAACATGAAGTTGATCTGTTGGAATAGCTACTGATAGCTTGATCAAATCACAATGAAAATCATACTATGTCTCCATCGGTTATGTCTACTCTGCACTCCACCGATCCTCTACTCATACCCTCGGCTCTGCACTCTGTCAGTCTACTTCACACACACTCTGCTCTGCTAAATCATTTAGCACTTCATCACTCTTCACTCTGCACTTCGGATCGCCTCTCATAGGATTTGCACTTTGAAAATTTTATGATCAAGAATATTTTGAATGAACTCAAAATACTTTATACATTCTTTGTCATCACCTTCAGCTGTTTCCATAATCAATGCAATCATAGATTTTGGTAGATTTATAATTCAAATCTTCTCGCTCTTCCTTTGCATGCCCTGCAACAATTCCACCAACTACTCAACCAATTCTGCCACCGCATTCCCCAAAAATAGTGACTTCTGGGTCGAGTTCAGTCTTTTAAATGCGAACATAAAATTTGCAAGTAATCATGGCTTAACTGCATGATGACTGAAGTTGACTTCACCAACCTTTAGTTTGGCGTAGACACAAGCTCACCAACTCACCTTTTGCTATCGCAACTGTGTAACCGATCACCGCTTCGAGATTTACGGTGTCCACCTATCTTCCTTCTGCTTCACCAGTGTATCGGTATACAACTGCGCTCTTCATTACTAGTTCATCCTTTGATGTTGGTTTATAGTGCTTCCATCAAGCCTCCTCTCTTGTTTGCTAATGAGGTTCTGGTTTGCATACAACCTCAAGCCTTCTTGCCTAAGTCACTTTTGTGACTTCATCATCATCAGAATGACCAACCTGAAGATCTGACCTCAACATCGATCTTCTTGAGTGATAGACTGGTTAGCTTAGTATGTCTTCCCTTGAGCTGATTGAACCTTGATCATCGGTCTCTTATGCTATTTACAAGTCATCACCTTTGCTACTGAGATACACCACTTTGTCGATATTATGGATGTGTTGCATTGGTTTTCTCATTGATTTGAACACTTGTCAAACACTTGTCAACACTTGAGAACACTTGGAGATCTTTGGTTATGTTCATCGGCATGTTCAGTGACTTATGCACAATCACCGATATCTGGTTCACCGCTAGGTTATATTGTTCACCGGCACTGAGGATGATCTGTTATCATCTGGAGATTACTTGTTTATGTCAAAGACATTGTTTGGACATTTGGTTTTGGTGATTTGATCATTGGTACAATCGAGAGTGCATATTTGTTGTTATCGAAAAATAGGTCTAGGTTATGGACCGACAAGCATTATCTATTCTAAATCAGCAAAACACGTTATGGAGATGATTAGTTATTGTTGTAAATGCATTAAGCCAACATCATGCATCACATATTGATTCATTTGTAATTGATTATATTGTAATATCTTAGTGAGCCGACCTACACATTTGGTCTTAGGTTTTGGTATATATGTAAGATCTCATTTGTGAGATTATGTAGAAGTAGAGGAGAGTGTGAAAAATGATTGTAATAAGATATATGTGAATATAAGCAAAGCTATACATGCAGACATCATTTGAAGATTCAAGGAGGCTTTTGAAGAAAACAATCAAAGCTTAACTGATACTGAATCCAACATATGAAGATGCTATTTTGTGTAGTACATTATCATTGGATTTAACCATCCAATTGTTGTCAGTGTGACTCCCATTTTGTGATTGAGTAGTGAGCTCTAGGCAGTTGGCCTTTCTACATGTGCAGACCCCATTTGTACACACATACTATCTGCAGTAGTATCATCTGATTGTGGGTAAGGTTTCCCACCATGGTTTTTCCCCTTACAGGGTTTCCACATACAAATAACTATGTTATGTGTTGTGTATGTTATTTTTCTTTCTGTTTCATGCATTAAACTTTATCGGCATTAAAGTTTGGTTTACCGGTATTATGCACTAAGTTTGGTTAAGTTAGTTTTGGTTTGAAATTAACAGACAACTAATTCACCCCCCCCCCCCCCCCCCTCTCAGTTGCCTCTGGGACCTAACACACTCCATCGGTCAGTGTTAGACATCAATGACAAATCTTAGCAAGTATATCGATTCTCTGGATTAACCAATTTTGTCAATGCCAACAATCTCCCCCTTTGGCATTGATGGCAACACTTCAAAATCTGTCTTATCAGTTGCTCCTACATATACTTTCTTCATTTCTTTCTTTATTTCTGTACCAGTCATTACTTCTTCTTTAAGTAATGAATATCTCCCCCTAACATTGGCAATACTGTGTTTCAACAACTTCAACTTAATCACTACTTACCAATGCTTAAACATTATAAACATATCTCCCCCTTTGACAACAATGCCAAAGATGTATTTCAGTACACTTACAAGATTGCTCCCCCTAACCGGATTAGTCCACACTTATCAATCTAGTCTTAGATATTTTTCATAAATAAATCATACTAGATTGATATAGAGCCCTTTTTACTTACTTTAATGCAGGTAGGGGTATCACCCCTAGCTTACGTCTGAGGTATTCAAAGGTGTCCTTCTGTAGTGGCTTGGTGAAGATATTAGCCACCTGTTCTTTTGTTGGTATATACTCCAACCTCACTTCCTTGTCTTGAACTTGTTCCCTGAGGTAGTGGTATTTGATATATATATGCTTTGTCTTGGAATGCATCATCAGATTCTTGGATATGTCAATAGCACTGGTTTTGTCACAGTGAATCACCATCGATTTAGTCACCTTTTCTTGGATACCTTCCAATAATTGCTTGATCCATACAATCTGTGTACAATTGATTGCAACAACCACATACTCAGCCTCAGTTGTGGATTGAGATATGCAATTTTGTTTCTTGCTTGTCCATGACACAATCCTATCTCCAAGAAAAAATGCACCTCCACTAGTGTTTTTTCTGTTATCAATGTTCCTTGCCCAATCTGAATCGGTGAAGACACTTAAGCTGAAGTCTCCCTTATGTGGATACCAGAGACCATACTCATCAATCCCCTTAAGGTATCTAAATATTCTCTTGACTGCCACCATATGAGTCTCTTTCGGATTTGCAGCAAATCTGGCAACCAAGCCAACAACTTGTGCTATGTCTGATCTATTGTGTACTGCATACTGCAACTTACCAATCATGGATCGGTAAAGTGTCTCATTCACTTCATGAGCCTCATCATTTTTGGAGACCTTGCAACCTATAACCATTAGAGTTCCAACATGTTTGCAATCTTCCATTCCAAAAGTCTTCAAAATTTCCCTTATGTACTTGGTCTGGCTAATGAATATGCCATTCTTTAGCTAAGATACTTGTAGGCCAATGAAGAATTTTATCTCACTGATCATGGACATTTCAAATTCTTACTTCATTTGTTCTGCAAAACCTCTTCTCATCTCATCATCTCCTCCAAAGATGATGTCATCTTCAAAGATTTCTTTATTTCTTCTTTGGTCTTCAAATACAGGTTACTATTATCACTGGTTCTCTTGAACCCTATGCTTAATAGATATGAGTGCAACCTCTCATGCCAAGCTATTGGTGCTTGTTTTAGCCCATATAGATCCTTCTTTAGCCCGCATACCATATCTCTTCCATCTTCTAAAGAAAACCCTTCTGGTTTCTCTATGTATACTTCTTCCTCTAAAACACCATTCAAGAATGTCGATTTGACATCTATTTGGTAAACTTTGAATTTCTTGTAAGTAGCATAGGCAAGCAAAATTCTTACCCCTTCCAGCCTAGCCACCAGTGCACAGGTTTCTCCATAATCCAAACCTTCTTCCTGAGCATAGCCTTTGCAGACTATCCTTGCTTTGTTTCTTACTATTTGACCGGTTTCATCCATTTTTTTTCTAAACACCCATTTGGTGCCTATCACATTTTTGTTTTCCAGTCTGGGCACTAGAGTGCAAGTTTCATTTTTCTCAATTCGCTCCAATTCCTCCTCCATGGCTTTGATCCAGTCTTCATCTTTTAGAGCCTCCTTTGTTGTTTTGGGCTCAATTTTGGAGAGCAGACAAGCATTCTCTCTTTCTCTTCTTCTAGTCAATACTCCTGCATCTTTGTCACCAATGATATTTTCAGCAGAGTGATTGTTTCTGACATATCTTGCTAGTACCGATTCATTTCTTGGAGCTTTTTCTACTGGTTGTGCAGGTTCTACTTCACATGATTCCTCATTTGCCACTACAACAAGATTCTCTTCAGCAGGTTCGACTGGTACAATGTACTCGAATCCTTGATTTTTTCTCTGGTTCACTCTTGCTATCATGTTCTTATCAAAGAACTCATCTACTCTGACATTGGCACTCTCCACAATCTTACCAATCCTTTTGTTTAAGCACCAATATGCTTTACTCTTTATGGAGTAACCTAGGAATGTTCTTTCATCACTCTTGGGATCAAACTTTCCAGAGTACTCATCCCTCTTGATATAGTACCTACTTCCAAATAATTTGAAATAGCTCACATTGGGTGAGTATCCACACCATAATTCATAGGGAGCTTTATTTTCCCCTTTCTTCACTTGTATTCAGTTCAAAGCATACATAGCAATGCTTACTGCTTCTCTCCATAAGATATGTGGAATATCCTTTTGTATGATTAGAGTCCTCGTACAATCAATCAGAGTTCTATTCCTTCTTTCAGCAACCCCATTCTGCTGAGGTGTTCTAGGTGCAGACATTTGTCTCATAATCCCATGTTCTTCACAGTAGTTCATGACCTCTTGAGAGGTGAACTCTCCTCCTCTATCTGATCTAAGACATGTCAGATTCTTATCGGTTCCTCTCTCTACTCGAGCCTTGAAGACTTTAAACATGTGAAAGGCTTCAATTTTTTCTTTCAAGAATACAACCCACATCATTCTTGAGAAGTCATCTACAAACAACATGAAAGAATGGTATCCATAGAGACTCTTGGTCCTCATAGGACCACACAAATCTGTATGAACTAAGTCCAGAACATTCTCAAATGAATAAGCTTTGCTACTGAAACTAGACCCAGTTAACTTTCCTAGTTGGAATTCTTTACACAACATTTTCCGATTTCATAATATCAGGAATACCTCTAACAGACTTCATTTTACTGACTTTTGCTATGCTATCAAAGTTAACATGACACAGTATTTTGTGCCACAACCAACTTTCTTCTACCTTTTCCATTAGATAACTACCTACGGTGGTGTCTAGGTGAAACAAATTACCTCTAGATTGTTTACTAGTAGCAATCAGACTTCTTGATTTGTCATTTATTTTTCATGTTCCTTCATTGCATTCTAACTGGTAACCCTTATTATTAAGTTGTGCAACACTTAACAAACTGTATTTTATCCCTTCTACCCAATAAACATCTTCACAATTTGTTTTATCATTTAGGACTATAGATCCCTTACCTTTTACTGTACAAGGAGCATCATTGTCGAATCTCACCATTCCTCCATTGCAGTCCTCCATGCTAAGGAATTTGTTTCTGTCATCGGTCATGTGGTGAATGCAACCACTGTCAATTACCCAGCCTCCACATCGTCTTGATCTAGAGATTAGTGCCATGTCACTTTCCTCTTTGTTATCTTCTTTTACCACTACAAATGCAATTCCATCTCCATCAGATCCTTCTGATTCTTCATCGGTAACTTCTTCTTCTACAAGATAGCACTCCTTGCTCTTGTCCTTGTAGCTTCTAAAATTATCCTTCCAATCTCTATCACTTTCAAGCCATCTGGATGCAATATGACCTATCTTATTACAAGAGAAGCACTTCAAGGAAAGTTTACCTTTATACTTTCCTTTTCCTCTTAGCAGTCTTCTTGCCAATAGAGCTTCAATCTCATCGTGTTCATGTTCTTCAGATAACAGGTTCTCACTTTCATGAGAATGATCAGTTCTTGTAGTAGAATTGTTTCCAGTTTCTTTTCTTCTTGTTGTTGGTGTAGATATCATGGAAGCTTTGAAGGCAACATCAATCTTTGGTACATTGTTATCATAGTTGCTCAGTTCAAAGGCAGTCAACTTACCAATCAGTGAGTCAAGTGAAACACTAACTGTTCCCAAGGATCTGAGTTCCTAAATTGTAGAAACACTTATGGCATATTGTGGTAGCAAGGTTCTCAAGATTTTACTAACCACGTCATCTTCTTCAAGCTTTCCTCTAGCACTTCTGATGGAGTTTACTACATCCTTTATTCTTTTACTATATTGTTCTATATTTTCTCCTTCTTGCATCCTCATCTCATCATATTTTCCTCTCAAGCTATCCACTTTAGCCTTTTGAACATGAGGATCTCCTCCATAGACAGTCTTCAACTTATTCCACATTTGATAGGTTGTTTTCAGATCTTGAACCTTAGCATACTCATTATCAGGTAGAATGCTAGCAATCAGATCCATAGTAGCAGTTTTGTCTTGCCTCTCTTTGATCTGATATGCAGTGAGAACCCCTGTAGGTTCATTGTATTCTATGATTACATGATTCCAATATTGATCTCTTAGGGCTCTTAGGTAGAGCTTCATTCTACCACACCATAAGGTGTAATTCTCCTTAGAGAACTTAAGACCCTCCTTTCGCATCATCTTGGATCTTTCCTTAAGCTGTTAGGCTCTTCTGAATCTAAGCACAAAATCTTTGATACCAATTGTTAGTCCCAACTAGCGCTGAGAGGGGAGGGGTGAATCAACACTACCAGTTTTACAAAATTAAAACCTTTTAACTCAAGACTACACTAACTTAATATTCATGAATATAAACAGTTGTTGTAGAAGAACATGCATGCATGAAAAGATACACAGGAACACCAAGATTTATCTTGTGGAAACCCAAATGGGAGAAAACCATGGTTTGAGTACAGACTCACAAAATTTGCACTCTTTTGGAGTACGCCCGGTGAGGAGCCATCCATGTTAAGAGATTACAAAGACACTGTTAGGTGCCACCCAGTTAAGGGATTTTGTTTAAGGCATGTTAGTGCCTTTACCTTGTTAGAGGTAGCCTTGTTAAAGTTCTTAGGATCATCAATTAAGATGACACCTGATTAAGGGATTTTACAAAGGGACCTGTTAAAGTCCGCACAGTTAAGGAATTTTGAGTTGCAATGGTTAGAAAGCAACAGGAAGTTGATCTACTAGAATAGCTACTGAAAGCTTGATCAGATCACAATAAAAATCATACTCTGCACTCCACCGATCCTCTTCTCATACCCTTGGCTCTACACTATGTCGGTCTACTTCACACACACTCTACTCTACTAAATAATTTAGCACTTCCTCACTCTTCACGCTGCACTTCAGATCACCTCTCACAGGATTTGCACTTTACAAATTTTACGATCAAGAATATTTTGAATGAGCTCAGAATACTTTATACATTCTCTGTTGTCACTTTTAGGTGTTTCCTTAATCATTGCAATCACAGATTTTGGTAGATTTAGAATTCAAATCTTCTTGCTCTTTGTCTGCACACCTTGCAACAATTCCGCCAACTACTCAACCAATTCTATCACTGCATTCCCCAAAAATAGTGACTTATGGGTCGAGTTCAGTCTTTTAAATGTAAACCAAAAAATCTGCAAGTAATAATGGCTTAACTGCATGATGAGTGAAGTTGAATTTACCAACCTTTAGTTTGGCATAGACACAAGCTCACCAACTCACCTTTTGCCATCGCAACTGTGTAACCGATCACCACTCAAATATTTATTGTGTCCACCTATCTTCCTTCTGCTTCACCGGTGTACCGGTATACCACTGTGCTATTCATTACTAGTTCATCCTTTGATGTTGGTTTACAATGCTTCCATCAAGCCTCTTCTCTTATTTGTTAATGAGGTTTTGGTTTGCATACAACCTCAAGCCTTCTTTCCTAAGTCACCTTCTATGACTTCATCATCATCAAAATGACCAACCTAAAGATCTGACCTCAACACCGATCTTCTTGAGTGACAGGCCGGTTAGCTTAGTTTGTCTTCCCTTGAGCTAACTGAACCTTGATCATCTGTCTCTTATGATGTTTCCATGTTGTTTACAAGTCATCACCTTTGCTACTGAGATACACCACTCCACCGGTACTACTCCACCGGTCAGTGTTAGACATCAATGAGAAATCTCAGCAAGTATATCAGTTCTTTGGATCAACCAGTTTTGCCAATGCCAACAAAAACAAAGGAAAAGACATGAGGTTCAAATTTTATGAAATGTGTACCCACTACAAAACACGTATCGATTCTATAATGGAGCAAAAAAATGATGTAATTAGAAATGGGTACCCATTTTAAAACATGAAGTAAATAGAAATGGGTACTCATTTTTGCATGAAGTACCCATTTTGAAAAATAAATGGGTGTCCATTTTAATAATTAAACGAGCATTGTTACACATTGGTATAATTTCAGTTTGGGATCTTGAACCTAAACACATACCTATTTTTTATAAAGCAAGTACCTATTTTTGTCAATATTTTTCCAAGTCCAAAACTTCCCCTTGATGTGGACTAAACTACTTGCACTTACCCAACTAGCATTGTTTGACAACATAAATTAGGCATATTGTTTATCTAAGAGACTGAAATTCTTGTGGACATTTCTTTAAAAAACAAAAAACAAATCTTTAATTTATGGTGGATTTCTTGGGTCTAATACTGATGAAGCATATAGAAGTCAATAAATTTGCAAGGAGAATAAATTTGTAAAAAGTGGTTAGTAGATGTAGTTTAAAAGACATGAATCCTACCTCTACTTATGCTTCTTGCTCTCATCAATAGTTTTTTGGTGACACTATCAATATGGGAGAAGCTCCGGTCACTAAAGCTAAAGAACCTAAAAAGAATCATCTCTAATTATGAAAATTCTTTTGGTAAAAAAAACATCTCACCCATATTATTATTTATAGACACCAAAATGACATGTCACTTTCACCATCATTATCTTTTCATAGTCCACCAATACATATTATCACCTTGTCATTTATTCATCACCTAAGACCCCTAATTCCTAATAATTTAATTAAATAATTCCTTGCTATTTAACAAAATTAGACTAACGAGGATGACACCACAACACATCGTTTAGTTGTGAGCCTCCTACATGGGAGGTCTTGGGTTCGAGTCTACTTGAGGCCCATGTGTCCCACACACAGGTAATTGAGAGATAAGGTTATGATTGGGTGTGGAAGATAGGATGACACAAGGAGATATAAGGGTGTTATTTCCAAACAAACGTGAGGATGAGACCCCTCAAAAATGTGGTCTCACTCCATTTTATAGCTCCAATCAAAAGCAAATACTGCTTCGGTTGTGATTAATAGCAAAAAAAATAAATTAGGGTAACATTATTATTCAATTTAATAAATTATTGTTTATTAATTATCAAGTTATTTATTTCATAGTTATTCACACATCTGACCATTTATTTATTTTATAGATATTATCCCTTAATAAGTTGATATAATATTAATTTCCACCTCATGTGCACCTATAATTCATTTAAGTATTTATTACATTTTTTAAATTACACAACTAGTTTACTATCTAGTATAACAAGTGCCTAGGTGAAAATAAGTGTCAGATATGATCTCAGAAGCCTTCAAACTATCTTCTCTATGAATTTTAGGTCAAAATGGTAGGACTATGGAGCTAGGTTCCATGCGCCATAATCCATAACTTTCTTGCTAAACTTTTTTTGGTGGTCTCTATCTTAGTCTACTCTATTCTCCTATACCTACAAACTAGGTTTGAAACTTGTATTTGAACCTACAAATGCATAAAATAGAATAAAAATGGTTGTGTTGCATAGGGGCTTGGTTAAGTCAAACCCTGGGTAGGTGTTAACATCCATTATATAACTAGGATTGATTAGATAAGAGAACATACCCCTAGTAGGGCAGAGGCTAAATTTGAAATGAAATGCTAAATTGAGAAGATTATTCCTCTGGATTGATAATGACAGTGATACAGTTCTCTTTAGATAAGTCTTCCAAGTGTTGATGCAATAACATGATAAATCATAATAAAATCCATCATGAAAACATACTTGAAGATAATTTGTTGCAGCTTGATGCTTCTTGTACTAAGATTTACTCTTGAAGGAATTGAGTGTCTGAATGGAACTGTGGATTATGAAAGGATCAAATTAATTAGAGATGAGGCCTTTATATAGGGTTCTCAAGGCTTTTTTGTATTTAGGTCGACTTTCAAGGGTCGTATACAAGAATCAAGACTAGATTCTACAATGTCAAGGCCAACATGTTAATCCCCTTAAATTCTGGCAAAAAAACATCACTCACGAGAGCAACACTCCATGGACTTGAAAAAATATTCCCTACTTTTGCAAGAAGTGATGTTAGGACCCTGATATTGGATCCAATCCTAATTTTTGGATTAAAAATGATTAAATGTTGAATAAGGTACATCTTGAAATTTAAAATAGGATAGAACCCAAATAAGCTTGAAATGACATACGAGAGGGCACGCTAGAGCAAGGGCTTAAAAGGAATGTGAAATTGTGAGGGGTTGCAATATATGAAACTACATGTAGTAAATAATGTATTCAACTACGTGGATTATACAATTCAATGACATACACAATGCACATGTACATCATAACTTACAAGAAATAGGTTCATGATTGAATACTACAATATTAATAGAATCAATCCATGTAGGGTTGATTGCTATAAATTTATATCACATAGAACTCGTTATATGTAATAGCCAAAAAGATGCATTGCAATTAGGAGTTCCTTAAAAGGCTTACCATCCATTGCAATTGGGTCATAAGAATTAGAATTATAAATAGAGGTGATGATGTAAGGATGTAACTAATTAGGGATTAATTTCCTTTTGTTTTTAGGGTGCATTTACATTTTGTTGATTCTCATTATCACATACTTTGAAAGAACGAGAAAGAATGTTTTGATTATATTAAAAATATACATATTTTTTATAGGCTTGAAGGTTTTCAAGACCATTTAATTGATTCTCCTAATATAATTTAAGTCGATTCAGATGTTGGTCATGATAAGTATCATCATCAATAAATCCTTTAAAGGAAACTTTCAAAGATGAAATTTCCAACTCTAAAGGTATGATGACATCAACAACATAGGAAAGATTATATAAAGTAGTACATGTAGTCATATGAATGCTTGTGTGATGGGCCCATAATGCATATGTTAATTGAGTGTGCCAATCTTTACCATGTTTATATTATGGAGAATTTATTCTAAAATTTTATAAGAAGCCTTATCCTAATCATTAGATTGAGGATAATAAGGTGTTAAAATTGAAGTTGAATATGAAAATTTTGTAGGAACCATTTCACTTTTGTTTTTGAATGATGTATAGGACCATAATTCAAAACAAAAGTGGAAGACAATCCAAAATATAAAATTATATTCTCTAGAAGGAACCTAAATATTCTTTAGTGGTAGTTTGGAGGGGACTGAGAATAGGAACAATCTGATTTGATGGTTGAGGCAGGTTGTTTGCTTTAATTCATATTGATTTTGTTGAAAAGGTGACCTTCCTCCTTGATAACTTTGGAATGGAATTTTTGGAGGCATTTCTTGTTGGTGCTTAATGTTGATGATCTTATTTGAGAACATCCAAAATAAATTCTTTATATCACTAATTTTTGCTACTAATGAGGGCGACAAAGTAGCATTATTTTCTTGATCACTCAAAAACATGTACATTGACTCAGGTGGTGCAGAGGTGTTGGGAGTAGCTTCTCCTTGAGGTTGAGTTGATATCTTAGGAAACACCAGAATAAGCAACCTTGGTGGTGTTATCTCTCAAAAATGTAGCCTTGCTAATTTGCAGAAATTAGCTTTAAGGAGAAACATGGGAACACTCCTAGGACTGTGGGTTGCCTAAAACTTGGAGTGTGCCTCCAAAGTAAGTTGGCTCTTCTTCTTGATACTTCACCTAAACTAACTTAGAACTAATCTTTTGTAGAGGAAAGGGTAAAAGGAAGAACATGAAACTAAAACTCTAAACCTAAGGTGATGCACCAAATGACAGTCTGAAATTTGCACAACTGACCAACACACAGAATAACCAGTAACAGAAAGAAATTCTTGCACAACTCAAAGACTCATTACCTTTACATCAACAATTTATAAGAAGGCTAAATAATCACAATTCTAATAGGAGCAAGACACTTTCTCGCAACTTCAGACTGATTTTATAACTAGCTCAACTCATAACCTGCAAATATGTATGTATTCCTATATAAATCTGCCATTATGAGATACAATTACAAGGATAAGGTACTTCACATGAAATTGCATCAATCACCAAGCATACAATATCAGAAAAATGAGAAGGCTAACACTGTTCTATTACTGTCAAAAAAAGGTATGTTGTGTAAATCTTTGAAAATGAATTACAAACTCTTCACTTTTGCAAAAAGAACTCTCCAAATTATAGGTTGCAAGAGGATGAACTAGTTAGAACTATTGGCAATTTGGAGGAATTGATTATGTGTTGCATTGATGTTTTTTCATTTATGGAAACATCGGTTGTTTATCGGTTTTCAATTGGTTCCGATAGAGTGGTTGTTTATGTTATTGATCCAATAGGATCCGATATGCTTGGTTCATGGAATTGGTTCAGATATGTCATTCATGCTATTCAGAAGTGTATCACGATCAGTTGGTTTGGGATTTGGTGACTCAGAAGCTATCATTTGTTCTAGTAAGCCTTTTGGTCACTGATAAGGGTTTTACCGATCAAGATTTGTTGAAGATCTTTTGATGCACGTGATAAGTGGTGTTGGTGTGGCTTCTAGATGGTTTTCAGGATGTTGTTGGTTATCATGTTCGTGTTCTAGTTCATCGGTGGTGTTGGATTTGGTTTATGGCGACCTATTTTGGGTCTGGTGTTATCTAGGTTATGGATCGGTTTCTATAACGTGTTGGAGGATGTTCCTGATGCGTTACCGACGAGATTTAATGATTGGTTTACATTGTTTTTGGCCTAAGATGACTTGGTTGATCATTGGATTGTGGGTTTATGTTGTGAACTTATTGTATTATCTTTTTGGTGGCCGACCTAATTGTTTAGGTCCCAGGTTGGTATAAATATGATGTAAGATCTCTTTGTAGATCAAGGGAATGATGCAGGTCAAGGTTATAGGTTTATTTGTGTGCGAATAATGTTATAATCATATGTAGAAGGTTTGGTCGATCATAGGTGATCAAATTGGGTTTGTAAGAGAGGTTTAAGGCCTCTGGTATTGAGCTTAATCAAAACTGTACTAAGGCATAGGAGATATTATACTTGCAGTTCACTCTTCTTTCTGGATTGTAGTCCATTGTTTTTGTGGTCAGTGAGGCTCCCTTTTGTGATGAACAATGTGCTCTAGGATTTTGGCCTTCCTGCATGTGCAGGTCCCTCATATTGTAATCACATACTTACTGCAGAAGTATTATCTGACTATGGGTAGGCTTCCCACTATGCTTTTTCCCTTTAATGGGTTTTCCACGTACAAATCTGGGTGTCATGTGTTTTGGATGGATGGTAACTATTCTATGATTTATGTCTATATTTAATTGCTATATCAGTTTTTCAGGTATTTGGTTTATGCATTCCAATATTGAGTTTATGTGTTGTGGTAATAAGGATTTAAATGCTTAAAGTTTTGTAATCCGATGATAATTGATTCACACCCCCCCCTCTCAGTTGTCCTCTGGTTATTTGAGTTGTCTAATAATTGGTATTAGGTCTTGGTCCTTTCTGGAGAAGCTTAACCTCTTGAGGAAGATCCTATGGAATCTAGCAGTTCAAGTTCATCTAGTTCATCTGTTGTTGTTTTCTAGAGAGAAATTACTAGGCTTGATGGAACAAATTGCAAGGTATGGAAGATTCGGATGGAGACTCATCTAAGATGCCTTAGAAAGGAGATTTGGGGGGTCACTGAGAATGGTGTTACATCATTTAATCCGGCATCTGACAATCCTCCTTCGATAGGTTTAGATAAAGAGATTGAGAATGATTGTAGAGCTAGAGAAGCCCTTCTGTGTGCACTTTCTGATTAGCAAATAATGAGACTAACTGACAAATCAACTGCAAAGGCTATATGGGATAAATTGGAGATTATGAATGAAGGTGACCCTACTATTAAAATTACTAAACTTGATGGTTACCAGGTAAGGTATGAGAACCTGAAGATGGAAGAAGATGAAAGGAAGACTTCTTTTATGGAGAGAGTTAATGAGATTGTTTTGGGAATTCAATGTTGTGGTAGATCTCTGAGCAAAGATGAAATAGTTTCTAAAGTACTGAGAGCTTTGCCACCATCTTATAAGATTATGGTTACTACAATAAATGAGTTTATAACTATGACAAACACCTATGTTAATAGGGATACCTTGGTTGGGGGATTATCAGCTTTTGAGCTTGAGGAATTTGGACCTTCTGGAGCTGTGAAATCTGAACCTGCTTTTCATGCATCTACATCATCTACCGACAAGAGTGATTGGAAAGCTTTATGTGAGAAGGAAATAGAGGATATGAAGAAAGAAGATGAAGAATTTGAGCAACATGAAGCCTTATTTAGGACCGGTAGGAAGTAAGTATGAAGGAAAATCACCTTTTAAATGCTTTGCATGTAATAAGATAGGTCATTTTGCATCTAGATGTCCTAAAAGGAATTTAAAATTTGAAGAAAGAGCTAGAAGATCTTTTAGGCCTAACCATGATTATCAGAACAAGCATAAGTACAAGAGAAACAAAGACAAATCATGCTACTATGCGGATGAGGAAGGTGTGGCTGATTCTGATGATGAACCGACACAAGATTTAGCTAGTGGATCTGGAAATGGAAAGGAATGGGTATTTTTGGCTATCAAGGAAGATGATCCGGTACCTGAAGAGAAGGCCCTTGCTGCTAAAATTGAAGACAGGGATGAATGGGTAATTGACAGTGGATGTTCACATCATATGACTGGAGATAAAAGGAAGTTCTTATCTATGCAAGAATTTGATGGTGGTCTAGTTAGATTTGGGGATGACAAAGCATGTATGATCAAGGGAAAAGGAACAATATCATTGGATGGTAAGAATAAAAATGATAATGTCTATTATGTTAAAGGTTTAAGGCATAATCTTTTGAGTTTAGGATAGTTGGTGGATAAGGGATTTTAGTTACAGTTCAAGGATGGAAAATGTAAGATTATCAACAGATCTAGATTGGAAATTGCAACCAGTACATAGACTAAAGGTAATATCTTTCATTTGAACTCCAGTGAGAAAACATGTTTGATTGCACAAATTGATGAGAGTTGGCTATGGCATAAGAGGTCGTGTCATATGAATTTTTCTTTCATTGTGAAGATCAGTTCTACTAAAGCAGTTAGAGATATACCTAAGATTGTAAAACCCTATAATCTGGTATGTAAGGAATATTAAATGGGAAAGCAAGTCAGAATTTCTTTTAAGAGTATACAAGACAAATCTAATAGTGTTCTTGATCTTATTCATACCGATTTGTGTGGTCCTGCTAGAATCAAAAGCTTTCAGGGTGATAGATATTTCATGCTAATCATTGATGATTATTCTAGAATGATGTGGGTTACTTTTCTAAGGGAGAAGTCTGAAGCATTTGCAAAGTTTAAAATATTTAAAGATAAAGTTGAGACTGAGACAGGTTTGAAGATTAAATGTTTAAGGTCAGATCAAGGTGGAGAATTCAAATCTGGTGGCTTTAACAGCTATTGTGAGAATAATGGGATAAGGAGATAGTTGTCTGCACCTAGGACACCTCAGCAGAATGGAGTTGTGGAAAGGAAGAACATAACTATCTTGGATGCAACTAGAACCATGATGATGGAAGTTGTAAGCACGATGGTATATGCATTCAATAGAGTTCATATCAAAGGAGATATCGATAAGACACCTTATGAGCTATGGTTTGGTCATACACCCGCAGTTAAGTATTGCAGAATCTTTGGTAGTAAATGCTATATCAAAAGAGATGATTCCATTGGAAATTTTGATCCTAGATGTGATGAACGAATATTTATTTGTTATTCTAATGAAAGAAAATCGTATAGATGCTATAACAAAATATTGCAGAGAATTATGGAGAGCAAAAATGTCAAAGTGGATGAGCAAAACAAAAGTCAAATTAGAACTTATGAGAGAGAACCGGTAGTGGAAATGGTCATAACTGAACCGGTAGCACCTATTCTAGAATAGAATATTGAACTAGTTACTCCGGTAGTATTAGAAAATTCAACAATAACTAAAGATCAGGACAAAGGAACAAAAAATCAAAAGACTCCTAGGTATGTAAGGTTGAATCATTCTGAGAATTAGATCATTGGAGACAAAAGCAAAGAAGTGATGACAAGATGAAGGTTGACAGTTGATGAGGTATGTTTTGTTTCTCAAGTTGAACCGACATCAGTAATTGAAGCTTGTAAAGATGAATATTAGATGAAAGCTATGGAAGAAGAATTGGATCAGATAGAAAAGAATAACACATGGACTTTAGTTCCCCAGCCTAAAAATAAAAATGTTATTGGAACTAAATGGGTTTTTAGAAATAAATTGAATGAGGATGGACAAGTTGTGAGGAAGAAAGCTAGATTGGTTTGTAAAGGATATTCTCAGAAGGAAGGAATTGATTATGGTGAAACCTTTGCACCGGTAGCTAGGATTGAAGCTGTGAGATTATTTCTTGCCTATGCTACTCATAAGAATTACAAGGTTTATCAGATGGATGTTAAGTGTGCGTTTCTGAATGGAGATCTTGAAGAGGAAGTTTATATTGAGCAACCTGGTGGATTTTCACTTTTAGATGACAAAAACATGGTTTGCAGGTTAAAGAAAGCTTTATATGGATTGAAACAAGCCCCTAGAGCTTGGTATGCAAGACTAGATATATATCTTTTGAAGCTTGATTTCACTAAAGGTAATGCTGATAGTAATTTATATTATAAGATCACTGATGATGACATATTAATTATTGAGGTCTTTGTTGATGATATCATTTTTGGAGGTGAAGATAAGTTGTGTATGGAATTCTCTAACAATATGAAGAATTAATTTGAGATGTCTATGATTGGGGAGACGAGATTTTTCTTAGGTTTGCAGATTACTCAAATTGATAAACGTATTTTGCATCTGTCAAACTAAGTATGCTACAGAGTTTTTGAAGAAATTTGGTATGGAAAATTATAAACTGGTTAGTACCCCTATGGTTACAAGTGAGAAATTGACAAACAGTGATGCATCTACGTCAGTAAATCCTACTAGGTACAAGTCTATGATTGGTGGTTTTTTATATCTGACTCAGACTAGACCGGATATAATGAATGTAGTTTGTATTATATCAAGAAATCAGAGTGATCCTAGAGAAAATCATGAGAGTGCGGTGTGTTAGCACATATTTTTACAAAAAATTTTTTTGCTATATATGGATGTTTTTTGCATATAGTTTCATCATAAGAGAATTTATTGCTGGATTGTATGTGCAGGTGATATGTTGCATTGTCTTCATGAAAAGGCATCACTTGGGCATATTCAAGGGAAGTGTTGAGTGTGATGGCATTCTGGTAATCCTCATCCTCATAATTAGTTTCATTGCAAGAGCACTTTTAGAAGATCAGCATAGAGTAGGGTTGTGAGCATGTTTAGAGATGTCAATGGTGTGGGAGAAACCTTTCAGTATGATTATTAAAAGTTGCATCCATGGAGAAGAGCTTCTTTTGTAAAAAATGCAAAATTCTGCTTATCGACATAAGTCATCCTAATGAGATCGCCCAAGGAGGACAAAGTGTGTTGATCGGAGTAACTCATGCCGATGATGTTTCCTAAAAGGCGTGAGCGGCATGAAGAAGTGCGACTTAGTGGTAATCCATCGAGGAGAGTTACGATGATGATATGATAAGAAGTCAAAGTCATGGAGTAACATACACTATTGGGAACAAAGAAAAAATATTGTCCCGATACCCAATGGGGTTATCGGTGGAACTCTTGCCGACAACAGGATGGAGCGATGTGTTCAAAGCGATGTCATCGGGTCATCGGGAAGTCCTAATTTATGTTACCCCAATACTCGATGGACTAAGAGGAGAAGGCGACTCTATCAGAGAGACTTTCTCTGATAAAGCGGTATCAAGCAAAAAGGGGAGCTAGGTCATTGGAGTAACATACAGTATCAGGAAGTTGTGTTTTGAGTTATCCCAATACCTGATGAGGGAGACGAGCTCGTCGCAAACGAAGAGATTACATCAGGAAAACCTACGCCGATAGACTGAAGTAACCTGATAAGGAGAGTAAAGGGTGGATTGAAATAAAAGACTCATAGGGGTAACTTACTTACCAGAGAAACATTTTCAGAGTTGTGTCGATGCCCGATGGGTAGAATGCCACAAAGGGATAAACGGAAGGAGGTTTCATCAGAGAAACTTACCCCGATTTAATGTAAAGCAAAGATGACTAATAGAAAGGAAAGGAGGATCCATCGGGATAAGCCAAGCCTTGAGGAAGAAAGAGAAACAGTCGGGGTGAGATCCGATGGATTGATCGGAGTGATCTATGCCGATCAGAAAGAGAAAAAGGTAATTGAAGGAATGCAAAATGCGGGTGGTGCCAAGTAATTGAATTATTGGGTAGGGTTACACCGATTAGCCATTGGAATATCTAATGCGACGAACATTATTTAATGCTCATGATCGGGTGAATTGGATCCGCACAAAGCAAATCTGATGAGTTTATGATTGTTACAGACTCTAGTTGTTGCTTATCTAGCATAAAGAAAGAGTTTTCGTGCCAAAATTATTCACAATGTTTTCACCCATCAATATTGAAGTTGCAGACAAGAAGCGCGGGTAATTTGAAAGTTCAAGCATTTAATCATGGAGGCTTCTGGTTCACAAGGGAAAAGAAAGGACATAGAGATTTCAGACACACAGTCTACTAAATCAAAAAGGATGAAGTTTGTGGAGGGTGTACAAAAGCAAAAACTGAACCAGGACATGATTGACCAAATGGAGTCATCTGGTGTTAAGTTGAAGAGGTCTAAAACCTATTTTCCACCCAAGGATCAATTGGAAGACAAATACAAAGAGGTTGGAGATATCTGGACAACCATAAGGGGCCACAAATTGTTTCTATATCATTACCTGAGGTGGAACAAGGAAATGCCATTGTCAAACCCTTGGACGACAAATTTGTGCAGACTGGTGGTCCCAAATGTTTTTCTGAATCTCACATTATTGGAATTGCTTACCAGGAAGACAAAGAAAAAAGGTGCATTCAATTGCCCAATGGGGATCTATTCATCTGGATATCTGTCGGGACCATTCAGGAGGTTTTTGGTATGTCTTATGAGCCTTGCATGCCTCTGTCTTTTACAGACCTGGAAGAAGAGTATACTCAGATGGACACTACTCACACAGTGTGGAAGTTAGCGATGCATAAGAAGGAGAAAGGATGACTCATAGAACAGGATGGTCCTCCTTTCGAAATTACTCTGTTTAGACAATACTTACAATACACATGCTAGGCATGTGGCCAAGTCTGTGGGGAAGAAATCCTTGATGTCACAAGGATAGGCCCATTGGTGCTGGATGCAGATATTCAAATACATGAGCCAAGATCATTTGATCATGCAACTTAGTTGGTAGAGAAGCTGCATGAAGGGTTCCTGAGTTTGCGGACGGAACCTAACCCTACTTTTAAATTTTACTAATTGCTAATACATATGGTTTTGTTTCATGGGAAGATGAAAGGTTTGTGGCCAGAGGAATTAAGGGTGACTCCCAGGAACAAAGATGGACAAAACCAACTTGTTCAATTATGGGTATCCCTGTGGGACTCAAGGTTTGACAAATCAAATTATGTATTGTTTGAAGAATGTTTTGTTGCCTTTGTATAGGTTGTTTGGAGTGGAATGTGGTGGTTCTATCTCACCTGAGATTAAGTGATTCTTGAGACCCCATGCTTTTGGAGACACCAGTGTCAGCCACAATTGGGGTGATTGGTTTGTATGTCAGAATTTCACCTTTTTCAGGGTTTATGGTTTTGAGGGTGTTCCGTATATGTTCCCTACGTTAGTTCCTGACAGGATTGCCTATTTAGAGATTGTTAGGCAACTTAGTATGTCAAATGCAAAGCATTTGGGTGGTGCACACAAGCAGATATTTATGCCTGGCCCTTTGCATTTTGGAGACTTCACCATTGTATCTACCAAGGCTTATGAGATGATAGAAAAGAAGCTGGTAGAGGAGTATAATTTGAATGGACACAAGGCTCAGAAAAATTATGATCTAGAGGGGTATATCCACCACTGTAGGAAGAGTCAGAATCTGGGAGAGTATTTACATATACCCATGGAAGCTGAAGATTTATTTAGAAATAAGGAACAAGATGAGGCTGATGCACTTTTAGAGGAATTGAACCAAAAATTAGAAGAGCAGAAATAGAAGCTTCAGGAACTAAGAGAAGAAGGAGATTCTGAGAGTGGGTGTGATGAGAATGTAGTTGTATCAACCCTCCGTGTGTTGGCATTATGTGAACCGGTATGAGGACATAATGATATTGTATGTTGTCATTGATGTCAATATGTGAGAACCGGTATATATGCCAAAGTAAAGCAGTATATTTGTTCAAGGTGAACCGGCATGTCAAGGTGAACAGGCATGTAGTCATGGGAACCGGCACATGGAAGCATTGGATGACTACCGGTTGGTAGGTAGTTTCCACTTTAGGATTTCTGGTTGGAGTATATTAAGCCTGTGTGACTCAATCGGTAATCTTTATGTGATGAAGTTAGCATGATAACGAAGAACAGATAGTGTTGCCCCGTAAGCCTTGTACGCGTGAAGGATCTTGCATAAAGAAGAGTGTTCCTATCTAGCTCGGGAATGTGCGAAGTCTATAAATGGTGATAACGTGTGATGGGTTATCAGCCGCGATGTAATCGGTAGAAAACGAATGATGGAGAATGTCTTGAGATTGGATCAAGACTGTTGCATTCAATACAATATGATCAACGGTTAGGATTGAACCGTTTGAATTCCTTAACCTATTATGTTTAGGGTTTAGGGTTTATGCTTCCGACCTAACTATTTTCTATAAGGTCGATGTTGTGATTCTTTCAGAGTTTTGTTGGAAAAAGTTGTGTGTGTGTATCTAAGAGAAGAGATATGTGATTCTTGCCAGACTAGAGGAGAGAATTCATATCTACAGAGTGTAAGTGCAGAAAGTGAAGAGGAGCTTAAGCGGATCTGCATTGGCATTGAGTGCTATTATCAGGTCATTGATATACCTATTGATCTTTAACTACTTCAATAGTTGTGAAATCCCCTAACAGGATAGCCTTAACCGGCTTGTTGAAAATCCTCTAACAAGGTAACTCAAAGCTACTAAGTCATTGATATCCTTTAGCTATTGAGTTCTTGAAATTCTCTAACAAGGTACCCTTAATAGGGTTTAACCCTTAACCAGGTATTGTAGCCATCCCTTAACCGGGTGATCCCTAACAGGATCGATTCCTAACAGAACCTATTGTATCCATCTTTAACCGAACAAGGCTCCTAACAGAGCGGACTTCCAAAGAGTTCAAAAACAAGCTTGTGGGTATTCATCCCCACCGTGGTTTTTCCCAGTTGGGTTTCCACGTGAAAAATATGTATGTCATGTATGATGTTATGATTGTTTTCTGATTAAGTGGTGATGCATGTTGATCTTGTTGTAATATGTACATCTTTGATGGTAGATTGCCCATTCATGCATTAGAGTGAAATGGGAATGAAGAGTTAGATTATATGAGAAGATAAGTGTCAACCGGTCTTTGCTTGTCTTAGTTACACTGGGTTCCACCGGTTGAACTCTGTTGAAGGACCGGTGTTGTTGTTTGTCTGTCAGTGCATAAGTGTTAGTTGACAAACCGGTTTAAGGTTGATTTATTGCCTGTACTGAAGCACCCCCCCCCCCCTCTGTACCGGTTTAATACTATTCGTTCATCATTAAGTTATCAATTGGTATTAGAGCGTCCTCCAGGTCCTCTGTGTTATAAGCTTAACCGCTTGAGGGAAAGATCCTATTGTAATGATGAAGAGGTAAGGTCCAAAGTTTAACAAGGAAAATTTTGGTATATGGAAAGATAGGATGAAGATATTCATCAGAAGCATGGGTGCTCAACACTGGAGCTATGTTGAGAATGTCTATGTTGCCCCTACCAGTACTCTCATCGATGACCAAAAGAGAGAGATACAAGAAAATGGGCAAGTCATGGAAGCCCTTATTAGTAGTCTATCTGACATTGAGTTTATTGATGTTCAGGACAAGGTAAATCCCAAAGAGGTATGGGATTCTCTTTAAAATATCTATGGCATTGATGAACATGTAAAACAGGCGAAGGAAGAAAGCATGAGAGGGAAGTTTGACGATATGCGGATGGTTGAAGGTGAGACCATTCAACAGTATGGAATAAGAATCAAAACCATTGTTGGAGATATCAAGAGTGCAGGTGGTAAAATAGAAGACTCCACTATGGTAAGAAAAGTCCTGAGATCCCTATTGCCAGTCTATGCAATAAGGGTTGCCGCTATTCAAGAGCTGAGATCAATAGACAAGACTAAGGTGTCCTTGGACTCCATCATAGAAAAGTTGACAGCCTATGAGCTAAATAGTTTTGATGGCAGTGTTCAAAAGACTGAATCGGCTTTTAAAGCTTTTGTTATTCCATCCAGAAAAGGAAAAGAAGCTAGCACTAGTGGTGAACCAAGACAGAGCAGAGAAATGGATGATGAGGAGATTCTGATGGCATTTGAAGCTCTCTTTGACAGGAAGCTTCCTAATGGAATCGGTAAATACAAAGGTAAGCTACCTTTGAAATGCTTTTCTTGTAACCAGATAGGACATATTGCTATAAACTATCCTAATGGTGATAACAAGGACAAACTGGAAAGGTTCAGGAAATTCAAAGGAGGAAACTAGAGAAACTGATTTGTGGCAGTTGTTGAAGGTGTCACAGATGAAGAATCAGAGGATGAAGAAAATGAAGATATTGTGTTTGTGGCTGTCAAGGAAGAAGTGTCAGACAAGAAGGCTCTTGTCTCTTGGTTTGATAATTCCAATGAGTGGATCATTGACAGTGGCTGTTCTCACCATATGACTAGTGATCGGAGAAAGTTCCTATCCTTGGAGGAGTATGATGGTGGTGTGGTTCGTTTTGGCAATGATGCACCATGCATGGTCAAAGGTAGAGGGTCCATCTCTCTGAATGGAAAGAGAAGTGCTGACAATGTGTACTGGGTTGATGGTCTCAGACACAACCTTCTGAGTGTTGCCCAGCTGAATGACAGTGGCCTCACTCTAGAATTCAAGAATGGAGTTTGCAGAATCAAAGGAAAAGATTGTGAATTGGTGGCCACCGGCATGCAGACCAAAGGTAACCTATTTCATCTGAATGAAAATATAAGTACATGTCTTATGGCTAAGTTTGATGATAGCTGGATATGGCATAGGAGACTCTGCCATGTAAACTTTGATAACATTGTAAAGGCCAGTAAGATCAAGGCAGTTAGAGGGTTGCCAGTGCTAAGCAAACTGGATAATACCTTGTACAGAGAGTGTCAATTGGGGAAAATGTCTTCCTCAACCTTTAAAGGTAAATCTTTCACTGCTGACAACTTGCTTGATCTTGTGCATACTGATTTGTGTGGTCCTATGAAAACTAGGAGTGTGCAGGGTGATAGGTACTTCATGATTCTCACTGATGACTACTCAAGAATGATGTGGGTCACATTCTTGAAAGACAAGTCTAAAGCCTTTGTAAAGTTTAAAGCTTTCAGAGCATTAGTGGAGAAGGAAAGCGGTAAAAGGATCAAGTGCCTGAGAACTGATCAAGGAGGGGAATTCACTTCCGGTGATTTCAACAAGTACTGTGAAGAACATGGCATCAAGAGGCAATTATCTACCCCCTGGACTCCACAACAGAATGGCCTAGCAGAGAGGAATAACCGAACTGTGGTTGAAGCAGCTAGAACCATGTTGATTCAAGGAAAGGTAGCTCACACCTTTTGGAGAGAAGCGGTGAGCACTACAGTCTACACAATGAACCGGGTACTCATCAAGAAAGGTAAGGATAAAACTCCTTATGAGTATTAGACCGGTAAGACACCTGTGGTTAGCTACTTTAGGGTATTTGGTAGCAAATGTTACATCAAGAGGAGTGAACATCAGGGAAAGTTTGAAGCTAAATGTGAAGAGGGAATATTCCTAGGATATTCCACCAAGAGTAAAGCTCTCAAGTGTTTCAACAATAGGACTCAGAGAATTATGGAAAGTATCAATGTGAGAATTGATGAAACCTCTGAGAAACTGGAAGAAATAGGCAGTGAGCAAGCTGTAAATGAACCGGTTGCAACCTTCTAGGAACCGGTTGTCAATCAACCAAGTACCAGTAACAATGTTCCTGAATCGATGAATGTTGATACTGATGAAGATGAGGATGAAGAGGAAAAGCAAGAAGAACCAGTCAAGACTATTCCTCAGTATGTCAAGCTGAATCATGATCCTAAGTAGATCATAGGAGATAAGGATGTAGGAATCCTTACAAGAAGAAAGATCAGAGAAAACTCATGTTTGATCTCTGAATTTGAGCCTAAGTCATTCTAAGAGGCTCATAAAGATGAAGACTGGATCAAGGCAATGGAAGAGGAACTTGACCAGATAGAGAAAAATGGCACATGGTCCTTGGTATCCAGATCGGAACATAAAAATGTCATTGGCACCAAATGGGTGTTCAGAAACAAGCTGAATGAAGATGGCACGGTGATTAGAAACAAAGCCAGACTAGTGTGCAAAGGATATGCCCAAGAAGAAGGAGAAGACTATGGTGAAACCTTTGCTCCTATAGCCATATTGGAAGGAGTTTGTATGCTTCTAGCATATGCAGCCTTTAAAGGCTTAAAAGTATATCAAATGGATGTAAAATCTGCATTTCTAAATGGTATACTTGAAGAGGAGGTGTATATAGAGCAACCAGATGGGTTTGCCCTATCTGAAGACAGTGACATGGTGTGTAGGCTACATAAAGCCTTATATGGTCTAAAGCAGGCACCTAGAGCATGGTATGAACGCCTGCATTACCATCTTGTGAAGATTGGATTTGAGAGAACAAGTGAAGATAACAATATCTACTTGAAGTTTGAAAGAGATCAGATCCTGATCTGTGAGGTATTTGTTGATGACATTATCTTTGGTGGAGATGACAAGATGAGTCATGAGTTTGTAGATGAGATGAAGAAAGAGTTTGAGATGTCACTCATAGGGGAGATTAAGTTCTTCATTGGACTGCAGATCCAGTAGATAAGAGATGGAATCTTTATCACTCAGTCCAAGTATGTCAAAGAGTTGTTGAAGACCTCTGGCATGGAAGATAGCAAACCGGATGGTACACTGATGGTGACTGGTTGTAAACTGTCCAAAGAGGATGACTTAGCATTGGTTGATGAGAAGGAATACCGATCAATGATTGGTAAATTGCATTATGTAGTGCATAGCAGACCGAATATTGCACATGCAATTGGCATTATTGCAAGGTTCCAAAAAAGTCCAAGGGAATCCCACTTGGTTGCAGTCAAGCAGATTCTTAGGTATCTGAAGGGAATTGTTGACTATGGATTGTGGTATCCATATAGCAAGGATTTCAACTTGAAAGTGTTCACAGATGTTGATTGGGCTGGTAATGTAGATGATCGAAAGAGCACAACCGGTGGTGCATTCTTCCTTGGTGGTAGACTGGTTTCCTGGATGAGTAAGAAGTAGAGTTGTATCTCTCAGTCTACAGGGGAAGCGGAGTATGTTGCAGCTTTCATGAACTGCACTCAGACAATTTGGATGAAGCATGTATTGAATGGCTTCAAAATTCCTGTATATGAACTAATAAGCATATTTTGTGACAATAGTAGTGCAATTAATATCTCCAAGAATCCGGTTTTACATTCTAGAACCAAGCACTTTGAGCTTAAGTATCATTTCTTGAGGGAAAAGGTTCAAAACAAAGAGATTGCACTGGAGCATGTTTCCAGTAAGGAGCAGTTAGCAGACATATTCACCAAGTCTCTCCCAAAGACTACATTTACATACTTAAGAGGTGAATTAGGGGTACTGCCCCTTCAGGAGGTGAACTAAAAGCATATGCTCCACATCAATCAGGTACTACACAGCCATTTTTTTATTTTGATTGATGTGTTGAAGGATGCTACTCCTTAGGGGAAGCAGCATAATGGAACAGGGATTTTTGTGCCTCCACTTTGGCATTGTTGTCAAAGGGGGAGAAGAAGTGTGCGGAGAAGATGGAGAAGATATCTACAGAAATTGGGGAGAAGATGAGTTTGCAGAAAGACATCTTTGTATATTGCCATCAATGCCAAAGGGGGAGATTGTTGGCATTATGTGAACCGGTATGAGGACATAATGATATTGTATGTTGTCATTGATGTCAATATGTGATATGAAGAGAGAACCAGCATATGTGAGAACCGATATATATGCCAAAGTAAAGCGGTATATTTGTTCAAGGTGAACCAACATGTAGTCATGGGAACCAACACGTGGAAGCATTGGATGACTACTGGTTGGTAGGTAGTTTCCACTTCAGGATTTCCGGTTGGAGTATATTAAGCCTGTGTGACACAATTGGTGATCTTTATGTGATGAAGTTAGCATGATAATGAAGAACAGATAGTGTTGCCATGTAAGCCTTGTGCACATGAAGGATCTTGCATAAAGAAGAGTGTTCCTATCTAGCTCAGGAATGTGCGAAGTCTGTAAACGGTGATAATGTGTGATGGGTTATCAGCCACCATGAAATCGGTGGAAAATGAACGATGGAGAATGTCTTGAGATTGGATCAAGACTATTGCATTCAATACAATATGATCAATGGTTAGGATTGAAACTTTTGAATTCCTTAACCTATTAGGTTTAGGGTTTAGGGTTTATGCTTCTGACCTAACTATTTTCTATAAGGTCGATGTTGTGATTCTTTCAGAGTTTTGTTGGCAAAATTTGTGTGTGTGTATCTAAGAGAAGAGATACGTGATTCTTGCCAAACCAAAGGAGAGAAGTCATATCTGCAGAGTGTAAGTGCCGAAGGTGAAGAGGAGCTTAAGCGGATCTGCATTGGCATTGAGTGATATTATCAGGTCATTGATATACCTGCTGATCTTTAACTACTTCAACAGTTGTGAAATCCCCTAACAGGGTAGCCTTAACCGGCTTGTTGAAAATCCTCTAACAAAGTAACTCGAAGCTACTGATTCATTGATATCCTTTAGCTATTGAGATCTTGAAATCCTCTAACAAGGTACCCTTAACAGGGTTTAACCCTTAACTGGGTATTGTAGCCATCCCTTAACCGGGTGATCCCTAACAGGATCAGTTCCTAACAGAGCCTATTGTATCTGTCTTTAACTGGACAAGGCTCCTAACAGAGCAGACTTCCAAAGAGTTCAAAAACAAGCTTGTGGGTATTCATCCCCACCGTGGTTTTTCCCAGTTGGGTTTCCATGTGAAAAATATGTGTGTCATGTGTGATGTTATGATTGTTTTCTGATTAAGTGGTGATGCATGTTGATCTTGCTATAATATGTACATCTTTGATGGTAGATTGCCCGTTCATGCATTAGAGTGAAATGGGAATGAAGAGTTAGATTATATGACAAGATAAGTGTCAATGGGTCTTTGCTCATCGTAGTTACACTGGGTTCTACCAGTTGAACTCTGTTGAAGCACCAGTGCTGCTGTTTGTCTGTCAGTGCATAAGTGTTAGTTGACAAACCTGTTTAAGGTTGAGTTTTTTCCTATACTGATTCACGCCCCCCCTCTCAGTACCGGTTTGGTACTATTCGTTCATCCTTAAGTTATCACTGTGTACCTGAATTAGAAGAAGTGGCAGAGAGCCAAGAGAAAATCATCGTGAGAATAAATGCCAATGCAGATGTAAGACTTGAAGAGCATGCAACCTTTGTTGCAGATGAGGTTTTTGTACAATCAAAGGAGTTCAGGTCATTTTTGTACCATTATAAAGGGAAAAAGTTGAGGGAGAGCATCCCAAATGTTACTCCAAAAAATGAAGCAGAGATGCTTAAAAAATTAAAAGAAGATATCGATGTAGAAGTGGCCATAATGACACCATAGAGAGGGAGACAACTTCTCAGTGAGGCAGGCATCATTTTGTTCCCAGGGTGGGACTTAAGTGCCTCTTTTATCTTTGACAGCTTGTTGCATTCTGATAGAAAGGATGTAAAATTGGACATACAGGGTGTTGATGATATCTTTATTGTATCAAGGTATGATCCAAATGAAGAGGAAATGTTTCTTTGGGCCCTATACCCTCCAAATAAGAGACCCAAGATCATAGATGTAGATAAGGCATTTGGGCACATGATGAAGCTGAAAGTGGGAGATGTTAATCGAATTGTCAGAACAGATTTGGGGATTGACATTGCAAAATTGAATAAGGCCCAAATGCAGTGGTGGTAAAAGAGGGTCAAAAATATAAAAACTTATATGAAGATCTGTTGAGAAGTTGTGGTCATGAAGTACCACAGATAGCTGATACTGGTGTTCAATGGAAGAAGAAATATGAAGACCATATGAGTCATGAGTTTGTAGATGAGATGAAGAAAGAGTTTGAGATGTCACTCATAGGGGAGATTAAGTTCTTCATTGGACTGCAGATCCAGTAGATAAGAGATGGAATCTTTATCACTCAGTCCAAGTATGTCAAAGAGTTGTTGAAGACCTTTGGCATGGAAGATAGCAAACCGGATGGTACATTGATGGTGACCGGTTGTAAACTATCCAAAGAGGATGACTTAGCATTGGTTGATGAGAAGGAATACCGATCAATGATTGGTAAATTGCATTATGTAGTGCATAGCAGACCGGATATTGCACATGCAATTGGCATTACTGCAAGGTTCCAAAAAAGTCCAAGGGAATCCCACTTGGTTGCAGTCAAGCAGATTCTTAGGTATCTGAAGGGAACTGTTGACTATGGATTGTGGTATCCATATAGCAAGGATTTCAACTTGAAAGTGTTCACAGATGTTGATTGGGCTGGTAATGTAGATGATCGAAAGAGCACAACCGGTGGTGCATTCTTCCTTGGTGGTAGACTGGTTTCCTGGATGAGTAAGAAGTAGAGTTGTATCTCTCAGTCTACAGGGGAAGCGGAGTATGTTGCAGCTTTCATGAACTGCACTCAGACAATTTGGATGAAGCATGTATTGAATGGCTTCAAAATTCCTGTATATGAACCGATAAGCATATTTTGTGACAATATTAGTGCAATTAATATCTCCAAGAATCCGGTTTTACATTCTAGAACCAAGCACTTTGAGCTTAAGTGTCATTTCTTGAGGGAAAAGGTTCAAAACAAAGAGATTGCACTGGAGCATGTTTCCAGTAAGGAGCAGTTAGCAGACATATTCACCAAGTCTCTCCCAAAGACTACATTTACATACTTAAGAGGTGAATTAGGGGTACTGCACCTTCAAGAGGTGAACTAAAAGCATATGCTCCACATCAGTCAGGTACTACACAGCCATTTTTTTATTTTGATTGATGTGTTGAAGGATGCTACTCCTTAGGGGAAGCAGCATAATGGAACAGGGATTTTTGTGCCTCCACTTTGGCATTGTTGTCAAAGGGGGAGAAGAAGTGTGCGGAGAAGATGGAGAAGATATCTACAGAAATTGGGGAGAAGATGAGTTTGCAGAAAGACATCTTTGTATATTGCCATCAATGCCAAAGGGGGAGATTGTTGGCATTATGTGAACCGGTATGAGGACATAATGATATTGTATGTTGTCATTGATGTCAATATGTGATATGAAGAGAGAACCAGCATATGTGAGAACCGGTATATATGCCAAAGTAAAGTGGTATATTTGTTCAAGGTGAACCAGCATGTAGTCATGGGAACCAACACATGGAAGCATTGGATGACTACTGGTTGGTAGGTAGTTTCCACTTCAGGATTTCCGGTTGGAGTATCTTAAGCCTGTGTGACACAATTGGTGATCTTTATGTGATGAAGTTAGCATGATAATGAAGAATAGATAGTGTTGCCATGTAAGCCTGGTGCACATGAAGGATCTTGCATAAAGAAGAGTGTTCCTATCTAGCTCAGGAATGTGCGAAGTCTGTAAACGGTGATAATATGTGATGGGTTATCAGCCACCATGAAATCAGTGGAAAATGAACGATGGAGAATGTCTTGAGATTGGATCAAGACTATTGCATTCAATACAATATGATCAATGGTCAGGATTGAAACTTTTGAATTCCTTAACCTATTAGGTTTAGGGTTTAGGGTTTATGCTTTTGACCTAACTATTTTCTATAAGGTCGATGTTGTGATTCTTTCAGAGTTTTGTTGGCAAAATTTGTGTGTGTGTATCTAAGAGAAGAGATACGTGATTCTTGCCAAACCAAAGGAGAGAAGTCATATCTGCAGAGTGTAAGTGCAGAAGGTGAAGAGGAGCTTAAGGGGATCTGCATTGGCATTGAGTGATATTATCAGGTCATTGATATACCTGCTGATCTTTAACTACTTCAACAGTTGTGAAATCCCCTAACAGGGTAGCCTTAACCGGCTTGTTGAAAATCCTCTAACAAAGTAACTCAAAGCTACTGATTCATTGATATCCTTTAGCTATTGAGATCTTGAAATCCTCTAACAAGGTACCCTTAACAAGGTTTAACCCTTAACTAGGTATTGTAGCCATCCCTTAACCGGGTGATCCCTAACAAGATCAGTTCCTAACAGAGCCTATTGTATCTGTCTTTAACTGGACAAGGCTCCTAACAGAGCAGACTTCCAAAGAGTTCAAAAACAAGCTTGTGGGTATTCATCCCCACCGTGGTTTTTCCCAGTTGGGTTTCCATGTGAAAAATATGTGTGTCATGTGTGATGTTATGATTGTTTTCTGATTAAGTAGTGATGCATGTTGATCTTGCTATAATATGTACATCTTTGATGGTAGATTGCCCGTTCATGCATTAGAGTGAAATGGGAATGAAGAGTTAGATTATATGAGAAGATAAGTGTCAATGGGTCTTTGCTCATCGTAGTTACACTGGGTTCTACTAGTTGAACTCTGTTGAAGGACCAGTGTTGCTGTTTGTCTGTCAGTGCATAAGTGTTAGTTGACAAACCTGTTTAAGGTTGAGTTTTTTCCTATACTGATTCACCTCCCCCCTCTCAGTACCGGTTTGGTACTATTCATTCATTCTTAAGTTATCACTGTGTACCTGAATTAGAAGAAGTGGCAGAGAGCCAAGAGAAAATCATCGTGAGAATAAATGCCAATGCAGATGTAAGACTTGAAGAGCATGCAACCTTTGTTGCAGATGAGGTTTTTGTACAATCAAAGGAGTTCAGGTCATTTTTGTACCATTATAAAGGGAAAAAGTTGAGGGAGAGCATCCCAAATGTTACTCCAAAAAATGAAGCAGAGATGCTTAAAAATTTAAAAGAAGATATCGATGTAGAAGTGACCATAATGACACCATAGAGAGGGAGACAACTTCTTAGTGAGGCAGGCATCATTTTGTTCCCAAGGTGGGACTTAAGTGCCTCTTTTATCTTTGACAGCTTGTTGCATTCTGATAGAAAGGATGTAAAATTGGACATACAGGGTGTTGATGATATCTTTATTGGATCAAGGTATGATCCAAATGAAGAGGAAATGTTTCTTTGGGCCCTATACCCTCCAAATAAGAGACCCAAGATCATAGATGTAGATAAGGCATTTGGGCACATGATGAAGCTGAAAGTGGGAGATGTTAATCGAATTGTCAGAACAGATTTGGGGATTGACATTGCAAAATTGAATAAGGCCCAAATGCAGTGGTGGTAAAAGAGGGTCAAAAATATAAAAACTTATATGAAGATCTGTTGAGAAGTTGTGGTCATGAAGTACCACAGATAGCTGATACTGGTGTTCAATGGAAGAAGAAATATGAAGACCAGATGAAGGAAAACATTAAGTTAAAGAGGTAAATCAGGACTGCCAGGGTAGATGCTACTTGTGTTTTGTTAACAAACAGGTTTGAACATTTGTTGGAAGTTCTCAGAGAATTCTAGATGAACTGTTTGAAGACCTTGGACAATATGCCTTCTCATAAAAAAACTTTGAACAGGTTGAAGGCCTTGTTTAAAGATATGAGTGCTGATGAGAAAGTGGTTGAGAAGATCCAGAGAAGGTTAAATAAACATAAAGGGTTTGGTGTGGAAATTAAACAAGAAGTTACAAATTGCAAAGATATTGTTAGGTATGGTTTACCAGATATTGTGGATGATGCAGAGTAGCTAAAGGACAAAGAGATTTGGATTGCAGAATGTTAGAATGTACTTAACACATCCCTTAATGTTGTCTGGGAAGATGTTTTGGATATGAAGGATAAAGGTGAGAAAATGGAGAGATTGGTTACCATGGATATTGTTGTCAGAGATACTGTATTCAACACCAACACTCACAAGGACAACAAGTATTTGGAGCACATACAAAAGTGTGACACAATATTGGACGACCAGAACTGATTTTTTTTTGTATTTTGTGTCTAATAGTTAATTAGTTAGGTGTTAGGTTTTAGTTAAGTTTATTTTAGCAAGATGAAAGGGTGTGTCCTTTCATTCAAATCCTTTGGCTCACTTATATGTACTGAGTCATTTTTTGTATCATGAAGACATGGATAATTCAGCCGCTGGCTGGGCTGCAAGTGTTATGTTTTAGAAAGGTCTAGTAGGAATGAGAAGTTTATTCTGTGCAAACTGAATTTATTGGAGTATTTGTAAGTGCAGTTTTTGTGTACATTCTTATTCCAGAAGTTAATATACAAGATTTCCTATTTTTATCTTCAGATCGTTATGTGTAATTTTGTGTTTGATGAAATCATATGTCCTCTTGATAAATCATTTGGATTTTCTATGATGTGTCATCATATGATGTTGTATCGAATGTAAAATTGGGTTTTTATTGTTCATGCAACACATAATGAAACCTTCACAGTGATGGTCTTATAATTGTCTCTTGAGTTGATAGTGATTCTTGTCCACAAAGTTATTCATTAACTGCCAAATAAAGGCACTGGTCTGTTATTAATCTTTGTTGAATAAGTTTGTATGCATTAGGTCCTTATCAAAGAAACAAATCTTCTAATTTCTATAAGTACTGCTTTTTTTCATAATTGCTTAAAGTCCTAATAGTAATCTTTTGCATAATACAACTATACTCACACTTATTTTATCAATTTTAAAGGCATTCAATAAAAAGCACTTCTATTAGCATGGTTGCAGGAAAACCTTTTGCCATCCCTGCAATTGCTAATTCCCATAGTTTAAATCCACTCAAAACAAACCTCTTGTATGCTTGAAAGTGTAAGGTACACCCACCTGGGTCTAGTGGAGCCTAAAGTGCAAAGGAATTTGGTCTTTGACCATTCCTGTTCATTGGCCAAGGCGGATTGAGAAATCAATAAGAGATTTGGCAAAGCTCTAGGATTTCCAATCTGTGGTTTTGGGCACCAACATGGTGAAAAGGATTTTCAAGTATTTGTAGGGAACAACTGAGTATGGTTTTTTGTATCCTCAAAATGATGAATTTACATTATGTGCATATACAGATGCACATTGGGCTAGAGATGTTGATGACCGGAAGAGCACATCCAATGGAGCTTTCTTTCTTGGAAAAAAACTTGTTTCATGGATCAACAAGAAGAAGTCATGCACTTCTTTATCTATTGATGAAACTGAGTATGTTGTTGTTGCTACTAACTATACACAAGTTCTATGATGAAGAAAATGAAAGGTGGATTGTAATGAACCGATAGTTATTCACTATGATAACTTTGTTGCTATTGATATAGCAAAGAATCTGGTATTTCATTCTAAGACAAAGCACATATCTATCAAGTATAACTTTTTGAAGGAGGTGGAAGCAAATGAAGTCAGACTAGTTTATGTGAACACTAAAGAGTAGATTGCAGACATTTTTACTAAACCTTTGCCTAAAGAATAATTTGAGTACTTCAGAGATAGATTGGGGGTTTCTGCCCCTCCGGTAGAGACCTGAGTGATGTTTATTGGCATCAGTCTGGTATGCATTATCAAATTTATTACTCATTCTAGATTGATGTGGTAGTGCTACTACTCAGGAGGAGTAGTCAAATGTAATTTTCACAAGATTTATGATTTTTGTTTGATGTTTATGCCAGATTTTTGGCATTGATTTAAAAGGCGAGAGATATATGTGAAAAACATATCTTAATAGAATATTAGTCAAAAGAGAGTTTGGTTCACAAATTCATTGCTATATCATTTTGTGGGAGATTGTTGGTTGTCTTCCATTGGGGGAGACTTGTTTGGCATTTATTGGCACTTGGATGATTTTCACATCTAGTGTTGCCATCAATGCCAAAGGGGGAGATTGTTGGCAATTTGGAGGAATTGGTTGTGTGTTGCATTGATGTTTTGTCATTGATGGCAACACTGGTTGTTTTGGTTGTTTATTGGTTTCTGGTTGGTTCCGGTAGAGTGGTTGTTTATGTTATTGATCCAGTAAGATCAAGTATGCTTTGGTTCATGGAATTGGTTTGGATTTGTTATTCGTGCTATTCAGATGTGTATCACAATCAGTTGGTTTGGGATTTGATGACTCGGGAGCTATCATTTATTCTAGTAAGCCTTTTGGTCACTAGTAAGGGTTTTACTGATAGAGCTTTGTTGAAGATATTTTGATGCACATGATAAGTGGTGTTGGTGCAACTTCTAGATGGCTTTCAGGATGTTGTTGGTTATCATGTTTGTGTTCCATTTTGTTGGTGTAAATAATTATTCATCTTGGATATTATTACACCTTACTTAAGTTTACTTAGGAAATGCATTTCATAGTAGTTTGGGTATGAGACACTTGGGTGTTTGTGCCACATTGGGATAGTGTGTGTAGGATAATTTTCGCCTTTTATGGTGTTGATCTTGTTACTACTTTATCATATCCGCTTATTGTGGAGTGATAATTCCACCTTTGGTGGGTGATCCACCTCGTGTGGAATATTTTATTGTTTCTCCTACCTACCACACCTATTTCCTACCTACCCTTGTTTCTTATTGAGCCACAAGTCATGTTTGTGTGCTCACATATCCATATACCCTTGCCTATATAAGCAGGCTCATCTTCATTGTATAAACAACTATTGAACAACTTTTGATGATCCAGTTGATCAGTATTTTCTCTTGATAGAATACGGTTTATTCCTATCAATATTTTGTTCTCTCTTATTTGTGATTTCCATTGCCTCTAGATCTTGGCAAAATCTCACACATTTCATCGGTGGTGTTGGATTTGGTTTATGGCGACCTATTTTGGGTCCAGTGTTATCTAGGTTATGGACCAATTTTTGTAACATGTTGGAGGATGTTCCTGATGTGTTACCAGTGGGATTTAATGATTGGTTTACATTGCTTTCGGCATAAGCCGACTTGGTTGATCATTGGATTGTGCGTTTATATTGTGAACTTATTGTATTATCTTTTTGGTGGCCAACCTAATTGTTTGGGTCTCAGTTTGGTATAAATATGATGTAAGATCTCTTTGTAGATCAAGGGAATGATACATGTCAAGGTTATAGGTTTATTTGTGTGCGAATAATGTATGTAGAAGGTTTGGTCAATCATAGGTGATTGAATTGGGTTTATAAGAGAGGTTTAAGACCTCTGGTATTGAGCTTAATTGAAACTGTACTCAAGCATAGGAGATGCTATACTTGCAGTTTACTCTTCTTTTCAGATTGTAGTCCGATGTTTTTGTAGTAAGTGAGGCTCCTTTTTGTGATGAGCAGTGTGCTCTAGGCTATCGACCTTTCTACATGTGCAGGCCCCTCATATTGTAATCACATACTTACTGCATAAGTATTATTTGATTGTGGGTAGGCTTCCCACCGTGGTTTTTCCCTTTACCGGGTTTTTCACATACAAATCCTGGTGTCATGTGTTTTGGATGGATAGTAATTGTTATGTGATTTATGTCTATGTTTAATTGCTATATTAGTTTTTTCAGTATTTGGTTTATGCATTCCGGTATTGAGTTTATGTGTTCCGGTAATAAGGATTTAAATGCTTAAAGTTCTATAATCCGGTGACAATTGATTCACCCCCCTCTCAGTTTTCCTCTGGTTATTTGATCTGTCTAACAAGAACTACCCCCAATAATGAAAACTTGGAGATATTTATGCTTTCCCAAAGTAGTGTATGAAAATAGGACTCCACCTCCTCTTGGTCATGCATACTTAAAAAGCCTATTTTTTAGGCCCCTAAACAACTCTAAAAAGGGATGTCCTTGAAAAAAAGCCAAGCCTCATCAATCCTTATCATAAAGGTTTTTAATTGTGCATTAAATGGTTCATAAATTGATTCAAACAAGGCATGTATTCACCCCACATGTTTGCCCACCTATACACCCAGCCCTATATACTTAACTCTCCCTCATAAATCTAATAATATCTTCTGACTTATCAATAAATGCAAATAAGAAAAATATCTGATAAAGTGATTTATTAATTACCACTTTAATAAATATATCTTATTTAATTTATACTTAAATCTATGTTACTATTTGCTCCATAAAATAATATTTATTAAGTGATTATAATTTATCACTTAACAAATATTATTTATTTTGATAATATTCATTAAGTGATAAATTATAAATCACCTAATAAATATTATGCATATTACTTATTAAAGAGATGCAAGGTAAAACATTTGATCACCCTAATGCTCACAAGGGTATTAGGTGAGGGGCAAATATTTAAAAAGAAACAAAGGAAAAAATGCCTTGACTTGGTTGAATGTTTTTAGGGTAAATGAAACCCCAACGCAAGGCAAGAACATTCATTCGATGCTTTTCTCTCGCTACTGCTTGAGGCGTCGCCATGCTTGGAAGTCTGCAGGGTTTTTGGAAGAATTGAAGGTAACATTCAGGCCGCCATGGTTGGAGGTTTGCAAAGTTTTGAGCATGGCAGGTTGAGTCTGGTAAGTTCTTTTCATTTTCAAATGAGTTTTTTCTTCTTCGAGCTCATTTTGGTCTTTTTCCACCATGGTTCATGGTCTTTAAGTTGCAAATGATGACACTATATTTATTGTTGAGTGTATTTTGATGATCTTTTTTATTTTGCTTGGTAAAAGGCCAAAGCCAAATTTTATTAAATAATAAATAGAATTAAATTCTCTGCTCAGTGCGGGCGTCGGTAGGAAAGAGCGAAGAGGAGAAAACCTCTGGCCTTGCCTGAGACATTAAGTCCAGTCAAGTAATGGTACTAAATCTCTACAACATTTATACATTACGTAGTATCCTTCTCAAGCCCTTCATCCTAGGCTAGACAGGCCCATCATAGGTATTATCTACATTTTGCCTCCAATCTCTGTAAAAACTTGCCTCCTTTATCTAAGTTCATAGACTTCTAGCTAGCCCTGTCACCTGCAAAACATATTCTCAACACCACCCTACTGCATATCACGTCATGATTTGTTAGTGCCGAAAAAAAAGGGACTACTTTTATATCAACAAGCTTGTAGTATGCTTTCCACTACTGCTAATGCAACCAAGGCATCTTTTATATTGAGACAACAAAGAATTCCTATACTGTTGACTACAAGATGAAAGATTACCCAGGTTACAATAACATTTGTGAGAAGTATACCTGCATATCCCATAACCGAAATTTCCATCGGTGTTGTTATCCATGTTAGCACCTTATTTGCTACTTAAAATAATCAAAGAAGTCTCTTAATGTAAACGATTCAATGAAAACTAAACCAAATAGTCTAGTTCCATGGTACAGTCTGGATCATAGTGCTACATAGATACTTACTCCATCTGCATACTGAAGATAAACATATCCAAGAGTGACCATAATTTATACCTAGTTAGTCATATCTGAGATACTAATATAAGAAACTATCATTAGAGTATATGCATTACTGTAAGAGATATCCTAATTGTGACATACATTACTTCAGTATATATATATATATATATATATATATATATATATATATATATATATATATATATATATATATATATATATATATATATATATATATATATATATATATAAATGAAAACATTATCAGTGCCCTTGCCCTTATTTATCTATATTATAACAATATCCATATTGTAGTACACATGTTTCTAAGTATTTAGCATATCCAAGTCATCCCCTTTGTCGAAATGTATTCATTACCAGGCATATGTATAAATTTTACTATCTATAGATCCTTCTTACCTATATTACAAAATTCAAAACCTTAGAATGGAGATATCCTTATCCCTCATTGTCATCTGCGGCTTCCGTGCTAAAAGCCCGTGCCTCTACAACCCCCATGTCATTGGGGTTTTCGGCTTGTAACAGGGTCCAACCCTCATCGATCATATACTTGACCCACCATTCTCCTTTCAGTTCTTTTACCACACCAAGCCATTGTTTGAGGAATGTGATATTCGTTTTTATATCTGGTTGTCATTGCAGAAAGGATTTTTGATCCTTGATAATGAGAATGGGCCTCTTGAAGTCTATTTTGAGTTATTCACCTTTGTCTATGGCCTTAGAAACCCTAACGTATTCTTCCAGGTAGGGGATATAGAGATTGTCATCTACACAGTTAATGGCCATCTCTAGATTTACCAGGTATTCATTATTAAATATTAACATGCACAATGAGGTTGTAGCTACCTTATCCTCTCCCATTGTGAGTAAAATGGTTGCAAACCCAACAGGAATGTCACTATTAATGTGTTTCCTATGCTCTGTATTCATAAGCTCATTACCCAAAATCCTCTTGGTCACATGGATGACCAAATCATCCTCCAACCTCAGAAGAAATGACCAATGTTTCTTAGATATCTCTCCAACAAAGGACATTTCTTATTTTTCTAGGCACAAGTAAATACCAGAATCCATTGTTTATGACAGAGTGCAATGTTGAAATGTAGGTGTTACCTCTAGATATACCGATTTTTCTAACCGACTCTATCACTCGATACATAGGTTAACACTAAACCCCGACTAAGAGATAAGCTATTCTACAATGAGTGACTCCTCACCTCATGATAGGCTAGTATAATTATTATCAGATAGGTGTGGCAGGTCTCCGTGTCCAAGATGCCTTGTTGGATCGACTCTAGAATTTGTTATTGTTTACTTATTAATGATCATTTGTTAACCCTTCGCTTTGGCATCTCCAGTGCATGATTGCTTCAAGTAACCGAATGATACCTACATAGGAAGGCCTAACATATGATGATTGATACTCAAATTATATGTGTTAGGTTGTGTATTTCTATATACACATATATAAATATATATAGGGGTATTTATACATGTGCATATATATATATATATATATATATATATATATATATATATATATATGTATGTATATATATGTATATCCCTATATATATATATATTTATATATGTGTGCATGTTTATGCCAATTATAAATATAAAGGTCTGCATGTATTTGTGTACATATGCCCATTGTAAATATAAATATACATATGTCTGTATATATATGTTTATATGTATATATGTGTATGTGTATATACATATATCCATATATATATGTATATATGTATGTATGTATATATATATATGTATGTATGTATATATGTATATATATACATGTATATATACATATATACATATATATATACATATATATCTATATACATACATACATATATATATGTATATATGTGTATGTATATATATGTATGTATGTATGTATATATATACATACATACATATGTATATAGATACATATGTATGTATATATATGTATGTATATATATATATATATACATATATACATATATATACATACATATGTATATATATGTATATATATGTATATATGTGTGTGTGTGTGTGTGTGTGTGTATATATATATATGTATGTGTAAAGTATATGTGTGTGTGTGTGTGTGTGTAAAGTTCTGATGCCAATAGCTAACAAGATGAGGGGGGGGTGAATCATACAAACTTAATCTTCCATGAAATCAATAGATTCAACCTCGGTAACTTATACTTTAGCAATATAACCAAAAACTACTAAACATGCTAACTCATAAACACATAATCATCATAACACATATAACACCAGATTTAACGTGGAAACCCAAATAGGGAAAAACCACTGTGGGATTTCGGACCCACTAGGAAATATACTCTTCTAGAGTATGCTCGGTTAAAAGCAAATCCTGATAAAGATTACAAACACATTGCTAGATGTGACCCGGTTAAGGGATTTCCCTCAGATCTGTTAGGATCTTCACTTTGTTAGAAGTGACCTTGTCAAAGGATTTCAGACACTCATTTAGAATGTTACCTTGCTAGAGGGTTTACAAATAAGACTGTTAAGTCCACTCGGTTAAGAGATTTTCTGTCACTTACAAAATAAACAACAGTAATTAAATATATTTGCAACTTCACATCTAAAATGCTAAATCAAATTCTATTTGCTCAACACTGTCAAGTCATAGGACTTATCTTGTCCCTCTATTGGGCTCCTTACTCTATTATTCAAACAGGTCTTCAAGCTTTTGTGCTCGGTAATCACTATGTAGCATCCCTGTGCTTACACTTGCTCGCCTTCATTGTTCATCAATAATTTCTTATTTATAAACAATTTGCTAACCGCTGAATCTCCTTGATCACATTTCCCATGATCAATCATAGCCATCAGATCTTCAATCTTGACTAGGTTCAATGTATCTTTCGATCTGAAAATGTTTTACCTCGCCTTGGAACTTGCATACCTTCCTAAGAACTTGTGTTAGGTTATTGCGGTTCAATCTGTGCTGTAGATCTTCCTCTTGATTTTCCATTGCCGTAGATCCATAACAAACTTCATGCGCGGCATACCAATCATTTATTCATCTCCAGCTCATTAGCATCCTTCATTAAATAATGCTTTTATCCATCCAATGCAATCTATCATAACTCGGTTTCAACTCGATAAATACTAAACTTTACTCGGTAGACATTCTGCCTTCATTAACCGATATCGATAACCTTAGGGTTTACCGACTAGATTCCTTAGGGTTTACCAACTAGGTTCTTTGCTAGGTGACATAGTATAGTATTAACCTTACAATCAACAACATATGTAGGATATCAAAACAATCTAAACATCATGATCTCATCATTGTCTAACTCGGTAATAGTTGCCCATTGAATAACTTATTTCTCCCCTTATTCATCACATTCTTTCTGTGTCTTTTACCGACATCTTAATTCTCTTCAAATCAATCTTCTCAAGATATGGCAACATCATACTGAATCAGAAAATCAATTTCTTGACATCAATGACAAAATAATGTTATAAAGATAGTTATCATCCTTTTTCAGTTATATCAATAATCTCCAACAACCTTCTCAATATCCTTATGAAATACCAACAATCTCCTTTCTATTGTAATGCCAACAGTATATATATATATATATATATGTCAATTGAAAACTAGAGAATGAATATGAGGGTGTATGATGATGAGTTTTAGGATCTGAGTTCTCTTAGCTCTGTGTTTATCATTAATGAGTCTATATATTCACACACACACACACACACACACACACACACACATATATATATATATGTGTGCATATATATATATCTCAATGTGTATATGTACATATACACATACAAAAATATAAGTATAAATATATATGCTCAAATATATCTCTATATGTGCATATACATATATATGTTTGCATATATATATATATATATATATATTTGTGTGTGTGTGTGTGTCGATGAGAGTATCGGGATGCAAATATGAGAATACACAAGTAGGAGCTGAGTGTACACTGGCAGTGCGATCTATATGTTTGTATAAGATGCCCCTGGCTTCCCTTGAGTTGCCTGTTTTGTGTGCACATGGTTTTATTCATTCCATCTACCCCTATATTGGCTAAATTATCTACCAGTGTGTTAGCCTCTCTATATATATATGATTTATTGTGTAATCTGGGAAGCTTTCTAGTAGTGATAGGGCTCTACCCAACAGACTTCTAAGTTCCCAGTTTAGCATTGTTCTGGTTCTGATTGCATTAATTATAATGGATGAGTCACCTTCTATTTCCAATTTGGATATTTTCAATTGCCTACAAAGGTTTAATCCTTCTATTAGGCCAAACATTTATGCCTCATTTTTAGTGAATTATTCTAAATATATGGATTTAGAGCTAATGCAACTCCCATTATTCGAGTGTATTATACAACCTGCACCTGCCAGCCTTGGGTTTCCTTTGGATGCTCCATCGAAGTTGAGTTTATACCACCTATTCCCCGGGGTTACCCATTTGCATGCTTTCCTTGCATCAATTTTATCTATGCCATCCTTCCCAACAAAGGGAGGGATTTTAATCCCCTTCCATTGCTTTATGATAAAGTTATCCCAGTCTGTAAATATCTTGTCATGTTGTGGAATGGTCAAATTCTTTCTATTGGAAATTTCCATGATGGATGCCTCTATTTTTGCTATGAGGTTCTCCACCTGCATTTCTGTATCCTTAAATATTCTCCTATTCCTCTCCTTCCATATTTCCCAGATGACTATAGCTAGACTATAGATCCATAAATTTTGGAAAAAACTATTTCTTTTGATGATCAGCCAACCTTTGAACTATTCTATCAAGGAGGGAATAAGAGCGTCTAACCATCCTAGTTGGGCCATCAACCAATACCAGCATTTCTGTGAATAGTTGCAGGTTGTAAAGATATGGTCATTTGTTTCCTCATTTTCCTTACATAAGAGGCAGATTGAAGGCCCTTCGTAACCTCTAAGTCTAAATTATTCTGCAGTTAGGACCCTCCCCTGAATTGCAGCCCAGGTAAAGAAGTCATCTTTTGGGAGATAGAATTTGTCCCAGCATAGTGTAGTCGGGATGTAGTTCTTACCAATGTTTTCCTCATTGTATATGGTTCTAAAACTGCCTTTACAGTTGTACTGCCCATTCTTAGATTTAGACCATACTAGTTCATCTAACCCATGTTTGAAGATTATTAGTCTACATCTAAGAATTTGATGTAGCTCATGGAATTTACTATCCGCCATGAATGGATGCATGTCTTTCCATTTCCATCCGATTGCCGATTTCGGTCCCATTATTATATTTTTCCTTACATAATTACCCCATAAGTTTTCAATTGATCCTTTATACTAGTAGTATCCATAAGCTTGTCTATCGAAGGATGTCCTCCCAGGAGTCTTCCCAAAACAAGGCAGATTTTCCATCACGAATGTCCTAGGATAGGTGATTAGATATTAGTGTGCGACATTCTTTTATGAAGTTTCATATTCTAGAACCCTTGGGTGGATCCATATCCCTAAATACTACCTCTCTTTGATTACTCGTTAGATATTTGTTCCTAAGAATTTTGGCCCATTTGGCTTTTGAGGATGTATAAACTCTCCATGCTAGTTTTGCCCCTAAGGCCTTATTTTGCCATAGAAGTTTACTAATCCTTGTGCCCCCATCACTCCTATATCGACATATTTTGTCCCATGATATTAGTTTGATTTTGTTCTTGTCCTCTGTGCCTTGCCAATAGAAGTTTCTGATTGTTTGAGTTAATTTCTTGTAAGCCCCTTTCGAAAGTGGGATACATGATAGTAGGTAGATAGGCATTGCTACCAAGATTGTCTTTATAAGTGTTAGTCTTCCTGCCCCTATCAGCCATAAACCTTTCCAAGATGACAACTTTTTTCTAACCCTCTCATTCAGGGGATCCTAGAGTTTATTGGTTCTGATGCCTTTCTCCAAGGGCATTCCTAGATATGAAAATGGTAAATGTCCAATTTTGTAACCTAGAAATGATTCTATTCTAGATTCCTCTTGTATTGTCATGTTGAAAAACAATATCTTAGATTTTTCCTCATTGACCATTTCCTCGGATGCCTACCCATAAGAGTGTAAAATTCTCTTGATTTCCTTGGCTTCATTCAACTGTCCTTTTCCCAGAATCATTGTGTCATCAACAAAATTTTGGTGTGTGCATAGGTCTACACCTCCTGTGATTTGGATCCCTACTAGCCTTCCAGCTCTCTGTGACATGTCCAGGAATCTTCCTAGAGCTTAAGACATAATAATGAATAAAAATGGGGATAGTGGGTCTCCCTGTCTTAGTCCCCTAGTTGCTCCAAAAAACCCTTCTGACTTCCCATTCAATAGGATTGAGAACCTTGGGTTTGATATGCAGAAATGGATCCAATTTACCCATTGTTTGTTAAAGCCAAAAGCTCTCATGCAACTACAAAGGAAATACCAATCAACTTTGTCATATGCCTTTTTAATATCTAATTTTAATATTAGGCTGGCCTTGGATCTGACTGGAGTGGATAGCTTCCTGGACTATGACTATCCCATCCAAAATTGATCTATTGGGTACAAAACCAGTTTGCTCTTCTTATATTATGGCTGGCAATAGTTTTTTCAACCTATTGGCCATGACCTTTTATAATAGTTTATAAGTCATGTTGCATAAAGAAATGGGTCCAGACTCTTCCCACTTTGAGGGGTTCTCCTTCTTCGGGAGTAGGGCTAGGAAGGTGTTATTGATTTATTTTAGGAACTTCCTTGCATTTTGGGAAGATTCTAGGGCATTAGTGACCTCATCACCTAAAATGTGCCAACACTTCTAGAAAAAACCAATAGGAAAACCATCTGGCCCAGGGGCCTTATCACCTTGAAATTGATATAGAGCAATTTTAACTTCTTCATGGGTGATTTTGGAATTCAACATTTGATTATCATCATTAGTTATTAATATGGGTATGTTTTTTATTAAGGCCCTATTGTTAAGGAGGTTTGAATGCTCCCAGTTATTGAGAATATTTTTGAAATACTGGGTTGCATCTTCTGCAATAAGATTTTATTCCATAATGATCTAACCACTATCACTGGTGATCTGAGTAATTTTGTTTACTTCCCTTTTTAGTTTGACACTATTTCTGAAAAATTTAGTGTTTCAGTCTACATCTTCTAGCCAAGTCTCTCTAGATTTTTGTTTCCAGAATATCACTTCCCTAGCCAAAATATCCTCATACTCAAATAGAAGCTTTTTTTTTCTGCCTCGTACGTTTCTTGAGTCATCCCATGTTGCATAACACTGTTGTTTACTATTTCCAGTTCCTTTTCAATTCTTGTCTTCTCCTCGAAGATGTTTTTGAATTTCTTTTTGTTCCAGTCTAACAGTTTATGTTTAATCTCTTTCACCTTTGAGATAAGATAGTACATTTTAGATCCTTCATAGACACCTTCATTCTACCATTTTTGGATATTAGGGGGGAACTCCTCATGTTTGAACCACATCAGTTCGAACTTGAATGGGCGCCCAGTTTGCTTTGCTTCCCCTATTAATTCTAATAGCACTGGGTAATGGTCAGAGCCTGACCATGGCAATATAGTAGTTTTTAAGTTAGATTTGAAGTCAGTCAAGTCTCCTTCAAAGAAAAATTTGTCAAGTGTTTCAACAATGTTGGAAAATCCCTTTCTTCTATTATTCTATGTGTGAAATCCCATCTCAGTCCTGATTTCCAAGAGGTTGTTATCACTTATCCAGTTCACGAAGTCTCTTTGTGGCTATCTAATGGTTCTTATCCCACCACTCTTATCTGTTGTGTACAAGATGATATTAAAGTCACCACCTATGATGATGTGCTTCTCATCCTGATTTTTTAAGAATTGTTCTATTTCTTGCCAAAATAATCTTTTCTTGTTTGTTGGGATTGGACCATAGACATTCAAGATGATAAACTCAAGGTTTAGGCTAAGGAGTCTTACTTTCCCAGCCATCCAATTCTGCATTTTGGTATAGCATGTGAATGTGATTGAGTTCTTTTTCCACATTATTTCTAGCCCACTCGATGCCCCTATAGAATCCACAATTTCCACCTGCCATTGGGTGAATTTTCTACTAAAATTGGTCATATCCGCCTTTCCCAATTTTGTTTCTTGTAGCATTACTATGTCCAAATCAGATTTCAATATATTGTGCTTAATTAAGCGTTATTTGTTAGGGGCTCCCATGCCCCTAATATTCCATGTTAGTATATTTATTCCTTTACATGGGGTGGGGGGACTTTCTTGAGCCCAACAGAGTTGTGATTTTGGTTTGCCCCTCCGCTTCCCCATCGATTTTCACCTTGTCTAAAAGAGACTTCCAACCTCTTTTGTTGGCAGTGGATTTGCCATAGTCTGGATTCAATTTATCACCTACCATATGGAGGATGCCTCTATTACATGAATTGTTATGGTTGTTGTTCAATATCATATTATTTTTCCCTTCTTGCATATTGATCAGTTCCTTAATTATGAATTATCTCTCCTCATTTTCATTCAACCCTTCCACAACAGGAGAATAGTCCTCAATATTGGGAGAATCTAAGATGATTTCATCATGAGAAGCCTCAGTTGGGTTATTGCTTGAAGTCCGAGGTCTAGAGGGGGTCCATTCACAATCCAAATTAAGAGCGATGTTATTGTTTGCAACATCTTCTAGAGCATCGTTGTAAACCTCCTCTACAAATTCTTCTGCTATTTTTCCCATTAAGTTTTCAATGACGTTGTTTAATTCCCTCTGAATTTGGTCTTCATGTCTACACTCAAAGGGCTTGTTGTTATGTTCTATCTTGTCTGTGTTATTTCCTGCACGTAACTCTGAGGGGGGAGGGGGGTTTCATTTTTATATAGCTCTCGAGGGCCAGTATTTATGATTAAACCATCCATTTCATTGTTAAATTGAATATCTACTCTGTCAAAGGTTTCTTTATGCTTATCTATTTTCGAGGCTTGAGGTTTCTGTATGCTAGGGTTAGTCCTTTTGCAGAATTAAAAATTCTCAGAGACCAGGCCATGATACCATACTGGAGATAAGATATAATTGCCATCTGTTGTATCTAGGGTTATATTCTTTAAATTCTTCATGCCCTTGTCTACTTCTATTAACATTTTGGTATCGGATTTTTCCGACCAATTCGTTTCTATGGCTATGAATTTGCCTAATTTATCCCCAATTTCTATGAGAATTTTGGAATGCAATATTTCAATAGGAAATTATGAATTTCAATCCATTTCGAGGTTGATTTGAATTCAATTTTTTTAGCATCGAATTTGGCTTGCCATTCGATCAAATTAAAATTAACTTCTTTATAAAAAACATGCTCCTCATTCAATAGCTTAGATTTCAACGATTTATTATGACATTCAATATACAGAAAAATATTAGCTAGGGCAGTGATACTTACTTGTCCTTGGAATGTTTCTTTCCACCATTTCGCTATTTCTGCAAGGGGTTGATCATTTCCTCCCCACTTTGCAAAAAGCCCATGTTCTTCGCAATAATTTCTTAACTCCAAGGTGGCACTGGGGGTCAAAATCTTAATGCAATCCAAGTTGGGAGTTACCAGCTTTAGGGAACACTCACTCCTTGTTGCCTTGAGGGAATCATTACTTTCATGGTTAAGAGAATTCCTCACCACCAGAGCAAGCTCAATGTTTTTTTACATTATGGCGTCAGTATGGCAGTGCCTTTCCTCCACCATTGGTAGGTTTTATGAAACCCTCCGCTTGATTGATGCGTGGTTGTGAACTCTGCAGGGGCTTTTGAAGGGGTTGACATGGGCCAGATGCAGTCACCCTAGTTCCCAAGGGGATGCAGTTTGACTTTGTGGCGCAACCTAGCATTCTTGATGTTGTTAGGCCCAATATGGAAAGCTAATGTACTGAGAGGGGAGGGGTGAATTAGTACTTCAAATCTTTTCTTCAACAATAACTTTACTGTTAAGCATAAACCAAATATTGTTGAAACATAATATAATGCTAAAACAAATAAATAACAATCATACATGATTCACTCCATAACACATATATTTTGGTTACGCAGAAACTCCTTGTTAGAGAGAAAAACTGCGGTGGGGATGGCACCCACAACTTCACTACTGCAATAATAAAGGTTGCTTGGTTAGAGCTACATGTTTAGCTATTTCTGATAGCTTACCCTATTAGGAGTATCAATATATTTAGATCTACCTTGCTAAAGGATTTTACAACACTTATACTAAAATGTTGCACTTGGTTAAAGGCTTTACAATTCATAGACTTTGTTAGAGTCTTTTACCCTGTTAAAGGTTTCTCTTACAACTCAAGATATTACTATCAAAATCTTACAAAATATCTGCAACTTCACATCTAAAATGTTATAGCAGATTCTATGTGCTCAAAATGAAATTACCTTGCTTATAGCATACCTCGGTAACCCATAAAATAACTCGGTAAACCTTTCTATTTACTCTGTTCCTTGACTGTTCTCTAAAATCCTTATCGGTGACCTCTATGTATTTGTAACAGTCATAACACTCAGTGCTTTCCCATGACTTTGTTTTTCACATATGTCTTGCTTCACACTCATATTTGATCCTTAATTCATGTTGTATAAATAGATCTCTTGTGACGGTGATCTTGTTCATGCTTCAATCTTACAAACATGATTCATCAAATGAATAACCATACAAAATATTTCATTGGATAGATATCCTCAAAATCATACAAAATCTTAAGTGCAATTTCCAATGTGTTAACGGTTCCTTGTTCCTCGATCTTTGTAACACGTTTCCCATATGTGTCTAGGTTCAATGAATCTGGTTACACGTTTCACTCAGTGTGTATCAACTCGGTATACCATCTTTGCTGCTCGCTAGTCATAGGACATTACTCGGTAGACAGCTCAGTGTATACTAAACTCTGTGACTTGTAACTTCTATAACCGACTACTCTATGCTTACCGACTAAATATTTCGGTAGTAATAACTGACTAGAGTGTATAGAATGAATTTGGACATAAAACTAATGACAACTTAGTAAATAGTAACAAATGTAATGGAAACCACCCAAACATTCGATAGATCTAACGAAACCCTAGCCTCCCTTCTTTCAGCTCTAGCAGCTCGCCTGCTTTTCACCATTTTTCATGGCTAGTTCTACAGAGAGGGAGCCCCACCCGTAGATGGAATCTTTCCTGCATTATTGAAACCCTTGCTCTAGTAGCTGTGTTGTCTGCTGAAATGCAAGGTCATTTTAATTACTTGTTATTTTATGTATTTTGATGATGTTGTGACATTACTGCTTTGTATATTATCACATGGCTATTATCCTTGAAGCTTTGACTGCATAGATATACTAGTGATTGCTTGAAGATTATTCTAAGTTTTTTGTCCATGGTACCTAAGAGATTTATTCCCTTACAGATCTACACATTATACCTTTGACTGTATTCAATGGCTCTATGTGTGATTCCCTCACTATGTTGGGACTACTATAGGAGTTTGCTCTAAGAATGCTATGAAAACCTAAGAATGCTTAAGGCTAACGGTTACTTGCCTTTCATGGTGATCTTCTTCATTACATTAGTTGATGATAAGCTTGGCGACTGTAATTTTTAGGGCATTTTCTTTGTGTATTATAGGTTGCTATGACTATGCACATTGTCACACTATTGCATGGATTATGAATTCCCTGTCATTAGAATGAAAGTGAATATGCATCATGTATTCTCTATGTTTTATTAAATAGAATATCATGGAATTTTTCTTAAAGCTTGTCATTTGCTCATTTCACTGTGACTGCTAGCAATTTTGATCATTGTGGTATTACTGTCTTTATCAATCTCCTTGATTGATTGCTTTATATGTTATCTATATCATCATCCATCACTGTGTTTTGATCTTGTTAAGTCTTGTCACTGTGTTTCTCTTGAAATATGCATTGTTTGATTGTGATAGTCAAATATGACTATGACTAAATCTTCTCATGCTTTGTTGATCCAACCATGCTCTGTCCTAACAACATAATGCATTCTTTCACACTTTCAACAACAAACACCATAATGTCTCTATAATGAAAGTAATAATCTTTACTAACCAAAGGTACTATATCATCTCTAGAAAATAATTGATAGCTACTATTAATGGCTTGTCATATGACTGTCCCAGGGGTTGTTATAACACTTGGTATCACATGACTGCAACATTTCATCTTATATACTCTCAAAATCATGTTAGTGTATATGCAATACATTGATGCTTTCTTCTTTTTGTACTTTATCCTACCTTCAAAGGTTAATATCATAGAAAATTATTGAGAAGATAGCACTTGCTTGGGTTTTGATTGTGCATATGACATATGGGAAACCTCTTTTCTAATCACATTGTATGGTACTTCAGTTGATTATTGTTCATGGCTTGTCATGCTCAGATCTACCCTCATTTTTCTATCAATATGTTGTAGCAGTCTTGTTTTTGTTGAGGATTGTGGGAAAGGCCCTCAATGGCTACTCACCATGCTTGATATTTTCTCATATAGATGATATATATCCTTGATCTTACATACTACCCTTGGCACATCTTCATGATATTTGACTACTCACTGTTTCAAACAGTCCCATGATTGTATTTGTGTTTAAGGTTGTTCAATACTTTGTGCACTATACCTCTTTCTCTGTAATCATGAAAGCTCCAAGACTGCAAATTATGCTTTCTGTAATAGTCACTATGATTTTGTTATAAAAGAGCTTCAATATTTTCTTGCTTATAATGAATATCATTGGCAAAAGGCCATATCTAAAAAGATAAGATGGTTGTCCTTTAATAGAACATTGTTAATCATTGCAAGAAAAATCATCATTGCTCTAAACAATTATATGTTTCCCTCATGGTTACTATGATGATGTTCATTTTAGTTTCCTTTCACTGCATCATCCATAACAATGTAATCTCATTGATTTGTTATTGGTTGCTTATGATAATGAGTTCATCAATTTGTTGTCCTAGGTGATACATAGTTGGTTGATGAGATTACAATGGTATGGTGATTGCACAATTACCTCTGGAAAAACACCAAAGAAAGATAGAATGTTGGGCTCAACCCTTGTGGGATCCCATTTTACTCCACATGTTGTACTTACTATGATATCAGTGTGAACTTGTAAAGTTTTGCAGTGATGATCATCAAACCTATACCTGCATAGTGAATAAACATGTTAGACAAAATAATGAAGTTCAGATTTTTCATGGATACTGTTGATGGTTCTCTGCTTTTCTTTGATCATGCATTGTTCTTCATATTTTATTTGATTCTTTATGAAAGAAACTATGTATTTGTTGGTGTTACATATAAATTGATTAGTCATCTTGAGCTCTAACACTACTTTTTCATCTCTTGCAGACACTTATGAAGGAGCAGGGCGGAAGGAGCATGAAGACAAGAGATAACTCAACCTCGGGGGTTCGTCATTCAAACAATGACAGATCCCTACTCTTTTATATTCTTTCTTCCATAAATGTATTTTTCTTTTCATAATGCATTGAATAGTTACTCCCATGGCTTGTGTGGGACACTATACTTTTGATGTTCATGAATAAAGAAAGCAACTTTCTATGAAAATTTGTGAAGTGTTCTTTCTTGAAAACACTTACATTAAATCTATTATTAATTTGATAGAATTTGTTACTTGTATGAGAACTTAGCATAATCAGGTATGTAATTTTAATCTTTTAGTGCAAATGTTGTCCCAACTCTACCTGATTGAGCTAGAAGCGGAATTTAGGTAACAAGTGGGAGTTCCCTCGTGTTGATCAAATTATTTTATGCTCTAACTGCTATCTCAGATGCGTGCAACAAGGGATTACCTCTATATCATGATAGATATTTCTGGGTTGAAAGCTTTCAAATGGAAAGAAAAGGCCATAGTAGCAGGGGGATGAGCCATTTAAGAAATTATTTCCTAGGTTTTATGGAGCCAAGTGTTGGAATTTTTCACTACTTGTGGAGATCTCTTAATGGTTATCGACTATTGTAACAAGGATGAGTGATCTCACTTTTCAAAAAATCAATCAAAGAAACAGTTCCTAAGTGCATCCCAATCTACTATTAAATTTGGAGCTAATGATATATACCAATCTTGTGAATTGCCTTAAAAAGAGGTTGCAAGCAATCTAAGAGCAACATTTTTGTTCTGTAACTTTGTGGATAGTACAACAATCAACTACAAATCTTGCAAATGTTTTGCAAGCTTTTTTATAATCCTCCCCCATAAAATTAGGAAAGGCTTTCAGTGATAATGTGATAATAGGGTCCCATTGGGGTGCAGGTACATGTGGAATCAATGGACTCCTATTATTCCAAGCGAGAAAGTTCCTAGGCAGTGGATGTGCCATTTGTTGTTGTGGTTGAGTTTGCACTTGATTTTGTACTACACCTTGCTTAGTAGCTCTGGCCTAAGCTATGATTACTAAAGGTGGTAACAACAAGCCTATGTTCTAGGAGGCTTGAGATATAGTAACAAACTTATGGCACATACACCTGTTTACGGTTTCAAAATTTAGGTCCCATCGGGCACGCCAGAAAAAGAATTGTTGATCCCTAAAGTTTACACTTATGAGGAAACAACCTTATGGGAATTTTAGTTAATGGGAGACTAATTATGCTTCACTAAACGATATCTGGGGTTTTAGAAGTCAACACTTCAAATATGTTGGATGGAAAAGGGATAGAAGTAAATAGAGAAATAAAATCTACATCTAAGGTAGAATGTTTAGATCCTTGTCATAAATTAAGATTCACTTTGAAAACTTAAAAAATATGCAATCTCCTAAAATTTAAGCATAGAAGACCACTATCTCTTCATTGTTAGAAAGAGAATAAAATGTGTAAGGTCACATGACACATGAAACATAATATTTAGATCTTTCTGTGAGAAGCACCTATTAAGACCTGGCTAAGATACAAATTCCTTATTTACTCCATATCATTACTAATTCAGTAACTTATAGTTCATCAAATTGACATGATACGATATGAAATCACAAACATTAAAAAAATCATTAAAAAAGCATAACAATACATGATTCTATAACCTATTTAGTCAAATTTAAATCATAAGTCAAAATTAAAATTGGCGTTCTACTCACTTGCTTAGAAATTTAAATCATCCACCACAGTAAACCAAACACACATAAGAGGCAAACTAGGCACAATTTGGTATTCTTTTCTTCATTGATTTATGAAATCAAACTAAAAGTCTAAGCAGTAACAAAGCTTTGATATTTTAAAAGATGATGAACACTTGATACAAAATGCTCGTGGGCTTAAATAGAACCCAAAACTTCTCACCAATAGAAAAAGTAGAACTAATTTATCACATGTGAATTTCATCATGAAGACTGTTGCAATAGTCTCGAACCTATTAATTCTACTTCATTATTAACCTTTGTGTGCATGATGATTAATTCAGTAACTTCAATGCAATGACTTTAAGGATTGTTTCCTCATTTCTCTTGTTCCTTTATATTGTTGGACATCCATCCAACACACATAGCACATAGGTAGAGCCTATTGAGTCTTTCCCTTTTCCTTCCCTTGAAAATCATGCGCGGGTGACACTTGGCAACCACCATGGTGAATATCTCAAAAGGTGAGACCATAAAACAATGACACACAAAAGGACAAGTCAAACGAAATGCGCTAAACTACAGCATATGCGCTAAATCTAAATGCAAATGTGCTAAACCAAATTGCATATGCGCTAAAACAAACTGCAAATGCACTAAATAAATGCCGAAAAAATTTAAAAAATTAAAAAAATTAAAAAAAAAAATGCGCCTAAAAACATGAAAAGTCAAACAAAAAGTTGAAAACAAAGCTCGAGATAAGATGCATACCGCATACCCATACTCGAGAGGTCGCTAATATCATCGAACACGCTCAAATCGATGGTTCTCCACAGGAATCACCATTTCGCTACCTCAGCAAGAATATTTTCTTCCCAGGCTGACAAGGATAACAATGAAGTTAAAAGTAGCCTTGGTTAATTTTATATTTACTATTTGAAGAGTAATTAATGCTACTCAATGGGGCAATTTAATTTGTTTTTTACAAATGAATTTAATTGACTTAATTTTTATTAATTATCATGAGATCAATCATTCAACCAAAAATTTTCAACAATTTCACGATCAATCTCCTGAGGGGGCACACAATCAGGATTTTCAATCTCCATAAGGCACATTATCGAGACTTGATTTAATCTTTGAAACAATGTTGTCTCGACATCATTTCAAAGAGGGGCAAAATGTATTCACATAAAAATGGCTATGAGAAATTAAATAAATATTTTATATTTATTTAATGATTATTCTTCTATTAAATAGTTAATTTGAAAAGATTAATTTATTTAATTCATTTTCGTGTCTTTCTATTGATTAATTCATCTATCTTATTCCTCTAATTAATTAAATATCTAAGATTTAATTATTCCTCTAACCAAGTTAATTAAATAAATAATATTTAGTTATCTCCTTCAAACAATTAAATATCAAATATTTAATAGTTATTCTCCTATCCTATAGTCTCAAATATTAAATGATTTCTTAAATTATTTAATCTATTTTCCAACTCACCCTCCATCTCCACTTCATCTTCCCTTTGCCAACTCATCAAACATGTGGCTAAAGAAATTAATATTTCTTAAAAATATTAATTCATCATTTATCTCCAACCTCCAAATTCAATGAATATTGTGTACGTACACATATTTCATAACCATTTCCTATATTCTCTCCAACACTCCCTACATCTTAGGAAGGACTTGAGTCCACTTGTCCTATCATGCCTAAATCTTCTCCAACCATCCCTAGATTCTCTCAGTCAACAACCCAGTCAAGGTGAGATGAGTGACACTTGTCTTCTCCTTCCCCCTTTCTCTCAACCTTCACCTTTGCTCACAGCCATCCAAATCTGTAGATCTGATCATGACTGTTGATCTAAGCCACGTCATCTCATCCTCTCAAAGTCTATAAAATCAAGAGCTTCAGTTGAGAGAGAGTTAGAAAATCAAGAGACTTCAAGTGCATTTTTGCAAGCTAATCATTTGTATCCGTGAGTTTTAATCTTGAAGCAAAATAGCATAATCATTTTAGCATAATCATGTAGTATTGCATATCATAGAATCAGTTAACTACCAGTTATCAGTCCATTCTTCATATGTCATCTTGGAAGTTATCAGTGCATTGTATGAGAGCACACCATCTGCAACCAGGAACAGTGGAGTTAGGACACAATGAGACATAAATCATGAAGGTAAAAATAATGTTTTATTTTAATATGTATTTCATGTAGTTTCATTGGTTGAGTTTGGATTTCCTATAGCATTTCCATTTGTATTTTGTGAAACTAACTTGTTGCAGGTAACATTCTAAGGATGAAATTCAAGTTAACACATTCTGGCGCCCACCATGGGGCTCATGGACCTCATATATCCCTTTAAAAATCTTGCAAAAATAAAATTAACGCATTTGTAATGCAGATTCACGCATGTGTGAATTTTGACAACTCTTTTTCTCATAGGTTAGCACATTTGCATCACTGGTTAGCGCATATGCCATGTAGGTTAGCGCTTTTGTCTGAAAATTTGCGCATCTGCCTCGTCGGTTGGCGCTTTTATCTTCTAGGTTAGCGCTTTTGTTCTCTAGATTAGCGCATTTATTAAAGAAATCACACTTTTGTATCTGCAGAGCAGCGTTTTTGTAGTCTAGGTTAGCGCTTTTTCTCTAGAGGTTAGTGCTTATGAGGAGAAAGATAGCGCTTTTGTTTCCAATTGACCAAAATTTCTTGCAAGCCTGAATGTCCAATAAATTAGATTTTCCAAACTACTAACGTGCATGTGCAGGATGGCGTTTAAGGCAAATTTTTTGCATTTCCTCATCTAGTTAATTAAAACTCTTATTTTGGGAAGTAACATATCATAATTTGTTCATCTAGTCTAACTAGGAGGGCAAATTGACAATATGCAACTTGCATTTTTATTATTTTCTCTAAAAATAGTTGCACATAGACTTTTAAAAAGGCTAAAATAAACACCATGCTTGTTGGAGCAACATCTCCAAATAGGACTTAGCCAACAAATTGTTTTGAAAAGGTTAAAAAGAAACACTTATATTTCGTGTCTCGAAAGTGGTAGGTATATGCTCTCCCCTTTAATTGGGTGATCAAAAAGCCAAACCCACTCTTTTATGTTTTCTTTACTTTCAAGCAATTAAATCCTTTAGAGGGCCTGCCTTTCCGAGCTGCCTTGAGGGGGCCAGTGAGAGGGGAATGACCTAAAGTGGAAATGGGCTAATACCGAGTCCTTCCAATCCAGTATAAATAAATCGTGTTTGTGATAAAAGTCCCAAACAACATGTGCTGATAAGTTCATACCAACACTATGTTTCCCCATAAAACCTATGGAGCGTAACCTCTATAGGCCGGGAACCTTCTGTATTTATAGAGTTGAAAATGTTGCATGTATGGCCACATGACCAAAAGCCTTTATTAAAAAACTACTTGTACTAGTTGCCAAAATCCTTCTAGTTGTTGGTGCAGGAGGTCAGACCTCTGAAGCGGCTCACACACATACAGTTCCTAGTAGAGATATAAAGTTTTCCATGTGGAGTTTTCATGGAAACTAGGGCTTGGTTGCCCCGAAGAAGTGAGTGTTGAGGGTGGAGCCAGTGGGGTCAAGCATCTAAATATCCACTTTGAATAGCGTAGCCTCAGGGGAAATCCATGTGAGATTCAACAAACTATTGTCTCAACCTGCCATAAGATTTGTACTTGCTTGTGCATTTTTTTTATTAAACATTGTGTCTTCTATGTCTGTAACATGTTCCAAATGGTCAAAAATTGAAGAAGATTATCATCTACGAGTGAGCAAAAATCCAACAAATTGCTAAAAAAAATTGATCAAAAGGGTAATACAAAGGATTTCCAACATTTGAAACACCAGATCAAACCAAGTGATCAAGAGTATATCATCCAACTATCTCAACAACAACAATACCTAGATAGGTATTCAATTTAGTTGAGTCAAGTTTCTATATCAAGAGACTTTATCCATATCATTTGACATACTTTTTCATAGGGGCCTATTGAACAAACCCTCTATTCAACTTAGTGAGCTTGAGTATCTGAAACGAAGTATCCATCAATTCAACAACATCAACCTATCTAAACTGAAACTTTGATCACTTGTGACCATCCCTTGTCACTTGAAAAAGAAGAAGCTTATTCAAAGGAAATGAGTCCTAGCCTAAATAAAGATCAAGATATCATGGCTCTCCAATCTAATCCCATTTTTGATCAAGATCCTACCTATCAAGAATCTTATGATGATCCCCTAAAATTATATTATTCCATCCACAATGATCCCCTTTTATCTCAAGAGCATAGTCCCATTCAACATCCACCTCCTAAGAAAGAGCATGGTATCCCTTCCATCTCCTTCACTAATCTAATTCAAAATCAAGAGAAAAACACAAACTCAAATGATCCTACTCCAAGTCAAGATCAAGATCAAGAAAAATCTTCATCCTCCAAATCCATTTTAGGTCCTTTCATTCCAAAGTCAATCTCTTCATCCTCCAAATCCATTTTAGGTCCTTTCATTCCAAAGTCAAACTCTCTATCCCTTCCATCCATCTTGGGTCCTTACTTCCCTCCATCCACCATTCCATCACCTCAAATGATCCATAAGAAAGATCAACAAAGGAACGCATCTTTGAACTTGTTTCAAACATCTATCTAAACATCTTTTCAAAACTTTTCTTCCATCATTTCCTTTATCTATTTTGGGTTCTTATGTCCCAAAATTTAATTTTCCTCCATCTATTCATCACTTCTCAAGTTGTGTACCAACACTCATCTTGAATACATTTTCATCTATCCTCGCACAAATCTTCAAATATTCTATCTATTATCCAGCACATATTTTCTATCCTTCCATCCCTTTCAGTCAATCCTTTGCATAAATCTATCATCTGTGAAATAGGCATTTGTGTCATTTTGTCACATGCTTGCCCATGCTCTAATCTCATGTTTAGTCCTTTTCCTAGATATCTATTCATGATAGACTTCAAGATCCGAGGTTGTTCCTCTTTAACATTGTCTTTTGGTTGGGATACAAACTCAATCCAGAAAAGAACCACTTATCGTATCTTGGTACCAACATCTTTTGATTACTATATCTCATACACTTAATCAATTGCTCTAAATCATTGTGATTTCTTAGTCGAAGACATGGCTAGTGAAAAATCTAAAATCTTGCTTCAGCGCCACTGTAATTATCAGACCCATGTAAGTTTCATTACTTACAAGCCAATGCAATCAAAATAAGAAAAAAAAAAGACAATATCAAAAAATCCAAAGCATGATTAGGAAAAGAAATATCTAAAAGAAAAAAAAATGAAATATCAAAAGCTTGGCTATGGGAAAATGCAAATAACTCCATCGGGGCTATGGACACCTAGCTGGCAATGGAGCAATATCTGTGATATTACAATGATAACCTCATTGGAGCTATGGATTCTTTTTGGTAGCGAGGCTCTATCCAGGATGCTTTTGAAGTTAGGGTAACTCATGTAGCTAACCACGTTGGATTCTGAAGATTACAATGATCATATGAGCCAGAATGAACCCAATTGCACACACATGGGTAATCAAAGACTAAGTAACTTGATCTAGTTTGGGATTCTTCTTCCCTTTTGAGTCTATTTCCTAGTTGCTAGATATGTTTGGTTGAATTTTTCCGGAGGTTCTAAGTGTGGGTTGGGTCTTTATCTTTGAATAGTTCAGGAACAATTATTCAGGTGGTGCTAAATATTGTGACAATCTTACATATCACCTCTTTACAAACGGAGACCTCTATACTTGGGGTCAAAGTTTCATCCACTCTATTCTTCATACCACATCTCCAATTATCCTTCCTCCAGTATCCATTACTCTATCTAAGTTCATCCAGTGCTATCTATGATCTTGCTTCATGCTAGTCTATACCATCTATCCTAACTATTCATTTCTTCCATCATCTATCACTATCTATGATCTTGTTTCTCCCATCCATATCCCATTTTCCATCCTTGATCTTGATCAAAACTAAGGACAAAAACATGATTTCAAAAAAATCTCTTGACATGTCTCCTCATAAGCTACCTCCATCTTTCACCCATTCATCTTCAGCTCAACTATTCATCCATTCCTTGTCTTGCTATACATTGGGGAAATCAAATAAATCTTTCTTCTAATCCAAAAAGCTCAAAAAAATTTAAAAAATAAGTCTCAAAAACCAAAAATTAAAAAAAAATCACAAAATGTCTCAAAAACTAAAAAATCCAAAAAATTAAAAATCAAAGCATGAGCGCATGGCCCATCCATCAAATCAACAACAGGAAAAATCTCGAAGTCTGCAATCAAACTAATCACATGTCTTGTTAATCAATTCATCACTAGAAATCTTTCAACATCAACATGTCTTATACAAGGATAGGTACACTCGAAACCAGACAGATCGGTCTTACATAGGGTACTCACTCTTTGAAACTAGACATTCTTATCAATCATCGAACAAATCAAAACAATGACATAGATCAGTTTGACTATTGGATTTTGTTCTGGGTAGTCTTATCTTTATCAATTGATGGAAGGACATGTTTCATCTCTCAAAAAAAATAAGGAAAACAAATCCCTAGAAATAAAAACAAATCAAAATATGCAATAAATTTAGATGGTAAAAACCTGGTAAACAGGCGCTATCTAAGAAGTAAGTTCCTCCATCTATGAGATCACTTTGCGCACCTATCTACTCCATCCTACCGCATCTATCACTTCTATCTATCTTAGCTTATTCATCTTTCACATCCATTGCTCTGAACCATTTAGTAAGAAATATGCAACTTACCAACAATTATAAATCTTGACATACTTGTCGTACTCACTGTCTTAGATTTTATCAAAATCAATCATATCTACACTTGTATCCTACCATGGTTTGGATCTTGATCAATTCATACATCCATAATAATTTTGTTTCCACTAAGGGCAAAATCCTAATTCCTTTTTGCTAAGGTGATCTTCCAAAATCATTGAAAAATCCAAAACATTCGAAAAAACTTAGAAAAACCAAAAACACCTAGGATTTTGAAACAGATAACGAGCAACAAAGCAACAAAAATCAAGGCATTTCATCAACAACTGAATCATGAAACTCAAAAAATAAAGAATCGATCAGCAAGTAATAAAGGATTATCAAAGATCATTCATCAAGATGATTATATCAGTTAATGACCATAAGAACATGTGAATGATATGCAAGATTCAATGTTTATATCTTGATTTTATTGCTAATCATGAACTCCATGTGACTCAAGGATGTCCATGACTAGAGAATCTATGCTGGGCATGATTATTTTCTTTGATTATTGTCTGTGGTTTATCTCTTACTATGGTATAAACTTGTCTCAGGATATGATCGGCAAAAGATCAAGGAGGACGTTCCAAGTCATGCATGAAAGGAGATAATCCTTGTCTGTTCTGCAAGCAATACTCAGGTCAACTTGATCCATTATATCAAGTTGTTTGTATTAACTTGCTATATCAAAATCCATGTAAGGAATACTCAGGTCATCTTGAATCATTATGTCAAGTTGCTTGTATTATCTTACAACATTTTAAAGCTCAATGATGAAATCAAGCACTTTTACAAGATAGCATATGAAGAATGGTAGTACAATTTTTAGTTAGATGATTTTGGATTAGCTCATTATTCATCTGCATTATAAGCATTCATTTTGTCAGTTGCATTATAAGCATATCAATTCATTAACATATCAACGGTCATAGATAAAGATTGAGTATACTTGGACAAACAAAAACAATTTGCATTTGATCATTATAGGTTCATTCATTTTTAGAATCATTTTAATCATTATCCATTTTTCATTTAGTTGTATATAAATCATTGCATTAGTTTGCATTCAATTAAGTGCATTTCATTCATCATGTAGTGTATCATCATTATTGTTTGCATTATCATTTCATAAAGATCATTTAGTTGCATCTTTGCACTTAGATTCATAATCATTATAAGCATTATATAAACTCATAAAAATTTCATGTAGATCATTTGCATTTATATCATCATAAAACTAAACTAAATCAATCATTCATTTGCATCATTTACATATCATTTAAGTTAGTAACCATTTTCATTTGCATCCAAGGTCATCAAAATTGAAAATCAAAAAAGCATTTACAATTGCATCATCATAAAAATCATCATCATAAAAATAGGAGTAACATTCATATAGAACATCAGTCATCTAATCATTGCATCCATATAATCAAACCATATAAGCATCATCATCATCAAATAGAATAACATGCATAATAAAGATCATCATCATATAGAGTCCATGTCTGCATATAGATCATCATAAAAATAATAAAAGTCCAAGTATACAATGATATCAAATAAACAATAAAAGTGCCTCCAAATCAAGTCATGGCTGTCCTATACCAATACCACTTGGCTCTGTCCGTCTCTGTGGCTATGGGCGAGAAGATCCTCCAAATGCCCGTCTCCCATGATCACCACTCCTCTGAGGAGGTCCCATGACCCCACCACTACTAGTATCCATCAACACGGTGGTATGCTAATTACCTGCTCTTTGGCTCTCTACAACTGCCTCCTCATATCATCGTCTCTAGTGGGAAGTCTCCTTCTTGGCCCAAACTAGTGCTCTAATAGTGTCAGCAGAGAGAGTACCTGATCCAAACTACTGAATGTGATCAAGAAGGCCCTGAGTATTCTGATGTCTCCTAATAGCTCTATCCCTCTCAACCATAAGAGTCTGCACCTGTGCTCGAAGCTAATCAATATGTGCTCTAAGACTGTTAATGGTCTCCTTCTCTAACACATCATGCTTTGGTGCATCCTTCTTTGGCATATCATTCACTGGTGCATCCTGCTCTGGCAAATCCTACTGTGGTGCATGAACCCCAATCCTCTCCTCACCACCACCCTGTCCAACTTCTGGAATCTCAGTCCGAGTAACTCTTCGAACCCATCGTCTAATAAGGGGAATATGATCCTCAGGATCCTCGTCATCTCCACCATGAGCTGCAATAACCCTAGGGTCTAGATGAATCTGACCAAAATCAATGCCTCTCCCGCAACCGCATCCAGTCCAGTCACCCTGCCTCCTCCTATCAATGGTAACCCTCTCGATGATCTCATACCTGCCTTGCCATGCTCCCTCCCAATCCTGCCAACCAATCCAAAAGCTCCTCCACAGACTCTCAATCGACCTCCCCTCCGTCCAGATCTCCTACCACCACCACCTCCATCCCCACCCTCATCTCCACTTCCCCCAGCCTCTTGAGTAGCTTTGAGCTCTTGTCTCTGTCTACGTCTCCTAACACCTGGATCATCTGAATCATTATCCTCAACTCCTAAGCTGGGAGGAGGATCTGCTAGATCAGTAATGCGAGGAAATGGATGAGCTAGTATATACTGAGCATACTCTGCAATAACCCCAAGATCAAGAATGTGCAATCTCATATCATAAGCCACTCTTGGAGTAGCAACAAACTTTGCACGAGCAATCTCAAATGACAAGGAAGGTCCCCAATATTGTCTATCTCTATACCGCCGAGCATATATCGTCACACCAGTAGGCATAGGCTGGATGATACCAAACTATCTAAGAATACGACTAATCAACTGTCGCTCAACAATGTAAGGAGTCTGACCAATGAGATATCTACTCTGCATGATAAATGGTAATGTTTGTGCATCATCCATCCATGCCTCACAATCAACATATGGTCTCAAAGTAATGCTATCTAATGAATCAAGCACCCAACGCCAACACTCCATCTTACCCAGCTTATGCTGAGTAAGGATACCTGCATAAAAATACACATATGGTTGTCTCTCTCCACGCACACTGTGATGGATAGGCCGAGTAATAGCAATGTACTCCCAGCACCAGATCTGCAATAAAGTGTATCCTGTAGACAAACTAGCACTCTCATCATACACCACCTGATGAATGATATAAATGAGCCAACATACAAACACCCCAAGCATATCGAGTCTGATGTTGCATCATACTAAGGAGAATCTCACCTCATCCAACTACAAAACCTCACGATTGCTTATCAGGACAAATAAATCCTCCAATCAAACCAGCAAGAATCATAGGAAGAGTCTCATAATACATCACCATATCCTCCCAGTGGATCTCTCCTCTAAAGATGCTATCATCAGCAAACACGGCTTTGCAAGTGATAGGGAGCTTGTTTGGAAAGTGCTCACAAGACTAATTTTGTTCAATAAGGGTCAATTTATTAGCCAAATACTTGTAGAGTTTGTTGTGTATGACTACTCAACCCATCTTGTTGTTGTAATGCCAAGTACTCTATGGTTTACTTGCCTAATAAACTCCCTTTTTGGTTATGACTCTCGCCCATCCACAGATCTACTCAAAATGCTTATTCCTTCCAACTACACTTCCTCATGCTTGGCTCTTGTGGCCTTCAACCTTAGGTTTTAGAGTGAACTAGGGGTCTTCCACATGAAAATGCAAGGGCAGTGTGGTATTGCTCACCTTTTGATGCTCACAATTTTGTTGAGGTCTTTAACCCTTGGCTTGCTCAAATTCACTAACAAAGCTCACCTACTCCCAGATGAGGCTGCACATTGTCTAAGGGTCCCAAGTAACACTTGTTGGACTACTTGGATTGTTCTCATTATGTTTCATTAGCCCCAAGTTTCATTTTTCCATCGGGTTCATGCATTTGACAAAAAACAGTCTTTTTTGTGTGTTATGCAACAATGGGCTACTAGCCCGTGGAGGCCTAATTGGCCCTTTTTTCCTCACCTAGCCCAACGATGGGAATTCCCACCTAAGATATTGTTTTGAATGATGTTAGGGAGGTCTATGCCCAAGTATTTTCAAGGTTTCACCCACTTTTTGTGCAAATTTAGGACTGTCCACCTTTTGTGGCATATTTGGAGGGTTTAGTAGGGTTTGGAGCAAGTAGTTTTGGAAAGTCCTTCTAAATCCACTCTTAAAGCCTCCACAATGGCTTAGGACCTCTACCACATCACAAGGAACATTCCTCTATTTCTTTCCTACAATCAAAATGCCAAACACTTGGCAAGCACTTGAGAAAACAGTAAATTGCCCTATCACTGTCCTTTTTCTACCTTTTACCAATCAGCAACATTTGCACTTTGGGACCTGCAAGAATGAAGAGTTTGGAAATGGGAAAGTACCTCAATTAGGTCTTAAAACATATAGCACACCTCCTATTACATTTCCTTCAAGATTCAAGGCTTGGATGATGCTTTTGAAAGCATCCCAATGAGCATTTTACAAGATACCAATCACAAAATAGTGAACACACTGTTTGTTTACAAAAATAGGAATGTTTGATAAAAAAACCTTAATCCAACAATCCAAGGTGATTCTAAACACTTTGGACCATACTTCCATATCACTACCTTATTGATTTGTTCATTCCAAATTACTTTTGGATGACAATCTTGAGTTTTAACCATGAACTAGCAAAGTTGCTCCAACTTGCCTAGTTCACACTCAAATGCGTCTTCAAACCACTTTTCTGGCACAAAAGAAATCTATGTACATTATATACACATGAATAAACTTGGAAGAATCCATTGGAGGGATCCCGGACCTGGATCAACCAAGTTGATGCATTTTACAACTCCAAACCCCTAGCAAGGCAGCAGGTTCCCAGTTTACAAATATTTTTGTACAAACACCTTGCAAATGAAAAACCAATGAAACAATTACATAGGAAGCTTTATTACATAAATATTTAAATTTCCAAAAAGTTACAATACGGATTTGCGCAGCTACAGTATGGACTGCTCTTCAAAGGAAGGAAAAACAGTCATAAAAGCCAAAAAAGCATGATTTCTATTAAGTTTCACTTGTAAATACAATCACCAACCCTTTCCAAAGAAAAGGGAGGCCTTATATAGTTTCTCCAATTGTTTTTCAATCCCTAGTATGGACATGAGGCTTCAATAACTTCATTTTGCAAGAAAATGACAATTTTGACAACTTTTCAAGCCAAATGACAACTTTTCTTGCTCACAAAGGCATTTTTGACAACCTAGCCTTATCAACTTGCCTAAACAACCTAGTCATGCTTAAAAACACTAAACAAACATGTTTCAAATCTCTTGAAGACATTAGGAGACCTTTTTGGCAATTTTTCACATTTTTGCCAAAAATTGTCAACTCAAGGCCTAAAAGGCAAAACTTGATCTCTAGAGCCCAAAATGAGATCAAAACCACTAAACGTGACCCAAAACAACCTAAAACAACAAAATAAACCTAACACAAGACTTTACAAACATAAAAGCATTAAATACTCAAAAATGGGAGTTTTACTCAACTAGGTGCTCCTGCACCAGCAAGCCTCTATCCCAACACGATCCTGAAAATCATACTGCACTAACTTGCTAGTCACTGAGATATGAAAAATCCTATAGAAATCCTCGAGAATCACACTAATCTCACCAGTAGGCAAGTGGAAAGTGTTATGCTCACTGTGCCATCTCTCAGCTAACGTCGTCAACAATCCTCTATTATGCATAATCTCAGGCATATACAACAGATGGTGTAAACCACAGGCATCTATATGTCTAACCTCAACCTATGTCAGCTCTGACACTAAATGTTGTACTGCCAGTAATTTCTCCCGACACTGGAGAACATCAAGTTTCTCCTATTTATCAAGAGAATTCAATCAATCATCAACTAGCTATCTATCACATCAAAGCGATCACTAATCTATCAAATCAAAATGAAGCAACTTAAGCTATCAAATCATTTTAAAACCTATCAATCATGGTTTTCAATCTATCATTCAATCTATCAATCAGCAATCTACGCTATCAAATCTACCAAATCAAATTGAAGCAAATTAAGCTATCAAATCATTTTAAAACCTGTCAATCATGGTTTTCAATCAATCAACAATCAAGCAATCAATCTATCAATCAAACTATCTATCCAACAACATCATGCAATCACTCAATCAAGTCCCTATTCATCATCAATGAGTATTAAACACGTTAAATCTAATCATCAAAGTGATTTTTAGCTTTTGCACTTATCAAAAAATCAATTTTTGAGCATTTGCGCTATCCTATTAAGCATTTGAGTTAAACTACAGCATATGCACTAAATCTAAATGCAAATGTACTAAACCAAATTGCATATGCGCTAAAACAAACTGCAAATGCGCTAAATAAATGCCAAAAAAAATGAAAATTTAAAAAAATTCAAAAAAAACACGCCTAAAAACATGAAAAATCAAACAAAAAGTTGAAAACAAAAGCTCAAGATAAGACACATATCAGATACCCATACTCAGGAGATCGTTGATATCGTCGAACATGCTTAAATCGATGGTTATCCATAGGAATCACCATTTCGCCACCTTAGCAAGAATATTTTCTTCACAAGCTAACAAGGATAACAATGAAGTTAAAATTAGCCTTGGTTAATTTTATATTTACTATTTGAAGAGTAATTAATGCTACTCAATGGGGCAATTTAATTTGTTTTTTACAAATGAATTTAATTGACTTAATTTTTATCAATTATCATGAGATCAATCGTTCAACCAAAAGTTTTCAACAATTTCACGATCAATCTCCTGAAGGGGTACACAACCTGGATTTTCAATCTCCATCAGGCACATTATCGAGACTTGATTTAATATTTGAAACAATGTTGTCTCGACATCATTTCCAAGAGGGGCAAAATGTATTCACATAAAAATGGCTATGAGCAATTAAATAAATATTTTATATTTATTTAATGATTATTCTTCTATTAAATAGTTAATTTGAAAAGATTAATTTATTTAATTCATTTTCGTGTCTTTCTATTAATTAATATTTTATTAATTAATTCATCTATCTTATTCCTCTAATTCATTAAATATCTAATATTTAATTATTCCTCTAACCAAGTTAATTAAATATATAATATTTAGTTATCTCCTTCAAACAATTAAATATCTAATATTTAATAGTTATTCTCTTATCCTGTAGTCTCAATATTAAATGATTTCTTAAATTATTTAATCTATTTTCCAACCCACCCTCCATCTCCACCTCATCTTCCCTTTGCCAACTCATCAAACATGTGGCTAAGGAAATTAATATTTCTTAAATATTAATTCATCATTTATCTCCAACCTCCAAATTCAATGAATATTGTGTACGTACACATATTTCATAACCATTTCCTATATTCTCTCCAACACTCCCTACATCTTAGGAAGGACTTGAGTCCACTTTCCTATCATGCCTAAATCTTCTCCAACCATCCCTAGATTCTCTCAGTCAGCAACCCAGTCAAGGTGAGATGAGTGACACTTGTCTTCTCCTTCCCCCTTTCTCTCAACCTTCACCTTTGCTCACAGCCATCCAAATCTGCAGATCTGATCATGACCGTTGATCTAAGCCACATCATCTCATCCTCTCAAAGTCTATAAAATCAAGAGCTTCAGTTGAGAGAGTTAGAAAATCAAGAGACTTCAAGAGACTTCAAGTGCATTTTTGCAAGCTAATCATTTGTATCTATGAGTTTTAATCTTGAAGCAAAATAGCATAATCATTTTAGCATATCATAGAATCAGTTAACTACCAGTTATCAGTCCATTCTTCATATGCCATCTTGGAAGTTATCAGTGCATTGTCTGAGAGCACACCATCTGCAACCAGGAATAGTGGAGTTAGGACACAATGAGACATAAATCATGAAGGTAAAAATAATGTTTTATTTTAATATGTATTTCATGTAGTTTCGTTGGTTGAGTTTGGATTTCATGTAGCATTTCCATTTGTATTTTGTGAAACTAACTTGTTGCAGGTAACATTCTGAGGATGAAATTCAAGTCAACACAGATGCTAATAAAAAATTTTAGTCCATGGGCTACAAAAGAGGGGTTGGCATTAGTCAAAAATAAAATTTATGAACTTATAGGAATATGACCACCTTTAAAACTTATCCTCAAACTACATAGATTTATCTATAGTTAGCCTAATTTTATTAAATAACTAGGAATTATTTAATTAAAATATTAATAATTAGGGTTCTTAGGTGATGAATGAGTGACAAGATGATAATATGTATTGATGGATTATGAAAAGATAATGTCTAGGGAAACCAACATCTATCTTTTAAAATTAAACCAAATATATTTTTAAACTTTATTCTTTTAATTTCCTCTTGCACACTCCTTTTGTCTTTTGCACTTCAACTTAGTTATCTTTTTACTTTTAGCATCTAGCAATTATATTTTTGAAACAAAAGGTTGTAAATTGTTACAACTCTAGCCAAGCAATAAAATGAATAATTTGGTGTTTAGGAATGCGCAATTGGATGTTGGAAAGCGAAAAAAATCAAAGACCTCCAATTTTTCTAAAAAATAGCAATTATACTTGGAATGACCTACCAAGATCCCATGTAGAAGGATTTTTCTCTAACATTCCAAAATTTTGAAATATCAAATTTTTCATAAACTGACGACATTTTTTTGACAAACTTCCAACTATAAAATTTTCCAAACTAGAAAATACATGACTTTGATTGTTTTTGCATATTCCATGTAGTACCTCCAAGAATGTCCTTGCAAAAGGATTTTACTCGAGTCTGAGCAGGTTTTCTAGATAATTGAAAATTACCTATAGAAACTTTAATGATGATTTGACAAACACTTCAAATTAGCAAACTTGATTGCATGGTTGAGTTCCTTATGCTGAGAGATGCCCAAAACACAAACAAACATCAAAAGAGAGAAAAAAAAACTTGAAAATAGTTTTTGGTTAATGTTGATTGTCAATTTGCTTAGATGCTTTCGCATCAAATAACTTCATTATTTTCATTAAAAAACACACACCCTTCCTTAAAACCCCACCAATTATCAAGTTCCTCAGTTCCTTGTCTATCCACCTTTAGCAAAAGGAGGCCCACCTTTTTAATTGCGACCTATTGATGACACCCATCCATAAGGTCCCTCTACTTTGAATTCATCTCTAATGACCGAAATTCATATATTCCATTTGTAGACTTGTCTTCTAACATTTAACTTCCCACCCATGTTAATTTTAATATATTTTGACTATTTAGTTTATCTTATTCATGATTTAAAGACTTGTCATTCAAACCGTTGCTTAAAAATTGTTACTGAAATAGTTGGTTTTCTTTCATATTCATTCAAGCTTACTTGTCGAGACGAATATAACTACTTAGTTAAAATAGATGAACATGTAGCTCATTGCTTAATTTTCATATACCATGGAGATTGGGAGAAAATTAGATTATTGGTTGTTTACATTTCATTTGAAGTAATGTAATGATTTTTTTAATTTAATGTCTAAATATTTTAATATATTTTTATTTAATTGATTATTTTTTCATGAATTACTATTGAAAATGATCTAAATGAATGTAATATATAATTGTTCCTAATTTTTTTGTGACAACAAAAATTAAACTAAATTAAATTTATATATAAATTACAAACATGACTTATTTTTTTCTAAAAAAAATAAAAAATAGTTAATGACCTATTAATTAATTAGAAACATGACAAAAATACAAATTCAATTCACTCTCTCATCCCTTATACAAAAATGACCATATTATAGATATATATAGTCAAATTATGCTTCATAACTCTCTCATGAGGCAAAAACTACACCTTGGGTTTTAAAGTTTTAAAGTTTGAAATTGAATAACTTTTTTCCAATCTTACTATAAACAAATAAGATTTGTAAAATCTCTTAACACAATATTTTTTTATGCTCATTTTATCAAAATGAGCAAAATAGTAAAAGGTAAGATAAACTAATTATACATACTACCATAAAACATTGTGATTTTGTTGATCACGCATGATAGAAATTACATAAGGAATTACAAAAAAAATAAAAAAAATCCATTCTCTTTGTTATATAACGATGATGTCTTTTGGACTCAACCATATTGAGGATAGTGAGCTCTAAATATAACCTAACTTGAATATGCATTTCTTTGTGAGGATTTTTGTTGCTCTATGTTGTATTTGATTCTTTTTTTATAAATAAATATCTTGTATTAATAATTATAATGGGTGGCATTTGTTGGTGTCAAGATGGATGAAGAGGACAAATGTTAAATCTTGCTTTGTTCTTTGCCTTGTTTGTGGGATTCCCTTGTTATGGCTATTGACAAAACTTATGTTATTTTGAAGACTGAAGATGTGGTGGGTTCTTTTCCTTTTGAAGAGATGAAGAGGAAGGTATCCATAAATGCCAAACATGTCCTAAGTGTTCATGAAATACCTAAGGAAGAAGGAAAGAATAATGAGAAGAGTAATAAATATAAGTCCAAGTAAATCTCTTGAAAAGTCCAAAGTTATTTTCTATAATTGTGCTAATGCTAAACACTTCCATAAGGGAAATAAAGAAGAAAAGAAGAAGAAAAAGAAGAAGAAAAAGAAAAAAATTGATTATGATTCTTAGTCTGATAAGGAAGATGGTGATGTGTTTGTTGCAACTTTGGCCACTTATGTAGGTAATGATGCATGGTTAATTGTCTTAGGTGCATTTTTTCATATGACCTCTAATAGAGATAGGTTTTCTATGTTAGGAAAATGGTGTCTCAACCTTGAAATAGTAAAAGGGTCCTGGTGTGTTTAGATGGTTGGATAAACACTTGTATTTTTTCCACTTTAGGTGCATTTTGAGTGTTAGATAAGGAATGGTGGATTTTTCCTACAGGTGCATTATGTATGTTGTGTGAGTGCATCTAGAGTGCTCAATAGTTGATAAAGCCACATTTTTTGTATAATTTATCATTCTAAATCTTGAGCATTCACCATTGGGTCATAGATCTAACAGTCAATATGTTGTGTGCTTTGTTTTTCCTAGAAGGCAACCTTATATTATGAGGCCATTGTATTACAACTATGTATTGTGATGTATTCTTAGAGTCTAATATTATTTGTTGAGTTGCCTTTGGAACTCCATTGATGACACTCTTGTGAGAAGCTTTCTTTACATGTATATTGTAATATATTGGGTAGGTTTGTTGGAAATGTGCCTCTAATTCACTTGACCTTTGTTCATACTAATCGGGTTAACTCTGGTAGATGAAACAATGAAGAAAATCTATGAGCTCTATTGGTATAACCTTTGCCGATGAACTCGACATATCAGAGTAGGTATCGATCATCGAGAGTGGTCTCAATCTGCTATACCAACACCCGATGAGTCTGTCTTCCTATGTCTTGAAGTGTAACGGAGCTCGGAGAAGCAAGTTTGAAGTCATCCCGATGACCCGACGAAGTTGTCTTCCGTCATCGGGGTAGCATCAACTATTGGGTGGACCTGTTCTATGTTACACCGATACCTGATGGAGTTGCCTTAGGTTGACATCGGCTATCGAGAGGAACAAGATGGAAGCTACACTGAGTCCCGATTGATCCTCCTTGGTTCATCGGAGTGTTATTGGCTATCGGAGGAGTTTGTTGAATGCTATGTCGATTCCTCGATGGATCCGCTTTAGTCGACTTCAGTGTTATCGGGGTAGCCTGTTCGGGTGTGTTTCTGAAGACTCGATGAAACTGACTAAGTGTTATCAGTGATCGGGATGACATGGTTGGTTGCTACACCGATACCCAATGAGTCCGCCTTCATTGGTATCGGGGATCAGGGTAGCCAGTTTGGTCATCTTGCCGATAGCTCAATGGAGTCACCTTCAACGATCGAGGTATCATCGGAGATCGGGAGAACCTATTGGGTGCTACGCCGATGGATTGATGGAATCATCTTAGGGTCATCGGGAGATTGGGTCTACTTGTTGAAGGCTATCCCGATGAGCCGATGGAGCTGACCTGTTTGGAGCCGCATTAGTGGAGTCGTCTACTGGTTCATCGGGAGATTGGAGCAACGCATTTGTGGTCTTTTCAATGGTCGATGGAGTAGAGACCGACTACAGGTGTGTGTTCAAACCGGAGTCCAAAAGGTGAACACCTGGATACTGAAGATGGTCTTGTCGGTATATATGAATACAAACTGACCCGACTTCCTGACGAATGTGGGATAATGGATGAGTCATGAATACAGGGTGGTCAACGGTTAGACTTCCTGGAGGTTGGAGCGACTAACTGTTGTGTGAACTGCATTCGACATATGTAATCAGAGTAGCCAGAGGAAATGTAAACACAATGTTGGTTAGGTGGATGGATGTTACTGAATGACAGACGGTTGGACTCCATAATGGTTATGCTTAACCGATACGTTGTAATCGATGGCTGATATATATGTTGCCAGAGATGTAACCGAGAGAGTGAGAGAGGTTACTATGTGATGTATGGTGTGGAGTCTTGTTGGAAGCCTGAGTGTTTTGCATAGGTGATGACTGTGATCTGAACATAGATTCTGAGAGAAAATGCCTGTGAAGAGGATTTGTAACTTTATTGTAATCTTCTGTTAACTGTGAATAAAGTGATCTATATTTGGTGGTGGGATTTTTACTTGTAAGGGTTTTCCCACGTAAATTTGGTGTTAACTCTCTGTTGTGTTTTTGGTGTGATTAGTTTTTCATTAGTCTGTGTATATCTTAATGTTCTACAAAAGAATTTAAAGACATACTTGCTTGATTCCCCTTAGAATTGGTGTTAGGAGAGTGTTTTCCGCATTGTGCTTTCCTTACAAGTGGTATCAAAGCTTGGCCTATTCCTTGTTGGGTAGGGTTGGTTCTTTGTGTCAATTCTAGTTTCAGTGGGAGTCTAGCAGAGTGTTTATTTGTCTTGTTTGCAGTTTAAGATGGTGAACACCTCTGGGCGAATGGACATTGAGAAGTTCAATGGCTCTATCTTTATGTTGTGGAAACTTAAAGTTGAAGATTTGCTAGTTGATAGAGATCTCTGGATTGCAGTGCTGGAGCTAAACCTTCAGGCATGAAACAAGAGGACTGGGACCTTGCAGATAGAAAAGCCAAAGGGTTGATCAGACTCTGTTTGGTAGACTCTGTTATGTTAAATGTTCATGAGGAGAATACTGATAATCTTCTGTGGAAGAAACTTGGTGATATTTATCAAGGAAAGTCTCTAGTAAATAAGTTGTTCTTGAGGAAGAAGTTGTATTCCTTGAAGATGGACGAGGGTACATCTTTAGCAGATCATCTGAATGTTTTCAACATGATTGTTGCATAGTTAAACTCCATAGGAGTCAAGATTGATGATGAGGATCGATGTATGCTTTTGTTATGTTCTCTGCCTGACACATGAGATCATCTGGTAATGACCATTAGTAGTACAACAACCATGCTCACAATGGAAGGTGTGGTTGTTTCGTTACTATTAGAAGAAACACAAAGAAAATCTTCTGAGATGGTCAAGGAGGCTCTCTCTATTAGAGGCAAGCAAGAGGACAAGAAGTCTAAAACCAAGTCAAAGGAAAGTTCTAAGTAACCTGGAAAGAAGTCCAAAGCGAAGTGCTAGATTTGTGGGCAAACTGGTCATATCCAAAAGGATTGCAGAGAGAAGAAGAAAAATAAGAGTTCTTCAGATTCTGGGTCCTCTCAGAATGATGATGGAGATGCCTTCTAAGCTGCTTTGGCAAGTCAAACATCTATTGATGTCTAGTTCAATCTTCATGAAGAAGATGTTTATCACGATGCCATGTAAGACTTGGTACCATGTTTGGCAGTGATGTATATTCATCACTTGATGGTGGATGATCTTCATGTGACTGGAGATGTTGACATCTTGAGGATTCATAAGTCCTTCGTAGAGATGTTGTTTATGTTTTAACATGTTATTCTTGTTAGGTTGTTTTTATTGTGTCGTGGTACACTCTTGAGATGCATTTAGAGTTATGGCATGATATGAAGGTGCTCATATGGAGCATGTTATCTCTTTGGATGAGATGTTTTAGATCATGGTTGTCATGTTTAAGTTCCTGCTTCTGTAGTTGGATTTTTGACATTGATCTTGGTTATTTTTGTGTTTTGAGGACATTGATCATTTGCTTGATACTTCATGATATTGTGGTTTTTCATTTGGAGTTTTGGCATGAGTTGATCAGTTAAAGGTACTCATGGATACATGGAAATATAGTATACCTTGGAGGTATGTATAGTTGGATGTACTAGCACTTGCTGTAGGTGCTTTTCCAGCTATGTTTGTGACAAATGTTGGTACATTCAGTTAACCTTTTTGGATCGAGAGTTTTGTATTCTTGGGAGACAGAGTTATGTTTTTCTGTGAGATAGATTATATGGTTTTCTCAGTGGATAGATTCTATGTGTGTCTAGTGGCAGTGGCATGGTAGAAGGTAGGTATGTCCATGAATGAGATGTGACTACTCTGCAGGTATCTCAATGATGCACACAATAAATTCTATTTCCTGATGATTTATGATCAAGTGGTATATCAACATTGATGGGCTTTAGAGTCCATGTTTCTCAGTTATGTTTGTAAGTGTTTGGCAGTCCAGTGAATTCCTCGTCAAGTGGGAGTTTGTTGGAAATGTGCCTCTAATTCACTTGACCTCTGTTCATACTGATCGGGTTAACTCTAGTCAATGAAATAGTGAAGAAAATTGGTGAGCTCTATCGGTATGACCTTTGCCGATGAACTCGACATATCAGAGTAGGTATCGATCATCAAGAGTGGTCTTAGTCTGCTATACCGATACTCGATGAGTCTATCTTCCTATGTCTTGAAGTGTAACGGATCTTGGAGAAGCAGTTTTGAAGTCATCCCGATGACCCGACGAAGTCATCTTCTGTCATCGGGGTAGCATCAACTATTAAGTGGACCCGTTCGGCGTTATGCTGATACCCGATGGAGTTGCCTTAGGTTGACATCGACTATCGAGAGGAACAGGATGGAAGCTACGCCGAGTCCCAATGGATCCTACTTGGGTCATTGAAGTGTTATCGACTATCAGAGGAGTTTGCTGAATGCTATGTCGATTACCCGATGGATCGACTTTGGTCAACTTCGATGTTATCGGGGTAGCCAGTTCGGGTGTGTTTCTGATGACTCAATGAAATTGACTAAGTGTTATCAGTGATCGAGATGAAATGGTTGGTTGCTATACCGATACCCGATGAGTCCACCTTCATTGGTATCAGGGATCGGGGTAGCCAGTTTGGTCATCTTGTCGATGACCTGATGGAGTCGCCTTCGGCGATCAGGGTATCATCAGAGATCGAGAGAACTTGTTGGGTGCTATGCTGATGGACCGTTGGAATCATCTTAGGGTCATCAGGAGATCAGGTCCACTTGTTGAAGGCTATCCAGATGAGCCGATGGAGCCAATCTATTTGGAGCTGTATTAGTGGAGTTGTCTACTGGTTCATCGGGAGATCGAAGCAACGCATTTGTGGTCTTTCCGATGGTCGATGGAGTAGAGACTGACTATGGGTGTGTGTTTGAACTGAAGTCCAAAAGGTGAACACTTGGACACTGAAGATGGTCTTGTCGATATATATGAATACGAACCGACCTGACTTCCTAACGAATGTGGGATAATGGATGAGTCATGAATATAGGATGGTCGATGGTTAGACTTCCTGACAGTTGGCGCGACTAATTATTGTGTGAATTGCATGTGGCAGATGTAATCAGAGTAGCCAGAGAAAACCAAAACACAATGTTGGTTAGGTGGATGAATGTTACTAAATGACAGACGGTTGGACTCCATAACGGTTATGCTTAACCGATATGTTGTAATTGATGGCTGATATATATGTTGCCAGAGATGTAACCGAGAGAGTGAGAGAGGTTACTGTGTGATGTATGGTGTGGAGTCTTGTTGGAAGCCTGAGTGTTCTGCATAGGTGATGATTGTGATTCAAACATAGATTCTGAGAGCAAATGCTTGTGAAGAGGATCTGTAACTTTATTGTAACCTTCTGTTAACTGTGAATAAAGTGATGTCTCTTTGGTGGTGGGTTTTTTACTTGTAAGGGTTTTCCCACGTAAATCTAGTGTTAACTCTCTGTTGTGTTTTCTGTGTGATTAGTTTTTCATTAGTTTGTGTATATCTTAATGTTCTGCAAAATAATTTAAAGACATACTTGCTTGATTCCCCTTAGAATTGGTGTTAGGAGAGCGTTTTATGCACTGTGCTTTCCTTACAAGGTTTTGGAGTGTGGGGTTTTTCTATTGAAAGGGTTTTCGCCACATAAATCACTATGTTGTGGTATTCATGCTATTTATATTTATTTGTGTTAAGTTTTTATATTTTTTGAAAAGATTTGTAAAAGTTTGCATAATCCTCCTCTCAAGGTTAGTGTAGGAAGTTGTGCTTCAACTACCATAACTTCCTTACATTATGAATATGAAAAAATTGTTGTAGGTAAGGTGCACTTTGGTGATGATTCTCATTTAGATATTATTGGACACAATAAAGTTAGAATTAAGCTTCCTTATGGTAGAATTAAAAGGATTAATGGTGTGTTGCATATCCCTAGGATAGCTCAAAATATATTATTTGTGAACAAACTAATAGATATGACACATGATATAAGTTGGATGCATACACTAGTGAGTGTAACAGTACTTTTGTAAAAATAAATTTGTGAATACTTCATTGGAAAAGGTGAGGGTTTCACCTTCAAAATAGGGTCATGGTTTTTTAGTACCTAAGGGTGATATTTCCTTCGAATCAATGTTACTTGTAGATAAGACTACGTTATGACACCAGAGACTTGGCAAAGGATTTAAGGACCTTGAAAAATAAAAACCTTGTGGAAGGTTTGAATGATTGTAATCTTGATTTTGATTTTTGTGAGCATTGCATTTGTGGAAAACAAAAATATGTTCAATTTTACTTAAGTTCTCATAAATCTTGTGGTGCGTTAGATCTTATTCATTCTAATGTGCTTAGTCATGTAGGCGTTCCTTCCATTGCAAAATCCATGTATGTTATATTTCTTTTATTGATAATTATATAAGGAGGTGGGTATTTTTTTGTAAAGTAAATCTAAAGTTTCTAGTTGATTTAAATAAGTTAAAGCAATGGTTGAGCTACAATTTGGAAACAAAATAAAATGATTGAGGACTAATAATGTCAGTGAATTTTGTCCAATAATTTTGATAGGATTTTAAAAGATTGTGGTATTCATGGACAAACAACAACTCAATATTCTCCACAACATAATGGAATTGTAGAAAGAATGAACATGAAATTGATGGAGAAGGTTAGGATTATTTTGAGTGATGCTAATCTAGAATGAAATTTTTGGGTTGAAAATATTGCCATTGCTAACTACTTGATTAATAGGTCTCCTATATCAGTTCTTGTTGATAAAACACCTATGTAGTCATGACTAGGTCATAAGCCTTCATTGAGACACGTTAGAGTTTTTGGTTGTGAGGCATATGCACATGTGTCAAAGGAGAAGAAAAAAAAGTTGAAGAACATGGCTATAAAATGTATCTTCATTAGATACAATTATGGTGTGAAAGAATATAAGTTTTGGGACCATGTTGTACAAAAGGTAATACATAGTAGAAGTGTTATTTTTAGAGAAACTAACCCTCCTTCTATTCCATTGTAGCCAAAACAAACTAAATAGGAATATGTGATTCAACATCCTTCTACCTTGATAAAGTTGAACTGAGACCCCTAGAAAGACAAGAATTTGAGGAGAGCTCATCTAGCTTTAAATCTTCAAAAGAGGAGGATGAACCTCCAAATCAACTTGTTCGAAGGTCTAAAAGGCATAGACAACCACCTAAAAGGTATCCACCCGATGATTGGAGATGTATTTTTTCTTTTAATACTAACATAGATGAAATTGGATTTGTAGAAGAGGCATTAGGTATGAATGATGTAGAGCCCTAGAAGATTTCTATGGATGAAGAAATGGAATATATGAAAAAGAATGATTTCTGGGATCTTGTACCATTTCTTAAAGGATGAAATATTGTTGGTTGCAAATGGGTGTTTAAGAAAAAGATTGGTTCACATGGAGGTATTGCTAGAGGTATTGAAAAGTATAAAGAAAGGCCAATTGTGAAAGGTTACTCTCAAGTTGAGGTGTGGATTATGTTGAGAGTATTTTCCCCTGTTGTAAAAATGACATCCATTAGATTTTTACTTTCTATTGATGTTTCTTTTAATTTAGAGGTTAAGCAAATGGATGTGAAAAGTACTTTCCTTCATGGTGATTTAGAGGATAATATTTATATGACATGTAGCTAGAGCACTATGTGGTAAAAGGTAAAAGTAATTTAGTTTGTAAATTAAAGAAATCTTTGTATGGCCTCAAACAGAATCCTAGGATATGGTACCAAAAAATTTATACATATGTGTTGAGTTTCAGATTTGAGCATTTTAAATTAGATCACTATGTTTATTATAAATATGGTGGTGACCATTTCCTATAAATTGTATTATATGTTGATGATATGTTATTCATTGATAAAGGGAATGTATGATTATATAACCAAAGTCTCATATTGTCGCTGAATTTGAAATGAAAGATCTTGGCGCAACTAAACACATTCTTGAGATGGAAATTATAGGAGATGGAATTAATAAAAAGCTATGGTTAGGCCAGAGTAAGTATACGAATTCAATTTTATAAAGGCTTAACATGCATGATTGTAGACCATTATGTGTTCTTTTTATAGTTATGAAGTTAGTTTCTTTAGATTGTCTTAGATCCCCCATCGGAGATGGAAGACATGAGTAGAGTGTCTTACCAAAGTACAGTTGGAAGTTTGATGTACATGCTATGGTCTGCACTATACCGGACATTGCCTAAGTAGTGGGAGTTGTTTCCATATATATGTTTAATCCTTGTAGAGTTCATTGGGATGTAGTTAAAAGAGTCTTTGGATATTTGAATGGAACCTTAGACTATTGTTTTTGTTATCACGGTAATAGGATAGGAGATGATGTTTCTCTTAATATTCATAGTTATGTTTATTCAGATGAGGTAAGTGATATTGATAGTAGAAGATCCACTAATGCCTATGTGTTTGTTTTATTTGGTGGTGCAAGTAGTTGGATGAGTAACTAACTGTTTTGGATGAAACTAAAATTAGATATAATTAGGACCTAAATCCACTTTCATACAACTATTGGAATATGAAAGCACCAAGAGGAGTGATCATCCTTAACTAATTCTTGTGAAAGAGAGTCAATGGATACTTATAGGGTTTCTATTCTTTCACAGTTATTAAAATGGACATGTAAAGTATGAGAAAATGTAATATTATAATCAAAGTATAAGGGAAATAAAATTTAAAGATGTTGTATCACACTAATAGATAACAAAATAGAGATAATGAATGCATAAATGATAGGAGGATCTAAATTTGCACCTGTGGTCCAAATTTGAGGTTGAATTGACTGGACCAGGACGCTAGACACCCTGGTTTTATAAGATATGATCTAGGGGTCTTGATTCTAATGTAGTTTGAGTTGAAACCCTAAAATTTGGAGTTGAATTGGGAGGACCAGAGCCCTAGGTGCCTTGTTCCCAGGATAGGGGCATTGGGTGCCCTGATCCCTAAAAACTAGGTTGAAAATTTGACTAAGAACCTGCACCTATTTACTGAGATCCCTCAAAGATTTTTGTATTTGTCAGATACCTGTAGCTGCACTTGCAAACAAAAAATGGTAGGGTTTTGGCTATATAGGGGTTTACCTTGGTCAACCCCCTTGTTTTGGTGATTTCCACCTCCACAAATAGTCGGTATTGTAACTAATAAAGTTTGTGTGCTCTTGAATCTTATGTGTACGTAAGTTTACTATGAGCTAAATGCAAACTAGAGTTCTACCCAAATGTGTTAGAGAAAACCCTAAATAATTGTAATGAAAGATGCTTTAAACCATAATTAGAATAAAAATCTAAAGCAATAATGTAAATTTGAAAACTAATATGATGTAGAACTAAAGCTTAATGTAGAGGTATAAGAACAACATGAAATCATACAAAATAATTAGGAAGATGTACAAGCCAATCAACAGTCAATGATTCCCTTATTATCCTCCAATGTGTCTTGAAGCTTCCATGGTTGATGAAGACTTGATGATGGGTGAATTTGCAGGTAGATAGGATCCCCAAATGAGGAAATGATTTACCTTAAATATGAAACCCCAGGTTTGAATTTGATGAAAATATAACCTAGAATTGATATAATTTGACACAAAGCAAGATTTGAATTATAAAAGACTACCAAATTATCCTTTGAAATTCATGGAAAAAAGTTTGGGACTGGGTAGTAGAGATTTGCCCTAGTCCTATTAATTTTTTTTACAATTTCTAGGGATGAGAGATAGTGGGGTTCTAATGCCAAATCTAGCTCGGTGGCTTGAAAAATAATGTGTAGATAGATGAGATGTGCTTTGAAGATTAAAGTTAGGGTAAGATTAGGATTAAATAAAAAAAGGCACACCTAGGATCAAAGGCCCAATTTTATGATATGTGAATTGATTTGAGAGAACTTAGGTTGAATTAAATTATTAATTAAATGCCTAAAGAAGTCCTATAATGCATAATGCAATGGGACACACTAAGGTGAGTGCTAACTAAATGTGGAATTGGACAACCTAATTAAGGGTGTACAATTTATGACGCTACACTAACAAGCTATGGTTTCTTTGTCCAAAATTGACTTTGAGTAAATGACAACCACTCATTCTTGTAAAAAAGCTATGTGGCTTAAGTGGTTGTTCAAATATTAAAAAAAAAAGGTGCGGTGATAGTGAGAGTGTGGCCTGCCTAGCTAAGAATATGAATTTTCATGTTAGGACTAAGAACATTGATGTTTAGTACCATTTTGTCAAAGATATGGTTGATGATGGAAGGGTGAAGCTGGTTAAGGAAGAGAATTTAACGAATGTTGCAGATTATTTAACTAAAGCTCTTAGGACAAAGAAGTTCCTATAATTTTTTGAACAAAATTTTAAAAAAAGCAAACTCAAGCTACACACCCAAAAGATTTACAAAGTAGCTTTAATCAACTAAATTTTACAATCTTGATTAAGGAGGGTCCCCATCCAACCATTAGATTACATTAAAATCTTTGAAGATACTTTTCTAAAAGTAGTTGAAAATAGCACCATGAAATAATGGCAACCCAAAGATATTTAAAAGGTGACCTACTTCCATCCAAGAATATGAGCAATGTTTTGTTGTCTCACATTCAATGTGTTCAAGAAAAACCTAGTGAATGAATGCAAATAGTATAATCTAATAAGCATAACAATAAAAGAAAAATACATACTTAAATTCTACACATGCAAACCTCAGATCAAGCATAACATGAATGTTTTCTCATTTTGGAATGTACTTGCTCAATTTGCCAACATAATGATTGCATTTGTTGGATATCAAATTGACAAAATATAGAATTCTAAATAAATTCTTATGGAATTATGAGTAACAGATTTGATTTATAGGATTTCAAGAGAATTATATGAATATCTAAGATGCAATATGGAATCTCAAGTTTGATCCATGATTAGGGGAGCTGATGAGGAGAGGTGACAATCATAGAAGAGTTGCACAACATTTGACTTTTAATTAAAATAATTGGTATTCCTCAACTCAAATTGATTGGGGAGATGACAAAGATAAATATAATTGATAAGTTAACTACCTACAAGAAGGATTTAACTAAGTAAATAAAAAAACTAAGGAGAGTGGACTATTTGCATAGAATAGGTAACTAATTGCATGGGTAAGTGAAATGGATTGGATAGGTAAATGGGGCAAAGAGAAAGTATGAGTGAACTAGTTAGACTAGACAGTCAACTAGGTGTGTGATTTAAAAAACGTAATAATTACTTAAATGAATTATAGGTGTACATGAGATGAAAATTGATATTACATCAATTTATTAATGGATGATATCTATAAAATAAATAAATGGACCGGTGTGTGAATAATTATGAAATAAATAACTTGATAATTAATACACAATAATTGATGGATAATGTTAGCCTAGTATTATTAAATAACTAAGAATTTTAGAATTAAATAATTATGAATTAGGGGTCTTAGGTGATGAATGAGTGACAAGGTGATAATGTGTATTGATGGACTATGAAAATTGAATGATGGTGAAGGTAATATCATTTTGGTGTGTATAAATACTAATTTGGGTAAGACATTTTTTCACCAAAAGAATTTTCATAAATATAGATGATTCTTTTGAGGTTCTTTAGCTTTAGTAACTGAAGCTTCTCCCATAATGATAGCATCACCAAAAAATATTGAAGAGAGAAAAAAGCAAAAGTAGAGGTAGGATCAATGTCTTTTAGGTTACCTCTACAAACCACTTTTTGCAAATTTATTCTCAAATCTTTAGCAGTAATAATAAATAAAAAGGGAGAAATAGGGTTTCCTTATTAGATATTCCTCAAGCTATAAGAAAGGTACCAAAGAAATTAATTTCCTTAACACCTTCAACTACCAAAGAACTCCCTAGACGTAGGAATAACATTGTTACTAAGAATGTCTAAATATATATGTAAGAAAAAGTGAGGAAAGCCATCTAGGCCAGGAGTATTTTTACCTTCAAAGAAGGCAGAAACCTTAATTTATTCTTTAATAAGGGTATTGTCAAGATATCTAATGCCATTCTCATCAATCAATTTTGGAATCTCCTCAAGAATACCTTATTGAGTTAACTAGCCACTCTCATTGTTACCAAATAGAAGGTTAGATAAAAATCTCATAGATTTGTTTATCATCTCATTTTCCTCCAAATTGTGGATTCCATCCATCAAAATATCTTTAATTATATTACAAGCTCTATTCTTGAGAGTGGTTAATGAAATAATTTGGTGTTTTAGTTTCCTTGTATAAGTCAAATTGCTCTAAAATATCACCTCCAAAAGTCATCCTTCGATATTAAAGTGTGTAGCTTTGCTAGAACCTCATTTTCTTTAACATGTGATCTCAATTCATAACTTTGACTTGAATTTCTTCTTGAATGTCATCCAACTATAATTTGACTTTACCTTTCTTCTTTAAGATCTATCCAAAGGAGGTCTCATTCCAAAACCTTATACATTGTCCTTCACATTGTAAAGATTTTTGGCTATCCTATACATAAAAAAAACCTTCCAAACTAATGTTCTAACTTTTATTTATTTTATTTTTAAAATCTATGTGATGAGACCACATTTTTTCAAATCTAAAGGGAAAGAATTTTACTTGTCCAACTTCTCTAGATAAAACATAATAGGGGAGTGATATGAGTTAATACTAGTAAAAGTAGACATAGAACAACAATAAAAGGACAACTAATTATGCTCAATTAAGGCTCAATCTAGCTTTACCTAGATAAGAGAAGAGCCAACTTGTCAATTTGACCAAGTGAATTTTAATATTTCTAGGTCAAAACACCAACAAAGCAATGCCATTAATAAAATCAACTAAGTCATCTCTAATATTTGGGGAGAACAAGTATCCTTATTTCTTCTCGTCATTTTTTAAAGGAGGATTGAAAAATCCCACAACATGCCACTTGACATTAGAATGTACAATTCTTATAAGATAATAAGATTATTCAAAATATCCTTCTTAACACTTTTTTTTTAATAAGTAAATAGCTGCAGAGGGGTAGCACCCTTGTATTAATCAAAATAAGAGAATACAAGGTCTGATTCAGTGAGAGCGGTAGGGGGAAAGAACCAGGAAGAAAACCCCCTACCCTAGCTCTATTCCTTATACAAAAATACCAACAATGGAGGTTGGATAAGTACAAAACATCAGATGCCAACCTCTGGAAGTAGATAACATAGGCCTTTAAAAAAAGAAAAAAGACAATAACCAAAACAGAGAAACTGGAGAGAGAGGTGACAACCGGAGTCAATGGGAGTCTTCAGAGTCAACAACCACAGGAGCATGAGTCGCATCCAGGACAATAGGGCATTCAGTGCCATAGTTTGAGTGAGCCACCGATTCTACCTTCTCCCTAGGGAGTCGGTAGTTGTTTGGGAACCTCCTCGCCAAGCCCAAACCCCCAATCATTACCATCAACCAAATATCCATTCTCCAGAATCCCAAATCCATCAGCACCCGCTAACTCTTTGTCTCGAAGAAATTTTGCCCTACATTCCGACGTGAAGCCGTTTTCAATGCCAACCGCTTTAAATAGAAATTCAATATTCCTGGTAATGGCAGGCCAGGTTGCTTGAAGAGCATCAAAGTCCAGAGAGTTCACAATCACAAACGTCCTCACCTCCGCCCTGTTTCCCAAGGACATATAGTAATTTTGGGGAAGCGGTATTCTCAGGTTGGCATCAATATTGTCCAATGCAGCATCAATTTCCCCCAACAGGCAATGTTTAAACACCATTTGAGTTAACAACTTTGCTCTATGCTTGCTAGTCCCCATGTATATCACCATTGCAAGGAAAAAGGTCGGGATATCAGCGTCGACTCTGTACTTATGATAATCCATAAGGAATTCCTTCCCTAGTATCCTTTTAAAGCTGTGAAGAATAAGAGGGTGTCGAGAGTAGAGGACCTCTTGCAAACGTCTATCAGTGATTTTGCCCAGGAAGGCCATCTGTCGACAGGTAGCTTCAAGGAGAATTGGGGTCTCCATAGCAAGTCACCGAGTGAAGAAAGCAAATGTTTGATGAAAAATGAGGGCATTCCATTGTTAAATAGCAAGTCATTAAACCAGGGGATACGACACCAGGCAAGTAGTTCGTGCCAATTGAATAGTCATTCTTAACACTCTTAGTAATAGGGACATAAATATTAGAAATGGTCTACAAGATATTTAATATTTTGTTATAAAACAAAATGACAATATGGTTAGGACTATCATACATCATAGTATCATCCAACAAATAAAATTTCTAGAGAGTGACAATAGTTCTAGATGCTTCGTCAGCATTAGATCCAAGAAATCAACCACATGTTAAAGATTTGTTTTTTGTTTTAAGCATTTTCCACAAGAATTCTAGTATCTTAGAAAAACAATAGGTCTGATTTATGTTGTCAAACAAAACTAGTTCGGTGAGTGTAAGTAGTTTAGTCCACATCAAGGGGAAGTTTTAGACTTGGAAACATATTAACAAAAAGTGGTACTTGTTTAGGTTCAAGGTCTCAAACCAAAATGTATACCAATGTGTAATGGGTACTCCTTTTGATTTTTAAAATGAGTACCCATTAATTTTTCAAAATGGGTACTTGTTTCATGTAAAAATTAGTACCTTGATTTCTTTTTTAGATGGGCATGGTATAGCCAAAGGTCACATTCTCTTCTATTAAAAGCAAGTAAAAGGTGAAGATTCAAACTCCAATCTTGTTTTCCACACCTCAAGCCGGGATGAAATAGACACCTAGAAAGGTAGAAACATTTATTGATCAATACACATATCCTCACATAAGAAAGTCTTTACTTAGAGCTAGGAATTGGGTCAATAGTGAGTAGCTAGTCAAAGGCACTACAAAATATCTTAAACACTTATTCAACGTAAAATTCCATAGTAAGCCCTAATATCCAAACTGATATATGAGCTAAATTAATTGTGTCTTATGGTGGGTTGAACCCAATATTCTTTCTTTTAAAAGTTATGTAAGATTTTTCTAGTAACCAAGACCTCTTAAAAGATAATTTCTTGGACTCCTTTTGCAAGAAATGAGAAAGAAAAAAATACTTTAAACATAGTTGGAACATCCAATTTCTTTTTAGTATGTCATTTATTAGAGGTCTATGATCAAATCATCTTAATTTTTGGAGGAGGTTCCATAAATTTTCTAATTAGTGACATTTCTACTTTACATACCCCTTTATCCATAATAATATTAAGAACATTGATATAAAACTCACCTCAATTTAATCCTCGAACCATGTTTGCAAGAGATATTCCACACCTTTCCCTCTAAGGTGTTTCCTCTCAAGTATTAATCTAGATACCCACATGACATTTTATCCAACCTTACACCTTGAAAATCACTCTTCATGTAAAACCAAAATTTAATTATTTAATATCTCAACAATTTTACTAATTGATTTTATTATTTATTAATTACTATTGAATGACCTCAATAAATGTAATAGATGATTTTTACTCACTTCTTTAACAACAAAATTGAAATAAAATAGAACTTATGACAAACATGAAACATGACAAAAATACAAATGCAATTCATTCTCATCCCTTGTACAAAAATGAGAGCGGAGTGCAGCGTGCCTTCAACGCTTCCTCAGAGCCGAGTGGAGCGTGCCTGTTTTTTGACACTCAAACGGTCTTGTTTTTTTCATATTACTGTTTTTTTCATATTACTGTTTTTAAAAAGTTGGATTTCATCTGCGAAGAGGGGCAGATTGTTCCATATTGTGTTGCTATTTTTATTTTTTTTGGTTTCTGGCATGGCCATGCCCTTTCTTCCTTCTGCTTCTGAGTTTTGCGTTTTTTCTTTTTCATTTTTCATTTTTCATTCATGGTATTTTGTGTAAATGTTTTGTGTGGATGGTAATTTTTCAGTGGTAAATTAGTTCGACCCTGATAGGCCCTGTTTTTTGTTTGCTCATTATTTTTCTTCGCCAGGAAGTTTCTTGGCCTTCACAAGTAATTCCACAATTGTAGAAGTCGTTTCTGGGTTGTACATTTTGCTGGCTCAGGGTTCACTACAATCTCTGGAGTTGCCCATGGAGCTGGCTCAGGTTAACTACTCTCTCCCTATCTTTCCTTTTGAAATTCAAATTACAACACTCTTTTTTTACTTCAATTTACATTAATCAAACATGTTTGGGACTGTGCTGGTAACATTGTATATCAAAAGGAATATAGAGACTGCAATTACTTTTAAGAGTTATAAGCAATTCATACCCTTGTCTGACTTTGGCTCGTATTACTTTTCCTTATTTTGTTTCAGGAGTAGCGGTGGGCCCAGGGTTGGTTGCTTAATCATGTACTGCTTTCTTTTCCTTCTTGTATGTACTGCTTTCTTTTCCTTTCTTAATTATGTACTGCCTATCTTTTCCTTGCTTGTATTCACGTACTCCATGGCTTTTCCTTGTTTGAGTATATTTAGTTGTTTTTGTTTTGTTTGATTAATAGAAAAATCATACATTTGCTTTGTCTGCTTGTTGACCCTGTTTTAATGGCAGGGAGAAGTCTATAAAGAAGCCAAGGGTATTGCCCAGGTACCAATTCAATTGGCATACTGTTTTATGCTTGGGTCAATTGAAATGTATTTGAATTGGCATACTGTTTTATGCTTTCTATTGTCTTGGTTGTAACCAAAAATTCATGAGAAGATTTCAATACCTTTATGCTGTGCATGAGTATTTCCTTCATGCGAGTTGATTTTCAGGGCATCTAACTTATATATTTCTGAGATGGCTCTGTCTTGAATGGTTCATTTGTATTAATTGGTATATGTTGATTTGGGCGGGATAAGCATTGTGCGTCTTTTTGTTGCGAACTAACGTGTCATGATTAATCAATTGTGTTCTCTGAATCATTTGAATTCAGATTGGTAGAACAACCAATTGATTAGTAAAATTTCCTCATAAATAGAGATTGTCTCAAGATATGTACGTTGCTCTTCTATGTTTTGTTTTAACTGTAAGGAAGTTTCTGTTTTTTCTTTTATTAGAAATTACTAGGGTGTTTGTGCCATCTTTGTGCCATCTTTACATGTATTAGTTACAATACAGTTAGTGACATTACTAGGGTGTTTGTTCCACTTGTTAGGCATGTCAATTGCATTGCCATCTAAAAATATGCTTACCAAGATTTGTCCTTAAAATGTTGGCTAGTCACATTCATTTATGACTCCTGCTATTTTGATAAATGATTTACTTTGGAGCTCCTTAATACCTCTATCTTGTATATGGGTCAAATTTAAATAAATATTGTGTATTCACAAAATCTGCTTCAATTGAGTCAATAGCATGGTATCAAATAACTCTTATACCTTCCATGTTGTGGGTTTTAATTCTTGTATAAATTTGTTTGGTTGTAAATGCAAGGTGATGGTGGCTAATGAGCTGGAGGCTAGAAATGGCAAAGGAGGTCATTTTCAATGGTTGTTTCTATAATAAGTTGAACCATGATAGACTTTGTTCACTGTTTATGATGGTTTTTGTTCACTGTTTATCAAACTCTGAACGTTCATTTTTCTTGCCTTGTTTTGAAAGCAAATCAGACATTCTTTTCGCAACAGGACAACTTTTATCATCATTTAGGATATCCTAGAAGTATTATATACAAGTAATGGAGGTTTTGATTTGTGCTATATGCTGGTGCAGAAGCCCCAAAAGCACCACAAGAGCCCAAGCGTGCAGAGGCTAAGAAACCAGCTGAACAGTACTGCTTGGGCTTCTCTTTTTGTTTCTTTCTCTGTTGTGTTCGTAGAGTCTTATGGTTTGATACATTTCACTAAATCTGTTAATTGATGTTGATTTTGTGAATTTTGTTTTAGCAGGAAGAGGTCAAAGAGTAAGACATCGGGTGAGAAGAAGAAAAAGCCAAGAAGGAGAAGAAGGTTAAGGATTTGCCAAAAAGACACAGACTGATTTCTTCTTGTTCCTGTACTGCCTATCTTTTCCTTCCTTGTATTCACGTACTGCCTTTTCTTTGTTTGCGTTGTCTGCTTGTTGACCCTGTTTAAATGGCAGGAAGGAGTTGAAGAAGAGCTATAAAGGGTATTGCCCAGATATGTATTGAAAATTTGAAATGTATTTTAATTGGCATACTGTTGTATTGCCCAGGTACCTATGGAGGAGTTTTGTTGTCTTGGTTGGAATAAAAAATTCATGAAGAGATTTCAATACCTTTGTGCTGTGCATGTGTATTTCCTTCATGTTAAACTCATGTATTTCTGAGATGGCTCTATCCCGAATGGTTCATCTGTGTTAATTGGTATCCGTTGCTTGATTTGGGAGTAATAAGCACTAGGCATCTTTTTGTTGTCTGAATCATTTGAAATTCAGTTTGTAGAACAATCAATTGAGTAGTAAAATCTCTTCATAAATATAGATTGTGTCTAGGTATGTGCATTGCTCTTTTATGTTTCAACTGTATGGAAGGGCTTCCATTTTTTCTCTTATTCTCTCAAATCTGTATGTATATATTTTTATTTTATTTTATTGTCTACCATCCTACATTGCATTTTATCTGGTGGACTGATGTTTGTAGCTTCGATTTAAAGTGCCCAATTTTAATTGGAGACTTCTAAGGTGTTTGTGCCATCTCTACAATACAGTCAGCGACACAAGGTATTTGTCTGCTCCACTTGGTCGGCATGTCAGTTGCATTATGTTCAATATGTTGGTTAGCCTCATTTATCTATAATACCTGTTATTTTGGTAAATGATTTACTTCGGGGCCCCTTAATACCTATTTATATTGCGAATGGAAACTTCAAATTGAATAACATCTAGCATCAGGATGTTTCTTATTTGGGTCATGCTCGTACCTGCAGGTTGTAAAAGATGGTGGTGATAAGTGGAAGTGTTTGTCAAATGAGGTTTGCAGCTAGGCTACCATATGGTTGGTAAAATATGTATTCATGTTGCAAAATATGCGAGAGGTTGATGGTTTGGTTTATTTTCTGGGGTTGGTTTTAGGGTTGATTTTAGGAGAAGCAGCAATATATTGAGAAAGTTGTTGAATTGAAGGTAGATTATGATAAGATATAGTATTGAAGACAGATTATGAGAAGGTATAGTTAAGTACGAAAAAGGAATTTTAATTGAAGGGGTAAGATTGCTTTTATCTAAATTTTAGATGTAATGTTTTATTAAAATTTTCATCATGTATTTTATGTTTGAATTTTATTGTTTACTTATATATATGTACTATGTTTGTGTTTGAGTAAACTATGTGTGAGGTGACTAGACTAATTTAATGGGATTATTCTTGTGTATTTGTAATTTGGAACATTTGAGCTCAATTGCTTACTTCATGAGTGGTTGAACTAACTATAGGTGAAGCATGTTTTTGTACTTCACCTGAATTTATTTTATGTTTGTGAAGTGGTGCTTAAGTTTGACATTCATTTCATGTGAATCATGTGTTTGGAATTTAACTTTTGCATTCACTTTATGTGGTATGTGTGTTTGAACAAATTCCATATGAAATGTGTTTGCACTTTAGCATGTTTTATAACTCTAGCATTCACTTTTTGTATATTGGCAATGTTTGAACTTTAATGTTTGCTTCATATGTGTGTACTAACATTGTGTGATTGATGCATGTTTAAACTTTGGCTTTAACTTGCATGCATGCAAAGTGTATGAATGAACTTTGAAGCTCACTTTGTGTGGAATTTGCTTGAAAGAACTTTCTTTCTTTTTGTGTATATGAATGAAGTTTGGTTATTATTTTGTGTGAAACGTACAAATTAACTTTTGATGCTAATTGTGTGTGGAATGTGTATATAAGAACACTTTAATGATGTCATTGTGTTTTCTGCGTGTTTGAATGAACTCTGGTTTTCATGTTTTCAGTTTGAAATAACTTGGCATTCATTGTATGCACATGTGTGTGAATAAAACTTTGGCATTCATTGTATGCACGTGTGTGAATAAAACTTTGGCTTTCATTTTGTATCTATGCATATATGGATGTGTATGAATGAACTTTGAACTTAGGCATTTAAGGCATTTACTATTTGTATGCTTGAAAGTTAACTACAACATTCATTAATTATGATATTCACATTATGTGAAGTGTTTGAATCTATGATTGAGTTGACTTTGACATTCATTTTTCTATATAAATATGCTTCAACTATCATTGTGTGGAGTGTATGTACAAAAATACTTTCAAACTTTAATGATGAACTTTAGCATCCCCTTACATATGAAACATATTGCTTCCTTGGCAATGAAGTTTTTTCAAAACCATGCTTCTCGCTCACGATGCTTCCGCTGCCGATAGGGTTTCTTTGGATGGTGCGGCTGTTGTTGGGCCAGCTCTCGTTGGAATCTCGCGCGATGGGGCGGCCCCTTTTGTTCTTGTAGTGGACAGTGAAAAACGTACTATGTTTGCTATGGTTGCCAAGGGGGTTAATGCTACGAACAATCCGCGGAATTTTTTGGAGGCTTGCAAGGGAGGGGAAAATATAACTGTTTGTTTTTTTGGCCCTTCCATTGCCACCCCTGGTCATAAGGTGCAAAGATGGTTTGGGGAGAGGTTTGTCCTGGTCTTGTGCTGCATGTCGATTAAGTTGTCTGAGGAGTTTAAGAGAGAGAGAGAGATTTAAATGATTCTATCCTCTCTTCTCGTGGAGTGATCTGTAGGTTCAAGGGTTTTTGGCCCAGTCTACCTAATCTGCATGCTTGGATTTTTAATCATTAGGGGCTACTCATTTCTAATAAGGTCCATATTTACCTTATGGGTAAAGGATTTTTTACAGCTAAGTTTGAAAATGCAGAGGATAGAATTTTATGTGATAATTTTTTTAGCTAGGAAGATAAATTTGTATTGATGATTAAACTGTGGCATGCTGATTTCAATCCATCTTTGGAAATGCTTAATAAGATTCCAATCTGGGTGCGGCTCCCTAATCTCCCCCTTCACTTTTGGGTGGATCCTCTGTTTGAGGAGGTGGGTGATGCACTTGGGGATTTTTTGATGGTTGATAATGATTCTAATGATATCTATCATTCCACTTTTTCTCGTATCTTGGTTTAGATAGATATTTCTAAAGGGTTGTTTGCTGAGATTTTGCTCAATACTTTTATTATTTATGGGTTGTTGGTTTCAACCCTTAGACTATGAGGGGATCCCCTTCAGATGCAGGAGATGCTTCAAAACTTGTCATGCGGCTTCTTATTATGGTTCTTACTGTTCATAAAAAATCTGAGCATCATTTGGTTTCTCATGAGGCTGCACTAGATTCCCAGCATGATTCTCTGGTTGTGCAGGAGATTTCTGTTGGGTTTGCTGGTGCTAATGGGATTTGCGGGCTTCAGATAGAGACTCTGTCTAAGACCCCTATTGATTGGGGGAATGGGCCCCAAGCGTGCACTCCCTATGTCAATGTCTTGGGTGATATTGGCTCATCTGGTGAGAGAGATTCTGTCAATGTGTTGGTGGGTGTTTCTCCTGCTGGTTTTTCCTCTCAGGTGGGGGATGGTTATGTTGATTGGCATAGTAAGGTTGCACAAGTGAAGGAGGGTTGGGTCACTGTTCATAGAAAGAAAGCTAAGCGTTCACTAGTACATTCGGAGCTGATTTCCAACGGTCGTTTGTCGAATTTGCGATGAATTTTCGTCGGAGTGTCGACAAAATCAACCGTCGAAAACTCAGCGTCGGATTGGTCGACGATGCCATGCCCGTCGGAAATACGACAATCCAATAGACTCTGCCGACGGTCAAAGAAGTCGTCGAAATTAGTAGATTTCGTCGTAAAGCCGACGACAATTTGGAACTTCGCACCGATGGTGATGCTGTTTATCCAACGCTTGTGTCGTCGGTCCATTCGGAAACATTGACGACCGTCTGACTACGAAGTGTCATCGCACGTACAACATCCTCGTTGGATGTTTGTGTGGTTTGAGTCGGAAGTGCGACGACTCCAAAACATTTCACCGACAAGAACGTTGTATGTTCGCTGATTACATCGTTGGTCGAAAGCTTGGTATTCGTCGTAATTCCGACGATGATAATTTTTATCAAAAAAAAAATAGTTATTATCCAATCATTGATATGTATAGCGAATGATATTCTATCCCCACCACCTACCAGTAGGGCCATAGGTTTGAGGCTAATATGAGGCGCATGGTTTCAAACTAATATGATCAGGTGCACCATGGTTGAGATGGTCCAACTCCCTAGTCTCACTCTATGACTAAGCTCATGCCATATCTAAATCAAAGACATCTCAAATACATCGTCGGTGGAAAGCTGCAAAATGCCATTTTCATACATAAGCAAGACATACACAATTGGGCACAATCACCAAGAGAACGGTAAAAAGTGTGTTTGAGATCATTGTCCTAATTGTGGTGTGGTCACGAAGAGATCACCATAAATTTGTCAACCTCTTCGTGACCACACCACAATTAGGACAATGATCTCAAACACACTTTGTTCTCTTGGTGATTGTGCCCAATTGTGTATGTCTTGCTTATGTATGAAAAAGGGATTTTGCAGCTTTCCACCGACGATGTCTTTGAGATGTCTTTGATTTAGATATGGCATGAGCTTAGTCGTAGAGTGAGACTAGGGAGTTGGACCATCTCAACCATGGTGCGCTTGCATATGTATATAGTTTTGTATATTCATTAAAGATTTTCATTTAATTTTGAGCATTTTGGTTAGCAAATTAGGGGTGCACTTTACATTCTTGTTGTTATCCAATTCACTTACTTTAGCTCTGTTTCTTTCTTCAAATTTGGTGTCTAGAGCTCCTCCCTAAGCAGAGATTGTTGGTTTTGTCTCCCCTGCTTTGGTTGGAGAGTTTCTTGCTATCTCTGGTAGTTAGACCACATAGTTCAACTTTTCTTAGATTCATTAAGCTTTTTATTTGTTGTGTAGTGTCTTTCTTGATATGCTTGATTAGGATAGTGTTTAATCTTTGATTTACTAACCCTAATGACTAACATTTGTTTCTTGTGCTTCTCTTTGTGTGTGTAGCAATCAAATAGGTTTTTCTAACTATCCTTCTTTTTGTAGAGCATCATATACATATACATATTATGTATATATCTATATATCTACATATACATATATGACTAAATCCTATATATCATTTGGTTTGATTTTATTATTGGTTGTTTTCACATATGATATTATTATAATACCTAATGTTATATCCCTATTTATTTTTGTTATCCAATTTTCATTTATATGTCAATTGCATTTAATAGGGGTTTTTTTGTTGTTAGCATCTTCATGCTTTGAGTCTAAATTTTAATATCCTAAAGCTTATTCCAGTCTTTTCTAAGGTCCTAGGTCCTTATTGTTTTGGAAATCTCACTAAAAGGCTCCAAAAGGTTTCAAATGTACCTTATAAATGAAAAGAAGGGCTATATTCTTATGATTATATTGTAAAAACTTTAGAAAAGAAGCACATTCATGTGACTTCATGAAAGAAAAAGTTTTTTCCAAAAGAAAATACTTTGGAGGGAAGGTCATTCAAGTCTTCAAATGCATGTTCTACATGTGACCAATGATTAACTTGAGTCTAAAGGGGTCAAACTCGGGTTTGACATAGCTGGACTTGGGTTTTCATGCAAATACCCTATTAGGGAGAGGGACCAGTAGTTGTGAGGGGTAACTTTGTCAACATGTAGCCATCACGTGGAATATCATAAGACCTCCAATTTTTTTAGAAATGTAAAATGGACATTTAACTATCTAAAAATTAAGGTTTGAAGGCGTGACTTTGTTACTAATTTTTTGACTTCAAGAGATACAAAATAGAATTATTATATACCTCATGTCTTATCATGAATTTAGGAAAGTTTAGAGAAAGGATTTATTAAATACCTTGAAGGTGTCTATAAGGTTGAGCTTATTTAAAAGGATGAGATTTCACAATGCAAGGTTTGGAGGGAAAATAATTCACTTGAAAAGACATTTTAATTCAAAAGATGTAAAGACAAATAAAATTCTTTATTTATTTACAAAAGTTTTCTAAAGGCCTCCTTCCACGTGATTATCAAGAAAATCAATTTCATGCATAGCTTGGAGGGAAATAGAAAGCTAAAAGTATAAGCTTTCATGTGATTTTAGGGTTTGCATTCTGTTTCAAATGAAAAGAACCATTTATAGTCAGTTTTTAGAAGTTGTGCTAGGGTTCTATTGGGTCTCAAATCAATAGATTGGATAGGTTCTAAGGAAATTTCAACTCCTATGATTAAACCCTCCAATTGACTTGGCCAACTTATAGAGTGAACCTATTTGGTTACTAACTCTCTCACTTTAGGCTCTCCAGGACCTAGGCGGGTATACCTACTCACTAGTTGTTCCTTCAACTAATGCTTTTTATAGCAAATTTAGTGTCTTGATCTAACTTCCCCCTATCTCAGAATGACATCAGTTCCTAGAATGGAGATATAGCAGATGAGTTCAAGATTGTTGTTGTAGAAGCTATTCGATCTTGGTGCTTGAAATTTATATATACACTATTGCTAATCTACCCTAGAATTCCTACTCAACTACTCCTATTATTCTTTATGTGAAAGTATGAATTGATGGGTCGTGTTTTATAGATGACTAGTGCCTTTCTTTGTTGTTTGGGCTACAAAGTCTTTATATTTCTTTAGGACTTATTGTGTAAACTTATGAGACAATTTTTAAACCCACCCCCTCTCGATGAGTCTGTCAATTACTGTTTCTTATGAGCTCTACTTCGATGTCTTTATTGTAAATTGCTTGAATGAATTTAACTCTAACCTTAAGAGACCATCCAAGGAAGAAATACGAGGAACAATTACAATTCGCAAGTAAATCTTTTATTCAAATCTACAATATGAAACACGGAGTTTTACTGGAAGAACACAAGTAACCTTATCTCCTTTAGATAATATCACAAGCAATAGCCTGCAGAAAAATGCAGTAATCCGCAATGGTTCGAATCCACTTCCAGGATTCACTAAAATGCTTCATTTTAGTTTTCCACCTTATTGTTTATAGGTGGAAAGCCTGAGGTTCAATGTCGAACTTGGTTGCTCTGATACCATATGTAATATTCCATTAATTCTATACTTAAAGAAAATAAATTGTGATCTATATTAAGATTAAAAATTGAGCATTTCAAAATAAAACATAACTACTTCAGTTGAAGGAGAAAACTAACTAAATGTTCTTCAACATAATAAGAATCTAACTAATTTATCTAAAAGGAAGGTAATATTTTAACGATAAAAAACATTGAACAAATATTATTAAGCTAATCAATATGAGAAAGGAATTCAAATGACAAGTTTCATTTTTGAGGGAAGAGATAAAGGTTCAGAGGTTACAATTCATTTAACTTTCCAACTGAAACTTTTTGTATCAAGCCTCGACATAGTTTGGAATAGGGAGAGCATCATCAAGGGCTTCTCCATTCAATCGTAGACTTGCCAGTCTCCCATGCCCCTTCCAATTGGAAGAGACCCAACCCTTCATGAGGGTGCATTCTAAGGATTGGGTCTCTTTTACATCTGGCCATCTGATCTTGGTGTTCAAAACCTACATGCAACTAGTCAGCCACACACTATAGGTAACCCCTAACTACTATGACCATCTGACTAGTAGCTATATCTAGTTCATGTGATCTAACAATCACTTAGATAAAGCATCACCATGTTGGCCAAGGTTTTAACATTGCAAGCACCAATGCGTTGTTAGTGTTCACCTCCCTTGCTCGACTTGTACATCCAATTCTTGAGCTCAACAAACTCACTAGTTAGCAACCATCTAAACAAGCCATTTGCTTAATGTGTACTAACAATAATGGTTATTAACGACCATTGTATGATAAATAGCATACACTTGAGCCAACTAACTCACTGGTTTACTAACAAACTATCTAGCGAACTGCTTAATGTCTACTAAGAATAACGGTCATAAATGACCATCATAAGATAATTAACATACACTTGAGTCAGTTGATTCATTGGTTACAGAACTTCTAAGTTTAGCTAATCCAATTCTTTACATAACAATCTCATGTCTACTGACATTAGCGATTTACAAGGACCTTCATGGGATTGTGACATAACCTAACAAGCCAACTGCTACAAATCCCCTATCTCTAACAAGCTTCAACTGTCATCGTGGAATTAAATCTAATACAACATTAATTCCCTTATTTAGCTAAATTAACACATCATATTATGACTCAACAAAACATATAGTTCTAATATATTTTTTTGTCTTTGTATATTCCCAAAAGTATGCATCTAATTGATGATAAGAATCCTTCTTCAAGTCTTGCAACCATGGAGACTAGTTATAATCTGATTATAACCGATGTGCATTGATTCCAAGATGAACCATATTCAGTTGAACTATGAGTTAAGAGTGGAAAACAAATAAACATAGAATAGCTGCAATACTCGGCTATTATGCCCTCGTGGGCTAGCAATCATATTCTATAGTGAATGCTCTGAGGTTGCTACTGAACCATACTATGCACAAGATATGAATGCAGTATTCAATTTTCTTATGAATAAGGTAAGATAGTGCATTCGATGAAAAGTAACAGAATATCGTCATGATTTATATCTATGAATAAATTTATCTTCCTTAAGTTCAAGACTTGATAATGAATGAGTAAATCATTTAGGCTCTACAATTTATCTTAACAAGAAAGATCATGAACATGCAATAGCTATACATCGGCTACTCAAGGCGGAATTTACACGGCTATGCAAGACAGAATAATCATAGTTAGGCATGATAGTATGTTCACAGCTATCAGAGCAAGATTCTTTTCAATTCATTTTACTTTTTCTTTTAATGAGTAATATTTCCACAGTCAATTAGTGATACGCGATTAACCTCTACATTTCAGTTGGATATGAAACAGATACATACCTTATGTGAGAGGAAACGAGGAAGGAAATACCCCTCGAATGCAACATTTGCACGACTATGATAGAGGAGAATCTGGAACAGTCTTTGTTTCCTCCTTCTTTCCCCACTACTAAAGTTCACATATGCAAAGGAAAAACAACTGATTATATTATATATATTCGCCAAAATAGTACAGTGGTAAGCCTGAGGCTATAATCTACTACTTTCTCTAAATTTCCTCCATATTACAAAAGCTCCCTCCTTTATATGAGAGTATACATTATCACCAAGCGTCGTGGCTTTTCAACATATAACCATCAACTAACACTTTTGTTTCGAACATTACTTCGACTAGGTATTTTCTCCCTTCATTGAAATGTTGTATTCGGTCACTGTGGCTGTCTCCTCACCGATACCTATCTAATATCCATCGGGTTTTTATGTCGAAGAAACCTTGGGCTTCGGAGACCTCCTTTATTTTTCCACCGAAATACCTCTTCCATCGATATCACTATGCCCCGTCGATGAATGGATCTATTGTCTCACCGAAGCGTTTCTTTATCCTCTCTTGTCGTCTTCCACCAATAAAGTTATATTGGTGAAACAACGCATATCGGAGACATGCCTTTTAGCCTCCTCGAAACCTATTTCCTCATCGATATATATATCTGATGTCCATCGGGTTTCATGTCGAAGAAACCTTGGGCTTCGGTAACTTCCTTTATCCTTCCATCGAAACACTTTTTCTATCGACATCACTACACTCCTTCGATGAATGGGTCTATTGTTTCATCGAGGCCATCTTTCCTTTGATGATTTGCTTCCACTATCATCTTTCATCGACGAGCTCATTAGTAATCTTCCTCGATAAAGTTGCATCGGTAAAACCACACATATCGGTAACATGCCTTTTAGCCTCCTCGAAACCTATTTCCTCATCGATATATATCTGATGTCCATCGGGTTTCATGTCAAAGAAACCTTGGGATTCGATAACTTCCTTTATCCTTCCATCGAAACACTTTTTCTATCGACATCACTACACTCCTTCGATGAATGGGTCTATTGTTTCATCGAGGCCATCTTTCTTTTGACAATTTGCTTCCACTATCATCTTTCATCGATGAGCTCATTAGTAATCTTCCTCGATAAAGTTGCATCGGTAAAACCACACATATCGGTAACATGCCTTTGAGCCTCCTCGAAACTCATATCCTTATCAATATCTTTTATCGATGTAGCTTCCTTCTGTTTGATCGATATCATTCTTTCGTTAAGAATGCTTATTTCGGTGAGTTTCCTTCATGTTGTGCCGATGGTATTATTTCCTCGGAATCCTTTTCCCGTCAATGAAAACCATCTCTTCTTTCTTCGATATCCTCTTTCGGTGGAATCATTTCTTTCGATGAGTCCCTTTTAGAGTTCATCGGTGTTACCTTTCCTTCGATACCCTTTTTATATCAATGAGACATCGATGGGTCTCATCGATACTATTTAAATTTTGGATATTTCGATAGAATGCTATTAGACTTGTTCGATAACTTATGGGTTATTACGGTATCAATGAAAATGATGATTTCCTCCAAAGATAGATGGCTTCTATGATTTAATCTCTCAAATCAAGATATTTTACTTAATTCAGATTTGATGCTCAACAGGTTCCACAAGCTACACCTTTAGTTTATGTCCTAGCACGTCACCGCAAGGAGGAAGGTTTATAAGAAAAGGACTGCATGCAACAGTCAAAGGGTTACTTCAAAGTTTGAATGAGAGGTTTGCCTCTTCGATGAAGGAGTTTCATAAAAATATGAAGAGAATCCATAAGGACATTTACAAAGCACCTCATGCCAACACCATGCAAACCACATGCAGAGTTTAGGCATGATAGAAGTTAGCATCAAAGCTTCTGGAGAGAAATTGTCATAGTCATAACAGTAGATATCCACATTTGGAGGTAGGGTTTTCAGAACCATATTTTAAAATTTTTGGTATCTTATTGTTTAAATCATGCATTGGATACGCCTACAGTAATGATTCAAGCAAAAGTTAGGTTAAAGGAGAAATCTGATTATCTATAAAAAATAATAGAGTTTCAGCTTTGTGTTATGACAACATCTATAAGTTTGTCAATACTTTCTTGCTCACCATAAGGGTTCCACATATTATTTAAAAGGGTTGATTGTCTTGCTAGATTTTCTTTTTCCTTGAAGTGAGCAAATCCCTAGGTCTCTTTTGTTCCCTAGGATAGCTTAGAAAGTACAGTCATGCAAAAGTCATATAGTGAAATCATCAAGAGTTTTTAATCCCAAAACAAATCTCAATCATAAATAAAAAAGGTGCAATAGTACGATTGACACAAACCAGATAAAGATCAAGTACGGGAAGCAGTGAGCAAGGTCTTTTACATATAGGGTAATAAAAGTAATGAATAGTGGCCCAAAATTATTCAAAAGGTCAAGAAATAGAGCAAGCTCGAGAATCAAATTCAAAAGACAAAGACATCATATGATCACTGAGCAGTGATCTGAAATGCAAATTATAGCAAGGTATTGTGACTATAAGATAGAAACCATCCTAGGAGCCTCCAATATATCAAAAGTTGAGAAAGTAGCAAGTTTACTGTACAAAGACAGTGATCACTATAAAGTTGCAGTCAAGTTCAAAGCATTGATTTGTGGGAACAAAGGGTTTCATATGGGGATATAGCAATCTCATGAAATATCATGACAGACATAATCATAATATAAAGAGTAGTCAAATCTTCAAGATAGATTGGTGATAGTGCAGTCATTCATTAATTGTTTTGGATATTTCAAGCTATGTTTTCCTAATAGATGGTCAAGTACAGAACAACAACACTCAGAAAATACAGTCTAGAGAGATTGCAGCCTATAGTAAAGCCAATAGGCAGTCATACCTAGGACCAAATAAAATGACAGTAATCAAGTCTACTGAGTGAAAAAGAGAAGGGTATAAGTTTCTAAAAGGTCTTTTCAAACCTTAACAACAAACAACACGTTATTGTTGCAACATTGTCAAAACTTGACAAGAACACCACCTTATAACCTCAAGAGGCATAGCAGTCATAGGGAAAATCATGTCAAATGTGCAACTCAATACAATAAATAATCTTAGTTTGTAGCCCTATAGCATCATAATGCAGTCCTTGACCAAGTATGCATACAAGAAACATCTAGTTCTATTAAGGCACAAGCATCAAAGTCAGAGGTTATGACAACTAGTCAAAAACATCAAGCACAAAAAGGTTAGTCTCAGTCACTAGAACACAATTTGCAACATGCATTAGGAGTTGTCCTCCTTACAAATAGTGCAACATTAAAAAGGTATTATCAAAGCTACAACCACAATTCAAAGAGGAAGCTTACAAAGATAGGACAAAGCTAGGTACAGTCATAAGTCAAGGCAAATACATAGTTGAAACTCAGTCCAAAATAGTGAAGAAGTGCAACAAACGACATGAGAAGTCTAAAGAAGTATTATAGCAATCATGAGTCAAGGATTAATGAAGAGATTTTTTGCATCCATGATACAATCCTTAAAAGCATCCATGATACAATCTCAAACACACTTTTTACTGTTCTCTTGGTGATTGTGCCCAATTGTGTATGTCTTGCTTATGTATGAAAATGGCATTTTGTAGCTTTCCACCGACAATGTATTTGAGATGTCTTTGATTTAGATATGGCATGAGCTTAGTCGTAGAATGAGACTAGGGAGTTGGACCATCTTAACCATGGTGTGGCTACATATGTATATAGTTTTGTGTATTCATTAAAGATTTTCATTTAATTTTAATCAACTAAAGAGCAATATTCATGACTTACAAGTAATAAAAAAACTTACAAGGATGAGGCATATTCATTACTTACAAGTAATAAAAAAACTTACAAGGATGAGTTATATCCATAACTTTTGTAGTCCTACCTTGGTTATCAACACTAGAAGCAACTCATATTGTTTGTGTACAAACAAGACAATATGGGAGTTCATTATACCCAACAACTTGTGGTGTTGTTGTTTGTGTTGGCTCCATTGGACCCTGCAATTGAGATTCAATATACATTATTCAATAAGATTAACTATGCAACATAATAAAATATTGAAAAGTGTGTTATCTTGTTGAGCTTCGCTTGGTTTCGAGAATAGTTTAATATTCTCTACTTAACAAGGCCAACCATGTGAAGGTGGAAGCTCATTTGGCCCCTCCCCCCCCCCTAACATCACTCTAAATTCCCCGTCAACATCTTATAACATTCATTAATTCATTATTTCTTTCTATCATTAATAAAATATAGTATTCATTCATTAATATCATATAACGTTCATTAACACATAACATTGATTAACATTAATTAACACACAACATTCATCAATATTATTTAACACATAACATCCATAACCATTAATTAGCACATAATTACATTCACTAACACATAAAAATCAGTCATTATCAAATAAGTTAGATTACAATCATTTCTTTCTTTGTTTTATCTTTGAAGCTATGAAAAGACTAAGTGGAACATCGGTTTCTTCATCATTTCCCCCATCTGCAGATGTTCCGCCAATTGCTCGTGATCTCGATGTATGCCCAGTCCTATACTGAGGACGAGGACACTGACGCGAAGGGGGGTCCTCTGCAATAACAAAGAAATGGGTTAAATTCAAAAAAAAAATTATTATTGTTACAAGTATTTCATTAATTTAGAGAACATAATTGTTGTGCTCTTTACCTGATGGGGCCACATCATTTTGTGTAGCCTCAACCTCAACATGTTGAACACCCTCTAGATCATCTAGAGTTGAAATACTAAAGGTTACATTAATGCTGAACACCAATTCCAATTATATTTGTTTAAAGAAATAACAGTGGTCCTCTTTACCTGAGTGGGGAACATCACGTTCTTGATGTTGTGTACCTAGATCATGCTCCACTTGCTCACCACCGACTACATGCTCTAAAATATTAACAAAAATGGTTACATTAATTACTACTCTAATTACAAATTAAGATGTTTAATTGTATTAATAGCTAAATAAATAAATTTGAATAGAAAATGAATACCTTCATGTGCAGGTGGTGTTTCACAATTAGTAGGCTACATTCCAATGACATGCACATTGTTATCATTGCTTGCTTATTTAAAACAAATTTAGACACTTTATGTTGGAACTCAACATCAATTAGATTATTGGTAAAGTATTCAATTTGAAACAACTTCCATTTAGCATATTTACCTGTGTGATGGATGCACTCGAATGTTGTGTATGCCCACTCAATTCTCATAGCCGATCAGCCACGACTGAATAGACTTGTTTGTAGGCAATTCTCTTATCATCTTCTGTGGGTGCTCTATTGAATTCAGAGCCTTGCATTTTTGCTTGGTACCGTGAATTTTGCTTGCATTGTTTGATTAAAAAAAAACTTTTGCAGTTTATTAATATTTTGATGCAATATTTTGTTTACATGAGATACTTACAATTCATGCAGCAAGTTTCATGTAACCACCCGAGCCAAGTTTGTGTTGCCCATGTTTTTCTTGCCTTGCCTTGGTTGCCTTTGATGTGTCACTCAATCTATAAAAAGTTTGAAATATGTTAGATTATATAAATATAAAGAGTAATTAATTAGTACATAGTTACATTCTTAATAGTATCCTATACCTTCTTCTGGCGTCTAGTGGTGTATTTCCTTTTTCCCTTTCAATTTTCTCCTTGGCATCCAAAACCAGGTCCTTCCACTCCCTCTTTGGAATCATGTGGGGACGCTCATACTTAAGGTTCCTCTCCAAATGGGTCTTGTATTGGTCCCTCACATACTTTAGATATGTGCCAACTTTTTCAAGGAGCTTGGTTTTGTCAAAGGTGTCATTTCCAAACCACTCAACCATTTGGTTTGTCAATTCATCTTTTAACCTTTTTTCTTGGTCATTCCACCTTTTAAAGCAAAAACAAACTTGTTAGATTCAGAAATGAACTGAAGCTACATTTATTACACTTCAAGAAATGGATCAAAGGAAAACTATTCTAGCAATGATATGAAATGAAAAGTGGATTAGGGTTAGTTCACATATGATGTACCACCTTTTATGTATGGTGGGCCCAAATATCTGCAATGCAATGTCACTAAGATGTTTATAGAAAATATCATTGCCTGCAAAAAAATCATGGGATCATTAGTCCAAAACGAGTGATCATAAAGTAAATTACAATTAGAGTATATATAATAATAATTTTTAAGTACCTAGAACCTTTTGTATCTTTAAGAGAATCATTTCTTCGTCGCTCACCACCAATGTGGCCTGCAACATTCCCGTACTGGCAATACGAGAAGACCTAGGAAATGATGGTATGTTATCAGCAGTAGTCGCCTCTGGCACATCCTCATGTGCATCTCCTCCTGCAAAAAATGAATCCACTATGAAATGGCATTAGAATTCAAAAAAGAACGCTTGAAGGGAAATAAACACATGACAGAAGATAGAGCAAAAGAGGGATCTACCAACAATGGGCAGGCCAATATGACGTGCACTAGAGGATGTCTGCATGCTACGTGTTACCGACATTGTAGTCGGCAATACAGGTGAGGGTAACCTCTGATGAGGCGGCGACGACATTTGCACAGTAACATTGACAACACCTAAAGAATAATACATTAAATATATCAAACATTAAATATATGAAAAGTGCAAGAATTGTAAACAAGGATGAACCTTTATTTTGAAAATTGACAGTATCAAGTATGATGTGTTTTGGGTACTCAGAGTGATAAGCCAAGCAAGTGATAATACAAGAAAATCGCCATCACCTGAAGATCCTGCAACACCCTGATCGTGGGAACGACTTTGATGAGGGTGGATAAATTGTTGTAAAAATAATACGTACATATTTTAGTTAATGACATAAAAGAGAATAAAATATAAACCATTATTGAACTTTTGTTATAATTAAATCTTTCACTACTACTTACTTGCAAGTTTTCTGCTGTCCAAATCAATAATTCCACCCTCTCTCGTATCTCATCAGTGATAGGATGCATGACTGCCAAAGAAACAATCTCTTTTCTATTTTTAATAAGAGGCATTTTAAAGAATTTCATAAGGTCTATGGGATCTTCAGGGTCATCATCGCTTAACCCTAATGATTCCACATCCCTAGAAAGGTGCTTAGATACTGCAACTCCCTTTCCCTTTCCCCGAACATCCGTCTGTGTCAAGAATATCATTAACAATTACAAAATTAGTATAAATCACTAAAAAAAAGAACATAATAATGTAACAGTTTGCTTCTATCTAATTTGTACAATTACAATGAGGTTTACTTGCTCGGTAGAAGTGTCGCAAGCTACATCTCTGTCTGCGATATGTGATGGATCCATGTCGACCTGTGACAAAGAAAAAATATAAAAAACGTTAGCGAAATTAAACCAATAGACTTAGCAAAAAAACTTCATAATAAAATGGTATATTGTATTCATTAATTGGAGGTTGGTTAATTTAAATGGTATATAGTACGTACCACCCCCATGATATTAACTTTGTGTGTATCTATACGATTCAAACTGTAATCGATTAGAAGCTCTTCACCTACACTTATTGATTTTATCGCACATACAAATACACGATTTCCCTCGCGCGCCTCAAATATGCAATTGGGTTGTTTATTAGTTGACCCAGGCCACGTACTATTTATAAAACCTGCAATATTCCCTGTTGCTTTTGGCCGACCATCAATGTATACAGCCACTCGTTTACTTTGATCATTATCTTTCTATTGTATATAATTTGCTGACAGTGTATACCTACGCATACTTTTTTTATATTTAACAATCTGCATCCAATGATTGTAATTGTAACAAGGTCCAACAAACTCCATCAATTTTGCAACTCTATTGTAACAGACCTTTATGTCGTCCATGAAAAATAAGTCTAAACCATGTAACGACGAAGGTGCTATGTGATATATCTTATCGTTAACACAAAAATCGGTGTTTATTGGAGAAAGTTCCTTGGGCACCCATTGTTTCTGTAGATGTCTGTACCTCAATGGCACCTCAATGTCGCCTTTGGTCTCATCATCATAAGAACATGACCCCCCTTGAGCAAGGAAAAATTTCATGCGTTTATTGAATTTTCTTCTAATCTTTTGACCTCTTGTTGATCTCCCTATTGTAGACCTACTACATGTGTCACTTTCATTTTCTATTACTGCATTTTCCTCACTAGACGAAGACAGATCTGACAAATACCTATTTGGGGGTACCTGCACTCCATGAAATGAGAGAGTTAATTGGTAATGAGAGAGAAATTTTGCAAATGAGGGTAATGTTGATGAAGAAGTCAGCCCTAAAGTTGATTTTGGGATGAAAATTGGAATAAGTCCAACCGGGGCCTCAAGTGTTGATAATTGTATTAGATTTGCTGCTAATGTCAAGGTTTGAAAAACTGAGGAAGTTTTTTTTCCAAGTAATTTTAAAAAAATAAACTGTTTCTATAGGGTGTATTGACTAGTTATACCTATCCATCCATGAGACTGTGCAGGATCCTCGTCAAAGGGGTTCAGGGTCCTGTACAATGTAATTCAATTATCTTATGTTTGCTAAAAATTACATAGTACACAACATGAACAACATGAACTTTGTAGACAAAAAGTGTATTAAATAATAAAAAGATGTTGTCATCAAAATCATTGTAAATTTTTTAATTCCTTACCTTTACTTTATGTAGACTATGCAGGATCCTCAACTAAATGGTTGACAATGTTTGTATTCAATGACCTGTTCCCACCAAGGGTGACAACATCACACAGGGACTGTACCTAAAATCAACACCATCAATTGAGCATCATAAGCATTACTACATTTGTAAGTTTATAAACAATAAATACATACGTATCATAAGCATCAAAAGCATCACATGATGTGTCATCATATATGTAATTGAGCATCACAATTAGCATCACATATCATGTGTCATCATAAACATGTAATCCATCACATATGTATCATAAATCACCATCCATCACATAGGTAATAAACAATCCATGTTCTATAAATAAACACAAAGTTTTAAAAATGTCACAGGCATCATCATAAACATGTGATCCATCACATATGTATTTTAAATCAACATCCATCACATAGCTAATAAACAATCCAATTTTCATAAATAAACACAGTTTAAAAATTGTCACATAAATAGTCACTCTCCCTATCTCCATCTCCATATTAAAAGGTGCATCATGAATTAATTATGTAATGGCATTAGAATTCAAAACATAATGAATTAATTATGTAAAAAAAATTCTATCAAGAAGTCAATATTAAATATTAAATATTAAATAGATAATATACTAATCGCATACCTCATTCATTGTCATCATCATCATCATCATCATCATCATCATCATCATCATCATCCTCCTCCTCCTCCTCCTCCTCCTCCTCCTCCTCCTTCTTCTTCTTGAAACTGTCGATAAACTGTCGATCGTGATCATCATCCACTTCATCTTCTACTTCTTTGGTATCTTCTTCTTCTGTATCTTCTTCTTCCATCACATTATACTTTATCAGCCTTCTTCTTGGATCATGTCTAACAACAAATGACCAATTCGATTTATGTGGAACCTCTAAGTAAAATACTTGCTCACATTGGCTTGGAAGAACATAGGGCTCATCCCCAACTGGTTCAAATGACCTTGTATTTAGAATTATAAAACCATTATCATGTTCAATAACAGTTCTATCAGGATCATTTTTATTCAATCGTAGCCTGTACCATTTGACGATAAACAAAACTAATTTGAAGGAATTAAAGTCACATGCAAGTATATCATCCAAAATGCCATATTATCAATTTTGAGACTGTTGAGGATGTATGTCATTTCTCGATGAAATATTTATCACCTCAAAGACTGCAATGATGCTAGAATCACAAGTTTTCTTCGTCTCATCAAACTTTTTTATGCAAAATTTATGACCATTGCAGCATATAGCGTTGTGGTGTTTGACCTACGATATGTCAAACATGTAAAATTTATTGCATTGTGAGTTGATAAACATATAGGTGATTAATAAATTTATACGTACCTATTTATCTCTTAAACCATATGCTAAATCAATTTCCCTTTGCGTAACATTGGAATCTCCATTACGATGTGCTTCTTTAACCAATGAAGCCACACCTTCCCATGTTAACGTGCATCCAGAATGTTGACAACGTTCAATCCATACCGTCATCCAATCAAGATTGTTTGCAATATACAAATGTAGTGCCTCCCACTCGCAACCAACTGTACAAAAAATAAATAGACGTCTTACAATCGATTTATTTTGACGATTAAGAATTAATTAACTACAATAACATCTTATAATTACCTCTTACTTTCCTCAATCTACCTTTCCCTGTCAAGTACTCCCCTTCAAATTTGTTAATGGTGTTGGGATCCCAAATGCGATCCACGTGGATCTTTGCTGCAAACTTAGGAAGATATTCAGAAATGTACACCATAGTCTGGTATATCATATATCTCTCCACCATAGAACCCTCAAGATGTGCTCTTTATCGAACCAAAGCCTTCAAAAATTTCAAGTGCCTCTCAACCATCCACATTGACCTAGTGTGTACAGGTCCACACAATTCAATCTCCTCAACTTGGTGTATGAGGTAGTGTTCTTGTGCATTGAAAAACGCTGGAGGTAGACACTTTTGCATTTCACACATTAAATGAGGAATTTTTCTCTTCCAATATTTTATATCCTCTTTATGGATTTCTTTACATGACAACCACCTACAAGGTATTCAAGACGCAAAAAAATATATTACATAACAAGTAAAACAAATCGCAAATATAATATCTATACAACGAACTAAACAAATATCACTACTTACCTCATGTATTTTCCAAGATCATATATGACTTGCTTGACATTATTGTCGAAGTCGTCTAGGAGAGATAGAGGTAGAACGTACTGCAACAATTATAAAATTATCTTTTCATTTTTTGGTAACATAATAAAAAAGTACACGTACGCGTAGTACTTAAATACATACTAAAAACACAAGAGCATGAATTACCTTAATGAAGGTATGCCAATCATGCATTTTCATCCCTAGCCCAAATTCACTTTTCTTTGATATGAGAGTGTTTATGTTCACACCAAATCCTGTGGGAAATCGAATTTTTCGTATGACTTCTTTTATAGCATTGCTTTTCTAGTCCGTTAATAACCAAGGAAGCTCACTTATATTAATCTGGTCTCCATGGCTATTTGATTGAATGACATTTATCATTGCATGATTGGAATCCTGAATATCACTACATATTTTGACAATTTTTTCTTTGTCACGCTTTCCATCCAATATTTTCCATATTGTCTTTGTTATATTCTTTCCAATATGCATACTATCAAACAAATGAACAATTTGTAACTATTTGTAGTAGGGCAACCTACTAAATTGTTGGGGATAAATTTTTAGTCCCTTAGGAAGGCGGTCATTTATGCCTTCACGACCTTCATGATCATCAATCACATCATCAGTAAACAAAACAAAATAAAAAAGATGTTTTATGACAAACCAATAGATGGAATGGCATTACCTTGACAATTAATTCTATTATATTCCAACTTCCACAGGTGAGGTGTCATTCTTCGTGGCTTTGATGTATTCTCTTCTTTCCCATTGAAAAGATGTTTTCCAGTATTTCAATACTTATCATTTTTGTGAAGAAATTGTCTATACTCATCAAACACCTACTTTCGTAAAACTTTTTGAATGACGAGATTTCATCTTTGGAGCACAAACAGGACATGCAAATTTTCCCTTTGTTTGAAGACCTACAAGATAATGTATAATTGGATTAAATATGATAAATTTTTTAATTATAATTTTCATACACAACTTAAACACTATAACATACCACAAAAATGTGTTAGCCCCGAGGCATCGTGTATTGTCCATAGAAGCATCGCATGGAATTGAAATTGTCTTTGTCCTATTGGTCTAGAGACGTCATACATAGTGACACCATTCCATAACTCCAACAACTCCTCGATAAGAGTCTCGATATATACATTCATATCTTTAACTTGGTACTTACCTAATTGAATGAACAAAAACATTACATAATTATTATGACCATTTTACTGCAATATTTATAATTAAATTTAGACGACTATATTTAAATGATAAAATACCTGGAACAATCATTGCCAACATTATGTGCTCCCTCTTTATTGACATCCATGGAGGAATGTTATTGTTGATAACAAAAACAGGCCACACTGAGTAAACAAGTCTCATCTCTCCAAATGGATTGACACCGTCCGCTGCCAATGAAAGCCTGAGATTATGAGGTTCTTATTTAAAGTGTGGCCACTTTTCCTCTATGTCCATAAATGTTAAACCCTCTGTAGGCATTCGAATAATGTCTGATGCCCTGCAAAATGGACAAGGTTAGTCTAAGATAAACAACACAAAACACACAAGAAAATCGTTAGTGTTATTCAATCAAAAACTAATCTAAATAGGCATATCAAGAGAGACACTAAAATCATGCTAATATATCTAACTAATGAAATAAAGATAATGAGGCATCTCCAAATGCATCTTAGCATGCTCTTAGCTCCTTCTCCCTTGTTCCTCTCCTCTCCAAGTTCCAAAATAGTGTAGCTCTCAGCAGTTTTTTGCACTATGGATGCTTATGGAGGATTGAGATTGAAATATTGCTCTAAATGTTAATAAAGAAGCTAATATTAAGCTATTGATGCTAAAATGATTTATTTTAACCAAAATGACAATACATGAGTTTTCTATGCTAAATGCTCTCTAAAATGCCTATAGCTTAAATGCATACAAGTTTTCAAGATCTGGATTATGAAGAAATGGGCTTTATTTATAGGAAAAATGGAGCAATGGATGGTTGAGATTGAGTAATCTCAACAAGGGTCAGGATTGAATAATTTCAAATCCATTGGAGGGCTTTCAACCCAATCCCAAGATGACAAGTGTCAATGTGATATAGGTTGAGAGGAGAGGGAATAAGCATTAAATGCTTGACATGACTTTGGGAGTTAAAGTCAAGGTTAGTTGAATGAATAAACTCTTTATTCAAAGAATAAAGTTTTTATCCAATGGATAACTCTTGTGCAAATGTGAAAAGGATGAATATGGTCAAAACAATAAATGTTTGGGGAGACAAATTTGAAATAACCATAAATGGTTATGTAAGAGCCATAAATGGTCATGTAAGAGCCATCAGTGGTCTTGGAAGACTTTGGGGGTTAATTTGTTTGAACACACAAAGCATTAAATGCTTTTCAAAGACTTTGGAGTCTTTGAGAAGTGACTCCATTTTGCTTAGGAATGTGACAATAATTAGGGGATGGATTAGGCTAATTAGGAAGGGGTTAGAAGAATCTAGAAGGGGATTAGATTTTGCAAGTGGATTTGGTGGGTGAGGGAAAATAGGATTTTATTTAAAATAAAAATTCATTTATTTCAATAAATATGTGCAAGTTGCATTTGTAGGAAAATGCAAGTGGGGTGGGGATAATGATTTAAATAAATGTTTTATTTAATTTATTTAAAAGAGGAAAAGGGGATTTTATTAAATAAATAGATTTTATTTATTTAATTGATTTGAATTTGATTTAATGAATTAATTAAAATAAATTGAATAATTTATTTAATTAATAGAAGAATGTTTGTGGATGAATTAATTAAATATTAATTTAACTAACTGGTGGCTAGTGGATTTTTAATCACATAAATAGCATTTATTTATTCAATTAAGCTGGACAAATTCGTGTGACTACATTTGCCCCTCTTTGAGACGGTGCGGTTTATCGCGTCGTTTCAAAGAAAGAAAAACTAGTGTGAAGAAATGCCCCATAAAATGTAAATTTAATGGGTGGTATGCCCCCTCGAGAGATGGGCCGAATTTTTTTGAAAAATCGGGCGATCTCTCGAAAAAGAATGAAAATTGGCAGGGTGGTAGAAGAGAAGGAGTTAGTCATACTGGTGAAAAAGAGAAGAAAATGGGGGGAAAATGGAGGAATGGGGGGCTCGGGAAGTTCACGGGGACCACGGCGGTGAGCGGGGGGAAGTTATGGTGATGGCGAAGGGTATAAATGGGGTGAAAGGGATGAAAACAGGATTATTTGTGACCGCGACCAGTGTGAAACCAGAGCTCTGATAGGGACATTTTGGAGGAGTGAGCAGCAGTCAGGATGCCGATACCAATTGCAGAGCACAGGTTTGAGTGAGTCTGACGGTTCCAGCTCCCAGACGACTACGGACCAGCGGTACGCAAATTCAAAATTTTAATTTTTATGCATTTTTGATACGTTTTAGCTGAGTCCAAGTCAAGTTGGAGCAAGAGCGCTGAAACTACGGTTTTGGTGCTTTTGCTCCATGAACTAGCGCTACTGCACCGCAAAGGCACTATTGCCCCATTGTTTGAGCGCTTTGGTTTTTTTGTAGCGCTATTGTATGCAAGTTTAAGCGTTGTTGATAAATAAGCGCTATTGAGGGCATGATTGAGCGCTTTTGAACTTTATGAGCGCTACTGTATAGTTGTTTTAGCGCATTTATAGTTTGAGCACTATTGGATAGCTGATTGAGCGCTTGTGTTAGGGGTGTAGTGCTATTGTTCAGAAACTAGTGCTTTTGTTGGTATAATAACGCTTTTGTTTTAGGATAAAGAGATGCCCCAGTTTGGATGAAGAAAAATCTCCCGATGCCAATGATGGATGGATGGTGATGTGAAGTGGGAGTTATTTTGAACCATAGCAGCCTGATGAGACTTAGGTCATTAGGATAAATGCCTGTTGAAGTCTAGGTTGCCATGGTTGCTTACCTGTTGAGACCCGAAGATACTTGATCAAAGTATCTGTTGATAGTCTAGGTTTAAACTTAAGAAAGTTTGAAAACAAAACAACTGATGGTGATTGATGAATATCCATGTGCAGGAGGAGCTGGGTGTGTTGCAATTACGTGAGCGACATCCTACGACACAGGGGTTGTGGGATCCATTGACATAGACAGAGATAGACTGCATTGTTGTGACGGGACTATATGAGGTGATGCACATGCCCGTGATTCGTATGAATCGCGGATTGATCACAACATTAGCAGAGCGGTGGCACAGTGAGATGTGCACCTTCCATTTGGTACAGGGGGAGATGACAGTGACCCTAGAGGATGTGTGGCGCATCCTGCGGATTCCGATTCGGGGGGAGCTAGTCGCATATGACAGATCTTGGGGGACGCTTGCAGTACAGAGGATTTTTGATGATGACGTTTTCATTGATGATGGCTCTGTTGCTTGGGAGGAGATAGCGGCATTATATGAGCCTCTTCTAGCAGTTTTGTCCAGCATTGTGGGAGGATTACTATGTCCGGATAGGCACTCACATGGTCTAGTCGTCAGATGGGGACAGGTGATAGAGATGATGATGACCGAGGGGACCCGATTTGCGTGGGGGTCGTGCATGTTGGCGCACCTGTACCAGGAGCTCCATGAGGTGGTTTACCGGGAGAGGGGTTCCTTAGCAGTGGGCATGACGCTGCTACATATTTGGGCTTGGGAGCACCTACCAGTGACTCGACCGGTGAGTCTGAGATTTCGGGCAGTGGATCAGCCGTACATGTTCATGTATAGCGGCATGATGAGTCAGCCCCACTTGGGGAAGTTAGAGTGGTGGCAACGGGCATTAGATGATCTAGATACAGTTATATGGCGGCCATACTTGGAGTGTGAGCCATGGGATGATGACGCAGAGGCACTGCCTTATGTTTTTATGACTCGATTCCTCATTGGGAGGACCTCATACCATGTGGAGAGACAGGTTCCCGGGAGAGTGCTGAGATAGTTTGGGCGGCAGCAGGGACTGCCCAGTGGTTCAGGAGAGTATGCTCGAGTTATTCGGGAGAGGTACGCATGGGGGCTAGTGCTACCATATGATCAGGCATTGGCAGAGTTCCAGACATTGCAGGCGAGACCGTGGGACATACGATCGAGGGTCGTGGATGCAAGTGTTACAGATGAGTACACGCAATACCGGGCAGCGCACCCGATCTTACGGATATCTGATCCAGCAGAGTCGATCCTGGATTTTGAGGATGAGAGGGGATGGAGACGGAGGAGGGCAGGAGGTCGAGGACCGAGGGCAAGTGGTGGAGGAGGAGGTGGTGGAGGAGGAGTTGGTGGGTTGGGGATGCAGAGTTAGCGGAGAGGGAGAGGTGGACTGCCTCTACAGATATCACAGGGACCATTGATACAGGGAGGAGTTCAGCTGAGTGGGAGGGGGATGGAGAGGGAGATCCCGATGGATAGAGGGGAGGGGACTACTGGAGAGGGTGGTGCAGGGGAGGCAACTATGGATACCGGGGAGGGAGCCATTGGAGATCTGCGAGATCATATGATGGTACGTTTCCAGACTTGAATAGAGGATTTGGAGGTGGAGGTGGCAGCTAGAGATGTGCAGCTCTTTGCATGGGAGTCAGAGCTGGCGGTGGTGCTGCGGGAGAGGGATAGTGCAATGGAGAGATTGACAGAGCTGCAGGAGAGAGTGTGGGTTGGAGTAGGAGCACAGGGGCCTACAGGGGAGGTGATGAGGGAGATGCGACAAGCACAGGCAGAGATAGACTACTGGCGGGGTTTATATGAGTAGGTGGTGCTAGTTAGTCAGCGAGCTTTCAGTTATTCTCAGATGCGGCAGGCTAGATCAGAGTGATCGCAGAGGGTGCAAAGTAGTGGGGGTGTGATGGGTCCACTGCGGAGGGAGAGATCAGGGGATGCAGGAGGGAGTGGTGGTTCGATGAGGCCTCCATGGAGAGATGGATCAGGTGGTGCGGGCACCAGTGGGAGAGCAGGTGGCGATGGTGGTGGTGGTACAGCATCTGGCCAGAGTGGCATTTGAGAGAGCATTTTTGCATATATGTATTGTATCATTGTTTATTTTTTGGACTGTATCTTGGATGGCTCTTGGTAGCCGATTTTGTAGACTTCATTGTACTCTGATATATGAGATGATATATATGAGGAGATCCCATATTTTGATGATATGCAGTTGATTATGTATGGATGTTTATGCAAGATGATGAGTTTATTACTTAGATGGATATGTGTATATGTATGCATTGATGAGATGTTTCTTATATGTATGTTTTTATGATGATTTATGATGTTGGATACTGACATATGAATGCAGGTATAGATATGTATGATTTGTTTGATTTTTTATGTAATGCTTTATGTATGTAATGCCATGATGATGAGGTATGCTTATGATGATTTATGAACAAGATTTTGGTGTTTCCTATTTTGATATAATGATGAGATAATGATATACAATGATGTTAAGGCAATGTTTGAATGAATGATTTTATGTATGGATATGTATCTAGATGTTTTTGTTAAATGAATGCAATATGAATAAACAAAATGTAAAGTACAAATGTTTATATGATAATGCCTAAATGAATGCATATGTAAAATGGATATATACAAAATGGTATGAACCAATGTGTTTTTGGAAACAAATGGATTTATGATTTTAAATGCTTAAATATGATTTAAGTAAAAATGATGATGTGATGGTACTATAACTTATGGTTTTAATAACTGCACCTTAATGCAATTAAAAAGAGGATAATAAATGTAATGTGAAATGAATCCTAAAATGAGCCTAATAAGATACTTTAATAAATGGATGAATAAATGCACTTTTTCACTAATGAATGGATGCAATAATAAATGATAAAGGATGATGAAATGATGATGGATAATTGACACTAAATGAATGCCTAGTAAATGATTTGAAACAATCAAAGACAATTTGATCTCACGAATGAATCTAATTATTTATGATTGATGCAATGATGCAAATGATTAATGAAAACTAATGTCAAGAAAATGAACTATATGCAAAGTTAAAAATGACATGAATGTACTTAATGCAAGATGCACCTAAATGTGATGATGATATGACCATGAGGAATGCAAGGTTTTTAAGACTTTGCATGATGCATTGATGATGTATCAGAGTACTCGGTCATGATTGTATCCAAGACCAGCTTTAATGGTCATTTTTACATATAAAGCCTACATATGAATGAGTGAATGGATGGGTGATATGCAACGGAATGCAATATATAAACAAATGAGATGAAATGATGATCCATAGTGCTCTATTTTCATCATTGAGCTTTAAAATGTTGGAAGAGAATACAAGCATCTTGATATAATGATTCAAGATGACCTAAGTATTTCTTACATGGATTTTATATAGCAAGTTAATACAAACGACTTGATATAAGGGTTGACTTGTCGACCAGAGTATTGCTTGCGGAACAAACAAGGATTATCTCCGTTCATGCATGACTTGGATCGTCCTCCTTGATCTTAGGCTGATCATATCCTGAGACAAGTGCATACCGTACTAAGAGATAAAAACCTTTATCCAAATTGGATGAGGTAGGAGGAACCAAAGGAAGAGCAATGTTCCTGTAAACAAACAGTATATACATAAAGAATAAAGAATAAGGATCCTTGGTAATGGTTCATGCTCATATGGTCGAGGTATACGCTGTAGTCAGCAAGCCGTAATGATCTATGACTGTATTTTTGCCTATGATCACGTAGCTTAGTGAACTTCCCACGTAGACACCATTAGTACATGCCCCAAAACTTCATCGGAAATAATGCGCAGATGATACAAAATAATGCTGAAAGATCCTGATACAGATAAACGAATGATTGTACTCACAAACCAACAAAGTATTTGATAGCTTAACATAATTTTCTTGTCAAATAAAATGTCACTCTTGTCTTTGTTTTGGTAAGGAAGGATGCATCCTTGTTGAAGACAGTTTTGAGTGTTGATGAAAATTGTGTGGTTGATTGGTAAATGGTCCTCGTGTGAGTATTTTGTCAATGTTTGTTTTGGTATCTGCATGGATGAGTATGTACAAGGTGTTGCCATGTTTTTGTGTGATTTTTTATGGTTTTTCGATGTTTTTGGACTTTTGTGAGACATTTCTGAATGTTTTTGGATTTTGTGAGTCATTTTTGAATGTTTTTGGATTTTGTGAGATAATTTTGAATTTTTTTTTGATATTTTGATGATTGTTTGGAATGAAGAACTTAATGAATCATAAAGCAATGTAGAATCCACTTCCATCAATAGGTTAAGGGTATTGCCCCCATTTTAGACATGACTATGAAAAAGCGGGATGCAAGACGCATGGAGTACTTTCTTAATTGCAAATGAATAACAAGCCATGGTCTTGGATGGATGGATGTATGTATGAAGTATATGTGATTGCAACAAGTCTGAAAGACAATGGAGTCATAGCCTTTACGAGTGGCGCCTGTTTGCCAGGTTTTCACCATCGTACTTACCCAAGGTGCCGCCGAAGTGGTTGTTCACCGTTTTGGATGTATGATTTTCTCTTACTTTTTTTGTTGTTTTTGTATTTTCTTCAGGTCATTTATTTGGATGTTTTTGGTATTTTCTGGTATGTAGGGGAGCCTAATGCTCTATTCAGCTTAGGTATAAAACCGTTTGAGGTGCATGCTGTTGATTGGATCTACAAGTGGTTCTCCTTCTGATGTAGCCAACTGATATGCCCCGGACCCGAATACAATAGTGACAACATATGGGCCTAGCCAGTTTGATTCAAACTTGCCCTGATGTTCTCTGTTTGGTTGATTACGAGGATTCTCTCATAGAACAAGATCACCTACCTCAAATGTACGAGATCTAACTCGGTGATTGTAGCTTCTACTCATGCGCTGCTGATAGGCTTTGAGGTGATTATATGCAGCTTGTCGCTTCTCATCAAGTAACTCTAAGTCCTGAAGACGGGATACTCTATAGGATTCGTCATATATTAGTTTATGCAAGGAAACCCGTAATGATGGTATCTCGACCTCAATAGGCAAGATAGCTTATGCACCATAGACCAATGAATAAGGAGTTGCCCATGTAGGGTTTCGAATGCTAGTCCGATATGCCCATAGTGTTGGATTCAGTTGAACATGCCAATCACGGCTGACATCATTGACTGTCTTTTTTAGGATTCTTAATATGTTTTTATTTGATGCTTTGGCCTAACCATTGCCTTGTGGGTAGTAGGGAGTGGAAAAGCGATGTTGGATGTGATATTTCTCACAAAGTTCACGGACATCCTGATTTTTGAAAGGAAGACTGTTATCTGTGATGATGGACATAGGCACACCATACCAGCAGATGATGTAGTTAAGGATGAATGAGGCGATTTGCTTGCCGGTGACTTGGGTAAGTGGAACAGCTTCGATTCACTTTGTGAAATATTCGGTGGCGGTAATAATGAATGTGTGGCTGTTGGATGAAGATGGATGGATTTTACCCACAAGGTCAAGACCCCATTGATAGAAAGGCCATGGTGTCATGATTGGTTGTAGTTCTTGGGCTGGTGCATGTATCAGGTCGCCATGAACTTGACATTTCTTGCATTTTCTGACAAAGTAGTAGGAATCTTTTTCCATAGATGGCCAATAGTATCCATTGCACAGGAGTTTCTTAGCTAGTGATGGACCACTTGAGTGAGTCCCGCAAATTCCCTCATGGACTTCTTCCAAAGCCTTTGTTATCTCACCTTGTTCCAGACATCGAAGGAGAGTACCATCAAGACCGCGTCGGTATAGGGTTTTAGCAATAATGGTATATTGAGCAGTTTGGCGAATAAAGGTTTTACGTTGGTTATTTGATTGGTTGGGAGGAAGGGTGTGATCGCGGAGATAGGTGTAGAACTCACCATACCATGGGGATTCAGAACCGACAAGGTGACATATCATTTTGGCTTCGGGGATATCATAAGCGGGGATCCAAAGCTGTTCTACCAAGAACTCGTAGCGTGTTGAATTATGTGGAAGATCTAGTAGAGATGCGATGGTGGCCATAGCGTCAACAGCTTGATTCTGATCTCTTGGTATCTACTCAAAAGTGATAGTAGTAAATGATGTCTTTAGTTTGTCCACCATTTGCTTATATGGCATGAGTTTATCATCCTTGGTCTGATATTCATCTGTTGCTTGTCGAATGACCAGTTGGGAGTTACCATATACTTGTAGTTCTTGTAATTTCCATTGTACGGCTAATCGGAGTCCCGTGATCAAGGCCTCATACTCTGCTATGTTGTTGGTGCATGGAAATGTGAGCCTGTAAGACTTCGGGATGCTATCACCTTGAGGTGTGATAAACAGAATGCCTACCCCCAAGCCATGCCTAGTGTATGAACCATCAAAGTATAGTTTCCATGGTTGTGCTGTTGTGATCATGAATATCTCTTCATCTGGAAAATTGGAAATGAGAGGTGTGTCGGCCAACTGATCTGCAATAACTTGACCTTTGATAGCTTTACGGTCTACATACTTGATGTCAAATTCACTTAGAATCATCACCCATTTGGCCAAGCGACCTGTCAATGCTGCTTTGCTGAGTAAATACTTGAGTGGATCAATCTTTGCAATGAGTTGTACTTTGTGTGTTAACAGATAGTGCCTCAGTTTAGTAGCTGCTAAGATTACTGCTAGGCAAGCTCGCTCAATAGGTGTGCAATTGAGTTCATAACCAATCAGTGTGCGAGAGATGTAGTAAACAACACACTCTTTTCTTTCTGTATTATGTTGTGCCAGTAGTACACCCAAGGCTGTACTTGTTGCTGAGATATAGAGTAACAACGGTCTACTTGGATCTGGTGGCATCAGCAATGGCGGATTCATGAGATAGTCTTTAAGCGTCTAAAATGCTTGCTGGCATTGGGCATCCCACTGAAAGCAGCTGTTCTTATGTAGCAGGTGTGTGAATGGGTGACACTTATCAGCCAATTGTGCAATGAATCTTCGGATGGATTGAAGTCGCCCTTGTAATGTCCTTAGCTGACTGATATTCTTTGGTGGTGGCATATCCATAATTGTTTTTACCTTTGCTGGGTCGACCTCAATACCTTTGCTTGAGACGATGTATCCTAAAGCTTCCCAAAGGTTACTCCAAAGACACATTTCTTTGGGTTAAGTCGAACATGGTATTGTTCCAGTCTATCAAAGATTTTATCTAAGATGTGGAGATGCCCTTCTCTGGTGAGTGATTTTGCTAGTAAGTCATCAACATAATCTTCCATCATAGTATGCATCATGTCATGGAAGATGGTGGTCATTGCTCTTTGATAGGTTGCTCCTGCATTCTTGAGACTGAAAGGCATTACATTCCAGCAATATGTGCCCCATGGACATGTGAAGGTTGTCTTATGTTGATCTTCTGGTGCGATCTTTATTTGATTGTATCCTGAAAAGCCATCCATGAGTGAAAGCATGGCATGTCCTGCTATCAGATCCACTATGATGTCGATATTTGGAAGGGGGAAGTAATCCTTAGGATAGGCCTTATTCAAATCTTTAAAGTCAGTACAAATGTAGATGCCCCCTTTTGGTTTGCCGATAGGCACAATATTGGAGATCCATTTTGCATAATCAATTGGTCTAATGAAACCAACATCTAGGAGTTTCTTGAGTTCTGCTTTGACTAGCACTGCAATCTGAGGATGCATCTTACGAAGCTTTTGCTTGACAGGTTTGACTCCTTCTGCTACGGTAAGGTGATGCATGACTAAATCAGGATCAAGCCCAGGCATGTCTGCATATGACCATGCAAAGTTGATCTGATGCTTCTGAAAGAACTCTATAAACTTAGGCTGTTCTTCTGGAGTGAGAAGAGATGCCAAATGTACGAGGTGAGGATTTTCAAGAGTCCCCACATTGTATTCTTTGGTTTCCTCGACGAGAATCGTTGATCGTTCCTGTTGTGTACTATCAGGAAGAATGTCAAACCCTTCATCCTCAGGCGCCTCAGAGAGGTTTTCACCATTGGATACGCTCTTTCTTTTTACTTTTGTCGGATCAAAAAGTGCCACAGTGTGGTTTTCACTGGAAGATCCATGTTTGATTGTTATATTTTTGCAACTGAAAGGTTTGGCATCTGCCCCGAATTATGCTGCGCTATTAAGTTCAATGGCGAATCCAGCTTTGTGATCCCCGCTTGGTAGGTTATCCCTTAATTCCAAAAAGTCAATGATGGCCTCATCATTTTGGAAGAGGTCAAGACATGGGGGATTTGGTTGGTTCCATTTGATGAGTTTAGGGTGGATAATGGGCATTACTTCATCGATTAGGTTAAGTGCGTTAGATGTATCAGTGAGGGTTAAGATGTTATGGTGAAGGTCGTTAATGGTACTCTCCCTATCAGAATCAGGCGTAGGATGAGACGTACGGTCTGTGGAAGATGTTTCTAGTTCAGGAACCCAAGTGGTCTTTATCTGTACTTCTCCATAAACAAGGATGTCTTTGTGTGGCGGAGGTAGTGATGTGTCTTCCTCATCTGAAGTGTTAAGTTGTACAGAATCAAATTCCCACTCATGTGAGTCAGTCTCTGAGTCACTTTCCAGCATCCGATTACTATACCATACCGGGATGTCTTTTGAGTTAAATATTGCAGGTGTGATTGGTTGATGTACCTTTGTAGTGATCGGTGCCGCAGGAAGATTGATGGGGGTAAAAAAATATGGTACCGGGAGTATTGGTAATATTGACTCAGTTGCTTCTGCCGGAACTGCTGGTGCTATAGATGCTGCTACAGGTTCTGATACAGTTATTGCTGCTAATGGTGCTGCTAATGGGATTACGGGTTCGTTTGGTGGAATGAGTGGCATTAGTGATGGTTGTGTTGGGGTTTTGAGCCTCGACGGGGCAGTTGGGATGGTGTTTGAGGCTGCTTTGATAATGAAAGGTGTCCTTTTTGCAGTAGGCGGACAAAATGGTTTGTTGGATTTTCCTTTGAATTTTAGTTTAGGAAAGATCTATTTTTCAAAGCCTAGGCTTGTGTTACCTTTGGGCTTTAATTCTGGCAGCAGAGGTTCATGTCGTCATTGTTTGCAATATCCCAAAGCACTCTGACCATCATACCCCATTCTTTGCATAATGAGGAGACCTTTGCCATACTGATCCGTAGGAATTTTAACTTGCGGTATATCAGTGGTGATGGGATCTTTATAGATCCAGTCCGCCAAGTCCTCATCTTGGGTTTCTTCTTCTTGACTCTTTCCAAGGATGAAAGGCGTCAAAGCAAATGCTGGCGTGACTAGTGGTTGTTGGAGTACCTGTTGTGGTTTACCATGTGTTCTAGGAGAAATGGGCATTTGTCCCACACAAAAGAGTTGACTCAAGTTGTATTCCCCAGGACCTTCTTCTGCTATTTTCATTTTAAGCTTTTCTTGCTTTGGTATAGTGGTGTTCGAACTGGTAAGAGAGGCGGGACTTATATATGATGTGGAGGAAATGGCTTCTCTATTATTAGGAATGGTAATCTCTGGTTGATGGCTGATATTATGGCAATACACAAAGGGATTGGCATCGCCCAGGATTGTGATCTCTACACCGTTATGTGGGAACTTGATACATTGATGATAGGTAGATGGAACGGCTTGCATGGCATGTATCCAGGGTCTCCCTAACAATAGATTGTATGGCAGAGGAAGGTCCAGAACCTGACAAATGATGTGCTTTACCACGGGGCCCACTCAGATTGGTAGTACCACAACTCCTTTGGATGAACGCTTTGCATCGTCATAGGCTTTGATTGTGATCTTCTTGCGAGGATCCACTGATTCTACTACATATCCCAATGCTGTGACCAACTGTAATGTACAAATATTCAGGCATGCTGCATTATCGATCAAGACTCGCTTGATCCTATGTTGGTTGATAAAGCCTTCAATGTGTAGTGAAGCATTATGAGGTTGTTGGAAGGAAGAGTTGTCACTTTCGGAAAAAGTGAGACAAGGTGACGACTTTAGACTTCCAACCATGGCTTGAAATTGGTTTGTATTCAGATTTGTAGGGACTGACGCCTCTTGGAGTGCTTGATCCAAGATAGTTTTATGAGATGGTGATAGGCGCAATAGTTCTAAAATGGATATAAGCGCAGGCATTTTGTCTAATTGTTCCACAAGATTGTACTGCTTTGGGATGGAGGTGGTGCCTTGTGGAGCTGCCTTTATGGTGACCTTGCCACGACGTGTAACAACATTGCAATTTGAGTTGGGATTTTTGAAGGTTATAGTTGCAACTTGTTCACTGGCATCATACAGATGATTTACAGTGTAATTATACGTAGCCTGTGTATAATCAGTGGTATCAGCGCCTCGCCTGGAAGTGGAAGGACCCCTTTGATCTTGTGATGGAAGTGGATTTTTGAACATCAGATGATCATTATTTGTTGTTTTTGGGTCATATCCTTCAATTTCAATTTCTCCTCGGTCAATAAGATCTTGAATAAGATCTTTTAATCGGTGACAATTACTTGTCTTGTGTCCTCTTCCTTGATGGAATTCACAGTGTTCAGTATCTCTCCACCATGCCGGTTTGACCTAAGGTTCATAGTTTGATGTTTTTGGTAGAGTGACCAAATTTTGAGAAATGAGTTATCGCAATACTATTTCAATGGGTTCCCCTAAAGGAGTGTATGTGCGTTTTTGTTTTTGCTGACGAGGTCTAGGTTCATCGTGAGACGTGATGCAACCTTGATTTGAAGGAACATTTGTGTTGTTCTGAGGTGGAGGATTTTGTCCTGCAAACCGAACCACAGGTTGTGCATTTTGGATAGTCTGAGCATCCACAACCCCATCATTGACGATATTCTTGTTTTTGTTCCAGAAGCTTGGTTTATCACTATTGAAGCGTGGGTGAGGACCATCCTTTGGTTCATTATAGATTTTGATGAGTTCTTTCTTGATAAGTGCCCTTTCACATTTCAAACCCTTGGTGATCATATCATTAAAAGAGTCTGTGTCTTTGACATCCAGGTGAAATTCCATTTCTTCATTTAAGTTGGAAATGAATATTTCCACTAGTTCTCGTTCAGGTAATTGAAGAGAACATCTGCTAGACATTTGACGCCATCGTTGCAAAAATACTGAGAATAGTTCACCTGGTTTTTGTTTAGTGTTGCACAAATCAGCCATGGTGATGTCGCGTTCAATGTTATGAGAGTAATGAGCTAGGAACTTCTGGATGAGTTCCTCAAATGTTCTAATGCCACCTGATAGTCGGGAAAACCATGATGTGGTTGTTCCTCCCAAGCTTTGGGGAAAAAGGCGCATTAGGTAGGTGTCTTCATATGCCACTTCGAGGCAAGCGGAATGAAATTCTCTGACATGATCACGAGGATCTCCCTTTCCTCTATATTTTTTGAATTTGGGTGTTTCGAATCCTCGTGGAAAGGGTGGCATATAAAGATTCCTATCAAAAGGATAGGGATAGATGTCATTGAGTGAGAATTGGTTAGTCTTGACACCACTATGAAGTTGTTGGGCGAGATTCTTGACTTGTTGCCACAACATCTCCATTTCGTTTGGAGGAGGAGGTGGTGGGTTACCTCGAGGAATGTTATATCTGATGGGATCTCTACCTCTTTCCTCTTCATGGTGACTTTGTCTTTTTGATGCTTGTCTTAATTGGGCAAGATCAAAGTCAGAGGGGAGTTTGGCTCCTTCTTGAGCGAGTTTTAAAAAGTGAGCATCCGCATTGCTCCTGAGTATTTCGTCAAATAGTCTGTTAAAGAGAGGGTTATGTTGAGCCCTTTCTATTGTTGTTGGAGTAGGAGTACTTGGGTTTTTGTCATTCGCATTTCCTCCAAGTGCTTCTTGAAATTCATTGAGATTTTCCTCTTCTTCTTCTTCTATTTCTATTTCTTGTTGCCTTGACCGTGATCGGGTTTGAGTCATTTTGCTTATGAGTCTTTGTTGAAGTTGCGTGAAAATGATGATGAGTTTTTGATGAAATGAGAGATTGATGATTGGTGAATTGTGTTGCATGTGGATCTCTAGCACTTTTAAGGTAGATGTAACCGAAATTCCTTCTTTGAATTGCTTGTTTGTTTGATAAGTTTGGATGTGATAAGGTGTAGAGAAATCTGAGATGTGTTACAGATTGAACTACCTAGTAATGAGAGGATTCACTCATGAACTAGTTTTAACCTGCGTAGATGTGTCTCTTAGGATGAGCTTATCCTAGATGTAGAAACAATCTAAAAAGTGATGTGTGGTGTTTGATTCAAGCAATATCTAAAAGAGAACCTGGGACAAGAACCTCTTAATGTTTTGAGAGTTGGAACAGATTGATGATGAAGTGATGATGTATGAATAAGATGATGGATGAAAATGTTTTCAACTTCAATAAAAACTTTGTGTTACAAATGGGACAAACTCTACCTCTTCCCTTTCGGGTGTTGGAGGTATTTCTCGAGTTGTGTTATATGTGATACAGATGTTTGGGAAAAAGTTGGGATTAATCTTACCTCCTTGGTTTTTGTGATAACTCAGAGCTCTATATTGCATAACAGCTCTACGGTTCAATGATTCTGAAACAAATTCATTTGTTTTGCCTTGAAGGTTGAGGCGCATGTGATGCAGAAAAACTCTATGGGAGACAAAGATTTGTTTATTAATATAGAAGAATTTCCTACTTTTGATCAAAGCCTTTGAGCTTAATGGTCTTCTTTTCAAGTTGATATTCTGATGACGCTTCTTCTTTCACAAGATGTGAAGAATGGTCATAAAGTTTTGATACTCTTGTTGTTTGCACTTTGTTTTTGATGTGTTTGTTTGTTTTGAAAAAATGTTTGGTTGGATGAATACTTTTGTTTTTCTTTTGGGAAGTGATTTTCTGATTTTGATGTTTCTTTGACAAGAAAACAAAGCAAGCACACAAACACAAGAATGTTGACCCAAAGGCACAAATGAGTATCGGTCTAGATCAACCCAATCCTTGGACTTGTATATGACCCTTCCTTTAGATGTATTTTAAGGTGTATTTCCAAAGCCTGAAGTCGGCTCAATTTGCACTTGGTCTTTAAAATGAACACACTTCAAACACTTTTTATCCCTAAGGTCAAATGGCCAGTTGTGATAAATTTAGCCCACATCTTGATATTTCTTCGACTTTGGTACTACATACCTTATGAATCCCGTCGTGGCAGGTAAGGATATGATATACTAAGTCTTGCACGAGCATAACAAATAGATGATCTCTATGATGGGGGAGTCACCACTTTTATTAAGCCACAAGTGACTTTTCAAAAAGCTATGTTTCTACTCAAGGAAATATGTATGGTGAGTATTTTGGGAGCAAAACCATCTATGCTCTTGCACTAAATTATATCGCAAATATCCTCAATCAATAGAACGGGTGGGCTACTACTTAAAGGTTTTTAGTCATGTTCGATGTTTTTTGGACATAAGTTCATTATGCAGTGACTCACTTAAGAGCCTTGTAACTGGTGGTGGGGCCCATTTGTCCTTTCGGCCAGTTACACTGTAGGAACAGCTATACCCAAGGCTACAGCTTTCGCTCTCACCTGATTTCTATAGCAGCTTGAAAGATTTACCGCTCGAGGTCATTCCCAAGAGTATCGATCCCTTGGCAAGCCTCTCTTAAAAAGATAAAATCTGAGTGTTACTAACACTTTTCTCTTGCACCTAGGACCACGAAAGCCAAGGGAGAGGATAGTGTGTGTTAGAGGTAGGACCACTCGACCGACTTTTTGCACAAGCGTGCCAAACACGAAAAACACTTGTTCTTTTTAATTTGCCATTACAATGTGATATAACTATTTGGAGATGTTGCTCCAATAGTCATGATGTTCTTTTTAACTTTCAAAGGCAATAAGTTTTGTAAACTAGGAAAAATGAAATCTTGGTCAACTTAACAAAGGCATGTTTTGCTTGAAGTAAAATTGTTTTTGAGCTTGAATGAAAAATGGCTTGTTCTTTTTAGATTGCCCAAAACAAAATGTTGATTGTAAATTTCTTTAAGTTGATGCAAGAAAATAAATTTTGTTTTGTTGATTTTAAGCACCAAAACGAAGTTTGTTTCCTAACTTGCAAGAAATAAAGTTTGTTTTGTTCAATTTTTAATGCACCAAAAGACGAGTGACCCTAACTAGAAAGCAATAAAAGTTTGTTTGTTCAAGTTTTTAAAGCACTAAAAGAAAATTTGTGATTTTTAATGGTGAATTTTAAACCTGCACAAACAACAAATGGTTAGTAAAATCTATGTCCAAGGGGGGCTTCCACAAGCCTAAAATTTTATTTTATTTTATTTTATTTTTTTGGTTACAAGGTGATTTTTACGACATTCTGTTACAATAGCGCTAGTCTATGTTTGAACAGAAGCGCTATTTAACGCAAAAGCGTTGAAAGAAGGGGAAAGACAGAGAGGCAAAAGCGCTGAAAAAAGGTTAATAGCGCCAAAACAACGTCAAAAGCGACAAAACGGTTCCAAAAGCACTAAACTTGAGACAATAGCGCTATTGTAAGAACAATAGCGCTAAAAGCATAAGTGTCAATAGCGCTAGAACGAGTTCAATAGCGCCAAAGCGCAACCTGTGTGACACTTTCAACGTTCAGACATGTTTGCTTTTTTTGTTTTTTTGTTAAATGATATTTTTGGTGTTTCGATTCACGTCGGGTTCACCAAATGATGCCCTGCAAAATGGACAAGGTTAGTCTAAGATAAACAACACAAGACACACAAGAAAATCGTTAGTGTTATTCAATCAAAAACTAATCTAAACAGGCATATCAAGAGAGACACTAAAATCATGCTAATATATCTAACTAATGAAATAAAGATAATGAGGCATCTCCAAATGCATCTTAGCATGCTCTTAGCTCCTTCTCCCTTGTTCCTCTCCTCTCCAAGTTCCAAAATAGTGTAGCTCTCAGCAGCTTTTTGCACTATGGATGCTTATGGAAGATTGAGATTGAAATATTGCTCTAAATGTTAATAAAGAAGCTAATATTAAGCTATTGATGTTAAAATGATTTATTTTAACCAAAATGACAATACATGAGTTTGCTATGCTAAATGCTCTCTAAAATGCCTATAGCTTGAATGCATACAAGTTTTCAGGATCTGGATTATGAAGAAATGGGCTCTATTTATAGGAAAAATGGAGCAATGGATGGTTGAGATTGAGTAATCTCAACAAGGGTCAGGACTGAATGATTTCAAATCCATGTGAGGGCTTTCAACCCAATCTCAGGATGACAAGTGTCAATGTGAGATAGGTTGAGAGGAGAGGGAATAAGCATTAAATGCTTGACATGACTTTGGGAGTTAAAGTCAAGGTTAGTTGAATGAATAAACTCTTTATTCAAAGAATAAAGCTTTTATCCAATAGATAAACTCTTGTGCAAATGTGAAAAGGATGAATATGGTCAAAACAATAAATGTTTGGGGAGACAAGCTTCAAATAACCATAAATGGTTATGTAAGAGCCATAAATGGTCATGTAAGAGCCATCAATGGTCTTGGAAGACTTTGGGGGTTAATTTGTTTGAACACACAAAGCATTAAATGCTTTTCAAAGACTTTGGAGTCTTTGAGAAGTGACTCCATTTTGCTTAAGAATGTGACAATAATTAGAGGATGGATTAGGCTAATTAGGAAGGGGTGAGAAGAATCTAGAAGGGGATTAGATTTTGCAAGTGGATTTGGTTGGTGAGGGAAAATAGGATTTTATTTAAAATAAAAATTCATTTATTTATATAAATGTGTGCAAGTTGCATTTGTAGGAAAATGCAAGTGGGGTGGGGATAATGATTTAAATAAATGTTTTATTTAATTTATTTAAAAGAGGAAAAGGGGATTTTATTAAATAAATAGATTTTATTTATTTAATTGATTTGAATTTGATTTAATGAATTAATTAAAATAAATTAAATAATTTATTTAATTAATAGAAGAATGTTTGGGGATGAATTAATTAAATATTAATTTAATTAATTGGTGGCTAGTGGATTTTTAATCACATAAATAGCATTTATTTATTTAATTAAGCTGGACAGATTCATGTGACTACAATGTCATCTTGACTTCTATTGCGTGCATGGTTATCCATAAATTGTGTCAAGCTAGTGCACTTGAATAATCGTTGCATATATGGAGTAATGGGAATATAGGGAAGAACCTTGCGAGGAACCCTTTTTGTTATTTGATTTGTTCCATATCTACTGATATGACATTCAGGGCATCCAGTTCTAAATTCATGTTGTTTGAGATATATAATATGATCATTGGGACAAGAATCTATTGTTTGATACTCCATTCCAATATCTTTCATAACGGCAGATAATTCTCAGTATGAGTGAGGTAGAATATTTGATGGTGGTAACAAAAACTCACCTATTAATCTACAGCAAAAAAATATAATTTTTTATAATAAAGAATATTAATGGTACAACATGATTGACAATTTATTATGACATATATGACATACCTTAACATACGTGACATTGTTATGTTGGATAAACCATTCATAACCTTCAAGTTCACCAACAACAATACAACGGAGAGAAGAGTTGCCTGTGAGCCTTCGTAAAGGGCCTCAGATGCCTTCTCAAGTAGAGGGACATCATGAACAACATCAAGGTCATCTTCATCATCATGATCAGCTGCGCAAGTACTAAATGAGTCATGGATCAATGTATTTGTACCATTATCTTCAATTGTGTTTTCTGGCTCATGATTGTCATCTTCCATGGGATCATTATCTTCAGCTTCGATATTCACACCTCCATGTTCATCCACTTCGAAAACCATATTCTTAGGGTTGTGTTGATCCATACCATGTGCTCTGGGGTGCTCGACCTATATAAAATTGATAAACATAAATAAACTGTGATCATGATCTCATCATCACGTGATTTATTATGTATATAAATTGTCAAAAAGATATAATGAAAAACTTACCAATGGATGATAATCATGTCCACCTTCAATGTGACCATGCAGCCTATAATGTTTCTTCGTTGTTTTGATTAGAAGTCTTCTAGTCTTTAACCCCTTAAAAATTTTGCACAGACAATAACATTTTCCATCACCTTTTCTTTTCAAGTTAGACCACAATCTAGCAATTGTCTCCTTATTTTGTTGTTCGTTGATATTGTCTGACATGGTCTTTCTTCATAGGCAAGAAAATAGAAATTATCATCATTGAACAAAGCATCTTATTGAATTTAGATTTCTAGTTTGCTTATGGTACATCACACAACATGGAAAACAAGAAATACTCAATAAATAACAGGATTCATTGATCTAGTATTATCACAACCTGAACTTGGCCTTCAATATTTTCTCCCCCTAACATTGTTTATCCATTACCTGTCAAGTACAGAACTCTAAAACCCGTGGCTATTAAAATACATAAGACAACATTGTAGTATCTTATAATCATCTGTTATAAAACCAAAGCACTTGGGAGTGATTCTTTTGTTTGTCACAGTCCAGGAAAACGATGTCTACTGGAGCCTTGAATAACTGACTAGAAAGATTTTTAATTCCTTTTCTTTTTCCTTCTGATTTTTTCACTGTCACTTCCATCCTCCGAGTCAGATGCCCTCGCCCTTTTCTTTCTTCTTGTTTTTTCATACTCATTGTCATGCTTTGAATTATTTTTCTTTCTTGGTGACTGCTTACTACTCTCACTGTCAGTTTCACTCTCAGAATCTGAGTCTGATGTATTAGAATCTGACGAACCTGATGAACTAGAAGAATCGTCATTAGAGGTAGATTCGTCTGACTCAGGAATAGACTTTTGTTGCTGCATTACAAGCCTTGGCATATTCTTCAAATACTCATGTAAACTCTTAGTGATACCACCAAGACCAAAAGAAGTAAAGAAATTGATAGCAAACCGTGAATTTTTGGGATTGTCCTTTGGAGAAATTGAATCAAAAGACTCCTGCATTGTTGGATCATTCAACCTTTCATTAAGCAACAATATACCAAGCTTCTCTGCCAGCTCTTGCAAGAGAATCTTTATAAACATATAGGAAGAGGAAGTAGTATCTTCCTCTGTCAGACGTATATAAGCAAGACAATGCCATGGAAGAGCATCTGTGCCAAGTAAGTGGGCAAAAAAATTTGCAACACTGCGCAGTTTATTTGTTTCCAGTCTATGTATCATAGAATACTGTTGTAAAAAACACTTATCAAAAAATTCCTCATAAATTTTATTGATCATACAAAATCTTTGCCCAAGAAGACCATAATAATGAAGGTATGTTCTCTCTTGACTAGGTTCAAGCTTGATCTTTAGTAGCTTATGACCAGCTTCCTCAAAACCAACACTTGACATGATTGTCAAATAAATTGTACGTCTTAAATTGACCAAGTTTGTCTCTGTCTCATCCTGTATTCTCAATGCTTCCTCACCTTCCTCTTCATCATCATCATCATCATCATCATCACCTGAATCATTCTCCCCTTCTACTTCATCTAAAGAAGCATCTCCAAGGATATCTTTCTTCATCTTTTCATAGGTTGCCTCATGCTCTAAGAAATCAAGATCTAGCTTGAAAACATCCAAACCAGCTTCTTGATCAAGTTCATTTTCTAGGAAAACTTCATGTGTTAACTGATCTGGACGCACAATTGGATGACCCTCGAACTTAGCTTTGCGAATTGCAAAAAGGCCTTCCATTAAAAACTATACTCATTTGTCAATTTCTCCCTCATGGAGAATACCTCTAAATCTTTCAAAAATCCCATAGAGACCTTTGGGTGAAAGGTCTTGCAACAAACAACCACATTCTTTCATGAACGTAACAGCAACATCTACACTATCATCTGTGGGGTTCTCTAGTAAAAGGGTGAGAAGTTCCAAGGCAATGATATCATGTGCAACTTGTTGATTCACTAAATGAGCTATGAATTTGGTTGTTGCTATCAACATGTGCTTGTCATTGCATTTTGTATGCCCTCTTAAGCTGCAAAATAATTCTTCGCAAAAGCAGATTGCCAACTTCAGGAAATTTTGTATTTACCATAACAACCAACGCAACAAAAACATCTGTAAATCCAAGGGATGCCATTTGGGATTTCATACAAGACCTACAAAATAGACCCCTCCCATGGATGAGATTCTCTGCAAACAACTCTAGAATGATGTTATTGATGTTAGATGCATTTACCTTGTTTACTAACCCATTGATACTCTTCCGAAGGGCATCCCATGTCATGCGCTGGTATTCCACACTGCTCTTGTCTTCCACATCTTTCATCATTTGAGCCAGCTTAAATGGGGGAATGTAAACACCCCCACTTCTTCCAACACCCTTCTCAGCTCCTCTTACAGCACCTTCACCATTCCCATTATGAGATGGAGCAAACACAACACCAGAGGTTTTCACTTCCACTGCCTCTTTTTCCCTCTTGTTTCCAGCAGCCACTTTACCACTTAATTCGTGCCTATTTTTGTACATAAACCCATCAGGAAGCATGAGTTTTTGCATATAAGCTCGCCCAAATATTTTGCAGTTATTTTTCATCAAGATTCCCTCAGGAGCTGGCAGATCTTGCTTCCATACTTTAATTTTGTTTTCTCAAAGGACAATCCTAAAAATCCATGCATTGCAAACAACTTTTTACACCTTTGTTGGTTTTTGTGGCATCACAGAGAGTTTACATCAATAAATGAAGAACATGCCAATGCTTTTAATGCAGCAGTAGAAGTCTCTCTCTTATTCAATATCTCTAGTGAAACCCCCATGATCTTTTGTTGGAGTAGAATTTGTTATATTCTAGGAAGGGTCTTGTCCTTTGTTGATGGGATATTCAACTACCTCAAGAAATAACTGTTCTTTTCTCCAACAAGAAGTGGAACTAAATGAAGATCTAGCACCATGAAATAAATCCTCAAAAGGATTACTATAGTTAGATTTCGTAGATAATGATCTGGGCAAAATACTAATGTGGCTTTAGGAAACATTATGTACTAGCTTAGCATACTCTAACAACTTTGGTGCGACATGCTACATCCAATTAAGTCTCCATCAGTATCTCTATTGTGTTTATGGATTGGGATTCAATGTACTCTTTTTATACACAGATTTTACTTTCAACCAAGGAGGTTTGTATGTACTTACTTGTCTTTCGATTGTATCCCTATTTCAAGAATTTCTTCTATCAACAAATCATTTGTTGTACGTTGTACAAGTGGAAGCTTGAACATGCCTTCCATGCTAGCCTTGTTGATATGTTCAACACCATCTTGTGCAACAAATCTTTAGAACTCCACTATTTCATTAAAGAGTGAGTAGTAGGGACAATCTAGGACACTAACAGAGGTTTTGCAAGAGAGATAAATAGACCTAAATATTATGGCTTAGTAATGATCAATAGGTAATTTGATACAGATGCAGGAGGATCAACACTCTTTGCAAATGAATGTATAACTATGGACCCAAACGCCCAACGTTCCTATGGTGTCTCAAGTGCTCACTATGCCTCAATAGGCTCCAATCTTGTCTCCACCTTAACCAGGTGTTTCTCCTACCTCCACACACCTCAAACAGCTTCAACTAACATGTTTCCAATGTTTTCAAACCCTTAACCCATCAACTGATACAAAAACCCAATTTTAGCACTTCACTAGGCCTAGTCTCCTAGTAGCTCTTCCTGCGTTGTTTTAGGCTCTTTTCACACACATTCTCCAAAACATAGGTCCATGTTATGATGGATTTAGACACCCAATATAAACCCATATCACCACCCAAAATCTTGCCTATGGTTTTTTTGGAACAAATCATTCAAAAACCTGTTGTCCTTAGTCACCGAGAGGGCTAATTAGGTCAGGTTTGTGAAGGAAGTACCCTCCAAACTCACTCCCAGGTTAAACCCTTCAGTACAGTCTTCAATAATGGTCTCAATCCAAGGATTTTCTAGGTTTCAAGTTTTGGTTGCACTCCTAGATACCCAAACACCAACCTATCTAAACTCCTAGGTACCATTAGCCCATTTACATAGCATTTTGGTCCTTAGGCCTTTATCAGGACCTTTAGGACTTTTACACATTACATATGATTTATTGCTTTCAAAAGCCATTATTGGCTCTAAAACTCTCCAATCAACTTGATGTCCCTCATAAAACCTTCTTGGCATCTTCATTGTCTTGTTGGTTTTGTAGGTTGGCCTGGGTGCTCCTGCACCATAAACAGATAAGAAACTCTCAATATCAAAATGACTTTCTCAATTGTCTTTACTAGAAATTGATAGATCTGCTAATAATGGCTTTATGACTGTATGTCAACTTTAGACTCAATGTAAGAAGAGCTAGAACTAATATGCGATATCTAGATTTATGATCTCTATAATATAACAATCCCATAATTATGTTTCCACGCATCTATACCACAACACAAACACCATGCTAGTGTTCAGCCATAGCAATTGATATACTAATTATAGAATGTGAAATATGCACATAACTATGAATAAAGATTAAGAAAAACTAAGAAAAATGCTTATTGCGAACATGAATGACTAATGGACAAGAATTGAATTCATTGTAGATAGTTTTGAATATCAAATTCACTTATTTGTGTGCATTAGGTAACTCATGTACTTGTTGCCAACCATTTATCTCTTTCATAAATTAAACACTTATTAATAACATTAAATGGCTGAATAATTATGTTTTAGTTGAAATTGAAAATAAAATATTTTATTTTAGGACGCTCACACTATTCCCTATCATATTTTAGACTCTCGGTTTTGTTAGTAGTGGTTTGATGTCTTCGGAGCTGATCATTGCATTTCTTTAGTTACATTTGCCAACTTACTCCCAGCCTGTGCCAAAATGGGAGCTTTGGAATAGGGTATGGACATCCATCAAAGCATAAAAGATAGAGGAATTTTGTCAGATGTAGTTGGAACTGCTCTGTTAGTATGTATGCAAAATATGGAAGCATAGACAAGGCACGAGAACTCTTTGACGGATTGCCTCAAAGAAATGTGGTTTCCTGGACTGTAATGATTGTCGAATATGCACAAAATGGATTTGTTGAGAAGGCTTTAGAAACTTTCGAGCAAATGCAATCGACAGGTGTAAAGCCAAATTCCACGACCATTGCTACTATCCTCCCTGCCTGTGCCAAAATGGGAGATTTCGAACACGGTATGGACATTCATCGAAGCATAAAGGATAGAGGAATTTTGTTAGATGTTTTAGTTTCAACTGCCCTGGTAGACATGTATGCAAAATGTGGAAGCATAGACAAGGCACGTGAACTGTTTGATAGAATGCCTGAAAGAAATGTTGTCTCGTGGGCTGCAACGATTGTTGGATATGCACAAAATTGATTTGTCGAAAAGGCTTTAGACACTTTCAAGCAAATGAAATTGGAAGGCATAAAGCCAAATTCCACAACCTTTGCCAGCATCCTCCCTGCCTGTGCAAAAATGGGAGCTTTGGAACAGGGTATGGACATCCATCAAAGCATAATAGATAGAGGAATTTTGTTAGGTGTTGTACTTGCAAATACCCTACTTGACATGAATGCAAAATGTGGAAACATGGACAAGGCTCGTGAATTATTTGATACGATGCCGCAAAGAGATGTGATCTCATGTGAACAATCAACACGCGTGTATATGGCAGGAAGGGATTGCTGCTACAAAATTGAACGCTCACTCCTCAATCACAGTTCTATGGTTTTACGAGATTAAACTAGGGCAATTAACCACCACATGTATATTTTTTGCAACATGAAATTAAAAAATAGGGCAATTTGAATCTACCTCCTACGCGGGATTGCAAGCAATGCCACAAATGCCCTCGACGTGGGTTTGATGTTCTTGGGGTTGAAGTTGCCACGAACGCCTATGCAGGATTGCAATGCACAAATGAATTCCCCTCTTCTTCTTTTTTAAGTAATGGTCGTTGTTGGCGGAATTACGACGAACTCGAGCACTTTTTTGAAAAAAAATAAAATTCTCATTGCTAATGCCTTCTTCGTCGAAACCAAATGGGAAATTGCGGGCATTTTTTTAAAAAAAATCAAATTTGGCCACAATATACCTTCTCCGTCGAAAACCTCAATCGTAAATCTAGTCCAAATGTATTAGTGGTTCTTCATCGTCTTTTGATATGACTCTTCGCTCCCATGAGAGAAAAGTTAAAGGTAATTCTTGATGGGCTGGCTTTTGGTTGGCTACTGGTTCTTCTTTCTGGCAATGTGAGCCTCTTGTCTTTTGGTTGTCTGGTTATATAATGCTTCCTCTTTAAGACAACTTCTCTTTTGAGTTGTTTTGATTCTAATTCTTTTAGAATCTCCTTTGTAAAGGATTTCGGGAATCCCTTCAAAACCTATTTTTTCCTTAATCAAAAACTTTAGCATCCCCTTCAATTTATTGAGTAAATTGCGGCATTCATTTTTGTGAGTGAAATGTGAGTTTAAACTTTTGCATTGAGCATTCACATTCACTTAGTGTGAGTCACTTATTATTTATGTGTGTATTGGCATCCACTTCGAATTTGTTAGTGGTGTTGGGATCCCAAATGCGATCCACATGGATCTTTGCTGCAAACTTAGGAAGATATTCATAAATGTACACCATAGTCTAGTATACCATATATCCCTCCACCATAGAACCCTCAGGATGTGCTCTTTGTCGAACCAAAGCCTTCAAAAATTTCAAGTGCCTCTCAACCATCCACATTGACCTAGTGTGTACAGGTCCACACAACTCAATCTCCTCAACTTGGTGTATGAGGTAGTGTTCTTGTGCATTGAAAAAAGATGGAGGTAGACACTTTTTCACTTCACACATTAAATGAGGAATTTTTCTCTTCCAAAATTTTATATCCTCTTTATGGATTTCTTTACATGACAACCACCTACAAGGTATTCAAGACGCAAAAAAATATATTACATAACAAGTAAAACAAATCGCAAATATAATATCTATACAATGAACTAAACAAATATCACTACTTACCTCATGTATTTTCCAAGATCATATATGACTTGCTTGACATTATTGTTTAAGTCGTCTAGGAGAGATAGAGGTAGAACGTACTGCAACAATTATAAAATTATCTTTTCATTTTTTTGTAACATAATGAAAAAGTACACGTACGCATAGTACTTAAATACATACTAAAAACACAAAAGCGTGAATTACCTTAATGAAGGTATGCCAATCATGCATTTTCATCCCTAGCCCAAATTCACTTTTCTTTGTTATGAGAGCGTTTATGTTCGCACCAAATCCTATGGGAAATCGAATTTTTCGTATGACTTCTTTTATAGCATTGCTTTGCTAGTCCGTTAATAACCAAGGAAGTTCACTTATATTAATCTAGTCTCCATGGCTATTTGATTGAATGACATTTATCATTGCATGATTGGAATCCTGAATGTCACTACATATTTTGACAATTTTTTCTTTGTCACGCCTTCCATCCAATATTTTCCATATTGTCTTTGTTATATTCTTTCCAATATGCATACTATCAAACAAATGAACAATTTGTAACTGCTCGTAGTAGGGCAACCTACTAAATTGTCGGGGATAACTTTTTAGTCCCTTAGGAAGGTGGTCATTTATGCCTTGACGACCTTCATGATCATCAATCACATCATCAATAAACAAAACAAAATAGAAAAGATGTTTTATGACAAACCAATAGATGGAATGGCATTACCTTGACGATTAATTCTATTATATTCCAACTTCCACAGGTGAGGTGTCATTCTTCGTGGCTTTGATGTATTCTCTTCTTTCCCATTGAAAAGATGTTTTTCAGTATTTCGATACTTATCATTTTTGTGGAGAAAGTGTCTATACTCATCAAACACCTACTTTCGTAAACTTTTTGAATGACGAGATTTCATCTTTGGACCACAAACAGGACATGCAAATTTTCCCTTTGTTTGAAGACCTACAAGATAATGTATAATTGGATTAAATATGATAATTTTTTTAATTATAATTGTAGCTAGCAAATTGGAAATCATCAAAGCAAATATCAATATTAGTCATAGCTCAATCACAAAAGCTCAAATGAAATGATCAATCCTAACACACTCAATAAAGACATGAAAACAAAACATTCAAGAATTGAAAATTAAGCAAACCAAATGCAGATGTGAATGTCTCCTTCATGTGGCTCCATTGTCCTTCTTTCTCCTTCAAATAGCTTTGTTGTGGATCTCACCTACTAGTGCATGATCATGATATGAAAGCAAGTAGACAAGATGATTGCTCAAGAATACTCGAAGCGTGATTGATTCAGGAATCGATTCGTTCGATAATGTGATTCGTTTGATAATGTGATTATTAGATTGGGATTGAAGAAATTCATCCACTTTACAGACAAATTGGAGAAATGATCAAATTAGCATGATTCAATTCAAATGGAAATTGTAAATCAATTATGACCAATTATGACAAATTATGGACTTTCTATGCAAAATTTGATTGATTGTCAATTATGACAAAATTATGACAAATTTCTATGTCAAAATTGATTGATTGTCAATTATGACAAATTATGACAAATTGAAATGTCATTCCCATGAAATTAGGAGAAAAATAGGAGGAAATTGAATTAGAAATTAGAAAAATTAGAAAAAATGGAAAATAGGAAATTAGGAAATTAGAAATGAGGAAATTAGGAATTTAGTGAATTAATTAATAATTTTTCATTTATTAATTAATTCACAAAGAGGGAATTTAGAAATTGATGAATTTAGGAAAATAGGAATGATGAAAAATTAGGTAAATCAATTAATAATTTGTCATTTGTTAATTAATTCACAAAAAGAGGAATAATTAGTCAATTAAATGAACATTTAATTGTGATGAGAAGACTTAGGATAAATAAATAATTTATTAATCCTAAAGGGAGAAATGACAAACAAGGTTAAATGATTAAATCACGAAACCCTAGAAGATGAATTAGCAATGCAAGGATGACAATTAGGTCTTGAAGAAAGATAATTGACTCGATCATGATTCTGATTAACAAAGGACCAATGTGATAAATGATTTGATTGATAAATGCGCCAATTGACGAGGAACAATGACTAATTGATCCAAATTGACATAATTGAGACAGACAACGATCGATGGCAAATTCATCGCAAAATGACAAAATTGACAAGAGGACAACGATCGATGACAAAATAGATTGCAAGACGACAAGATTGAAAATGACCACGATCAATGACAAATCGATCACAAAATGACAAGATCGAACATGACAACAATCGATGACAAATCGATCGCCAGATGATAAGATTGATAAGAGGACAAACCCCTAATTAGGATTGACATTGTCCAAAATGATGACAAATGAGCACGCACATTGATGCAATAGGCTAAGATCGATCAAAATAATGACTAGAGAGTGTTGTCGACAAGACCAAATTTGAGAGCAAGATAAATGAAGAATGTAGAAGAATGACTCGATGCTCGCAAATGATAAAGACCAAATGTGTGACATAGGAGAAATGTTAATGCAATGCAAAAATCTAAAATGAGGCAATGCGCAAATGTTAAAGTACGATTCTACAAGCGTTGACCATTTTTAGGTGTCTACAATAATGTTCATGCACAACTTAAACACTATAATATACCACAAAAATGTGTTAGCCCCGAGGCATCGTGTATTGTCCATAGAAGCATCGCATGGATTTGAAATTGTCTTTGTCCTATTGGTCTAGAGACGTCATACATAGTGACACCATTCCATAACTCCAACAACTCGTCTATAAGAGTCTCGATATATACATTCATATCTTTAACATGGTACTTACCTAATCGAATGAACAAAAACATTACATAATTATTATGACCATTTTACTACAATATTTATAATTAAATTTAGACGACTATATTTAAATGATAAAATACCTGGAACAATCATTGCCAACATTATGTGCTCCCTCTTTATTGACATCCATGGAGGAATGTTATTGTTGATAACAAAAACAGGCCACACCGAGTAAACAGGTCTCATCTCTCCAAATGGATTGACACCGTCCACTGCAAATGAAAGCCTGAGATTACGAGGTTCTTATTTAAAGTGTGGGCATTTTTCCTCTATGTCCATAAATGCTAAACCATCTGTAGGCATTCGAATAATGTCATCTCGACTTCTATTGTGTGCATGGTAATCCATAAATTGTGCCAAGCTAGTGCACTTGAATAAACGTTGCATATGTGGAGTAATGGGAATATAGCTAAGAACCTTGCCAGGAACCCCTTTTGTTATTTGATTTGTTCCATATCTATTGATATGACATTCAGGGCATTCAGTTCTAAATTCATGTTGTTTGAGATATATAATATGATCATTGGGACAAGAATCCATTGCTTGATACTCCATTCCAATATCTTTCATAACGGCAGATAATTCTCGGTATGAGTGAGGTAGAATATTTGATGGTGGTAACAAAAACTCACCTATCAATCTATAGCAAAAAAATATAATTTGTTATAATAAAGAATATTAATGGTACAACATGATTCACAATTTATTATGACATATATGACATACCTTAACATACGTGACATTGTTATGTTGGATAAACCATTCATAACCTTCAAGTTCACCAACAACAATACAACGGAGAGAAGAGTTGCCTGTGAGCCTTCGTAAAGGGCCTCAGATGCCTTCTCAAGTAGAGGGACATCATGAACAACATCAAGGTCATCTTCATCATCATGATCAACTGCGCGAGTACTAAATGAGTCATGGATCAATGTATTTCTACCATCATCTTCAATTGTGTTTTCTGGCTCATGATCGTCATCTTCCATGGGATCATTATCTTCAGCTTCGATATTCACACCTCCATGTTCATCCACTTCGAAAACCATATTCTCAGGGTTGTGTTGATCCATACCATGTGCTCCGGGGGTGCTTGAACTATATAAAATTGATAAACATAAATAAACCGTGATAATGATCTCATCATCACGTGATTTATTATGTATATAAATTGTCAAAACGATATAATGAAAAACTTACCAATGGATGATAATCATGTCCACCTTCCATGTGACCATGCAGCCTATAATGTTTCTTCATTGTTTTGATTAGAAGTCTTCTAGTCTTTAACCCCTTACAAATTTTGCACAGACAATAACATTTTCCATCACCTTTTCTTTTCAAGTTAGACCACAATCTATCAATTGTCTCCTTATTTTGTTGTTCGTTGGTATTGTCTGACATGGTCTTTCTTCACAAGCAAGAAAATAGAAATTATCATCATTGAACAAAGCATCTTATTGAATTTAGATTTCTAGCTTGCTTATGGTACATCACACAACATGGAAAACAAGAAATACTCAATAAATAACAGGATTCATTGATCTAGTATTATCACAATCTGAACTTGGCCTTCAATATTTTCTCCTCCTAACATTGTTTATCCATTACCTGTCAAGTACAAAAATCTAAAACCCGTGGCTATTGAAATACATAAGACAACATTATAGCATCTTATAATCATCTGTTATAAAACCAAAGCACTTGGGAGTGATTCTTTTGTTTGTCACAGTCCAGGAAAACGGTGTCTACTGCAGCCTTGAATAACTGACTAGAAAGATTTTTAATTCCTTTTCTTTTTCCTTCTGATTTTTTCACTATCACTTCCATCCTTCGAGTTAGATGCCCTCGCCCTTTTCTTTCTTCTTGTTTTTTCATACTCATTGTCATGCTTTGAATTATTTTTCTTTCTTGGTGACTCCTTACCACTATCATTGTCAGTTTCACTCTTAGAATCTAAGTCTGATGTATTAGAATCTAACGAACCTGATGAACTAGAAGAATCGTCATTAGAGGTAGATTCATCTGACTCAAGAATAGACTTTGTTGCTGCACTACAAGCCTTGGCATATTCTTCAAATACTCACGTAAACTCTTAGTGATACCACCAAGACCAATAGAAGTAAAGAAATTGATAGCAAACCATGAATTTTTGGGATTGTCCTTTGGAGAAATTGAATCCAAAGACTCCTGCATTGTTGGATCATTCAACCTTTCATTAAGAAACAATATACCAAACTTCTCTGCCAGCTCCTGCAAGAGAATCTTTATAAACATACGGGAAGAGGAAGTAGTATCTTCCTCTATCAGATGTATATAAGCAAGACAATGCCATGGAAGAGCATCTGTGCCAAGTAAGTGGGCAAAAAAATTTGCAACATTACGTAGTTTATTTGTTTCCAGTCTGTGTATCATAGAATACTGTTGTAAAAAACACTTATCAAAAAATTCCTCATAAATTTTATTTATCATACAGAATCTTTGCCCAAGAAGACCATAATAATGAAGGTATGTTCTCTCTTGACCAGGTTCAAGCTTGATCTTTTGTAGCTTATGACCAGCTTCCTCAAAATCAACACTTGACATGATTGTCAAATAAATTGTATGTCTTAAATTGACCAAGTTTGTCTCTGTCTCATCCTGTATTCTCAATGCTTCCTCACCTTCCTCTTCATCATCATCATCATCATCATCATCATCATCATCATCATCATCATCATCATCATCATCTGAATCATCACCTGAATCATTCTCCCCTTCTACTTTATCTGAAGAAGCATCTCCAAGGATATCTTTCTTCATCTTTTCATATGTTGCCTCATGCTCTAATAAATCAGGATCTGGCTTGAAAACATCCAAACCAGCTTCTTGATTAAGTTCATTTTCTAGGAAAACTTCATGTGTTAACTGATCTGTACGCATAGTTGGATGACCCTCGAACTTAGCTTTGCGAATTGCAAAAAGGCCTTCAATTAAAAACTATACTCGTTTGTCAATTTCTCCCTCATGGAGAATACCTCTAAATCTTTCAAAAATCCCATAGAGACCTTTGGGTGAAAGGTCTTGCAACAAAGAACCACATTCTTTCACGAACCCAACAACAACGTCTACACTGTCATCTGTGGGGTTCTCTAGTAAAAGGGTGAGAAGTTCCAAGGCAATGATCTCATGTGCAACTTGTTTCTTCACTAAATGAGCTATAAATTTGGTTGTTGCTATCAACATGTGCTTGTCAGTGCATTTGTATGCCCTCTTAAGCTGCAAAATAATTCTTCGCAAAAGCAAATTGCCAACTTCAGGAAATTTTGTATTTACCACAACAACCAACGCAGCAAAAACATCTGTAAATCCAAGGGATGCCATTTGGGATTTCATACAAGACCAACAAAATAGACCCCTCCCATGGATGAGATTCTCTGCAAACAACTTTGGAATGATGTTCTTGATGTTAGATGCATTTACCTTGTTTACTAACCCATTGATACTCTTCCGAAGGGCATCCCATGTCATGCGTTGGTATTCCACACTGCTCTTGTCTTCCACATCTTTCATCATTTGAGCCAGCTTAAATGGGGGAATGTAAACACCCCCACTTCTTCCAACACCCTTCTCAGCTCCTCTTACAATGCCTTCGCCATTCCCATTATGAGATGGAGCAAACACAACACCAGAAATTTTCACTTCCATTGCCTCTTTTTCCCTCTTGTTTCCAAAAGCCCCTTTACGACTTAATTTGTGCTTATTTCTATACATAAACCCATCAGGAAGCATGAGTTTTTGCATATAAGCTCGCCCAAATATTTTGCAGTTATTTTTCATCAAGATTCCCTCAGGAGCTGGCAGATCCTGCTTCCATACTTTAATTTTTTTTTCTCAAAGGACAATCCTAAAAATTGATGCATTGCAAACAACTTTTTACACCTTTGTTGGTTTTTGTGGCGTCACAGAGAGTTTACATCAATAAATGAAGAACATGCCAATGCTTTTAATGCAGCAGTAGAAGTCTATCTCTTATTCAATATCTCTAGTGAAACCCCCATGATCTTTTGTTGGAGTAGAATTTTGTTATATTCTAGGAAGGGCCTTGTCCTTTGTTGATGGGATATTCATCTACCTCAAGAAATAACTGTTCTTTTCTCCAACAAGAAGTGGAACTAAATGAAGATCTAGCACCATGAAATAAATCCTCAAAAGGATTACTATAGTTAGATTTGGTAGATAATGATCTGGGTAAAATACTAATGTGGCTTTAGGAAACATTATGTACTAGCTTAGCATACTCTAACAACTTTGGTGCGACATGCTACATCCAATTAAGTCTCCATCGGTATCTCTATTGTGTTTATGGATTGGGATTCAATGTACTCTTTTTATACACAGATTTTACTTTCAACTAAGGAGGTTTGTATGTACTTACTTGTCTTTCGATTGTATCCCTATTTCAAGAATTTCTTCTATCAACAAATCATTTGTTGTAAGTTGTACAAGTGGAAGCTTGAACATGCCTTCCATGCTAGCCTTGTTGATATGTTCAACACCATCTTGTGCAACAAATCTTTAGAACTCCACTATTTCATTGAAGAGTGAGTAGTAGGGACAATCTAGGACACTAACAGAGGTTTAGCAAGAGAGATAAATAGACCTAAATATTATGGCTTAATAATGATCAATAGGTAAACTGATGCAGATGCGGGAGGATCAACACTATTTGCAGATGAATGTATAACTATGGACCCAAACCCCCAATGTTCCTATGGTGTCTCAAGTGCTCACTATGCCTCAATAGGCTCCAATATTGTCTCCACCTTAACCAGGTGCTTCTCCTACCTCCACACACCTCAAACAAATTCACCTAACATGTTTCCAAAGTTTTCAAACCCTTAACCCATCAACTAATACAAAAACGCAATTTTAGCACTTCACTAGGCCTAGTCTCCTAGTAACCCTGCCTGCGCTGTTTTAGGCTCTTTTCACACACATTCTCCATAACATAGGTCCATGTTATGATGTATTTAGACAACCAATATAAACCCCTATCAACACCCAAAATCTTGCCTATGGTTGTTTTGGAACAAATCATTCAAAAACCTATTGTCCTTAGTCACTGAGAGGGCTAATTAGGTCAGTTTTGTGAAGGAAGTACCCTCCAAACTCACTCCCAGGTTAAACCCTTCCTTAGAGTCTTCAATTATGGTCTCAATCCAACGATTTTCCAGGTTTCAAGTTTTGGTTGCACTACTAGATACCCAAACACCAACCTATCTAAACTCCTAGGTACCATTAGCCCATTTACATAGCATTTTGGTCCTTAGGCCTTTATCAGGACCTTTAGGACTTTTACACATTACATATGATTTATTGCTTTCAAAATCCATTATTGGCTCTAAAACTCTCCAATCAACTTGATGTCCCTCATAAAACCTTCTTGGCATCTTCATTGTCTTGTTGGTTTTGTAGGTTGGCCTGGGTGCTCCTGCACCATAAACAGATAAGAAACTCTCAATATCAAAATGACTTTTTCAATTGTCTTTACTAGAAATTGATAGATCTGCTAATAATGGTTTTATGAATATATGCCAACTTTAGACTCAATCCAAGAAGAGCTAGAGCTAATATGCGATATCTAGATTTATGATCTCTATAATATAACAATCCCATAATTATGTTTCCACGCATCTATACCACAACACAAACATCATGCTAGTGTTCAGCCATAGCAATTGATATCCTAATTATAGAATGTGAAATATGCACATAACTATGAACAAAGATTAAGAAAAACTAAGAAAGATGCTTATTGCAAACATAAATGACTAATGGACAAGAATTGAATTCATTGTAAATAGTTTTGAATATCAAATTCACTTATTTGTGTGCATTTAGTAACTCATGTACTTGTTGCCAACCATTTATCTCTTTCATAAATTAAACACTTATTAATAACATTAAATGGCTGAGTAATTATGTTTTAGTTGAAATTGAAAATAAAATATTTTATTTTAGGACGCTCGCACTATTCCCTATCATATTTTAGACTCTCGGTTTTGTTAATAGTGGTTTGATGTCTTCGGAGCTGATCATTGGATTTCTTTAGTTACGTTTGCCAGTGTACTCCCAGCCTGTGCCAAAATGGGAGCTTTGGAATAGGGTATGGACATCCATCAAAGCATAAAAGATAGAGGAATTTTGTTAGATGTAGTTGCAACTACTCTGTTAGCATGTATGCAAAATATGGAAGCATAGACAAGGCATGAGAACTGTTTGACGGATTGCCTCAAAGAAATGTGGTTTCCTGGACTGCAATGATTGCCGAATATGCACAAAATGGATTTGTTGAGAAGGCTTTAGAAACTTTCAAGAAAATGCAAACGACAGGTGTAAAGCCAAATTCCACGACCATTGCTACTATCCTCCCTGCCTATGCCAAAATGGGAGATTTGGAACAGGGTATGGACATTCATTGAAGCATAAAGGATAAAGGAATTTTGTCGAATGTTGTAGTTTCAACTGCCCTAGTAGACATGTATGCAAAATGTGAAAGCATGGACAAGGCACGTGAACTGTTTGATAGAATGCCTGAAAGAAATGTTGTCTCGCTGGCTGCAACGATTGTTAGATATGCACAAAATTGATTTGTCGAAAAGGCTTTAGACACTTTCAAGCAAATGAAATCGGAAGACATAAAGCCAAATTCCACAACCTTTGCCAGCATCCTCCTTGCCTGTGCAAAAATGGGAGCTTTGGAACAAGGTATGGACATCCATCAAAGCATAATGGATAGAGGAATTTTGTTAGGTGTTGTACTTGCAAAGGCCCTGCTTGACATGAATGCAAAATGTGGAAACATGGACAAGGCTCATGAATTGTTTGATACGATGCCACAAAGAGATGTGATCTCATGTGAACAATCAACATGCGTGTATATGGGAGGAAGGGATTGCTGCTACAAAATTGAACGCTCACTCCTCAATCACAATTCTATGGTTTTACAAGATTAAACTAGGGCAATTAACCACCACAAGTATATTTTTTGCAACATGAAATTAAAAAATAGGGCAATTTGAATCTACCTCCTGTGCGGGATTGTAAGCAATGCCACAAATGCCTTCGACGCTGGTTTGATGTTCTTGGGGGTTGAAGTTGCCACGGACGCCTACGCAGGATTGCAATGCACAAATGAATTCCCCTCTTCTTCTTTTTTAAGTAATGGTCGTTGTCATCGGAATTACGACGAACTCGAGCACTTTTTTGAAAAAAAAGAAAATTTTCATTGCCAATGCCTTCTTCGTCGAAACCAAATGGGAAATTGCAGGCATTTTGAAAAAAAAAATCAAATTTGGCCACAATATAACTTCTCTGTCGGAAACCTCAATCGGAAATCTAGTCCAAATGTATTAGTGGTTCTTCATCGTCTTTTGATATGACTCTTCACTCCCACAAGAGCAAAGTTAAAGGTAATTCTTGATGGGCTGGCTTTTGGTTGGCTATTGGTTCTTGTTTCTGGCAATGGGAGCCTCTTGTCTTTTGGCTGTCTGGTTATATAATGCTTCCTCGTTAAGACAACTTCTCTTTTGAGTTCTGTTGATTCTAATTCTTTTAGAATCTCCTTTGTAAAGGATTTCGAGAACCCCTTCAAAACCTGTTTTTTCCTTAATCAAAAACTTTAGCATCCCCTTCAATTTATTGAGTAAATTGTGGCATTCATTTTTGTGAGTGAAATGTGAGTTTAAACTTTTGCATTGAGCATTCACATTCACTTAGTGTGAGTCACTTATTATTTATGTGTGTATTGGCATCCACTTCAAATTTGTTAATGGTGTTGGGATCACAAATGCGATCCACGTGGATCTTTGCTGCAAACTTAGGAAGATATTTAAAAATTTACACCATAGTCTGGTATACCATATATCCCTCCACCATAGAACCCTCAGGATGTGCTCTTTGTCGAACCAAAGCCTTCAAAAATTTCAAGTGCCTCTCAACCATCCACATTGACCTAGTGTGTACAGGTCCACACAATTCAATCTCCTCAACTTGGTGTATGAGGTAGTGTTCTTGTGCATTGAAAAAAGCTGGAGCTAGACACTTTTGCATTTCACACATTAAATGAGGAATTTTTCTCTTCCAATATTTTATATCCTCTTTATGGATTTCTTTACATGACAACCACCTACAAGGTATTCAAGACACAAAAAAATATATTACATAACAAGTAAAACAAATCACAAATATAATATCTATACAATGAACTAAACAAATATGACTACTTACCTCATGTATTTTCCAAGATCATATATTACTTGCTTGACATTATTGTCGAAGTCGTCTGGCAGAGATAGAGGTAAAACGTACTGCAACAATTATAAAATTATCTTTTCATTTTTTTGTAACATAATGAAAAAGTACACATACGCGTAGTACTTAAATACATACTAAAAACACAAGAGCATGAATTACCTTAATGAAGGTATGCCAATCATGTGTTTTCATCCCTAGCGCAAATTCACTTTTCTTTGATACGAGAGTGTTTATGTTCGCACCAAAATCTGTGGGAAATCGAATTTTTCATATGACTTCTTTTATAGCATTGCTTCGCTAGTCCGTTAATAACCAAAGAAGCTCACTTATATTAATCTAGTCTTCATGGCTATTTGATTGAATGACATTTATCATTGCATGATTGGAATCCTGAATCTCAATACATATTTTGATAATTTTTTCTTTGTCTTGCATCCAGTATTTTCCATATTGTCTCTGTTATATTCTTTTCAATATGCATACTATCAAACAAATGAACAATTTGTAACTGCTCGTAGTAGGGCAACCTACTAAATTGTCGGGGATAAATTTTTAGTCCCTTAGGAAGGTGGTCATTTATGCCTTCACGACCTTCATGATCATCAATCACATCATCAGTAAACAAAACAAAATAGAAAAGATGTTTTATGACAAACCAATAGATGGAATGGCATTACCTTGACGATTAATTCTATTATATTCCAACTTCCACAGGTGAGGTGTCATTCTTCGTGGCTTTGATGTATTCTCTTCTTTCCCATTGAAAAAATGTTTTTCAGTATTTCGATACTTATGATTTTTGTGGATAAAGTGTCTATACTCATCAAACACCTGCTTTCATAAACTTTTTGAATGACGAGATTTCATCTTTGGAGCACAAACAGGACATGCAAATTTTCCCTTTGTTTGAAGACCTACAAGATAATCTATAATTGGATTAAATATGATAATTTTTTTAATTATAATGTTCATGCACAACTTAAACACTATAACATACCACAAAAATGTGTTAGCCCCGGGGCATCGTGTATTGTCCATAGAAGCATCGCATGGAATTGAAATTGTCTTTGTCCTATTGGTCTAGAGACATCATACATAGTGACACCATTCCATAACTCCAACAACTCGTCGATAAGAGTCTCGATATATACATTCATATCTTTAACTTGGTACTTACCTAATTGAATGAACAAAAACATTACATAATTATTATGACCATTTTACTGCAATATTTATAATTAAATTTAGATGTCTATATTTAAATGATAAAATACCTGGAACAATCATTGCCAACATTATGTGCTCCCTCTTTATTGACATCCATTGAGGAATGTTATTGTTGATAACAAAAACAGGCCACACTAAGTAAACAGGTCTCATCTCTCCAATTGGATTGACATCGTCCGCTGCCAATGAAAGCCTGAGATTACGAGGTTCTTCTTAAAAGTGTGGCCACTGTTCCTCTATGTCCATAAATGCTAAACCATCTGTAAGCATTCGAATAATGTCATCTCGACTTCTATTGCGTGCATGGTAATCTATAAATTATGCCAAGCTAGTGCACTTGAATAATCGTTGCATATGTGGAATAATGGGAATATAGTGAAGAACCTTGTGAGAAACCCTTTTTGTTATTTGATTTGTTCGATATCTACTGATATGACATTCAGGACATTCAGTTCTAAATTCATGTTGTTTGACATATATAATATGATCATTGGGACAAGAATCTATTGCTTGATACTCCATTCCAATATCTTTCATAACGGCAGATAATTCTCGGTATGAATGAGGTAGAATATTTGATGGTGGTAACAAAAACTCACCTATCAATCTACAACAAAAAAATATAATTTGTTATAATAAAGAATATTAATGGTACAACGTGATTCACAATTTATTATGACATATATGACATACCTTAACATACGTGACATTGTTATGTTGGATAAACCATTCATAACCTTCAAGTTCACCAACAACAATACAGCAGAGAGAAGAGTTGTCTGCGAGCCTTCGTAAAGGGCCTCAGATGCCTTCTCAAGTAGAGGGACATCATGAACAACATCAAGGTCATCTTCATCATCATGATCAACTATGCAAGTACTAAATGAGTCATGGATAAATGTATTTGTAGCATCATCTTCAATTGTGTTTTCTGGCTCATGATCGTCATCTTCCATGGGATCATTATCTTTTGCATCGATATTCACACCTCCATGTTCGTCCACTTAGAAAACCATATTCTCAGGGTTGTGTTGATCCATACCATGTGCTCCAGGGTGCTCGACCTATATAAAATTGATAAACATAAATAAACCGTGATCGTGATCTCATCATCACGTGATTTATTATGTATATAAATTGTCAAAACGATATAATGAAAAATTTACCAATGGATAATAATCATGTCCACCTTCAATGTGACCATGCAGCCTACAATGTTTCTTCATTGTTTTTATTAGAAGTCTTCTAGTCTTTAACCCCTTACAAATTTTGCACAAACAATAACATTTTCCATCACCTTTTCTTTTCAAGTTAGACCACAATCTAGCAATTGTCTCCTTATTTTGTTGTTCGTTGATATTGTCTGGCATGGTGTTTCTTCACAGGCAAGAAAATAGAAATTATCATCATTGAACAAAGCATCTTATTGAATTTAGATTTCTAGTTTGCTTATGGTACATCATAGAGCATGGAAAACAAGAAATACTCAATAAATAACAGGATTCATTGATCTAGTATTATCACAATCTGAACTTGGCCTTCAATATTTTCTCCTCCTAACACTGTTTATCCATTACCTGTCAAGTACAGAACTCTAAAACCCGTGGCTATTAAAATACATAAGACAAAATTGTAGCATCTTATAATCATCTGTTATAAAACCAAAGTACTTGGGAGTGATTCTTTTGTTTGTCACAGTCCAGGAAAACAGTGACTACTGGAGCCTTGAATAACTGACTAGAAAGATTTTTAATTCCTTTTCTTTTTCCTCCTAATTTTTTAACTGTCACTTCCATCCTCCGACTCAGATGCCCTCGCCCTTTTCTTTCTTCTTGTTTTTTCATACTCATTGTCATGCTTTGAATTATTTTTCTTTCTTGGTGACTCCTTACTGCTCTCACTGTCAGTTTCACTCTCAGAATCTGAGTCTAATGTATCAGAATCTGACGAACCTGATAAACTAGAAGAATCATCATTAGAGGTAGATTCATCTGACCCAGGAATAGACTTTTGCTCCTACATTACAAGCCTTGGCATATTCTTCAAATACTCACGTAAACTCTCAGTGATACCACCAAGACCAATAGAAGTAAAGAAATTGATAGCAAACTGTGAATTTTTGGGATTGTCCTTTGGAGAAATTGAATCAAAAGACTCCTGCATTGTTGGATCATTCAACCTTTCATTAAGCAACAATATACCAAGCTTCTCTACCAACTCCTGCAAGAGAATCTTTATAAACATACGGAAAGAGGAAGTAGTATCTTCCTTTGTCAGACGTATATAAGCAAGACAATGCCATGGAAGAGCATTTGTGCCAAGTAAGTGGGCAAAAAAATTTGCAACATTACGCAGTTTATTTGTTTCCAGTCTGTGTATCATAGAATACTGTTGTAAAAAACACTTATCAAAAAATTCCTCATAAATTTTATTGATCATACAGAATCTTTGCCCAAGAAGACCATAATAACGAAGGTATGTTCTCTCTTGACCAGGTTCAAGCTTGATCTTTAGTAGCTTGTGACCAGCTTCCTCAAAATCAACACTTGACATGATTGTCAAATAAATTGTACGTCTTAAATTGACCAAGTTTGTCTCTGTCTCATCCTGTATTCTCAATGCTTCCTCACCTTCCTCTTCATCATCATCATCATCATCTAAATCATCATCTGAATCATCACCTAAATCATTCTCCCCTTCTGCTTCATCTGAAGAAGCATCTCCAAGGATATCTTTCTTCAGTTTTTCATAGGTTTCCTCATGCTCTAAGAAATCAAGATCTAGCTTGAAAACATCCAAACCAGCTTCTTGATCAAGTTCATTTTTTAGGAAAACTTCATGTGTTAACTGATCTGGACGCACAGTTGGATGACCCTCGAACTTAGCTTTGCGAATTGCAAAAAGGCCTTCAATTAAAAACTATACTCATTTGTCAATTTCCCCATCATGGAGAATACCCTTAAATCTTTCAAAAATCCCATAGACAGCATTGGGTGAAAGGTCTTGCAACAAAGAACCACATTCTTTCATGAACCCAATAGCAACCTCTACACTATCATCTGTGGGGTTCTCTACTAAAAGGGTGAGAAGTTCCAAGGCAATTATCTCATGTGCAACTTGTTGATTCACTAAATGAGCTATGAATTTGGTTGCTGCTATCAACATGTGCTTGTCATTGCGTTTGTATGCCCTCTTAAGCTGCAAAATAATTCATTGCAAAAGCAGATTGCCAACTTCAGGAAATTTTGTATTTACCACAACAACCAACGCAGCAAAAACATCTGTAAATCCAGGGGATGCCATTTGGGATTTCATACAAGACCTACAAAATCGACCCCTCCCATGGATGAGATTCTCTGCAAACAACTCTGGAATGATGTTCTTGATGTCAGATGCATTTATCCTGTTTACTAACCTATTGATACTCTTCCGAAGGGCATGCCATGTCATGCGTTGGTATTCCACACTGCCTTTGTTTTCCACATCTTTCATCATTTGAGCAAGCTTAAATGGGGGAATGTAAACACCCCCACTTCTTCCAACACCCTTCTCAGCTCCTCTTACAGCACCTTCGCCATTCCCATTATGAGATGGAGCAGACACAACACCAGAAGTTTTCACTTCCACTGCCTCTTTGTCCCTCTTTTTTCTAGAAGCCCCTTTACCACATAATTCGTGCTTATTTCTGTACATAAACCCATCAGGAAGCATGAGTTTTTGCATATAAGCTCGCCCAAATATTTTACAGTTATTTTTCATCAAGATTCCCTCAGGAGCTGGCAGATCTTGCTTCCATACTTTAATTTTGTTTTATCAAAGGACAATCCTAAAAATCCATGCATTGCAAACAACTTTTTACACCTTTGTTGGTTGTTGTGGCGTCACAAAGAGTTTACATCAATAAATGAAGAACATGCCAATGCTTTTAATGCAGCAGTAGAAGTCTATCTCTTATTCAATATCTCTAGTGAAACCCCCATGATGTTTTGTTGGAGTAGAATTTGTTATATTCTAGAAAGGGTCTTGTCCTTTGTTGATGGGATATTCAACTACCTCAAGAAATAACTGTTCTTTTCTCCAACAAGAAGTGGAACTAAATGAAGATCTAGCACCATGAAATCAATCCTCAAAAGGATTACTATAGTTAGTTTTGGTAGATAATGATCTGGGTAAAATACTAATGTGGCTTTAGGAAACATTATGTACTAGCTTAGCATACTCTAACAACTTTGGTGCGACATGCTACATCCAATTAAGTCTCCATCGGTATCTCTATTGTGTTTATGGATTGGGATTCAATGTACTCTTTTTATACACAGATTTTACTTTCAATTCAGGAGGTTTGTATGTACTTACTTGTCTTTCGATTGTATCCCTATTTCAAGAATTTCTTCTATCAACAAATCATTTGTTGTACAAGTGGAAGCTTGAACATGCCTTCCATGCTAGCCTTGTTGATATGTTCAACACCATCTTGTGCAACAAATCTTTAGAACTCCACTATTTCATTGAAGAGTGAGTAGTAGGGACAATCTAGGACACTAACAGAGGTTTTGCAAGAGACATAAATAGACCTAAATATTATGGCTTAATAATGATCAATAGGTAAACAGATAAGAAACTCTCAATATCAAAATGACTTTCTCAATTGTCTTTACTAGAAATGGATAGATCTGCTAATAATGGTTTTATTACTGTATGCCAACTTTAGACTCAATCTAAGAAGAGCTAGAGCTAATATGCGATATCTAGATTTATGATCTCTATAATATAACAATCCCATAATTATGTTTCCACGCATCTATACCACAACAAAAACATCATGCTAGTGTTCAGCCATAGCAATTGATATCCTAATTATAGAATGTGAAATATGCACATAACTATGAATAAAGATTATGAAAAACTAAGAAAGATGCTTATTGCAAACATAAATGACTAATGGACAAGAATTGAATTCATTGTAAATAGTTTTGAATATCAAATTCACTTATTTGTGTGCATTTAGTAACTCATGTACTTGTGGCCAACCATTTATCTCTTTCATAAATTAAACACTTATTAATAACATTAAATGGCTGAGTAATTATGTTTTAGTTGAAATTGAAAATAAAATATTTTATTTTAGGACGCTCGCACTATTCCCTATCATATTTTAGACTCTCGGTTTTGTTAGTAGTGGTTTGATGTCTTTGGAGCTGATCATTGCATTTCTTTAGTTATGTTTGCCAGTGTACTCCCAGCCTGTGCCAAAATGGGAGCTTTGGAATAGGGTATGGACATCCATCAAAGCATAAAAGATAGAGGAATTTTGTCAGATGTAGTTGCAACTGCTCTGTTAGCATGTATGCAAAATATGGAAGCATAGACAAGGCACGAGAACTGTTTGACGGATTGCCTCAAAGAAATGTGGTTTCCTGGACTGCAATGATTGCCGAATATGCACAAAATGGATTTGTTGAGAAGGATTTAGAAACTTTCGAGCAAATGCAATCGACAGGTGTAAAGCCAAATTCCACGACCATTGCTACTATCCTCCCTGACTGTGCCAAAATGGGAGATTTGGAACAGGGAATGGACATTCATCGAAGCATAAAGGATAGAGGAATTTTGTCAAATGTTGTAGTTGCAACTGCCCTGGTAGACATGTATGCAAAATGTGAAAGCATAGACAAGGCAGGTGAACTGTTTGATAGAATGCTTGAAAGAAATGTTGTCTCACTGGCTGCAACGATTGTTGGATATGCACAAAATTGATTTGTCGAAAAGGCTTTAGACACTTTCAAGCAAATGAAATCGGAAGACATAAAGCCAAATTCCACAACCTTTGCCAGCATCCTCCCTGCCTGTGCAAAAATGGGAGCTTTGGAACAAGGTATGGACATCCATCAAAGCATAACGGATAGAGGAATTTTGTTAGGTGTTGTACTTGCAAATACACTGCTTGACATGAATGCAAAATATGGAAACATGGACGAGGCTCATGAATTGTTTGATACAATGCCGTAAAGAGATGTGATCTCATGTGAACAATCAACACGCGTGTATACGGGAGGAAGGGATTTCTGCTACAAAATTGAACGCTCACTCCTCAATCACAGTTCTATGGTTTTACGAGATTAAACTAGGGCAATTGACCACCACATGTATATTTTTTGCAACATGAAATTAAAAAATAGGGCAATTTGAATCTACCTCATGCGCGGGATTGCAAGCAATGCCACAAATGCCTTCGACGTGGGTTTGATGTTCTTGGGGGTTGAAGTCACCATGGACGCCTACGCGGGATTCCAATGCACAAATGAATTCCCCTCTTCTTCTTTTTTAAGTAATGGTCGTTGTCGTCGGAATTACGATGAACTCGGGCACTTTTTGAAAAAAAAAAAAATTCTCATTGCTAATGCCTTCTTCATCGAAACCAAATGGGAAATTGCGGGCATTTTATAAAAAAAAATCAAATTTGGCCACAATATACCTTCTCCGTCGGAAACCTCAATCGGAAATCTAGTCCAAATGTATTAGTGGTTCTTCGTCGTCTTTTGATATGACTCTTCGCTCCCACAAGAGCAAAGTTAAAGGTAATTCTTGATGGGTTGGCTTTTGTTTGGCTACTGGATCTTGTTTCTGGCAATGGGAGCCTCTTGTTTTTTGGTTGTCTGTTTATATAATGCTTCCTCTTTAAGACAACTTCTCTTTTGAGTTTTGTTGATTCTAATTCTTTTAGAATCTCCTTTGTAAAGGATTTCGGGAACCCCTTCAAAACCTGTTTTTTCCTTAATCAAAAACTTTAGCATCCCCTTAAATTTATTGAGTAAATTGCGGCATTCATTTTTGTGAGTGAAATGTGAGTTTAAACTTTTGCATTGAGCATTCACATTCACTTAGTGTGAGTCACTTATTATTTATGTGTGTATTGGCATCCACTTAATTTCATTGTGTGTGAGCGAATTAACTTCAACATTTAATTGGATTTGAGCCACTCATTATTTGCCTGAGATATGTGTTTAACATGCTTACTATTTGAGCAAAATTAGTCATTTATTTTGTGTGTGTGTGTGTGAGAGTGTGAATGAGAGATTTTTAACTAATTGAACTTTGATTCTATGCTTGAACTAACTTTGACATTCATTTTTTGTTGTATAAATGTACTTCATCTATCATATTTTATAGAGTGAATGTACATAAATACATTCAAACTTTAATGATGTTCACTTCGAGACATGTATATATTTGATGCATCATTTGAACTTTGACATCCCGTTGATTTTTTTGAGTGAAATGTGTCATTCTTTTTTGTTAAATGAAATGTGAGTTTGAACTTTTGCATTCACTTATTTGATTTATTTACCGTTTATATATATATATATATATATATATATATATATATATATATATATATATATTTAAGCATTCACATTCACTTAGTGTGAATCACTTATTACACACACGTGTGTGTGTGTGTGTGTGCGTGCGTGCGCATTGGCATCTGCTTATTTATGTCTGGTGTGTGCTTCAACTTTGACATTCGTTTATTTTACTGAACATTGCTATCTATTTTGGGTGTAAGTGAATTACTTCAATATTGATTGGATTTGAGACACTTATTATTTGTGTTACATGTGGTTGTTTAAATATCATTCTTATTTGAGTGAACTTAGTTATTCATTTTGTGTGTGAGAAAGCAAATTGACTTTGGCGTTTTTATCCTTCTTATTTGAGTGAACTTAGTTATTCATTTTGTGTTGGAGAAAGTGAACTGACTTTGACATTTTCTTGGAATTTATCCAAGAATTAATTTTTGTGTATTGGTATCCACTTTTTTGTGTGAGGTGTGTGCTTTAATTTCAGTTTTCTCTCTTATTATAAGTGAATTTTGATATTCATTTTGTGTGTGAAGTTTTTATAATTAATTTAAGATTGAACTGTCACATTCACCTAGTGTGAAGCACTCATTATTCATATATGTATTTGCGTCCACTTATTCTTTGTGTGTGTGAAATGTTTTTAACTAACTTTGAGCATTCATTTTATCTGGTTATGAAATATTTTTTAATTAAATTTAAGCATTTGCTTTGTCTGTGACAGAGGTTTGTTTCCACACGGTCCTAAGTTGAGATAAAATAGACACTTGAAAAGATAGAACAATTTCTTGATCAGTACACAAATATCCTTACATAAAATGTAGTTTTAGAGCTAGAAATTGAGTAGTTAGTTGTTAAGGCAACATTACCTTAAGCACTTATTCTTCCTAGAATTCAATAGGAAGTCCTAATGTTGTCAACATAGTTGTAACATAGAAGCAATTACCAAAGTATGCCATTTATTAGAGGTCCATGATCAACCCATAATTTTTTGGACACTCCTAAAGTTCAATAGTTTAACAATTAAGTTTTAAATTTTAATATTGATAATTCAAAATTTATAAATTTAAATATATTGTAACTTGTTCATTAATAGAATAATATGATTATTATTAGTGTACATATAAGTTTTAAATTTTAATATTGATAATTCAAAATTTATAAATTTAAATATATTGTAACTTGTTCATTAATAGAATAATATGATTATTATTAGTGCACATATAAGTTTTAAATTTTAATATTGATAATTCAAAATTTATAAATTTAAATATATTGTAACTTGTTCATTAATAGAATAATATGATTATTATTAGTGTACATATAATTGTTTCACAATTATTTAATAAATTATAAATATATAATATAATAATTTAATTTATATTTATTATTTTAATGCTTTGTAATTTAGTAGATTATTAACATTAGTTTATAATATTTTTTAGGAAAATTGTATTAATTTGATATAAAAATAATTACGAGGAAGACTTTGTTGTAGAGAGAGAAGATCAGGAATCTAATTCATTCAATGACTTCATGTTCTCTCAATCTAAGTGGGAGATAATAGATTTCCATTGAAGTTAGCAAAATAGACATGGAAATGGCCTCAAAAAGTTGTTTCTTTTTACTCTGTCCCTCATCATGGAAATGGCCTCAAAGAGTTGACTTCCATTTGGGAAATCTAAGAGTAATAATCATGAAGTCCTAAAAAAAGAGTTTACAAATATTTTGATGGCCTTCTTTGTCCATTTGTAGTTCCATAAGTACAAGTTAGATGCATACTGCATCTCTCATGAGGCCCATGTTGACTACCATTTGGGAAATCTGAGAGTAATAATCATGAAGTCCTAAAAAAAGAGTTTACGAATATTTTGATGGCCTTCTTTGTCCATTTGTAGTTTTGTAAGTAAAAGTTATGTTGTATACAAAATTTTCTAGCAGCTTCGCATTGAGTGTGTACCCTCACCAATTATCCACCTCACAAATTCTTCCTTAACATCCTCTTTGATAATGAAGACTTATTTGTGTTAATTTGTTACAAACCCATGGTTGTTTTTGCACTCACAGTCCTTAATGATGATGTATTTCTTTTCTCTTGGACTACAAGTTGCAAAAGTGCTCACCATCTCCACATTGTAAGAGTCAAAGAGGTTGAGGGATTGAAATACCAAGTTTCTTTCACCACTAGAGTGTTATAGTTGAGGTTCCCCCATCTTTATTGTATAGTATGTAACTATGAAGAAAACATAGTGCATAGATTTGAAGCATAACTCAAATTTAAACATCTATTGCAGCCTAAACATAACATGAGATTATTTTTTAAAACATTACAAAATAATGTATAATGCAATGCATGTTTTTTTAAATGCCTAACACTTACAAATAAGAACTATTGATTAAGGATAAATCTAATGAACAACTCATATCTTGGTGTTGTCAGCTCTATATCATTCAACGTAATATTATTGACCATTTATTATAACTCGACATTAAATACAACTTATAATACACCATTTCAAAATTGTTAAGAAGACATACAAACAAAAAAGATATATTCTTTACTTTATCCATGTCATTATCGTTCATCAACTGTTGACGCTTCATTTTAAATTTATTGGAGATTGTTAATTAAGAATAGATCGTTGGTCCTTTGTGTAAGTCCACGTAGTATGTTAGACCCAAAGAAATAAAATTTAAGTTTATTAACCTTAGCTCCTCTTGAAGTTCAATGTTTTAAAATAGATTTTATTTTAAAACATTTAAAAGAGATAATGGGGTAATAAGGGCAATTGGACCTCAATGTTTAAAACCATGTGATTTTTATAAGCAAATTTTTTAATTTAATATAAGAGAATCATAAAAGAAAGCATTACAAATGAAAATCTAAAAGTTCAAGTCCAAATGAAAGTGAATAAAACAAAAAGATCAGTAAATAGGGAGTAAATTATGGAGATCCTTTTTGCATCTCAAATAAGACTTTTGAAAAAAATATCTTTTCTTTTTTTATATTTATAATATAATATTCATTCCAACAAGGGAGAGATCATTTTTACTTGCAAAACTCTACATTTTTTGTGCATTAAAGTTTCTAAAGACAATATTTTATAGTTATTAAGCTCATTATAATCATTGCATGATTATGCATCTTGCCTTTTACATTATTGATTAATTATTTTTAAATGAAATAATAAAAAGTTATTTTATTGTGCTAGTACATTTTATTATTTTTCTTTGTTTTTTTTTTAAATGTAAATGGAAAAATCAATTAATCTATTGAAGTTAAAGATTGTGTAAATTATTGCATTCATGTTCATTTTATTTCATGGTTGTGAATTTTGTACAAATCAATCGTGTGCAGATAGGAGATTTTCATTTGGATAGCATATATTTTTGAGTTTTCCTCTTTTTATAATATTTTGTTATAAATTCTATGATTTTGGTCAAAAATCATAAAAATATCTACTCATTTGGAACATTTATATTCAATTTGACAACTTTTTTGGTGAATTTACCTCAAATTTCTACTTCAACAAAGTATGGTAGCTCATAATCTTTATGTGCATCTAAATATTTTAGTAAGAAATTCACCATTTTCATAATGGTATTCAAGTGGTCTGTTGCAACAATAAGGGTCTTAGATTCCTAAAGCAATGTTGAGTTTATTACCTTATTTTTATGGAGGTTGATCTATTTCTCGTTCAAAGCCTATTTAAGTTTTTACAAATTTCTGCAACATTCAATGTCACCTCTAAATATTTATCTCTTTAAGGGTTTCTTTTTCTCTCATATGAAAAGCAAAATTGGTACAAAACATTCAAACCAAGTTCAATTACAAGATGGGATCAACATAGTGATCTCCTTTTCCATCAATTTCGAGAAAATAAATCCACAAGGTCTCTTATTCACTAATTCATGGCAACCAAAAAGGAATCCTATAAAAGAATATATTGGTTGCCAAATTCCTATCATCAACACGATATCAACTCTTATACCACTAGATGGACCCTAAACCCTAGTTTATTTTATCATTTTGGCATAACTCGAGCATATAGTATAAAAAAATGACAGATTGTCTGAAATTTGATTCCATGTGATTTCTAGTGTTATAGGTCTTATTATTATTTTTTTTATTTTTGAAAGTTTTTTTAGGGGAGCTATGAACCAGTGAGACCACATTTTTGAGGGACATTATTCTCAGAGATGTTTGGCATTACCACCCTTATTTCTCCTCTACAATCCTAATTCTTACTCTTTTCATACTTTCCTTATTGCTCCCTACTCATAGGCCTCCTTATCTCTCCCTATCTTCTCATACTCTCACTATCTCTCATCGCTGGCCTGTCGTGTTGGGCTCTCCTTCGATCTACTCCCTTTGTCTACCTCCATCCTTTGACCACATTAGCCTACACATCTAAGGCATTAACACTTTACTTTTGTCTTTTTTATTACTTACTTCTACTTTGCATGAATCCTATATCCTCCATATAATCTCCCTTCAAACTAGCCCCGAGTGGGATTCGAATAGATGACCTAGTTACCAACACTAGGCATGCTACCACTGTTGCACTCAATCCCTTATTATTATATTTTCTTGCTAGTATAATAGGGATAATTTTAAGAAACCCAAAAGAAAGATACATATGCTTTCATATTGATGCATGTTAGGAGTCTATGTTGTAATATGTTATTATATATGGTCATGTGTGTAATTTCATCATGTGCATATTATAGATTCATAGTGTTTTGGAGCTATGAGATGCATATTTAAGATAGTCCAACATTTTGAATATGGAGCTTTTGGTTATAGATATATGGGTGTTTTAGATGCATTAATAAATTTATATATAAATGTATAGATTTTTTAGCTTTATGTGTTAACCAAAATCCATGGTTTTGTAGATTTGTGAATAGACTATAGTTCAAGACTTTCAAAATTGTCATATTTTTATATTGACATACATGGTTTGAGGAGGTTGGTTACACCTTTCTTAGTGCATGACTATTGTGGTCCTTGTTGAGTTCCTAATTTTTTTTGCTCCATGTTGTGGATTTGTAGTATTATGGATTTGGGTTTTAGATTTAATATTTTTGATTAAGGCAAAAACAAGTTTTAAAGGGACCCAAAACCCTTTACAATCAAATTTTGAATGGATCTGGAACCCTCTATAGTACCCCTCCTCGATCAGACTCTTTTTGGACTTATGTTTGATTTCAGTTGACTATTCCGTGGATACATTATTGTATATTGATTCAGACTTTATGCGATGTTATTATATGCTTTAACTGGATATGTGATGTATGCTTTCATGCAGTATTTCGGTACTTATGATTAATGTGATTTTATGGATTATTGTCATGGACTGACACTTTTACCTTACATATGTGATGTGTTATTATATGTTGCGTGTTTGCAAGTGTATGGGATGCGAGAGGATGATTTTCCTTCACTCACTCTGGTGAGATAGGGAACATCATGATTCTCCTTCATCGGTGTGCATGTCATGTCCGGTTATATATTTGTCTATATGCATGTGTGGTTCGTTGATGTAGGACATTGCAGGTACAAGTACCGGGTAGGTACGGGGTATCGACTCCACTTGGTTTCACAAGTCTGAGCATACCTTATTTGTTCGATGGGAGTGGAGGAGATAGTGGTTGGACCCTAACTTGACCCGCAGTCACACTCATGTGGGTGTTGTCAGTCGGTCGTCTTTCCCGTTTGACCGGTATGCGAGTCATAGTGTTTTATTATTTTCTCTTTATGAGTTGTCTTTCGATTGGGAAAGTGCACAAAGATGGTGGTCAGAAAAGTGGACATGCCAAAAAAAAAATGAAAAACAACAAAACGTGCACGGGGTATTTCAAATTTTAAGAACCCCATACACGTTTAGGCTCGTTTTGCCGAGCCTAACCAAAGCTAAACCGCGTACGGGGTTTAAAGTATCCTAACCACGTACGTGGTTTAAAAACTAAAACTGCGTACGCGGTTTAGAAACTAAGAACTCCGTACGCAGTTTAAAAACTAAAACCGCATACGCGGTTTAGAAACTAAAAACCCCGTACACGGTTTTAGTTTTTAAACCGTGTACGCGTTTGCCTGTCAATAAAATGCAATTCATTTAGCATTCCATTAGGTTTTTCTGTAGGATATATACATAAAATATAAGTTATAAATGACATTTCTCTTTGTATTTTATCTTTCTTATACTTTAAGTTATATTTTATGTATATATTGTCAGGATGTTTGAAAGTGGTTCCAGATCTCTAAGAGTTATAATGTAGATTCTAGTTTTTTGAGTATTCTTATAAATTTTAGACTTAGTCAAATTTCAGTAATCAGCATGCTTATATCAGCATTATCTCTCTTGTCTCTTCCCTGCATTCCCCCTCTCTCTTCCTTAACCCCTACCTTTTTGTCTCTTACGCATCTCCCTCTATACTTTCTTCCCTCTCTCGGGTATCTCTCCCTCTCTCAGGTATCTCTCCCTCTCTTTCTCATCTCCCTCACCCTCTTTCTCTCTTTTATCTATCCCTCTCTTTCTCTCCCTCTCTCAAATATCTCTATCTCTCACTCTCTCCCCCTCTCGTCAGCGTCTCTCTCTCTCATTCTATCCCTCTCCCTCCCCCTCCCTTTCTCTTCCTTTGTCAAGTATTTCTTTCCCTTTAACTCTCTTTCTCTCTCCCCCTCTCGCTCCATTTCTCTCTCTCTCTCTCTCCTCTTTTGTCAAGTGTATCTCTTTCCCTCTCTCTCCCTACCTCCCCCCCTCCATTTCTATTTTTCACTTAAGTCTCTCTCTCTCTCTCTCTGAAGTCTCTCCCTCTCATCCTTTTTCTCCATATCTCACTCTCTCCTTCTCTTAGGTGTATCTCTCTCTCTCATTCTCTCCCTCTCTCCCTTTCTCATTACCTCTATTTCTCACTCTCCCTCTCTTTGCACCTCTCTCTCTCTAGTCTCTTGTACTCTCCTTCCATCCCTTCTCTCACTCAGACTCTCTCTATCTCTCACCCTCTCTTTTTCTCTCTCTCACCTTCCCTCCCTCCACTTCTTAGGTCTCTCTTTCTCTCCCAATCCCTCTATCCACCTCTCTCTCTCTCTCTCTCTCTCTCTCTCTCTCTCTCTCTCTCTCTCTCTCTTTGAGTCCCCTTCTCTGTGTCACTCTCTATCTCTATCTCTCCCTCTCTCTCCATCTATCTCTCCCCCTCCCTTTCCCTTTCTCTATCTTTATCTCCCCCCCCTCTCTCTTTCTCTTATTTATCTCTTGTCTCTCCCTCTCAGTCTCTATCTCTCTATCTCACTCTCCTCCTCTCCTCCCCCTCTCCCATTCCCCCCCTCTCCTCCCCCTCTCTCCCTCTCTAGGGTCATATGGTATTCTTAGGGGTCATATGGTATCCTAAGGATCCATGCATGTGTCCTAAGGGGTCGTAGGACACCATATGACTCCTTAGGACACCATATGACCCATAACAACACATAAGAGGTCATATGGAGTCCTAAGGGGTCATAGGATACCATATGACCCCTTAGCACACCATACAACCCATAATGACACCAAATGGGGTCCTAAGGGGTTATAGAACACTATATGACCTCTTAGGACACCATACAACCCATAACGACACCATATGGAGTCCTAAGGGGTCGTAGGAGAACCTGAACTTGGAGGACACCATTTTGTGTTGGGTTCATAGGACACCATATGACTCCTTAGGATACCATATGACCCATAACAACACATAAGAGGTCATATGGAGTCCTAAGGGGTCATAGGATACCATATGACCCCTTAGCACACCATACAACCCATAATGACACCAAATGGTGTCCTAAGGGGTCATAGAACACTATATGACCTCTTAGGACACTATACAACCCATAACGACACCATATGGAGTCCTAATGGGTCATAGGAGACTATATGACCCCTTAGGACACCATATGACCCCTAACGACACCATATGGTGTCATAAGGGGTCATAAGGTGTCCTAGTGCTCATAAGACACCATAAGACACATAACGACACCATATGGTGTCATAAGGGGTCATAAGACACCATATGACCCTTAGAACACAATATAACCCCTAATAACATCTAAGGGGTCATAGGACACTATATGACCCCTTAGCACACCATAGGACCTATAATGACACCAAATAGTGTCCTACGGGGTCATAGAACACCATATGACCCTTTAGAACACCATATGGTGTTGTTATGCGTCGTATGGTGTCCTGAGGGGTCATATGGCATCCTATAACCCCTTAGCACACCATATGGTGTCATTATGGGTCGTATGGTGTCTTAAGGGGTCATATGGTGTCCTAAGGGGTCATAGGAAACCATATGACCTCTTACGAAACAATATGACCTCTAATGACACCTAAGGGATCATATGGTGTCCTAAGGGGTCATAGAACACCATATGACCCATAACAACACCTAAGGGGTCATAGAACACCATATGACCCATAACAACACCTAAGGGGTCATATGGAGACCTAAGGGGTCATAAGACACCATATGACGCCTTAGTACACCATACAACCCATAAAGATTATCCAACCAATACATCCATAGGATCCAAAGAAACCAATATGTTCATCTTCTTCAAACATTCTACTTTATATCCTATCTTCTTTGAAAAAAAAAAATTGGCCACCTTGTCAATCTTCTTATCACCTCATCTATATGCAAACAAAAAGAAGATATATTGGAGAGAGAGAGAGAGAGAGAGAGAGAGAGGCACCTTGTACATACTTGAGATGGGGAGAGAGGGAGACAATAAACATACACACACGTGTGTATATATATATATTAATATTATATATTATTATATACATATATATAAATATTATATATTATATATAAATTATATATTATATGTATATACACATTATATATACAATATCATACTATACACACTCCCAAAATTTAAACATAAAAAATGCGTACGTGCTATTTATAGTAAAAAATAGCGCGTACGCGCTTTTTATAGTAAAAATAGCGCATACGCGCTTTTTATAGTTAAGATAGAGCGTACGCGCTTCTTACACCATAAGTACCCCATACGCGCTTTTGACTGTTTAGGCTTGGAAATAGGCTTGGATGACAAAGCTACAGTTTGGAAGTTTGATTTCCCTCCATTTCCCTCCTTTTTGACGTGTTTTATTTTATACACTTGGTTTCTCGACTTTGTCATCATCAGGTTTACACTTCATCAAGTGGGTATTTCTAAAATTTCCACCATATTTTCACCCATCTTTTGAGCTTTCTAACAATATAATTTTTTTAAAATTTGAACAACAATAACATATTATTATTGAATTTCTTTTACTAGTGTCTCCATATTTCTCAAGACATACATGCACCATTTTTTTAATAACTTTGATATACCTATCCAAATTTTTAAAAAATTATATATTATTGTAGTACACTTAATTCTATACAATTTAAAAAATAAAAAATTGTATTTTTGATTTTTTTAGTACAACTTATGCTTCGTGCACGAAGGGTTGGTAGGGTCTGCATGAGACTTAAATGGAGCTGGGGGTTCAAGAAAGATTACTAGGATAACCCAGGATGGGGGCCGGGACCTATGGAGGCCTACCTAGTGTAACCATCTTAAGCCATGCGATGACACTCTCTCTTTAGGGTTACTAGTGTATTGTGAGTTCGAGTCACATGGAGTATTGTGGAGTCATTTTGCACTGTCGTCTGTGTCTTATTTATGCTTTCTTGAGGGTCCTCTACTATCTCCTAGCACGGTGGGGTGGCTCCATTTTGGGATCACATGGTCGGGTGGTAGTGCCACTTCCCATCAGATATTCTTGTTCATACCTTCATGTGAAGATTGGCTTCGCAGGTGTCCCCGTGGTTCGTGTTTCATGCTCTATCTCATGTTGGAGATTATTATTTTGAGACCTATGTGGTCAATTGTATCATTAAATTTATGTAACCTTGTAATTGATTTAGATGTCAACTTTAAATGTATATTGGAAGCCATGTATTTTATGGTCGATGTAATCCTAAGAGTTGGATGTTATTTATCGACTTTCATTATGATGTGTAAATGCTTAATTTTAAAGGAAATTATATTGTTACTCTTTCAATCTTTTATGGTGTAATCTGTTATTGAATAGTTATGTTAATTGAGTAATGATGGTTAATTGGAATTAATCGTAATTGTATAATTTAACTTTTAGCTTTAATCTTCATTGGTAACTCTTTATGAATTCTAGTGTAAGTCTTTCGCTTGTGTTATTATTGTGCAATGTAATAATTAATGCACTTATTGTGATTTATAATTTAAAAAAAAAAAATTATTTCACCCTCAGTTGCCTAGATGTGTGGTTATTCCTTTGGGGTTCCTAGCGGGGCATTACACCCTCAACCAAAAAGTTACCCTAACATAAGGAACATGAAAGCACCAGACAACCATGGGTAAAAATGACACCCATAGCCAAATACATGGGTTTTTAAAAATAGGCTCCCACAACATAAAATAAAGTTGCAAAAAGAACAACCAACAACCAGCCTAAAACCAACCTCTAATCAAGAACCATCAAGATTTACATTTAGAGATACTCTTGTGGGATCAGAGAGTCATGTCAATAGAAGGCTTAGAGAATTTAGTTTTCTTTCCCTTAATAGAAATCCAACCCTCTTCCACTTGCGCTGCATTATCGTGCCAAGCCTGCACACCATTATCTTGAGAATGAATGCATGTAGCCATTGTCTCAAAGATATCATCCGTATTCCTCCCTCAGGCATGGCCTTATCAGAAAAGCCACCAAATTTGATAGTTGGAACGCTATGACCATCCTAAGGCCCATTCTCTCTCAACATGATAATCTTGCACATCTTCATCAACCTCGCCATTTAACACATCTAAAGAGGATACCCCAAGACCCCGTGATTCCATCGCAACCACCTCAGAAACAATCCTATGTTACTTGGATTTCTTCTCAATTGTATAATGTTGTTGAGAAGCACCTTTCCACCATGTAGTCGTCATTGCCTTTTTCTCAAATCCACATTGTGCAGTTGCATGACCTATTTTAAAACATCTTCTACATCGAAAGGGGATCCCTTCATAATCCAAAGATTGAACCCAAGAACCCTTAGAAGATTTGAGTAAAATCTCAGTAGGCAGCCCTTTTGAAACATCCATTTCAACCAAAATGTGAGCAAAGGTGAAGTGAAAAATATCAGAGGATTCATCATCCACCATCAAAAAATCTCCAAGGGAATCACTCACTTCCTCTAAAAGAGGATCAACCCATAAATGAAGGGGGAGATTAGGAAGTTGAACCGAAATCGAGATCTTATTAAACGTTTCAGAAGAAGGGTTGAAATCAAATTGTCAAGGCTTAATCATCAATAAAAATTTGTCCTCCCAGCTAAAATAATGATCACATAAGATTTTGTTTCTATTCTGAGCATTATCAAACTTAGCAATAAAAAACCCCTTAGTTGTGGGGAAAATATGAATTTTACTAATAATAAGAGGCTCCCACAGTTCTGAGATCCAAGTGTGCAATTGAGGGAGGCTAGGCCAAAAACCCCTAAATCGACATATCACACCATGTAAGGAGCGAACAAAAGCATTATGATCTATTTCCTCTTCCATTTTTGCTTTCAAATTAACGGAAATGGCATTTGCAATAGGAATGAGCCCACCATCAAACGATCGTCACCCTTGTCGTGACCTCGGAGCCTCACCATTCTGCATTTGCCCAGCAAACATAGTCGCACCAGCAGTGGCATTTGGCAACTTTCCAGAAAGCCGCACACCCTTCAGACCACTAGCGACAGAGGCACATGGGTGGGACAAATGTCATAGTATCTTTTTACACACATGATGAATGTCAAAAGTATTTTTTCCACACAATGAATGTCAAAGTTCACACACATATGCAAACAAGCATACATACACACACATATACATAAAGTGACTATCGAAGTGTTCATTCAAGCACATATCTACACACTTAATGAATGTCAAAGTTAACTTTCAAACCCATGTGCAATTACAAACATGGTGATTTTTAACTTTCAAACCTACCTACACACAATGAAATTTAAAGTTCATTCAAATACACACGTCACATAAAATATTCATTCAAATACACACTTCACATAAAATATACATCAAAGTATTTTGTGCATGCTCATTGCAAATGCAAGAGTTCATTTAAACCTACATTGCCAAACTTATTTACGAACACATGCATACATATTTAGAAAAATCCAAAACTGTATTCACACACATGCACACAAAGTGAATGACAAAGTTCATTTACACACATGCACACATAGTGAATGTCAAAAACTAGCTTTCAAATACACCCACACATGTAAAGTGAAAGTAAATGTTCAATCAAACACATAGATATACATACACTTAACACAAATTGAATATCAATGTATCTTTTTACACACTTAATGAATGTCAAAGTACTTTTTTACACACATAATGAAGTCAAAGTTAACTTTCAAACCCATGTACAGTTACAATGAAAGATAAAGTTCATTCAAAACACACACACACATATAGAGTGACTATCAAAGTGTTCATTCAAACAACTGTGCACACTTAATGAATGTCAAAGTTAAGTTTCCACGGATGAAAGTACTAAAAACCTAGTGCAAAAGCAAAATTTAAATTTGCTTGGCATTCATAGGAATGATAATTGAGATAATCTTGCTTTCACACACACACAAAAGGAATGCCATAGATTATTCACTTACATATACAAACATGTCAAGTTTTAACTTTAAACCAACCTACACACAAATAAATTCAAGTTTCATTCAAAAACAAACCACCTACACACAAATAAATTCAAGTTTCATTAAAAAACAAACCAACCTACACATAAATAAATTCAAGTTTCATTCAAAAACACACTTACACGCACTTCACACAAAATGTACATCGAAGTATTTTGTGCATACAAATAAAGAAAGCAAAAATTTATTTAAACCCACATTGCCAGAGTTAATTTTTAAACACATGCATGCACATGTAGAGAATGCCAAAACTTTATTCACACACACACAAAGTGAATGACAGTCTTTCAGACCAATGTACAATTACAATAAAAGTTGAAGTTCATTCAAACACACACACACACACATATACATAGAGTGAGTATCAAATTTTTCATTCAAACACGTGCACACTTAATGAATGTCAAAGTTAAGTTTCAAAGGATGAAATTAATTAAAATATAGTGCAAGAGCAAAATTAAAATCCGTTTGGCATTGATAGGAATGATAATTAAGATAATCTACTTTCACAAAAGGAATGCCATAGTTTATTCACACACATAAAAACATGGCAAGTTTTAACTTTAAAATCCACCTATAGACAATGAAATTCAAAGTTGATTAAAAAAAATACTTACGCATACTTCACACAAAATGTGCATGAAAGTATTTTGTGCATACACATAGCAAATGCAAAATTCCATTTAAACCCACATTGCCTTGAAGTTACTCATGCATGCGCATGTAGAGAATGCCAAAATTTTATTCACATACATGCACACAAAGTGAACGACAAAGTTCATTAACACACATGCATGCATAGTGAATGCTAAAGCTAACTTTCAAACACACCCACACATGCAAAGTTAAAGTAAATGTTCATTCAAACACATAGATATATACACTTAACACAAATTGAATGTCAAAATATCCTTTTACACACAAATGAATGTCAAAATATTTCTTCACATAATGAATGTCAAAGTTCACTCACACATGCAGACAAGCATGCACATATACACGCATATACATAAGAGTGACTATCAAAGTGTTCATTCAAACACATGTACACACTTAATGAATGTCAAAGTTAACTTCAAACCCATGTAAACTTACAATGAAAGCTAAAGTCCATTCAAACACACACACACACACATGAAGTGACTATCAAAATGTTCATTTAAACACATATGTGCACACTTAATGAATGTAAAAGTTCTTTCAAAGGATGAAAGTACTAAAAATCTAGAGCAAGAGCAAAATTGAAATATGTTTGGCATTGATTGGAATGATAATTGAGATAATCTTTACTTTCATCCAATAATATGCAAGATCTTTGAATATTATACTTAAACAAGATGCAAAGATTAATTGAAATAATCATGCTAAAGGGGGTCAACCAATTAATAAATGAAAAGTCAATTATTTATAACTTATAACATACCTTAGAAAAAAATATTAAGTAAACTAAAAAAATCTAAACATGAGAAATAAATCAGAACATAGAATATAAATATGGAGCAGCAATACAAAGAAAAGATGAAAAAAAATCATAACTCTTCAACAAAATAAAATTAAGGGGCATAGCGTTGCCAAAGAAAAATAGAATGACAACAACATCAGCATCAATTCAACATCAACCTGTTCTATTATCCTATTATCAGTAAAACATAAAAACATTAAAACAATAGTAATTATATCATAGCAGTAGTATAACAGCAACAAAATTAATCATGACAACATTGACCATAGCATAACAACAATAAATATATCATGATGCATATTCATAGCTAATGATATATGTTCTATACTAGTAACACAAACAACAATAATTTGAATTTCTGAATTTATTTTCAACTTTAACTTAAAAGACTCAAACTTCAAAAATTTTGTTATGGTATTAGAGTCACTTATTATTTTCAGTTGCAAAAGAGATTAAAGGTGCATTGACCATGGTTGGGTACAATGTGATATTGTGTGAGAAATGTAGACAAACAATTTCTTGGAATGTGATTTGTGTGTAGATGTCTACGCATACCGTCGCTCACCATTCTCAAGAAATGGCCTTTGGACTATCTTTCCCTACCATCCCCCAAATCCTAAGTATCATTTTTACTACCAGATTACTCTTTATTTTTCTATTTGGCATGGCCTTATTCTCTCTATTTAGTTCTCACTCACATTTTAATCATATAAAATTTAATCTCATCAAGATAAGAAGAAATAGATGGCAAGACACATACAATAGCTCTATTCTAGATGCATAGAAAGCACAACCATTGTATACAATAGGGGGAAAGTACCAATAGCTGAAATAGTTCCAATAACCGTCACCTTAATACCATGTTGAACACCCCCCCCCCCCCCCCCTCCACGCCCCAAAAAAAGAAAAAAAGGGTCAGTACATAAATAAAAAAATACCAGTAAATATTTATTTTAACACCAATACATGTTCACAAATGAATTAGTAGTTGAAAACCAAAAAGTAAAAAAAATAAACAACTACTGGTACATTTCCTATTTTAATACAAAACATCTTGCACAAATAATAAACATTTTTATTTTTTAAAAAACTTAATGTTTACATTTGCCACTTTATGCAAGTGGCTTAAGAGTACAAATGTACTCCAATTACAATTACATATGCACAGCTATTGGTGCATTACATGACATAAAAACAATCCATTGTAAACTTCTTAGACACTCAAGTGTACATTCTTCCAAATATCACTTCACAACTTCATGCATTAAATGGATCTGCATTTGCAACTACTAGTGTAAGGCTCCCCAATATCCAAGAATTTGCATAAAATCTAATTTAAAAAACCAAGTTTCATTCAAAGCAGGGAAGAAAATTGAACAATTCGAAGCAATGGAGGACTGCATATTTAATATGACATGACTGATTGTTTCCCACAAAAAATTAAATTTGAAAATAGCTAGCTACCACAATCAAATGCATTGCACATTTGAATTATATTATAAGACAAAATTTTCCGTGTCACTTTCACTACAATCCAATTCATTGCATATTCCTGAGCTTTGCAAATACCCTCTACACATTCCTTACTCGAGGGCGCACATTCAGGTTGGTACACACAAAGTAACTAAATTCCCTCTGTTCAATGAATATTGTTAACTAAATGCTATAGATCTTTCAATTCAAATTATACTGTTTTCAATAAACCAACATTTCTTTCAATATAGTCATTGTAAATAATATAAACTAGCATTTCTTTCAATATAGTCACTGTAAATAATATTAACAACCATATTGGATGTCCAATGATGGTTTACCTCCTTCCTAGCTGCATTATGCTTTGTCTATTGATGATTTATTTGTATGTGGTTTACAATTTCATTTCAATGCTCTCTTACAGTTTAATAATGCCAAAATCCTCACAAAATGTTTAATAACGCCAAAATCATCACAGAGAATGGCAAAACAACTTAATATCTTTTCGTTTTCTTCGAAACCCCTTCATTAATTATCATTTCCTTTTATGAGTGCGTTGTTAAATGGTGTCTCCCTGTTTATAATGCCAAAATCATTACAGTGAATGCAAAAAAATTTGATTATTGTTCATAATTGTTCAAAACCCCTTCATTATTTATCATTACAATAATGTGTATGCTTTATACTATTACTTACAGTGACTACACACACACACACACACACACACACACACACACACACACACACACACACACACACACACACACATATACACCAGGCGAGACAACTTTTATTACAAAGTTTAAAATGGTGGTAAAAAAATATGTTGTACTCCCGCTATCTTTTTTGCCCTAAAAACATAGGGAAATGAAATTTTTTTGTGGCATTTTCATTGTTTGCTCTGCCTTCAATTTGTTAATATACTCATTGTAAATAATATTATCAGGCATACCATGTAGTACTTCCAATAAATTTCATATGAGAAATACAACATCATTCAACCATTTACTCATTTGAGAAATGAATCTGCATCTTCATACTATATCAACAATATCCACTTTTTAATCACATCACAGTTACATCTTCCACTCATGCATCTTGTGCTTGTAGTTTCTCTCCTTGTTATATAATGTTTCATGTTTTGTACCTATGTGTGTGTGTGTGTGTGTGTGTGTGTGTGTGTGTGTGTGTGTGTGCATAATGATCTGTCTCTCTATATATATTTATACGGTAGCATTTTTTTTGTTGTTGAAAGATGTTCAATGATGAGTTAAACAAATTGAAAAAGATCAAAATTTTGAAATTGAAACATAAACAAATCAGAAATTGCATTGTCTACTAGATCATTGCAAAAGTACAATTCCAACAAAGAGAAGATTGAAACATATGAACTAAGTGAGAAATTTAAACAAATAAAACACAAACAATTCAGAAATTGAAACATAAACAAATCACAAATTGCATTGTCTACTAGATCATTGTCAAAGTAAAGTCATATAGACTTTACCTGAGAGGCATGCTTGTTGTCTTTGACATAGTGAGTCCTAGATCATTGCCTGCCATAACAATCACAACAAAATGCAAAACAAACTAAAGTGTGTTAAGAAACACATTTAATAAGAAATGCATAACTACCGAAGATATCTAAAAAAAATAAATATAAGCATTTAAGGCATAATCTCCAAAGAATTGAAGTGTGTTAATAAACACATTTACATTGATATGATGATCTTCCACAAGTATGGTTCTTCCCTCGATGCTCTAGCACGCCTGCAAAAAACAACAATAATCGAGGGTAGCCTAAAGTTGTAACAACAAATCATCCATACATTATTGAATGCATAAGTACATACATATACATATCCAGCTACATACATACGCACATGTACATAGAATTGCACATATGCACATGTACATACATATGCACAACGTACATATATATTACAAAGAAAGAGTTACCTAAGGAATGTGCAAAGGGAATTTGCAAAACTCAGAAATATGCAATGAATTGGATTGTAATCAAAGTGACATGGAAAATTTTGTCTTATAATATAATTCGAATGTGCAATGCATTAAATTGTGGTAGCTACCAATTTTCAAATTTGAATTTTTGTGGGAAATATTCGTTCATGTCATATTGAATATGCAGACCTCCATTGCTTCGAATTGTTCAGTTTTATTCTACACACACAAACATGTATGTGTGTGTGTATGTGTGTATGGACAATAACCATATATGTATGTGTGTGTGTGTGTGGATGACAAACATATAGGCACATTAAACTGTAAGAGAGCATTGAAATGAAACTGTAAACCGCATACAAAGAAATCGTCAATATACAAAGCATAATGCAGCTACGAAGGAGCATAAACCATCATTGGACATCCAACATGGCTACTAATATTATTTACAATGACTATATTGAAAAAAATGCTGGTTTACTGAAAACAATATAATTTAAATTGAAATATTTATAGCATTTAACATTGACTGTAGAAGGAATTTAGTTATTCAATGTGTACCAATCTGAATGACCGCCTTTGAATAAGGAAACTATTGTTGATTACAACAAGTTATGTGGTTATATGGTTATTGTCCATATACATATAGAAATATATATAGACAATAACCATATAGCCAGAGAACTCGCATCAACCATCGTTATAGAACATATTATGCTATTGTGTGTTTCTTCATGTATATGTATATATATATATATATATATATATATATATACACACACACACGTGTGTGTGTGTGTGTACATATATATGGACAATAACCATATAGGCAGAGAACTTGAAACTGTATATAACAAAGAGACAAACTAGAAGCATGAGGTGCAGGAGTAAAATATGTAACTGTAATGTGATTGAAAAGTGGATATTGCTGATATTCTATTAGATAGTGAAAAATTTCATCATTGAATATCTTTCAACAAAAAATAAATGGTACCGTATAAATATATAGAGAGAGACATCTCATTGAAATGAAACCCTCAATGCCATTGAGAGAAATGATAAAAAAAAAAATCTATTTTTGTAACTCATCATTGAACATCTTTCAACAAAATAAAATGCTATTGTGTCTCTATTTGTGTATACATGATAATATAGACAATAACCATATAGCCAGATAACTCAAAAAACCATGCAGGAGTTGTAAGTATGTACTTGTAATATATATATATATATAAAGAGAGAGAGAGAGAGAGAGAGAGAGAGAGAGGTACAAGAATTGAAACATTATATAACAATAACCATATAGTCAGAGAACTCAAAAAAGCCATGCAAGAGTTATAAGTATGTAACTGTGTTGTGTGTGTGTGTGTATATATAGATAGACACACAGACATAGGTAGAAAACTTGAAACATTATATAACAAGGAGAAAAACTAGAAACACGAGATAGTGAACTGTGATGTGATTGAAAATTGGATATTGTTGATATTCTACTAGATAGTGAACAATTACATCATTGAACATCTTTCAACAACAAAAAAAATGCTACCGTATAAATATATATACAGAGAGAGATCATTGAAATGAAACCCTCAATGCCATTGAAATAAATGATGAAAAACAAATCTATTTCTGTAACTCATCATTGAACATCTTTGAACAAAATAAAATGGTATTGTGTCTCTATTTCTGTATACATGATAATATAGACAATAACCATATAGCTGAAAATAAAATGAGTAAATGGCTGAATGATGTTGTTGTATTTCTCATATGAAATTTATTGGAAGTAATGTATGGTACGCCTGATAATATTTACAGTGAGTATATTAACAAATTGAAGGCTGAGCAAACAATGAAAATGCCACAAAAAATCTTCATTTCCCTAAGTTTTTAGGGCCAAAAGGATAACGGGAGTTCGTGCCACGTGTACACACACACGCACGTGTGTGTGTATATATGTATATTTGTATAAATGTGGGCCAATGCAAGAAGATGAGTCCACTTTTTGGCCAAAAAGTGGAAGTGTTTTCCCTGTTTTTCAGATTTTATCTCATTTGAGCTTAAATTTTGAAACACTTAGAGATTGAATCTTAGAAAAAGTCAGTAATATAAAAGATAGCCCTCTAAGTGTACTTTTCAAATATGTAATTTATTTTAATACCCACATAATAAAAAATAACTTTTTGAATGGAGTTCTAAAAACTATGTTTTAAAAATGTCTGTTTCAGGACCATACCATGCATGTGTACGACCCACACTTTTTGACACTATAAAAATTATTTTCTAAAACCGTTTTGGAAAATGGTTTGTAACACACTGAAGATTGATGAGCATATTTTTCTATTTTTTTTTTTTCTAATATTTTTTTTATTAATTTTTTAATGGCCGTAATTATCTTTTTAAAAATTTGATGTGTACAACCCACATAATTTGACGTAAACTTAGCATTTTTTGAATTTTTTTTTTTTTAAATAGAAAAAAAATTTGTGTAGATTGATGACATAATTTTTTTTTTCAAAATTCATTAAAATAAAAAAGTTATTAAATTAAGAAAATTAGTTAATATTTCAAATTTATGGACCTGATTTAGTATAAATTAAATGAAAAATAGTTAAAATAATCAATTTTTAAATAAATTTACATATATAGAATCTAGACAGTATAATCTGAAATGGGTTTTAATTTCGTATAAAAAATTTCTGATTAGAGGCACATAAACTATGTTAGAAGTTCATATTTGTGCTTTCATTCATGGAGCTTTGAATTTGCAGGTTCATGTCTTAGGTATGGCCATCCCAGGCCTATCCCGGGCCTAATCCCAAGGCAAGTGGCGGGTGGTGAATTCAAATTTTACTGAACGGGGGCCCGTTCCATTTTTTTGCCCGTTGGATTTAATAACAGGCCCCCGTTTTAAAAACGGGGACCTGTTATTTAAATAACGGGCCCCTGTTTCTAAATAACCGTTACTGTAAAAAAAAAAGATAAATTGCATCAATTTACCACACTATCATTGAAATCCGTACTGACAAAGATTTTTTACATCATTTGGCAGTATTTTTTAATATTTTTTACATGATTTTTTTAAGAACTCAATAAAAAGATATTATTTTTTGAAGAGGAGTTTGTAAAGATGGATTCTAAGCAACGTCAAAAGAAAAAAGAAAAAAAAAAGGACAATGACAGCGGACGAAATTCAAGCACAAAGAGAGGAGGCAAAACGTCAAAGAGATCGAAGATCACAACAATGACAATTGAATAATACTTTTGAAGCATCTAGTTCAGTGCCTGTTGTAAATGAGACCATTGAAGAGATCATGATGGATGCAAGAAATGTATAACCAAACACGGGTATGACTATTGATGCAAATGTTCATGTGGATGCGAATCCTGGTATGTTTTTAATTCCCAATGACTATTATGCCAATCAAATTGCTGATTTAAATGAAGCTAGATATAAATTTCATACACCAATACAAAAAGAAATAAAAATTGAAAATATTACACCCCCCTCTCTGAAAGAAAATGAATGTAATTTGTTTACTATTGATAGCAATGTGCTAGATAATCTTAATGGGTTAGTTTCTTGGAGACAAATCAGAACACATGCGAACAGATTATATAAACAATTTTTCTATAATAAAAAGTTAGGATTCCAATGTCAATTAATGCTACAATTAATAAAAAATGTTAAAAATGTGTAAAGTCATGAAAAAAATAGGTATTTATGCAAAACCAAAAAGAAAAGATGAATCATATAAGCAAGTTGTATCTATTGTTGCCAGTGCCATCGATTCTATCAGAAAAACAAGTCGATCTAAAGATAAGAATGCAGCACGTAGAGTCATAACGACTGCTATAGTTAACAAAATGATTGTTAGTAAAAGAATGTTAAGTGATATAAGTGGCTATTTGAACTTACATCATAGAACCTTGTCAAGAGCGACCAAAAGAAGAGACACAATTGAAATTGATCCACTAAACCATTGTTGGAGTTTTAGTGGTAGACTTCAAAGGTCGAACATGAAATTAAATGATGAAACTAAACAATTAATTGCAAAATTTTGGCATGATAACACTAGAGTTTCATCAAATGCTAGAGATGTTTTAAAGTTAAGGGTGGGATCAAAAATTCGTGATCCTCATCCAAAGCATCTTCTTGACATGACTCGAACTGAATTCTTTAAAAAAATTAGTGATGAATCTGTGTTAATGAATTTACGAATTAGTCAAAGATCATTTGAAAAATGCAAACCCTGATATGTTAAAATCAATAAACAAATAATATCTTCTTGTTGTAAAACTCGTGTTCAATTTCGTTACTATTATGATGTTTTTCGATATATACGTTGTATGTTGCATGGTAATGATCTTGTGCAGGATTGTGGTGTTTATGTTCCACCTGAAGCTATAAAAGATTTTATTGGAAGTTTATTTTGTAAACCACCTAATGAACAATTATTTCTTTCAAGTTCATGCATTTATGGCCTTTGCAATTTAAGTGGGAACTATTCTTCGATAGGTGAATGTTTGCATGAACATGTTTCATCTGAGTTTGGACAAAAAATGGTTGATGTTAGGAGATTTAAAAATATAGAATACCCTCTAAAGGATGGAAAGATGGGGAAACATTTAGAATTGATTACGGAACAGAATAGTGTGAATGCATTTATTAGTGAGTTTAAAACTCATATTGTTCCAAAATATGTGAAACATTCCCAACATGCCCGATGGCTTGATGGACAGTTTCACATATGCAAGAACACATTTCCACTTGGAACAATAGTATCAGTTGTGGATTTTGCAGAAAATTATACTCTAAAACCACAAGAGGAAACTCAATCACAATACTACAACTCAGTGCAAGTGGCCATATTTGTGCACATTATATATAAACATGACCATGACAGTACAGAAGATAACAGAAAAATTTTGAGGGAGTATCATTTCTATGTTAGTGATAATCGATTACACTCTTCAGAGTTTGTTCAACATTGCTTCGAGGTATTTTATGATAATATTAAGGAAAGAGAAATTAACATGAAACAACATATGATATGGTCAGATAACTGCACTGGACAATTCAAAAATGCAAGAATGTTTTAATGGCTATGCAAAGTTCACAAGATAACCAATGTCCAACATTTATAGAGTTTTTTTGAAGCGGGACATGATAAAGGGGAACATGATGGAGCCGGTGCCTGTATAAAAAGAGCTCTTGCTAGAGAGCAATTGAAATTCGAGGATGCAGTGAAATTCAGAGATGCTCTTGCAATTGTAGATTGGTGCAATTCAAAGTTGTCAAAAGGATCAACTGAAAACTCTACAATTCGACGTTTCTTTTGGTTGATAGAGGAAGATAGTATTCCTATTTGGCATTATTGTAATACCATCATTGGATCAACTAAATGACATTCGTTTAAGAGTTCTAATTCAAACACATGGACTATATTCACAAGGCAACTTGCTTGCTTTTGTCAGTTTTGTGTTTCTGGAGATTGGGAATTTTGTGAGAATAAAGAATGGGTTGAAGAATGGCAACAAAGATCATTGACACCCATAGACGCAAATGATCCGCATGAAAGAACTGGTGAAGATATGGATCAAATGTTTGCATCAAATGACTATGATCGCATTTCAGATCTTATACAACAAGGTAAAATTGTTTTTGAAATTTGTTTTGATTTATTAAATAGTACATATTTATGAAATCTTACAGTGTATATTTTTGTTTTTATTTCTCATTAAATATTAAAATAAAATTGTTGGGTGCACAGGACATGTCTATGTTGTTGTTGCACCAGAGGACAGTGAAGAGGGGACAGAGGATTGGTTGGCTCGATGTGTAGAGCCAAAACATAAGCTAACCACTCCTCGAGTAAATGATGATGGTTATGACTATCCAACAGGATCTGTGGTTGTTGTTGGGTTATGACTGGCCATTTCTGGATGCACACACCACCTAATTGAAATTCTTTTCTGGTTAGGTTGCATTGGTTCTCTTGTTTTGGGGTTAGTAAAATATGGACATAAATGAGCTTTGGTTATTTTCAAATCAGTGATTTGCCTATAAGTTAAACCATCGGCATAAAAATCACGCAACTGTTGTCGTCGTCTATGAAATTGATCTAATTGAGAATCAACAGATCTAACTGACTCAACAACAGTTTGCATTGATTTTGCAAACTCTAGAAGATGGGGTGGCATGATTGGCTCATTTTGGATAGCAGCAATGTTTTGTTCAATCACTTGTAGGTTTTCATTAATTCGTTCTCTTAAACGAATTTCATCCAATCTAAGGGGTGGAGGAGGAGGAGGTGGTGGTGGAGGTGGAGGAGGGGGTTGTGGTGGGGGATTTTCACCTAATAGTTCATCTATGTCAAAGACATCCATGATAACAAAGAGCTCTTACATATATAAAGATATACATGAATTATATACAACTCTATGTCAAAGAAGAATCTATTTTACTAAATTAAAAAAAACGTTTATAAATAGTAACATTTTTATGTTGTTGAATGAGATACACATGAAATATATAATATAATATTGAACTTAAAAAATATACATGTACATACTATTGAATCTTTAAATATAAAATTTGCGCACAAAACTTAATAAAAACTTTCAATGAAACATCATAAATCTATTATATATTCAATTTAATAAATTCATTTCTCAAAATCTTAAGAAATTAACATATTTAATTCAATTTTGTGATATTAATATCTTTGACTTTACTATTAGAAATTGATAAATTATATTAAAAAAAAGTGGTGTCTCCAAATACCCTGCTCTCCTATTTTTCAAAAATAGTCGTACCAAACTTATTATTTACTAATTTATATAGTATAACATCTATATGATGCGTTATTTTCAACATCCTCCCCCTTATTATTAAAATGCATCAACTATTAAAATCAATATAAAAATATTTCATACATAAGATCAATAAAGAAGTGAGAAATAAGATGATCCTCCTTCTAGTGTAAGGATATATAAGGATTGATGATAAGTGCTTAAAATAAGATATTGAAATGTAAGATCATTACGCTCTATAAACCAAGATATGATCATAAGATCATTGTGTGAGGCACAATCATATGATACTAAGATGAAAAAATGCGTGATCAAATAGTGATAATCTATTATATTCTCTATAATAATAGGCCAATGTATGAACATAAGATAATACTTTAAGAAGATAGATTAACCAATATACAAACATAAGATTATGCTTTAATAAGATCAAAAAAACACTATATGAACATACATGTGAAGCAAATAGTCTTGAAGATCATAAGATAGAACAAAGATTAAAGTGTAAGACATCAATCATTATGGGGAATTAGTATTTACTAATAAAGATTAGATTTAATGTAAAAATAGGAGATAAAACACATGAAGTAAAAGTATGATTAAAAAAGGAAATCAAGTGAGAAAATATTAAACATGCCCTACAAGTGGGTACCTAATAGAATATGAAGTAAACATAAAATATTAAATCATGTGATATCTAGTGGTTTCTCTTTTATGTTATGTGTCACCTCAATGTGTACATTAACTTTGTTGGTGCATCATTGTTTTCTTGCATTTACCTAACTATTGTATTGCATAATTGCACCTAGAGGATAGGATAAGATTACTTGGGTAGATATCTACCTAGGTAGGCATCACATGTTCAACTCATACTCCCTACTTTGGTAGAGATGTGGATATATGTTACTCATCTTCTCAATTTTTTTGTAAGAGTTCTCTGTAAATAGGATTTTATATATTAGAATCTTCCTAAAACATGTCTCAAAATGATTAAAACACTTGAATCAAGGTCAAAAACTAGGAATGTGAGATACATGATATGGATGATGACAAGGATGGTTGAGAATAAAGAGAATTTGAATGGATTATGGTATACTCCTAAGTGTAGGGTACTTTTTAAAAAAATTATACATTCAATGCCAAGGTACTTGTCCAAGGTGTCATAAGAATGGTTTTCACCCATGAATAAAAAAATTATGTTTACTTTTCTCTCTTTTTTAATTTTTATGCAAAACCAAATCCTTTAAGTGTGGATATGTTAAATTATACACATGATATTTATAAGTTTTTAAAAATCTAATAATAGGACCAACTATGGACCTGTTATGCCATGATGGCATAATAGGTGGACTATTATGCAATGTCATAGCATAATAGGACCTATTATGCCATGATGGCATAATAGGTCCTATTATGCCATGACATGGTATAATAGGACCAACTATGAACCCATTATGCAATGTCATGGCATAATAGGACATATTATGCCATCATGGCATAATGTGTCCTATTATGCCATGACATGACATAATGTGTCCATAATTGGTCCTTTTATACCATCACATGACATAATAGGACCATAATAGGACCTTTATGCCATGACATGGCATAAACCTAAGCCTAAACTTTATGCCATCATGGCATAATGTGTCCTATTATGCCATGACATGACATAATGTGTCCATAATTGGTCCTTTTATACCATCACATGACATAATAGGACCATAATAGGACCTTTATGCCATGACATGGCATAAACCTAAGCCTAAACTTTGATATCTAAAATTTGAAGAGTAATGTTAATTACTTTTAAGTTATACTAATTTAGTGGTAACTTTTGTATTGCCTAATGAGGATTAAGAACAATTTTGGTACATATGTTCGATTTTATTTCGATTTCCTTTTCGAACGTTTTTGTTTTTGTTTCGATTTCATTTTTGTTTTTTTGTTTCGATTTCGTTTTCGTTTTTGTTTTTGTTTCAATTTCATTTTCGTTTTTGTTTTTGTTTCGATTTCGTTTTCGTTTTTGTTTTTGTTTCGATTTCGTTTTCATTTTCATTTTTGTTTTCGTTTTTATTTCGATTTCGTTTTCGTTTTTGTTTTTGTTTCGATTTCATTTTCGTTATGATGTTTCTGGGATATCTAATTTGATATTTTGTTTTGTTAATTATCTAGGTTTGGTTTTGATTTATAAATTTGTTGATTACGGTTTAGGGTTTTGATTTCTAAATTTGTTAATTATCTAGGTTTGGTTTTGATTTCTAAATTTGTTAACTATTGAAGAATATTTCAGATCAAAATCAAGAATTTACAAATGTAAAAACTAATTTATTTATAGACTACTTTAAAAGAAAACTAAAATAATACACAAAAAACAGGAAAAATATACAAGAAAATTATGAAATGTAAAAATAGATGACTGAATGTGTACCTAGGATAGTGGTGGAGGGTTGAAATGGAAACCACAGCACGGGGGCTCGTTTTTGATCTCTTGTCAATTTACTGTTAGGGTGAAAATGAAAAAATCGCCTAAAAAAAGGGTAAAAATAGAATTTAAAAACAGGGGCCCGTTTTTTATAAACGGGCCCCCGTTTTGTTTACAAACGGGCCCCCGTTTTGTTTACAAACGGGGGCCCGTTTGATTTAGCTTCGACCCCCCGTCACCTTTCAGCTCGGGAGCCCAAACCATTAACATGCCCTCGTTTTTTGAAAACGGGGGCCCATTTTGTGGAGCGCGTTTTCCAATGCGCAAACTTCCCCAAATTTGTGACTCATTAGTTTGCACATACCCATGTAATGATAAATAATGAAGGGGTTTCGAATAATTATGAACAATAATCAATCTTTTTTGCATTCTCTGTAATGATTTCGACATTATAAACAAAGAGACACCATTTAACATCGTACCCATAAAAAGAAATGATAAATAATGAAGGGGTTTCAAACAATTATGAACAATAATCAATTATTTTCGCATGCACTGTAATGATTTCGGCATTATAAACAAAGAGACACCATTTAACAACGCACCCATACAAGGAAATGATAAATAATGAAGGGGTTTCGAACAATTCTGAACAATAATCAATTATTTTTGCATTCACTGTATTGATTTCTGCATTATAAACAAAGACACACCATTTAACAACGCACCCATAAAAAGAAATGATAAATAATGAAGGGGTTTCGAACAATTATAAACAATAATCAATTATTTTCGCAGCCACTGTAATGATTTCGGCATTATAAACAGAGAGACCATTTAACAGCCCACCCATAAAAGGAAACGATAAATAATGAAGGGGTTTTGAACTATTATGAACAATAATCAATTATTTTCGCAGTCACTATAATGATATCGGCATTATAAATAGAGAGACACCATTTAACAGCCCACCCATAAAAGGAAACGATAAATAATGAAGGGGTTCCGAACTATTATGAACAATAATCAATTTTTCTCGCATTCACTGTAATGATTTCGGCATTATAAACAGAGAGACACCATTTAACAGCGCACCCACAAAAGGAAATGATAAATAATGAAGGGGTTTCGAAAAATTATAAACAATAATTAATTTTTTTCGCATTCACTGTAATGATTTTGGCATTATAAACAGAGAGACACCATTTAACAACGCACCCATATAAGGAAATGATAAATAATGAAGGGGTTTCGAACAATTATAAACAATAATCATTTTTTTCGCATTCACTATAATGATTTCGGCATTATAAATAGAGAAAAACCATTTAACAGCGCACCCATAAAAGGAAATGATAAATAATGAAGGGGTTTCAAACTATTATAAACGATAATCAATTTTTTTTGCATTAACTGCAATGATTTCGACATTATAAACAGAGAATTCATCAATAGACAAATCATTATGCAGCTGTGAAGGAGCAAAACCGTCATTGGACATCCAATATGCAAGGAGGAGAAGTTATTGTTACCTGGGAGCCGAGGTTACGGAGGAGGCCGCCGACGGAGGTTGCAGAGGACGTCAAAGTTGCGGAGGAGGCTACCAACGGAGGTTGCAAAGGAGGCCAAGCTTGCGGAGGAGGCCGCCGACAGAAGGTTGCGAGTGCAAATACCTTCAAAATTCTTTATTTCCCTAAGTTTTTAGGGCAAAAAAGATAGCGGGAGTTCATGCCACGTGGGGCCACCATACCTCCGCGGGAAGGGGGTTAAACATTTTTACATTGAGCATTTTTTTAATTATATGCATGTCATGATTTTTTTAGGTTAATTATATTTTATAAAAAGATGAAAAATATTTTAGTTTTTAGGTATTTTATAAATGGATATTGGTGTTTTGGTGTGCAGGTACTGGCGCAAAAGAGGTCAAGTATCGGTCGACACTTTGAAATGACCACTTTTTGACCTTTCGACGCATAACGACCCATAGAGATCGGATCGTTACTACCCATAAGCCAAATCAATAGGTTTAAGAAGTTAAGTCGCATACGAAGACAACCAAAAAAAAAAATCAAAATTCGATATATCGTTTAAGATCTGTGGGTGCACAAAGTTAGCTATTACGGCTACTGGTGCTCTTCCCCTATATCATTTTCTCTTTTCAAAATACCTCAACAAAAAATTAGTCGAAAATCTCATAGAACTAATATGGTAAGTTGGGACCAATTATTTCAAACTCGATCTCAATCCTTTCAATTGATAATAAAATTTATTAATATATTGAAATTCTATTTGATTATAACAAAAATGATTCTTTAATAAAATTCATTGATTCCTTAATTTCTATTATATGTTTTGCAAGTGCTCATGGACATGGTGGCTAATGCAATTCCAGAAACCATTGTAAAAGGAAGGCCTGGCATTCAAGTCTATCTGCTGCAAATCCAAAATAGTTCAACAAGTTGTATAGGCAATTTTTGACACTTTTTAAGTAATATATCTACATTGGCCACAAAACAATGCAGTGGAAATATGAAAGATATTGCTCTTCTTTGCTGCAATAGACAATTTTTACAATCATACTTGGAAAAATGCTTCTAATATTTCCTAACTAATGATAAAACAAATGAACTAAAATAAGGATAATATTGAAACCAAACAGCAATCTGGTTTTCTTTTAAAATATGAAAAAAAAAAAAAAAAATTCAAATTTTGATAAAATAATGAACTGAAAACCATTATAAACGAGATTAAATCTACACAAAGTGCATGATTGACTTGCAAATTTGCAAATGAGAATAGGATATTCAAGGCACAAAGTTTCACATAATAAAGAAAAATAATACGAAGTCAAACTCTTAATAGAAATTGCTTACAACTCGTAATAGTAAATGTAGTCTCTTTTCCGTTTAAAATATAATGTAAACTGAAGTGAAAAACAGAGCTGTGATTTTTTTTAATAATTTAGAAAGAAAATCAAGGAATTGGCTACATGTAGTTCCATAGGAAGTAGAACTACTTTACCTGAAAGCACGAGCTGAACACTGTTGAGAAGGATAGTAAAAGCCAGCAAAATGGGCAACTCAGAAATGGCTACTACAATTGTGAAACTGCTACTGAACGTCACAGCAACTGCATGCCAAAGAAAAATAATGAGCAAACAAAAAACAAGACCTACATGGTCGAACTAATTATAGAAACAACCACTGAAATTTAGATCCTTCGCCATTTCCAGCCTGGCTCATTAGCCACCCTCACGCTGCATTTTCAAGCGAACAAATTTATACAACAATTCAATCCACATCATAGAAGACACAGAATTATTTGACACTGTGTTATTGACCGAATTGAAGCAGATTTTGGGAATACTCAACATTTAATTTTACCTCTGATGGTCCCATTCAATGGAGCAACGACTAAAACTCACTCGCTGGATAGTGGGTTATAGTAGAACTTACACCTAGATAAAGAAAGAAAAGATGGAGACTATTTATTAGTTAACAGTTAGACACTTAGAAGCTTTATGACCATTTTTTAAGATTATTGGTTTAGTTGGCCATCATATTTTGGTTGTCCTGTGTGGAACCGATTCTTTCATAGAAAACTTAAAACCATTTGAAATTGTACAAAAACTTATCATAATCTAGTTGTCATTGATGGAATACTGCCACAAGAAAGATGGTAACCAGTGGAATGCATGCAACTTCTGCATGACAGTGATAGAGAAAGAGAGGCTAAAACAGATCAAGAATTTCATAAAAATCAATGTACTTCAAAATTACATAAAAATCAATGTACTTCAAAATTATGGAAAACTTTCAAAGAGAATTTAGATTTCATCAACTACAAATGCAAGGATAAGAAAAAAGATCACCATTCAAAGCACCACCAAGGGATCTTGAAAATCGTGAGCCTTCAGGCATATCTCAAACGCACAAGATTGTAATAATCTTTTTATCTTACACAAAAAAAAATTAAAAATTAAAAAATGAATAACTAAGTTCATTCAAATAAAAAGGATATTAAACACACATCTCACACAAAAAAAAATTAAAAATTAAAAAATGAATAACTAAGTTCATTCAAATAAAAAGGATATTAAACACACATCTCACACAAATAATGAGTGGCTCAAATCCAATTAAATGTTGAAGTTAATTCACTCACACAAAATGAATATCAAAATTCATACTCAAATAAAAGGATGTCAAAGTTTGAGCAAACACGTTACACAAATAAGTGGATGCCAATACACAAATAATAAGTGAGTCACACTAAGTGAATGAGAATGCTCAAATATATATACAGATGGTAAATCACATTTCACTCCCAAAAATGAATGCAACAATTCACTCAATAAATTTAAGGGGATGCCAAAGTTCAAATAATGCTTCAAATACATGCATGCACGAAGTAAATTTGAAAGTATTTGTGTACATGCTCTCCACATGAGATGATAGTTGAAGCATATTTATACAGAAAAAAAAATTAATGTCAAAGTTAGTTCAAGCATAGAGTGAAACTCTTCACACAATGTGAATAACAAAGTAACTTTCACACTCACTCACACACACACAAACACATTCACTTCAGATAAAGTGAATGCCAAAATGAATGCCACATTTTTTAAGTGAACATCAAAAGTTGATTTGTACATTCCACACAAACTACAAAGTTCTTTCAAGCACATTCCACACAAAGTGAGCATCAAAGCTCATTCATACATTTTGCATTCACGCAATTTAAAGCCAAAGTTTAAACATACATCATTCACACAATGTTAATACACACAAGTATGAAGCAAACACCATGATTCACAAAATGAATGTCAAATTTAAACACCACTTCACATACATAAAATAAACACATGGTGAAGTTCAAAAACATGCTTTACACGAAGTTAGTTTAACAGCTCAAGAAGTAAACACTTGAGCTCAAATGTGCCAAATTACAAATAAGCAATGTGAATCCCAAACCAAACAGTTTTTTCAAACACACTCTTCCCATAAAGTTAATTTAGTCACCTCACACAGTTTTTTCAAACACAAACTTCATACATATATAAGCAAACACTAAAATTCAAACTGCCAAAGTTAATAGACTAGTTCAAATGCACACATCACATAATAACATTCAAATACAAACACACCACAAAGTGATTGCAAAAACTACACACCACTTGAAGTTTTCCTAAATTAAATTTCAAACACAAACATGCTCACAAAATTTACAGAAATAAAAAGTGAAAGCCAAAGTTAAACATACTACATACTTCATTCAAACAATGTTTACATGCCAAAATACAAGCACACATATAAAGTGAAGCTAGAGTTATAAAACATGCTAAAGTGCAAACACATTTCGTATTGAATTTGTTCAAACACATATACCACATATAGTGAATGGAAAAGTTAAATTCCAAACACATGATTCACACAAATACCATACATATAATGTAAACAACAAAAGTTCAAATCAAACACACACATGAATCAAACAAATTCCATACATATATAATGTAAACAATAAAAGTTCAAAATACCAAGGCTAGCACATTCTTAACACGCACAAAGTGTATCCCTAAGTTAAAAACACTATTCACACAAAGCTACTTTAATATCTTCACAAAGTTTTTTCAAACACACACTACATCCTTCATTCACACAATGTTAGTAAATGCCAAAATACAAGCACACATGTAAAATGAAGCTAGAGTTATAAAACATGCTAAAGTGCAAACACATTTCATATGAAATTTGTTCAAACACACATACCACATAAAGTGAATGCAAAAATTAAATTCCAAACACATGATACACACAAAATGAATGTCAAATTTAAACACCACTTCACACATAAAATAAACACATGGTGAAGTTCAAAAACATGCTTCACACAAAGTTAGTTTCACATAGTTTATTCAAACACAAACTCCATGCATATATAATGTAAACACTAAAGTTCAAACTACCAAGGCTAGCACATTCTTAATAAGTACAAAGTGTACGCCTAAGTCAAGTTCCCACACTCATTCAAACACAAACTTCAACATATATAAAGTAAACACTCAAGTTAAAACACACTCTTCCCAAAAAAGCTAGTTTAGACACCTCACACATAGTTACTTCAAACATAAACTCCATACATATATAATGTAAACAATAAAGTTCAAACTATCAAGACTAGCACATTCTTAACACACACAAAGTGTACACATAAATTAAAAGCACTCTCTCCACACAAAGATACTTCAATCTCTTCACATAGTATTTTCAAACAAACTTCATACATATACAAAGTAAATATTCAAGTTCACAAAGTGAATGCTTAAAGTTAAAAAATTTCCCTCACACACACAAATGAATAACAAACAAAGAGATTCCAAAATTTAAACCCACACCTCACAAATAATAAGAAGATGCAAATACACACAAAGGATAAGTGGCTCAAATTTAAACGAATTTAAAAGTAATTCAAGCAACACACGTCACAAACACAAAATGCATCATAGCAAAATTCAATAAAGGCTATCAAAGTTCAAGCACAGGGCTCACTTAAATAAATGGAATTACATCAAGAGCAATTTAAAGATTAACATAATTTAAAAATTTTAATAAAACATTATCAAAGCAATCTTACCCTTCACTTAAAATTCTTTTTTCGTACTTAGCAATGGCTTTCTCATACTCTGCCTTCAATTCAACAACTTTCTCAATATATTGCAATATAACTACATATTTTACCGACCATATGGTAGCCTAGCTGCAAACCTCATCTGATAAAGACTTCCACTTATCAGCACCATCTTTGGTAACCTGCAGGTAGGAACGTGACCCAAATAAGAAAAAGCCTGATGCTAGATGTTATTCAATTTGAAGTTTCCCTTTGCAATATAAATAGGTATTAAAAAGCCCCAAAGTAAATCATTTACCAAAATAGCAGACATCATAAATGAATGAGACTAACAAACATTTTTAGGACAAATCCAAGTAAGCATATTTTAAGACACGGGTCACATAATGCAACTGACATGCCTACCAAGTGGAGCAGACAAATACCTTGTGTCACTAACTGTATTGTAACTGATACATGTAAAGATGGCACAAACACCCTAGAAATTTCAAATAATAATTTGGAAACTTCAAATCGAAGCCACAAACATCAGTCCACCACATAAAATGTAATGTAGAAGTACTTCCATGCAAACATGGTAGACAATAAAAAATATATGTATCTACAAACCAATAATGATTTGAGAGAATAAGAGAAAAAACAGTAAACTTCCTTACAGTTGAGACATAGAAGAGCAATGTACATAAACACAATTTCTATTTACGAAAAAATTTTACTAATCAATTGATTGTTCTATCAAACTGAATTCAAATGATTCAAAAAACACAACTAAGTAATCATAACACTTTAGTTCACTTGAAAGAAAAAAAGGCCCAATGATTATCATGCCCAAATCAAGCAACAAATACCAATTAACACAAATGAACAATTCAGGACAGAGCCATCTCAGAAATATACAAGTTTGACTTGGTCACATGAAGGAAATACACATGCACAGTGTAGAATGACCCAAGCATACAAAAGTCAACTTCTATCAATCAAACACAAGTCAACTTCTATCAATCAATCAATCAACTTCTTGAGCTTCTTCTTCTTCTCGCTCGATAACCAACATCAATGAACAGATTTAGTGAAATATATCAAACCATAAGATTCTATGAAACAAAAAGAGAAGCTAAAGCAGTACTATTCACCTGGTTTATTAGCCTCTGCACACTTAGGCTCTTGTGGTGCTTTTGGGACTTCTACACCAGCATATAGCACACATAAAAACCTCCATTACTTGTATATAACACAGTGGTAGTCCACCAAAACCTAAAAGAGAATAAATAGGATATACAAGCAATCCTAAAACAACAAACCAAAATTAGTCCAGATTTTTCCATCCTGTTAGAAATTATGCATATCAGCAGTTGCTAGAGGCACATCCTTCTTGCAGGCCTCACTGCAAAACAAATTCAGTATTCAAAATGATTGAATCACCATCTTTTAACAGACAAACTAATAAATGTGACAGAACGTGCACCTTTAGATGGAATGCATCATCCATGATGTCTAAAATACTAAACAAGACCATCATTCAGAAATACAGACATTGATTAAATAAAAATGAACCACTCAAGAATCATTGAGAACCATGTCTAAAAATAAATAAAGCCATTGCAGGTGAGTGTAACGCCAATCACAATCAAATTCCACTTCCACTTCAGGCCAGCCACCTGCACTTCAAATTATATGTCAGAGTATTTATTGACATAGGTTTTTGATGTCACTGTAGAGACATCTCGGTATAATAATAATTTTAATTCAATAATAATTTGATGAATTAAAAGTAAATGCCAAAGTTAGTTCACTCTCTCTTCCCCTGTCTCTCTCACATAGATTAATAATAAAGTACTCAAACAATAAGGGGATACCAAAGCTTATGACAAGAAAATTAAACATTCCAACCATTCATTGAAATGGTTTATGCAGAGTGATTTAAGTGCATCAACCATGTAACATGACAGCAATATAACACTAGTAATAAATAAATGATAGCAGTATATTAACAATAAATTTAATTAAGACTGCAGTGATAGTAGTATAACAGAAAAAAATCTATCACAATTCAGATTCATAGCTAATGATATAAGTTATATAACAGTTAACATTAATAGGAATAATCTGAATTAACAATAATATATATATATATATATAAACCAGATAAATGCAATGTAGGACTACTTCCATGTAAAGATAGCACAAACACCCTAGAAATTTCAAATAAAAATTGGACACTTCAAATCAGTCCACCAGATAAAATTCAATGTAGAACTACTTCCACGCAAACATGATAGACAATTATATATATATATATATATATACACTTCAATAATGATTAGATAGAATAAGAGGAAAAACAGGAATTTCCTTACAGTTGAAACATAGAAGAGCAATGTACATACTTTGAGACAATCTCTATTTATGAGAAAATTTTACTAATCAATTGATTGTTCTACCAAACTGAATTGAAATGATTTGGAGAACATAATTAAGTAATCATAACACTTCAATTCACAACAAAAAGACACCCAGTGCTTATCACGCCCAAATCAAGCAACAGATACCAATTAACACAAATGAACCATTCGGGACATAGTCATCTCAGAAATATATGTGTCAGACATGAGCACAGATACCCTAAACACATGAAAAAAATACACATGCACAGCATTAAAGTATTGAAATACACATACACATGAATTTTTGGTTGCAACGAAGACAATAGAACTGCAATGTAGAATGAACCAAACATACAAACAGTATGCCAATTCAATTGGTACCTGGGCAATACCCTTGGCTTTAGAGTTGGCCTATTTATAGCTCTTCTTGAACTCCTCCCTGCCATTAAAACAGAGTCAACAAGCAGACAAAGCAAATGTATAATTTCTCTATTAATCAAGCAGAACAAAAACAACTAAATATTCTCAAACAAGGAAAAGACATGGAGTACGTGAATACAAGCAAGAAAAAAATAGGCAGTACATGAATAAGAAGAAAGCAGTACATGATTAAGCTACTCTGAAACAAAATAAGTAAAAGTAATACGCAGTCAGAATCAGATAATAGTAGAAATTGCTTGTAACTCTTAAAAGTAATTACGGTCTCTGTATTCGATTTGAAATACAAAGTTACCAGCATGGTCCAAAACATGTTTGATTCATGTAAATTGAAGTAAAAAAACAGGGTTGTCAATTTGAATTTCAAAAGGGGAGATAGGGAGAGAGTAGTGAACCTGAGCCAACTCCATAGGCAACTCCAGAGATTGTAGTGAACCCTGAGCCAACAAAATGAACAAAAAGGATGAACAAACAAAAAACAAGGCCTATCATGGTCGAACTGATATACCATTGAAAAATTAGCATCCACACACAAAACATTTACAAAATACCATGAATGAAAAATGAAAAAGAAAAACTGCAAAACGTAGAAGCAGAAGGAAGAAAGGGCATGGCCATGCCAAAAACAAAAAAGCAAAAACAAAAACAGAAAAGGGAACAATCTGAAAGGCAAACAAAACCAAAAAAATATCAACACAATAGGGAACAATCTGCCCCTCTCCGCAGGGGAACTACCCATAAATAGAGATGAAAGATCCAGCTTTTTTTAACGGTAAATGAAAAAAACAAGACCGTTCCCTGGAAGACGTTTGAGTACCGTTGACAGGCGCGCTCCATGCCGCTCTCTGTTCTGTTACAGGCATGCTCAGGTCATTTTTGTCTAAGGGACGAGAGAATGAATTGCATTGTATTTTTTGTCATGTTTCATGTTTGTCATTTATACATAAGTTTTATTTTATTCTTATTTTTGTTTTTGTTGCCAAAAAAATTAGTAACAATTATCAATTACATAAATTTAGGTCATTTCATAGTAATTCATTTAAAAAAAACAATTAAATAAAAATATTTAAACTATATAGAATTAAATTTAGGTTTTACATGAAGAGTGATCCTTGAAGAAATATCATGTGGGTATCAAGATTAATACTTTAGAGGAATCACCTTAGAGGAAAAGGTGTGGAATCTCTCTTGCAAACATGGTTCTAGGATTAAATTGAGTCAAATTCTTTATCAATGTTCTTAATATTATTATGGATAAAGGGGTCTCTAAAGTGGAAATACGACTAATTAGAAAATTTATGGGACCTCGTCTAAACATTAAGATGATTCGATCATAGACCTCTAATAAATGGCATACCAAAAAGAAATTGGATGTTGTAGATATGTTGAAAGTATTTCTTTCTTTCTCATTTCTTACAAAGAGGATCTAAGAAATGATCTTTTAGGAGGTTTTGGTTCCTAGGAAAATATCCCATAGCTCTTAAAAGAAAGGATATTGGGTTCAACCCATCACAAGACACAAATAATATAACTCATATATATGTTTGGAAATCAGGGCTCGCTATGGAAGTTTGGATTGAATAAGTGATAGGGAGATTGCTAGAGAAGTACTCAACAACGTGAATTAGGTCTTATGGTTCATTTGGTTTCCAAAAGACTTGTTTGTGACTGTCATATATGTTTGCAAATCAATTTGAAGTTTTAATGCTAAGCATCTCATGCATGGCTTCCCAGACAAACTCCCTTTTGTAGGCTCATACCCTTGCTCAATCCACTCCTCCTTGTTTGAATATGCTCTAACTCAAAACCCTGCTTCCTAGGCATCCAGACCTACTGCTCTAAGTCAAGGCAAACTCCTCCAAAAATCCCAAGAAGTTAGGCAAAAGTTTTTTCTTTGTTCATGTACAATTTTGTAGTCACTTAAGCATTTTAGCTCTTCTTATTCAACCCCTTTGCTAGGTTCAAACCCCAAAAGTCTCTGTCATACTGTCAAGAAGGTGGAAGGGTCTCCTTCAATGTCCTTAGATAGTTTTCTAAAGGTTCTTCAAGTTCTACCAAACCCAAACAAATCAGGTTCTTGAAAAGTGTAATCTTGCAGTCAAAAAGGCTTGTAGCCCGTGGAGGGCTAATTGACACTTTTTTGTTCACCTAGCCCAACGATGGGTAACTCCACCACAAAACTTGTCTTGGATGATGTTCATGAGGTCTATACTCCAAGATTTTTCAGGTCTTAGGCTCCATGAAGAAGGTTTAGTGATTGTCCTCAATTTGGGGCACAAATGTAGGGTTTAGTTAGGGTTTTGAAGCTTGCAATGTTAGTTTCACAACTCCTTCACAAACCAAGGCTCTAGATTGACTGTTAGACCATACCACACCTTGGAGAACATTTTCCAATAGTTACCACTTGTCATTTTTCTGAACACTTAGCATACTAGCTATAGAAGGTGACAAAAACAATCATTTTCACTGTTTTTCACTGTCTTTGTTGCACAACAGAGGGTTAGGACTTCCAAAATTCCTGCACCATACCATAAATAAACCTTCAAACAACAATTTAACTCTAAATTGAACAAGTATGGTAAAGTCTTCATGCATGGAAGGTTACAAAGACAATTTTGATGCCAAAACCCACTTAAATCTCCAAAACAGGGAACCCGTTGTCCTAGCAATTTGGTTCAATTTTCAAGGGCGAGATGGTTTCTCATGGAGCCCCAACTTATTTCAAATCATTCATAGATGAGGTGCAGGCCTTCTTTCAACGTTGTTAGCTCAAATAGACTTTGAGAACAACATTGTGCTCATAATTTCTATCTACTAGTCAAGTTACTCGCTTAACTTGACTAGTATGATCTCACACAAATCCTTTGTGCATAACTATGGCCAAAAAAGAAATTAAATTCACTATACAGTCTCTCATCAACTTGACCAAGTCCCTCCATGGGATCCCAATGAGGTTTTTTAGTCAAGTTGACCCATTTTGAAGCACAAACCCTTGACAGGGTAGAGGAGTAGCAAAACTGAAGTAAATAAACACAACTCTCTTCTCAAAGCAAGATCAAGGAACCAATTACATTAATTTCTTTGAATCAACACCAAAAACACTTCCCAGCAAGTACAGTACGGAAGGGATCAGATTAGTACGAACTGTTACATCAACACAAGTTCAAATTGCCATAAAAACTAGAAATTACACTTCTTTTATTGAGAATGTCTTTGTTTTCACATCTGTCAACCCTATACAAATAAGAGGGTGGTCTATTTAAAGGTTTTTTGAGTTATTTATGATGTCCTATATGGACATATTGTTGTAGGATTGCTTTTGTACATTTATGACTTTAAAATGACAACTTTTTAACAAGGTGAGCAACTTTTGTTGCACAAAATGTCATTTTTGTTCCCCTTTACTACACCAACTCTCTTAAACACTTAAACATGCTTGAAATCACTTTAACAACATGTCTCAATGCTTTCACAAGCATTCCTAATCCTATAAGGCACTTCTCACAAATTTACCCAATTTTTGGCCTATTTTGGCCTAGGAGGCAAAACTTGACAACTCAAGGCTAGAAAGACAAAACTCGATCTCTCAAGCACAAAATGAGGTCAAGACCACTTGACAAGACACACAAAAACCTAAAACAACATCACAAACCTACCACAAAACATTACAAAACATGAAAGCATGAAATACTCAAGAAGGAGAGTTTTACTCAACTAGGTGCTCCTGCACCAATAAGTGTTTAAGATAATTGCTAGTGCCTTCAACTAGATACTTGTTGGAGTAATTTTAGGATAATTGTCTAATTATTTATTAATTAGGTCCTTTAATTGTGTTTTCACTTAAGCTAAACTTATGTGCTTTGTGAGACTCGTAGCTCCTGCCATTTAGCCATTTAGCAGTTGGGTGCTTTTCGGCCAAAACTCTTAGAGGGCATGTAGACCAAGTCTCTTGCAAAATCGAGGTATTTATTTTTCTTCCTCTTTTTTTGTTTAAAAAATTGATATGTTATGCATTTTTTTTGTTGTTTATGTAAGTGAAAATAGAATATGTTTGATTTTTGTTTAAAATTTTATAAGAAATGAAAATAGAATACTTACTATATTTAAAAATACAAAACCCAATATAAAGACAAAAATATAAAATATAATAAATAAGTATGCATTAAAGAAAAATAAAATAGTAAAACACAAATTAAATAATATAAATCATTTGATTGTGCATTTAGACAATGTGGCTAACACTTTGCCTTTACACATTGACACATTTCCATTTCTCACCTAAACAATGTTTAGTCTTGGTCACTGTCGTTAGGTCATGCTTATTACATTAATATAGTAATAGAATTCATTTAAAAGACTTATAATTTGAGATGATAAATAGAGATTTCATGTATAAAATATAGTCAACCTTGATTGCATTCATGGATTAACTCTATGTTCAAATAGATTACAATAGGGGGTTCTCTAGGTGCTTTACATATGCACATAGATATACATATGAGATAAAAAAATCCCCACAATAATACAATAGCTTAGTAAAACCACCTAAGTACAAAAGCGACACAAGATTTCCCAAAAGACTAGGGGCTAAGAGAAAAACCTAATTCATTTGATCATCTTTCATAATGCACAATTTCATTCAAGCACTCAATTCCTTCAAGAGTAGATCTTAGTACAAGGAGCATCAAACTACAACAAGTTATCTTCAAGTATGTTTTCAAGATGGATTTTGTTATGCTTTATCATGTTATTGTATCGACATTTGGAGGACTTATCTAAAGATCATTGGATCACCGCCATTATCAATCCAAAGGTAAGATCTTCTCAATTTAGCATTTCATTTCAAATTTAGCCTCTGCCCTACTAGGGGTAAGCTCTCTTATCTAATAAATCGTAGTTATATAGTGGATGTTAACACCTGCCTGAGGTTTGATTTAACAAAGCCCCTATACAATACAACCATTTTCCTCCTATTTTATGCATTTTTAGGTTCACATACAAGTTTCAAACCTAATTTGTAGGTACAAGAGAATAAATCAGACTAAGATAGAGACCACCAAAAAAAGTTCAACAAAAAAGTCTTGGACTATGGCACATGGAAACTAGCTCCATAGTCCTTCCATTTTGAACTAAAATTTGGAGGGAAGATAGTTTGAAAGCTTTTGAGATCAAATCTAGCACTTGTTTGCACCCAAACATTTGTTAGACTAGTCAATCAACTAGGTGAGTGATTTAAAATATGTAATAATTACTTAAAATGAATTATAGATGCACATGAGGTGGAAATTGATATTATCTTAATTTATTATAAGATAATATCTGTGAAATAAACAAATGGTTAAATGTGTGAATAAGTATAAATAAATAAGTTGATAATTAATAGGCAATAATTTATTAAATTGATGAATAATATTAGCCCAATCTAATTAAATAGCTAACAATTATGTAATTAAATTATTAGAAATTAGGGGTCCTCGGTGATGAATGGTGGACACGGTGATAATGTGTATTGATGGATTACAAAAGGATAATGATGGTGAAATTGACATCATTTTGGTGTTTATAAATAGTAAATTTGGTGAGATGTTTTTTTAAACCAAAAGTATTTTCATAATTAGAGATGATTCTTTTGAGGTTCTTTAGCATTAGTGACTGAAGCTTCTCCCACAATAATAGGGTCACGAAAAAACTATTGATGTAGGATCGGTGTCTTTTAGACTACCATTACAAACCATATTTTGTACATTTCTTCTCAAAGCTTTAGCAATAATAATAAATAAAAAGGGAGAAATAGGGTCTCCTTATCATATTTCCCTCAAGCTATTAAAAAGGTACCAAAGAAATCAATTCCTTTAACACCCTTCCACTATCAAAGAACTCCCTAGAGGTAGAAATAACATTTTTACTAACAATGTCTAAATACATATGGAAAAAAATGTTGGAATCAAGGAACACTGAGAGGGGGGGTGAATCAGTGTTCTGCAATTTTTAACATTCTTAAACTGATTCCGAACCACTTAATGCAACTGAGCAAAAGAAAGATGCAAACACATAAAGAAAATATCCACAACACCATAACACCAGGATTTTTACAAGGAAACTCGGTTAAGGGAAAAACCGCAGTGGGATTGAGACCCACAATATTAATATACTCTATTAGAAGTATATAAATATTACATAAGGGGAATGCACACACATTCAGACACACTGCTCAAATTACAATAATGGCTACAACCTCAGAAGGCTCACTACCTTACAAATGATTACAAAAGATAATTGGAATTTTTGAACTGATAAAGAACATCTCCAAATGCCAAAATACCGTTTCATAGTTAAGCACAAGTTACTCTGCTTTGCTACATTGCTCTGCTCTAATGTTCTTCTATATTTCGAAGCACAAATCCTTCACATGCGCACGTGAAACTATGCACAATCGCTCAAAAATACTTTCCACATAACCATCGATATCAAAAATGATCATATCAACCGCTAGATTATATATATACACAACATCAAATTATGTCTCCTTCATGTCGGCCCAAAAATGCATAACACACAAGTGAAACGTGTATACCAAGTCGGCTCAATCCAAACTCAAATGCATATGTAGACCAAAAATAATTGTCCACATGCTTCCCACATGTCGGTTGATTATCCTCAAACACAATTACAACCACCAAAATTACTCTGCACAATCCGCACAAATGAATATCCACACGTTATTGTTGATGAACACTATTCTAACCAAAAACCTGTATACCGGACCTTCCAACTTACTCAAGAATCATCACCGAAGGCCACAAACCTGGAATAAGATAGATTACACATCCACAATGCTTTCCAGAGATCTGCAACACAAAATATCCAACGGAAATGAAGTACCGACCAAAACATTGTACATTGTCGGATGTCTTGTTCAAACTCACCGGACCTCACCATAACTCAATTTGTCTTCCGGTACGAATAAATCATGAACTTTGGATGGGATATCTAACTCCAGTTGCCATCAATGACAACGTCTGATAATATATTATATGTCTCTTTCCAACAATCTCCCCCTTTGGTATTGATGGCAACACTTAGTTAAAAATGGTTATGTCAGACCAAAACCAAAATACTATACTCTGCAACCAAAAATCCAAAATTGCAAAACTCAAGAGACTCCCCCTAATATTATTGCAATTTTTTTCACTCGCTTACACTCCCCCTAATATTATTGCAAATTTTTTCACTCGCTTACACTCCCCCTTTGACATCAATGGCAAAGAGAGGGATCTGGAAATCGAAACTTTGCATAAAATCTATATACAAAGCATATATATATATATATATATATATATATATATATATATATATATATATATATATATATATATATATATATATATATATATACAGTCCTTACAAAAGCTTGAAAATATCTGCAAAAATGTTTTTCAATGATTCTAAATGGTTGTCCCAGCCCTTCTTTAGACTCTCTAAGATGGATATGAAGTCGTTGAATAGGTATGCTTGCATTTTTGTTAACTTTAGATCTGAAGGCTCTTTGGAAGTCATGGCATTCTAAGCTCCTGCAGTCCACTGAGAAATGTATCTAACTTAGGAGAGATGAGACTTCGAAGTTGTCCAACCCTACCAATGATCCTCTCCTTTTCATGGTTCAAGATTCTAATCTTGTCAAGTAGAGATATTACTTGATCTTCCTTGTTGCTCACAAGAACTAACAAAGGATCAAGTGACTGAGAGATCCCTACCAGCTGCTCTTCATGCTTCTTATACTTCTTCTCAATTTCATCAGTGAACTTGGATAAAGATAGGCATGACTTGTAAATATTACCTCCTTCAGTCAGTGCATCTTGAATGCTCTTAATGCAGGTGTCCAAAATAGCTTTATCATCAGCAATCATCCTTTTAAATGCCCTCATCCTCTTGGCATTGAATTCTATGTGAACCTTCTCCTCTGCACATTTCTCAAGAGACTCAAAATGAGTATCCACTGATTTGATCAAACCCCTTAGCTTGTTGGAGGGACTATCTAATGCATCTTTCTGAAATTATGGCATTATCTTCTCAAGGGTACCAGATGCCTAAGTGAGTATCTCACTGTCCTTTGTGTGAGATTTCATCAAGTCCTCAATAACCTTGGCCTGAGAAAATGTAGCTAATTGGAGCTTCTGGATGGGGGATAGAGAGGCTAGGTTGATAGGTCCTTGGATGAATTCTAGATCATCCACAGTCTGACTCTTCAATGTCTCTTGCCACTAGAATAGTTTCAACCTTTACCTCAACTTCCTCCTTCATAGCTCCCTTCTCATTATCGGCCTTAGGTGGTTCATCATCCTTCTCAACGATGAATATCAAAGGATTTTGAGTATCCTCAACTGCATCATCTCCCTCCTACTCTTCTTCTCCTTCCTTGTTCACTACACCCTCATTTATGGTATCTTTCAGAACATTTACTTCACCCTAATCATCTATTTTCACTTCTGGAAAATAAGTATCATACTTTGTCTGCTCAGGTTCCAGATCTTCGTCTTGACCTTTTCCTGGATTAACTTCATATTGGTTTTGAAGAAAAACTTTTCTGAAAATTTTCTTAATGTCCTTCATAACCTCATTTTTTTCCCCAATCATTATCTTATTCACTCTGGTTTTACTCCTAAACTCATTCTTAGCTATATTAAAAATTCTTGCAATCTCCTCCTTAGATATTACGAAGCACAAATTAACTAATACATATTCTCTTAATCTATCTTCTTTCTCTCTTGATGTTTCTTTCTTCATATCCACAACTTTGTACAAACTCTTAGGTATTTCAGACATTAATTCTATTAGAGTTTTACTATATACATTCAAATATTCTATAGAAGCTTCTTCTAAAGATCTCTTACCATTTTCATCAAAATTGTCATACAATTTTGTTAGAAACTTCAAATTACTATTATTTACTACCTTATTTACAATTTCATTCAAGGACATAGGAGGTTTAACTTCAAGTTTTCCTTTCTTTATTACCTCATCAATCTCGGATAATTTTGTTTTCTTACCAGATTTTGTTCCATTAGATGGTTTCTCCTTAGTGACTTTGGTGGCCTTTACCTCCTTTACAACTTCATTTGATTAAATTTCTTCATCATCCACAGTAAAAAATATTATTGTCTCTCTTTTCACTCCCTTGCTGGATGATTTGACTAATGATTTAGCTAGTTTTGCAAGACCAGAGGAGGGAACAAAACTTCTTGATTGCTTTGGCTTAGGTGCAACAGCTTTCAGTTTGGCCTTCTTAACAATCTACTCTTCTGATAAGATATTTCTTTTCCTCGCCTCCCGAACCGCTTCCTTATAAATCCTTGTACTCTTTGCATAGGCTTCAACTTCCTTCCTCGCCTTCTTTTGGATTTCTAGCCTTTTGAACTGTTGGTACGGTTTTAGGATTTTCTTTGTATAGGTTCCAAATCTTTCCTCCGAGGGATCAATTGGCTTGCTCAACAAGTGTTGTGCATAGATTTCCAAAATTTGCTCATCAACTTCATATACCATATGCATGATCCATGAAGTCCTTGTTTCAATTGCCTCCATCAAGCATTGATTAGTGTCAACCATGAAATAGATTGTGTCTTGATATTTATCCACAATTGACTTGGGGATTCTTTCCCTCTCATGCATCTCTTTCTGAAAAATCTTAAACTATCCCCACAGGTTAGCATTCCAGATACAATCACCGGAGTTGTATAAATACTCTTTGATTTGAATACCTATAGGTCTGTCAAAGGCCCACTGTACCAAACCAACTCTCAGAACTTCATTCATAAAGTAGAAGAATAAACATAGGATCAGAGTACCATACTTGAATGAATGTTTCTTGTTCTCCTTTATCTTCTTTAAATTTTTCAATAGCTCACTCTGGAGTAGTTCACAAAGGTCATACTTCTTATCTTTCATTATCATTTCATATGAAGCATAAATGGTTGTTCCGAAAACATAATTCTCTCTGCTAGAATAGTAGACCTTGTACCGAATTACCATTGAGGCAAATTTGATATCATGCTCCAAGATATCATTGATAGTCATCTATCTATGATCGAACTTAGATCCAGTTGCATTTGTGACAATCTTATTCTTTATTGCCTTCAATGAGGGCAACTCTCCAGATGAACATAACCTTGTCACAACCCTAATAGTGTTCTTTGTGATCTTGTAGGGATTTCTCAACTACATGAACTAGTCATGCATTCGCTCAACATGTACCAGACCCGTTCAGGCTCATCAAACATTGGGAATCTTACATACTGTGTGAAACCCTTATTCTCCAATACCTGGCATTCTGGTTTAAGCATCAATCTTCCATCGGACAAATGATTGTTGTAGAGATTTAATAGGTTAGAGCTTCCCAATTCCTCGATACGGTAATGAGTGTAAACCCTAACATCCTCAATGTACAATACACTATAGGGGACCAATGCAAACACATTTTTTGGATCATTCTCCATGGAGATAAATGGATGGTTTTTGAAATCAGGATGAGCTCTCTCTGTGATGTCAACAACTAAAGGGGTAGTAGTACTAGATGCAGCCATTTCAACAACTTTAAATTTCAAATTGAGAAGTTTCACCGATAAATACCTTATCACCGAATTCGCTCTTTGCTTCGGAAATCAATTTGATTCTTGTCAATCTTCTCTCAAAGCTCTTCAGACATTGTTGCCTCAAATGCAAAGTGACAAATGAAGTGATTATGTCACTTTTTATCCTCTGCATACCTAACTTTTTATTGTCATAAATGCACTTTGCCCTAATACTTTCAGATACTCTATATCTTCAAGAATTCCTTTTCGGATCTTCAAATCTACTTATACTCTTCCAGAAATCCTTCAAAAAGGTTAGTCATCATCAAATTAAATGTTTGCAATCTGCTGGAATCGGAAACAGATATCAAACAAGGGGTTTATAAGATTTTCATGATAGCTCCCCCAACGTCGGATGCCTTATCTTAGTTACCGGGTGAATTTCCATCACCGGAACCAGGTGCAGATCCACTTCCTAATTCTGAATCACTCTTTTTAACTTTCACTTTTCATTTGATCTCCGATCTCTTCAACTTTCACTTTTCCCTTCTCATCTGCCTTCACATTCTTATTTTTGTCTTTTGGACCTCTCCTATTCATATTTCTACTTCTGCAATACTTAGCAATGTGACCGGATTTGTTGCAAGCATAACAAACAACCTTTCCTTGTCTAGGCCTGAAATTCATTTGATTTCCTCTTATTTTGGATTGATTAACAACATGTCCAAACATACCACATGCATAACATCTGACATTCATCCTATTTTGAAATTTTTTCATCACTGTTTTGTATACATTTGACTTATGACCATACTTGTTGCATTTAAAACATTGTCCGGAGAAAGTTAGACCATTATTATTCATCATATTTTTGCCTTGACTAGCCATATGAACAAATTTATTGCAAACAAAATAATTACCATTGAACTTATCAGCATTAGGTTGCCTTACTAGAGGCCTTCTAGAATTTTTCTTCTGATGTGTTGGTTTGGAGCTTTCACCTTTCTCAAATCTAAGACCTCTTGTGTCATTAGCATTCTTCTAGCTTTCAAGCATCTCATCAAGCTTGGCTGAATTGATCCTGAACTTATCCTTGTACTCATTTGCAACATCAAGATCATATGTAATAAGAATTATCTACCTTTCAAGATATTTTTCATGTTGTCTGGAGTCTTATAGGTCAAGCTTCAATATTCCATTCTCACAATCAAGTCTGCAACATTCATCAGATTTGTTTTTCAGTAACTGAGCAAGATTCTCCTCATTCTTCTTCCATTCCTTAATCTCCTTTGTCAATATCATCACTATAAATTCCATCTCATTCTCCTGAACTGTATTATCTCTAGAAAGCTTCAAACATTCCTTTGTTTTCTCTTTCAAGGCTTGATCATCAATGCTTTGGCTTTGTTTCTCCTTTATCTTATTTACTAGTTCCTTTCACTTTTATCTTGACTTGTTCAGCTAATATTTTAATGATTCAATGAATTTCTCAGCATCCCTAAGGTTTTCTTTCACTTGCCAAACCTCAGGTTACATGATTGATCAAGATCTTCAAGTGCAACAAGAAGTTGTTGTCTAAGACTACCAAAATCCATTGGTTCACTTTCCCGAATCCTCTTCAAGTTGTTAGGCTTCTTCCAAGGGACTAGGCCCTGATACCAATTATTAGAATCAAGGAACACTAAGAGGGCGGGGGGGTGAGTTAGTATTCTGCAATTTTTAACATTATTAAACTAATTTTGCAACCACTTAATGCATCTGAACAAAAGAAAGATGCAAACACATAAAGCAAATATCCACAACACCATAACACCATGATTTTTACATGGAAACCCAGTTAAGGGGGAAAAAATGGTGGGATTGAGACCCACAATATTAATATAATCTATTAGAAGTATATAAATATTACATAAGGGAAATGCACATGCATTTAGGCACACTGCCTAGAGATCACTGCTCAAATTACAATAAGGGCTACAACCCCGAAAGGCTCACTGCCTTACAAATGATTACAAAAGATAATTAGAATGTCTAAACTGATAAACAACATCTCCAAATGTCAAAATATAGTTTTGGTTACACACAAGTTACTTTGCTCTGCTACACTGCTCTTCTCTGATGTTCTGCTATATTCTAGAGCACAAATCCTTCACATGCGCATGTGAAACTGTGCACAATCACTCACAAATACTTTCCACATAACCCCCAATATAAAAAATGATCATATCAACCACTCTTATATATCTGCAACATCAAATTATGTCTCCTTCATGTTGGCCCAAAAATGCATCACACAAATGAAACGTGTATACCAAGTCGGATCAATCCAAACTCAACTGCATATACAAACCAAAAAGAACTATCCACATGCTTCCCAAATGTTGGCTAATTATCATCAAACACAATTACAACCACCAAAATTACTCCCCATGATCCGCCCAATGAATATCCACACGTTACTACTGATGAACACTGTTCTAACCAAAAACCTATATACCGAACCTTCCAACTTACTCAAGAATCACCAATGGAGGCCACAAACCCGGAATAAGGTAGATTACATATCTACAATGCTTTCTAGAGATCTACAACACAAAATATCCAACAGAAATGAATTACCGACCAAAACACTGTACATTGTCAGATGTCTAATTCAAACTCACCAGACCTCACCATAACTGAATATGTCTTTCGATACAAATAAATCATGAACTGAAGATGGGATATCTAATTCCAATTGCCATCAATGACAACATCTAATCAACTATGCAATGTCTCTTGCCAACAGAAAAAGTGAGGAAAGTCATCTAGGCGAGGAGCATTTTTACCTTCCAAGAAGGTAGAAACCTTAATTTATTCCTTCATAAGGTTATTATCAAGCTAACCAATATCATTCTCATCAATCAATTTTGGAATCTCCTTAAGAATACCTTGTTGACTTAACTAGTCAATCTCATTGATACTAAATAGAAGGGTAGATAAAAATATAATAGGTTTGTTTCTTATCTCATTTTCCTCCAAATTGTGGATTCCATCTATTAAAGTATCTTTAATTATATTATAAGCTCTATTCTTGAGAGCAGTTAATGAAATAACTTGGTATTTTAGTCTCCTTCTATAAGCCAAATTTCCCTAAAATATTGCCTCCAAAAGTCATCCTTAGATATTAAGGAGTGTAGATTTGCTAGAAGCTCCTTCTCTTTAACATAAGATCTCAATTCAGAACTTTGACTTGAATTCCTTCTTGAATTTTTATCCAACTTTGATTTGACTTTACCTTTCTTCTTGAAGATCTATCCAAAGGAGGTTCCAAAATCTTATACATTATTCTTCACATTATTAAGTTTTTTGGCTAAACTTATACATGGAAAAAACCCCCACACTAACGTTTTACCTTTCATTGATTTTTTTAAAATCTATATGACGAGTCTACATTTTTTCACATCTAAAGGGAAGAATTTTCACTTGTCCAACTTCTCCATATAAATTTCATAATAGGGGACTGTAATGATTCAATACTATCTAAAGGTATTGACAGAACAAAAAAAGAAGCACAACTATTTATGTTAAATTAAGGATCAATCTAGCTTTAACTGGATGAGAGAAGGGCCAAACTGTCAATTTAACTAAGTGAATTTTGATCCTTCTAGATCAAAATCCAATAAAGAAATGCCATTAATAAAATCAACTAAGTCATCTCTACTATCTAGGGTGATCAAAGATCCTCCTTCCTTCTCATTTTTTTTTAAAGGAGGATTGAAAAATTCCACAACGTGCCACTTGGCATTAGAATGCAAAATTCTTTTAAGATAACAAAATTATTCAAAATATCATTCTTCACACTCTTAGTCATAGGGGCATAAATATTAAAAATGGTCTACAAAATATTTAATCTTTTGTTATAAACAAAATGATATTATGGTTAGGATCATTGTACATCATAGTAGATCATCCAACAAAGAAAAGTTCTAGAAAATGACAATAATTCTAGATGCTTTGCCAACATTGAACCCAAGAAATACACCATATACTAAAGATTTATTTTTTGTTTTAAGATATCTCCATAAGAATTCCCATCTCTTAGATAAACAATAGGTCCAATTTATGTTGTCAAATAACACTAGTTGGGTAAGTGCAAATAGTTTAGTCCACATCAAGGGGATGTTTGGACTTGGAAAAATATTGACAAAAATAAGTATTCATTTTATAAAAAGCTTACTTGTTTAGGTTCGAGATCCCAAACCAAAATTTATACTAGTGTGTAATGGGTACTCGTTTTGATTTTTAAAATGGATATTTGTTTCATGTAAAAATGAGTACCCATTTCTAATTACATCTTTTTTTAGAATGGTCACCCATTTTTAATTATATCATATTCTTGTTCCATTTTAGAACCAATATGTGTTTTGTAGTGGGTAGACATTTCATAAAAATTTAAAACCTATGTCTTTGCCTTTGTTTTAGGTTTGGAAACCCAACCCTTAACCTTGGACTCCAAGTACAATGCCTTAAAAACAACAAGAAATAAACTGACTTTTGCAATATGACCAATGACTTGTTTTCAAATTTTTTATATGAAATTAAAACCCAATATCAGTGACAATTTTTAGTTTTCAAATGTATAATTTTTTTATTATTGGATTTTTTTTCTATTTTTTAATTAATTTCTAATGAAACTAGTCCATAAACTTGAAATGTCACGTGCGTTGATGGGCCTTTTGTACTCACCTAACATGCAAGCTTCACGAAGTAGAGCCTCTCTTGAAAAGAGCTAGGACTACGATATCCCTACTCTCCAAGGTCCTGTTTGTTGGGTCACAACGATGCTAAGATAATTCAAGGTTCATGATGCAGGAGCATCCCCAGTCTATGAGCAATCTTGCATCAACCAAAAATATTTCTTTTCAGTTTAGTTCTTGTTCTGTTCAGTGTGCAATTTTCTGTGTTCCTGTCGGTAGGTGCCGGTAGTTGCTTTCTTTTCATTGCAGATCCTATTTTCCGTTTTCAGGCTGGTTCATGTGCTTAATTCCAGATTTTTCAGTCCATTTGGATTCTTTTTTCAGCTAGTTATCGCTCCCGGTTTGACTGTTTCTGGGTTCCGGGACAGTCCTTGAGCTTACTGATTGGTTTTCCTTCATTTCTGGAGCGGTTTCTTGGTGTGTGGATCTATTTGGGGTCCTGTCTAATGTTCTTTGGCATGTAGATGACCTTCCTAGTGATCCACACTTCCTGGTTGTTATTTTTCAGAGGGATTTCTTTCATTCTTAGGGTCGACCTAGTTACATGTTTCATTTTCCTGCAATGGTAAATGTAATCTTTTGTGACTGACCTGGATACGTTCTAGAGGGTTTATATAGGGTATTATGTAATCATTTGTGAGAGAGGAGAAGTAGAAATCAGAATAAGGATTTAGATTCATGATTAGTGATCCAGTTGACTTTGAGATTTCTAGATGGATTGTATATAGCTTATAGCCTGCATGTAACCGGTTGACTATTGAATGTTCTATGATGACTGTATGGTGATAACCGGTTGGTTTTAAGAGGTTCTAAGACAATAATATGGTCTGTTTTTGTAATCTTTCTATGTTTTATTGTTGGGTTTGTTGTGTTACTCTTGCTACAAAGTCGATCAGTTCTCTTTTGAGGGTTTACCGGTTATGGCCACATTAATTGGTAGTAGAGTTGGTTATAAACCGGTTGGTGGAAGAGTTGTTTGCGAACCTTGAGGCATTCCTTTGGGTGGACAAATCACTGATTGGAGGCAGGTTGCACGTGTGTTCAATAGATCATTGACCGAGACGCAATTGAAACTAGTAGTCAAATCCTCGAGTTGAGGCAGTTCACCGGGGCAGAAGAGGAGATGCCGCCTAGAAGGACGAACCCCCAAAGGGCAGAGCAGATGATGGAGGTTTTCAAGATTAAGATGAGGAACAAGATTCAAAATGCATTGACTGGTTTGTGAAGGAATCCGGAGTCTGAGGATGAATATGAAGAAGCTGGGGAAGAGCTTGAGACAGAAGAGGCTGAAGGACCGGAAGACAAAAGAGAGGAAAGATTCTTGAGAGCAGTGGTGCAAGCGAGTAAATTTCATAAAGTGGAGGTTTCAAACTTTTCTGGAACATGGAACCTAGAAGATCTGATTGATTGGATCGAAGAGTTGGAGGAATACTTTGAGTTTGAGGATGTGAAGGACCTGCAGAGAGTTTGGTTGGCATAGACTAAGTTGAAAGGACATGTTGCCTTATGATGGAAAGAATTGAAGAGAGACATAGTGGAGAATGGTGAAATGAAGATCATCCAGTGGAGACAAATGGTTGCAAGATTGAAGGCCAAGTTCATACCAAGAGACTATGAGTTAGAATTGTTTAAGAAGTTGCAGAACCTGAAATAGAGAAACATGACCGTGAAAGATTACACTGAGGAATTCTACAAGGTGATGATTAGATCTGGACATAGAGAGATGGATAGAGAAAAGGTGGTGAGGTACATAAATGGACTTGCATTTAACATTCAGGATGAGATGAGTATGTTGAGGGTTTCCACAGTTGAAGAAGCTTACTAGTATGCCTTGAAGGCTGAGGAGAAGGTGAGAAGAAGACAATCGAATAACCCTAAAGGGAAGGAGAGATTCAAGGGGCAGATGAGTACAAAGAAGCAAAATGTTGAAGAATAATAAAAAACTAAGTGGAGTAAAGAACTAGAACATAAAACACAAAGAAAAGGCAGTGATAGTACCAGCAAAGAATTTTCCAGCAAATGTTTCAAGTGCGGAGAAACCGAACATAGATTTTATGAATGTAAGCAGGGAATGGCAAGAAGTTGTGTGGTAAATGAGAAACCAAAAGGTGATTTTACCAAAACTAACTGTGCACCGGATCAAGGAGAATCCCTTATGTTCAGAAGAGTCATGATGGAGTAGAGCAGTGAAGATATCAGACCTACTCAGAGAAAGAGTCTTTTCCAGACTGTGTGCAAATCAGGTGGTAAGTGTTGCAAGGTTATTGTGGATAGTGGAAGTCTTGATAATTTAGTATCTAAGGAGATGGTAGTGAAGTTTGGAATGAAGAGGCGTAAGAATCCTTGTACTTACAAGGTAAGTTGGTTACAAGATGATCAAAAGTTAGAAGCAAAGGAGCAGTGTTTGGTGAATTTTAATATTGGGCCTTTTGGGAATGAGGTCTTGTGTGATGTTGTATTTATGAGTGCTTGTCATGTATTGTTGGGAAGACCATGGCAGTTTGATAGATGAGCTATTTATAATTATAGAGGAAACCTAATCACTATTGAGAAAGATGGGCAGAAGTTCACATTGACTTATTTGAAGGAGAAAGAGAAGGAGGTAAAGAACTTGAATCTCGAGAGAAGTGGCAGTACTGAGAAACCAGTTGCAGAGGTTATACCTGAAGGTGGCATGAGTTAATTGAAGGATTTGATAGATAAGCCTAATGGACAGATAGAGTCGGATGACATAAAGCTTGTGGTGACAAACCAGATGAAGTCTTGTGGCAGGAAACAAATTAGAGTTGCAAAAGAAAGAGAGCAGTAAGTAGAGACAATGTGCAAATCTGAAGCAAAGGAAGAGAAACAAAAAGAGTCAGAGGTTAGAGAATCTGGTTGAGATCCCAGAGGAGCTAAATAAGAGGTTTGTAGATAAGGAAGATGTTTGGATCATAAATAAACATGGGGTCTTTATCCCGAATCTTTTTCGATGTTCATGAGTTGCCTCTCATGGAACATCTCTTTCTACCTGGGGTGTCTAATGCAAGAGCATCTCCAGTCTATGAGCAATCTTGCATCAACCAATTTCCTTTAAGTTTAGTTCTTGTTCTGTTCAGTGAGCAGTTTTCTGTGTTCCTGTCGGTAGTTGCTTGCTTTTCATTACAGATCGTATTTTTGGTTTCCAGGCTGGTTCATGTGCTTAATTCCATATTTTTCAGTCCATTTGGATTCTTTTTCGACTAGTTATCGCTCTTGATTTGACTTTTTCTGGGTTCTGGGACAGTTCTTGAGCTTACCAGTTGGTTTTCCTTTATTTACGGAGTGGTTTCTTGGCATGTGGATCTTTTGGGGTCTTTTCTGATGTTCTTTAGTGTGTGGCCGACCTTCTTGTTGATCTGTACTTCTTGGTTGTTGTTTTTCGGAGGGATTTCTTTCATTCTTAGGGCCGACCTAGTTATACATTTCATTTTCATGCATTGGTAAATGTAATCTTTTGTGGCCGACCCAGATTTGTTCTAGAGGGTATATATAGGGTATTATGTAATCATTTATGAGAGAGGAGAAGTAAAAATTGGAATAAGGATTTAGATTCATGATTAGTGATTCGATTGACTTTGAGAGTTCCAGATGGATTGTATCTGGCTTGTAGGTTGCATGTAACTAGTTGACTGCCGGATATTCTATGATGAGTGTATGGTGATAACCGGTTGGTTGCCGGAGGTTCTAAGACAATAATATGATATGTTTATGTAATCATTCTATCTTTAATTATTTCTTTTGTTGTGTTACTCTTGCTGCATAAGTCAGTCAGTTCTCTTTTGAGGGTTTACCGGTTATGGTTGCATCAGTTCACATGACTTGTTCCTTCAAGGTGGTATTGCTAGTTATAGAAGACACTCACAAGAATCGCATAGAAATAAAAGGGAAAAGATATAAAAGGGAAAAGAAGAAACAAAAATAACCATGCGAGCTTGTTAAAATTAAGGTAAATACTTCAAATAACTGGATATTATCGATGACAAATTAGATATCAGCAGGTGAGACTTCCATCTACATGTAAGGTCTATGATCTTATATGCAGACGAAGCTAATTAAACAACTTCACATACCGTAACAATGAAATCCACAATATTCAAAACATTCATGCTATTTAAGATGAGAGAAGATATTAGATCACATAAATACTAACTTCATTCAACACAGATCATGGAATAGGCTATCCACAAATCAACTTGCATTGATTACTTATAAAAATATGGGTACCAACAAGCACTGATACTGGAAAAGTTTAATTAAGTTTGAAACTTAAAATGTTGGAAATGAAAATACTATAAATAGAATCCTAACTAGGGCCTCCAATCTTCAATTTCCAGACCCTTGAAATGGCTTGATTAGTTACATTTATAGTTCTCTGCCTCCTATATTCTAGTTCAATAATCTATGACTATAACCCATTTGTGAAATGGTGGGAGTCACAGTCGACATGCAATTCACTACCTTTGAACTCCACTTAACCGACACTACACGCCTGTGAACAACTAGTCTTTTTCCATTTGCAAAAGTGCGCAAAGTCTTCACGTGTGCTAGGCTTTCGTGGTGGTGGCATCATGCATGACAGGTGTAGTAGAAGCCTTTCTTCAAAACCGTCGTCATCACCAAAATCATGCCTTCCCCATTGTGGTAACATGAGAAAATTGGGAGTCAAATTCCTATTTATCGTTTGTTTGCCTTATAGCTATGGTAATTTCCCAGGTAGCAATCTATTGAGGTGGATGGTGGGTCGGGCACGTACTCCGTTCATAATTTTAAAACCCTTAGAATCTCTTTTATGTCATGTGCCATCTCAACCATTTCATTTATCATTTTTGTGGCCTGATAACATTGGAGAATTAACAACATGTACCTATCCATAGTTGTGACATCAAACTCAGTGGTGCGTGAGAAATATTCAGCTCCATATGCATCCCACTACTTGAGGACCATTTCTTGGTGTATTGCACTAGACTGCATTAGATTTGTCGCATACTTGCTCAACAATTTTATTACATACTGTTCACAATGCTCCAATAGACCAAATAATGGTGGGTGTTCCTTGAGTAACCTATCCCTGCATTGACCTATCATGTCGACTTTCAATTATAATATATCAATGCATGATTGCAAACTGTCGAGGTCTTCTCCTCCTAACAAGTATTCTTTTGATATTACATCATCCCCTAGCCTCTTAATCCTTTTGAGCACTTTGGCTTGTTCTAGAAACTTGCCAGACTGAGTTTCCCACTTCTTGGAATTAAGAATGAGGCCCCTATCAAGGAACTGAGCATCTTCATATATCTCCATAGTATCCTACAAAAACATGCTCATCTTGCTCAATTGATCCTTTGTCTAGGTTTTAACTGTAGTTTCTACCTTCCTCATTTCATACAACACTTTGACCTCTTCCTATGGGAGAGTCGAGGTAGATGGGAGAGCGTCAACGAACCTTGAATCCAATGGTCTTGACATTTCAACGATCAGTCGTCTGTATTGTTGCAACTGAGTCTTGACTTCCTTCTTAGATTTATGTTCTTTTTCTATTCTTGTCTTTATGGAGGCGGTAGCTGCATCTAGAGAAGATATTTCCCCCCATTTGGTTTGTGTACCAAGGTTGACTTAAGAGATTTTATATTTTGGGGAGGCTCAACTTCCTTCTTCCATGTCATGTGTTGGAGTGGCGATGCTAGCTATAAAATCTCCGGAGTCACTTCTCGAGAGATGGTGAAGGGTTTTTTCCCTTTTGGTTCTCCTTGGCAATTTGACAATTGCTTCTTGTAAAGTGATACTAGGGAGAACAATCTTTTCTTTCTTCTAGAATCTAAAACTTAACCATTGTGGCATACTAGAGTCCAATTGTTCACCTTGTGTGGTAACTTGGGCAGTTACCATGTGGACCTCTAATCGTTGTTCCTATTCGTCTTCTCCTTCCAAGTGGCCTTCATCCACTTCTTGTTGTTGCTCATGGCATGTCTCCCTTGGTTGCTTTTGTAACTATTTTGTAGGGTGTTCATGGAGTGGTGGTGGTTGTACCACTTATTGTGCTAAGTTTTCCTGCAATGCTTGTTCAAAACCTTGATGTTGTCGTTGGGCAAACTCTTCAAGTTTTTCACCTACTTCTTTCTCAAAGGATTCCTTATCTACCTCACCTTGCTGCTTTTGTTGGGCTCCTTCTAATTGTCTGAGGAGTAACTTCTGGTCCTATGGTGTGAGCACCATCCGTTCATCTTGCTCATCTTGTTCATCCACTTTCATAGTCTTTATTTGAGCTTCATATACTTGTGTTTGGGCTAGCTCCGTTGTTTGGTATTTAGATTCTTCAACTAATGTTTGGGCAATCTCTCCATCTTGAGGGGTAGAAGACACCTGTCCCACCATTGTTTCCCTTAGATCTTATGTAGAAATGGTTAGCCTTTGCATAAGGTTATCCTTCCTTTTACTAGCCAACATAGAGATAAGCTCATTGTCTTCATCTGAATCCGACTCAATGTTATGGACATTCACTTTCTCATGAGATGGAGTCATGGTTGATGCAGGAGTTCGAGTAGGAGGAGCTCGTTGTTCGGTATCTTGTGCTTGTAATGTGCCTTCTCTTAGAGAAATACCAATTGATGGCACAATAGGTGCGATTGAGGCTTGTGGCACAAGAAGTAGTCCAGTTGTTATTTCATTTCCAGCCCATGTTTTAAGGAGTTGAGACTCCTTCATCTTTGCATTTAGTTGTTTCATCAGTTCTTCATCTTTGCATTTAGTTGTTTCATCAGTTCTTCCTTACCCATGGCAGGGACAATAGTCTTTGTGTCCACCAAAGTATTCTTTCTAGACTCAGACCTCATTCTCCTTACATACTCTTTGGCAGTTTTTGACTGAAAATTACCCACAACCTTCCCCTTCTTTTCTTTAGATGCACTAGGACGAAGCTTGAGACTTAACCATTGTCTTGTCCTTTCGACCACCTTCTCAGTAATAGTGTCAATATCCACCTTTTCTTGTTCTGATCATCTAATCAGAGAGAGGGGTCTTTTGTCTATCATTGTTTCATCATAAGTCGGATCAAGTATCACCCCATCATCTCTGAGCTCATTAGGAATATTTGTTTCTATTTCAAATTCCTTGATTTGGGGAACCGTTAACTCGTAGAATCCCCTTCTTTTGGCTTCAAATTTATCCTGCATACCTGCCCAGAAGTCGTCTAGTGCTGGTAGATGACCTTCATAAGATATCGACATCATTGCTTTAAGTTTACCAAATGGGTCATACCTTTGTCGGGAATAGTTGAACTTTTTAAGACTGAGATCTTGCAATTCATGGATACCTGTCTTGGCCATTTGCAAATTATGACATTTGTAGTAGTCCAAAATAATTGGGAATGTGACCCCGGTTTTGTGCTTCAGGGTCATAAGGGCCTGAAGTCCCACAACTTGCCTCGCATATTCAAGGATAATGATTATATTCCTACAATAGTGAGGGGGAAGTAGAGGTTTACCCGTGAACCCGCTCAATCGAATATAGGTGGACCATTTATTTTAGATGAACCATGTTCCCCATTCTTGTATCATCTTCATAGCCTCAGGAGAGAGATGGTACCCACCATCACCTGTTAGTCTGCATATAATTGCATATATGAAAGCATCATTTATCCTCTTGAAGTGCAACTTAGCTTGTTGGATAGGCAACTAAGTATAATACTCCCATGCTCTCCTTTGCCTAGGTGCTTATCCGAGTCTACCATGGTGTTTAATCCAGGATAGATACCACTCTTGGCCACCATCCAAATCACATATGAAGTCATAAAGAACTTTGTCTCCAATACATTACACATCTGCTCATGAATATTATCTGACACGATCTGCACCCAATCAAAGTATTCCTTCCCTATAAGGATAGTGTGAATATAGTGGAACATCCACAAATGATAATATCTACAATCTTCTTTACCAAAGGCTTGGTTGAGCATAATGACTAAGTCCATTGGCGTGTCTTTAAAATTTGCTCTCAAAATGTTGTCAATATCCTTTAGCCATGATATCCTCGGTTCACCAAGCCATGCCTCATTTATGTGACGCCTATTATCTGCAACATTATTATTGAAAATTTGGATGGCCTCTTCCTTAGTTGTTTGGAGGACCTTCTCATATTCGGGAATACCAAAAGTTATAGCGAGCATCTCAACTGAAAGGTCAACCACTATATTTACTTTAGTGTCCATGCACTTCCTGGTGTCCTTGTTATAATGTTGAGCTATAGTGAGTATTAGTTCTAGAGATTGTACTACTTGAGGGAAAATTGTGGCTTCCACGAGTCCAGACCTCTTAATTCTCTAGTATGGTGCCTTGAGGCCCAGTTGATCCATTTCCTTCTTGATTGCATCCAACTCAATATGTCTTATTTTCATGTCAGTAACCCATTATATCTCATTTTCAGATTTGGAGACCAATGTTTGGCCTTGGTACTGGTATTTCATTGTGATTGGGTTTTTCTCAAGCTTGACCTTACTTTTAGTCTTCTTTCTTGGGGTGACTAATGTTTCCAGAATAATTCTTCACACTGCACAAAAGAATGCATAGTTAATACCCTTAGAAAAAAATTCTCTTTTCACAACAGTGAACTCTAGAATCCCAGGGTTCCGGGTTCAAGATAAACCCTTTAGTAAAAAGTAGCTATGCTTTGGGATTTCGATATTCCAGGGTCCTGAAGGCTTTTAATCCCTATAAAAATCTCAGGTCGAAGTTTTGGGATCCCGAGGTGGATTTATCAATGAACTTCAGTGCTTTGGGATCTTGAGATCCTGAAGCATAAGGTAGAAGGCTTATGAGTACTTCGAAATCCTAGAGTCTTGGGGTTCCGAAGTCTTGGAAGGAACAAGGCCCAAGGGATACTTCAGGATCCTGGGAACCCGAGGTTTTGAAGTAGATAAAGAGGCAATAAAAAACATACTTTGGGATCTTGGGAACTCGCGGTTCCAAAGTACAGTAAATAAGGGCAAGGCACTCTCTGGAATCCCGGAAACTCAGGGTTCTGGAGTAACAAATAGAATGAAACCAGGAAACTCCAAGATCTTAGGAACCCGGGGTTCCAGAGTGAGGGTCAAGCTAAAGGGTTGGGATCTTGGAAACCTGAGATCCCCAAAAACTTGAAGATTGGAAAAGCAACCCTAACTGTCGAAAAAGGTTAGACTTATTGAAACAAAAACAGTAAGCTACGAAGCACCAAAACATGCAAAAAGAAACCAAGACACACCAAAGAAATAAAAAACACAAAAAGAAGGCCAGGAAGAGGAGGAATTACCTGACCAAAGAAAAGAGAAGAAACAAAGCATGTCATGGGAGATCACTGGATCACAAGAGGGCAAGGAGCTATAGAGAAATCAAAGTGCGCAAATGAGCAAAAGACTCTTGGCAAGACTACTTATACCCCCGAACTAGCACGTAAACTGAGGCATACCCCAGGGTTTTGAGATCTCGAAGTACTGGGGGTTACTGAACAAGTGACCTCAGGACTCTAGAGTTCTAAAACTCTAGAGGGAGACAAAATAAAGAGAACCCAGAGTCCCAGGACTTCGGTGTTCCAAAGAAGGATGAAAGAGAAGGCTTGGGATTCCAGAAACCCGAGATCCTGAGGTCTTCCAACAAGACAAAATGAAGGGGACCTCAGGGTTTTAGAGACCTGAAATCTTGAGGCAAAGACGGAAAGCAAACAACAAGACTTTAGGACTCCGAAATTTCCAAGTTCTGAAATCTCAGAAAACCAAGGGGATACTTCGAGATCCTGAGATCTCAAAGCATCGAAAGAGAATCAAAGAAGATTTCTGGGTTTCAAAAACCCGAAACTCTGAAGCTACAAAAAGAAAAAGAAACAAAGGAACATAGTGTACTTCGGGATCCTAGGAACTCGAGGTTGCAGAGTGTGAACAAAAGGGAAAACAAAAGAACTTAGAGGTTTCGAGTCTCCGAAATCTCGGAGAGGCAAAACAACAACAAAAAGCACAAAAAAGGAAAGGAAAACAACAGAGAAACAAGACAAGCAAAGGGGACCCACATTTTCGGGCACGAAATGGAGGGGCGAGTATGCAAGGCATAACAACGTGTTCATATTTTTTAATTTTTAATTTTTTAAATTTCCTGTAAAATAATTATATGGCATCAATCTACACATAGTTCTTTACACATTGAATTTTTTTAAAAAGGGATTATCTTATCTCAAATCATGGTGGTTGTACATGAGAGGTTTTAAAAAACAACAATTAGGGCCAATAAAAAATATTTAGAAAAAACTAAGGAAAGATACCCTCATCAATCTTTAATATAACACGCATCATTTCACAAAAGGAAATAAATAATATCTTTATTTAGGTAAAATTATGGTGGTTGTATAGATGCATGGTATGATTTTAGGTGACTTAAAAAGTGGTTTTTATACAAACCTATTAAAAATTAAATTTTATCATCTTGATATTATAATATATTAGATATTTGAAAATTAGACTTAGAGCACTAGATTTTATATTACAAGATTTTTTTAATATTCTACATGTAAGTGCTTAAAATTTTTAGTCCAATTATGATAAAGTTCAAAAATCAAGAAAAAAACTTTGACTCTTTGTGGACCTAACTTCTTTTACCTACTTAGTTAAAAGGTCATATTTGGGGATTATTTATCCCTTTGACATTCCACAAAAAAAAAAATCATTTTTTAAAAGTTTGGGGATCCTCATCAAGAACATGACCATAATGGTTTACTAGTTTCCATTACATATATTCCTTTAAGCATCCCTTTTCCCTTAAATGTTTGAGTGATAATCTTCTATGCATTTAGGTTCTGCATCACAAATTGAATATTTTTGTTCCAAGTCTATATTCTAGGATTTTAATCCAATGTTTTCTCTTCATCCTTTCTCCCCTCTAAGGAGGAATAAAGGGTTTGGTTCCAATTATTACCTATTTGTATCTTTAATGACTACCTCCTTATCCAAACCCTCACAAACAACCTCATTATTTTCTTCCAATAGTCCTTTATGTATCCTTTCTTCTTGAACTAGAGGAATTATTTCTATCTCCCTAAATAATTCCTCCTTTGATGTTAAATCATTATCATCCTACCTGCAGGTTGCTAAAGATGGTGGTGATAAGTGGAAGTCTTTGTCAGATGAGGTTTGCAGTTAGGCTACCATATGGTTGTTAAAATATTTAGTTATGTTGTAAAATATTTAGTTATGAGAAGGTCATAACTAACTATAAAAAAGGAGTTTTAACCAAATGGTAAGATTGCTTTTATCTAAATTTTAGATATAATGTTTTATTAAAATTTTCAGCATGGATTTTGCAAGCAAGTTAAATTACATTCAATTATATTATGTTAATCTTTAACAATTGTCTTTAAATTGTTCTTGATGTAATTTATATAAATTTTTGAAAAGTTCAAGTATATGTTAGTTTGTGTGTATATTGACATCTACTTTGCTTATGTTTAGCTTGAACTTTTACATTCACTTATTTGATTGATTTACCATTTGTATGCTTTATACATTTGAGCTTTCTCATTCAGCTAGAGTGAGCCTCTTCTTATTTGTGTGTAATGGCATCCGCTTATTTAAGTGAGGTATGTGCTTGAACTTTGACATCCTTTATAGTATCCATTTTGTGTGGGTTTAAATTTTGGAATCTCCTTGTTTGGGTGAACTTAGTTATTCATTTGTGTGTTTGAGAATTTTTTCAACTTTAAGCATTCACTTTTTGTGTGAACTTGAGTATTTACTTTGATATGTATGAAGTGTGTGTTTTAAAAAACTATGTGAAGAGATTGAAGTATCTTTGTGTGAAGAGAGTGTTTGAGCTTTATTGTTTACATTATATATGTATGGAGTTTGTGTTTGAATAATCTATGTCTTGAGGTGTATAAACTAACTTTATGGGAAGAGTGTGTTTTAAACTAAGTGTTTACTTTATATATGTTGAAGTTTGTGTTTGAATAAGTGTGGGAACTTAACTTAGGCATACATTTTGTGTGTGTTAAGAATGTGCTAGCCTTGGTAGTTTGAACTTTAGTGTTTACACTATATATGTATGGAGTTTGTGTTTAAATAAACTGTGTAAGGTGTGTAAACTAACTCTACGAGAAGAGTGTGTTTTAACTTTAGTGTTTACTTTATATATATGTATGAAGTTTGTGTTTGAATAAGTGCGGGGTGACTAAATTAACTTTATAGGAAGAGGATGGTTTAACTTTGGGATTCACCTTGTGTATTTGCAATTTGGCACATTTGAATTCATGTGTCTACTTCTTGTTTGGTTAAACTAACTTTGTGTGAAGCATGAACTTCATCATGCGTTTATTTTATGTGTGAAGTGGTGTTTAAATTTGACATTCATTTTGTGTGAATCATGTGTTTGGAACACAAATTCCATGTGAAATGTGTTTGCACTTTAGCATGTTTTATAACTCTAGCTTCACTTTACATGTGTGCTTGTATTTTGGCATGTACTAACATTGTGTGAATGAAGTATGTACTATGTTTAAAATTTGGCTTTCATTTTGTGTGAATAGTGGTGTTTATATTGACATTCATTTTGAGTGAATCATGTGTTTGGAATTTAAACTTTTGCATTCACTTTATGTGGTATGTGTGTCTGAACAAATTCCATATATTTTTACTTTAGTGCTTGTTTTATAATTCTAGCTTCACTTTACATGTGTGCTTGTATTTTGGCATGTACTAACATTGTGTGAATGAAGTATGTAGTATGTTTAAACTTTGGCTTTCACTTTTTATTTGTGTGAATTTTGTGAGCATGTTTGAGTTTGAAATTTAATTTAGGAAAATTTCAAGGTGTGTATTTTTTGCAATCACTTTGTGGTGTGTGTGTGTGTGTATTTGAATGCTATTGTGTGATGCATGTATTTGAACTAGCTTTGAACGCGTGTGTGTGCGTGTGGAGTGTCTATTAACTTTAACTTTGGTAGTTTGAACTTTAGTGTTTACTTATATATGTATGAAGTTTGTGTTTAAAAATACTATGTGTGAGTTAACTAAACTAACTTTATGGGAAGAGTGTGTTTAAGCTTTGGGATTCACCTTGTGTATTTGTAATTTGGCACGTTTGAGCTCAAGTGTTTACATCTTGAGTGGTTAAACTAACTTTGTGTGAAGCTTGGTTTTAAACTTCACCAAGTGTTTATTATTGTTTAAATTTGACATTCATTTTGTGAATCATGTGTGGCATGTTTGAGCTTAAGTGTTTACTTCTTGAGCAGTTAAACTAACTTTGTGTGAAACTTGGTTTTAAACTTCACCATGTGTTTATTATTGTTTAAATTTGACATTCGTCTTGTGAATCATGTGTTTGGAATTTAATTTTTGTATTCATTTTATGTGGTATGTGTGTTTGAACAAATTCCATATTAAATGTGTTTGCACTTGAGCATGTTTGATAACTCTATCATTCACTTTACATGTGCTTGTACTTTGGCATGTTTTAACTAAGTGTTTGCTCCATACATGTGTGTACTAACATTGTGTGAATGATGTATGTTTAAACTTTGGCTTTAACTTGTGTGAATGCAAAGTGTATGAATGAGTTTTGATGCTCACTTTGTGTGGAATGTGCTTGAAAGAACTTTGTTTTTTGTGTGTATGAATGAGGTTTGGTAATTATTTTGTGTGGAATGTACAAATCAACTTTTAATGTTAACTTTGTGTATGGAATGTGTGTATAAGAATAGTTTAATTGCGTTTTTTATGTGTTTGAATGAACTTTGACTTTCATTGTTGCGTGTTTGAAATAACTTGGCATATATTATGTGCACACGTGTGAATAAACTTTGGCATTCCTTGTATATCTATGCATCCATATGAAAGTGTATGTATGAACTTTGAACTCAGGCATTCACTATGCATGCTTGAAAGTTTATGGCATTCACTTAATCTAAAGTGGATGTGTTTTTGTGTATGTGTGAGTGAGTGTGAAAGTTACCTTGTTATTCACATTGTGTGAAATGTTTGATTCTATACTTGAAGTAACTTTGACATTAATTTTTTCTAGTATAAATATACTTCAACTATCATTTTGTGTGGATTGTATGTACAAAAATACTTTCAAACATTAAGGATGTTTACTTCATGCATGCATGTATTTGAAGAATTATTTGAAGTTGAACTTTGGCATCCCCTTAAATTTATTGAGTTTTGTGAGTTAAATGTGAGTTTGGAATTTTGCATTCACTTATTCAATTTATTTACCAGATGTATATATATTTGAATATTCTCATTCATTTTGTGTGTGTTACTTATTGTTTGTGTGTATGGGCATCCACTTATTTGTGTAAGGTGTGTGCTTGAACTTTGATATCCCTTTATTTGAGTATGAACTTTGGTATTCGTTTTGTGTATGAATGAATTAACTTCAATATATTATTGGATTTGAGCCACTCATTATTTGTGTGAGAGGTGTGTTTAATATCCTTCTGCTTTTTATTTTTTAATTTTATTTTGTGTGTGAAGTAAAAAATAAAACCAATGTATTTATATTTAGAGGACAAAGTCTAATGTTATCCTTAGAATTAAAAACATGCATCCACTTCAGTTTAGTGACGCCTTGGGATCAATGTATAATAAGGTAAAAGATAAAATCAATGTATCTACATTTAAAATCTTCAATGAGTTCAAATTAACTCAAGAGCTCGTATATAGATCCTTGAGTTATAATAAACTCTAAACCCAAGATTTTATATTGAACGTTCTTACTCATTCATGTGAATATAGTCACGATATGGCTTGAAATGATTGTTTAGATTTTTCTTCAGTAGTCATTTGTTCCATGTGTCAATTGGTTTGGCAAACAATCCTTACCTGTTAGGTCTCTCATTTGGCCATGCTTCCTATTCATGCCCAGAGTGATTTGGACTGAGATGATTCACTTGATTATACCCTATGGCTATCTTAAATGCCTTGCTCGCATACATAAATCTTATTTTGTTCCATTAATTCTTGGTGTAAATGTGTGGGTTGCAACCAAAATAGGGCTTGGAATTTCCTTGTTATTCTTTGTTGTGCAGTCCCTATGTGCGAGGAAAATATTATTACAATCCCGTGTGTTTGAGATATGCCTGAAGGCTCATGATTTTCAAGACCCCTTGGTGGTGCTTTGATGGACCATCGAGTGTCTGTGTCTTCAATGGTGATCTTTGTTCTTATCCTTGCATTTGTAGTCGATGGAATCTAAATTTTCTTTGAAATTTTTTCATAATTTTGAAGTACATTGATTTTTATTCTCGATCTGCTATAGCCTCTCTTTGTATCACTCTCATGCAGAAGTTGCATGCATTCTACTGGTTTCCATCTTTCTTGTGGAAGTATTCCATCCATGACATTAGATTTTATGATAAGTTTCTATACAATTTCAAGTGGTTTTAAGTTTTCTTTGAAAGAATCGGTTCCACAGGACAACCAAATATGATGGCCAACTAAACCAATAATCTTAATAGATAGTTCTAAAGCTTCTAAGTCTCTAACTGTGAACTTATAAATAGTCTCCACCTTGTCTTTCTTTATCTAGAGTGAAAGTTATACTATAATCCACTATCCAATGAGTGAGTTTTAGTCATTGCTCCATTGAATGGAACTATTAGTAGCCTAAGTGGGTTAGGTTGTAGTATACAGAACATCAATATCCAACTTATAACACTAGAGCATAGTAACACATTAGCATGGAATCAATAACACACAATACAGTATACCACGATATATTCATATAGCGCACAATACAGTATACCATGATATATTCATGTAACACAGATTTCTATCATATTCCTCTCCAATCCAATGTGTCCCAAATGTGCTACGAGTTTACAATATAAAGAGTTCGCGGTTGGTTAGGCCATCAACCATCAGGCAACTAACTACCCATAGATATAACTTAATACTATTGTTTTCTTTTAAAGCATTACAAAAGCCTTATTTACTCATTAATCGGCTTACATCATCCCCCCCCCAAACTTGTTCGTCTTCCAGACGAACACCACAGCAAAATAACAAAAACTATCTACTTAGAGGGACAAGAGGACGTCCCTATTCTCGTAGGGGTCCACTCTCGGAGGATCTTTAGATCCCTTTCAGCAATGAGTTGTTTCTCCTGAGTTTCTTTCAGAAGCCTGAGTGCATCCATTCGGTCTTTCTCAGAGGCAACCAACTCCCGTTCCTTTTTCAGTCGCGCGGTTCTCTCTTGAACCATTTCTTGCTCTCGAGCATTGATCCTTTCTTTTAGCTCATTCTCTCGTTGTAGGGCTAAGGTGTGGTCTCCTTCCATTTTGCTCGCTTTCCAGGTCATCCCCTGGAGCTGTAAGAATGTAGTACGGAAAGTCCGTTCCATGGAAGTGAGGGCTCTCATTACTTCCTGATTACCTCCTATATACCCAGTAAGGATCTGTGGTACTCCCCATTCTGCTACTATCTCCAGAGTTTCCGTGTCGGGCTAACCTTGGTTCCTAATTTTCTGCGAGAACTCCCTCTCGCAGCCTTCTATCATAAACGCCAGTAGTGCTTCCGTTGCTCTTACTATAGCAGGCACATCAGATCCTCGAGATAGATCTATCATCCTCTCCGTAGCTATCCTCATTACTTCCAACTCCGAAAGAAAATGTTGCGCAGCTGGTTCCCACTCTCGGACCCCCTCTGGTGGTGAGGACGTACTGTACGCTTTCCCAATTTCTTCAATCCTCAGGCTCTCCTCCTATTGGTCAGGCCCCAACGATGGTGAAGGAGGTGGAACCTCTATGTCCATCTAGAATCTGGCGAGTAGGCTGTCTGTTTCTATCTCCATGTTTGTTTCCTCGGTCCCCTTTCCTCTATCTCCCTCTAGCTCTTCTTGATGTTTTTCCTCTTCTGTATTTCCTACCTCCACGTTTGCGAGTGGATCACTTATTGGTGCCACTACCAATGCGACAGCTCTAGCCGCTTCCACGCCCCTGGGTGTATTTATATGGAGAGTGTGGCCCCCGCACTGTGTCTCCTCAAGTCTATTAACTGAGATGGGGTCCCTGTGACCCTAGGTACCAAATGTGTCGTGGTGGGAATCTGTGCTAGTTTGAAAAGTACCTTTTTCCTTACTCCCCATCCTGGTACGGCTGGTATGCCCCCCATACGGCTTTCTGTCTCTACCTACTGTAGACCTACGTGTCCTCCTTCCTATTCCCTACCCATTGGCTCCAATGTTGGAAGTCCTGTCCTATCCTCCTTATCACCTTCTGGTCCGTGGCTTTCCTCCATATGAAATTCTCCTTCGTCTTCTTCTGAAGATGATATGTATGTTTCTTCTTCCCCTGTCTCTACCTCTTCCTCAGAGTTGTTATCTTCTTCTCCTCCATCTTCTATGCTCCCTGCTAGTTCTTGCCTTGCTTTCTTCCTCGGTGTTGTAGGGCTCCACCCAGCTTGAGGCCACAAAACCTCCTCTATTTTCCAACGCCACTTGAGTTCTCAATGCTTCCAAGAAGAGGGCAATGAGGTGATGGGGCACATATAGAGTTTTGTGTTTGAGGAGCATGACTTCCTTTACTCGGCTGGAAAGGACTCGGACCTAGTTGTAAATCTTGCCATTACTCAGTCCGTACATGAGACGTAGCATCCATATTGCAACATCGGATACTCGGCTTGCTATTGTTAGCTTACTCTTCAAGATATCCATGACACATCTCCACTCTGGCGAGGTGAGGTAAGATTTTTTCAGGCCCCTTCTATTGCTATTCTACCATAAACTGCCCCATTGCTCTTATGTGAGTGTATCGCCGCAGATGTGTTCCAACATCCACTTCTTTTCTTTTATAGGCATTCTTGCTGATGGCTTCATAGCTGAATCATCGCTACTGGGAATTATGAAAACCTTGCTGAGTTCCTTGGGTGCATAAGAAATCACCATCGTCTGTCCCAAATAGTCAATTATTGATCTATGCTTGTCTTGCTCATACCCATGGACCATGGCATGCAATATAGGCTCAAATTCTTTTAGGTTGAAGATGGGCATAAAAATGATTTTATCAACCTCTGCTTTCTTTAGTGAACTCTTTAGGGGGTGGTCCTCCTCATTGTTTTCCCACCACCTCCTGCATTCACTTCCAAGCACTCCTTCAAACGTGACATTCTCCACATTCACCTGTTTTGATGCCCTCTCCTGGCTTTTCTTGCTGGTTCCTGGCATGGCCATTGCTTGCTTGTTAGAGGTACTAGCCTTGTAATTTATGTCGTAACTTCCCATTCTAGGGTTGTCGTGACTCCCTTTCACCATCTCGTGCTTGTATGCTACTGTACCCGAGGGCTGTGAACGTATACTCTGTGGCAGAGGTGTTGTGTACTTTAGGTGCCACGTACGCTACGATTTATCATGGTCTCGAAAGTCACCTGGTTGAAACTCCACACGACGCCTAAGGTATACACTATGCTTGGGGGCTATGCATGCGAGGAGCTGTGTACGCCATAGCCTCTTTACACCACCCCTTTAACTGGTGTTTACGCCACCCCTCCGACTAGTGGTTGCGCACGCTGGTGGTTGCGTACGCCTCCCCCGACTAGGTGCTGCGTACGTATCCCTGCGTGACTCCATGCCGCCTTCTCCCCCTTCACGTTGTTGCTCTGTGTGCCGCCGCGTATGCTACATCCTTGTTCCATGCCACGACTCTCCCACACTCCATGTATGCTCACCCCGCATATGCTCCCTTCGTGTATGCTCACTCTGTGTGCATTGCGTCCTTGTACACCACAACTCTCCCTTACCCTGTGTACGCCGCGTGTGGCCTTCGCTGCTCCACTTCCTGCCTGCGTCCTTTTCCCATTCCTTCCCCCAGTTGTGCGTACGGTGGCATGCCTGATATGTCACCTTTTCTCCTTGCCGCTCTCCTTCACTTTTTTGGTTTTAGCATACACTAGTAGTACGCGCTTCACGATTTTCTTATGTTTTTTCCTTGCTTTAATTTTTAATGTTTTGTCTTTATTTTTTGATATTTTGCCTTGGCCTTTTATTTTTAAATATTTTTGCCTTGTATTTTTTCTTATTCTCTTTCTCTCTCCGTCCTCTTCTCTCTTCGTTTTTTCTTTGTTCCACTTTAATCTACCTTCCCATATTTCTGTTTGGACTTTGTGGAAATCGACTACTTTACTTTTTCCATCACCATCACCTTGTCCTTGTGACCACCTATGGGTTCCACCATTTTAATGGCCACCATATTAATGGCTATCGACTCCCTTTCCTTGTAGATTTTTAGTTTTGATCCATTTACTGGATCCTTGATGGGACTTTCATCCAGGTTAGACAATTTAATAGCTCCATTTTTTCCCACCTCCCTTACTTTGTATGGTCCTAGCCATCGAAGGCAAAATTTACCTGGTCGGAGTTCATTACGGCCATTGTACTTGAGTACCAGCTGCCCCGACGAGAACTTCATCTGCCTTAGATGTTTATCATGCCAAGCTTTTCTTATGTTCTGAGCCACTTCTGTGGCCCATTGTGCCATTAGGCAGCGCTCATCTAATTTTTGCAAGGTCATGAGTCGTTCCTTTAGGCTTTCCTCATCCCCCCATCTGTTCTGTACTGCTATCCGCAAGGTTGGCATAGTGTATTCTGCTGGCATCACTGCCTCTTGTCCATACATAAGTTGAAAGGGAGTGTGTGTCATTGTCGCCTTGTATGTTGTCTGGTAGGCCCACAATATTGTAGGCAATCACTCTTCCCAATCCCCTTGCTCTACTCCACAGGTCTTGTAGAGAATAGATACGAGTACTTTGTTGGTCGACTCCGCTTGGCCATTCGCCCTGGGATAGTACGGACTAGACAATGCTTGGAAGATCTTGAATTTTGTTGTCATATTGTGTATCACTTGATTGACAAAGTGTACCCCCCTATCGCTCGTGATTTGCAGGGGTATCTCGAACTAAGTCACAATGTGTTCATAGAGAAACTTGGTGGTGCTCATGGCTGTGTTGTCAGGTAAAGCTCTGGCCTCGGCCCACTTAGTGAGGTATTCTGTAGCCACCACTATGTAGTGGCATCTATGCACCTTGCTCGTCCTAAGTGGTCCTACGAAATCCAGTCCCCATATTTCGAACAATTCCTGTGTTTGGGATGGGAAAAGAGGCATGAAGTCTCGTTTGAGTGGCTTACCTGCCCTTTGGCATGTGTCGTAGCTTGTCACCCATTCCCTCGCATTTGCATAGAGTGTAGGCCACTAGAGCCCTGCTAGTAAGATTTTTCGTGCTGTGGTATCAGGCCCCATATGTCCTCCCGCTATTCCTTCGTGAGATTCTCTTAGGACTCCAGGAATTTCTTCCTCCAAGACACATCTTCGCAGGATACTGTCCGGCCCCAGTTTATATAGGAGCCCTTGGATCAATTGAAATGTGGTGCTTTGTAGTGCTAGCTTCCTTCTCTCGCTTGGGGGCATGTCGCCTGGAAACGTTGCTGTAGAAAGATACTACCCGAGTTTCTCGTACTAGAAAGGTAACACGGCTATCTTGAATAAGTGACCATCAGGGAAATCTTTGCTCAACCCTCCTTCCGCTGGCTCCCCGGATTTTATTCTGGATAGGTGATCAGCCATTACGTGACTTTTCCCTAGTCGCACCATGACATTGAAGATGAATTCTTGAAGCAAGATCAACCATCGGCTTACCCGTCCTTGAATAACAGGTTTGTTCACCAAGTACATGAGTGCTTGGTGATCCACAAAGAATGTGAATGGTGTGGCTAAAAGATAATGACGAAACTTTTGTACTGCATATACCATTCCCAAGGCTTCCCTTTTCGTGGTGCTATAATTTCTTTCTGCCTTTGACAGTAACCTACTAGAGAAATATATGGGGGGGTCCAAGGCTGAGGATCTAGGTTGTGTCAAGGTGGCTCCAATCGCAAAGTTAGAAGCGTCCACGTGTACATGAAATTTATTCTCCCAATTCGGGTATGCCAAAATAGGTGCACTTACCAATCTGGTTTTGAGTTCTTCGAAGGCTTCATTCTGCTCCTTGTCCCATACAAATGGTTCCCCTTTCCTTGTTAGGCATTCAAGTGGAAGGGACACTTCTGCAAATCCTTTAATGAACCGTCAGTAGTAACCAACATGGCCGAGGAAGGATTTTATCCCTGTAACATCCATTGGGCTATCCATGTCGAGGATAACTCTGATCTTATCTGGGTCTATTTTTAACCCCACCTTACAGATTATGTGGCCGAGTAATCTCCCCTATGGCACTAGGAACTGACATTTCTTGGGATTGAGTGCAAGTCTTGCTCGTCGGAATCGGTCCATGCATTCCCCCAGTATCCTCAAATGGTTATCCTTATCACTATATACTGACCAGTCGTCCAGAAAGGCCTTGAAGTTCCTCGTGGCCATTTTGTCAAAAATGTGGAGTATGATCCTTTGGAAAGTGGCTGGGGCATTGCATAGCCCAAATGGCATACGGTTGTACGCAAAAACTCCATCTTCTACAATAAATGTGGTTTTGAGTTTATCCTCCTCCACAATGCTGATCTAGTTATAGCTAGAAAAGTCGTCCATGAAGGATAAATCTCATGCCCCGCTACCTCTTCCAGGATACTATCAGTAAATGGTATTGGGAACGGGTCTTTAATGGTTACAACATTTAAACTTCTGAAGTCCATGTAAATGCGGATCTGGTTTCCTTCCTTTTTTAGGGAAATAACAATGGGAGAAACCCATTCACTAGTTTACACCCAGAAAATGATCCCAGCCTCTAGCATTTTTTCTATCTCTTCTTGCACCTTGGCCGCATAGTTCTTATTCATGCGATAGGGGCATTTCCGCACAGGCCTCGCCCCCTCCATCAAAGGTATTCGATGTACACATAGTTCTGGGGGTACTCCCTTCATATCCTTATAAGTCCAAGCGAACACATCTTTATACTCCAAGAATATCTTGAATGTTGTCGTCTTTAGCACAGGGTCCCAGTCATCTCCAACCATTATTACCCTTGGGTCCTTTTCATCCCCCAGGTTGGTGCTCTGGACCTTTGGTTCCTCGTATTGTACAACCTCCTTATCAAATTGATGTGTCAGGGTTTTGTCTACCTCTGCCCCTCCTTCCTCGTATTCAGCAAATTGTGGCAGGTAGGTGTCATCGTTTTCCAGCTCGAGGATTTCTAACACATTGCACTCTGGTTGGAAGATCTCATAGTCCTCCATCTGCCAGTGGAATAGTCCACTGAGAGAACTCGTCTCATCTTCTAAACAATTGCCGAGGTGGAGTACCCCTTCTTCATTCGGCTCTATCTCTCCTTTTTACCTTGCGGTATCCTCCTCTGATCCAGAATCTGAGGCCACTTCTTGACTCACCTGCTGGTTCCGAAGGTCAATGACATATTTGTTCCCCTCACTTTCAATAGAAAGGGAACTTTTCTTCCAGTTATGGTCTGCTTTGGCCGTGATAAGCCATCCTCTTCCCAAGAGTGCATCATATCCCCTCCGCTCCAATGATATGACCATGAAATCTAAGAAGAAGTGTTGTGTCTTGATGGTTACCTTTTGGCCCATAAGCATGCCCACTGGTTTGATGCCATGCTGATCGGCTCCTATGAGGTGGAAGGTAGGTGGCCACAGTGTCGGCTTTCCCAAGGTTTTCCATGTTTCTTCAGGTAGCACGTTTATAGCAGACCCACCATCTACAATGGTGTTAGTAAGCTTGAACCAGAGAATCTCCATTTCTACTACAGTTGGTGTCCTGCCTACCCCTACTGTCATCAACATAGGGTCGTTGGTCTCCTTTGAGTGGTTCCTTTCTTCCATTCCCTCCCTATGGCTCGACGTCTTCCCCTCCTTCTTGGTCTCCTCCACTTGGTTTATAGCTATCCATAGTTGTGGTAGTGTCTGCAACAGATCCACTACACGAACCGGCACGGTGGTTTGCAACAGTTGTTTCATTATGGTTGCTTCGGAGTCGGTTCGTATGGTGTTGGTGGTTTTGTAGGATGTTGTCTTTCTTCATTCCTCACTCATTTCCCTTTCTACTTCCTCTTGTACCTCCTTTAGTCTTTCCTTTTCTGTACCTGGGTCAGGGTATATTAGTTTTCTTGTATGGGATCAGGTAATGGCCAGTACTTCTGGTGCTGACCGTACTACCTATAGCATGTTCACACCTTTCTTTCTTGGACATTCCACATCTTCGTGATTACCCGGGCCACACCATTTACAGAGTAGCCCTCCCCCTTGTCCGACACCACTCTGGCAGTCACGTACAAAATGGCCCCATTCGTTACATCGTCAACATTGTATCATTGGTTTGCCTTTTGCATCGTATTGGATGCGACCCCGTGGGGTATTATTATTACTGTTGTTGTTACTCCTCCTCCAACTGCTCCTATAGCCCCCTGGTGATGCGTCTGAGTTTGTGTTCTTGGAGGGTGTAGTTGGTGGTGTTGCCTTTTCTTGGGTATATAGTACTTGGGCACTCCTTGCCTTCAAGTTGTAGGGGCATTCCTTAATAGCATGCCCCAACACTTGACAGATGTCACATAAAGCTTTCTTTGGGCAGTTGGTTTTTGTGTGTCCCTCTAGTTTGCACTCCATGCACCAGAGGTCCCTGCCCTCCCTACTTTCTTCCTTTTGCGTCCGCATTTCCCGCATCATCCATCTCATATCCTTCCGGAGTGCTTGTATCATTTGTGATTCTTCCTCACTTTCTTGATCACTACTATCCTCATCACTTGCGCGCTTCTTGCCCTTCGATGTCTTGTTCTTGCTTTCAATATCCATGGCTCTATTGTAAGCGTCCATGAAAGTAGATGGAGGTACTACCTTCATCTTTTTCCACAGGGATGGTTGCAGACCCTCGATGAACCATCGCTTCTTCAACCCATCAGCTGGCATATTGTCCATTTTTCCAATTAATTCCTTTAGTCTGCGGTAATAGGACCGTACGGTCTCAGTCTTGGCATGTTTAGTGTTGTATATTTCTGCGACGATCTCGTCATCGTCCCTATGTAGCCGAAACTCCTCCTCAAATGCCTTGGCCAGTTTTTTCCAGGTATCCTTTGAAGTGGTGGGCAGGTCCATGTACCAGTCAATGGCAATTCCACGGAGGGTGGCCGGAAATGCTTTCAGCTAGTTATCCTCATCATCCTCGCCATTGGCCTGCCATATGGTGACACAAGTTTTATAGTGGCGAGCGGGATCCTCAGATCCAAGTCCGTTGAACCTGGGAAGTTTCTGTTTTTCGGGGTTGTGTGCCATCTTTCTCGTACGCCCCGCTTTACTTTGGGAATTGTTGATTGACTCGGTCAGCGCGGTTGTTTGCTCCCAATTCTCACTACTTTCTATTCCCTATGGGCTGTCGTGGCTCTTGTCTCGGTAGAGTTTCAGGCGCCTCTCCAGTTGCTCCTGGATGCATAGGGACCTTCTCACTATGTCTTCGTGGCTCCCTTCTTCTTCCTCTGGGGGTTGTCGGCTTCAATCTTTGTTGAGTGTATTTGGCATTAATTGTTGGAACTGCGGTGATTTCGTCGCTGAGTGGAGTCCCTCTGTTCTTCTTCCCTTCGGTTCCTTTCTCTATATTGTTGAAGCACTTGCTGCCTCCGTTGCTCCCTCAATGTGTTCTCTCGTTCCTCTTCACATTCCACGAGTACACGTGCCAACAATCGCGGAAGGCTACCCAGGAGATCGTGCATGGCCTGGTTCATGTTGATTTCTGCCCGTACCATACCAGCCGAGACAACGCTCAGTTCCGCTTCTCGCTGTACGTACCGGTCCACAGAAACGTTCCACACGTGAATCAGGTATTGTGTCAACTGATCCTTCCTGGTTACTTCGGTATTATCCTCTACGTCACTGTCTGTCACCAGGATGCTTTGGTCGAATGGACGACCCATTATACTTCCATCCCGCCAGCTTTCCCTCCTAAAACCTTCAGATTCGACTTAGGCAACGACGCCAAAACATTAGTAGCCCAAGTGGGTTAGGTTGTAGTATACAGAACATCAATATCCAACTTATAACACTTGAGCATAGTAACACATTAGCATGGAATCAATAACACACAATACAATATACCACAATATATTCATATAACACACAATACAGTATACCACGATATATTCATGTAACACAGATTTCTATCATATTCCTCTCCAATCCAATGTGTCCCAAATGTGCTACGAGTTTACAATATAAAGAGTTCGCGGTTGGTTAAGCCATCAACCTTCAAGCAACTAACTACCTGTAGATATAACTTAATACTATTGTTTTCTTTTAAAGCATTACAAAAGCCTTATTTACTAATTAACCGGCTTACAGGAACCATTAACTGTGTCTTGTGTTTAGGTAAAATTAAATGTCGAGTATTCCCAAAATCTGCTTCAATCAAATAACTCTGTCTTCTATGATGTGAATTTAATTATTGTATAAATTTGTTTGCTTGTAAATGCACCCTGAGGGTGGCTGGAAATGGAAAAGGATAGAAATTTCAGTGATTGTTTCTATAATTAGTTCGACTATGTAGGCCTTGTTTTTTGTTTGCTCATTATTTTTCTTTGGCATGCAGTTGCTCTGACGTTCACAGGCACAATTGTAGAAGCCACAACTGGGTTGTCCATTTTGCTGGCTTTCCCAACAGTGTTCAGCTCGTGCTTTCAGGTAAACTACTTTCTTTTTAAATTATAAAAAATTCACAGCCCTGTTTTTCACTTCAACTTACATGAATCAAATGCGTTTTCAATCATGTTGGTAATATTATAATTTAAAAGGAAAATAGACACCACAAAATCTGTTGTACGGGGTTTATGGTCCCCTCAAAACCTGTTTATCCTAATAAAAAAATTATAATTTAAAAGTTAAAGAGACACCACATTTACTATTAAGAGTTCTAAGGAATTTCTATTAAGAGTTTGACATCGGGGTTTTTAGTGAGTGCTACTTCTTTCTAGTAGAATGGGTTAATATTAAAATGAAATATGAAATTTTTATTAATTAATAAGGAAATCATGTGGAACTTTGTGACTTGAATATCATATTGTAAAGGAAAATATATTTCTCATTTCCAAGCCAATCATGCACTCTGTAGATTCAGTTTCGTTTATAATGGTTTTCAGTTCATTGTTTTATCAAATTTTGAACATTTATTTTTTTTGGCTTTGGTTTAAAAGAAAACTAGATTGTTGTTTGATTTTTTTGCAATATTTCTTTTTTTTGATATCATGAGATAACCCAGCGAGACTCAGCCCAGCGACCAAACTGTGTGGAACTTTGTGACATGAATATCATATTGTAAAGGAAAATACATTTCTCATTTCCAAACCAATCATACACTCTGAAGATTCACAGTCTTGTTTATAATGGTTTTCAGTTCATTATTTTATCAAATTTTGAGCATTTATTTATTTTTGCTTTGGGTTAAAAGAAAACGATTACTTTTTTCTTTTTTTTTCAATTTTTTTTTTTTATAAAAATTTCATGAGATAACCCAGCAAGAATCAGCCCAACAACCTAACCACATCTAGTTAGGAAATATTAGAAGTATTATTCTAAGTATGATTGTAAAATCTTCTATTGCAACAAATAAAACAATTTCTTTCATAATTGCCTTGGGTTCTTTTGTGGTCAATGAAGATATTGCTTAAAAAATGTCAAAAATTGCCTATACAATTTATTGAACCATTTTAGATTTGAAGGAGATCAAAACACATGATAGACTTGAATGCTAGGCCTTCCTAGAATTCTTTACAATGGCTTCTAGAATTGCATTAGCCACCATATCTATGAGCACTTGCAAAACATATAATAGAATTTAAGGAATCAATGAATTTTATTAAAAAATCAAATCTCTATAGTGAAATAGAATTTTAATATATGAATAAATTTTATTATCAATTGAAAGGATCGAGATTGAATTAAACTTACAATAATTATCTGACTAGATTTTAGTTCTATAATTGTTATGATATATTCATCTAATTTTTTGTTGAGGTAATTTGAAAAGAGAAAGTGATATATCCATCTAGAAAAGAGATTTTATGTGTCTTGCCATCAGTTTAAAAATGATACTTAATGTCCCCGGGGGACATGTTTTAGGGATGATAGTCTGAAGGCCATTTCTTGAGAATGGTGAGAGACGATAATATATATAACATATATACATTTAATTTTTTACAAGTTAACTGACGACAATATAAGATGACATGGTTAGAATGTCTAGAGCCATCTTGCACACAAATCACTTTTAAAAAAAATGTTTGTCTACATTTTTGACACTATCACATTGTACCTGACCATGGCCAATGCACATTTAATCTCTTTTGCAACCGACAATAATAATTGACTCTAATACCATATTGAAAATTTTGAAGTTTGAGGCTTTGAATTAAAGTTGAAAAATCAAATGAGAAATTCAAATTTTTGTTGTGAAAGACAAAGTTTAAACATATTACATATTTCATTCACACAATGTTAGTACATACGTTGAAGCAAACACTTAAGTTCAAACATGCCAAAATACAAGCACACATGTAAAGTGAATGCTAGAGTTATTAAACACGCTAAAGTGCAAACACAAAGGTAAATTCCAAACACATGATTCACATAAAATGAATATCAAATTTAAACATCAGTTCACAAACATAAAATAAACACATGTTGAAGTTCAAAAACATGCTTCACACAAAGTTAGTTTAACCACAAAAGAAGTAAACACATGAGTTCAAAAGTGTCAAATTACGAATACACAAGGTGAATCCCAAAGAGGAAGAGTTAGTTTAGACACCTCACACATAGTTTATTCAAACACAAATTCCATATATATATAAACACTAAAGTTCAAACTACCAAGGCTAGCACATTATTAACACACACAAAGTGTAAGCCTAAGTTAAAAACACTCTCTTCACACAAAGATACTTCAATCTCTTCACATAGTTTTTTCAAACACACACTTCATACATATACAAAGTAAATACTCAAGTTCACACACAAAGAATGCTGAAAGTTGAAAAAATTCTCACACACAAAGAATGCTGAAAGTTGAAAAAATTCTCACACACAAATGAATAACTAAGTGCACCCAAACAAGAAGGAGATGCCAAAATTTAAACCCACACCTCACACAAATAATAAGGATGCCAATACACACACAAAGGATAAGTGGCTGAAATCCAAGTGAAATTAAAAGTAATTTGCTGGCAGTCACAAAATGGATCATGTCAAAATTCATTGAAACAATAAAGGGATGTCAAAGATCAAGAACACACCTCACTTAAATAAGTGGATGCCATTACACACAAATAAGAGGTGGCTCACTCTACGTGAATGAGAAAGTTCAAATGTATATAAGCACACAAATGGTAAATCAATCAAATAAGTGGATGCAAAATTTCAACCTCACATTTCAGTCATAGAAAATTACTACCACAATTCCCTCAAATAAATTAAGGGGATACCAAAGTTCAAACATATGCTTCACATAAGCAAAGTGGATGTCAATACACACAAACCAGCATACTTAAATTTTTTGCAAATTACATCAAGAACAAGTTAAAGATAATTGTTAAAGATTACATGATCTAATTGAAAATTAACATAATAAAATTGAATGTAGTTTAACTTGTTTGTAAAATACATGCCAAAATTTTTAATTAATAAACATTACATCTAAAATTTAGATCTAAGCAATCTTACCCTTCAGTTAAAATTCCTTTTTCATACTTAACTATGACCTTCTCATACTCTACCTTCAATTCAACTACTTTCTCAATATATTGCTTCTTCTCCTAAAACCAACCTTAAAAAAACCAAACTATCAACCTCTTGCATATTTTGCAACATAACTACATATTTTACCGACCATACAGTAGCCTAGCTACAAACCTCATCTGACAAAGACTTCCACTTATCACCACCATCTTTGGCAACCTGCAAGTAGGAACATGACCCAAATAAGAAACAACCTGATGCCAGTTATTATTCAATTTGAAGTTTCCCCTTGCAATATAAATAGATATTAAGGAGCCCCAAAGCAAATCATTTACGAAAATAGCAGGCATTATAGATGAATGAGACTAACCAACATTTTAAGGACAAATCGAGGTAAGCATATTTTAAGACCCAGCTCACATAATGCAACTAACATGCCTACCAAGTGGAGCAGACAAATACCTTGTGTCACTAATTGTATTATAACTAATACATGTAAAGATGGCACAAACACCCCAAAAATTAAAAATTAAAAATTGGACACTTCAAATCGAAACCAAAAATTGTAAGTTAAAAAACAAAAACTTCCTTATAGTTGAAAAATAGAAGAGCAATGTAGATGACTTGACACAATCTGTATTTATGGGATAATTTTACTAATCAATTGATTGTTCTACCAAACTGAATATAAATGATTCGAAGAACACAACTAAGTAATCATCACACACTAGTTCACAACAAAAATCAAGCAACAAATATCAATTAACACAAATGAACCATTCAGAACAGAGCCATCTCAGAAATATACAAGTTTGACATGGGCACAGAAACCCTAAAATCTACTCACATGAAGGAAATATACATGCACAGTGTAAAGGTATGAATTTTTTATTGCACTACAATGTGGAATGAACCAAGCATACAAAAGTATGCCAATTCAAGTACATTTCAATTGGTACCTGGGCAATACCCTTTATAGCTCTTCTTGAACTCCTCACTACCATTAAAACAGGGTAAACAAGCAGACAAAACAAATATATGAATTTCTATCAATCAAACGAAACAAAAACAACGAAATATACTCAAACAAGGAAAAGACATGGAGTACATGAAAAAGATGAAAGCAGTCTGTGCCTTTTTGGCAAATTTGGATCCTTAACCTTCTTCTCCTTCTTGGGCTTTTCCTTCTTCTCGCTCGATATCTTACTCTTTGACCTCTTCCTGCTAAAACAAAATTCAGAAAACCAACATCAATGAACAGATTTAGTGAAATGTATCAAACCATAAGACTCTACGAAACAAAAAGAGAAGCTAAATCAACAGGTTTATGAGCCTCTGCATACTTGGGCACTTGTGGTGCTTTTGGGGCTTCTACACCTGCATATAGCACAAATCAGAACCTCCATTACTTGTATATAACACGGTGGTAGTCCATATAAACCAAAACCAAAAAGGGAATAAATAAGATATACAAGTAATCCTAAACAACAAACCAAAATTAGTCCAGATTTTCCAAACCTGCTAGCAATTATGCATATCAGCAGTTGCTAGAGGCACATCTTTTTTGCAGGCCTCACTGCAAAACAAATCCTAACCGACCGCTAGGCTACTCCTGAAACAAATAAGGAAAAGTAATACGCAGTCAGAGTCAGATAAGAGTAGAAATTGCTTATTACTCTTAAAAGTAATTGCAGTCTCTGTATTCCTTTTGAAATACAATGTTACCAGCATGGTCCAAAACATGTTTAATTCATGTAAATTGAAGTAAAAAAACAGGGCTGTGAATTTGAATTTCAAAAGGGGAGATAGGGAGAGAGTAGTTAACCTGACGACTATTCACATTGCAATGATCACCTTGCATCAGGTAATTCGCATCCATATTGTTCAGGGAAGCATCACAATATACAGGTCACACTGAGTTTGACTTTGAAAGGCCACGATTCTGAGTTTTGGTCAGAAGTTTGTACTTCAACAGCGATAGGAGGACAGTGAATTGATCATCACAACAAGATTTGAAGGTTTGAAAACAACCAACAATGAATCATTAACAAATATATGTGTTTGGTCGAATTGTCATGTGACTTCTCTCAAATTATGTGACTAATTGGAGACATGTTTTCATAAACAGTCAAGCCTTCCATTATCGCTGATTTAGTGGTCATCATGAGGTTTTCATTGCCTTCGCTTTGTTTAGGGTGTTTTGTTCGATTGAGGCCTGAATTGTCATTAAGGATTTTTATTTATTTATCAATTACTTGTTCACAATGGACTAACTTAGCCAACTTTTATAGGGGCATAATGGTGGAATCGCGATAAGCACTTATCAAGAAGGACACAAAGAGTGTCACTGTCAAGTTGAAGATCACATCATATTGGAGCGATGTAGGTGACACGAACCTTGGATGCGTTGACATGAAGAAATTTCAAACCCCGCTTTACACCAGCAAGCCAACAGGACGTGCAACAACGATGATAGAGAGTGGCATCATCTAGGTAGTCGACTTCCCTCTAGTAGCGCAGTTCAACAAGCTCACCATTGAATATGTGAGACACCATGATCCCGATAGAAGAGTGATTATTGCACCAGAAGGAAACAAGTCAGGTCATCACAGACAAAGGGAAACAACATGTTGCACAAGACAAAGTAGCATCACCCAAACCAATCAATGACAAAGCAGGTAGCAACACATATGTGTACATTGAAGATGATGATGAGCAAGATGTGACATCTCCACGAGAAGAGCAACAGATGAAAGAGATACAGGTTGAAGAAGAAAGATCAACTATCCTTATTTGGCTAAGAGAGATAGAATGTCGAAGAAAGTGATCGTCAAGTCACGAGATCATTCAAAGAGAAATAGGAGTCACTCCAGGTACAATATGCATTTCAAGGCGCGATGAGGATCATGCATAGGTAAGACAAGGTCTACGTCAGATGCAAATGCATTTGATCGTGAATGTAGGTGATCGAGAATGCAGGTGATTGCGAATGCAGGGGATCAAGACATGTGATCGTTTCAGAAGAGTTAATCAAAGTTAGAAGATAGACATGAGCGGAGTCATCGCCATATCAAGTGCTCACACATGTTGAGTATCAAGAGATATGTCGAATTCAATTGCACACTTGTGATGAGTTACAAAGATCAAGCAAGCTGAGGTGGTGCCTATTTATCATTACATCCAATCACATTATTTCAAGGGAAGGCTTCCGGATTCAATGAACCTAGCTCATCAAGATAGCTATCATATGGACACGAAGATCGATGTACCTACCGCCATCATCTATTGGTTAAATTTTCCAAGGAGGACATGTGTCCTCTCAAATGTAATCATGTCATTGGTCAAGCATTTAATGCTTTGTAATGGGTTCAACAAACCCTAATTAGGGTTTCTATATTGTAATCTTGGCCATTGATCTCAAATCGATCCGAGCCACTGAAATGTAATGAGAGCACTATAAAAGGTTTCACTTCTTCATTTGTAAGGTTGATAGTTAATAGTCAATAGAAAATATTAGTAGTTCAAGAGCAATTAGCATTTTAGAGTAGAATAGATTAGGAGAAGGCAAAGATTGTTGCCAAGACATTGTTGCAAAAGACATGTAAACTTCATTGAAGAAATGATGAATTCTATGTGTTGATTCGACAATTTGCATGGTCTCTATACTTCTCAATTTTATTTCAAGTTAATTAGATGAATGAAAGAAATGTGTATGATCAATGGTGAAATACGTATATCCATACTACTAGCACCTTGTCAATGGTAATGTGTCCTACATAGTCAATTGGAATCATAAATAGCGAAGCTTAACTTCAATTATCACTTCTTCGTTGATATGCATCAACTTGATGGTGTCTATGCTTGTGGTGATGATTTGAATATCATAAAGCTACCCTTACAAGATCACACTAGCCTTGTGGAGATGTTCGTTGCATGTCAAAGCAAGACTGAGTTAGAATCTCATCAAAGATCATCCATTACTCCTACATTCTTAGAGTTAGAATAGCCTTCTTAACCCTTGTCCTTTTTCTTTCTTTTTTAATCAAGTTAGTAAAGTCCCACATTCTAGCGATATCCAAAGCAGTTCAGGTGTTCAATGTAAGTCCCCTCACAGGTACAACAAATCACATCGCCATTGAAGCTATCTGACACGTTAAGATCTAACATAAGAGAACCTTGGAGTCATCTCAAATGATCCTTATGCGAATCTTCAACATTTGAGAGTCTTTTTATCAAGGGAGGATAGAGTACCTTTGGTATTTTATTCTGTGTTTGATAGTGCATTAAAACACCATCAACAATTGCTAGTGCCTTTAACTAGTTACTCATTATTAACCCATTTCCTAGCTCTAAGAGAATGCTTTCTTATGTAAGGATATGTGTGTATTGATCAATAGATGGTTCTACCTTCCTAAGTGTCTATTCCATCCCAACTTGGGGTGTGGAAAACAACCTTGGAGTTTGAATCTTCACCTTTTACTGTCTTTTAATGGAAGAGAATGTGATCTTTAGCTATACCATGCCCATCTAAAAAAGAAATCAAGGTTTGGAGACAAAAAGTGGCAAATAAAAGTAATTAAGGTTAAGAAAAATATGAGAAGAGAGGAAGATCAAGGCCCTAATATGGAAGGTAAGGGGAGATACCCCAAAAGGAAATCAAGTAGATGGAATAACGTTATGGGCAAAGATTGATCTGTTAATAAATAACAAGTGAATTAAGAGAATATGTCACATTCTCCCTAGGATTATACTAATTTAACATCAAAGAAGGACTTAGTATTGAAAGAAATCAGGGAGATGGAAGAGCCTTAGGTTGATTAATGATATGTTAATAATTTATTGGTGAATGAAGAGAATATGTCACATTCTCCCTAGGATGATGTTGATTTAACATCAAAGGAGGTATTATTCAACGAGATAGAAATAATTCCTCCAGTTCAAGAAGAAAGGATAAGTAAAGGACCGTTGGAAGAAAATAATGAGGTTATTTGCTTAATGTCTTTATGCAAACTTTAAATGTATGAGTCTAAAATATCTAGTTAGTAAAGATAAAAATAGGTAATAAGAGGAACCAAACCCTTTATTCCCTAGTAGAGGGGAGAAAGATAAAAATAGGTAATAAGAGGAACCGACCCCTTTATTCCCCATTAGAGGGGAGAAAGAATAAGGAAAAAACAATAGATAGAAAGCCTGGAATATAAACTAAGAACAAAAAATAAATAATTTGTCATGCAGAACCCAAAAGCATAGAATATTATCACTCAAAGATTTAAGGGAAAGGGATGCTAAAAAAGATATAGGTAATGGAAACTGGCAAACCATTATGGTCATGTTCTTAATGAGGATCCCCAAACTTTAAAAAAAAAAATAAAAAAATTCTTGTGGAATGTCAAAGGTATAAATAATCACCAAAAATATGATCTTGTAACTGATTAGGTGCAAGAAGATAGGTCCACAAAGAATCGAAGTGTTTTTCTTGATTTTTAAACTTATCACAATTTTGGACTAAAAATTTTAATCACTTATATGTAGAATATTAAAAAAACTGATAATATAAAATCTAGTACTTTACTTCTTGTTTTCAAATATGTAATTTATTCTAATATCAAGATGATAAAAAATATTTTTACTAGGCTTATATAAAAACCACTTTTTAAAGTCACTTTTTTAGGACTCTGCCATGCATTTATACGACCACCATAATTTGACCTAAATAAAGATATCTTTTTTTATTCTTTTTTGTGAAAAGATGCGTGTTATACTAAAGATTGATGGGGATCTCTTTTTTTTATTTTTTAAAAATATTTTTTATTGGCCCTGTAGTCACATAAATATGTCCATTTTAATTAAATGAATATTTGCTATTTATTTGATTAAAAACCCACTAGCCATCAGTTAATGAAATTAACATTTACTTAATTCATTTTCAAACGTTCTCCTATTAATTAAATAAAGTATTCAATTTATTTTAATTAATTCATTAAACCAAATTCACAATCAATTAAATGAATAAATCTTATTTATTTAATTTAATCTCCTTTCTTCTTTTATTTTATTTTAATTTAAGTCCTATTTTCCCTCACCCACCAAATCCACTTGCACTCCTAAATCCCCTTCTAGACCCTTCTAACCACTTTCTAACCTCTTCTTAATTAGCCTTATCCATCCCCTAATTATTGTCACATTCCTAAGCAACTTGGAGTCACTTCTCAAAGACTCCAAAGTCTTTGAAAAACATTTAATGCTTTATGTGTTCAACAATTTAACCTCTAAAGTCTTCCAAACCACTAATGGCTCTTACATGACCATTAATGGCTCTTACATAACCATTTATGGTTAAATCCACTTGCACCCATGGTTAGGGACTTTGACCCCTAACTCAACCCTCATGTAACCCATGTGTCTCCTCAAGCATTTATTGCTTTGACCATGGTTATCCTCACCAACTCTTGCACAAGAGTTTATCCATTGGATAAAAGTATTATTCTTTGAATAATAAATTTATTCACTCAACTCAACATTAATCCTACCTCCCAAGTTAACCCTTAGGTCATGTCAAACATTTAATGCTTCTTCCCTCTCCTCTCAGCCCATCTCATGTTGACACTTGTCATCCTGGGATTGGGTTGAAAGCCCTCACATGGATCTTAAACCATTCAATCCCTGCCCTTGTTGAGATTACTCAATCTCAGCCATCCATTGCTCCATTTTACCTATAAATAGAGCTCATTTCTTCATAATTCAGATCCTGAAAACTTGTATGCATTTAACTTATAGCAAATTTTAGAGAAAAACATTTAGCATAAATCACTAATATATTGTTGTTTTGGACTAAAATAAATCTTAGTTCATTTCATAGCATGTCTAATTAGTTTGTTTTACACTTGCATAGCATAGTTAAAGCATTTCAATCTTAAATCTCCATAAGACATCCATAGTGCAAAAAGATGCTGAGAGCTACACTCATTTGGAACTTGGAGAGGAGAGGAACAAGGGAGAAAGAGCTACAAACATGGTGGAAGGCATTTGGAGATGCCTTGTTGCATTTGCTTTTATTGTTAAATATTTTATTGTGCTTATAGTGTCTCTCTTGATATTCCTGTTTAGAATAATCTTTGCCTGATTAACACTAACTCTTTGTTTCTTGTGTTTTTCATATGTGTGTTGCCTCACCACGGGTTTTTCTAACATCCTTCATTTGCAAAGCATTGGGCCCTAATTGTTATTTTTGAAAATCTCTTGTGTACAAGCACCAAAATTTGAGCTAACCTAATCCCTTTTTTTAAAATATCATTGTGTAAAGAACTATGTGTAGATTGATGTTGTACAAATCTTTTACAAGAAATTTAAAAAATTAAAAGTTATTAAAAAAATGAACATGTGACATTTCAATTTTATGGACCAGTTCATTAGAAATTAAGTAATTAATAGAATAAGAAGTCCAATTATAAAAAAATACACATTTGAAAACTAGAAATCATAATCTATAATGGGTTTTAATTTCAAATAAAAAATTTAAAAACAAGTCGTTAGTCATATTGCCAAAGTCAATCATTTTTTTGTTGTTTTTAAGGCATTGTACTTGCAGTCCAAGGTTAAGGGTGGGGTTTCCAAACCTAAAACAAAGGAAAAGACATGGGTTTCAAATTTTATGAAATGTGCACCCACTACAAAACACATATCAGTTCTAAAATGGAGCAAGACTATGATGTAATTACAAATGGGTACCCATTTTACAACATGATGTAATTAAAAATGGGTACTCATTTTTGCATGAAACAAGTACCCATTTTGAAAAATTAATGGGTACCCATTTTAAAAATTAAACGAGTACTTGTTACACACGTATAAATTTCAGTTTGGGATCTCAAACCTAAACAAGTACCTATTTAAATTGTCAATATTTTTCCAAGTCCAAAACTTCCCCTTAATGTGGACTAAACTACTTGCACTTACCCGACTAGCATTGTTTGACAACATAAATTGGACATATTGTTTATCTAAGAGACTGGAATTCTTGTGGAGATTGCTTAAAACAAAAAAAAAATCTTTAATATATTGTGGATTTCTTGGGTCTAATACTGACAAAGCATATAGAAATCAATAAATTTGCAAGAACCATAAATTTACAAAAAGTGGTTAGTAGATGTAGTTTAAAAGACATTGATCCTACCTCTACTTGTGCTTCTTGCTCTCATCAATAGTTTTTTCCTGACACTATTGTTGGCAATATAGCATTATAACAAACAATGAAATATTGTTGGCATTTTATAAGGATATTGAGAAGGTTGTTGATGATTATGAATATAACTGATTAAGGATGTTTACTGTCTTGATATTATTATTTTGTCATTGATGTCAAGAAATTGATTTTCTAATTCAGTATGATGTTGCCATATCTTGAGAAGTATGATTTGAAGATTATAAAGATGTCGATAAAAGACACAGGAAAGGATATGATGAATAAGGGGATGAATAAGGTATTCAATGGGCAACTAGTACCGAGTCAGACAATGATGAGATCATGATGTTTTAGATTGTTTTAACATCATACATATGTTGTAAATTGTAAAGGTTAATACTATACTATGTTATCAAGCAAAGAACCTAGTCGGTAAACCCTAAGGTTGTCGCTATCGATTAATGAAGGTAGAATGTCTACCGAGTGAAGTTTAGTATTCACTGAGTTGTTACCGAGTTGTAATCGAGCTATAACAGAATGCATTAAATGTTTACATGCGTTATTTAATGAAGGAAGCTGATAAGCTGGAACTGAATAAACGATTGGTGAGTCGTGCATGAAGTTTGTTAACGAATCTAAGGCAATGGAAAGTCAACATGAAGATCTATAGCTCAGATTGAACTGCAATACCCTGGCACAAGTTCCAAGAAATGTATGCAAGTTCCTAAGCAGGGTAAAACGTTTTCAGATCGAAAGATGCATTGAACCTAGACAAGATCAAAGATCTGATGGCTATGATTGATCATGGGAAATGTGATCAAGGAGATTAAGCGTTTACCTAATTGTTTATAAATAGGAAACTGTTGATAAATAATGTATGCGGGCAAGTGTATGCACAGGGATGCTACATCGTGATTACTGAGGACAGAAGCTTGAAGACCTATTAGAATAACAGAGTATAGAAGCCCAGCAGATAGACAAGATTAGTTCTATGTCTAGATTGTATTGAACAAATAGGAATCTGCTTTAGCATTTTAGATGTGAAGTTGCAGATAGAATTTGATTACTTTTATTTTGTGAAAGTGACAGAAAATCTCTTAACCAAGTGGACTTAACAGTCTTATTTGTAAAACCCTCTAGCAAGGTGACATTCTGATTGAGTGTTTGAAATCTTTTGACAAGGTCACTTCTAACAAGGTGAAGATCCTAACAGATCTGAGGGAAATCCCTTAACCGGGTCACATCTAGCAATGTGTTTGTAATCTTTAATAGGATTTGCTTTTAACCAAGCATACTCTAGAAGAGTATATTTCTTAGTGGGTTCATAATCCCACAGTGGTTTTTCCCTATTTGGGTTTCCACGTTAAATCTGGTGTTATGAGGTTTATGATGTTTATATGCTTTTGAGTTTGCATGTTTAACAGTTTTGGTTATATTACTGAAATATATGTTACTGAGGTTGAATCTGATGTTTTTATGGATGATTAAGTTTGTATGATTCCCCCCCCCCCCTCTCATCTTGTTGGCTATTGGATCTGTACTTATATTAAGTATCAGAACTATCAACTATCATTGTGGGAGAAGCTTCAGTCACTAAAGCTAAAGAACCTAAAAAGAATCATCTCTAATTATGAAAATTCTTTTGGTAAAAAAAATGTCTCACCCAAATTACTATTTATAGACACCAAATTGACATGTCACTTTCACCATCATTATCTTTTCATAGTCCATCAATACACATTATCACCTTGTCACTCATTCATCACCTGAGACCTCTAATTCCTAATAATTTAATTAAATAATTTCTTGTTATTTAACAAAATTAGGCTAACATTATTCATCAATTTAATAAATTATTGTTTATTAATTATCAAGTTATTTATTTCATGATTATTCACACATCTAGCCATTTATTGATTTTATAGATATTATCCACTAATAAAATGATATAATATTAATTTCCACCTCATGTACACCTATAATTCATTTAAGTAATTATTACATTTTTTAAATCACACACTTAGTTGAATATCTAGTCTAACAAGTGTCTGGGTGCAAACAAGTGTCAGATCTTATCTCAGAAGCCTTCAAACTTTCTTTTCTTCGAATTTTAGGTCAAAATGGCAAGACTATGGAGCTAGGTTCCATGCACCATAATCCTTGACTTTTCTGCTAAACGTTTCCTAGTGTCTCTATCTTAGTCTACTCTATTCTCCTATACCTACAAACTGGGTTTGAAACCTATATTTGAACCTACAAATGCATAAAATAGAATAAAAATGGTTGTGTTGTATAGGGGCTTGGTTAAGTCAAACCCTCGGTAGGTGTTAAAAATATTATATAGTTAGGATTGATTATATAAGAGAACATACCCCTAGAAGGGCAGAGCCTAAATTTGAAATGAAATACTAAATTGAGAAGATTATTCCTTTGGATTGATAATGGCAGTGATCCAATGCTTTTTAGATAAGTCTTGTTGGAATCCTAAAATTTTGAATGTGTTTTAGGGGTTCCTAAATGTGAGAATGCAGTGAAAGCCCCTAAAAATGCACTGATATATCTCGATCTGGACGAGCTATTTGACATTGTAATTAAATTTACCACTTATAAATAAGCATGATTACCCGTATTTAGCTTCCAAAGATCAAATATGAAGTGACACAATCTAGGGTGTACATAAGCTTGAGTTTCATAACCTTTTTGAGTAGGCCTTTTCGGGATTTAGTATCATTGTATTAGTAAGGCTTCATGCTAAACTGATTGTCCCAATCAATTCTCCTATTAATAAAGTATCCCCATACAAATTTGCAGGATCCTAGGATTCCATCTGCCATTTTTCCAAAGTCAATTCCATTTCTGATTTCTTCATTTCAATCACTCGCACATTGCAAAATTCACTAAAGTAGCCTTCTGTTGAAATTAATGTTCCTCACCCAGATCACCGTTGGGCCAAACTAAATTATCCATCCAATTGTTAGTATGATTATGAAATCCTATGCAAATTTTTCAAGCCCTACCAATCCATTTGTTATTTTTTCTAAGCTTAAACCAAATAAAATTTATGCAAATCTCAAACTTGCACAAGGTTAGAATCAATTATGGAGCCAACTTTGAAAAATGACATCTCTTACCTTCGAAGGAATTTTTAAGAGCCATCAGTTGCGTTGCAATCTCTGGATAAATATATATATGATTGCAAACTCTCATGACCTCATTACATGATTGGGTCAGTTTTTAGGATTGGTCCCGAATACAAAAAGTCAAGATTGGACATTCTTACAAAGGGCCAAAACCCACAACTCAACAATGTTTCAAAAAATTAATTTGATCACACGCTCAATGACTCAAAAGAAGTATTTGGAAAAATGAGTCAGAGTAAGGTATGGAGTGTTAATTCGAGAAGAATGGTTTATTTGATCACCATATGAGGTTAGTATTGTTACAAATTCATTAATGAAAGACATCTTCTTTATAAAAGTTGATAATTAGAATTAATGTACTTGACATTATTAAAACCAAATGTTTACTATATGTGGCGATAAATGTGGCTCCCATAAGGGTTGAGCCCATCATATAGTTTTAAAAAATGATCAGTTTCCACCTATGTTAACCCAAAATAGCTAATCATTTGGAATTCCAATAATGAGATTTCAAATGACTTCTTTTTTTTAATATGTTAACACAAATTTTTAGTTGGCGTTGATGTGTTATATGCAGGATTACTATAAAAGAAAATAAAAGTTTATTTTCAAGAGGGTAAAATATGAATGCTCAGATTTCAATTTTTACAAAATATATAACAAGCTTTATGGAGAGCCTATTTTGTAAATCTTTTAAATAAAAGATTTAATATATTGCTAAGAGGAATCAAAGTTTTTTCTAGAAAGGTAAATCATTTTTTGTTTTAGAAAACTTTATAAGTAAAAGTGGCATTTGTACAAGGCGGGGCCCAATGGGTGAAATCCATCGAGTATCGGCATAGGTGTTTTTGGCCTTCCCCGATCACCCAATGAGGGATTCCTGCCTGTGGGACTCATGAATTATCCACACCAGTTTCAAAGGAAAACATTGAAGTCCGGCTGTCAGATCCAACAAAATATCTATCCATTGTAGATGCAGAATGGAATAGTATAAATTGGATGAATGTGTTTTTCAAGTTTTAATACAGAATGCAATGATGCTCCAGAAGCAAGGTCAAAAACTTATTTGGATTGCAATGAAGCTACAACTAATAGAACTACAAATGGAACAGTTGAGATTGTTAATAATCATGTTGATCTGCACCGATGTTGGAATTCATGGAGCTATAGGAACTCAGGCAGTACAAAGCAGTGCCTTGTCAATACCAGAGCTGGTGGGAAAGACTACAGTCTTGCCTGCTTCCTCACCTCCAGACTCAACCGCACATGAACCTTCAGGATTGAATAATTCTAAACAAATGCAAAAGATGAAATGGCTAGAGCAGTTAGACGAGCTGTTGGGATTGATCATCAATTCCCTCAGGGCACTAGATGGAGCAGTTCCTAAAGGTTGTCCAGAACCTAAACGGAGGCCCCAGTCAACACAGGAGATTGCTTTGATCTTGGAAAGAGCTCCAATACATTTGCATTTGGATCTTATTGCATTGGTGCCAAAGCTAGTGGATTATTCTAAAACCTCTTTGGCTGCATATGCATTATTAGATCATCTTTAGAAACCAGATACAAAACTTAAATTACGTCTAGCTGTTTTGGGGACATTAGGTCAGCTGGAAGTTGGGAGTGATGTTTGGAAACACATGTTCTATTTCAAGCTATGGAATTTTAGATGCTTACAAATGATGTGCCTTTGGCAGTTGTGATAAGTTTCATTTTCAAAGCTACATCTCAATGTTAGCAACTACCTCAAGCAATGAGGGTTGTCCGTAGCAGATTAAAGAGTTTAGGAGCGACAGTATCTCCATGTGTTTTAGATGTTCTAAGAAATGAAATTGTCAGTTGGGCCGATGTTGTAAGCTATGTCAAAAGATGTGGAAACAAGCAGGAGAGCAACCGAATAAAGTCACTGTTGTCAATGTCACCGCACTCAAACTGCCCTAACCCTATTTTCATCGAGCATTGGGGTAACATAAAACAACCTTCCCCGATAGCCAAAGTCACCCCGATGAAGACATGGGGAGAGATCACATTTTCATTTTAGTCATCGGACATCGGGGTAATAAAAAAATTACCTTTTCGATAATAGAGAGCTATGCCGATGGAGATCATTAAGGTAATATTATTTTAAATTTTCTTTGCCATTAGGTAAGTATTATTAATTAAATATTTTAAGTTTTGATTTTTCCGAATTGTAAAATTCAAAAAAATTACTTAGAGCAATATTGTGACTATAGTAAATTATTAAAGGGATATTTTTATAATCTTTACTATAAAGTTTTATTATTTTTAATTATTTCATTACGAAATATGATATTTTAGCTTTGCTCTAATGTGTATACGAAGGTGAAAGCATATTTATTTGAGGGCAAAGATTATTTTTATTAACATTTGCATAAGGGATTATTTTGTTAAAATTTTATTTTTCTAATTATCCCTAAATGTAAATTTTCATTCATCAATAAATTGCTTATGCCATTTTGTGTGCAGAAAAATTATACTTATTTCCTCCATGGGCAGTAAGTATTTCTCACTAGAGGTTCAATATTCCAATAGCATTCTTACATTGCAAATAATATTCCAATATTATTTTTTATCCTTTGAATTGCAAAAGAAATATTTTGTTAAAAGGATAAAAGATATTTTATTCAAAATTACATTTTAGAATGTTTCTTTACTTCAAATAAAATAGTGAATATTATTTGATATTTAATGGGTGATTTTTGTGTTTACCCTAAATAAATAAATTGAATATATTCATTAGGGTAAATTATTTTTATTATATAGTTAATGATTTGATTGATTTTTGCAAGTATATATTCTATATGATGAAATATTTCCAAAAGAAAGATGAAGTTGCCCTAAAAGGATGAAAAGGTATTGCAAAGTTGGAATATTTATTCATGGATATCTTTTTCCAAGGGAAGTATTATTATTTAGTATAAAGTATTTTACCTTCTGTTATTATTTGGAAATATATACTAGGGTAAATATTTTGTTTTATTATATGAATTAATGTTTTTAAAGTCCCAAGTATAAATATCACTTTGCAAAATATCCTCTTGATGATATACTTTGATTAGGGAGGATTAATCTTGCATTAGGGAAAGGGATTATTAATCTTTCATAAGCAAAATCTAATCGAGAGTAATTAATTTTTTAAATCAATGAATTTGATTGGTTTACTTTGTGTGCAGGATATTTTATCAAAGTTTGGTGACAAGGAATATCAAGGAGTTCAAAAGTGGAAGTGGAATTTTATCAAAGTGAAAGATTAGAAAGAACATTATTAAACATTATTTAGTATGTATTTTAGGGTTTCATTTGCAATTATTGCTTAAACCAAAGGGTGTGTCCTTTGGAAAGCAACTGTCTGTAACTATCCCTTATGTGTATAAAAGGGGAGTCATCCAGAACAAGGAGATTGCAATCACAATATTATCATAGACAATTCTACTGCTCAAAGGGACTGTTAGTCTTATGTTACATGAGGGAATCATGAGAACAACATACTGTTGTAAGGACTGAATGTCATTCTGTATTAGGGAAGTCTATAGGAAGAAGAAGTATTATTTTATGCAAGCAATCTGTAATGGAGTATCTGCAAGTGCAACTTATGTATGCAATTATTTCTTGAAGATTAATATACAAGGTTCGCAGTTTCTTTTTCCAAATATTGTGTACACTTTTGTGTTGATGATTATCTTTGTCCTCTTGATAAATCTGTTTATAGATTTGTTATGATGTGAATCACATGCCATTGCATTAAGTGAAAGATTGATTTCTTATTGTTTGTGTAACACATACTGAACCTTCATAGTTGATGAGAAATTGTCTCTTGAGTTGATAAGATATTTTGTCCACAAAGTGTCACATATATCCCTAGATAGAGGCACTCATCTGTTATTGATCTTTTATGGTTTTGATCTGTATGCATTCAAGGTCCTTGATAGAGAAAGGTTCTTCCCAAATCCTATATGAACTGATCTATGCACATTTCATTTAAGTCCTAAAAGGAATCTCACAATTACATCTTTTCAAAGCATTCAGTTAAAGCACATAATAAAGTATAGTTGCAGAACAATAATTTGCCAGTTGTGTAAACTTTCTAAAAGGTTTAAATCCACTATAAATAACCTCTTTTGTGCTTGAGAGGAAGAGGCACACCCACCTAGGTTCAGTGGAGCCTAAAGTGTAGAGGGATCTAGTCCTTGACTGTCCCTGTTCGTTGGCGAAGGCTGATTGGACTACTTGAGGATTTGGCAAGTCTTTTGGTTTTCCAAACTATGGTTTTGGGAACCAACAAGTCTTCCAAGTGTTGATGCAATAATATGATAAATCATAAAAAAATCCATCATGAAAACATACTTGAAGACAACTTGTTGTAGCTTGATGCTACTTGTACTAAGATCTACTCTTGAAGGAATTTAGTGCTTGAATGTAATTGTGGATTATGAAAGGATCAAATTAATTAGAGATGATGCCTTTATATAGGGTTCTCAAGGAATTTTTGTATTTAGGTTGACTTTCAAGGGTCATATACAAAAATCAAGACTAGATTCTACAATGTCAATGACATGTTAATCCCCTTAAATTTTGGCAAAAAAGCGTCAATCACTGGAGTGACAATCCATTGACTTGACAAAATATTCCTTTCTTTTGCAAGAAGTGATATTAGGGCCTTGATATTGGATTTGATTCGATCCTAATTTTTGGATTGAAAATTTGATTAAATGTTGAATAAAGTGTCTTAAAATTTAAAATAGGATAGAACCCAAATAAGCTTGAAATGACATAAGAGAGGGAACACTAAAGAAAGGGCCCAAAAGGAATGTGAAATTGTGAGGGGTTATAATTTATGACACTACATGTAGTAAATAATGTATTCAACTGCGTGGATTGTATAGTTCCATGATATACACAATGCACATGTACATCGTAACTTACAAGAATTGTGTTCACGATTGAATGCTACATGATTAATAAAATTAATCCATGTAGGGTTGATTGTTATAAACTAATATCACATAGAAATCCTTATATGTAATAGCAAAAAAGATGCATTACAATTAGGAGTTCCTTAAAAGGCTTACCATCCATTGCAGTTGGGTCAGAAGAATTAGAATTATAAACAGAGGTGATGATGTAAGGACGTAACCAATTAGGGATTAATTTCCTTTTGTTCTTAGGGTGCATTTACATTTTGTTGATTCTCATTATAACCTACTTTGAAAGAACGAGAAAGAACATTTTGATTATATTAGAAAGATACATATTTTTGATAGGCTTGAAGGTTTTCAAGACCATTTAATCGATGCTCATAAAATAATTTAAGTTGATTTAGATGTTGGTCATGATAAGTATCATCATCAATAAATCCTTTAAATCAAACTTTCAAAGATGAAATTTTCAACCCTAAAGGTATGATGACATCAACAACATAAGAAAGATTGTATAAAGTAGTACATGTAGTCATATGAATGCTTGTGTGATGGGCCCATGATGCATATGCTAATTGAGTGTGCCAATCTTTACCATGTTTATTGATAGTTTTATGGAGAATTTATTCTTAAATTGTATTAGAAGCCTTATCCTAATAATTCAATTGAGGATAATAAGGTGTTAAAATTGAAGTTGAATATGAAACTTTTGGAGGAACTATTTCACTTATCTATTCTTAAATGATGCACTGGTTCAAAATTCAAAACAAAAGTGGAAGACAATAAAAAAAATGAAGCTATATTCTCTAGAAGGAACCTACATATTTCTTTAGTGGTAGTTTTGAGGGGAGTGAGAATAGGAACATTCTGATTTGATGGTTGAGGCAGGTTGTTCACTTTAATGCATCCTTGTTATTAATTTTGTTGAAAAGGTGACCTTCCTCCCTGATAGCTCAAATGGAATGGAAGTTTTGGAGGCATCGCTTGTTGGCACTTAATGTTGATGATCTTGTTCAAGAACCTCCAAAACAAATTCTTCATATCATTATTTTTTGCTACTAATGAGGGCAACAAAGCAACATTATTTTGTTGATCACTTGAAAACATGTACATTGACTAAGGTGGTGCAAAGGTCTTGGGAGTAGCTTCTCCTCGAGGATGAGTTGATATCTTAGGAAACACATGCATAAGAAGCCTTGGTGGGAGTTCCCCAATGTTGATCAAATTATTTTCTACTCTAACTGTTATTTCAGATGCGTGCAACAAGGTAGTGCCTCCCAGAGATTGGATTATGATAGATATGTTTGGGCTGAAAGCTTTCAAATAGAAAGAAGAGGCCATAGTAACAAGGGGACGAGCCTATTCAGTTAAATTTAAATCACGAGTCAAAATTAAAACTGATGTTCTACTCACTTGTGACCTAGAAATCTAAATCATCCACCAAAGTAAACCAAACACACAAAAGAGGCAAACTAGGCACAATTTGATATGCTTTTCTTCTTTGATTTATGAAATCAAACTAAAAGTCTAAGAAATAACAAAGTCTTGATATTTTAAAAGATGATGAACCCTTAATACAAAATGCTCGTGGGCTTAAACAAAACCCAAAAAATCTCACCAAGAGAAAAAGTAGAACTAAAAAAGATATTTATCGCATGTAAATGTCATCATGAAGACTGTTGCAACAGTCTTGAACTTGTTAATTCTACTTCATTATTACCCTTCGGGTGCATGATGGATGGAGAGACCTGGATTAATTCACTGACTTTAATGCAATGACTTTAATAAGGATTGTTTCCTTATTTCTCTCATTCCTTTATATTGTTGGACATCCATCCAACACACATGGCACATAGGTAGAGCCTGTTGAGTCTTTCCCTTTTCCTTCCCTTGAAAATCATGTGGGGGTGACACTTGGCGAATGTCTCAAAAGGTGAGACCTTAAAATAAGGACAAGTGGTAGCTCCACATGCCGCAATTTTTTTTGAGCTATGGCATTAAAATAAACTTCACCAAGCTACCAAGTGGTGGGCTTTGATGCTAATAAAAATATTTAGTCTGTCGGCTGCCAAAAAGGGGTTGGCATTAGTCGAAAATAAAATTTATGAATTTATAGGAATATGACCACCTTTAAAACTTAGCCTCTGACTACTATAGATTTATCTACAGTTAGCCTGATTTTATTAAATAACTAGGAATTATTTAATTAAATTATTAAGAATTAGGGGTCTTAGGTGATGAATGAGTGATAACGTTTATTGATGGACTATGAAAATACAATGTCTAAGAAAACTAGCATCTGCCTTTTAAAATTCTACCAAATATATTTTAAAATTTTATTCTTTAAATTTCCTCTTGCACACCCCATGTTGTCTTTTGCACTTCAACTTATTTATCTTTTTATTTTTAGCATCTAGCAATTATATTTTTGAAACAAAAGGTTGTAAATTGTTACAACTCTAGTCAGGCAATTAAATGAATAATTTGGTGTTTATGAATGCGCAGCTGGATGTTGGAAAGCGGAAAAAATCAAACATCTTCAATTTTTCTAAAAATAGTAATTATACTTGGAATGGCCTACCAAGATCCCATGCAGAAGGATTTTCCTCTAACATTCCAAAATTTTGAAATATCAATTTTTTTGTAAACTGCCGACATTTTTTGACAAACTTCCAGCATTAACATATTCCAAACTAGAAAATACATGACTTTGATTGTTTTTGCATATTCCATGTAGTACCTCCAAGAATGTCCTTGCAAAAGGATTTTACTCGAGTCTTAGCAGGTTTTCTAGATAATTGAAAATTACCTACAAAAACTTTAATGATGATTTGACAAACACTTCAAATTAGCAAATTTGATTGCATAGTTGAGTTCCTTATGTTGAGAGATGTCCAAAACACAAACAAACATCAAAAGAGAGAAAAAAAAACTTGAAAATAGTTTTTGGTTAATGTTGATTGTCAATTTGCTTAGATGCTCCTGCATCAAATAACTTCATTATTTTCATTAAAAAACACACACCCTTCCTTAAAACCCCACCAATTATCAAGTTCCTCAGTTCCTTGTCTATCCACCTTTAGCAAAACGAGGCCCACCTTTTTAATTGCGACCTATTGATGACACCCATCCATAAGGTCCCTCTACTTTGAATTCATCTCTAATGACCGAACTTCATATATTCTATTTGTAGACTTGTCTTCTAACATTTAACTTCCCACCAATGTTAATTTTAATATATTTTGACTATTTAGTTTATCTTATTCATTTTTTAAAGACTTGTCATTCAAACCGTTGCTTAAAAAGTGTTACTGAAATAGTTGGTTTCTTTCATATTTATTCAAGCTTACTTGTTGAGATGAATATAACTACTTAGTTAAAATAGATGAACATGTAGCTCATTGCTTAATTTTCATATAGCATGGAGATTGGGAGAAAAATAGATTGTTGGTTGTTTACATTTCATTTGAAGTAATGTATTGAATTTTTTTAATTTGATGTCTAAATATTTTAATATATTTTTATTTAATTGATTATTTTTTCATGAATTACTATTCAAAATGACCTAAATGAATGTAATCGATTATTGCTCCTAATTTTTTTGTGACAACAAAAATTAAATTAAATTAAATTTATATATAAATTACAAACATGACTTATTTTTTCTTAAGAAAAAAAGAATAGTTAATGACCTATTAATTAATTAGAAAAATGACAAAAATACAAATTCAATTCACTCTCTCATCCCTTATACAAAAATGACTATGTTATAGATATATAGAGTCAAAATATGCTTCATAACTCTCTCATGAGGCAAAAACTACACCTTGGATTTTAAGGTTTTTAAGTTTGAAATTGGATAACTTTTTTCCAATCTTACTATAAACAAATAAGATTTGTAAAATCTCTTAACGAAATATTTTCTTATGCTCATTTTCTCAAAATGAGCAAAATAGTAAAAGGTAAGATAAACTAATTATACATACTACCATAAAACATTATGATTTTGTTGATCACACATGATAGAAATTACATAAGGAATTACAAAAAAAAATAAAAAAATTCATTCTCTTTGTTATATAATGATGAGGTCTTCTGGACTCAACCTAACTTTAAATATAACCTAACTTGAATATGCATTACTTTGTGAGGATTTTTGTTGCTCTATGTTGTATTTGATTCTTTTTGTATAAATAAATATCTTGTATTAATAATTATAATGGGTGGCATTTGTTGGTGTCAAGATGGATGAAGAGGACAAATGTTAAATCTTGCTTTGTTCTTTGTCTTGTTTGTGGGATTCCCTTGTTATGGCTATTGACAATACTTATGTTATTTTGAAGACTGAAGATGTGGTGGGTTATTTACCTTCTGAAGAGATGAAGAGGAAGGTATCCATAAATTCCAAACATGTCCTAAGTGTTCATGAAAGACCTAAGGAAGAAGAAAAGAAGAATGAGAAGAGTAATAAATATAAGTCCAAGGGGAAATCCAAATCTCTTGAAAAGTCCAAAGTTATTTTCTATAATTGTGTTAATGCTAAACACTTCTATAAGGGAAATAAAGAAGAAAAGAAGAAGAAAAAGAAAAAAATTGATTATGATTCTTAGTCTGATAAGGAAGATGGTGATGTGTTTGTTGCAACTTTGGCCACTTATGTAGGTAATGATGCATGGTTAATTGTCTTAGGTGCATTTTTCATATGACCTCTAATAGACATTGGTTTTATATGTTAGGAAAATGGTGTCTCAACCTTACAATAGTAAAAGGGTCCTGGTGTGTTTAGATGGTTGGATAAACACTTGTATTTTTTCAACTTTAGGTGCATTTTGAGTGTTAGATAAGGAATGGTGGTTTTTCCTATGGGTGCATTATGTATGTTGTGTGAGTGCATCTAGAGTGCTCAATAGTTGATAAAGCCACATTTTTTGTATAATTTATCATTGTAAATCTTGAGCATTCACCATTAGGTCATAGATCTAACAGTGGATATGTTGTGTGCTTTGTTTTCCCTAGAAGGCAACCCTATACTATGAGGGCATTGTATTACAGTTATGTATTGTGATGTATTCTTAAAGTCTAATATTATTTGTTGAGTTGCCTTTGGAACTCCATTGATGACACTCTTGTGAGAAGCTTGCTTTGCATGTATATTGTAATATATTGGGTAGGTTTTGGAGTGTGGGGTTTTTCTCTTGTTAAAAGGGTTTTCCCTACATAAATCACTATGTTATGGTATTCATGTTATTTATATTTATTTGTGTTAAGTTTTGGTATCTTTTGAAAAGATCTGTAAAAGTTTGCATAATCCTCCTCTCAAGGTTAGTGTGGGAAGTTGTTCAACTACCATAACTTCCTTACATTATGAATATGAAAAAATTGTTGGAGGTAAGGCATACTTTGGTGATGATTTTCATTTAGATATTATCGTACACAATAAACTTAGAACTAAGCTTCCTTATGGTAGAATTAAAAGGAATAATGGTGTGTTGCATATCCCTAGAATAGCTCAAAATCTATTATTTGTGAACAAACTAATAGATATGGCACATGATATAAGTTGGATGCATACACTAGTGAGTGTAATAGTACTTTTGTAAAAATAAATTTGTGAATACTTCATTGGAAAAGGTGAGGGTTTCACCTTCAAAATAGGGTCATGGTTTTTGAGTACCTAAGGGTGATCTTTCTTTCGAATCAATGTTACCTATAGATAAGACTATGTTATGACACCAGAGACTTGGCAAAGGGTTTAAGGACCTTGAAAAATTAAAACCTTGTTGAAGGCTTGAATGATTGTAATCTTGATTTTGATTTTTGAGCATTGCATTTGTGAAAAACAAAACTATGTTCAATTTTACTTAAGTTCTCATAAATCTTGTGGTGTGTTAGATCTTATTCATTCTAATGTGCTTAGTCATGTAGGCGTTCCTTCCATTGCAAAATCCACCTACGTTATATTTCTTTTATTGATGATTATATAAGGAGGTGGGTATTTTTTATAGAGTAAAACTAAAGTTTCTAGTTGATTTAAATAAGTTAAAGCAATGGTTGAGCTACAATTTGGAAACAAAATAAAAGGATTGAGGACTAATAATGTTAGTGAATTTTGATCCAATAATTTTGATAGGTTTTTTAAAGATTGTGGTATTCATGGACAAAAGACAACTTCAATATTCTCCACAACATAATGGAATTGTAGAAAGAATGAACATGAAATTGATGGAGAAGGTTAGGAGTATTTTGAGTGATGCTAATCTAGAATGAAATTTTTGGGTTGAAAATATTGCCACTGCTTACTACTTGATTAATAGGTCTCCTAGATCAGTTCTTGTTGATAAAACACCTATGTAGTCATGACTAGGTCATAAGCCTTCATTGAGACACCTTAGAGTTTTGGGTTGTGAGGCATATGCACATGTGTCAAAGGAGAAGAAAAAAAAGTTGAAGAACATGGATATAAAATGTATCTTCATCAAATATAATTATGGTGTGAAAGAATATAAGTTTTGGGACCATGTTGTACAAAAGGTAATACATAGTAGAGGTGTTATTTTTAGAGAAACTAACCCTCCTTCTATTTCATTGCAGCCAAAATAAAGTAAATAGGAAGATGTGATTCAACATCCTTCTACCCTTGATAAAGTTGAATTGAGACCCCTAGAAAGACAAGAAGTTGAGGAGAGCTCATCTAGCTTTAAATCTTCAAAAGAGGAGGATGAACCTCCAAATCAACTTGTTCGAAGGTCTACAAGGTATAGACAACCACCTAAAAGGTATCCACATGATGATTGGAGATGTAATTTTGCTTTGAATACTAACATAGATGAAACTAGATCTATAGAAGAGGCATTATGCATGAATGATGTAGAGCCCTAGAAGATTTCTATGGATGAAGAAATGGAATATCTGAAAAAGAATGATTTCTGGGATCTTGTACCATTTCCTAAAGGATGAAATATTGTTGGTTGCAAATGGGTGTTTAAGAAAAATATTGGTTCACATGGAGGTATGGAGAAGTATAAAGCAAGACCGATTGTGAAAGGTTACTCTCAAGTTGAGGTGTTGATTATGTTGAGAGTATTTTCCCCTGTTGTAAAAATGACATCCATTAGATTTTTACTTTCTATTGATGTTTCTTTTAATTTAGAGGTTAAGGAAATGGATGTGAAAAATACTTTCCTTCATGGTGATTTAGAGGAGAATATTTATATGACATGTAACTTCAGAGCACTATGTGGTAAAAGGGAAAAGTAATTTGGTTTGTAAATTAAATAAATCTTTGTATGGCCTCAAACAAAGTCCTAGGATATGGTACCAAAAATTTGATACATATGTGTTGAGTTTCGGATTTGAGCATTTTAAATCAAATCACTATGTTTATTATAAATATGATGGTGATCATTTCCTATAAATTATATTATATGTTGATGATATGTTATTCATTGATAAAGGGATGTATGATTTTATAACCAAAGTCTCATATTGTTGCTGAATTTGAAATGAAAGATCTTGGCGAAACTAAACACATTCTTGAGATGGAAATTATAGGAGAGGGAATGAATAAAAATCTACGGTTAGGCCAAAGTAAGTATGCAAATTCAATTTTATAAAGGTTTAACATGCATGATTGTAGACCATTATGTGTTCTTTTTATAGTAATGATGTTATTTGATTTAGATTATCTTAGATCCCCCATTAGAGATGGAAGACATGAGTAGAGTGTCTTACCAAAGTACAGTTGGAAGTTTGATATACATGATATGATCTGCACTATACCAGACATTGCCTAAGTAGTGGGAGTTCTTTCCATATATATGTCTGATCTTTGTAGAGTTCATTGGGATGCAGTTAAAAGAGTCTTTGGATATTTGAATGGAACCTCAGAGTATTATTTTTGTTATCATGGTAATAGGATAGGAGATGATATTTCTCTTAATATTCAAAGTTATGTTGATTCAGACGAGGTAAGTGATATTGATAGTAGAAGATCCACTAATGCCTATGTGTTTGTTTTATTTTGTGGTGCAAGTAGTTGGATGAGTAATTAACTGTTTTGGATGAAAATACAATTGGGTATAATTAGGACCTAAATCCACTTTCATACAAACATTAGAATATGAAAGCACCAAGAGGAGTGATCATCCTTAACTAACTCTTGTGAAAGAGAGTCAAGGGATACTTCTAGGGTTTGTATTCCTTCACTGTTATTAAAATGGATATGTAAAGTATGAGAAAATGTAATATTATAATGAAAGTATAAGGGAAAGAAAATGTAAAGATGTTGTAGCACACTAATAGATAACAAAATAGAGATAATGAATGCAAAAATGATAGGAGGATCCAAATTTGAGGTTGAATTGATTGAACCAAGATGCTAGACGCCCTGGTTTTTTGAGCTATGATCTAGGGATCTTGATTCTGATGTATTTTGAGTTGAAACCCTAAAATTTGGAGCTAAATTGGGAGGACCAAATCCCTAGGTGCCTTGTTCCTGGGATAGGGGCATTGGGCGCCCCGATCCTTGAAAACAAGGTTGAAAATTTGACTAAGAACCTGCACCTATTTACTGAGATCCCCCAAAGATTTTTGTATTTGTCAGATACCTGTAGCTGCACTTGCAAAGAGAAAATGGTAGGGTTTTGGCTATATAGGGGTTTTCCTTGGTCAACCCCCTTGTTTTGGTGATTTCCACCTCCACAAATAATCGATATTTCAGCTAATTAAGTCTCTGTGCTCTTGAATCTTATTTGTATGTAAGATTACTATGAGCTAAATGCAAACTAGAGTTCTACCCAAATGTGTTAGAGAAAACCCTAAATAATTGTAATGAAAGATGCTTTAAACCATAATTAGAATGCAAATCTAAAGCAATAATGTAAATTTGAAAACTAATATGATGTAGATATAAAGCTTAATGTAGAGGAATAAGAACAACATGAAATCATACGAAATAATTAAGAAGATGTACAAGCCAATCAATAGTCGATGATCTTATTATCCTCCAATGTCTCTTGAAGCTTCCATGGTTGATGAAGACTTGATGATGGATGAATTTGCAGGTCTGAAACTTCACCTAAGGTAGAACTTTCACTTCACAAGGATCTCCTCTTGAATTTGTAGATAGGATCCCCAAATGAGGAAATGATTTACCTTAAATATGAAACCTCGGGTTTGAATTTGAGGAAAAGCTAACCTAGAATTGATATAATTTGACACAAAGCAAGATTTGAATTAGAAAAGACTACCAAATTATCCTCTTGAAATTCATGGAAAAAAGTTTGGGACTGGGTACTAGAGATTTGCCCTAGTCCTATTAATTTTTTTTACAATTTCTAGGGATGAGAGATAGTGAGGTTCTAATGCCAAATCCATCTCGGTGGCTTGAAAAATAATGTATAGATAGACCAGATGTGCTTTAAAGATTAAAATTAGGGTAAGATTAGGATTAAATAAAGATTAAATAAAAAGAGGCACACCTAGGATCAAAGGCCCAATTTTATGATATGTGAATTGATATGAGAGGACTTAGGTTGAATTAAATTATTAATTAAATGCCTAAAGAAGTCTTGTAATGCATAATGCAATGGGACACACTAAGGTGAGTGCTAACTAAATGTGGAATTGGACAACCTAATTAAGGGTGTACAATTTATGACGCTACACTGACAGGCTATGGTTTCTTTGTCCAAAAATGACTTTGAGTAAATGACAGCCACTCATTCTTGTAAAAAAGCTATGTGGCTTAATTGTCTATTCAAATATTGAAAAAAACAAGGTGCAGTGATAGTGAGAGTGTGTTATGCCTAGCTAAGGATATGAATTTTCATGTTAGGACTAAGAACATTGATGTTTAGTACCATTTTGTCAAAGATATGGTTGATGATGGAAGGGTGAAGCTTGTTAAGGAAGAGAATTTAACGAATGTTGCAAATTCTTTAACTAAAGCTCTTAGTACAAAGAAGTTCCTAGAATTTTTTGAACAAAATTTAAAAAAGAAAACTCAAGCTACACACCCAAAAGATTTACAAAGTAGCTTTAATCAACTAAATTTTACTAGCTTGATTAAGGAGAGTTCCCATCCGACCATTAGATTACATTAAAATCTTTGAAGATACTTTTCTAAAAGTAGTTGAAAATAACACCATGAAATGATGGCAACCCAAAGATATTTAAAAGGTGACCTACTTCCATCCAAGAATATGAGCAATGTTTTGTTGTCTCACACACATTCAATGTGTTCAAGAAAAACCTAGTGAATAAATGCAAATAGTATAATCTAATAAGCATAACAATAAAAGAAAAATACATACTTAAATTCTACACATGCAAACCTCAGATCAAGCATAACATGAATGTTTTCTCATTTTAGAATGTAGTTGCTCAATTTGCCAACATAATGATTGCATTTGTTGGATATCAAATTGACAGAATATAGAATTCTAAATAAATTCTTATTAAATTATGAGTAACAGATTTGATTTATAGGATTTCAAGAGAATTATATGAATATCTAAGATGCAATATGGAATCACAAGTTTGATCGATGATTAGGGGAGCTGATGAGGAGGAGAGGTGACAATCATAGAAGAGTTTCACAACATTTGACTTTTAATTAAAATAATTGGTATTCCTCAACTCAAATTGATTGGGGAGATGACAAAGATAAATATAATTGATGAGTTAACTACCTACAAGAAGGATTTAACTAAGTAAATAAAAAGAACTAAGGGGAGTGGACTATTTGCATAGAATAGGTAACTAATTGCATGGGTAAGTGAAATGGATTGGATAGAAGTATGGGGCTAGGAGAAAGTATGAGTGAACTAGTTAGACTAGACAGTCAACTAGGTGAGTGATTTAGAAAATGTAATAATTACTTAAATGAATTATAGGTGTACATGAGATGAAAATTGATATTATATCATTTATTAATGGATGATATCTATAAAATAAATAAATGGACTAATGTGTGAATAGTTATTAAATAAATAACTCGATAATTAAAATACACAATAATTGATTGAATTGATGGATAATGCTAGCCTAGTTTTATTAAATAACTAAGAATTTTAGAATTAAATTATTATGAATTAGGGGTCTTAGGTGATAAATGAGTGACAAGGTGATAATGTGTATTGATGGACTATGAAAATTTAATGATAGTGAAGGTAATATCATTTTGGTGTCTATAAATACTAATTTGGGTAAAACATTTTTTCACCAAAATAATTTTCATAAATAGAGATGATTCTTTTAAGGTTCTTTAGCTTTAGTAACTGAAGCTTCTCCCATAATGATAGCTTTAGTAATTGAAGGTACCGAATAAATCAATTTCTTTAACACCCTTCAACTACCAAAGAACTCCCTAGACGTAGGAATAACATTGTTACTAACAATGTCTAAATATATATGAAAGAAAAAGTGAGAAAGTCATCTAGGCCAGGAGTATTTTTACCTTCAAAGAAGGTGGAAACCTTAATTTGTTCTTTAATAAGGGTATTGTCAAGATATCTAATGCCATTCTCATCAATCAATTTTGGAATCTCCTCAAGAATACCTTATTGAGTTAACTAGCCAATCTCATTGTTACCAGATAGAAGGGTAGATAAAAATCTCATAGGTTTGTTTATTATCTCATTTTCCTCCAAATTGTGGATTCCATCCATCAAAATATCTTTAATTATATTACAAGCTCTATTCTTGAGAGTGTTTAATGAAATAATTTGGTGTTTTAGCCTCGTTGTATAAGTCAAATTGCTCTAAAATATCACCTCCAAAAGTCATCCTTAGATATTAAAGATTGTAGCTTTGCTAGAACCTCATTCTCTTTAACATATGATCTCAATTCATAACTTTGACTTGAATTTCTTCTCGAATGTTATTCAACTATAATTTGACTTTACCTTTCTTCTTTAAGATCTATCCAAAGGTGGTCTCATTCCAAAACCTTATACATTGTCCTTCACATTGTAAAGATTTTTGGCTATCCTATACATAAAAAAACCTTCCAAATTGATGTTCTAACTTTCATTTATTTTATTTTTAAAATCTATGTGATGAGACCATATTTTTTCAAATCTAAAGGGAAAGAATTTTTACTTGTCCAACTTCTCTAGATTAAACATAATAGGGGAGTGATATGAGTTAATACTAGTAAAAGTAGACGTAGAACAACAATAAAAGGACAACTAATTATGCTCAATTAAGGCTCAGTCTAGCTTTACCTAGATAAGAGAAGAGCCAACTTGTCAATTTGACCATGTGAATTTTGATATTTCTAGGTCAAAACACCAACAAATTAATGCCATTAATAAAATCAACTAAGTCATCTCTACTATTTGGGGAGAACAAGTATCCTTATTTCTTCTCATCATTTTTTAAAGGAGGATTGAAAAATCCCAACATGGCACTTGACATTAGAATGTATTATTATTATAAGAAAATAAGATTATTCAAAATATCCTTCTTAACACTCTTAGTAATAGGGACATAAATATTAGAAATGGTCCACAAGATATTTAATCTTTTGTTATAAAATAAAATGACAATATGGTTAGGATTATCATACATCATAGTATCATCCAACAAACAAAATTTCTAGAGAGTGACAATACTTCTAGATGCTTCGTCAGCATTAGACCGAAGAAATCAACCACATGTTAAAGATTTGTTTTTGGTTTTAAGCATTCTCCACAAGAATTCTAGTCTCTTAGATAAACAATAGGTCCAATTTATGTTGTCAAACAAAACTAGTTCGGTGAGTGCAAGTAGTTTAGTCCACATCAAGGGGAAGTTTTGGACTTGGAAACATATTAACAAAAAGTGGTACTCGTTTTATAAAAAAAGGGTACTTATTTAGGTTCAAGGTCTCAAACCAAAATTTATACCAATCTGTAATGGGCACTCCTCTTGATTTTTAAAATGAGTACCCATTATTTTTTCAAATTAGGTACTTGTTTCATGTAAAAATTAGTACCTTGATTTCTTTTTTAGATGGGCATGGCATAGCCAAAGATCACATTCTTTTCTAAAAAACACAAGTAAAAGCTGAAGATTCAAACTTTAAGCTTGTTTTCCACACCTCAAGTTGGGATGAAATAGACACCTAGAAAGGTAGAAACATTCATTGATCAATACACACATATGCTTACATAAGAAAGTCTTTACTTGGAGCTAGGAATTGGGTCAATAGTGAGTAGCTAGTCGAAGGCACAACAAATTATCTTAAACACTTATATAACACAAAATTCCATAGCAAGCCCTAATATCCAAACTTATATATGAGCTATATTAATTGTGTCTTATGATGGGTTGAACCCAACATCCTTTCTTTTAAAAGTTATGTAAGATTTTTCTAGGAACCAAGACCTCCTAAAAGATAATTTCTTGGACTCCTTTTGCAAGAAATGAGAAAGAAAAAAATACTTTCAACATAGTTGGAAAATCCAATTTCTTTTTGGTATGTCATTTATTAGAGGTCTATGATCGAATCATCTTAATGTTTGGACGAGGTTCCATAAATTTTCTAATTAGTGACATTTCTACTTTACATACTCCTTTATCCATAATAATATTAAGAACATTGATATAAAACGCACCTCAATTTAATCCTCGAACCATGTTTGCAAGAGAGATTCCACACCTTTCCCTCTAAGTTGTTTCCTCTCAAGTATTAATCTAAATACCCACATGACATTTTATCCAACCTTACACTGAGGATCACTCTTCATGTAAAACCAAAATTTAATTATTTAATGTCTCAACAATTTTACTAATTGATTTTATTTTTTATGAATTACTATTGAATGACCTCAATAAATGTAATAGATGATTTTTACTCACTTCTTTAACAACAAAATTGAAATATAATAAACCTTATGACAAACATGAAACATGACAAAAATAGAAATGCAATTCATTCTCTCGTCCCTTCAACGGTTCTCAGAGCCGAGTGGAGCGTGCCTGTTAAATGACACTCAAACGGTCTTGTTTTTTTTATATTACTGTTTTGAAAAAGCTGGATTTCATCTCTATTTATGGGTAGTTCATCTGCGAAGAGGGGCAGATTGTGCTATTTTAATTTTTTTTTGTTTGCCTTTCAGATTGTTCCCTTTTCTGTTTTTGGTTCTTTTGTTTCTGGCATGGCCATGCCCTTTCTTGCTTCTGCTTCTGAGTTTTTTCTTTTTCATTTTTCATTCATGGTATTTTGTAAATGTTTTGTGTGGATGGTAATTTTTCAATGGTAAATTAGTTCGACTCTGATAGGCCCTATTTTTTGTTTGCTCATTATTTTTCTTCGCCAGGAAGTTTCTTGGCCTTCACAAGTAATTAAGGCCAAGTAATTCCACAATTGTAGAAGTCGTTTCTGGGTTGTACATTTTGCTGGCTCAGGCTTCACTACAATCTCTGGAGTTGCCCATGGAGCTGGCTCAGGTTAACTACTCTCTCCCTATCTCCCCTTTTGAAATCCAAATTCACAACCCTGTTTTTTTACTTCAATTTACATTAATCAAACATGTTTGGGATCGTGCTGGTAACATTGTATATCAAAAGGAATATAGAGACTGCAATTACTTTTAAGAGTTATAAGCAATTCATACCCTTGTCTGACTTTGGCTCGTATTACTTTTCCTTATTTTGTTTCAGGAGTAGCGGTGGGCCCAGGGTTGGTTGCTTAGTCATGTACTGCTTTCTTTTCCTTCTTGTATGTACTGTTTTCTTTTCCTTTCTTAATTATGTACTGCCTATCTTTTCCTTGCTTGTATTGACGTACTCCATGTCTTTTCCTTGTTTGAGTATATTTAGTTGTTTTTGTTTTGTTTGATTAATAGAAAAATCAGACATTTGCTTTGTCTGCTTTGTCTGCTTGTTGACCCTGTTTTAATGGCAGGGAGAAGTCTATAAAGAAGCCAAGGGTATTGCCCAGGTACCAATTCATGAGAAGATTTCAATACCTTTATACTGTTTTATGAATTGGCATACTGTTTTATGCTTTCTATTGTCTTGGTTGTAACCAAATATTCATGAGAAGATTTCAATACCTTTATGCTCTGCATGAGTATTTCCTTCATGCGCCTTGATTTTCAGGGCATCAAACTTAAATATTTCTGAGATGGCTCTGTCTTGAATGGTTCATTTGTATTAATTGGTATATGTCGATTTGGGCGGGATAAGCATTGTGCGTCTTTTTGTTGTGAACTAAAGTGTCATGATTATTCAATTGTGTTCTCTGAATCATTTGAATTCAGATTGGTAGAACAACCTATTTATTAGTAAAATTTCCTCGTAAATAGAGATTGTCACAAGATATGTACGTTGCTCTTTTATGTTTTAACTGTAAGGAAGTTTCTGTTTTTTCTTTTATTTTAAATTACTAGGGTGTTTGTGCCATCTTTACATGTATTAGTTACAATACAGTTAGTGACATTACTAGAGTGTTTGTCCTTAAAATGTTGGCTAGTCACATTTATTTATGATTCCTGCTATTTTGATAAATGATTTACTTTGGAACTCCTTAATACCTCATATCTTGTATATGGGTCAAATTTAAATAAATATTGTGTATTCACAAAATCTGCTGTTGTGGATTTTAATTCTTGTATAAATTTGTTTGGTTGTAAATGCAAGGTGATGGTGGCTAATGAGCTGGAGGCTAGAAATGGCAACGGAGGTCGTTTTCAATGGTTGTAAATGCAAGGTGATGGTGGCTAATGAGCTGGAGGCTAGAAATGGCAACGGAGGTCATTTTCAATGGTTGTTTCTATAATAAGTTGAACCATGGTCCATGATAGACTTTTTTTTTTTCCTCATTATTTTTTTTCGCTAGGAAGTTGCTCTGGCCTTCAGTAGTAATTCCACAATTGTAGAAGTCATTTCTAAGTTGTCCATTTTACTGGCCTTTACTATCCTCAACAATAGTCAGCCTGTGCAAAACAGTTCCACTTTCTATGGGTGTAAGAATTGATAAAAAATTCACAGCCCTGTTTTTGTTACTTCAATTTACATGAATCAAACTTGTTTTGAAGCATGCTGGTAACATTGTATTCCAAAAGGTATATAGAGTCTGCAATTACTGTATATAGAGACTGCAATTACTGTTAAGAGTTATAAACAATTTATGTTCTTATATGAGTGACTGTGTATTATTTTTCCTTATTATTTTTATGCTAGGGTTTTGGTAGGTCCCATTTCTTTCCAGTAGAATAGGTAATATGAAAATGAAATGAAAGTTTTATTAACTAGTGAGGAAACCATGTGGAATTTTGTAATATACGTCTCATTTGCAAGCCAAGCTATCACTCTCCATAGATCACAATAGTCATTCAGTCTCTTTATGATGGTTTTTGTTCACTTTTTTTTCAAACTCTAAACGTTCATTTTTCTTGCCTTGTTTTAAAAGCAAATCAGACATTCTTTTCGCAACAGGACAGCTTTTATCATCAGTTTGGATATCCTAGAAGTATTATATACAAGTAATGGAGGTTTTGATTTGTGCTATATGCTGGTGCAGAAGCCCCAAAAGCACCACAAGAGCCCAAGCGTGCAGAGGCTAAGAAACCAGCTAAACAGTACTGCTTGGGCTTCTCTTTTTGTTTCTTTCTCTGTTGTGTTCGTAGAGTCTTATGGTTTGATACATTTCACTAAATCTGTTAATTGATGTTGATTTTGTGAATTTTGTTTTAGCAGGAAGAGGTCAAAGAGTAAGACATCGGGCGAGAAGAAGAAAAAGCCAAGAAGGAGAAGAAGGTTAAGGATTTGCCAAAAAGACACAGACTGATTTCTTCTTGTTCCTGTACTTCCTATCTTTTCCTTCCTTGTATTCACGTACTGTCTTTTCCTTGTTTGCGTTGTCTGCTTGTTGACCATGTTTAAATGGCAGGAAGGAGTTGAAGAAGAGCTATAAAGAGTATTGCCCAGCTATGTATTGAAAATTTGAAATGTATTTTAATTGGCATACTGTTGTATTGCCCAGGTACCTATGGAGGAGTTTTGTTGTCTTGGTATTTTAAACTTATGTATTTCTGAGATGGCTCTATCCCGAATGGTTCATCTGTGTTAATTAGTATCTGTTGCTTGATTTGGGAGTAATAAGCACTAGGCGTCTTTTTGTTGTCTGAATCATTTGAAATTCAGTTTGTAGAACATTCAATTGAGTAGTAAAATCTCTTCATAAATATAGATTGTGTCTAGGTATGTGCATTGCTCTTTTATGTTTCAATTGTATGGAAGGGCTTCCATTTTTTCTCTTATTCTCTCAAATCTGTATGTATATATTTTTATTTTATTTTATTGTCTACCATCCTACATTACATTTTATCTGGTGTACTGATGTTTGTAGCTTCGATTTAAAGTGCCCAATTTTAATTTGAAACTTCTAAGGTGTTTGTGCCATCTCTACAATACAGTCTGTGACACAAGGTATTTGTCTGCTCCACTTGGTCGGCGTGTTAGTTGCATTATGTTCGATATGTTGGTTAGCCTCATTTATCTATAATGCCTGTTATTTTGGTAAATGATTTACTTTGGGGCCCCTTAATATCTATTTATATTGCGAATGGAAACTTCAAATTGAATAACATCTAGCATCAGGATGTTTCTTATTTGGGTCATGTTCGTACCTGCAGGTTGCTAAAGATGGTGGTGATAAGTGGAAGTGTTTGTCAAATGAGGTTTGCAGCTAGGCTATCATATGGTTGGTAAAATGTGTATTTATGTTGTAAAATATGCAAGAGGTTGATGGTTTGGTTTATTTTCTGGGGTTGGTTATAGGGTTGATTTTAGGAGAAGCAACAATATATTGAGAAAGTTGTTGAATTGAAGGTAGATTATGATAAGATATAGTATTGAAGGCAGATTATGAGAAGGTATAGTTAAGTACGAAAAAGGAATTTTAATTGAAGGGGTAAAATTGCTTTTATCTAAATTTTAGATGTAATGTTTTATTAAAATTTTCATCATGTATTTTATGTTTGAATTTTAGTGTTTACTTATATATGTACTATGTTTGTGTTTGAGTAAACTATGTGTGAGGTGACTAGACTAATTTTATGGGATATATTCTTGTGTATTTGTAATTTGGAACATTTGAGCTCAATTGTTTACTTCATGAGTGGTTGAACTAATTATAGGTGAAGCATGTTTTTGTACTTCACCTGAATTTATTTTATGTGTGTGAAGTGGTGCTTAAGTTTGACATTCATTTTGTGTGAATCATGTGTTTTGAATTTAACTTTTGCATTCACTTTATGTGGTATGTGTGTTTGAACAAATTCCATATGAAATGTGTTTGCACTTTAGCATGTTTTATAACTCTAGCATTCACTTTTTGTATATTGGCAATGTTTGAACTTTAATGTTTGCTTCATATGTGTGTACTAACATTGTGTGATTGATGCATGTTTAAACTTTGGCTTTAACTTGCATGCATGCAAAGTGTATGAATGAAATTTGAAGCTCACTTTGTGTGGAATTCGCTTGAAAGAACTTTCTTTCTTTTTTGTGTATATGAATGAAGTTTGGTTATTATTTTGTGTGAAACGTACAAATTAATTTTTGATGCTAATTGTGTGTGGAATGTGTATATATGAACACTTTAATGATGTCATTGTGTTTTCTGCGTGTTAAATGAACTTTGGTTTTCATGTTTTGTGTTTGAAATAACTTGGCATTCATTGTATGCACACGTGTGTGAATAAAACTTTGGCATTAATTTTGTATCTATGCATATATATGGATCTGTATAAATGAACTTTGAACTACAACATTCATTATTTATGATATTCACATTATGTGAAGTGTTTGAATCTATGATTGAGTTGACTTTGACATTCATTTTTTTGTATAAATATACTTCAACTATCGTTGTGTGGAGTGTATCTATGCATATATATGGATGTGTATGAATGAACTTTGAACTTTGGCATTCATTTTGTATCTATGCATATATATGGATGTGTATGAATGAACTTTGAACTTAGGCATTTACTATTTGTATGCTTGAAAGTTAACTACAACATTCATTATTTATGATATTCACATTATGTGAAGTGTTTGAATCTATGATTGAGTTGACTTTGACATTCATTTTTGGTATAAATATACTTCAACTATCATTGTGTGGAGTGTATGTACAAAAATACTTTCAAACTTTAAGGATGAACTTTAGCATCCCCTTACATATGAAACATATTGCTTCCTTGGCAATGAAGCTTTTTCAAAACCATGCATCTCGCTCACGATGCTTTCGCTGCCGATAGGGTTTCTTTGGATGGTGCGGCTTTTGTTGGGCCAACTATCGCTGCAATCTTGCGCAATGGGGCGGCCCCTTTTGTGCTTGCAGTGGACAGTGAAAAATGCACTATGTTTGTTGTGGTTGCCAAGGGTAATGGTACGAATAGTCCACAGAATGTTTTGGAGGCTTGCAAGGGAGGGGAAAATATAACTGTTTGTTTTTCTAGCCCTTCCATTGCCGCCCCTGGTCATAAGGTGCAAAGACAGTCTGGGGAGAGGTTTGTCCCGGTCTCGTGCTTCATGTCGATTAAGTTGTCAAAGGAGTTTGAGAGAGAGATAGATTTGAATGATTATATCCTCTCTTCTCATGGAGTGATCTGTAGGTTCAAGTGTTTTTGGCCTAGTCTGCCTAATCTGCATGCTTGGATTTCTGAGCATTGGGGGCTGCTCATTTCTAATAAGGTACATATTTACCTTATGGGTAAAGGATTTTTTACAGCTAAGTTTGAGAATGTAGATGATAGAATTTTATGTGATAATTTTTTTAGCTAGGAAGATAAATTTGTATTGATGATTAAATTGTGGCATGCTGATTTCAATTCATCTTTTGAAATGCTTAATAAGATTCCAATCTGGGTGCGGCTCCTTAATGATTTTTGATGGTTGATAATGATTCTAATGATATCTATCATTCCACTTTTGCTCGTATCTTGGTTTAGATAGATATTTCTAAAGGGTTGCTTGCTGAGATTTTGCTCAATACTTTTAAGGGTTGCTGGTTTCAACCCTTAAACTATGAGGGGATCCCCTTGAGATGCAGGAGATGCTTCAAAATTGGTCATGCGGCTTCTTACTGTGGTTCTTACTGTTCATAAAAAAATTGAGCATCATTTGGTTTCTTAGGAGGCTGCACTGGATTCCCAACATGATTCTCCGGTTGTGCATGAGATTTTTGTTGGGGTTGCTGGTGCTAATGGGCTTCAAACAGAGAATTTGTCTGAGACCCCCATTGATTGGGGGAATGGGCCCCAAGCGTCCACTCCCTATGTCAATGTCTTGGGTGATATTGGCTCGTCTGGTGAGAGAGATTCTGTCAATGTGTTGGTGGGTGTTTCTCCTGTTGGGTTTTCGTCTTAGGTGGGGGATGGTTATGTTGATTGGCATAGTAAGGTTGCACAAGTGGAGTAGGGTTGGGTCACTGTTCATAGAAAGAAAGATAAACATTCTTCGTCGTCTTTTGATATGACTCTTTGTTCCCACAAGAGCAAAGTTAAAGGTAATTCTTGATGGGCTGACTTTTGGTTGGTTGCTGGTTCTTGTTTCTGGCAATGTGAGCCTCTTGTCTTTTGGTTGTCTTTTTATATAATGCTTCATCTCAAAACTTGTTTTTTCCTTAATCAAAAACTTTAGCATCCCCTTAAAATTATTGAGTAAATTGTGGCATTCATTTTTGTGACTGAAATGTGAGTTTAAACTTTTGCATTGAGCATTCACATTCACTTATTGTGAGTCACTTATTATTTATGTGTGTATTGACATCCACTTAATTTCATTGTGTGTGAGCGAATTAACTTTGACATTTAATTGGATTTGAGCCACTCATTATTTGCATGAGATGTGTGTTTAACATCCTTACTATTTGAGTGAAATTAGTCATTTATTTTGTGTGTGTGTGTGTGTGAATGTGAATGAGAGATTTTTAACTAATTGAACTTTGACTCTATGCTTGAACTAACTTTGACATTCATTTTTTGTTGTATAAATGTACTTCATCTATCATCTTTTATAGAGTGAATGTACATAATAACTTTCAAACTTTAATGATGTTCACTTCGAGACATGTATATATTTGATGCATCATTTGAACTTTGACATCCCGTTGATTTTTTTGAGTGAAATGTGTCATTCTTTTTTGTTGAATGAAATGTGAGTTTGAACTTTTGCATTCACTTATTTGATTTGTTTACCATTTTTATATATATTTAAGCATTCACATTCACTTAGTGTGAGTCACTTATTACACACACACATGTGTGTGTGTGTGCGTGTGTGTGCGCGTACGTGCGTGCGTGCGTATTGGCATCTACTTATTTATATCTGGTGTGTGCTTCAACTTTGACATTCATTTATTTTAGTGAACATTGCTATCTATTTTGGGTGTGAGTGAATTACTTCAATATTGATTGGATTTGAGACACTTATTATTTGTGTTACATGTGGTTGTTTAAATATCCTTCTTATTTGAGTGAACTTAGTTATTCATTTTGTGTGTGAGAAAGCAAACTGACTTTGGCGTTTTTATCCTTCTTATTCGAGTGAACTTAGTTATTCATTTTGTGTGTGAGAAAGCAAATTGACTTTGACATTTTCTTGGAATTTATCCAAGAATTAATCATGTGTATTGGTATCCACTTTTTTGTGTGAGGTGTGTGCTTTAATTTCAATTTTATCTCTTAATATAAGTGAATTTTGGTATTCATTTTGTGTGTGAAGTTTTTATAATTAATTAAGATTGAACTTTCACATTCACCTAATGTGAAGCACTCATTAGTCATATATGTATTTGCATCCACTTATTCTTTGTGTGTGTGTGAAATGTTTTTAACTAACTTTGAGCATTCATTTTATGTGGTTATGAAATATTTTTTAATTAAATTTAAGCGTTTGCTTTGTCTATGAGAGAGGTTTGCTTCCACACGGTCCTAAGTTGAGATAAAATAGACACTTGAAAAAATAGAACAATTTCTTGATCAATACACAAATATCCTTACATAAAATGTCGTTTTAGAGCTAGAAATTGAGTAGTTAGTTGTTAAGGCAACATTTACCTTAAGCACTTACTCTTCCTAGAATTCAATAGGAAGTCCTAATGTTGTCAAAATAGCTGCAACATAGAAGCAACTACCAAAGTATGTCATTTATTAGAGGTCCATGGTCAACCCATAAATTTTTGAACACTCCTAAAGTTCAATAGTTTAACAATTAAGTTTTAAATTTTAATATTGATAATTCAAAATTTATAAATTTAAATATATTGTAACTTGTTCATTAATAGAATAATATGATTATTATTAGTGTACATATAATTGTTTCACAATTATTTAATAAAAAATAAATATATAATATAATAATTTAATTTATATTTATTATTTTAATGCTTTGTAATTTAGTAGATTATTAATGTTAGTTTATAATATTTTTTAGGAAAATTGTATTAATTTGATATAAAAATAATTACAAGGAAGACTTTGTTTTAGAGAGAGAAGATCAGGATTCTAATTCGTTCAATGACTTCCTATTCTCTCAATCTAAGTGGGAGATAATAGATTTCCATTGAAGTTAGCAAAATAGTCATATGTCTCAATGTTGTTTCTTTTTACTCTGTGCCTCATCATGGAAATGGCCTCAAAGAGTAGATAATTTTTAAAGGAGTGATGCATATTGCATCACTCATGAGGCCCATGTTGACTTCCATTCGGGAAATCTAAGAGTAATAATCATGAAGTCCTAAAAAAAGAGTTTACAAATATTTTGATGGCCTTCTTTGTCCATTTGTAGTTCCATAAGTACAAGTTAGATGCATATTGCATCTCTCATGAGGCCCACGTTGACTACCATTTGAGAAATCTAAGAGTAATAATCACGAAGTCCTTAAAAGAGAGTTTACCAATATTTTGATGGCCTTCTTTGTCCATTTGTAGTTTTGTAAGTAAAAGTTATGTTGTATACAAAATTTTCTAGCAGCTTCGCATTGAGTGTGTACCCTCACCAATTATCCACCTCACAAATTCTTCTTTAACGTCCTCTTTGATAATGAAGACTTATTTGTGTTAATTTGTTACAAACCCATGGTTTACTTTTGCACTCACAATCCTTAATGATGATGTATTTCTTTTCTCTTGGACTACAAGTTGAAAAAGTGCTCGCCATCTCCACATTGCAAGAGTCAAAGAGGTTGAGGGATTGAAATACCAAGTTTCTTTCACCACCAGAGTGTTATAGTTGAGGTTCCCCCATCTTTAGTGCATAGTATGTAGCTACGAAGAAAACATAGTGCATAGATTTGAAGCATAACTCAAATTAAAATATCTATTGCAGCCTAAATATAATATGAGATTATTTTTTAAAAGATTACAAAATAATGTAAATGCAATGCATGTTTTTTTAATGCCTAATGTTTACAAATAAGAACTATTGATTAGGAATAAATCTAATGAACAACTCATATCTTGTGTTGTCACCTCTATATCATTCAACGTGATATTATTGACCATTTATTATAACTCAACATTAAATCCAACCAATAATACACCATTTCAAAATTGTTAAGAAGAGATGCAAACAAAGATGAGATATTATTTCTTTTATCCATGTCATTATCCTTCATCAACAGTTGACACTTCATTTTAAATTCATTAGAGATTGTTAATTAGAAATAGATCGTTGGTCCTTTGTGTAAGTCCATGTAGTATGTTAGACCCAAAGAAATAAAATTTAAGTTTATTGACCTTACCTCCTTTTGAAGTGACCTCAAAGTTTAAAACCATGTGATTTTTATGAGCTCTTGGGAATGATGGAGCAAATTTTTCAATTTAATAGAAGAGAATCATAAAAGAAAGCATTACAAATGAAAATCTAATTTAAGTTCAAGTCAAAATGAAAGTGAATAAAACAAAAAGAACAGTAGTAGGGAGTAAATTATGGAGATCCTTTTTGAATGTCAAATAAGAGTTTTAAAAAAAATCTTTTCTTTTTTTATATTTATATAATATCATTCCAACAAGGGAGAGATCATTTTTACTAGCAAAAACTCTACATTTTTTGTGCATTAAAGTTTCTAAAGACAATATTTTATAGTTATTAAGCTCATTATAATCATTGTATGGTTATGCATCTTGCCTTTTACATTATTGATTAATCATTTTTAAATGAAATAATAAAAGTTATTTTATTGTGCTAGTACATTTTATCATTTTTTCAATTTAAAAAAAAATGTAAATGGAAAAATCAATTAATCTATTGAAGTTAAAGATTGTGTAAATTATTGCTTTCATGGTTGTGAATTTTGTACAAATCAATCGTGTGTAGATAGGAGACTTTAATTTGGGATTTCATCATTTGAATAGTATATATTTTTGAGTTCTCCTCCTTTTATAATATTTTGTTCTAAGTTCTATGATTTTGGTCAAAAATCATAAAAATATCTTTTCATTTGGAACATTAATATTCAATTTGACAAGTTTTTTGGTGAATTAGCTCAAATTTCTACTTCAACAAAGTATGTGAGCTCATAAAATTTATGTGCATCTAAATATTTTAGTAAGGAATTCACCATTTTCATAATGGTATTCAAGTGGTCCATTGCAACAATAAGGATCTTAGATTCCTAAAGCAATGTTGAGTTTATTACCATATTTTTATGGAGGTTGATCTATTTCTCGTTCAAAGCCTATTTAAGTTTTTACAAATTTGTGCAACATTCAATATCACCTCTAAATATTTAGCTCTTTAGGATGGTACAAAACACTCGAACCAAGTTCAATTACAAGATGGGATCAACATAATGATCTCCTTTTTCATCATTTTTGAGAAAATAAATCCACAAGCTCTCTTCTTCACTAATTCAAGGCAACCAAAAAGGAATCCTATAAAAGAATATATTGGTTGCCAAATTTCTAACATCAACATGATGTCAACTCTTATACCATTAGCGAGACCCTAAACTCTAGTTATTTTATCATTTTGGCATAACTCGAGCATATAGTATAAAAAAATTAGCAAATGACAGATTGTCTGAAAGTTGATTCCATGCATTTTCTAGTGTTACAGGTCTTATTATTATTGTTATTATTATTTATTTATTTTAAAGTTTTTTATTGGAGCTATGAACAAGTGAGACCACATTTTTGAGGGATCTCATTCTCAGAGATGTTTATCATTATCACCCTTATTTATCCTCTACAATCCTAATTCTTACTCTTCTCATACTCTCCTTATTGCTCCTTACTCGCATGCCTCCTTATCTCTCCCTATCTTCTCATACTCTCCTTATCTCTCATCGCTGGCCTCTTTGTACTTCTCTGACCTCATCTCTCCATGCTCATGTGCCTCCTTATCACTGTTAGATACTTGATCAGTCCCAAAGACACTGAGAGGGGGGTGAATCAATGTCTAACAGGTAAACAAAAGATTTAAACTTGTTTGCAACTTTATAACCCAAATTAATATACCGGTAAACAAGTAATAATGCAATAAAAAAAAATATAACCATCAATGCACACCATAACACATATATTTTTGGTGAGGAAACCTGGTAGGGGAAAAACCTCAGTGGGATTTGTGACCCATAATATTTACTCACTGGCCAATATGAATAAATATTACTTATACAATAGGGACCTGTACATGCAGGAAGGCCAACTGCCTAGAGCTCACTGCTCAATCACAAAAAGGAATCCCACTGACTACAATTGGATGGTTAAATCCAATGACAATGTACTGCTCAAAATAGCATCTGCAATGCTGGATTCAGTACCAGTTTAAGCTCTGTTAGATACCTCTGCCATAAACCTTGCTTCGCTATGCTCTTCTCTTATTCGCTCATAAAATAATTACATCATAATGCATGTACAATTATTCGCTCTCATGTACTGCTTACATTCATTACCTAATTACCTTTTTAAATGTGCTACAAGATCTCATACATATATGAGTCTTTACAATACATCATGTCGGCTATACAAATAATATTACAATACAACACAATATTATTTTCATGTCGGCTTAGAGTGTCAGTGTGATCTATTGTCGGTGTAGACTAGATGTCGGTGTCAATAAACTTGTAGTGCTTGCCGGTGCCGGTAAATGATGTTTGTTGTCGGTGTAACCTGTGAACCATGTTACCAGTTGGTTGCCATCAATGACAACATCACGTATTCTCCTCTGAGCGTGTAATGCCAACAATCTCCCCCTTTGGCATTGATGGAAACACTCGTGAGAAAAATCCAAAAACTGATATCCAAAATTGAAGTCCAAAAACTAAGTGTGCTCCCCCGAAGCAAATGATCTCCTTTTGTACATTTTTCTCATACACCACTACTCCCCCTTTGACATTAATGACAAAGGATGTCAAAAGAATCAAAGAATTCAAAATTTACCTAGAAACTTGTAACCGGTTATGTACAATATGAAAAATGTCTGCCAAAACTAAGTTAAGACCTTGCAAAAACTTAGTACTATCAGAAATTCTAGTCTAAGTCTGTCGGATCATCCCAGTCAGATAATGCATATGTTGCTTCGATGATCTGTTGCCTTGAATAGATGCCTTAGACAGCTCATTCCGGTGTGTTAATAAGTTTTCCAATCTAGGACCAAGTTTGTTCTTCAACTCCCGAGTTTTTATTCTCAACCTTGCCTTCTCTCTTTTTAATTTCTCAATCTTCTCTTCATAGGTTGCCATTTCTTGATCCAAAAATGAAGTAAGTTCCGAAGAACCAATCATATTATCAGCTATATCATCAATTTCCTTCTATGTTTTACTTATTTCCTTGTCAATATCCTCTGTTAAATGGTGTGGTTTACATGCTTCTCTGTACAACTCTTTGTATTCCAAAATAGTGGAATTTAGTGTTGGTAACAAAGAATCAATCTGTCCAGTACATTCCTTAATTGTCATGTCAAAGAATTCATCTTTCTCCTTATTCACTCTTTCCTCAACAGTCTCTTCATTTATTTTATCCACAGTTTGAATATTAGAAGAAATGAATTTGGACAATGTGTCCAATTTACTCACAGACCCAACAATGTGATCAACTTTACATGTCGGTGCAATCATTGAAAAATTGGTAAAGTATTATCAATGGCCTTAAATGCTAAGGCATTTTATTTTTTGATCTTATTTATTGAATCTAAAAGTACATGTGTAACATTTGTTGGTATATAATCCATAGTGGAAGTGTTAGGTGGAGTACTAGGTTTTGCAGTTGTTTTCTTATCTTCTCTGGATGTCTACACATTAACATTAACCACTTTTTCTATCTTGCTTCCATCATTAACCTCTTCTTTATTCAGTGTTTCTTCCTTCTTATCTGCATTCATATTTTCAACCTTGCTTTCTATCTTATTGTCTGCCTTGCTGACTGTCGGTTCAGATATACTTTGTTCATGTCCCTTTTCTGCTACTACTTCTGTCGGTATTTCAGTGTTAAGATGAGTATCATCAGGGATGGATTCTATTTTCTTAACTTCAACTAGTATCTCAATATTCTATTGAGAGTCAACATTGTTGACCGGTGATTCAGAGATCTCAACATTTGTACTTTCAGCTTTCTTTACCTCTGTAGTTTCCTTATCCAACACAACATTAAAATCTTGAGTGTCCACATTCATGGTAAAAAGAATGTCTAACTCTGGATTAATGTCATCTTTTGTTACTTCCTCCGCCTTCTCTTCTTCAAGCTGACTATCCGTTTGTGTCGGTGACTCTGAGATTATTGGTGGGGTGTCCTGTGCTGGTGGAGGAAGGTTATCCTTGACTGTGATATCAGGTACACTTCTAATTTTCCCTTTACCTTTATCAACTTTATGATATACCTTAGCAAAAGACTTATCTACTTTTTGTTTGTCCTTCTCTTCTTTCTTCTCTCTCAATAAAAAATATATCCCACTTATCTGTTGTTTCATCTGCTATTTCTTTAACTTTGTCGGCCATAAGACTAACTTGTCGGTGACCACTCACAAAAACAATTCTATTTGCCTCAAATATTAGATCATCAATTTCCTGCTTGGAATTAACAGGATGCACAGCTAATAGAGCTTCTAACTTTAATTTCTTGTCAAGATCCATAACAGACATTCTCTTAGCCTCTAATCTTAAGTACAAATCATTAGGTATAACATCTACAACTTCAATAAGAACTTTCTTGTATATATCTAGATCCAAAATAATACTTTCTTCTATGGTTTCCTTATCTGAATCATTGAAATAATGATAAAATTTATTCACATTACCAAGGTTATCATCTTAGGTGATTTCATTGATCTACTCTTCTGGTGAAAGAGTATTCGGTGCCTTAGGTTCAAGTTTCTTCTTTGGAGTCACTTTCTTGTTAGGATCACTAGGCTCTCTTACAACTTATTGTTTCTTTCTCTGTGTCCTTGACTTCTTGGGAGTTGGAGCAGGTGTCGGTGAGGGTTTTCTTTTCTTCCTCTCCACTCTTTTGAATTCGATTGCCTGATCAATGTCAGAATCAGATGAAGTAGCCACAAGGGAAATGTGAGCTACCAGTTTTTGCACTGATTGACTTTCTTTCACAGTAGCAGCAATACCGCCAAGATCCATGAATCCTTCTATAACATCCTTCACCAACTTAGAAGCATCTTTCATTCGTTTCTCTCTTTTCTTCCTCTTCTTTTGCATGTCTACTTCCTTCTCAATTGTTTCTGCATTTCAAAAAAATTCCTTTGATGGTTTTGACGGAGCATCTAAGAGTATTCTAGCATATGAATCTAAGATGTGAGAATCCACTTCATATCCCATTTCAGTAATCCAGATAGTTCTAGGTCTAACTGACTCCATCCAAATTTCATCTCTTTTCACTACAAAGCATATATGTTTATCATATTTATCCACAATGCTTTGGGGAATCCTTTCCCTTTGTCTCATTTTAGATTGGAAATTCTTGAAATAGTCTTTCACCAACTCATCACCATCAGATCCCATGTCAGTAATTGCCTCCTTTATCTATTTCCGACAGAAATATCATAGGCAAAATCCTTATGTCCTATACCGGGAATCTCTTTTGAAAAGTAAAGCATTAAACACATAATCAAACTTCCAAATTTGAAGGTTCATTTTTTATCACCTTTGATTTTGTGCAAATTCTCTAATAGTTCATCCTTTAACCATGCACATATGTCAATTTTAGCATTGTTTAATATCATCTCATGAGCACTATGAGTGCAGGAACTAGATACAGAATTCAACCTATTAGTATAAGCAACTTTATAACCAATGACCATACTTCCAGATTTAACATTGTTATCCTTTATATCATTGACCCTAAGTGACCTGTTGTCAAATGTACCTCCGGTTAAGCTCATAACCTCTTTGTTTGGGATTTTATTCTTCTTGTCAGGCCTAGTGCCGGTGGATGGTAAACTAGTAATATCCCTTATAGCTTCCTTAGTAATCTTAAAAACTAAGTCCAACCACATAAATTCACCATGAACCCTGCTAAGAACATAGTAGATGATTGCATCTGAGAATTCTGGCATATGGAGGATATCAATGAAACCTAAATCCTCAACTACCTTGTGTTTAGGTTTCACTACCCCATTCTTGTCAGTGATAACATTCATGTACATTTTCTTCAAATCTTCAGACCCTAAACTCTCTATGTTACAATGTATGTATGCCCTAGGGTCTTCAGCAAACAGAACTCCCTTCCGAATTTTAAAAAATGCACCAATGGAGTCATCCAGTTTTGCAATCTTAGGAATTATTTTGAAAATGGGTCTAGGTCATTTTATGTTCTCCATAATGGTAGGGTTTGCTACGAATTCAGGAACGAAGGACGAAGAAGCCATTGCGAAAGATAAATACCTTTTAACTGAGAAATCCTTCAATGTTGTGAAAAACCTTTTTTGCTTCGCCTTTAGAATGACTTTGCTCAATTTCGTTCTCTTCGAATGCTTGGATGCTTGGTGAGTTGAAATGAGAAGTTATCGTGCTTTATAACCAAAAGGTTTAACTTACAACTGCAATATATGCTTCGTCGATGAAGTGAATTTCCATTGTAACTCAACATGTTTGCCGGTAAAGAAGAAATATAACTTCTTACCACCAACCGAGGGTAAATGCATGATCTTCAATTGGTTGCCTTACCCCTAAGGATTATTCCTTAGTTAGATGAAGAATCTCCTGCCGGTGCAGGATTGCTCTGTTCTACCGGTGCAGAGACAGATCAATCATTCCTTTGATCTCTCTTCCTGATCCATTGCTTAGTGAATTCTTTCTTGATTTCATTTACCTTTTCTTTGCCTTTGTCATTAGATCCTTTATTGTTCACCGGTACACTCTTGCTTCTACAAAATTTTACAATATTCCCAATCTTGTTACATGCATAACAAGTTACATTGTTTCTCTGAATAGCTTTTCCATAACCTTGACCAGTTTGAGTTCTGCATTGATTAGATAAATGTCCAAATCTACCACAAACATATCATTTCACATTGATTATGTAATTGTTTGATTTATGACTATTTTTATTGCATTTGGAACATTGACCGGTGGGTGAGTTTGTATTCTGATTATTCCTAAATTTGTACTGATTTTCTCTATGACCAAATTTGTTGCAATTAAAACATATCCCATTGAATTTATAAGCATTAGGTTGCTTTACCGGTTTGTTGTGATCATGATTGTTTGCAGTCTCGGAACTTTCTCCATGTTCAAATCCAAGTCCAACTGTTTCTCCATCAGGTTTCTGACTTTTCAACATATCATCAAGATTATCTGAACTCTTCTTGAATTTGTCTTTGTATTCATTTGCAATGACCAACTCACTTTCTAAAGTGCTAACTTGTCTCATAAGTTCCTCTTTGTCATGTTGCATGTGAATCAAATCTATTTTAAGCATATCATTTTCATAACTAAGCCTTAGAGATTCATCTGATCTTTCATAAAGTCTTCTGGCCAAATCTTCTTCATTCCTCTTTCTATCTTCAATATCCTTGCATAGTCTCATGGTTAAATCTTGCATCTCATTCTTCATGTTATTGTTCTCTTGTCTCAATTTCTCTGGAATATCTCTGAGAGTTTCCTTTTCTTCATCATCTTGACTTTTCAATTGCACATGTAATTCTTTTCTCTTATTCTTTGTTATAACCAGGTTATCCTGAAGTGCTTTGATGAATTCTCGAGAAGTTTCGAGTTCATCTTCCAGTTTGATATTCTTCAATTTTTCTGCATCAAAATTTTCAAGAGCTCCTTCCAACTGTTGTCTCAAACTTTCCATCGGTACTGGTTTCAGAATCTTCCTCAAGTTGTTAGGCTTCTGCAAATAGAGGACTAAGCTCTAATACCAATTGTTAGATACTTAATCAGTCCCAAAGACACTAAGAGGGGGGGGGGGGGGGGGGGGGGGGTGAATCAATGTCTAACTGGTAAACAAAAGATTTAAAATTGTTTGCAACTTTATAACCCAAATTAATATACCAATAAACAAGTAATAATGCAATAAAAAAAAAAGTATAACCATCAATGCACACCATAACACAAATATTTTTGGCAAGGAAACCCGGTAGGGGAAAAACCTCAGTGGGATTTGTGACCCACAATATTTACTCACTGTCCAATATGAATAAAAAAATACTTATACAATAGGGGCCTACACATGCAGGAAGGCCAACAACCTAGAGCTCACTGCTCAATCACAAAAAGGAGTCCCACTGACTACAATTGGATGGTTAAATCCAATGATAATATACTGCTCAAAATAACATCTGCAATGCTGGATTCAGTACTGGTTTAATCTCTGTCAGATACCTCTACCATAAACCTTGCTTCCCTCGGCTATGCTCTGCTCTTATTCTCTCATAAAATAATTACATCATAATGCATATACAGTTATTTGGTCTCATATACCGCTTACATTCATTACCTAATTACCTTTTAAAATGACCTACAAGATCTCATACATATATGAGTCTTTACAATACATCATGTCGGCTATACAAATAATTTTACAATACAAAACAATATTATTTCCATGTCATCTTAAGAGTGTCGATGTGATCTATTGTCGATGTAGACTAGATGTCGGTGTGAATAAACTTACAGTGTCTTCTGGTGCCAGTAAATGATGTCTGTTGAACCATGTTACCAGTTGGTTGTCATCAATGACAACATCAACTATTGTCCTCTGAGTGTGTAATGCCAACAATCACTCCTTGCAAACTCCTTATCTATATGTCGCATTGGACTCTTCTCCTTCGATCTACTCCATGTGTCTACCTCCATCCTTTGACCACATTAGCTTGCACATATAAGACATTAACACCTAACTTTTATCTTTTTATTACTTGCTTCTACTGATGCAGGAGCATCCCCGGTCGATGAGCAATCTTGCATCAACCAAAAATATTTCCTTTCAATTTTGTTCTTGTGTAGTTCATTGTGCAATTTTATGTGTTCTTACTGGTTAGTACCAGTAGTTGCTTTCTTTTCATTGAAGATCCTATTGTCAGTTTCTAGGCTAGTTCATGTGCTTAATTTCATATTTTCAATTCATTTGGGTTCTTTTCCGGTCAGTTATCGCTCTCGGTTGACTATTTCTGGGTTCCAAGACAATTATTTTGCTTACCAGTTGGTTTTCCTTCATTACCGGTGCGATTCTTGGTGTGTGGATATATTTTGGCTCTTGTCCAATGTTCTTTGGCGTGTGGTCAACCTTCCTGCTGAACCACACTTCTTGGTTGTTATTTTTCGGAAAGATTTCTTGAATTCTTAGGGTCAACCTAGTTACACGTTTCATTTTCCTGTATTGGTAAATGTAATCTTATGAGGCTGACCCAGATATGTTCCGGTGGGCATATATATGATATTATGTAATCATTTATAGGGGTAGAGGAAGTAGAATTGAGAATAAGGATTTAGATTCGCATTTGGTGATCCGGTTGATTCTTAGAGTACCGGGTGGATTGTATCTGGCTTGAAGCCTGCATGTAACAGGTTAACTACCAGATGTTCTGAGATGATCATATGATGAGAACCAGTTGGTTGCCAGAAGTTCTAAGGCAATAATATGATCTATTTCTGTAATCATGTTATATTTTTTTGTTGCTTTTGTTGTGTTGCTCTTGTTGCATAAGACGATTGATTCTCTTTGAGGGTTTTATCGGTTATGGCTGCATCAAGTGTTATCAAAGCTAGTTATGAACTGGCTAGTGGAAGAGTTATTTGTGAACATCGAGGCATTCCTTTGTGTGGACAGATCAATGATTGGAGGCAGGTTGAGCATGTGTTCAATAGATCATCAAGGGGAGGCAATTGAAACCGATAGTCAGATCATAGAGTTGAGGTTGTTCACCAGAGTGGGAGAAGAGATGTCACCTAAAAGGACAAACCCCCAGAGGCTAGAGAAGATGATGTAAGACTTCAAGAATGAAGTGAGAAACAGAAGCAAGAATGCTTTGGATGGTTTGTGGAGGAACCCTAAATCGTAGGATGAGTATTTAGAAGCCGATGAAGATCTTGAAGAAGCTGAAGGACCAAAAGATGAAAGAGAGGAAATATTCCTAAGAGCAGTGGTGCAAGCGAGTAAAGTTCATAAAGTGGAACTTTCAAACTTTTCTGGTACGTTGAACCTAGAGGATCTGATCAATTGCATCAGAGAGTTGGAGGACTACTTTGAGTTTGAGGATGTCAAGGACCCACAAAGAGTCTAGTTGGCATAGACTAAGTTGAAAGGGCATGATGCCTTGTGGTAGAAATAATTACACAAAGACAGAGTAGAGAAAGGTGAATTGAAGATCACCCGGTGGAGACATGTTGGCAATATGGAAGGATTGATTATGTGTTGCATTGATGTTTTTTCATTGATGTCAACACTAGTTGTTATGGTTGGTTACCGACAGACAGGTTTTGGTTACCGACAAAAGATCTAGTATTACTGGCAGAAGAGACTATCTATTGGACACTTTCAACATGTTTGGGTTATTGGAATACATTTTGTTCCATGTATTACATGCTTATGGAGCATGTCTTGGTCAGTTGGTATTGACTTGGTGATCTGATGCTATCATACACTCTAGTAAACCCTTACCGACATAGGTTTAAGGTTTTACCGACAGAGCTTTTATTGAGAATCCTTGACAAGATGCATAAGTGGTGTTGATGCGGTTTCTAGGATGCAAAAGATGATATCTGATTGTGCTTCAACCAGGTGGAGACATCGCCTTGGCATGGTGGACTCAGAATAGGTCTGGTGCCTATCTAGGTTGTGGGTCGGTATCATGTTAATGTGTTCTCTACATGTTACTGAGATGATTTATGGATTGGTTAACATTGTTTTGGTCTAAAGCCGACATGGCATATCATTTTAATATGGATGTATGTAATGATCTTAATATAATATATTTTAGGTGGCCAACCTAATTGGTTTAGGCCTTAGGGTTTGTATAAATCAATGTAAGATCTCATTGTAGATCACAGTAATGGACATGGCATGGGATGTAATGTGTGAATATTGTAATATCATTCAGGAAGAGGATTAGGTTGATCATTGAAGATCGAATTGGATTTATGTAAGAGGTCAAAGGATTTCAGTATTGAGCTTTACCGAGATTGTAATCAGGCATGGTATATGCTATCTCTGGCAGTTAATTCTACTTGATTGTTGTCCAATTATCTTGAGGTGGTTTTAACCTCTTTGTAGTCAGTGAGACTCTTTTGTAATGAGCAGTGTGTTCTAAGCAGTGTGCCTTCCTGCATGTGTAGGCCCCTCATTGTATCACATACTTTCTGCAGAAGTATCATCTGATTGTGGGTAGGCTTCCCACCATGGTTTTTCCCTTTACCAGGTTTTTCACGTACAAATCATGGTGTTATGTGGTATGGTTCCATTGTGTCGATTATCTATTTCATTGTTGATTTGCATTGTTTGCCGGTATCTGTTTCTGTTATTCTGATATTTAATGTTTGGACCTTCTGGAGCTGCAAAATTTGAACCTTCTTTTCATGCATCATCATCATCATCTACCGGCAAGAATGATTGGAAAGCCCTATATGCAAAGGAATTGGAAGACATGAGGAAAGAGGATGAAGAATTTGAGCAAATTAAAGCCTTATTTGCTAGAAGAGTACCTAAAGGACCGACAGGAAGTAAGTATGAAGGAAAAACACCTTTTAAATGTTTTGCATGTAATAATATTGATCATTTTGCATCTAAATGTCCTAAAAGGAATGTAAGATTTGAAGAAAGAGTTAAGAAATCATTCAAGCCTAATTAGAACAGATATAGATTCAAGAGAAACAAACAATGCTACATAGCGTATGAGGAAGGAGTAACTGATGACTCTGAGGATGAACTGAAATAAGACTCTGCTAGTGGATCCGACAATGGAAAGGAATGGGTGTTCTATGCCCTAAAGGAAGATAACCAGAACCGGCTATCAAGAATGAAGAAAAGGCCCTGTCAGCAAAAGTTGAAGACAAGGATGAATGGGTAATTGATAGTGGATACTCACATCATATGACTAGAGATAAAAGAAAAGTTATGTCCCTGCATGAATACAATGGCGGTCAAGTAAGATTTGGAGATGACAAAGCATGTATGATCAGAGGTAGAGGTACTATTTCTTTGGATGGTAAGCAAAATACTGACAATGTCTATTATGTAGAAGGTTTAAAGCACAATGTTTTGAGTTTTGGTCAATTGGTGGACAAGGGATTCCAACTTCAATTAAAGGATAGAAAATGCAAAATCATTAACAAGACTGGTTTGGAGATTGCTATCGGTACCCAGACTGGAGGTAATATCTTTCACCTGAACACTAGTAATAAGACATGTTTGATTGCTCATATTGATGAGAGTTGGTTATGACATAAAAGGTTGTGTCATGTTAATTTTGATTGCATTATCAAGATCAGTTCAACAAGGACGGTCAGAGATATACCTAGCATTACGAAGCCTCATAATCCGGTATGTAAGGAATATCAATTGGGAAAGCAAGTTAGAACTACTTTTAAGAGCATACAAGATAAATCCAATGACGTTCTTGATTTGATTCATACTGACTTATGTGGTCCAACAAGGACTAGAAGCTTTCAAGGTGATAGGTACTTCATGCTAATAATTGATGATTATTCTAGAATGATGTGGGTGACTTTTCTTAGGGAGAAGTCTGAAACTTTTGAGAAATCCAAGATCTTTAAAGCAAAAGTAGAAATTGAAACTAGACTGAAAAATCAAATGTCTAAGATCAGATCAAGGTGGTGAGCTCACTTCTCATGAATTTAATAGTTATTGTGAGATAAATGGAATTAGAAGACAATTATCTGCATTGAGGACTCCTCAGTAGAATGGAGTAGTAGAAAGAAAGAACAAAACCATTTTAGGTGGAGCAAGAACCATGATGATGGAAGCCAAATTGCCTCATATCTATTGGAGAGAAGCAGTGAGTACAACAGTCTACACATTCAATAGAGTTCACATCAAAGGTGAAACCGATAAGACTCCTTATGAATTATGGTTTGGACGTACTCCTACTGTTAAATATTTCAAAAAATTTGGAAGTAAATGTTATATCAAAAGGGATGATTCAATTGGGAAGTTTGATCCTAGATGTGATGAAGGAATATTTCTTGGTTATTCTAATCAAAGCAAAGCATATAGATGTTATAACAAAAGATTGCAAAAAATTGTGGAGAGTGCAAATGTGAAAGTGGATGAGAAATACATAAATCAATCTATATCATATGACAGGGAACCAGTAGTGGAAATGATCATAACATAACCGACAATACCTCAACCAGTATAGGAAACTAAGACAGTTACACCGACACAGTCAAAAAATTCAACTGTGACTGATGATCAGATCAGTGAACCTGAAGTTCAGAAGACTCCAAGGTATAGAAGATTAAATCATTCTGAAGATCAAATCATTGGAGATAGGAACAAGGGAGTTATGACAAGAAGAAGACTGATAAATGAAGAGGTATGCTTTATTTCTCAAGTTGAATTGCCATCTATTATTGAAGCTTGTAAAGATAAACATTGGTTAAAAGCTATGGAAGATGAATTAGATCAAATAGACAAGAATGAAACTTGGACTTTAGTTCCTCGACCTAAATATAAGAATGTTATTGGAACTAAATGGGTTTTTAAAAATAAACTAAATGAGGATGGTCAAGCTATAAGAAACAAAGCTATACTGGTTTGTAAAGGATATTCTCAAAAGGAAGGAATTCATTATGGTGAGACATTTGCACCTGTAGCTAGAATTGAAGCTATTAGACTATTTCTTGCCTATGCAGCATATAAGAATTAAAAGGTTTATCAAATGGATGTCAAATGTGCATTTTTGAATGGTGAACTTGAAGAAGAGGTATACATTGAGTAACCTGATGGTTTTTCACTAACAGATGATAAGGATATGGTTTGTAGGTTAAAGAAAGCATTAAATGGACTGAAACAAGCTCCTATAGCTTGGTATGCAAGCTTGGATAAATATCTTTTGAAGCTTGGTTTTACTAAAGGCAATGCTGACAGTAATTTATATTACAAGATTACTGATGATGATATTCTGATTATTCAAGTATTTGTTGATGATATCATTTTTGGAGGAGAAGATAAATTGTGCATGGAATTTGCTAACAATATGAAGAATGAATTTGAAATGTCCATGATTGGTGAAATAAAAAATTTCTTAGGTTTCTAGATAACTCAAACTGACAAAGACATCTTTATTTGTCAAACAAAGTATCTAAGGGGATTGTTGAAGAAGTTTGGTATGGATAATTCCAAACCAGTAAGTACTCCTATGGTGACAAGTGAGAAATTATCTATCAAAGATACATCTGCACCAGTAAATTCAACAAGGTATAAGTCTGTGATTGGTGGCTTCTTATATTTAACTCGAACTAGACCAAATATTATGGATGCAGTGAGTATTGTTTCAAGATATCAAAGTAATTCCAAAGAAAATCATGAATGTGTAGTAAAGAGGATATTCTGGTATTTACAAGGCATACCTGAATATGGCTTATGGTATTCAAGAGATGATAACTTCACTTTATGTGCATATACAGATTCAGATTGGGCAGGAGATGCTGATGATAGGAAGATCACTTCTGGTGGAGCTTTCTTTCTTGGAAATAAATTGGTTTCATGGATCAACAAAAAATAGTCATGCATTTCTTTATCTACTGCAGAAGTTGAATATGTTGCAACAACAACTAATTGTACACAAGTTCTATGGATGAAGAAAATGTTGAAGGATATCAGGGTAAATTGTAGTGAGCCGGTAGTTATCTACTGTGATAAATCTGTAGCTATTGACATGTCTAAAAATCTGATATTTCACTCTAAGACTAAACACATATCAATAAAGTATAACTTTCCGAAGGACAAGGTAGAAGAAAAGGAAGTCAAATTGGTTTATGTGAACACTAAAGAGCAGATTGCAGATATATTCACTAAACCACTGTCTAAAGAATCATTTAAATATTTGAGAGACGGGTTAGGGGTTTCTGCCCCTCTAAAAGAGACTTGATTGATGCATTTTGGCATCAATCCGACATGCATTATTAGAGATACTATTCATTTTGGCATTGATGAATGGTGCTACCACTCAGGGCGGATAATCAACTATGAGATTCACAAAATTTTGATATCTATGTCATATCTTTGGCATTGATGTCAAAGAGGGAGAGATATTGATGTGAAAAAGAAAACTTAAGGAGTTGTTTTTTAGAGGTATACAGATATATCATTCTAAGGGGGAGTTTATTGGTTGTCTTTCATTGGGGGAGACTTGTTTGCCATTTTTTTGTACTTAGATGTATTTCACATGTAGTGTTACCATCAATGCCAAAAGGGGAGATTGTTGGCAATATGGAAGGATTGATTATGTGTTGTATTGATGTTTTATCATTGATGTCAACACTACCTGTTATGGTTGGTTACCGACAGTCAGGTTTTGGTTACCAACAGAAGATCTAGTGTTATCGGCAAAAGAGATTATCTGTTGGACACTTCCGACATGTTTAGGTCATTGTAATACGTTTGGTTCTATGTGTTACATGCTTCTAGAGCATGTCTTGGTCAGTTGGTATTGACTTGGTGATCGGATGTTATCATACACTCTAGTAAACCCTTACCGGCATAGGTTTAAGGTTTTACCGATAGAAATTTTATTGAGAATCCTTGACATGATGCATAAGTGGTGTTGATGCGGTTTCTAGGATGCAAGAGATGATCTCTGATTGTGCTTCAACCAGGTGGAGACATCACTTTGGCATGATGGACTTAGAATAGGTCTCGTGCCTATCTAGGTTATTGACCGGTATCATGTTAACATGTTCTCTACATGTTACCGGGATGATTTATCATTTGGTTAATATTGTATGGATGTATGTAATGATCTTAATGTAATATCTTTTAGATGGCCAACCTAATTGGTTTAGGCCTTAGGGTTTGTATAAATCAATGTAAGATCTCATTGTAGATCATGGTAACGGACATGGCATGGGATGTAATGTCTGAATATTGTAATATCATTCAGGAAGAGGATTAGGTCGATCATTGAAAATTGAATTGGGTTTATGTAAGAGGTCAAAGGCCTCCGATATTGATCTTAATCGGGATTGAAATCAGACGTGGTAAATGTTATCTTTGGCAGTTAATTCTACTGGATTGTTGTCCAATTATCTGAGGTGGTTGTAACCTCTCTATAGTTTGTGAGACTCTTTTGTAATGAGCAGTGTGCTCTAGGCAGTGTTTCTTCTTGCATGTGCAGGCCCCTCATTGTATCACATACTTTTTGCAGAAGTATCATTTGACTGTGGGTAGGCTTCCCACCATGGTTTTTCCCTTTACCGAGTTTTCCACATAAAAATCATGGTGTTATGTGATATGGTTGCATTGTGTTGATTATCTGTTTCATTATTGAGTTGCATTGTTTACCGGTATCTGTTTCTACCGGTATTTAATGTTTATGTGCTCCAATTTAAGGTTGTAAAGTGGATTAATTGATATAATCTGTTAATAATCGAATAGAGGGAAGGAGAAATTCAAGGGACATAAGAGTATAAAGAACCAGAATGTTGAGGAAGAATCAAAACTAAGTGGAGTAAAGAACCGAAATAGAAAATACAGAGGAAAGGCATTGGAAGTACCGGTAGAGAATTTCCTGGAAAAGGTTTCAAGTGTGGAGAAAGCAAACATAGATTATATGAATGTAAAAAGGGAATGGAAAGAATTTGCGTGGAAAATGAGTAACCAGAAGGTGAAGGTACCAGATCTAATTGTGCATCGGAGCAAGGATAATCCCTTATGTTTAGATGAAAGGATACGGGATCTACTCAGAGGAAGAGTCTTTTTCAGACTATGTGCAAATCAGGTGGTAAGTGTTGCAAGGTTATTGTGGATACCAAGAGTACTGATGATTTAGTATCTGAGGAGATGGTTGTGAAGCTTGGATTCAAGAGGCTTGACCATCCTTGTCCTTATGAGGTAAGTTGGTTATTGGTTACAAGATGATCAAAAAATAGAGAAAAAAGGAATAGTGTTTGGTGAATTTCAATATTGGGCCTTTTAGGGATGAAGTTTTGTATGATGTTGTATCTATGAGTGATTGTCATGTCTTGTTGGGAAGACCTTGCAGTTTCATAGAGGAGCTATTTATGACTATAGAAGAAACCTAGTCACTATTGAGAAAGGTAGGAAAAAGTTCACATTGATTTCTTTGAAGGAAAATCAGGAGGTGAAGAATCTGAGTCCTAAGAAAAGTTGCAGTACTGAGAAACCAATTGTAGAGGTTATACCGGAAGGTTTACAGAAAGATCTGATAGAACCAGTTGCAGAGGTTATACCGGAGGGTGACATGAGTTTGCAGAAGGATCTGACAGATGAGCCTGATAGATAGATGGAACCAGATGACAACGAGCTTATGGTGAGAAACCAGATGAAGTCTTGTGGCAGAAACAAATTAGAGTTGCAGAAGAGAGAGAGAGCAGTAAACAAAGACCATGTGTAGATCTGAAGCAAAGGAAGAGAAACAAAGAGAGTCAAGAGTTAGAGAAGCCGGTTGAGGCACCGGAGGAGCTAAAGCAGAGGTTGACAGATAAAGAAGATGTTTGGATAAGAAATGAGCATGGGGTCTTTATCTCAAATCCTTTTAGATGTTCATGATTTGCCTCTCATGGAACATCTTTTCCTACCTAGGGTGTTTGATGCAAGAGCATCCCTGGTCGATGAGCAATCTTGCATCAACTAAAAATATTTCTTTTCAATTTTGTTCTTGTCTAGCTCATTGTACAGTTTTCTATGTTCTTACTGATTGGTACCGGCAGTTGCTTGATTTTCATTGCAAATCCTATTTTTCAATTTCCAAGTTGGTTCATGTGCTTAATTCTAGATTTTCAGTTCATTTGGGTTCTTTTCCGGTCAGTTATTGCTCTCGATTGAGTGTTTCTGGGTTCCGTGACAGTTCTTGTGCTTATCGGTTGTTTTCCTTCATTATCAAGGTGATTCTTGGTGTGTGGATCTATTTTGGGTTGTGTCTGATGTTCTTTGGCATTTGACTAACCTTCTTGTTGAACCGCACTTCTTGGTTGTTCTTTTCCAAAAATATTTCTTGAATTCTTAGGACTGACCTAGCTACACATTTCATTTTCCTGCATTGGTAAATGTAATCTTATGGGACCGACCTGGATATGTTCCGGTGGGTATATATATGATATTATGTAATAATTTGTAGGGGTAGAGGAATTAGAATTGAGAATAAGGATTTAGATTCGCATTTGGTGATCTGATTGATTCTTAGAGTCCCAATTGGATTGTATATGGCCGATAGCTTGCATGTAACTGGTTAACTACCGAATGTTCTAAGATGATTATATGATGATAACCGGTTGGTTGCCAAAAGTTATAAGGCAATAATATGATCTGTTTCTGTAATCTTGTTATGTTTTTTGGTTGCTTTCATTTTGTTACTCTTGCTGCATAAGCTGGTTGATTCTCTTTGAGGGTTTTACTGATTTTGGTTGCATCATCTACTTTGCATGGATCCTCTATCCTCCATATAATCTCCATTCAAACCAGCCTCGAGTGGGATTTTAATAGATGACCTAGTACCAACATTAGGCACGCAAGCACTGTTGCACTCAACCCCTTGTTATTATATTTTCTTGCTAGTATAATAGGGATAATTTTAAGAAACCCCAAAGAAAGATATATATGTTTTCATATTGATGCATGCTATGAATCTATGTTGTAATATGTTATTATATGTGGTCATGTGTGTAATTTTATCATGTGCATATTATAGATTCATAGTGTTTTAGATCTATGAGTTGCATATTTAAGATAGTCCAACATTTTGAATATGGAGCTTTTGGTTACAAATATATGGGTGTTTTAGATGCATTAATAAATTCATATAAAAATATATAGATATTTTAGCTTTCTGTGTTAACCAAAATCCATGGTTTTGTAGACTTGTGAATAGACTATAGTTCAAGACTTTCTAAATTGTGATATTTTTATATTGACATACATGGTTTGAGGAGGTTGGTTACACCTTTCTTAGTGCATGACTATTGTGGTCCTTGTTGAGTTCCTAATTTTTTTTGCTCCATGTTGTGGATTTGTAGTATTATGGATTTGGGTTTTAGATTTAATGTTGATGTCATGGAACTATCTACATATTGTATATGTTATTATTGATGTAGATTTGAGTTTGTTTATGTTTTATTATAATTCATAAGTGGGTCCATGTTTTTTCTCTAAGACCTATCATGTCTAGAGCTTTTTATGCTTGTCTATACCCATCCTTATGTAAATATCGCAAATGTGATTTTTTGATGTTGAAACATTGTAATGCTAATGATCGCATATGTGTAGTAGGTTTATGTTGTATGGTGACATTTTTTAGGTGTTGCATAAAGCATATATATGGATCTAGGGTGGATTGAGTCTCATTTTGAGTTGAACTGAAATTGGATGTAGATTCACCAAGGGAAATCTAAATTTTCTTGATTATTGCAACAGAGTTGTATTGAATGATTTTTGTTGCAACAAATGCCTAGGGTTGAAGGTTGAGGAAAGTTGTCAAAGCTATCTAATCTAGTTGTTAATGTTGGATTGTTGGATTTATGTTGGAACTCAAATGAGCTACAAATTTTGGAATAAGGCTTGTTGCAAAAATATCATAAAGCTCGACTTTGAGAATATGACATAGAATGAAGAATATTTTTAATAATGAATTGTAAATTTGTGTGGAGAGTAGAGGACTTAGTGAATGGTGTACTATTGTAAGAATGATTAGAGCATTGTAAGTATTTAGTTGACCAAACAAAGGTATACTATCTATATATTGTAGCTTGAATTTCATTAAAAATATGTTGTCTTTTCCTCAAGATCAAGTGTTGATGTTTTCATTATGTAAGTGTTGTGTTAATTTTATATTATTTTATTGAGTGGAATATGCATGGTTCATCTTGCAAATATCTCAATCCTCTTGATGGAGTTATTATTTTTGAAAGGGTGGTGCCATATAAGGTTAAAGTTTAGCCCCATGAGACACAATGCCAACCAAAATAAGTTTGAGAACACAAAATAAATGCCAAACTTAACTCTCTCTCACACACACACACACATAATGAATGTTGAAGTTAACTTTCAACCCCACACACATAGTAACTATCAAAGTTAACTTTCAAACCCACAAACATAGTGAAGGAGAGTTTATAAAATTGTAAATATTATAAGTAAACAACATTGAAGTTTAGAAATATCCATTTACATATACTTCACACATTGTAAATGTCAAAGTATTTTGTACACACGTGTGTGAAAAGACAAAGTAAATGTCAAAATTCATTCACACACACAAAAGAAATGTCACTATTTATTCACACACATATAAAAATATGACGAGTTTTAACTTTTAAACCCATCTACACACAATGAAATTCAAAGTTCATTCAAAAGCACACTTCGCACAAGATTCACATAGAAGTATTTTGTGCATACACATAGCGAATGCAAAAGTTTTTTTTAAACCCACATTGCCAAAGTTAGTTTACAAACACATGAACGCACATGTAGAGAATACCAAAACTTTATTCACACACACACACAAAGTAAATAACAAAGTTCATTAACACACATATTAAATATCAAAGCTAAGTTTCAAATACACCCGCACATGTAAAGTGAAAGTAAATGCTCATTCAAACACATAGCTATATACACTTAACATAAATTGAATGTCAAAGTATCTTTTTACACACATAATGAATGTCGTATTTTCTTACACACATAATGAATGTCAAAGTTCACTCACACATGAACATGCATTCACATACACACATACATACATGGAGTGAATATCAAAGTGTTTATTCTAACACATGTGCACACTTAATGAATGCCAAAGTTAACTTTCAAACCCATGTACACTTACAATGAAAGCTAAAATTCATTAAAAAATACACACATGTACACACACATATACATAGAGTGACTATCAAAGTGTTGATTCAAACATGTATGTGCACACTTAATGAATGCCAAAGTTAACTTTCGAATGATGAAAGTACTAAAAATCTAGTGTAAGAGCAAAATTAAAATCTGTTTGGCATTGATAAGAATGATAATTGATATAATCTTATTTTCACACACACAATAGGAATCCCATAGTTTGTTCACACATATATACAAACATGGCGAATTTTAACTTTCAAACCCACCTACACACAGTTTCATTAAAAAACACACTTGCACACACTTCACACAAAATCTACATCGGAGTATTTTGTGCATACACATAGCAAATACAAAAGTTTATTTAAACCCACATTGCCCAACTTAATTTACAAACACATGCATACACATTCACACACACACAAAGTGAATTACAAAGTTCAATAACACGCATGCACACATAGTGAATGTCAAAGCTAGCTTTCAAATAAAACCACACATGTAAAGTTAAAGTATCTTTTTACACATATGTATCTTTATACACTTAACACAACCTGAATGCCAAAGTATCTTTTTACACACATAATGAATGTCAAAGTTCACTCACACATGTAGACAAACATTCATAAACACACACATATACATAGAGTGATTATCAAAGTGTTCATTCTAACACATATGTGCACACTTAATGAATGCCAAAGTTAAATTTCAAACCCATGTACACTTACAATGAAAGCTAAAGGTCATTCAAAAACACACACATATACATAGAGTGACTATCAAAGTGTTCATTCAAACACATATGTGCGCACTTACGGAATGCCAAAGTTAACTTTCAAAGGATGAAAGTACTAAATGTTAGAGTATTCGGGTATTTACTTGATTAATTAAATAATATTTATTTAATTATTTAAGTTCCCTTTATCTCTTTTACACTTAAGCTAACTTTAGGTGCATAATAATTAATTCTTTTATTAATTATTATGTGCAAACCTAGGTTTCTTTTTTTAGGGTTTCTTGACCTATTAGAGGTTGGATTCTTTTCATTGTATTGTAAGGATTATCACATTACACATTTTGTGAATATTAAGCTCTCATCTTTTTTAGCATATTTTTTGTGTATTTGTTTTATCTGTTATTTGATTCCTTGCTTCTCCTAGTAACATGTTTTTCAGCTTGCAGAGATCATTTGGGCTCCTATGGTGTTGTGTTTCTCAACTCTCACATTGTATCACAGCTTCAGATCTGCAGCTATTTGTTCTTGTTTTGAGAATTTTTGCATTGGAAGCAGATCTAGGGTTTTAGGAATTTTTTTTGTACTTAGGGATAGGCCTTTTTTCTGAGCACTTTGGGCCTAAAAGGACCTCACCATCGTGCTCAGAAGGCCCAAAAACCCCTATAGTCATATAAAACTTGACCATTTTTTGCTCCTGAGCTTCTGGGAGTATTTTTTTCTCCAGTACCAGGTTGTATGACTCTGGCACACAGTTCAAGAAAAAAATTCAAAAAAATATTTTTTTTCCTTTTTACGGCATGCAGGCCGATCTTTTTGATTTTTTGAAAAAAAATAATAAAAAAATCAAAAATCAAAAAGTGATTGTAAAAGGCGAAAAAAAAGAGAGGTTTTTGGCAAAAATAAAAATAAAAAAACTTGTTTTGGGGGGTTCCCCATGGTACGCAAGGCACCGTGGGGCCCCCTGCAGGCCCCCGCCATCGCTGACAAAGTAGGCCCCATTGGCCTCCTCTGGCCCTCGCCTTCTCGGCAGCCCTGCTTCCCGACCCTCACCTGCGGCCCTGCTTCCCGGCCCCCGCCTGCGGCCCCTTCTAGCGCCACCACCACCGCCACACCCCTACAACCCCACCGACCCTTCTTCCCAGCCCCCGCCTGCAGCCCCTTCCAGCGCCGCCACCGCCACCACACCCCTGCAGCCCCACCGACCCTTCTTCCCAGCCCTCGCCTACGGCCCCTTCCAGCGCCACCACCGTCGCCGTACCCCTGTCGGCCTCCCCGCCGCAGCGCCTTCCCGGTCCCCACTGCCGCAACAACCCCACCCGCCGCAGGGCCCTGCTCGTCGGCTCGTCTGTCGGTCATCACCTCTCTGCGACGCCGCAATGCCCTCCGGCCCCTGTTGGCCCTGCCGCCTCTCTGCACTGCCGAAAGCAGCCCGGCTACCGCTCCACCACTGCCCGGCCACCAGTGTACCACTTGCCAGCCATTGGAGCGCCGCCCACTGGCCACCTCTGCCAGGCTCCTACCACCGGACCTCCTCCCTCTTGTCTTTTTAAGGGGGGGTTCATTTTTTGGCCATATCTTGGGCATACAGAGTCATTTTTTCGAAAACGAATAAGCATCGGAAAGATGGTTCCGAGTCTGACCTCGTGATGTTGGAATTTTTTTCCAATTTTTCTGTTTGTCTATGTTTTTTTTCCTGTCAAAGTGGGGTCTCTTTTTTGCACTCCAGGATCCATAGAATGAGCATCTGAACTTCGTTTTTTGAAAACTTTATATCATTAGAAAGCTTGTCCTTTGTACTTTCCAGCCATATGATTTTTCTTTCTAGATTCTGCTCCAAGAATATTTTCCTCAATTTTTTGTTTTTTCATGACTCTATGGATATCTTGGTTTTTTCAAGTCTTGGGATTTCTTCTCTGAGTAGGATGTCTCTATTTTGGTTCTCCTTTCTATTTCCAGTCTTCTAGTCATTGTAGCTTCTTTTATGCAAATGCACTGAGATAAAATGCCATCATGCATTGTTTACTTGGGATCTTGCACATCTTGTGTCTTATTGTACATGCACTACTTTTAAAGTTCCATGAGGGGGTTTATGTTTGCCTTGTTTGTCATCCACCTTTGTCAAGTGAGTGTTCCTTCCACGACATTCACTGTCACAACCCTCCTTTATCACTTTTTGATTTGATACAATTCTATTATATTTTTGGTTGAGCTATTGAAAATAATTGAATGAATATTATAAAAGAATAAATAACGGACCCACATACACACTTGGAGAATATAATTCAAAAGGCATTATTTATTTTTATTTTTATTCCCAATTATGGCACATGTTGTAGGAGAAATTAGAAGCTTCTAGAGGGATCTTCGATACCTTGCATGTAACTCCCCCACTATGATATTAATCAATTTTGCATGGGTCCAATATTGGAAAAGAATTTCATTCTTAATTAATTTCTCTTGATAGTGGAATTAAGGAATTTTTCCTATATATTGTATGCAAGTTTTCAAAAAAGGGAGTTGGTGATTCTTTGAAGAAAGTTTTCTCAAATAGTTTGTTTTTAGTAGTCATATTTTAATTTTTTTGGAGAATAGTTAAGTTTGTTTTGAACAATTTTTCTAAGCTTGCAAAGAAGGATCAAGGAAGGTTAGGCTTGAAGATTTAGAGAGGATTCAACAATCAAAAGGCTTCTCCAGGTTCCCTCTCTTTTTGTATTTGATATTTCTTTATGTAAATTTTTATATTTCAAAGGAAATATCTCCTCCTAGATTCTTTAGTTGAATATTGTTTTCTAAAAGAAATCATTTCTTAATTATTAGATAGAAAGGAAATCTATTTTTCACTAAAGAAATGCGTTGATAAAAAGAAAATTCTTTTCTTTTAAAAAATACAATTGCATATTTCTCTTTCATTGTTAATCTATTATTTAATCTATTTAAAAGAAAGAAATCAGATTCTGCTTTTTTTGGTTTTTTTTAAATGTAGAGAAGATCTTGAATAAAAAAAAAAGAGGAAAATAAATCATGTTTTTCCAATACCTCTATTTTTGTTTTTGAAAAACTTAAATTATTTTATCTCTGAAAATAATCATTTTCTTTCTATGCTTATAATCATTTGTATTAAGAAATATCGCTATGTGATATAATATTTCAAGTAGGAATTCTTCTCAGATTATTTGTATAAAATCCTTGTGGAAATATTATCTTGTTAATTATTTATTTTCAGAAAACTCTCTCTATGAGTATCAATTTCCTGGAAATCTCATCAAAAATGTTATTATCTCAATATAAGACAGAATTGTTGAATATGATCTCTATGAAATCAAAATTTATACATCTCTGAGGAGATTTAGCTCTCTATTGTATTGTTGCCTCGAATTCAAGCGCAGTGTATTCTCTGGGCTCCTGTGAGATCATTTGAATTGAATTTCCTCTATTATCTTCCATGCCTGTGAATAGATTCTTATTTTTTATATATATAATAACATTGTTATATATATACATACTCCTCTTAGATTATTAAATAAACTGGATATATATAAAAATTAATACACAGTGATTCAAAGAAAAATATATTTTTTTCTGCATGAAATATCGGTCAATGCAGGGGGGCGGGCAGAGTTATTGCACCGTCAGGGAGTGGTACCCCCCACTACCCTTGCGGTCACTGTTACGGCAGTGGCCGCAGAGAGAGTGGAGGGGACCACGGTTGTCCCCTCACCACTACGGGCCTATACCCGTAGGTCCGCAGTGGTGATGGGACCCGTGGCCCCACTCCCACTTGGTTTTAAAAACCACTACAAAATTTAATTAATGGCAATTGGATTTGTTAATTTCTTTTTATAATTTTAATCTTAGTTTAATAAAATTAAACTTAGGTAAATTCATAATTAAATTATCTTTAGTAAATTTACAATTAATTTATCTTTAGTAAATTTTATAATTGTAAATTGAATTATATCAAATCTTATAATTAGAATTATTCAATCTATTTAAGAGCCATTAGGGCACTTAGTTGGCATTTTAACAATTAATTCATATTAATACGATTCAAACTAATTGCTATTTTTTGGGACCAATGACTCTATAAGTGATTATTCTCATGGTAGAAATAAAACATTGCTTAACCTTGCATGTAACCTACACTATTCTTGCATCATGCGAATTAGTTTATATTATTTACATTTATTGATGACAAATTTACATTTTCATCTTCTTGCAAGTTACACGTTTAATTATTAATATGCGAGTTTCATAATTGTCATTATTATGCAAGTTACATTTCAAGTCTTGAATATTAAATAATTTAGTTATGGTTTTTATTTCACGTAGTTCATCAAGTAGTTATTTCAATTAATCAAGCTTTGCAATGTCTAATTATGCACGTTCAATTCATAATTATTTTCAAGCATGATGTTTTTCATAGTTTCTTAGTTAAGAAAACTAAATAAAGGAAGTCGGAAAACCAAAACCTAGCAGCGTACGGTATTTATGGTGCCTCTAGGTCACGCTTACGGGTAATGTTGTCGTGTTGAACTACTGTACTTAACGCCTAATAAAGTTGCATCAACGACGTATGTGGCATCGTCCCTATAAATCGTCGGGGAGTAATAAGGGACACTTGGAAGTTAAAATCCAAGGGGTGGGTAATCCCCCTTGGATCGATAATCTAATAAGATAATCCTTAAATGATTTTATATCCGCTGAGTTAAACCATAGTAAACCCCCTTTAGGGTTGATTGAGTGAAATGCTTTTATGAAATTGAATTAATCTTGAAGAGATGTTGACGATTGACAATTGGGTCAAGGGTGATGCTTATGATAGGTATTAGGATCTAATAGTTTTAGGCCACAAGCAATAGGCCATCTTGAGCCTTTTCTTAAGTGCTACCACCATGGGTAGCAATCGCAGAGAAACTATCTGGGACATTGACCCTAGAAAGGGTTGCGTACCCACTAATTAGTTTACATCAAACCATAGAGTAGAAAACAAAACTACATACTTTACGCCTTGATCCCATGCTGAAACGGGTATGTAGGCAGTCTAGGGACGGAGTTGTCCCTAGTACTCAGGTGTTCGTAGATGGGGTCTAGGTTTGGTAAGAAGAAGGATTGAGTAGAATCCTAATTTAAAGATAAGTATAATAAAAAGGAAAAAGTAATTCAATGCATACTCGGAAGGAATCCCGTATGGATTTGCTTGACTTCCTGAGGCTTTAAGCCAAATTCCGAGGCGGAATTCAAGCTTGTATTATGTTATTTTGATTTCTCCTAAGGACGACGACCTCAGTGCACTCCTATTAGAAGAGTGTAGTACTTAGTGAGTGACTCAAGACCCGAATGGTCCCGATGTGTCTAAGTCTCTGGCCAAAGCACCTCCTATCCCAATTGGATAGATGCCTACCCCGTATGGGTAGATGCCTACCCTGTATTGGATAGATGAAACCTCCTACTCCGTATGGATAGATGCCTAACCTGTATGGTTAGATGCTCATCCCGAATGGATGAATTCCTAATCCTAATGGATGGATGCCCAGAGTATCCGATTGAATCAAACACAAATGATTAAAGTAAACAAAAAAAAAAAAGTGGTCAAATTTTGTTGGCTTAAGTAAAGTAGGTTATTACATGTGGTATCATTGCAAAGGTTTAAATATAGGCCTTGTGCTCACTTCAACTTACACAACTAAGAGAATGTTTTGCAATGGCAGAGATTAAATTATAAAATCTTAAATCAAGAACTAACTACATAATTTAATTTTCAGGTAAACCCTTGAATGGCTAGAGGAAGAGGGAGAGGAAGAGGAAGAGGAAGGGGTAATGGAAGACGTACTACCACTAGGAGACAAAGGGAAGCTAACCATGAGGAAAATCATGAAGAAAATCATGAAGAAAACCATGATGAAGACCAAGAAGGAAATCAGCTTAACCAAGGGAATAACGAAGATGGGGTCGAGGCTATAATCAACCTTCTAACCGAACAAAGGGATAAAATCAACTTCCTGGAGCAATCAATGCAGGACCTTAGGGAAAGGGAGAATGACATTGATAATCGAAGTGGAACTGAAAATGGAAACCCTGGTAGCAATCAGGGGAATATATATATATATATATATATATATATATATATATATATTTGTAATATTAAACTTATGCAAAAATTAATACATATAAATTAATACACATCGATTCGAAGAAAACAATATATTTTTTTGCATGAAATATTGGTCAATGTAGGGGGGCGGGCGAAGTTATTGCACCGTCGGGGAGTGGTACCCCCCACTACCCCTGCGGTCACTGTTACGGCAGTGGTCGCAGAGGGAGTGGAGGGGACCACGACTGTCCCCTCACCACTGTGGGCCTATACCCGCAGGTCTGCAGTGGTGATGGGACCCGTGGCCCCACTCCCACTTGGTTTTAAAAACCACTACAAAATTTAAGTAATGGCAATTGGATTTGTTAATTTCTTTTTTTATTTTAATCTTAGTTTAAGAAAATTAAACTTAGGTAAATTCATAATTAAATTATCTTTAGTAAATTTACAATTAATTTATCTTTAGTAAATTTTATAATTTTAAATTAAATTATATCAAATCTTATAATTAGAATTATTCAATCTATTTAAGATCCATTGGGGCACTTAGTTAGCATTTTAGCAATTAATTCATATTAATATGATTCAAACTAATTGCTATTTTTTGGGACCTGTGACTCTATAAATGATTATTCTCATTGTAGAAATAAAACATTGCTTAAAGTTGCATGTAACCTACACTATTCTTGTATCATGTGAATTACTTTACATTATTTATATTTATTGATGACAAAGTTACATTTTCTTCATCTTCTTGCAAGTTACACGTTTAATTATTAATATGCGAGTTTCATAATTGTTATTATTATGCAAGTTACATTTCAAGTCTTGAATATTAAATAATTTAGTTATGGTTTTTATTCCACGTGGTTCATCAAGTAGTTATTTCAATTAATTAAGCTTTGCAATGTCTAATTATGCACGTTCAATTCATAATTGTTTTCAAGCGTGATGTTTTTCATAGCTTCTTAGTTAAGAAAACTAAATAAAGGAAGTCGAAAAACCAAAACTTAGCAGCATTCGGTATTTACGGTGCCTCTGGGTCACGCTTACGGGTAATGTCGTCGTGTTGAACTACTGCACTTAACGCCTAATAAAGTTGCATCAACGACGTATGTGGCATCGTCCCTATAAATTGTCGGGGAGTAATAAGGGACACTTGGAAGTTAAAATCCAAGGGGCGGGTAATCCCCCTTGGATCGATAATCTAATAAGATAATCCTTAAATAATTTTACATCCACTGAGTTAAACCATAGTAAACCCCCTTTAGGGTTGATTGAGTGAAATGTTTTTTTGAAATTGATTTAATCTTGAAGAGATGTTGACGATTGACAATTGGGTCAAGGGTGATGCTTATGATAGGTATTAGGATCTAATTGTTTTAGGCCACAAGCAATAGGCCATCTTGAGCCTTTACTTAAGTGCTACCACCGTGGGTAGCAACCACAGAGAAACTGTATAGGGCATTGACCCTAGAAAGGGTTGCGTACCCACTACTCAGTTTACATCAAACCATAGAGTAGAAAACAGAACTACATACTTTACGCTTTGATCCCGTGCCGAAATGGGCATGTAGGCAGTCTAGGGACGGAGTTGTCCCTAGTACTCAGGCGTTCGTGGATGGGGTCTAGGTTTGGTAAGAAGAAGGATTGAGTAGAATCCTAATTTGAAAGATAAGTATAATAAAAAGGAAAAAGTAATTCAATGCATATTCGGAAGGAATCCCGTATGGATTCGCTTGACTTCCCGAGGCTTTAAACCAAATTTCGAGGCGGAATTCAAGCTTGTATTATGTTATTTTGATTTCTCCTAAGGACGGCGACTTCGGTGCACTCCTATTAGAATAGTGTAGTACTTAGTGAGTGACTCAGGACCTGAATGGTCCCGATGAGTCTAAGTCTCTGGCCAAAGCACCTCCTATCCCAATTGGATAGATGCCTACCCCATATGGGTAGATGCCTATCCCGTATTGGATAGATGAGACCTCTTGCTCCGTATGGACAGATGCCTAACTCGTATGGTTAGATGCTCATCCCGGATGGATGAATGCCTAATCCTAATGGATGGATGCCTAGAGTATGCGATTGAATCAAACACATATGATTAAAGTAAACAAAAAAAAATGGTCAAATTTTGTTGGGTTAAGTAAAGTAGGTTATTACATTCGTCTCATGTTGAGTTTCAAGTGAGTGTTCCTTCCACGACACTATGTACTGTCTCTGCACCTTCGATGTTCCTGGTTCTTCGTCATGCAGTTCCTGTTGGTTGTTCTTTTCAATGTACCTGTCTCTCCCTTTTCAGAATTATGGGGAGGTTTGTCCTGTTGGTTCTAATGCTTCCGTGGTTCGATTGATCAGCTCTTCAGGCTTTGGTTTCTCATGCCATCTGTATATTCAAGTTTAGTTGTTTGTCTTTGTTTGCCTTCTGATTTGAGTAATGCCATTTGAGGGCACTCATACAAATTACAATCTTCTCTACCTGGTCATGTTCTATTTCAGTGGAGGCTTTTTTCAGTCCTTCTTCTTGCTTTTTCCATCTCTATTTGGAGTAGAGCTTTGTTCCCACATGGTTTTATCTATTTCTTTGGTTCATAGAGATTTGGTTGTATTTGGGTACCTGATCTGGCCTTGTTGTCGGGACCCATCTTTCTTGCTTTCAGTAGTTGTTCTAGGTTTTAGCTTCTCCCTAAGTCTAGCTTAAGGGGGGGTGTTAGAGTATTCGGGCATTTACTTGATTAATTAAATAATATTTATTTAATTATTTAAGTTCCCTTTATCTCTTTTACACTTAAGCTAACTTTAGGTGCATGATAATTAATTCTTTTATTAATTATTATGTGCAAACCTAAGTTTTCTTTTTTTATGGTTTCTTGACCTATTAGAGGTTGGATTATTTTCATTGTATTGACCTCTCATCTCTGAGCATATTTTCTGTGTATTTTTTTTATCTGTTATTTGCTTCCTTGCTTCTCCTTGTAACAAGTTTTTCAGCTTGCAGAGATCATTTGGGCTCTTGTGGTGTTGTGTTTCTCAACTCTCGCATTAAAAATCTAGTGCAAGAGCAAAATTAAAATCTTCTTGACATTGATAGGAATGATAATTGATATATTCTCATTTTCACACACACAAAAGGAATTCCATAGTTTGTTCACACACATATACAAACATGGCGAATTTAAACTTTCAAACCCACCTACACACAGTTTCATTAAAAAGCACACTTGCACAAACTTCACACAAGATTTACATCAAAGTATTTTGTGCATACACATAGCGAGTTCATTTAAACCCACATTGCCCATGTTATAGCCAAAGTATCTTTTTACACACATAATGAATGTCAAAGCTCACTCACACATGTAGACAGGCATGCACAAACACACACATATACATAGGGTGACTATAAAAGTGTTCATTCAAACATGTGCACACTTAATGAATGTCAAAGTTAACTTTCAAACCCATGTACACACATGCGCGCGCACACACACGCACACACACACACACAGTGTTCCTTTAAACACATATGTGCACACTTAATGAATGCCAAAGTTAACTTGCAAAGGAGAAAAATTAAAATCTACTTGGCATTGGTAGGAATGTGCCATAGTTTATTCACACACATATACAAGCATTACAAGTTTTAACTTTTAAACCCACCTACACACAGTTTCATTCAAAAAAACAAATACACTTCACACGAAATGTACATCAAAGTATTTTATGCATATGCATAGCGAATGCAAAAGTTCATTTAAACCCACATTTTGAATGTTAATATACAAACACATGCATACGCATTAACACACACACAAAGTGAATGGCAAAGTTCATTAACACACATGCACACATAGTGAACGTCAAAGTTAAACTTTCAAATAATGTAAAACTGAAAGGGAACATTTGTTCAAACACATAGATATATACAATTAACAAAAATTGAATGTCAAAGTATCTTTTTACACACATAATGAATGTCAAAGTATCTTTTTACACAATGAATGCCAAAGTTAACTCTTAAACCCATTAACACTTATAGTGAAAGCTAAAGTTAATTCAAAAATACACACAGACACAAACATATATACATAGAGTGACTAGCAAAGTGTTCATTCAAACACATATGTGCATACTTAATGAATGTCAAAGTTAAGTTTCAAAGGATGAAAGTACTAAAAATCTAGTGCAAGAGCAAAATTAAAATCCGCTTGGCATTGATAGGAATGATAATTGAGATAATCTTACTTTCATACACAAAAGGAATGCCATAGTTTATTCACACACATACACAAACATGGAAATTTTTAACTTTTAAACCCACCTACACATAGTGAAATTCAAAGTTCATTCAAAAACACGTTTCACACAAATTCTACATCGAAGCATTTTGTGCATACACATGGTGAATACAAAAGTTCATTTAAACCGACATTGCCAAAGTTAATTTACAAAAAAACATGCATGCACATGTAGAGAATGTCGAATCTTTATTGAAACACATGCACACAAAGTGAATGACAAAGTTCATTAACACACATGCACACATAGTAAATGTCAAAGCTAAGTTTCAAATACACCCAAACACGTAGTGAAAGCGAGAGTTCATTCAAACATAGATATATACAAAACTCAAATAGAATGTCATAGTATCTTTTTATGCACATGATGAATGTCAAAGTATTTTTTTTCAAACATAATGAATGTCAAAGTTCACACACATATGCAAACAACCATGCACATACACACACATATACATAAAGTGACTATTGAAGTGTTTATTCAAACACGTGCACACTTAATGAATGTCAAAGTTAACTTTCAAACCCATGTGCACTTACAATGAAAGCTAACGTTAATTGCACACTTAAGATGTCAAAGTTAAGTTTCAAACGATGAAAGTACTAAAAATCTAGTGCAAGAGAAAAATTAAAATGTGCTTAGCATTGATAGGAATGGTAATTGAGATAATCTTACTTTCACGTGCACTAAAGGAATGCCACGGTTTATTCACACACATATACAAACATGATGAGTTTTAGCTTTCAAACCTACCTACACACAATGAAATTCAAAGTTCATTTAAATACGCACTTCACATAAAATATACATCGAAGTATTTTATGCATGCTCATTGCAAATGCAAGAGTTCATTTAAACCTACATTGCCAAAATTAATTTACAAACACATGCATACACATTTAGAGAAAGCCAAAACTTTATTCACACACATACACACAAAGTGAATGACAAAGTTCATTTACACACATGCACACATAGTGAATGTCAAAAACTAACTTTCAAATACACCCACACATGTAAAGTGAAAGTAAATGTTCAATCAAACACATAGATATATATACACTTAATACAAACTGAATATCAAAGTATCTTTTTACACACTTAATAAATGTCAAAGTACTTTTTTACACACATAATGAAGTCAAAGTTAACTTTCAAACCCATGTACACTTACAATGAAAGATAAAGTTCATTCAAAACACACACACATATACATAGAGTGACTATTGAAGTGTTCATTCAAACACATGTGTACACTTAATGAATGTCGAAGTTAAGCTTCAACAGATGAAAGTACTAAAAATCTAGTGCAAAAACAAATTTTAAATTTGCTTGCAATTCATAGGAATGATAATTGAGATAATCTTGCTTTCACACACACAAAAGGAATGACATATATTATTCACTCACATATACAAACATGGCAAGTTTTAACTTCAAACCGACCTACACACAAATAAATTCAAGTTTCATTCAAAAACACACTTACACACACTTCATACAAAATGTACATCGAAGTATTTTGTGCATACAAATAGCGAATGCAAAAATTTATTTAAACCCACATTGTCAAAGTTAATTTTCAAACAAATGCATGCACATGTAGAGAATGCCAAAACTTTATTCACACACACACAAAGTTAATGACAGTTTATTAACACACATGCACACAGTGTGAATATCAAAGTTATATTTCAAATACACCCACACATGTAAAGTGAAAGTGAATGTCCATTCAAACACTCAAATATGTACATTTAAACCCAAATTGAATGTCAAGTATCTTTTTACATACATAATGAATGTCAAAGTATTTATTTTCAGTCATAATGAATACAATAAAAGTTCACTCACACATGTAGAAAGGCATGCACATACACACACATATACATAGTGTGACTATCAAAGTGTTCATTCAAACACATATGTCCACACTTAATGAATATCATTGTTAACTTTCAAACCAATGTACACATACAATAAAAGTTGAAGTTCATTCAAACACATATGCACATACACGCGCACGCACACACACACACACACACACACACACACACACACACACACACACACACACACACACACACACACACACACATACATAGAGTGACTATCAAAGTTTTCATTCAAACACATGTGCACACTTAATGAATGTCAAAGTTAAGTTTCAAAGGATGAAAGTAATTAAATCTAGTGCAAGAGAAAAATTAAAATCCACTTGGCATTAAAAAGGAATGATAATTAAGATAATATTACTTTCTCACACACAAAAGGAATGCCATATTTTAAAATCCGCCTACAGACAATGAAATTCAAAGTTCATTCAAAAACACACTTACACATACTTCACACAAAATGTGCATCAACGTATTTTGTGCATACACATAGCAAATGCAAAAGTCCATTTAAACCAAAATTGCCTTGAAGTTACATAGGCATGCACATGTAGAGAATGCCAAAATTTTATTCACATACATGCACACAAAGTGAATGACAAAGTTCATTAACACACATGCATGCATAGTGAATATCAAAGCTAACTTTCAAACACACCAACACATGCAAAGTTAAAAAATGTTCATTCAAACACATAGATATATACACTTGACACAAATTGAATGTCAAAATATCCTTTTACACAAATAAATGAATGTCAAAATATTTCTTCACACATAATGAATGTCAAAGTTCACTCACACATGCAAACAAGCATGCACATATACACGCATATATATAGAGTGACTATCAAAGTGTTCATTCAAACACATATGTGCACACTTAATGAATGTACACTTACAATGAAAGCTAAAGTCCATTCAAAGACATGCACACACATATACATAAAGTGACTATCAAAGTGTTTATTTAAACACATATGTGCACACTTAATGAATGTCAAAGTTAACTTTCAAAGGATGAAAGTACTAAAAATATAGAGCAAGAGTAAAATTGAAATATGTTTGGCATTGATTGGAATGATAATTGAGATAATCTTTACTTTCATCAAATAATATGCAAGTTCTTTGAATATTATACTTAAACAAGATGCAAAGATTAATTGAAATAACCATGCTAAAGGGGGTCAAACAATTAATAAATGAAAAGTCAATTATTTATAACTTATAACATACCTTAGAAAAAAAGTATTAAGTCAAACTAAAAAAAACTAAACATGAGAAATAAATCAGAACATAGAATATAAACGTAGAGCAGCAATACAAAGAAAAGATACAAATAAAAAATCATAACTCTCCAACAAAATAAAATTAAGGGGCATAGCATTGCCAAATAAAAATAGAATGACGAAAGATAAAAAATAAAAAATTATAAACATAGATTGATGGGCAAAGAAAAAAAATCATATAGAAAGAAAAGAAATTCCAAACATTCATTGGAGTGATTGAAGTGAATTTGATTTCGATTATCCATTCACTGCAACAACATCAACATCAACCATGTTCTATTATCAGTAATCATAGCAGTAGTATAACAACAAAATTAATCATGATAGCATTGACCATAGCATAACAACAATAAATATATCATGATGCAAATTCATAGCTAATTATATATGCTCTATACTAGTAACACAAACAACAATAATTTGAATTTCTGAATTTATTTTTCAACTTTAACTTAAAGACTCAAACTTCAAAATTTTCATTATGGTATTAGAGTTAGTTATTATTTTCAGTTGCAAAAGAGATTAAAGGTGCATTGACCATGGTTGGGTACAATGTGATATTGTGTGAGAAATGTAGGCAAACAATTTCTTGGAATTTGATTTGTGTGCAGATGTCTAGGCATACCTCACCATTCTCAAGAAATGGCCTTCGAACTCTCTTTCCCCTACCATCCCCAAAATGCTAAGTATCATTTTTACTACTGGATTACTCTTTATTTTTCTATTTGGCATGGCCTTATTCTCTCTATTTAGTTGTCACTCACATTTTAATCCTATAAAATTTAATCTCATCAAGATGAGAAGAAATAGATGGCAAGACACATACAATAGCTCTTTTCTAGATGCATAGAAAGAACAACCGTTGTATACAATATATCATTTTCTCTTTTCAAAATACCTCAACAAAAAATTAGATGAAAATTGCATCGAACTAATATGGTAAGTTGGGACCAATTATTTCACACTAAAGAAAAGATGAAGAGGTGATTCAATTTTTTTTTATTGATAAACGACAGAGCCAGAGAAGTTTGTATTAAAAGTTAATAATTCGATTACATAAAAGATATCAAAGTCCTTAGAGCATTCAAACAAGAAAAATGGCAGATTCTCCAAATAAACCATATTCATCCCACAACAAAAAACGGGAATGATCTTTAGGATTATGCAAAAACATCCTAACTGCCTTGAGAGTTTGAAAATATCAACATTCAATAACATCCTAACTGCCTCAAGAGTCTGAGAATATCAACATCAAAACTACATAAAAAATTTCATAGAAACTAAAATTTCACATCTAAGAGCAAAAATCATATTTGGTTTATCCATGATTTGAATTCCAATCCTATGCTTGATCTCCAGACTGAGCACGTCCCCTACCTCATGGACAACATTTTCTTTTGTCTGGAACGCCCGTCCGCCCATGACCTTGACCCCCTTGTGGTGCATCACGACCAACTCCTCTAGCAGGAAGATCATCATGCTCGAGTTTTGGAGGGAGGAAGCCTTTTAATCTGGAGAAATCTCTAAATTCGTCCTCCCTATTTCTGTTCTCAAGTTCATCACCCACCAGCTTCCATTTAAGAAACCTGACTGCCATTGTTGCAAAGGCCCTATGTTGCAAAAGAGAAGGGCCTTTGAGGTCGAGAAGAAAGGGGTAATAGTTAATAGTTTCTCCTTGAACTGAGAGAAGGATCGTATCCCCTGGCCAAGGGATCCCACTGCCAAGGATGACATATTTAAGGATCGAATCCAAGACCACAAACACATCTTGTTCAAACAATTGAGAAGTCAAAGGAACCTAGTTATCAAGCAATGATGCCATGAAGCTTGAAGAGATATGGGAATTATCCCTCAGAAATTCCTACCTGCTCAAGTGACCATGACCCAAAATTAACTTGACCGCCAAGATTACCAGCGATTCCGAATTATGAAGAAGTCTTTTGAGTCTCTGGTCCGAAATTTCTTTGAAAGAAACTTAGTGGCTTAGACAAGACAAAGAGACAAGAGTATCCACCCCAAAGCAAGAAATCGGTTCTAGAAAAACCCTTACTATGAAGCCACAATGTTTAGCCATTTTTAACCAAGGACTAGAGGAACAAGCTCTCTTGTCGGCTAAGAGAAACCAAGAAAAGAAAAAAGCAGCATAAATGAGGCAAGATGGTGGAAATAAGCCTTGGCATAAACAGAAATAATTGCACCCGACATTTTCTCTCCTTCCTACCATCATTAATGAGAAATGCTAATTGAAGCCAAGGGGAAAGGTGGTGAAATATCATTCTCCAAAGTTTAGATTTTAATTGATAAGACCTTGAAACTCTGCCACGAAGCCAACTCGAGTTCTCCACACCATGATGGTGGCGCCTTTTCCTTCTTTTGAAAAATATATAATAGATTGCGATGACCTTACCAATCCTTCTTGAGATGCGCCAATACCAGATCATTTAATGATGTCAGACGTTGAAAACTGACAGTTGAAAAGACACCCAACAAAATGAAAAAATCCTGCATCTATTCAGCAAATATCAAGTGTCACGATAAGCAGTGACTTGGCTAAAAAGAAATAGCAACTTTGAGCTCAACAACTCCAACACAACCCTCAATTGAGTGGGTAGATGGCACGTTTCAAAAAAGAGAAGGCCGTTAGAAGACTTAACAAGTCAATTCTTTCAAATTCAAATTCAAAAATTCATACAAAAGAAGGCACTCAAATCAAGCAACTTGGATCAGATGAAAAACATAAATGTTTCTTGTTGGCGTTGGAAAAAATTCTTGTTTAAATCACTAGAGCCATTAATTGTTTAAATCATCAGCTCACCAACTAAGAGTAGTCGTATCAGATGCAACCTTAGAAAGGACATCCACATTAGTATTAGCTTCCCTATAGATGTGCTTACAAGAAAAAAATTCAAACGTGGACAAAGTCACTGCCTCCAATTTGGGGAGTTTGTAGATCTTACTGAATTGATAGTGATTGTTGAATCCCCTTTGATTTTTAGGTTCTTGATTATTCTTTTAGAGCACTCTATGAGACCTAGCAAAAGAGCCTTAAATTCCACGATGTTATTAGTGTTCAGAGGGATAGGCACGACCAACTTGCCTTTAACTCCTCTGAAGTCTCTAACCACACATCCAATTCTAGAAGCACCTGGGTTCCCTTTTGAAGCCCCATCAAAATTAAGTTTTAACCAACCTACTTTGGGGGGATCCAAACTGTACTTCTTCTATCATTGCTTTTCTTCCCTATAAATGGAGGAATTTTTATGCCAATCCATCTAAACCTAGCTCTACCATCCCAATCAGTGAAATCTTTATTCAAATTTGGAATGAGAGCTAGTTTTCTATTGATATTCTCAACAATAGAAGCCTCAAATGAAGATAGGTCTGATTCTAATTTCCTCGCTTTGTTTTCAAAGAGTCTCTTATTACGCTCTTTCCAAATTTCCCAAACTAGATAAGAGGGAGTCATTTCCCATAGGGGAATCATGATAATATCTTTGGGTCTTATTGGCCACCCTTGAAAAAGTGAAACTATGTCATTTGGAAGGGTTGTGATCCAACCAAATTTAGCACATAAACACCTCCAGCACTTTGCTGAAAAAGGACAATTTAAAAGAGTTGGTTTTACATAGAATGCATCTAGATGGACTCCTCAAATCCCATCTTTCTGAATTTCTCCGTTGTGAGAAATTTCTTTTTGGCTGCTAACCAAGCAAAGATGCCAGCTTTAGGAATAATCTTGTTGCTCCATAAGAGCTTATGGGGAATTCCTATCTCCTTAGAAGCACTCCAACCAAGAAAAGAGTTCTCCCATGAAAATTCTACATAGTCCCTGACATAAATCCCCCAATGTTGTCTTATACAATTCCTTGTGGATCGAACAGAAATAAGACTATCTAAGCTTGGATATCCTTCCCAGGAGAAGGATAGTAAAAGCCAGCAAAATGGGCAACTCAGAAATGGCTTCTACAATTGTGAAACTGCTTGTGAACGTCACAGCAACTGCATGCCAAAGAAAAATAATGAGCAAACAAAGAAGCAAGGCCTACATGGTCGAACTAATTATAGAAACAACCGCTGAAATTTAGATCCTTTGCCATTTCCAGCCTGGCTCATTAGCCACCCTCACGCTGCATTTTCAAGCGAACAAATTTATACAGCAATTCAATCCACACCATAGAAGACACAGAATTATTTGACACTGTTATTGACTGAATTGAAGCAGATTTTGGGAATACTCAACATTTAATTTTACCTCTGATGGTCCCATTCAATGGAGCAACGACTAAAACTCACTCACTGGATAGTGGGTTATAGTAGAACTTTCACTCTAGATAAAGAAAGAAAAGATGGAGACTATTTATTAGTTAACAGTTAGAGACTTAGAAGCTTTATAACTATTTTTTAAGATTATCGGTTTAGTTGGCCATCATATTTTGGTTGTCCTGTGTGGAACCGATTCTTTCAAAGAAAGCTTAAAACCATTTGAAATTGTACAAAAACTTATCATAAAATCTAGATGTCATTTGATGGAATACTGCCACAAGAAAGATGGAAACAGTAGAATGCATGCAACTACTGCATGACAGTGATAGAGAAAGAGAGGCTACAGCAGATCAAGAATTTCATAAAAATCAATGTACTTCAAAATTATGAAATTTTTTTAAAGAGAATTTAGATTTCATTAACTACAAATGCAAGGATAAAAAAAAAGATCACCATTCAAAGCACCACCAAAGGATCTTGAAAATCACGAACCTTCAGGCATACGTCAAACGCACAAGATTGTAATAATCTTTTTCTTGCACATAGGGACTGCACAACAAAGAGTAACAGGGAAATTCCAAGCCCTGTTTTGGTTGTAAGCAAGGCAGTTAAGATAGCGAATCATCTCAGTCCAAACCACTCTGGGCATGAATAGGAAGCATGGCCAAACGAGAGACCTAACAGGTAAGGATTGTATGCCAAACCAATTGACACAGCGTGTGGCTGGGGTGAAAATAAAGACACCAAGGAACAAAGGACTCCTGAAGAAAAATCTAAACGATCATTTCAAGCCATATTGTGACTATATTCACATGAATGAGTAAGAACATTCGATAATAGACCAAACAAACACAAGGAGGCCAACATAACAAACAAGGTCAATAAAATCTTGGGTCTATTAGTTTAGTATAACTCAAGGATCTATATACGAGCTCTTGAGTTACTTTGAAGTCATGGAAGATTTTAAATTTTATCTATTACCTTATCATCCATAGATCCCAAGGTGTCACTAAACTGAAGTGGGTGCAAGTTTTTAATTCCAAGGATAACATTAGACTTTGTTCTCTAAAATATAGATTAATTGTTTTACTTTTTATCTGACACTTTAAAAAAAATGAATAACTAAGTTCATTCAAATAAGAAGGATATTAAACACACATCTCACATAAATAATGAGTGGCTCAAATCTAATGAAATGTTGAAGTTAATTCACTCACACACAAAATGAATACCAAAATTTATACTCAAATAAAAGGATGCCAAAGCTTAAGAAAACACCTTACACAAATAAGTGGGATGCCAATACACAAATAAGAAATGACTCACACCAAGTGAATGAGAATGCTCAAATATATATACAGATGGTAAATCTATTGAATAGGTGAATGCAAAAGTCTAAACTCACATTTCACTCCCAAAAATGAATGCAACAATTCACTCAATAAATTTAAGGGGATGCCAAAGTTCAAATATGCTTCAAATACATTCTTGAACGAAGTAAACTTGAAAATATTTTTGTACATGCACTCCACACAAAATGATAGTTGAAACATATTTAGACTGAAAAAAAAATGAATGTCAAAGTTAGTTCAAGCATAGAGTCAAACACTTCACACAATGTGAATAACAAAGTAACTTTCACACTCAGTCACTCACACACAAACACGTCCACTTCAGATAAAGTGAATGCCATAAACTTTCATATGGGTGCATAGATACAAATGAATGCCAAAGTTTATTCGCACATGTGCACACAATGGATGCCAAGTTATTTAAGTTAACATCAAAAGTTGATTTGTACATTCCACACAAAATACAAAGTTCTTTCAAGCACATTCCACACAAAGTGAGCATCAAAGCTCATTCATACATTTTTGCATTCACACAATTTAAAGCCAAAGTTTAGACATACATCATTCACACAATGTTAATACACACAAGTATGAAGCAAACACTTAGGCATTTCATATGGAATTTGTTCAAACACACATACCACATAAAATAAATTCAAAAATTAAATTCCAAACACATGATTCACAAAATGAATGTCAAATTTAAACACCACTTCACATAAATAAAATAAACACGTGGTGAAGTTCAAAAACATGCTTTACACGAAGTTAGTTTAACCGCTCAAGAAGTAAACACTTGAGCTCAAATGTGTCAAATTACAAATATGCAATGTGAATCCCAAAGCTAAAAACACACTCTTCCCATAAAGTTAATTTAGTCACCTCACACAGTTTTTTCAAACACAAACTTCATACATATATAAGCAAACACTAAAATTCAAACTACCGAAGTTAATAGACACTCCACACACACTTCCAAAGCTAGTTCAAATACACACATCACACAATAACATTCAAATACACACACCACAAAGTGATTGCAAAAACTACACACCACTTGAAGTTTTCCTAAATTAAATTTCAAACACAAACATGCTCACAAAATTTAAAGAAAAAAAAAAGTGAAAGCCAAAGTTTAAACATACTACATACTTCATTCAAACAATGTTTACATGCCAAAATACAAGCACACATATAAAGTGAAGCTAGAGTTATAAAACATGCTAAAGTGCAAACACATTTCATATTGAATTTGTTCAAGCACATATACTACATATAGTGAATGGAAAAGTTAAATTCCAGACACACGATTCACACAAATTTCATACATATATAATGTAAACAATAAAAGTTCAAATTACCAAGGCTAGCACATTCTTAACACACACAAAAGTGTACCCCTAAGTTAAAAACACTCTTCACACATAGCTACTTCAATCTCTTCACAAAGTTTTTTCAAACACACACTTCATACATATACAAAGTAAATACTCAAGTTCAAACTAACAAAGCTAAAGTTAATAGACACTCCACACACACAAACTTTTTCAAAGCTAGCTCAAATACACACACCACACAATAACATTCAAATACACACACCACTAAGTGCAAAAATTACACACCACTTGAAGTCTGCCTAAATTAAATTTCAAACACAAACATGCTGAAATTTTTTACAGAAATAAAAAGTGAAAGCCGAAGTTTAACAAACATACTACATACTTCATTCACACAATGTTAGTAAATGCCAAAATACAAGCACACATGTAAAATGAAGCTAGAGTTATAAAACATTCTAAAGTGCAAACACATTTCATATGGAATTTGTTCAAACACACATACCACATAAAGTGAATGCAAAAGTTAAATTCCAAACACATGATACACACAAAATGAATGTCAAATTTAAACACTTCACACATAAAATAAATGCATGGTGAAGTTCAAAAACATGCTTCACACAAAGTTTGTTTCACATAGTTTATTCAAACACAAACTCCATGCATATATAATGTAAACACTAAAGTTCAAACTACCAAGGCTAGCACATTCTTAACAAGTACAAAGTGTACGCCTAATTCAAGTTCCCACACTCATTCAAACACAAACTTCAACATATATAAAGTAAACACTCAAGTTAAAACACACTCTTCCCATAAAGTTAGTTTAGACACCTCACACATAGTTAATTCAAACATAAACTCCATACATATATAATGTAAACAATAAAGTTCAAACTATCAAGGCTAGCACATTCTTAACACACACAAAGTGTACACATAAGTTAAAAACACTCTCCATACAAAGATACTTCAATTTCTTCACATAGTATTTTCAAACAAACTTCATATGTATATACAAAGTAAATATTTAAGTTCACAAAGTGAATGTTTAAAGTTCAAAAATTTCCCTCTCACACACACAAATGAATAACCAAGTTCACCCAAACAAAGAGATTCCAAAATTTAAACCCACACCTCACACAAATAATAAGAAGATGCAAATACACACAAAGGATAAGTGGCTCAAATTTAAGTGAATTTAAAAGTAATTCAAGCACACACCTCACAAACACAAAATGCATCATAGCAAAATTCAATAAAAGATATCAAAGTTCAAGCACACACCTCACTTAAATAAATGGAATTACATCAAGAGCAATTTAAAGATTAACATAATTTAAACATTTTAATTTTTACATCTAAAGTTTAGATCAAAGCAATCTTACCTTTCACTCAAAATTCCTTTTTTGTACTTAGTGCCTTCAATTCAACAACTTTCTCAATATATTACAACATAACTACATGATAGCCTAGCTGCAAACCTCATCTGACAAAGACTTCCACTTATCAGCACCATCTTTGGCAACCTGCAAGTAGGAACATGACCCAAATAAGAAACAGCCTGATGCTAGATGCTATCCAATTTGAAGTTTCCCTTTGCAATATAAATAGGTATTAAGAAGCCCCAAAGTAAATCATTTACCAAAATAGCAGGCATCATAGATGAATGAGACTAACCAACATTTTTAGGACAAATCCAGGTAAGCATATTTTAAGACAACTCACATAATGCAACTGACATGCCTACCAAGTGGAGCAGACAAATACCTTGTGTCACAAACTGTATTGTAACTGATACATGCAAAGATGGCACAAACATCCTAGAAATTTCAAATAATAATTTGGACACTTCAAATCAAAGCCACAAACATCAGCCCACCACATAAAATGCAATGTAGAAGTACTTCCATGCAAACATGGTCGACAATAAAAAATATATATATCTTCAAACCAATAATAATTTGAGAGAATTAGAAGAAAAACAGTAAAGTTCCTTATAGTTGAGACATAGAAAAGCAATGTACATAAACACAATTGAAAATTTTACTAATCAATTGATTGTTCTACCAAACTGAATTCAAATGATTCAGAGAACACAACTAAGATTTAATCATAACACTTTAGTTCACAACAAAAAGACGCCTAATGCATATCATGCCCAAATCAAGCAACAAATACCAATTAACACAAATGAACAATTCAGGACAGAGCCATCTCAGAAATATACAAGTTTGACTTAGGCACAGATACCCTAAAAATCAACTCACATGAAGGAAATACACATGCACAGTATAAAGGTATTGAAATCTCCTCATGAATTTTTTATTGCACTGCAATGTAGAATGACCCAAGCATACAAAACTCAACTTCTATCAATCAAACAAAACCCAAACAACGAAATACTAAAGAAAAGACATGGAGTACGTGAATACATGCAAGGAAAAGATAGGCGGTACATGAAAAAGAAGAAAGGAGTCTGTGTCTTTTTGGCAAATTTGGATCCTTAACCCCCTTCTCCTTCTTGGGCTTTTTCTTCTTCTCGCTCGATATCTAACTCATTGACCTCTCCTGCTAAAACAAAATTCACAAAACCAACATCAATGAACAGATTTAGTGAAATATATCAAAACATAAGATTCTATGAAACAAAAAGAGAAGCTGAAGCAGTACTATTCACCTGGTTTCTTAGCCTCTGCACAATTGGGCTCTTGTGGTGCTTTTGGGGCTTCTACACCAGCATATAGCACAAATAAAAACCTCCATTACTTGTATATAACACAGTGGTAGTCCACCAAAACCTAAAAGAGAATAAATACAAGCAATCCTAAAACAACAAACCAAGCATCCTAAAACAACAAACCAAAACTAGTCCAGATTTTCCCATCCTGTTAGCAATTATGCATATCTACAGTTGCTAAAGGCACATCCTTCTTGCAGGCCTCACTGCAAACTAAATTCAGTATTCAAAATGATTGAATCAGCATCTTTTAACAAACAGACTATAATACTAAACAAGACCATCATTCAGAAATACCGACATTGATTAAATAAAAATGAACCACTCAAGAATCGTTGAGATCCACGTCTAAAAACAAATAAAGCCATTGCAGGTGAGTGTAACTGTACAATCAAATTCCACGTCCACTTCAGGCCAGCAGCTGTGCCAGCCACCTACACGTCAAATTATATATCGGAGTATTTAGATGTCACTGTAGAGACCTCTCGGCATAATAATAATTTGATGAATTAAAAGTGAATGCGAAAGTTAGTTCATTCTCTCTTCCTCTGTCTCTCTCACTTAGATTAATAATAAAGTACTCAAACAATAAGGGAATGCGAATGCTTATGACAAGAAAATTAAACATTCCAACCATTCATTGAAATGGTTTATGCAAAGTGATTGAAGTGCATCAACCATGTAACATGACAGCAATATAATATTAGCAATAAATAAATGATAGCAATATATTAACAATAAATTTAATTATGATAGCAGTATAACAGAAATAAATCTATCACAATTCAGATTCATAGCTAATGATATAAGTTATATAACAGTTAAGACTAACAAGAATAATTTGAATTAACAATAATATATATAGAAATCAGATAAAATGCAATGTAGAACTACTTCCATATAAAGATAGCACAAACATCCTAAAAATTTCAAATAAAAATTGGACACTTCAAATCAGTCCATCAGATAAAATGCAATGTAGAACTACTTCCATGCAAACATGGTAGACAATTTTATATATATATATATACCCCAATAATGATTAGAGAGAATAAGAAGAACAACAGGAACTTCGTTACAGTTGAAACGTAGAAGAACAATGTACATACCTTGAGACAATCTCTATTTATGAGAAAATTTTACTAATCAATTGATTGTTCTATCAAACTGAATTCAAATGATTTGAAGAACACAATTAAGTAATCATAACACTTTAATTTGCAAGAAAAAGACACCCAATGCTTATCACACCCAAATCAGAACAGAGTCATCTCAAAAATATATGTGTTTGACATGAGCAAAGATACCCTAAACACATGAAAAAAATACACATGCACAGCATTAAAGTATTGAAATACACAGAGACATGAATTTTTGGTTGCAACGAAGACAATAGAACTGCAATGTAGAATGAACCAAACAAACAACAGTATGCCAATTCAATTGGTATTGGGCAATACCCTTGGCTTTAGGGTTGGCCTATTTATAGCTCTTCTTGAGCTCCTCCCTGCCATTAAAACAGAGTCAACAAGCAGACAAAGCAAATGTATAATTTCTCTATTAATCAAACAAAACAAAAACAACTTAATATTCTCTAACAAGGAAAAGACATGGAGTACGTGAATACTTGCAACAAAAAAGATAGGCAGTACATGATTAAGCTACTTGTGAAATAAAATAAGGAAACGTAATACACAGTCAGAATCAGATAAGTGTAGAAATTGCTTATAACTCTTAAAAGTAATTGCAGTACAATGTTACAGCATGGTCCAAAACATGTTTGATTCATGTAAATTGAAATAAAAAAACAGAGTTGTGAATTTGAATTTCAAAAGGGGAGATAGGGAAAGAGTAGGGAACCTGAGCCAGCTCCATTGGCAACTCCAGAGATTGTAGTGTACCCTGGGCCAGCAAAATGAACAACCCAGAAACGACTTGTGAAGGCCAGAGCGAACAAAAATAATGAACAAACAAAAAACAAGGCCTATCATGGTCAAACTGATTTACCATTGAATAATTGCCATCCACACACAAAACATTTACAAATACCATGAACCAAAAAATGAAAAAGAAAAAACGCAAAACTCAGAAGCAGAAGGAAGAAAGGGCATGGTCATGCCAGAAACAAAAAACAAAAAAACAGATTAGGGAACAATCTGAAAGGCAAACAAAACCAAAAAAAAATAGCAACACAATAGGGAACAATCTGCCCCTCTTCGCAGGTGAACTGCCCACAAATAGAGATGAAATCCAGCTTTTTTAACGGTAATATAAAAAAAAAACAAGACCGTTCCTGGAATACGTTTGGGTACCGTTAACAGGCACGCTCCACTCCGCTCTCAGTTCTGTTATCTGAATACCGTGGTCATTTTTGTCATATTTCATATTTGTCATTTATATATATGTTTTATTTTATTCTTTTTTTGGTTGCCAAAAAAATTATTAACAATTATCAATTACATTCATTTAGGTCATTTCATAGTAGTTTATTAAAAAAAAAAATTAAATAAAAATATTTAGACATTATAGAATTAAATTTAGGTTTTTTCATGAAGAGAGATCTTTGAAGATAAGGTTGGATCAAGTATCATGTGGGTATTCAAATTAATATCTGAGAGGAATAATCTTAGAGGGAAAGGTGTGGAATCTCTCTAGCAAACATGGTTCTAGGATTAAATTGAGTCGAGTTCTTTATTAATGTTCTTAATATTATTATGGATAAAGAGATCTCTAAAGTGGAAATACCACTAATTAGAAAATTTATGGGACCTCATCCAAACACTAAGATGATTCGATCATAGACCTCGAATAAATGGCATACCAAAAAGAAATTGGATGTTGCAGATATGTTGAAAGTATTTTTTTCTTTCGCATTTCTCACAAAGAGGATCTAAGAAATGATCTTTTAGGAGGTTTTGGTTCCTAGGAAAATCTTCTATAGCTCTTAAAAGAAAGATATTAGGTTCAACCCATCACAAGACACAATTAAATATAACTAATATATATGTTTGGATATTAGGGCTTGCTATGGAATTTTGGTTGAATAAGTGTTTAAGATAATTGCTAGTGCCTTCAACTAGCTACTTGTTGGAGTAATTTTAAGAAAATTATCTAATTATTTATTAATTAGGTCTTTTAATTGCTTTTTCACTTAAGCTAAACTTATGTGCTTGTATTATCTAGAGTTTGTTTTTCTAACATTAATTCTAGATGTAGTTGACCTTAATTTAGCTCCTATTTTGCATTGCTTCAATTCTCCTAAATTTAGCATTAGGGTTTGCACCTAGTGTTTCATTCATCCTTTATAAAGATTCATTCATTCATTGTAATCATATCTTCATATCGTATCTTCAATCATTATTTATGCATAATACATAATTATCTATTTGTTATAGAGCATATAATCTTTGCCTAATCTATTTTCTTTAACATAAAGAGAATTATGTTCATGATTGAATAACACAAGATTAATAAAATCAATCCATGTAGGGGGGCCAAAACACAAAGTTGTTTTGCATTTGGGGCCAACCAAATAGTTTTGGTTGAAACTATGTGGCAGTGTGACAGTTGTGTGGTGCTTATTGGCGCACGTGTGGCGCGTAATGGCACCAAAGTTTCGATCAAAGCATTTTTATATAAAATCTTTGAGATTCATATCTCCCGCCATTTAGCAGTTGGGTGCTTAAGCATTTTGGCCAAAACTCTTAGAGGGCTTACCAAGTCTCTTGCAAAATATATGTATTCATTTTTCTTCCTCTTATTTTTTTTGTTTTTCTTTTGTTGTTTAAAAAATTGATATGTTATGCATTTTTTTGTTGTGTATGTATATAAAAATAGAATATGTGATTTTTTGTTTAAAATTTAATAAGAAATGAAAATAGAATACTTACTATATTTAAAAATACAAAACCCAATGGGGATCACCTGTTGGTGTAATGGTGAAATGGTTGCATTGTTTGTGGTGCAACCAAGGTTCAAATCCCCACCTGGACCAAAGCGGTATGTGAATATGCCAGTTTGATCCCACATTGGTAGGAGGACTCTATGGTGGCTGATCTTGGAGGACATACAGGTGCTCTTGGCAGATGTGTGGGTTGACTGACTGTGCTCGCGTACCTTGTTCCTCGTAGGCGTGTGTTGCTTGCGGATCCATTTTCTCATTGGCGTGTGTTGCTCATGGACTTCTATCGGACCCACACGAGTCTTTCATGCCTAGCGGTGTTGTATCAGACCCACGCGGGTCTTTCACCTCTACTGATTTGTGGTCCCTGTTGGACTACCTTGCTCACGGATTTGCACTATTGGTCTTGGAGATATAAGGTTGAGAAAGGCATCACATGAGAGATAAGGGTGTATGAATGCCATAACAACTGAAGATGAGGCCCCTCAAAAATGTGGTCTCACTGGTTAAAGCTCAAGTCAAAAGCAATTACCGACCAAAAATAAATAAAAATACAAAACCCAATATAAAGACAAAAATATAAAATATAATAAATAAGTATACATGAAAGAAAAAGAAAATAGAAAAACACAAATTAAATAATATAAATCATTTGATCATGCATTTAGACCGTGCAGATAACACTTTGCCTTTACACATTGACACATTTATATTTCTCACCTACACTATGTTTAGTTTTGGACATTGTCGTTAGGTCATGTTTATTGCATTAACATAGTAATAGAATTCATTTAAAAGACTTAGAATTTGAGATGATAAATAGAGATTTCATGTATAAAATATAGTCGACCTTCATTTCATTCATGTCTTAACTCTTTGTTCAAATAGATTACAATAGGAGGTTCTCTAGGTGCTTTACATATGCACATAGATATACATATGAGACCAAAATCCCCACAATAATACAATAGCTAAGTAAAACCACCCAAGTACAAAAAGGACACAAAATTTCCCAAAATACTAGGGGCCCAGAGAAAACCTAATTTATTTGATCATCTTTCATAATCTATAGTTTCATTCAAGCACTCAATTCCTTCGAGAATAAATCTTAGTACAGGGAGCATCAAGCTACAACAAGTTATCTTCAAGTATGTTTTCATGATGGATTTTGTTATGCTTTATCATGTTATTGTATCAACACTTGGAGGACTTATCTAAAGATCATTGGATCACCGCCATTATCAATCCAAAGGTATGATCTTCTCAATTTAGCATTTCATTTCAAATTTAGCCTTTGCCCTACTAGGCGTAATCTCTCTTATCTAATAAATCCTAGTTAGTTATACAATGGATGTTAACACCTACCCGAGGTTTGACTTAACAAAGCCCCTATACAACACAGCCATTTTCCTCCTATTTTATGCATTTTTAGGTTCACATATAAGTTTCAAACGTAGTTTTTAGGTACAAGAGAATAAATAAAACTAAGATAGAGACCACTAGAAAAAGTTCAGCAGAAAAGTCTTGGACTATGGGGCATGGAAACTAGCTCCATAGTCCTTCCATTTTGACCTAAAATTTGGAGGGAAGATAGTTTGAAAGCTTTTGAGATCAAATCTAGCACTTGTTTGCACCCAAACATTTGTTAGACTAGTCAATCAACTAGGTGAGTGATTTAAAGTATGTAATAATTACTTAAAATGAATTATAGGTGCACATGAGGTGGAAATTGATAGTATCTCAATTTATTAATAGATAATATCTATGAAATAAACAAATGGTTTGATGTGGGAGTAAGTATAAATAAATAAATTGATAATTACTAGACAATAATTTATTAAATTGATGAATAATATTAGCCCAGTCTAATTAAATAGTTAAGAATTATTTAATTAAATTATTAAAAATTAGGGTTCTTAGGTGATGAATGAGGGACAAGGTGATAATGTTTATTGATTGACTACAAAAAGATAATGATGGTGAAATTGACATCATTTTTGTGTCTATAAATAGTAATTTTGGTGAGACGTTTTTTTAACCAAAAGTATTTTCATAATTAGAGATGATTCTTTTGAGGTTCTTTAGCTTTAGTGACTAAAGCTTCTCCCATAATGATAGTGTCACCCCAAAACTATTGATGTAGGATCGATGTCTTTTAAACTACCATTACAAACTACATTTCACACATTTCTTCTCAAAGCTTTAGCAATAGTAATAAATAAAAAGGGAGAAATGGGGTCTCCTTATCATATTTCCCTCAAGCTATTAAAAAGGTACCAAAGAAATCAATTCCTTTAACACCCTTCCACTATCAAAGAACTCCCTAGAGGTAGAAATAACATTTTACTAACAATGTCCGAATACATATGGAAGAAAAAGTGAGAAAAGTCATCTAGGTGAGGAGAATTTTTATCTTCAAAGAAGGTGGAAACCTTAATTTATTCCTTCATAAGGTTATTATCAAGCTAACCAATATCATTCTCATTAATAAATTTTGGAATATCCTCAAGAATACCTGGTTGAGTTAACTACTCAATCTCATTGATACCAAATAGAAGGATAGATAAAAATCTCATAGGTTTGTTTCTTATCTCATTTTCCTCCAAATTGTGGATTCCATCTATTAAAGTATCTTTAATTATATTATAAGCTCTATTCTTGAGAGTGGTTAATGAAATAAGATGCCATTTTAGTCTCCTTCTATAAGCCAAATTTCCCTAAAATATTGCCTCTAAAAGTCATCCTTAGATATTAAGGAGTGTCTCTTTGCTAGAACCTCCTTCTCTTTAACATAAGATCTCAATTCATAACTTTGACTTGAATTTATTCTTGAATTTTAATTAACTTTTATTTGACTTTTCCTTTCTTCTTGAAGATCTATCCAAAGGAGGTTCCAAAATCTTATACATTATTCTTCACATTATTAAGTTTTTTGGCTACCTATACATGGAAAAACCCTCCATAGTAACTTTATGTGGGAAAATGCGGTGATGAAAATGAATAACTTGAATCCAAAAGACCAACACACCAATGAGACTCTTGGTGCAAATATATTAACTAATCCAATTAGTTCAACTTCCCAAGGGGTGTCCCATTGTTCTCTATCTTACAGGATCGCTAAAGTCAATGTTTTTCTCTCAGATCATTGAGCAAGTGACTTAGGAATGACAACTCCAAGAATAGGTGATATTTGATTTATATGCATGAATGCATTCTAAGATATATATAATGTTTAGAACTATGATGATTAAGCTAGTATGAATATGATGATATGATAAAAGATTAGCAAATTATCCTAGCAATGATATACTATCCTAACATGAATATCTTTTGATAATAAAAATATTCCTAAATGCTATGATGATGTTCTAACAAAGAGAGGCTAGAATGTTTAGTAAATTAGACTATAATGTAGATGCATGAAAGATTGTTTATATGAAAATGAGAAATGAGAGCTCTATTTATAGGGAAAATAGGGCAATGGATGGTTAAGATTGAATAATCTTAACAAGGGCTAGGATTGAAAGTTAATCAATCTATGTTTACAATTCTCACCAATGAAATGGTGACAATTGTCAACAAGAGGTTGCTTGAGAGGAGATGCAAGAAGCATTAAATGCCTGAAAAGACATGAAGGTTACCCTAGGAGGTAAGGGTTAAGGTTAGGTTAGGGTTATCCAATGGATAAAGCTTTTACCCAAGGGGTAAACTCCTGTGCAAAGGTTAATAGGATAACCAAGGTTAAAGCCATGAATGCTTGATGAGACCCTTGGGTCAAAAGGATAGTTAAGTTAGAGGAAAGTCTCTAACTAGAGGTCAAAAATGAGCTAACCATAAATGGTTATGTAAGAGCCTTTAATGGTTTGGAATACTTTTAGAGGTTAACCATTTGAAGACACAAAGCCTTTAATGGTTATTAATGAAAAATATTTAGATAGTTTTCTTGGCTAAAAAAGAAACCTTTTATTTAGATAGTTTTCTTGGCTAAAAAAGAAACCTTTTATTTAGATAGTTTTCTTGGCTAAAAAAGAAGCTTGATTTTGGCAAGTTGATGAAAAATATTTGAGTTTTAAAAAAATAGAAACCTTTTTATTGTGTCATCTAATAGAATCAACTTAGGAATGATGAATTTACAAATAATTCAATCAAGTCATTCATAATGTATTAAGGTTTTAATTTGAGAATTTTAAGGTTTTATCATCCATAATGTGGTTTTTGAGTCAATGACATTTAGGCTCATTCTATATTTAGCTTGCTAGGGCATAAGGTTTTTTATAATTTATACAACCAATCAACATGAAACCAACTTCATATGAAAGAGAATTGAATTGATTATTACAATCCAAAATATGAAGAAACTTAATTGGTTACATTAAGAGTTATAATCAATTCTTTTGCTACAACCCTGTCAACAAGGGTTTTATGACAATTTTGACAAAAACCATTAGAAATTTCTTTATAATCCGTTGTTGACCTTCAAACCTGTCTCAAATTAAAGATAACTCTTCATTCTACAACCTCAAATAGGTTATTAGGGGCAGAAGAGAATGAAATATTGGGACAAAGAGACAAAAGTCCAGTTGTTCATTAAAAACCCACAAAAGGAGGAAATAAAAATAGATGAAGAGAAGAAAAACCCAATATACTTAGCAGAGCTTCCACGTGGGATTGACAGTAGTCAACAAAAAGTTTGCAACTCCACAAAAAGTGAGAAAAATCACCAAAACCTTCTTGGACAGAATTTTTTTGGGCTTTTGCAACTTTCACCATATGATAATAGCAGGTGGAATGAAGAGGAACGACACCTAGACAAATTTGACCGAGGGAGATCCATTTAAAGATTTCTCAAATCTGTTATATATGATGGGAAAAATAAGGCTATATGCACAAGGGGGCATTCAAGCAAAAATTCCAACTGTTAAATTGAATCCCAACACACTCTACAACTGATGCCAAATTGAACTATGGAAGATTCAAATGCTTATCACCTTATTTGATTTTAAAAGATTTTTCTGTGGATTTAACAAAACTTGGAAGTTGAAGTCTATTTTGTAACACCACTTAGATAAATATGTGGATATCACTGCTGCTTATGTCCCGATTTTGGTATAGTAAACAGGGTTTACTTATTTTTTAATTTTTATACAATACTTTTAGCCTTTATCTAACATAATTGATAATTGGAAGACTTTTCAATAACTAGGAACTGTAGCATTAGGAAAGTAAATAAAAATAGATAAATGACAACATACCGGTAGGATGACAAGCTTAAATTTATGAGACACACTCTAAAATGAACTTGTTTGCAACCGACTTTACATGATTCAAACACAACCTGCAAGTCCACAGGAATTTACATGCATATGTGAAAATCTATAGAAATTTCGCCATCTCCAATAGTTTGATACCCTCCAAACAAGCTACTCAATCCTTCGATATCACCTGCTAGACAACCCAATTTTAAACCAGGAAAAGATAATTCATATAGATGCCCTTGAAGTGATAGTCTTGTTCAAGAGCAAGTTAAAACTGAATCCTTTGATATCCCTACTAGGCTTTAAAGATAACAAAACACTCAGCTATAAATATGATGTTGTTAATTAGGAAGTTGAGAGTTAAAGGGAGAAGGACACATCAAACTTGATTTGCAGAGGTAGAGGCAGAGGAAGAGGCAAAAGAAACAAATGAATTGGCAGATGCAGAGGAAGTTGAGAGTTAATTCAATTTGTCGCACACGATTTTCAAATGAACCCACGCTTTTCTTTTCTTTTTTAATAATGCTCGTGGTCATTCGAATTCCTACTAACGTGAGTTTCATCGGAAAACGTCATCGGCATTTCGACGTTATCGAGCATTTAAAAAAAAATCAAATTTGATCACAAAATACCTTGTCTGTCAGAAACCTCCATCGAAATTTGAGGCCAAATGTATTAGTGTCTCTTACAAATAGCACCTGTTGCCAAGTTTTCACCACTTGTTTTTGTTGCACCTTTTGATTTGTTTTTCATTTTTTTTCATTTTTGATTTTTTTTTGTCACAAGGTGCATGTTTGCCAGGTTTTCACCACAGTGATGATTTTTTATACTTTTTTTTATTTTTTTGCTTTTTTGTTTGATCTGTGCATTGGCCGACTCAAGTCTAGAACTTCTTCAGATGGATGTTGTTGGTTGTTGGTTCATCAAGTGTGTCCCCTTCTGAAGTTGACAATTGATATGCTCCTGATCCATAGGTTGATATGATGACAAAGGGACCCAACCAGTTAGGTTCAAACTTCCCTTCTTTTCTCGATCTTGCTGATTTTTGGGATTTTCCTTTAAGAAGAGGTTACCAACTTTGAAAGCCCTTGGGATGACTTTGTGATTATAGCTTTTGCACATTCATTGTTGATATGCCTTGAGATGGTCATAGGCATGTTGTCATTTCATCAAGAAGCTCTAGTTCATGCAACCTGTTTACTCGATATTCCTCATCTGGTATGAGGCCCTTCAAAGATACTCGTAGAGATGGGATTTTGACCTCAAGAGGTAGAATTTATTTTGAACCATACACCAATGATAGGATGCTTATTCTGTAGGCCCAAAGTGTCGGATTGAGTTGTACATGCCAATCCTTACCAACATCATTTACTATTTTATTAAGGATTTTCACGATTATTTTGTTTGATGCTTCCACTTGGCCATTCCCCTATGGGTAGTATGGTGTCGAGAAGCGATGTTGGATTTTGAATCGTTCACATAGCTCTCGCATATCTTGATTCTCTTGAAAGGGCATTCATTATCTGTGATGATGGAACTAGGAATACCATATCTACAAATGAGATAGTTGAGGATGAATGATGAGATTTGTTTTCAAGTTACAGTGGTCATCAGGACTGCTTCAATCCACTTGGTGAAATACTCTATGGCGGTGATAATGAACTTATGCCCATTTGAAGAAGAAGGATGAATTTTCCCTACCAAATCAAGTCCACATTGACCAGAAAGGCCAAGATGTGGTGAACACTTGCAGCTCCTATCCTGGTGCATGGATAAGGTTGTCGTGAATTTGACATTTAGGACATTTCTTAGCAAATTGACAGGACTCTCTTTCCATTTTTGGCCAATAATATCCCATTCTCAGAAGTTTCTTGGCGAGAGTAGGACCACTTGAATGCATACCACATATACCTTTCTAAAGCTCGTGTAAGGCAGAGTCAGATTTGTTATGATTGAGGCATCGAAGAAGAGTACCATCTAGACCTCGATGGTAAAGTGTGTTAGCAGTTAAACCATAACAGGCGGCTTGTCGGATGAAGCTATGTTTTTGGTTGCGAGATAGGTCGGGAGGGAGAGTACTGTTTTTGAGATAATCATAGATCGTCCTGTATAGAGGTGAATCTGAACTAGTTAGGGCATAGATGACTTTGGGATGCGGAATTGTCATAGTCTGGGGAAAACAATTTCTCTACCAGGAACTCGTAATGACTCTGTTTATCTGGAATTTGCAGGGATGAAGCAATAGTGGCCATTGCATCGGCATCTCTATTGTCCAATCTTGGGATTTGCTCAAAGGTGATGTGCACAAAGTACTATTTGAAATCATCTACCATTCTCTTGTAAGGCATTAGCTTATCATCCTTTGTCTGATAGTCATTTTTGATCTAGTTGATAACTAATTGAGAATCCCCATAGACTCTCAATTCTATGATTCTCCATTCCACAACCATTTTGATTCCTATTACTAGGGCTTCATATTCAACAATGTTTTTGGTGCATAGAAACATCAATCTATAAGATCTCGGAATTGTGTCCCTTTGGAGTAACGAATAGGATGTCGACACCCAATCCATGTTGTGTATAGGATCCATCAATGTATAGGGTCCATTGCTTGCGTGTGACAATGAGTACATCCATGTCTAGAAATTCCACTTGCAGTGGTTGTTGGTCTGGTAATGGTGCTTCTGCCAGTTGATCTGCAATTACCTGTCCTTTGATAGCCTGATGTTTTGTGTACTGGATATCAAACTCACTCAGAGTCATGACCTGCTTAGCTAATCATCCTATGAGAGCTACCTTGCTAAGTAAATACTTGAGAGGATCAATTTTTGCTACCAACTTGATTGTGTTGGCTTGATGATGATTGTAATGTATGACTTCATGTGTTGTCATTGATGGGACATGTACACACACATATATGTTCACATTATCATTGTAATCTTAGACAAACTGGTATTGCTTCTAAAGTTACTTGTATTGCAACCGGTATTGGAAGTTTAGTTTATGATGGTTTAGAGAGTGTCAAACAGGTACATGTAGATAACCGGTATATGTAGGAATGGATTGACATCAACTTGGAGATTCAGTGGAGACTATCAAAGAAGCAACAAAGGACAATCGGTTTATGTATTGAAAGTGGTTAACTCTTAACTGGTATCGGTATTCATTGATTGTGTGATGAGTTATCATCGGTCGTGATGAGTTACTCCTAACCGACAAATTTTGGCGGTCATTTGTGATGAGTTATGCTAGATTGTCCAAATACACTGCACCTCGGAAATTGTGATATGATTTCTAAGCGGACATAAAATCTAATATCTATATAATGACATTATGATGAACCATTTTGATGATATGATGTATGCGAAGATAGAAGTATTAAGTTGTTGAAGGCATTGCAGAATATGTTAGGGATGCAATTGTGGTTGAGTAGAAGAGGATCTATTCAAGCAAATTGTGTTACTTCTAGATCACACAACCTATTGTTTTCTAATCACTACAATAGTCAAATCCCCTAATTGGGTAAGCTCTAACAAGCTTCATTGTACAAATCCTTTAACAAGTTGATCCATTAGTTTGGATTTTGAAATCCTCTACTGAGGTTACTCCTAACAGGGTACTACCTTTAACAAGGTATAGCTCCTAATAGAGCTTTGGGATCTTTAACAAGATTCTCTCATAGCAGAGCACTTTTATAGACCTTAATCGGTCAGTTACGTATTACTACAGATAGTTAATTTGTGAGTCCCATCTCATCGTGGTTTTTCCCATTTGGGTTTTCCACGTATAAACACTTGTGTTATGGTGGATGTTTTACTTATTGTGGATGCTTTAATATCATTCTAGATTGCATGCATAGTGTTTAGTAAACTTGTTAAGTATCTCTACCGGTTAGTGTTTAAAGTAGTATTGTTTTTGTTGTCACTGATACACCCCCCCTCTCAATGCTTTATAAGTCTATCAATTGGTATTAGAGCCCAACTTCCTTTAGGCTTAATCTCTTGGAAGAAAACCCTAAAGCCACCATGGGGGATATGAACTACTTTGAGATGGCTAGAGTGCTTGAAGCTACCAAGGAAGAGATTGAAACCCTAAGGGTCAGATTTAAAGCTTCACAAGTAAAAAGGAGAGAGTTGACTGAACAACTATTGGAAATATCTGATAATAGTTCTTCAAATGAAGCTAACATTGATGCATTAGCTGAAGAAGTTGAAAAACTGAACAATGAAAAGCTAAATCTGAGAAGAGAGTTAGAAGCCCTAACTATCCGCCTGAACTAGGCGCTGGAAGATAGGAGGGCAGCTAAAGACCTTGTCAAAGAAAAATATTATGAGATTGCTAACTTCAAACAAGAGAATGCAACCTTGCATGAACATTGGCATGAATAGAAAGAAGAAAAAGAGGCTTTGCAGCTATATCTTGAAGTGGCATCATCCCTAAGAGAGACTTACAAAACACAATGAAGATCTTAACAAAGAACTCACTAAGGCTAATGGAAAGTTGGAAAAGTTCAATAAAAGCTCTTCTATGCGGGATGAGAAAATCCAATCATAGAGGATGAAAGGTGATACATCTGGACTAGGCTTTAACACATCTGAGAAAGGAGAGTCTTCTAGTACAAAGAGCAACATTCACAAGGACAAAACTGCTCCTAAGGCTAACAAGCTTGCCAGTAAGAAAGTTTTTAAACCTATTCGCTTTGTTTGTCATAAACCTGGACATACTGCAAATGTGTGTAGAAAAAGACCCAATGAGAATACAGGCTACAATGCAAATGCTAGGTATGTATCTAGAAGATTTGAAGGTCATTATTTTACATGAAACATGTATGGACATAGATCAATTGAATGCAAATATGGAGCAAATAATCTAGTACCTCACATGAATCCAAGACCTAATGGTAACTGGAGGAGAACCTATGACAATTGGGGTAACATGAACTGGCAGAAACCCTATGTCAACAGATTAGTCTATTTGAGATGAAAAAGGTAACTAATGTCATTTACAACATTGTGACAATTATGGTCATGTGGCTATGAATTGTAGAAGGAGAAATGGAAGAGGCAATGCAAGACCTTGGAGATCATCTGGAATGGCCTGCTATCATTGTCACAAAATGGGACACATGGCGAAGTTCTGTAGAACCAGAAAGAACAAACTAGTTAATCATCTTGTAGACAACAAGGGTAAGTATAAGGTAAATATTGAGAAAAACAAAGAAGAGATGAACCGAATCTAGAGAAAGAAGAGTGATGATATGCCTGCAGAACAATCCAATCCTTCACCCAGTGTGGAGAATCCTGCACTGGTGAATTGAGCCTTTCAACAGGGCTAAGGGGAGCATAGCGGTAACTCTACTTCCGAACCCCTTGAAAGATGAGTGGTAAGAAAGATTACATTTTTGAGTCATTCTATGAGAGATCTTGATATCTTTGTCAATCGTTTTTTTGAAAGTTTGTCAATTGGTTTTACACCTATTAATATTGAATGTATCGTCAAGCAGTGTATTAGGGTTTGTAACCCTAGTGGTTGAGCAATTAATGCAGTAGGTATAGATGATAAAAATGAGTTTTACTATGTTATTTTTACCCTAAATGCATTCAAAAGAGAATTCTTGAGCACTTGCAGAGCGAAGAGAGATTTGCTAGCTGGTCTTAGACAAATTTGTGATGTAAACTGCATGATTGAAGCTGATTCAAAGATTAGTGAAGGTGGAACTGGTGTGCATTTGAGTAATCAATCGGTAACCAAGGCAGCGCGTGAGAATTAAGGTATTTCTTTGTAAATCCCTTTTCGAATCAAGTTTATCTGAATGGCTTCATCATCTAAGCAAGTAGAGAGGCTAATGATCACATCAGAACCTATGGAGGTTGTGGAATTGGAACAAATAGTGTCTTACAATGCTTTATCTCAAGTTCCTGAAGGTGTTATCATAATAGGTGATTTATCTAGTTATATTGATTGTAAAATCGAAGATTTAGGATCACTATCAATTTATTCTCAATTGAAATCCCTGTGTGATAAGAGCGGAAAGATCCAACCCAAATTTATTAGGGTTTATGAGAAGGGTTTTCATAATGCATCTTATTTTCTTGAGGATTTTGAAGAAGAACACATCAGAATCATTCTAAGTCGTGTTCATGGCGAAAACATGTATCTGGAAAGGACACACACTATAACCAAGGAAGCTATCCATGGTGTGAATGGTTTTTGGTCAATCGGTGAAGTTCCCAAGCAGAGGCAAATTTCTAAAGAAACTATAAACACTTTAAACTCATCTACCTCTGATGGGCATGCATTTTCTATTAATAACATTAAGGACCCAGTGGTTAAACTGGCTACTATGGTTATAAGCTACAGGATATTCTATTCCAGTAGAATGAACAATGTGTCATCTGCAATAGTGCATACAACCTATAGAATGATTGCTAAGAATGCAAATTATGACCTATGTGAGGCCATAAGGAGTCAATTGATGTTGAATCTACAAGATCAATTAATAAGGACAACAATAAGAAGTTCAAATTTGGTCAGTTATTGATTGGTTTATTCTTTTACTTTTATAATTTCCTACCAGGAATTGGTGATGTTGAATGGTCTAAAGACCTACCGGTAACTACTCAGATCAAGAACAACATTAAGGTGAACACTTTCTCTGCTGCAATGAACAAGTACTTCAATGAATTTCAAAAGAAAATGAGTATGAGGGTTAGGCTACCTGAAGATGTGGTGAAAAACTTTGCTAAATACATCATTTTCACAGTCACCGCTGATTTCTGTCTCATGGAAGCTATTGAACCCAAAGAAGATGAAATGTGTGAGATTTTGCCAAGATCAAGGGCACAATGAAAAGTATAAAAGAGAGATAAAAGAATGACAAGAACAAATTGTATTCTCATCAATATGCAAATGATCAACTGGATTCCCCAATACAATGAATATAGGCACTAGTACATTCGGGTCAAAATTTCGACGGCAAATCGTCGGCATTCCGACACAATTTCATCGCACTACCGACAAAAAAAGCCGTCGAAAACTTTTTGTCAGAAGTTCTGACTATCCTTGTGGTCGTTGCAATTCCGACATCAGCTCCAACCTTTCTGACGGTCGCCATGGATGCTCATACACAGAAAGAATACCATCGCGATCTCGGCCTACCATCGAAATTCCGACATCAAAGGGTAAAAATTCTGACAGAGGAGTGTCGTCGGATGCACAACATCCTCGTCGGAACTCTCCTGGAGGCCATCATAATTTTAACCCTTTTGTGTTGGAATTATGATGGCCTCCAGGAGAGTTCCGACGAGGATGCTATGCATTCGACGACACTCCTCTGTCAGAATTTTTACCCTTTGATGTCGGAATTCCGACGGTAGGCCGATTTTTCAGAAAAAAATTTTTTATAGAAAAAGATTGACATTGGTATCTCTCTTATATCTCTCTTCTCTATCCCTCTCTACTATCTCTCTTCTCTCTCCCCTCTCTAGGTCTCTTTCTCCATCCCTCTCTTCCTCTCTCCCTCTCTACTTCTCTTTCTCCCTCTCACCCTCTCTCTCTATCTCACCTCTATAGGTCTCACCTTCCATTCCTCCATCATTACCCATGTTGTCAAGTTGCAAGATATTTCCCAAAGTACTTGGTTGCTAGGGTTGATTTGCTTAAGTGTTGGAGTCGGAGTTAGATAAGACTTGCATGATTAAGCTGTATTAAGTGATCAAGTCACCAAGATCTCAATTGTAAACATGAGTAGGTTGTAGGGTTTTATGGTAGCATAGGTCAAAATTGAGGTATGGTGGTCAAGAATTACCTTCCAATGTACAGAAGACATCAAAATGATGAAGAATGAAGGCGATGAACTCATAGACAACTATTCGCTCAAATTATTGAAATTATTCGTCTTATAAGTGAAATCCAATGTTTGCTTTTGGATAGTTTTGTAATGACGTTAGTAAATTATTTGATTGCTTTGAAGGGTTCCTCTGGAGACGAGGAGTTCCACTGGTTTGTTTGCCAACTTTGCCTATTCATAACAATGTGCAAAAGTTATGTCTGTGCTTAGCACTGATACTGTTCTAATATTATATAACCTCTTGTTGGTCACTCCCTTCTTTTGCATTTCTTTGATCACAAGGAGTGAGCGTTCTTCTATCTCTAGTCCCCTAATGCCAAAGTGGAGGGCTAAAGCTTAATAATGCGAAGGGCTTTACATTCACTATCCATAATGAGTCCTCCACTTCCTGCAATACCTGGGTTGTCCTTTGGAGCAATGTCAAAATTGAATTTGAATCTGCCTTTTTGTTGTGGAACACATTTTCTATAGGCTTCTTTGTTAGAGTTCTTTTTCATATTCTAAGCTTCAGGCTCATTCCAAGTTTTATTAAGGTTTTTAAAGCCTTAATTTATTCAAAGGTGTCACATTTGTTTTATGGTAATACTATCAAAATCTTTAAAGTGGGGAGCTAAACTTTCATCAAAAGAGAAATAAAAACTTGCGTGGCCTTATAATTCATGAGTTGAAGTTTGAGTTTAACATTTTGGAGGTAATTTTCTTAGACTATTCAATGCCCATTCTAACTAAGGTCAATCAAAATTCAAGATAAACTTGTGGTAAAGATGAGGATCTCGAGTTCATTGGTAGAGGACTCCACTTTTGATGGGAGAAAACCCTAGTATTCAGTTTGGTAAGCTCTAGGCGAAGGTGCAGTATGACAGCCACGTAGAAGGAGAACAATGACATGTTGCAAAATTAGAAGGGAAATTCTAACAAAGAGTAGCTACGTGTTTGGAAAATTCAAAGCATTTCATGTCTGGGCTAGCTATCTTCTTTACTCTCATCTAGGATTTCACATTTTTGAGAAAGCATGATTTGTATGGATGGTTTGTTTGTTTCAATTGAAGTATAGTCCAGCCTCCACCAAAATAACAATTACAGTAAGGACTAGTAGAGTAGTTTGTTAGAAGGTTTAGACATTGATAATAGTGTCTAGGTTTTCCCCAATTCTTGAATAGCATTAATAGATAATCATAAGTATAGCAAGGAATAGATTACTTAGAGCTTGTAATGAAGAAGGGTTTTGAATTAAAAAGACAATGATAAGAGTTTTTTTACGGTTCAAAACACAAAGACAATCACAACAGAAAATTACAAGTTATAGGGTTACATTGAAATAGAAAGGTAGATTTTAGAATTTTTGTAGTAACATTCACTGTTATAGCCACGTGAACAGCTCATAGGACTTGTAACAATCAACATGGATAAGAAATGGAAATCCTCTTCTTAGAGTATGGGATCATTGTCAACTTTAGAAGAAGCTCCTTCTTTATTTGAGTAGGTTGATTGATTATTGAAGAATTTATTGTGTTTCTCTATCAATAAATAAGAGGTCTCAAGAAGCTAAAGACAATGAAAACTAATTGATGGGCAACCTTTTGACTGTCAAGAAGTGATTGCCTCAGATGAAAGTAGAGATAAATGTCACTATCAACAAAAAAACAACCAATAAATGATAAATTTGCAGTGAGATCATAGTGCCTAAATCAGTCTAAAAGCTTATAAGGATCAGAACCAAGCCATATAAGCTTCAAGAACAATTTGAGAGCATCAAAGTCATCTACCAGACATTAGAAATTGTCAAATCAATGACACATAGCAACCTCATTACAGTCTTATGTTGTATTAAATAGCAAAAGCCAAGTCTAAGATAGTGTTAGAAGGTGTGTGAGAGTCTTCAACATGGATAACTGATAGGTATAACACTGAGAGCAGCAATATATGAGATTTGATGAATGACAGTGGCCATGATATGGAGATGACAGTGTCAAGTATCACTGCCAAATCATGAATAGAGGTCCTAATCTGAGTCTTTTCAAGAGAGAACAATAAATATGAAGCACCAAGGTCTAAAGTCAGATCAAAGACAACCATCTAGCAGCCCAAAAAAGAATCAAAAGGCTGTGAAAGGTCAAAATCACAGTATTTCCATAGCCCATGAAGTTCTAGAAGATGTGCAAGGGCAGTTCATAGTGCAAGGTCATAGGTATTTAGTGTCATAATTATTTTCTTCACCCCCAGATCTTGATGAAAGATAAAAGGATGCCATGACACAAAGTGAAAAGTCTATAGCACTGATAAATAGGTTAGCATTATGTCATATGCATACAAGACATCATGAAGCAGATTTGACAGTAATAAAGTTGTAGCAGTCATCAACTAGAGCATAATGAAGGCATGGACATTGAGCATGCAAAAATATAATTGATAACAGTGGTGAAATGATTAATGTTGTATCACAATTTGATATCTAACTATCTATGAAGATGGTTGTTGAAAGGTTTAGTGTTGGTTTTAAAGGTGAAAACATTGCATGAGGTCTACCACCATAAAGGAAATGCAAAGCTACAAATAAGATAGTGACCATTCAAAGATAAAGCTACAAAGAACTATCAAAGAAACCACAGTCCAATGAAGAATCAAGAGACAACAGGCCTAAGTGTAGTCTCAGATATTTGAAAATGTCATTATGGATAGTTAAGAAAAATAAATGCATTCATGATATTTTCACTCAACAAAAGAGAAGGGTTTGTATTCATCAAAGATTAGTTGAATCACTTGTGAGAGAGAGATCAATATCCATCAAGCCATAAATAAGATAATCACCATTACAAAGCACTATGAGTCAAAAAGGCAATCAAGAATTATCAGTTCAAAGGATCAATAGGTGAATCTTCTCTTGTTGATAATCTCTAGTGATGGTGTATAGGATCCATGTTCCAATCTCAATGTGCCAAAGCTTGATGAGAAGTCATGGATTAGAAGTTACAAATGCCTTAAACAGTTTTCTATTAAGAGAAGCCATATAGTCAAATCAAGACTCAAATCCACAATGGTAAGATACAAACAACGATGATAGTCAAGGAGTCATTCATTGTAGGGTTTTCATAAAATTTTAGAATATGGTATGAACAGTCCAAAGAACTATGACACTTCACTGAAAGGAGCAGCATATCAGTCCTTATTGGCATCAAATTATACAAATGACAACTAGGGATGAAGCTACAAGAGACAATCATTGTCTTAGTTTAAGACCCTAGAACAATATAGCCCCAATGGAGAAAGCAAAAATCAAAACATAGGAGAAGTCCTAGAATCCCACTAAAATCTTATTTGGAGTCGCAGAGTTGCAAGATCAAAAGCATATAATGGTTAAGATGACCTAGGGTTCTCTTTTTACTATTGAGACAATATTATGTGAATATGATAGTTTAGCAATCCTCGAATGCATGTGAGTAGTCCCAATGAAGAAACAATACCATCAGGGTATTAGAATAATTTTTGAAACCTGCAATCATGTTAGATAAAACCTGCAATCATGTTAGACAAGTATTGAAAGTATAACTCATAGAGCAACCATTTCAACTAGGTTTAGATAGCATATATTCATAACTATTTCAATTTTATGTGAACTACACAATATCTATAATGCATAATTGGAGTTAAACCATAATAGGGCTTGGATGAGAAACATGATAGGGCACCTGAAGCTGTCCACATGCTAAGCCCAAGAGCGAATATACCATCCCTCTTGGCCCCATGTGGCAGTCCGCCATCCATATGAGGTGGTGTGCTTAGTGGGTAAACTTGTACCTGCCCTCCCTATCCATGCTACCTTATCCACCCTTCTATGATTGAGACCCCTTTAATCACAATGGTAGAGGTTGATGGGGAAACCACAATTACATTATGTAGGATCTCCTACCCTATCTCGTTGAATTCATTCCTACACCAAGTGACTATGAACAAAAGCGTAGGTATTTAACAACAACATGGTCCATGGACTAGTGATCCTCCTCTTGATACTCCATCTACAAATGAGAACATCTCTTGTACATGTTGCTACTTTAGAATTAAAATTTGCTTCTTCTAGAACTTTCCATGATTCTTTGCAATAGGATTATATGTCTTCTAGATTCACCCCACTAGGACACATTCATATCAAGCATCTTTACTTTTTTGAAAAGTAGACCACATTTCAGATCTAGATGACACCATAATGACTTTGATTTCCTCTTGTAAGATATTCCTCCATCATGTATTGCTTCATTGAAGTTCAAATTTGCTTCTTCAAGGGCTCTCAATGATTCTCTATATAGGATTCTTCGTGTCTATGAGATCCACTTCATTGGGAGGCCTACTTAAACATTTCACATCTGTTTGTGGACTCTCACCTTTCAAACATTTCACATCTTATTGAGCTTCGCTTTGTTTCAAGAATAGTTTAATATTCTCTACTTAACAGGGCCAACCACGTGAAGGTGGAAGCTCATTTGGCCCCTCCCCCCCCTAACATCACTCTAAATTCCTCGTTAACATCTAACATTCATTCATTCTTTCATCCATTATTAAAATATAGCATTCATTCATTATCACATAACATTCATTAACACATAAAATTCATTAACTTTCATTAAAACACAACATTCATCAATAATCATCAACACATATCATTCATGAACATTCATTAGCACATAATTACATTCATTACACATAAAAATCAGTCATTATCAAATAAGGTAGATTAAAATCATTTATTTCTTTGTTTTTTCTTTGAAGCTATGAAAAGACTAAGTGGAACATCGGTTTCTTCATCATTTCCCCCATCTTCGGATGTTCTGCCCTCTTCTCGTGCTCTTGATGTATGCCTAGTCCTATACAAAGGACGAGGATGCTAAACCAAAGGGGGGTCCTCTGCAATAACAAAGAATTGGGTTAAATTCAAAACATTTTTTTATTATTGTTACAAGTATTTCATTAATTTAAAGAACACAACCGTTACACTCTTTACCTGATGGGGCCACATCATTTTGTCTAGCCTCAACCTCGACATGCTGAGCACCCTCTAGATCCTCTAGAGTTGAAATATGAAACGTTACATTAATCAATACACCAATTGCAATTAAATTTGTTTAAAGGAATAACAGTGGTCCTCTTTACCTGATTGGGGAACATCACGTTCCTGATGTTGTCTACCCGGATCATGCTCCACTTGGTCACCACCAACTACATGCTCTAAAATATTAACAATAAAGGTTACATTAATTACTACACTAATTTTCAATTTAAGATGTTTAATTGTATTAATAATTACATAAAAAAGTTTGAATAGCAAATGAATACCTCCACTACTAGGATGCACATCCAGACCTTCATGTACAGGTTCTATTCCACGATTATCATGTTGCATTCCAATGTGACGTGCAGTGTTATCATTGCTTGCTTATTTAAAAAAAATATAGTCACTTTATGTTGAAACTTAACATCAAATAGATTATTGGTTAAGTATTCAATTTGAAATAATTTTCATTTAGCTTAATTACCATTGTGACAGATGCATTAGAATCTCGTGTTTGCCCACTCAATTCTCGTAGCCGTTCAGCCACAACTATATAGCCTTGCTGGTAGCCAATTCTCTTGTCATCTTCCGTGGGCGCTCTATTGAATTCAGAGCCCTGCATTTTTGCTTAGTATTGTGAATTTTGCTTGTATTGTTTGATCAAAAAAAAATTATTTACAATTTATAAATATTTTGATGTGATACTTAATTTACTGATTCTTACAATTCGTGCGACAAGTTTCATATAACCACCAGAGCTGAGTTTGTGTTGTCCATGCTTTTCTTGTCTTGCCTTGGTTGCCTTTGACGTGTCACTCAATCTATGGAAAGTTTGAAATATGTTAGATTATATAAATATAATGAATAATTAGTACATATTCACATTCTTAATAGTATCACATACCTTCTTCTGGCGTCTGGTGGTGTATTTCCTTTTTTCCTTTCAATTCTCTCCTTTGCATCCAAAATCAGGTCCTTCCACTCCCTCTCTGGAATCATGGGGGGATGCTCATACTTTACGTTCTTCTCTAAATGTTTCCTGTATTGGTCCCTCACATACTTTAGATATGTGCTAGCTTTTTCCAAGAGCTTAGTCTTGTCGAATGTGTCATTTCCAAACAACCCTACCATACGGTTTGTGAGTTCATCTTTTAACTTTTTTCTTGGTCATTCCACCTTTAAAGCAAAAACAAACCTGTTAGATTTAGAAAGAAACTGAAGCTACCTTTGATATAGTTCAAGAAATGGATAAAAGGAAAACTATTCTACCAATGATATGAAATCAAAATAGTGGATAAGGGTTAGTTCACGTATGATGTTCCACCTTTTACGTATGGTGGGCCCAAATATCTGCAATGAAATGTCATTAATGTTTTTATAAAAAATATCATTTCCTGCAAAAAAAACATGGAACCATTAGTCCAAAATGAGTGATCAGTAAGTAAATTACAATTAGACTATATATAATAATATTTTTAAAGTACCTATAACCTTCTGTATCTTCAAGGGAATCAATTCTTCGTCGCTCACCACCAATGTGGCCTGCAACGTTTCCATACTAGCCATACGGGAAGATCCAGGAAATGATGGTATGTTATCAGCAGTACTCGCCTCTGGCGCATCCTCATGTGCATCTCCTGCCACAGTAAATGAATCCACTATGAAATGCCTCCAAGAAAGAACACTTCAAGGGTAATAAACACATAACGAAAGAGAGAGAAAAAGAGGGATCTACCACCAGTGGGCGGGTCAACATGAGTCGGTGCAACAGATGATGTCTGCATGCTACGTGTTGCCAACATTGCAGTCGGCAATACAGTTGGGCTCGACCTCAGACCCATGTTAGCACCTGAAGAGTAATACATTAAATATGTAAAACATTAAAAAAGCAAGTTCACAAGTCCAAAGGAGTGGTTTTAATATATAGAACATGGTCATCACCTGAACTACTCGCAATACCCTGATCATCGCCACCAGGATGATGAGGCCCTATAAATTTCTGTAAAAACAACACATACATATTTTAGTTAATGACATAAAAGAGAAAAAAATATAAACCATTATTGAACTTTTGTTATGATTAAAGCTTTCATTATTGCTTACTTGCAAGTTTTCCATTATCGTCAACAATAGTTGCACCCTCTTTGTTATCTCATCAATCTAAGGGCTTATGGTTGCCAAATCAACAATCTCTTGCCTAATTTTTCTAATATTCTTTTGTACAAATTGCATAGAGTTTGCGCTAAGTGCGATGTCATCAGCGCATAACACTGTCGAGCGCCCCACATCCCTATGGAGGTGCTGAGGTACTGCAGGTTCCTTTCCCTTATCCCAAACATTCGTTTGTGACAAGAATATAATTAACACTATCAAAATTACTTCAAAACACTCAAGAAAAGATCATAATGTAATAGTTTGCTTCTATCTAATTTGTACAATTACAATGAGGTTTACCTGCTCCGTAGAAGTGTCGGGACCTACACCCCTATCTGTGCTATGTGGTGGATCCACGTGGCCCTGTGACAAAGAAAAAATATAAAAACGTTAGCGAAATGAAACCAATAGACTTAGCAAAAAAACTTAATAATACAATGGTTTATTGGATTCATTAATTGGAAGTTGGCTTAAATGGTATATATATAGTACGTACCACCCCCATGATAGTAACTTTGTTTGTATCTATACGATTCAAATTGTAATCGATTAGCAGCTCTTCCCCTGCACTTATTGATTTTATCGCACATACAAACACACAATTTCCCTCACGTGCCTCAAATATGCAACTGGGTTGCTTATTAGTTGACCCAGGTCGTGTACTATTTATAAAACCTGCAATATTCCCTATTGCTTTTGGCCTTCCATCAATGTATACAGCCACTCGTTTACTTTGATCATTATCTTTTTGTTGTATATAATTGGCTGACAGTGCATACCTACGCATACTTTTTTTATATCGAACAATCTGCATCCAATCATTATAATTGTAACAAGGTCCAACAAACTCCATCAATTCAGCAACTTTGTTGTAATAGACCTTTATGTTGTCCATGGAAAATAGGCTCAAACCATGTAACGACGAAGGTGCTATGCGATATATCCTCTCATTAACACAAAAATCAGTGTTTATTGGAGGAAGTTCCTTGGGTACACATTGTTTCAGTAGATGTTTGTACCTCAAGGGCACCTCAATGTCTCCTTTGGTCTCATCATCATAAGAACATGACCCCCCTTGAGCAAAAAAAAATTCCATGCGTTTATTGAATTTTCTTCTTATCTTTTGACCTCTAGTTGATCTCCCTGTTTGAGATCTACTACATGTCTCACTTTCCTCTTCTATTCTTGCATTTCCCTCACTCGAGGAAGACACATCTGACAAATACCTATTTGGTGATACCTATGCACCATCAAATGAGAGAGTTAGTTGGTAATGAGAGAGATATTTTGCAAATGAGGGTAATATTGATAAAGAAGTCGGCCATAAAGTTGATGTTGAGATTAAAATTTGAGTAAGTCCAACTGGGGCCTCAAGTGTTGATAACTGTATTAGATTTGCTGCTAATTTTGAGGTTTGAAAAAATAGGGAAGTTTGTTTTTCTTGTAATTTTTTAAAAATATATTATTTTTATAAGGTGTATTGACTTATACCTGTCGATCCATGAGACTATGCAGGATCCTCGTCAAAGGGGTTCAGGTTCCTGCACCAACAATTGAGCATCATAAGCATTACATTTGTAATTTGATAAACAATAAATACTACAGTATCATAAGCATCATAAGCATCATAAGCATCATAAGCATCACATATGTATCATCATATATGTAATTGAGCATCATAAGAATCACATATGTATCATCATAAACATGTAATCCATCACATAGCTAATAAGTAGTCCACATTCCATAAATAAACACAAAGTTCAAAAAATGTCACATGTATCATCATAAGCATGTAATCCATCACATATGTATTTTAAATCACCATCTATCACATAGCTAGAGGTGCATCATGAATTAATTAAGTAATGGCATTAGAATTCAAAACATATGAATTATTTACGTAACCATATAAGTCAAATCAATTTCTATCAAGATATCAATATTAAATAGATAATATAATAATCGCATCTCATACATTTCATTCATGTCATTGATCTTCTTCTTCATCCAACTCATCATCATCATCATCATCATCATCGTCGTCGTCGTCGTCGTCGTCGTCGACGTTGGTGTCGGCATCATCGTCGTCGTCGTCATTGTGTTTGTCATCGTCATCGTCATCACCATCACCGACACCATCACCATCACCATCACCATCACCATCACCATCACCATCATCATCAACAATAGCACCATCATCATCATCAGCTTCTTCTTCGTGTACATTTCGGTCAAGAACATCATCGCGTAACTGTCAATCGTGATCATCTATATCATCTTCTACTTCTTCGGTATCTTCTTCTTCCATCACATTATAAATTATTGGCCTTCCTCTTGGATCATGTCTAACAACAAATGACCAACCTAGTTTATGTGGAATCTCTGAGTAAAATACCTACTCACATTGACTTGGAAGAACATAGGGCTCATCCCCAACTCGTTCAAATGACCTTGTATTAACCATTGTAAATCCATTATCATGTGCGATAACAGTTCTATTAGGATCATTTTTATTCAATCGTAGCCTATACCATTTGACGACGAATAGAACTAATTTGAAGGAATTAAAGTCACACTCAAGTATATCATCCAAAATGCCATAGTATCGATTTTGAGACACTTGAGGATGTATGTCGTTTCTAGATGAAATATTGGTCACCTCAAAGACTGCAGTTATCCCAGAATCACAAGTTTTCTTCGTGTCATCCAATTGTTTGAGGCAAAATTTATGACCATTGCAACACATAGCCTTGTGGTGTTTGACCTGCAATATGTCTAACATATTAAAATTATTGCATCATGAGTTGATAAACATACAGGTGATTAATAAAATTATACGTACATGTTGATCTCTTAAACCATATGCTAAATCAATTTCCCTTTGTGTAACATTGGAATCTCCATTACGATGAGCTTCTTTAACCAATGAAGCGACACCATCCCATGTTAATGTGCGACCACAATGTTGACATCGTTCAATCCACACCGTCATCCAATCAAGATTGTTTGCAATATACAAATGTAGCGCATCCCACTCTCGACCAACTGTACAAATAATTAATAGACCACTTACAACTGATTTATTTAGAAGATGAAGAATTAATTTACTACAATAACATCTTATAATTACCTCTCACTTTCTTCAATCTACCTTTCCCCATCGAGTGCTTCCCTTCGAATTTATTAATGGGGTTGGGATCCCAAATGTGATCTATGTGGATTTTTGCTGCAAACTTAGGAAGATATTCAGTAATGTACACCATAGTTTGGTATACCATATATCCCTCCACCATAGAACCCTCAGGATGTGCTCTTTGTTGAACCAAAGCCTTCAAAAATTTCAAGTGCCTCTCAACCATCCACATTGACCTAGTGTTTACAGGTCCACACAATTCGATCTCCTCAACTTGGTGTATGAGGTAGTGTTCTTATGCATTGAAAAAAGTTGAAGGTAGACACTTTTGCATTTCACACATTAGATGAGGGATTTTTCTCTTCCAATATTTTATATCTTCCTTGTGGATTTCTTTAGATGACAACCACCTAAAAGAGATTGAAGATGCAAAAATATATAAACGAGACTTTACAAAATAATATACAATATATTGCATAACAAGTAAAACAAATGGCAAATATAATATCTATACAACAAATTGAACAAACATCACTACTTACCTCATGTATTTTCCAAGATCATATATGACTTGTTTGATATTATTGTCGAAGTGGTCTGGGAGAGATAGAGGTAGAACGTACTACAACAATTATAAAATGATCTTTTCATTGTTTTCTAACATAATACAATGAAAATTACATGCGCAGTATACAAATATATAGTAAATACACAAGAACGCGAATTACCTTAATGAAGGTATGCCAATCATGCATTTTCATCCCTGGCCCAAATTCACTCTTCTTTGATATGAGATTGTTTATGTTCACAGCAAATCTTGTGGGAAATCGAATTTTTCGTATGACTTCTTTTATAGAATTGCTTTGTTGCTCCGTTAATAACCAAGGAAGGGCACTTATATTAATCTGATCTCCATTGCTATTTGATTGAATGACATTTTTCATTGCATGATTGGATTCCACAATGTCACTACAAATTTTGACAATTTTTTCTTTGTCACGCCTTCTATCCAATATTTTCCATAATGTCTCTGTTATATTCTTTCCAATATGCATTGTATCAAACAAATGCACAATTTGTAGCTACTAGTAGTAAGGCAACCTATTGAATTGTGTGGGATAACTTTTTAGTCCCTTTGGAAGGTGGCCATCCATGCCTTGACGACATTCAGTATCATCAATTACATCATCAGTAAACAAAACACGATAGAAAAATTCAAATTCCAAACATAAACCATTAGATGGAATGACATTACCTTGATAATTAATTCTATTATATTCCAACTTCCATAAGTGAGGAGTCATTCTTCGTGGCTTTGATGTAGTCTCTTCTTTCCCATTGAAAAGATGTTTTTCAGTATTTCAGTACTTATGATTTTTGTGAAGGAAGTGCCTATACTCATCAAACACCTGCTTTCCTAAACTTTTTGAATGACATGATTTCATCTTTGGACCACAAACTGGACATGCAAATTTTCCCTTTGTTTGAAGACCTACAAGATAATGTATAATTCTTGACGCCCTCCTAAATGGCACAAGGTTAGTAAATGATCAACAACACAAAAAGACACAAAACCGTTAGATTGTTAGTGTTAGTCAATCAAAAACTAATCTAAAAAGGCATACCAAGAGAGACACTAAAAGCATGCTAATGTATTTAACAAATGAAGTAAATATGGTGAGGCATCTCCAACTGCCTCTTAGCATGGCTTTAGCTCCTTCTCCCTTGTTCCACTCCTCTCCAAGTTCCAAAATAGTGTAGCTCTCAGCAGCTTTTTGCACTATGGATGCTTATGGAGGATTGAGATGGTAGTATTGTGCTCCAAATGTGAAATGAAAAGCTAATACTATACTATTGATACTAAAATGATTGATTTTATCCAAAATGACAATATATGAGTTAATTATGCTAAAATGCTCTCTAAAAATGACTATAGCTTAAATGCATGCAAGTTTTCAGGATCTGGATTATGAAGAAATGGGCTCTATTTATAGGAAAAATGGAGCAATGGATGGTTGAGATTGAGCAATCTCAACAAGGGTTAGGATTGAATGATTTCAAACCCATGTGAAGGCTTTCAACCCAATCCCAGGATGACAAGTGTCAATGTGAGATAGGTTGAGAGGAGAGGGAATAAGCATTAAATGCCTGATATGACCTTGGGATTTTAGAGTCCAGGTTGGTTGAATGAATAAAATCTTTATTCAAAGAATAAAGTTTTTATCCAATGGATAAACTCTTGTGCAAATGTAAAATGGATGAATATGGTCAAAACAATAAATGTTTGGGGGGACAAGTTTGAAATAACCATTAATGGTTATGTAAGAGCCATAAATGGTCATGTAAGAGCCATTAGTGGTCTTGGAAGACATTGGGGGTTAATTTGTTGAACACACAAAGCATTAAATGCTTTTCAAAGACTTTGGAGTCTTTGAGAAGTGACTCCAATTTGCTTAGGAATGTGACAATAATTAGGGGATGGATTAGGCTAATTAGGAAGGGGTTAGAAGAATCTAGAAGGGGATTAGATTTTTGCAAGTGGATTTGGTGGGTGAGGGAAAATAGGATTTTATTAAAATAAAAATTCATTTATTTCAATAAATGTGTGCAAATTGCATTTGTAGGAAAATGCAAGTGGGGGGGGGATAATGATTTAAATAAATGTTTTATTTAATTTATTTAAAAGAGGAAAAGGGGATTTAATTAAATAAATAGATTTTATTTATTTAATTGATTGTGAATTTTGATTTAATGAATTAATTAAAATAAATTGAATAATTTATTTAATTAATAGAAGAATGTTTGGGGATGAATTAATTAAATATTGATTTAATTAATTGGTGGCTAGTGCATTTTTAATCAAATAAATATCGAATATTTATTTAATTAAGCTGGACAGATTTGTGTGACTACATTTGCCCCTCTTTGAGATGGTGCGGTTTATCGCATCGTTTCAAAGAAAGAAAAATAGGTGTGAAGAAATGCCCCATAAAATGTGAATTTAATGGGTTGTATGCCCCCTCGAGAGATGCGCTGAAAAATTTCGAAAAATCGGGCGATCTCTCGAAAAAGAACGAAAATTGGCAGGGTGGTAGAAGAGAAGAAGTTAGCCATACGGGTGAAAAATAGAAGAAAATGGGGGAAACATGGAGAAATGGGGGGCTCGAGAAGTTCACGAGGACCACAGCGATGAGCAGGGGGGAAGTTACAGTGACCACGAAGGGTATAAATGGGGTGAAAGGGGTGAAAACAGGATCATTTGTGACTGTGACCAGTTGAAAATGAGAGCTCTGATAGTGACATTTGGAGGAGCGAGTAGCAGCTAGGATGCTGATTCCGATCACCGAGCATAGATTCGAGCGAGTCCGACAGTTCCAGCGTCCAGATGACTACGGACCAGCGGTACGCAAATTCGAAAACTCAATTTTTGTGCATTTTTGCTAGATTTTTAGCTGAGTCAAAGTCAAGTCGGAGAAAGAGCGCTGGAACTTTCGTTTCGGCGCTTTTGCTCCATAAACTAGCGCTATTGTGCCGCAATGGCGCTATTGAGCCATTGTTTGAGCGCTTTTGGCTTGATATAGCGCTATTGTATGCAAGTTTGAGCGCTTTTGCACTGCTAGCGCTATTGAGGGCTCAATTGAGCGCTATTGTTTTTAAGAGTGCTATTGTGCAGTTGTTTTAGCATGTTTGTAGTTGTAGCGCTTTTGTATAGCTTATTGAGCACTGTTGTTAGGGTTGTAGCGCTATTGTTGAAAAACTAGCGCGTTTGTTTTGATACTAGTGCTTTTGTTTTAGGATAAAAAGATGCCCCAGTTTGAATGAAGAAAAATCTCCTGATGCCAATGAGTGATGGATGGTGAGGTGAAGTGGGAGTTGTTTCGAACCATAGCAGCCTGATGAGACTTAGGTCATTTGTTTAGGATAAATGTCTGTTGAAATCTAGGTGGCCATGATTGCTTACCTGTTGAGACCCAAAGATACTTGATCAAAGTATCTGATGATAGTCTAGGTTTAAACTTAAGAAAGTTTGAAAACAAAACAACTGATGGTGATTGATGAATGTCCATGTGCAGGAGGATCTGCGCGTGTTGCAGTTACAGGGGTTGCAGGACCGATTGACCCAAGCAGAGATTGATTGTATTGCAGCGACGGGTCTTTATGAGGTGATGCATATGCCCGTGATTCGTATGAATCACGGATTGATCACAGCACTGGCGGAGCGGTGGCACAGCGAGACGTGCACCTTTCATTTGGCTCAGGGGGAGATGACGTGACCTTGGAGGATGTGTGGCGCATCCTACGGATTCCGATTCGAGGAGAGCTGGTCACGTACGATAGATCCTGGGGGACTGTGGCAGTGCAGAGGATATTTGATGAGGATGTATTTATTGATGGTGGCTCCATTGCTTGGGAGGATATAGCGGCACTATATGAGCCTCTTCCAGCAGTTTTGTCAGGGATTATGGGAGGACTGTTGTGTCCCGATAGGCGATCACATGGGTTGGCAGTGGGATGGGGACATGTTATCGAGATGATGATGACCGAGGGGACCCGATTTGCATGGGGGCCGTGCGTGGTGGCGCACATGTATCAGGAGCTCCATGAGGTAGTGTACCGAGGGAGGGGTTCCTTAGCAGTGGGCATGACGCTGCTACACATTTGGGCTTGGGAGCACCTACCAGTGACTCGATCGGTGAGTCTGAGATTTCGTGTGGTGGATCAGCGTACATGTTTATGTACAGTGGTATGATGAGTCGGCCCCACCTGGGGAAGTTAGAGTGGTGGCGATGGGCGCTGGATGATCTGGATGCAGTGATATGGCGGCCATACTTGGAGTGTGAGCCATGGGAGGATGACGCAGAGGCACTACCTTATGTGTTTATGACTCGATTCCTCATTGGGAGGACGACATATCATGTGGAGAGACAGGTGCCCAGGAGAGTGATGAGGCAGTTTGGACGGCAGCAGGGACTGCCTAGTGGATCCGGAGAGTATGCACGGGTGATTCGGGAGAGGTATGCATGGGGTCCAGTGCTACCTTATGATCAAGCACTAGCAGAGTTTCGGACACTGCAGGTGAGGCCATGGGACCTATGACCGAGGGTCATTGATGCAGGGGTTACAGATGATTATACGCAGTACTGAGCAGTGCACCCGATCCTACGGATATCAGATCCTGCAAAGCCGATCCCAGCGTTTGAGGATGAGAGGGGACGGAGACGGAGGAGGGCAGGAGGTCAAGGAGAGGGAGGAGGTGGTGGAGGAGGAGATGGAGGAGGTGGTGGAGGTGGAGGAGGAGGAGATGGAGGAGGTGGAGGAGGTGGAGGAGGATTGGGGATGCGGAGTCAGCGGAGAGGGAGAGGTGGACTTCCTCTACAGATCTCACAGGGACCACTGATACCGAGAGGAGTTCAGTTGAGTGGGAGGGGGATGGAGAGGGAGATCCTGATGGACAAAGGGGAGGGGACTACTAGAGAGGGAGGTGTAGGGGAGGCAGCTATGGACACCGGGGAGGGAGCCATTGGAGATCTGCGGGACCATATTATAGTGTGCTTGTAGACACGGATAGAGGATTTGGAGGCAGAGGTGGCAGCTAGGGATGTGCAGCTATTTGCACGGGAGTCAGAGTTGACGGTGGTGCTGCGGGAGAGAGATACTGCAGTGGAGAGATTGGCGGAGCTGCAGGAGAGAGTCCGAGCTGGAGTAGGAGCACAGGGGCCTACAGGGGAGGTTATGAGGCAGTTTGGGCGAGCACAGGCTGAGATAGAGTACTGGCGGGGTTTATATGAGCAGGTGGTGCCAGTGAGTCAGCAAGCTCTCAGTTATACGCAGATGCGGCAGACTCGATCAGAGCGATCGCAGAGGATGCAGAGCAGTGGGGGTGTGATAGGTCCTTTGAGGCGGGAGAGATTAGGGGATGCAGGAGGGAGTGGTGGTTCGATGAGGCCTCCACGGAGAGATGGATCAGGGGGTGCAAGCACCAGTGGTGGAGCAGGGGGAGGTGTTGGGACAGCATCTGGCTAGAGTGGCATTTGAGAGAGCATTTCATGCATATATGTATTTGTATCATTTGTTTATTTTGTGGATTGTATCTTGGATGGCTCTTGATAGCCGATTTTGTAGACTTCATTGTACTCTGATATATGAGATGATATATATGAGGAGATCCCATGTTTTGATGATATGCATTTGATTATGTATGGATGTTTATGCAGGATGATGAGTGATTGCTTAGATGGATATGTGTATATGTATGCATTTGATGAGATGTTCCTTATATGCATGTTTTTTTTATGATGATTTATGATGCTGGATACTAACATATGAATGCAGGTTTATATATGTATGATTTGTTTGATTTTGTTGATGTAATGCTTTTATGTATGTATTGTCATGATGATGATGTATGCTTATGATGATTTATGAACATTAGATGAGTTATGTGATGGTGTTAATGCAATGGTTGAATGAATAATGTTATGTATGAATATGCATCTAGTTGTTTGTTTTAAATGAATGATTATGGATAAACAAAATGTAAAGTACAAATGTTTATATGATAATGTGTTTAAATGAATGCAATATGGATAAACAAAATGTAAAGTATAAATGTTTATATGATAATGTGTTAAATGAATGCATATGTGTAATGGATCTAAAATGTTATGAACCAATATTTTGAAATGAAATTATGATTCTAAATACTTAAATATGTTTTAAGTAAAAATGATAATGGGATTCTAATAACTGCACCGTAATGCAATTAAAAGGAATATAATGAATGCAATGCGAATGGATCCTAAAATAAAATAAAATAAGCATAATAAGATACTTAGGGAATGGATGAACGAATGCACTTTTTTACTGAATGAATGGATGAATGTATACAATAACAAATGACAAAGGATAATAAAAATGATGATGGATCATCGACACTATATGAATGCCTATTAAATGATTTAAAACAATCAAAGACAATTTAATCCCATGAATGAATCTAATTGTTTATGATTGATGCAATGATACAAAATGATTAATGAAAACTAAGTGTCAAAAAAATGAACTATATGCAAAGTTAAAAATGACATGAATGTTTAATGCAAAATGTAACTAAATGTTTAATGCAATGGTGCAACTAAATGTGAGGATGATATGATCATGAGGAATGCAAGGTTTGTAAGACTTTGCATGATGCATTGGTGATGTATTAGAGTACTCGATCATGATTGTATCCAAGACCAGCTTAACTTTCATAGTTTTGCATATAAAACCTACATATGAATGAGTGGACGGATGGGTGATATGCAACGAAATGCAATATATACAGATGAGATGGAATGATGATCCATAGTGCTCTATTTTCATCATTGAGCTTTTAAAATGTTGGAAGAGAATACAAGCATCTTGACATAATGATGCAAGATGACCTGAGTATTCCTTACATGGATTTTATATAGCAAGTTAATAAAAACGACTTGATATAAGGGTCAAGTCGACCAGAGTATTGCTTGCGGAACAGACAAGGATTATCGTCGTTCATGCATGACTTGGATCGTCCTCCTTGATCTTAGGCTGATCATATCCTAAGACAAGTGCATACCGTACTAAGAGATAAAAACCTTTATCCAGTTTGGATGAGGTAGGAGGAACCAAAGGAAGAGCATTATACCTGCAAACAAATAGTATATACAGAAAGAATAAAGAATATGGATCCTTGGTAATGGTTCATGCCCATATGGTCGAGGTATACGCTATAGTCAGCAAGCCGTAGTGATCTATGACTGCATTTTGCATAAGATCACGTAGCTTGGTGAACTTCCCACGTAGACACCATTAGTACATGCCCCAGAACTTCATCGAAAATAATGCGCAAATGATACAAAACAATGTTGAAAGATTCCGATATAGATAAATGAATGATTATACTCGCAAATCAACCAAGTATTTGATAGCTAACATAATTTTCTTGTCAAAGAAAATGTCACTTTTGTCTTTGTTTTGGTAAGGAAGGATGCATCCTTGTTGAAGACAATTTTGAGTGTTGATGTTGATTGTGTGGTCGATTGATAAATGGTCATTTGTGTGAGTATTTTGTCAATGCTTGTTTTGGTATCTGCATGGAGGAGTATGTACAAGGTGTTGCCATGTTTTTGTGTGTTTTTCGATGTTTTCTGATATTTTTGGATTTTGAATTGTTTTGAATGTTTTTTGGATTTTGTGTTGAGACATTTTTGAATGTTTTTGGTATTTTGATGATTGCTTGAATGAAGAACTTAATGAATCATAAGACAATGTAGAATCCACTTCCATCAATAGGTTAAAGGCATTGCCCCTAGTTTGAGACATGACTATGAAAAAGCGGGATGCAAGATGTATGGAGTACTATCATAATTGCAGATGAATAACAAGCCATGGTTTTGGATGGATGGATGCATGTATGAAGTGGATGTGATTGCAACAAGTCTGAAAGACAATGGAGCCATAGCCTTTACGAGTGGCGCCTATTTGCCAGATTTTCACCATCGCACTTACCCAAGGTGCCACCGGAGTGGTTGTTCACCGTTTGGATGCATGATTTTTTTCTTTACTTTTTTGAATGTTTTTGTATTTTCTTCAGGACATTTTTCTAAATGTTTTTGGTATTTTTTGGTATGTAGGGGAGCCTGATGCTCTGTACAGCTTAGGTATAAAACCGTTTTAGGTGCATGCTATTGATTGGATCTGCAAGCGGTTCTCCTTCTGATGTAGCCAACTGATATGCCCCGGACCCGAATACAATAGTGACAACATATGGACCCAGCCAGTTTGATTCAAACTTGTCCTGATGTTCTCTGTTTGGTTGGTTGCGAGGATTCTCTCGTAGAACAAGATCACCTACCTCAAATGTACGAGGTCTAACTCGGTGATTGTAGCTTCTGCTCATGCGCTGCTGATAGGCTTTGAGATGGTTGTATGCAGCTTGTCGCTTCTCATCAAGTAACTCTAAGTCCTGAAGACGGGACACTCTATATGCTTCGTCATCTATCAGATTATGCAAGGAAACTTGTAATGATGGTATCTCGACCTTAATAGGCAAGATAGCTTCTGCACCATAGACCAATGAATAAGGAGTTGCACCTGTAGGGGTTCGAATGCTAGTTCGATATGCCCATAGCGCTGGATTTAGTTGAACATGCCAATCATGGCCGACATCATTGACTGTCTTCTTGAGGATTCTTAATATGTTCTTATTTGATGCTTCGGCCTGACCATTGCCTTGTGGGTAATAGGGAGTGGAAAAGCGGTGTTGGATATGAAATTTCTCACAAAGTTCACGGACATCCTGATTTTTGAAAGGAAGACCGTTATCTGTGACGATGGACATGGGTACACCATACTAGCAGATGATGTAGTTGAGGATGAATGAAGCGATCTGCTTGCCGGTGACTTGGGTAAGTGGAACAGCTTCAATCCACTTTGTGAAATATTCGGTGGCGGTAATAATGAATTTATGGCCATTGGATGAAGATGGATGGATTTTACCCACAAGGTCAAGACCCCATTGACAAAAAGGCCATGGTGTCGTGATTGGTTGCAGTTTCTGGGCCGATGCATGTATCAGGTCACCGTGAACTTGACATTTCTTGCATTTTCTGACAAAGTAGTAGGAATCCTTTTCCATAGATGGCCAATAATATCCAGCTCGCAAGAGTTTCTTGGCTAGTGATGGACCACTTGAATGAGTCTCGCAAATTCCTTCATGTACCTCTTCCAAAGCCTTTGTTATCTCATCTTGTTCCAGACATCGAAGGAGAGTACCATCAAGACCGCGTCGGTATAGGGTGTCGACAATAATGGTATATCGAGCAGTTTGGCGAATGAAGGTTTTTCGTTGGTTATTCGATTGGTTGGGAGGAAGGGTATGGTCGCGGAGATAGGTGTAGAACTCACCATACCATGGGGATTCGGAACCGACAAGGTGACATATCATCTCAGTTTCAGGGATATCATAAGCAGGGATCCAAAGCTGTTCTACCAAGAACTCGTAGCGTGTTGAATGTTGTGGAAGACCTAGGAGAGATGCGATGGTAGCCATAGCATCAGCAGCGCAATTCTGATCTCTTGGTATCTGCTCAAAAGTGATAGTAGTAAATAATGTCTTTAGTTTGTCCACCATTTGCTTGTATGGCATGAGCTTATCATCCTTAGTCTGATATTCATCAGTTGCTTGTCGAATGACTAGTTGTGAGTCGCCATATACTTGCAGTTCTTCTCATTTCCATTGTACGGCTAGCCTGGGTCCTGTGATCAAGGCCTCATATTCTGCTATGTTGTTTGTGTATGGGAATGTGAGCCTGTAAGACTTCGGGATGCTATCACCTTGGGGTGTGATAAACAGAATGCCTGCCCTCGAGCCATGCCTAGTGTATGACCCATCAAAATATAGTTTCCATGGATGTGCTGTTGTGATCATGAATATCTCTTCATCTGGAAAATTGGAAATAAGAGGATGATCGCCTGTGAGGGGTGCATCGGCCAACTAATCTATAATAACTTGACCTTTGATAGCCTTTCGGTCTACATATTCAATGTCAAATTCACTTAGAATCATCACCCATTTGGCCAAGCGACCTGTCAATGCTGCTTTGCTAAGTAAATACTTGAGTGGATCAATCTTTGCAATGAGTTGTACCTTGTGTGTCAATAGATAGTGCCTCAATTTAGTGGCTGCCAGGATTACTGCTAGGCAAGCTCGCTCAATAGGTGTGTAATTGAGTTCATAGCCCACCAGTGTGCGAGAGATGTAGTATACAACACACTCTTTGCCTTCTGCATTATGTTGTGCTAGTAGTACACCCAATGTTGTACTTGTTGCTGAGATATAAAGTAACAACGGTCTACTTGGATCTGGTGGCATCAGCAATGGTGGATTCATGAGATAGTCTTTAAGCGTCTGAAATGCTTGTTGGCATCGGGCATCCCACTGAAAGCGGATGTTCTTGTGTAGCAGGTGTGTGAATGGGTGACACTTATTAGCCAATTGTGCAATGAATCTTCCGATGGATTGAAGTCGGCCTTGTAATGTCCTTAGCTGGCTGATATTCTTTGGTGGTGGCATATCCATGATTGCCTTAACCTTTGCTGGATCGACCTCAATACCTTTGCTTGAGCTGATGTATCCTAGAAGTTTCCCAGAGGTTACTCCAAAGACACATTTCTTTGGGTTGAGTCAAACATGATATTGTTCCAGTCTATCAAAGATTTTATCTAAGATGTGGAGATGCCCTTCTCTGGTGAGTGATTTTGCTAGTAAGTCATCCACATAATCTTCCATCATGGTATGCATCATGTCATGGAAGATGGTGGTCATTGCTCTCTGATAGGTTGCTCCTGCATTCTTGAGGCCGAAAGGCATTACATTCCAGCAATATGTACCCCATGGACAGGTGAAGGCTGTCTTATGCTGATCTTCTGGTGCGATCTTTATCTGATTGTATCCTGAAAAGCCATCCATGAGTGAAAGCATGGCATGTCCTGCTATCAGATCCACTATAATGTCAATATTGGGAAGGGGGAAATCATCCTTAGGACAGGCCTTATTTAGATCTCTAAAGTCAGTACAAATGCGGATGCCCCCTTTTGGTTTGCCAACTAGCACAATATTGGAGATCCATTCTGCATAATCAATTGGTCTAATGAAACCAACATCTAGGAGTTTCTTGAGTTCTGTTTTGACTAGCACTGCAATCTGAGGATGCATCTTACGAAGCTTCTGCTTGATAGGTTTGGCTCCTTCTGCGACGGTGAGGTGATGCATGACTAAATCAGGATCAAGCCCAGGCATGTCTGCATATGACCATGCGAAGTTGATCTGACGCTTCTGGAAGAACTCTATAAATTTAGGTTGTTCCTCTGGAGTGAGAAGAGATGTCAGATGTATGATATGAGGATTTTCAGGAGTCCCCACATTGTACTCTTTGGTTTCCTCGATGAGAATTGTTGATCATTCCTGTTGTGTACTATCAGGGAGAATGTCAAACCCTTCATCCTCAGGCACCTCAGAGAGGTTTTCACCGTTGGATACGCTCTTTCTTTTTACTTTTGTCGAATCAAATAGTGCCACAGTGTGGTTTTCACTGGAAGATCCATGTTTTATTGTTATATTTTTGCAACTGAAAGGTTTGGCATTCGCCTCGAAGTATGCTGCGCTATTAAGTTCAATGGCGAATCCAGCTTTGTGATCCCCGCTTGGTAGGTTATCCCTTAATTCCAAAAAGTCAATGATGGCCTCATCGTTTTGGAAGAAGTCAAGACATGGGGGATTTGGTTGGTTCCATTCGATGAGTTCAGGGTGGACAATGGGCATTACTTCATCGACTAGGTTAAGTTCATTAGAGGTATCAGTGAGGGTTAAGACGTTATGGTGAAGGTCGTTAATGGTACTCTCCCTATCAGAATCAGTCGTAGGATGAGATGTAGGGTCTGTGGAAGATGTTTCCAGTTCAGGAACCCAAGTGGTCTTTATCTGTGCTTCTCCGTAAACAGGGATGTCTTTGTGTGGTGGAGGCGGTGATGTGTCTTCCTCATCTGAAGTGTTAAGCTGTACCAAATCAAATTCTCATTCATGTGAGTCGGTCTCTGAATCACTTTCCAGCATCTGATTGCTATACCATACTGGGATGTCTTTTGAGTTAAATATTGCAGGTGTGATTGGTTGATGTACCTTTGTAATGATCGATGTTGCAGGGCGGTTGATGGGGATCAAGGAATCTGGTATAGGGAGTATTGGTAATATTGACTCAGTGGCTTCTGCTAGAACTACTGGTGCCATAGATGCTGCTGCAGGTTCTGATACAGTTGCTGCTGCTGATGGTGCTGCTAATGGGATTATGAGTTCGTTTGGTGGGATGAGTGGCATTGGTGATGGTTGTGTTGGGGTTTTGAGCCTCAGTGGGGCAGTCGGAATGGTGCTTGATGCCGTTTTGATAATGAAAGGTGGCCTTTTGGCATTAGGCTGACATAATGGTTTGCTGGGTTTTCCTTTGAATTTTAATTTAGGAAAAATCTCTTTTTCAAAGCCTAGGCCTGTATTTCCTTTGGGCTTGAATTCCAACAGCAGAGGTTCATGTCATCCTTGTTTGTAATATCCCAAAGCACTCTAACCATCATATCCCATTCGTTGCATAATGAGGAGACCTTTGCCATACTGATCCGTAGGAAGTGTAACTCGCGGTATATCAATGGTGATGGGATCTTTATAAATCCATTCCACTAGGTCCTCATCTTGTGTTTCTTCCTCTTGACTCTTTCCAAGAACGAAGGGCGTCAAAGCACATGCTGGTATGTTTAGTGGTTGCTGGAGTACCTGCTGTGGTTTACCATGTGTTCTAGGAGAAGTGGGCATTTGTCCCACACAAAAGAGTTGACTCAAGTTGTATTCCCCAGGACCTTCCTCTGCTATCTTCATCTTAAGATTTTCTTGCTTGGGTATAGTGGTGTTTGAACGGGCAAGAGAGGCGGGACTGATATATGATGTGGAAGAAATGGCTTCTCTATTATTAGGAACAGTAATCTCTGGTTGATGGCTGATATTATGGCAATACGCAAAGGGATTTGCATCACCCAGAATTGTGATCTCTACACCATTATGTGGGAACTTGATACATTGATGGTAGGTAGATGGAACAACTTGCATGGCATGTATCCAAGGTCTTCCTAACAATAGATTGTATGGCAGAGGAAGGTCCAGAACCTGACAAATGATGTGCTTTACCACGGGGCCCACTTGGATTGGTAGTACCACAACTCCTTTAGATGAACGCTCCGCATCGTCATAGGCTTTGATTGTGATCTTCTGACGAGGATCCACTGATTCTACTGCATATCCCAATGCTGTGACCAACTGCAGTGTACAAATATTTAGGCCTACTCCATTATCGATCAAGACTCGCTTGATCCTATGCTGGTTAATAAATCCTTCAATGTGGAGTGAGGCGTTATGCGGTTGTTGGAAGGAAGAGTTGTCACTTTCGGAAAAAGTGAGACAAGGTGATGATTTGAGACTTCCAACCATGGCTTGAAATTGGTCTGTATTCAGATTTGCAGGGACTGACGCCTCTTGGAGTGCTTGATCCAAGATAGTTTTATGAGAGGGTGATAGGCGCAAAAGCTCTAAAATGGATATAAGCGTAGGGGTTTTGTCTAATTGTTCCACAAGATTGTACTGCTTTGGGATGGAGGTGGTGCCTTGTGGAGCTGCCTTGATGGTAACTTTGCCGCGACGCATAACAACATTGCAATTTGAGTTGGGATTTTTGAAGGTTATGGTTGCAACTTGTTCATTGGCATCATACAGATGATTTACAGTGTAATTATACGCAGCCTGCGTATAATCAGTGGTATCAGTGCCTCGCCTGGAAGTGGAAGGATCCCTTTGATCTTGTGATGGAAGTGGATTTTTAAACATCAAATGATCATTATTGGTTGTTTTTGGGTTATGTCCTTCAATTTCAATTTCTCCTCGATCAATAAGATCCTGAATGAGATCTTTCAATCGGTGACAATTACTTGTCTTGTGCCCTCTTCCTTGATGGAATTCATAGTGTTTAGTATCTCTCCACCATGTCGGTTTGACTTGAGGCTCATAGTTTGATAGCTTAGGTAGAGTGACCAAATTTTGAGAGAGGAGTTGTCGCAACACTGTTTCAATGGGTTCCCTTAAGGGAGTGTATGTGCGTTTCTATTTTTGCTGACGAGGTCTAGGTTCATCGTGAGATGTGATGCGACCTTGATTAGAAGGAACATTTGTGTTGTTTTGAGGTGGAGGATTTTGTCCTGCAAACCGAACCACAGGTTGTGCATTTTGGATAGTCCGGGCATCCACAACCCCATCATTGATGATATTCTTGTTTTTATTCCAGAAGCTTGGTTTATCGCTATTGAAGCGTGGGTGAGGACCATCTTTTGGTTCACTAAAGATTTTGATGAGTCCTTTCTTGATGAGTGCCCGTTCACATTTTAAACCCTTGGTGATCATATCATTAAAAGAGTCTGTGTCTTTGACATCCAGGTGAAATTCCATTTCTTCGTTTAAGTTGGAAATGAATATTTCCACTAGTTCTCGTTCAGGTAATTGAAGAGAACGTCTGCTAGACATTTGACGCCATCATTGCAGGAATACTGAGAATTGTTCACCTGGTTTTTGTTTAGTGTTGCACAGATTAGCCATGGTGATGTCGCGTTCAATGTTATGAGAGTAATGAGCTAGGAACTTCTGGATGAGTTCCTCAAATGTTCTAATGCCTCCTGGTAGTTGGGAAAACCATGATGTGGTTGTTCCTCCCAAGATTTGGGGAAAAAGGCGCATTAGGTAGGTGTCTTCATATGCTACTTCAAGACAAGCGGAATGAAATTCTCTGACATGATCACGAGGATCTCCCTTTCCTCTATATTTTTTGAATTTGGGTGTTTTGAATCCTCTTGGAAAGGGTGGCATGTAAAGATTCGTATCAAAAGGATAGGGACAGATGTCATTGAGTGAGAATTGGTTAATCTTGATACCACTATGAAGTTGTTGGGCGAGATTCTCGACTTGTTGCCGCAACGTCTCCATTTCATTTGGAGGAGGAGGTGGTGGGTTACCTCGAGGAATGTTATATCTGATGGGATCTCTACCTCTTTCCTCTTCATGGCGACTTTGTCTTTCTGATGCTTGTCTTAATTGGGCAAGATCAAAGTCAGAGGGGAGTTTTGCTCCTTCTTGAGCGAGTCTTAAGAAGTGAGCATCCACATTGCTCCTGAGTATTTCGTCAAACAATCTGTTAAAGAGAGGGTTATGCTGAGCCCTTTCTATTGTTACAGGAGTGGGAGTACTTGGGTTTTCGTCATCTGCATTTCCTCCAAGTGCTTCTTGAAATTCATTGAGATTTTCCTCTTCTTCTTCTTCTCTTTCTATTTCTCGTTACCTCGACTCTGATCGGGTTTGGGCCATTTTGTTTATAATCTTTTTGTTGAAGTTGTGTGAAAATGATGATGAGTTTTTGAAATGAGAGATTGATGGTTGGTGAATTATGTTGCATGTGGATCTCTAGCACTTTTAAGGTGGATGTAACCGAAATTCCTTCTTTGAATTGCTTGTTTGTTTGATAAGTTTTGATGTGATAAGGTGTAGAGAAATTTGAGATGTGTTACAGATTTAACTACCTAGTAATGAGAGGATTCACTCATGAACTAGTTTTAACCTGCGTAGATGTGTCTCTTAGGATGAGCTTATCCTAGATGTAGAAACAATCTAAAAAGTGATGTGAAGTGTTTGATTTCAAGCAATATCTAAAAGAGAACTTGGAACAATAACCTCTTAATGTTCTGAGAGTTGGGATGGATTGATGATGAAATGATGATGTATGAGTGAGATGATGGATGAAAATGTTTTCAACTTCAATAAAAACTTTGTGTCACAAATGGGACAAACTCTACCTCTTCCCTTTCAGGTGTTGGAGGTATTTCGCGAGCTGTGTTGTAGGTGATGCAAACATTTGGGAAGAAATTGGGATTAATCTTTCCTCCTTGGTTTTTGTGATAACTCAGAGCTCTATATTGCATAAAAGCTCTACGGTTCAATGATTCGAAATCAAATTCGTTTGTTTTGCCTTGAAGATATAGACGCATGCGATGTAGAAAGACTCTATGGGAGACAAAGATTTGTCGATTGATATAGAAGAATTTCCTCTTTTTGATCAAAGCCTTTGAGCTCAATGGTCTTCTTTTCAAGTTGATATTCTGATGACACTTCTTCTTTCGCAGGATGTGAAGAATGGTCATAAAATTTGATTCCTTCTTGTTTTGCACTTTGTTTTTGATGTTTTGGGGTTGTTTTGACAGATGTTTGGTTGGATGAATACTTTGTTTTTGGGATTGACTTTCTGATTTTTCTTTGACAAGAAAACAAAGTAAGCACACAAACACAAGAATGTTGCCTAAAAGGCACAAATGAGTATGGGTCTAGATCAACCCAATCCTTGGACTTTTATATGACCCTTCCTTTAGATGTATTTTAAGGTGTATTTCCAAAGCCTGAAGTCGGCTCAATTTGCACTTGGTCTTTAAAACTAACACACTTCAAACACTTTTTATCCCTAAGGTCAAATGGCCAGTTGTGATAAATTTACCCACATCTTGATATTTCTTCGACTTTGGTACTACATACCTTATGAATCCCGCCGTAGCAGGTAAGGATGTGATAGACTAAATCTTGCGTGAGCATAACAAATAGATGATCCCTATGATGGGGGAGTCACCACTTTTATCAAACCACAAGTGACTTTTCAAAAAGCTATGTTTCTACTCAAGGAAATATGTATGGTGAGTATCTTGGGAGCAAAACCATCTATGCTCTTGCACTAAATTATATCGCAAATATTCTCAATCAATAGAACGGGTGGGCTACTACTTAAAGGTGTTTAGTCATGTTTGATGTTTTTGGACATAAGTTCATTCTGTAGTGACTCACTTAAGAGCCTTGTAACTGGTGGTGGGGCCCATTTGTCCTTTCGGCCAGTTACACTGTAGGAACAGCTATACCCAAGGCTACACCTTTCGCTCTCACCTGATTTCTATAGCGGCTCGAAGGATTTACCGCTCGAGGTCGTTCCCAAGAGTATCGATCCCTTGGCAGGCCTCTCTTAAAAAGATAAATTTTGAGTGTTACTAACACTTTTCTCTTGCACCTAGGACCACGAAAGCCAAGGGAGAGGATAGTGTGTGTTAGAGGTAGGACCACTCGACTGACTTTTTGCACAAGCATGCCAAACACGTAAAACACTTGTTCTTTTTAATCCAGCATTTGCCAATGTGATCTAACTATTTGGAGATGTTGCTCCAACAGCCATGGTGTTCGTTTTAACTTCAAAAGGCAATGTGTTTTGTAATCTAGAATTCAAAAATCCTGGTCAACTTAACAAAAAACACGTTTTGCTTGAAGTAAATTGCTTGCAAGAATTGGAACAAGTGGATTGTAAGTTTTTAATTGCACCAAAATTTGAAGTGTGGCTTGTAAATTCTTTAGTTTGATGCAAGAAAAGAAACTTTGTGTGTTGATTTTAAGCACCAAAATAAAGATGAATCCTAACTAGCAATGGAAGTAAATGTTTGTTTTAAAGTGTTTTAAGAGCACCAAAGGAAAATTTGTAATTTTAGTGATGAGTTTTTAAACCTGCAAAAACAATGAATAGTTAGTAAAATCTACGTCCAAGGGGGGGGCTTCCACAAGCCTAAGATTTTCAATTTTTCGGTTACAAGGTGAGTTTTACAACATTTTGTTGCAATAGCGCTAGTCTGCTTCTAAACAGAAGCGCTATTTCACACAGAAGCACTTAAATAAGGATAAAGCCCGTGAGGCAAAAGCGCTGAAAGAGTTTTAATAGTGCCAAACAAACATCAAAAGCGTCAAAACAAATACCAAAGCGCTGAAAGTTTAACAATAGCGCTATTGTAGTGACAATAGCGCTAAAATGGAAACTGTCGGTAGCGCTAGAACGTGTTCAATAGCGCTATAACATGTTCAATAGCACCAAAGCGCAACCTGTGTGACAAATTCAACAATCAGACATGTTAGTTTGCAAAAAAATTGGTATTTTTGGTGTTCGATTCACATCGGGTTCACCAAATGACGCCCTCCTAAATGGCACAAGGTTAGTAAATGATCAACAACACAAAAAGACACAAAACCGTTAGATTGTTAGTGTTAGTCAATCAAAAACTAATCTAAAAAGGCATACCAAGAGAGACACTAAAAGCATGCTAATGTATTTAACAAATCGGTAGCGCTAGAACGTGTTCAATAGCGCTATAACATGTTCAATAGCACCGAAGCGCAACCTGTGTGACAAATTCAACAATCAGACATGTTAGTTTGCAAAAAAATTGGTATTTTTGGTGTTCGATTCACATCGGGTTCACCAAATGACGCCCTCCTAAATGGCACAAGGTTAGTAAATGATCAACAACACAAAAAGACACAAAACCGTTAGATTGTTAGTGTTAGTCAATCAAAAACTAATCTAAAAAGGCATACCAAGAGAGACACTAAAAGCATGCTAATGTATTTAACAAATTAAGTAAATATGGTGAGGCATCTCCAACTGCCTCTTAGCATGGATTTAGCTCCTTCTCCCTTGTTCCTCTCCTCTCCAAGTTCCAAAATAGTGTAGCTCTCAGCAGCTTTTTGCACTATGGATGCTTATGGAGGATTGAGATGGTAGTATTGTGCTCCAAATGTGAAATGAAAAGCTAATACTATACTATTGATACTAAAATGATTGATTTTATCCAAAATGACAATATATGAGTTAATTATGCTAAAATGCTCTCTAAAAATGACTATAGCTTAAATGCATGCAAGTTTTCAGGATCTGGATTATGAAGAAATGGGCTCTATTTATAAGAAAAATGGAGCAATGGATGGTTGAGATTGAGCAATCTCAACAAGGGTCAGGATTGAATGATTTCAAATCCATGTGAAGGCTTTCAACCCAATCCCAGGATGACAAGTGTCAATGTGAGATAGGTTGAGAGGAGAGGGAATAAGCATTAAATGCCTGATATGACCTTGGGATTTTAGAGTCAAGGTTGGTTGAATGAATAAAATCTTTATTCAAAGAATAAAGCTTTTATCCAATGGATAAACTCTTGTGCAAATGTGAAATGGATGAATATGGTCAAAACAATAAATGTTTGGGGGGACAAGTTTGAAATAACCATAAATGGTTATGTAAGAGCCATAAATGGTCATGTAAGAGCCATTAGTGGTCTTGGAAGACTTTGGGGGTTAATTTGTTGAACACACAAAGCATTAAATGCTTTTCAAAGACTTTGGAGTCTTTGAGAAGTGACTCCATTTTGCTTAGGAATGTGACAATAATTAGGGGATGGATTAGGCTAATTAGGAAGGGGTTAGAAGAATCTAGAAGGGGATTAGATTTTTGCAAGTGGATTTGGTGGGTGAGGGAAAATAGGATTTTATTAAAATAGAAATTCATTTATTTCAATAAATGTGTGCAAGTTGCATTTGTAGGAAAATGCAAGTGGGGGGGGATAATGATTTAAATAAATGTTTTATTTAATTTATTTAAAAGAGGAAAAGGGGATTTAATTAAATAAATAGATTTTATTTATTTAATTGATTGTGAATTTTGATTTAATGAATTAATTAAAATAAATTGAATAATTTATTTAATTAATAGAAGAATGTTTGGGGATGAATTAATTAAATATTGATTTAATTAATTGGTGGCTAGTGCATTTTTAATCAAATAAATATCGAATATTTATTTAATTAAGCTGGATAGATTTGTGTGACTACAATTCTATTAAATCTGTTAATTTTTATAATTATAATTATCATGCGCAACTTGAACACTATAACGTACCACAAAAATGTGTTAGCCCTAGGGCATCATGTATTGTCCATACAAGCATTGCATGGAATTGAAATTGTCTTTGTCCTATTGGTCTAGAGATGTCATACATGGTCACACCATTCCATAACTCCAGCAACTCGTCGATAAGAGGCTCAATATATACATTCATATCTTTAACTTGGTACTTGCCTAGTGGAATGAACAAAAACATTACATAATTATTATGACCATTTTACTGCAATATTTATAATTAAATGTAGATGACTATTAAATGATAAAATACCTGGAACAATCATTGCCAACATTATGTGCTCCCTCTTTATTGACATCCATGGAGGAATATTATTGTTGATAACAAAAATAGGCCACACTGAGTAAACAAATCTCAACTCTCCAAATGGATTGACAGTGTCCGCTACCAATGAAAGCCTAAGATTATGAGGTTCTTCTTTAAAGTGTGGCCACTTTTCCTCTATGTCCATAAATGTTGAACCATCCGCAGGTATTCGAATAATGTCATCTCGACTTCTATTGTGTGCATGGTAATCCATAAATTGTGCCAAGCTAGTGCACCTGAATAATCGTTGCATACGTGGAATAATGGGAATATAACGAAGAACCTTGCAAGGCACCTTTTTTGTTATTTGATCTGTTCGATATCTACTGATATGACATTCAGGGCATTCTGTTCCAAATTCATGTTGTTTATGATATATAATATGATCATTGGGACAAGCATCTATTGTTTGATACTCCATTCCAATATCTTTCATAATGGCAGATAATTCTCGGTATGAGCGAGGTAGAATATTTGATGGTGGTAAGAAAAACTCGCCTGTCAATCTACAGCAAAAAAAAAAGTTTGAGGTGTTAATATAAAGAATATTAATGGTACATGACTCACCATTTATTAACAGTAATGACATGTATGACACACCTTAACATACGTGAGATTGTTATGTTGGATAAACCATTCATAACCTTCAAGTTCACCAACAACAATACAGCAGAGAGAAGAGTTGTTTGGGAGCCTTTGTAAAGGGGCTCATATGCCTTCTCAAGAAGAGGTAAATCATGAACATCAAGGTCATCTTGATCATCATGATCAGTTGTGCCAGTACTAAATGGGTCATGGATCAATGTATTTGTACCATCATCTTCAATTGTGTTTTCTGGTGCATGATCGTCATCTTCGATGGGATCATTATCTTCAGCTTCGATATTCACACCTCCATGTTCCTCCACTTCGAAAACCATATTCTCAGGGTTTTGTTGATCCATACCATGTGCTCCAGGGTTCTCCACCTATATAAAATTGATATACATAAATAAACCGTGATCATGATCTCATTATCAAGTGATTTCTTATGTATATAAATTGTTAAAACAATATAATGAACAACTTACTAGTGGATGATAATCATGTCCCCCTTCAATGTGACCATGTTGCCTACAATGTTTCTTAGCTATTTTGATTAGAAGTCTTCTAGTCTTTAAGCCCTTACAAATTTTGTAGGGACAATAATATTTCCCATCACCTTTTCTTTTCAAGTTAGACCATAATCTAGCAATTGTCTCCTTATTTTGTTCTTTGCTGATATTATCTGACATGGTCTTTCTTCACAGGCAAAAAAATCAGGCTATGGAAACTTCAGTGCAAAAGCTTCACAAAAAATGCAAATCGAACCAAAACCATTTCACTCTTCTTTTTCATCTTAAAACATTGAACTTAATAGAGAATGCATTTAATGTAGTTGATTGTGTGAATTTATGAGCATTGTGTCTGCAAATTCTTACTAAAAGTTTGCCTGTTGTAGACTTTCTGAGAGACATTTTTGAGTATTCTAAGCAAAGCATTTATTTTAACATACACTTATTCATCCACATTGCAGGGATAACAATACAAGGCTTACATATTGTTCTAAGAGGATGCCATGGTCTCACAAAGTAACCAAGAACCATATGAAATGATGGTCTTGAATCCACACACAACTAGGGAGGATCCATACAATTATGTATGACTTCCCCCTTGTTTGTTTAATGGGATTAGCCAGCTCCAAGACATAGCCGTCAATAATCACTAAGAATGTACAAGTGGATCGTAGCTACCCATACAACAAACACTTACCCCTATCCTCAAATTTTCCCAATGTTTGATTCCTTATATACACTCATCCAAGGTTATCTATGTCGATCTTGGTGAGGAATCACATCACAACAAAGAAGGCAACATTTAAAAATAGCATAAAAACCCTAAAATTTTCTTTTTAGTAATTAAGCTTGTGAAATGTTTAAGTGTTAATGCTTGTTTCAGATCTACCCTTCTATTGCAAATTGTTAATTCTTATTTGTGCTTTAATTCTGAAAATTAAGTGGATGAGAGATCATCAATAATTGAAGCAAACTTCACAATCCTTAAAAGTGCACATTACATAACTATACGACTAGAAATTGTGGCTAAATAGAGTGAAGATTCATCATGACTCCAATAATAGTCCCTCATGTCTGCATTTGTGGCATGAACACAAAAAATCCCACACGGCATGGCCATGTACCTAATGGAGAAGACATGCCTAGGCTACATGCCCAAAAAACATGACTATAATAATAGTCCCTCATGCATGCATTTGTGGCCTGCACACTACAAATCCTAACATATCATGGCAATACACCTCATAGAGAAGACACACCTAGGGCCACATTGCACATAGCAACGTGCCTCACAAAGAAGACATGCATAGGGCACATGCCACATAGCATTGTGTCTTATGGAAAAATGTGCATGCATGTCACACACCAAAGCTATATGTATACATCATGAGGCACATTCATATGTTATCAAACACAACCTATTGTATCTAACATGAGTTCCTCTCTACATGTGTGCAAATCTTCCAACACTAATCACCACTAAGAAGGAATAATATAAAATGCATCTTCAAATATTTGTGTGTGTGTGTGGAATTGTGTCTTTGAACCCAAATCGCTACCATCAACAACATGTAACCATCACCTACACTATATCAAAACATAATTATGGTGTGACATCATATCTATTTGCATAATGTCAAAACACATGCAAACATGAAAATCATCATAGCATGACAAAAATCAATCTCCACATGTTGGAACAAAGATATAAATAAGATAATAGGGTAAGAGGAAACCCATACCAAGAACAACATACCAACTATCGGCAATGCCATCAAGATAAATGTAGGATAGGATACCACTATGAGCCATCCAATGGTCCATTCTATGAGGAGAACTAGGGGATACTATCTTTGAAAGGTGTGGTCAATAGAGATAATCCCTACTAATGCCACAATATGTCACCATAGCTTCTTGAGTTTTCCATTCTTCTACTTAACACCACATTTATTGAGTTCCTCAACAGTGAGGTTGGTTCTCAATAGGATGCAAAAACATGTAAACACACAAGCATGGTTTCATCATACTTGTATTGTATCATACTTGTACAACAATACAAATTCATTTTTCTAGTTAATTACTTGGTGTAAAAATAACTCCATTACATAACATAGGGTAATAATCACCATAAGTTTTCAAATAAACTGCCCAAACATCAATTGGAGTTACCCTTTCTAAGGTACAAACATAATTTATTTATAACTTCAAAATTAAAATAATCACAATACATCCAAATAAGTTCAATAGTGCATGGAAATAGACAACATGATCCATAATTAAACCCATAAATTACCCTAATTGGATATGCTAATAAAATGGTGTCTCAAATAATAGAGATTATGTTGGACCTATAATAGAGATCTGGACTTTGTTTCATCATACACAAGCATGGTTTCATCATACTTGTATCCAAATACACCATCCATAAATAGGTACTCAGTACCACAATCTCATGGGTACCCTTTTAGCTGAATTTACCCTATATTTAGGTGAATCTACCCTTGTATCATTCCTTGATCTAGTATGTCATTCCACCAATCAATAATTTTTCCATATTCTTGGGAGAATACACTATCCCTTAGGTGAATATGCCATATCCTTAAATGAATCCTCCTTGTCATCATCCTAAGTCTTATCCCTTCATCTTTAGGAAAATCCACCTATCCTTATGTGAATCTACTTTCTCTAAGTCCTCTTTTTGTTCAAGAAGACACATTCAAGCCTTCATCACATTCCATAAAAAGAAAATCATTATTCCATATAATTGGAAGGAAATGATATATTGCAAAGATTACTATGAAGGTCTAAAATAGTAAAAGAGATGAGACTAATCTTTTATTTCTACTTACAACAGTGAATTGGTTGAGATATACTCATAGACAAAGTGAATGACATGTATGAGAACAACCTCAATAAAGGTAAAAAGGACAATAAGTATTAGTGATAGATGACAATGCATTGAATGTGCCAAGAAAAAGACAGTGGAAGCCATGGAGAAATCACTATCAGAACAAAGCCATTAAATAAAACTATGTTGGTGCAGCTTGAGAAGCACAGTAGAACAATGAAAAAAGAACACTACAGGATTCACATTACAATGACATCAGTGAACAATCATCTCTTCGCATGTATCTTCATTGACTTTGGTTGCTATAGAAAAATATAGTGACCATATGCAAATACAATTACATGGTTTGAAAAAGGATACATTACCATATGATATAGGCTGACAAAGATAAAATTTAATATGTACTTGGAAAAGGGTCTTATTAGTAAGACTCATCCTTCATATGTTTACTCCATTCTATGTTTATATTGCATAGAATATCAAATTTGGTGATACTATTTGAATATGTGAGCATATGTTATATGGTTTTGATCATTGGCTAAGAGAATTGTTGCTAGTAGTTTTCTAACGACATTGAATATAGTGTCTAAAAGACTTTGGGCTTGAAACACTTTCTAAAGGAATTAAAAGAATGGGTCACTTTATGTCACTAGAAAATGGGAATATATTATACTTAACTTTTTTTTATCATCCCATCAAAATTCATTTACAATATCTCGAGCTCTGGCTATGACACATGATAGTTAGGGCTCTTGCTTCTTGGATGAGGAAGATATTTGGACATTCCATGATAGTTTGGTAAGGAAGTCGATGACTCGTTGAATAGTGAATGAAAGGCATTGGTTTCAATTACAATGGATATTTATGTGTATCTTTTCATTATTCTCATTTTGTTTCAAGGTTTGAAAAGTAAAAGTTTGTTACCCTGTTTCCCATTGATTGTTATATTTTCAACTATGTAACTGGTAGCTGGTGTCTGATAAATATACAAACTAGTATGTATATTTATTGTATGATTAAGGGTTGTTTTTCTAAAAATCCTCATTATTGTCGTGTCTAAATATTGTTAAGCATTTGGTTCAAAAACATTTGATTAACTCATTTCGAGCTTTGCATGTGTAGTGTCTATTGGGTCAAGGGTTTCATGATCCATAACTATTGTATTTTGTTAAAAATGTTTCTCTACAATGTTTGCCAGCATCCTCCCTACGTGTGCCAAAATAGGAGCTTTGGAACAAGGTATGGACATCCATCAAAGCATAACCGAAGGGGGTTTTTTGTCAGAAATTAGTTGCAAATGCTCCACTAACAAAAATCGCAAAATGGGGTAGCATACACACGGCATGTCATTAATTCGCAAAAGAAAACCAATCTCAATATGATTGCAGAAAAAAATTAGTTGCCCTTACCTTGCTTGTGCAGAGATCGCTCCGGCGAGGGGGGGGGGTGTAGGGAGGCAAGACGGTCGCTGCTTGCTTCGAATTGCTTCGATCAAAATGAAAATGCGTTGTGTTTTTTTTTTTATAAAATGCCCGATGTCGTCGGAATTCCGATGACATCGGGCATATTTTTTTAAAAAAATCAAATTTTCACACAATGCTCCTTGTTCGTCGGAAACCTCTGTCGGAATTTGACCCCAAATGTATTAGTGAGGCCTGCTTATATAGGCAAGGCCATATGGATGTACCAGCACACAATCACGACATGTGGCTCAATGAGAAACAAGGGTAGGTAAGAAATACTAGGGGTAGGTAGGAGAAATAATATAATATTCCACAAGAGGTGGATGACCCACCGAATGTGGAGTGTAACAGAAAAATAAGACCACAAAAGGTGGAATTTCTCCTACAAGCTATATCACTATGTGCACACTTCCCTAAGTGTCTCAAATCCAAACTACGAAGAGATGCATTATCCTAAGTTAACTTAAGTAAACTGTAATAATATCCACAATGAATATTTATTTACACCAACACCCCCCCCTTAAGTGCAACTTAGGGGAATGAAGACTCAAATCAACAATGCAAGATGGGTCCCGGCTACTAGGCCATGATAGGTACCCATGTACAAAATGCAAATGCAAGAAAAAATATGCAATGCAATCTCTCACAAATGGAGAAAGGGAGAAAACCTAGTGGGAAAAAACTCCCCCCCAAAGAGAGAGATGAATGTACAAAAGACTCTCAAAGAAGAAGGACAAAACCTCAAAGAGGAAAAAGTCCCCCCAATAAGAGAGGAAGGAGAAGTCAGCTGACCCCCCCTAATGACACATCCCACACCGCCAAGAGAGCTCGCAACTACTAGAACTTACTCTTGGTGAAAGGTTTGGTGAATATGTCTGCAACTTGCTCCGTTGTAGGACAATACTGCAAATCAATGACCTACTCCTGAATCAACTCTCGGATATAGTGCATATGAATCTTGATGTGCTTGGTCCACTAGTGCTGGACCGGGTTCTTTGAGATTGCAATGGCACTCTGATTGTCGCAATGTAGAACTATCAGCCGTGGAGTGGTCAACCCAAACTTGGTGAGAATATGTTGAAGCCAAATGGTCTCAGTCATTGCATTAACAGCTCCTCGATACTCAGCCTTGGTCGAAGAGAGAGCAATAGCATGCTGATTCTTGCTCTACCAACAAATGGGGCCTGAACCAAGGTGAAAACTGTAACCTGAAGTAGACTTACGATCATCAAGATCACCAGCCCAATCGGAGTCTGTGTAACCAACCAAGCGAAGTCCTATGTCTTCTACATAGTGAATCCCATAGTGATGTGTACCCTGGATGTAATGAAGGATGTGTTTGGTGGCTTTCCAATGAAGCTCATGTGGTTTCTGCATGAAGCAGGAAACCATGCCAACTGCAAATGAAATATCAAGGCATGTATGAGTCAAGTAGACGAGACTACCCACAAGCTGACGATACAATGTGGCATCAACTGGTGGATAAGAACACTGAGCCTCAAGCTTGACTCCTAAAAGAAAGGGAGTCAGGGCAGACTTTCAATCAGCCATATGAAAGTGTGCAAGTAGATCAAGAGCATACTTGGGCTGCAATAGTGAAATCCTGGAAGGTGACTATGAAATCTCTATCCTGAGAAAGTAGTGCAAAAGACCCAAGTCAGTCATAGCAAATCTGTCATGCAAAGCAGATTTGACCTTGCTAATGATGGATGCGGTGCTCCTTGTAATGATCAAATCATCAACATAGAGCACAAGTATCAAGTGAGATTCATCTTGTTGCAAAATGTAGACATTCGGATTAGAATGATGCCTAGTGAACCCTACTGAGAGAAGAAAGGAATCCATCTTGGCGTACCAAGCCCTGGGGGGCTACTTAAGGCCATAAAGAGATTTCCTTAGTCTGCAAACCAAGGAAGTAACCTAGATGAAACCTTGTGGCTGCTCCATATAAATCTCCTCATTAAGATCCCCATGAAGAAAAGTACTCTTCACATCCATCTGATGTACAACCCAACCATGAGCTGCAGCAATAGCAAGTGTCAAGCGAATGGAGTTCATCTTGGCTTTGGGCGCAAAGGTCTCAATATAGTCAACACCTGGAACCTGAGAGAAACCTTTCGCAAAAAGCTGAGCCTTATACTTATCCACACTACCATCCGCTACAAACTTGGTTCGATAGATCCACTTACATCGAACCATCTTTCTCCCCTTAGGGAGATGGACTAAATCCCATGTGTTGTTCCTCATGAAGGAACTATACTCTTCCTCCATAGCTTGGTCCCACTCAAGAACCCCCGATGCTTCCCGAAATGTCTATGGATCGAAAGCGGTACCAATGAATGCATGTGGAAGATCCTGATGTTGTGATCAAGTCCTCCATGTATTTGAAGGATTCCCAACAAGTGAACCTGCGAACTCAAGTGTCCGTCGAGCCCAATGAGGTTTAGGTGGAGGTGGAGAACGAGGCTCCTCAACTGCAAGTGGACCCTGCGGAGGTTTAACCCTGCGAGTCAGAGTTGAAGGAGTCTCATCATCTGAATCAGTGGCATCACTATCCACAATGGAGGAAGGTGGATGAGGTAGAGAGGCTGAGCTAGGAGAGCTTTCCTCAAAGTGAACACTCCTCTCAATGAACACCTCATGTGTCTCGAGATCCATCAATCTATAAGCCTTAACACCCTCAGAATATCCAACAAATATGCAAGGCCAACTCTGAGGTTCCAATGCCTTGTGTTTCTGCGAAGGTATGCAAGCCCATGCTGGACACCCAAAGACTCTGAAATGTCTCACAATCAGTTTCCTACCAGCCAAAGCCTGAAAAGGAGTAATACCTTGCAAAGCTTTGTGAGGAACCCGATTCTGGATGTGTGTGGCACAACTGATAGCCTCTGCCCAAAAGGCGGGATCAAGAGAACATGCATGTATCATACAGCTAGCCATTTCTTTGAGAGTTCTATTCTAGCATTTTGCAACTCTGTTCTGTTGTGGAGTGTATGCAATATAATGTTGAAGATCAATCCCCTCAAATGTACAAAAATCCTCAAGTCTTTTGTTCACATATTCTCTTCCATTATCTATACGAAGAATATTGACCACTTTCCCAGATTGCTTCTCCACATGAGTCTTGAAGTCCTGAAATATGTCAAATACTTCACTCTTATGAATGAGAAAGTAGACCCAAGTGATGCGGGAGTAGTCATCAATGAAGGTGAGGACATAGTGGGCTTTGCTAAATGAAGGTGCTGGAAATGGACCTACTACATCGTTGTGAACAAGATGAAGAACTTCTAAAGCTCTCCAAGCTTTCCCCTTATCAAACCTCTCCTCAGGATGCTTGCCCATGGAACAACCTGAACATACACCCTCTGAAAAATTGATTCAAGGTAGACCTGTGACCATGTATTTAGTGTTGAGCTGCTGAAGATAGCGGTAGTTGAGGTGACCAAACCGCTCATGCCATAACTTACTTTCAGAATTTGAATGAGTAAGCAAGGCCCTAGAAGGAGAACTTGGAACAAAGTGGGATAATGAATAAAGCCTTGAGTTGTCATTGACTTGTCTCACTGCTACCAAGGCAGCATCATCAAGTTCCTTTACCACAACTGAATCGAGTGTAAACTCAACCTTTTTCCCATTCTCATAGTGAGTGATTTGGTAGATAGAGAGTATTGGAGTTGAGAAAATACAACACCACAGGAGCCCAAATGATCTCTGCAAGCTAAAAAACTTGTTACAAGGAGAAGCAAGGAAGCAAATAACAAATAAAACAAATACACATAAAATATGCTCAAAAAGATGAGAGCTCAATATTCACAAAAATGTGTAATGTGATAATCCTTCTCACAATGAAAAGAAAGAACTCAACCTTTAATAGGTCAAGAAACCCTAAAAAGGAAAACCTAGGTTTGCACATAATAATTACTAAAAGAATTAACTATTATGCACCTAAAGTTAGCTTAAGTGTAAAAGAGATAAAGGGAACTTAAATAATTAAACAAATATTGTTTAATTGATCAAGTAAATACTTGAATACTCTAACACCCCCCCTTAAGCTAGACTTAGGGAGAAGCTAAAACCTAGAACAATTGCTGAAAGTAGGAAAGATGGATCCCGACAACAAGGCTTGATCAGGTACCCAAATACAACCAAATCTCTATGAACTGGAGAAATAGAGAAAACCACGTGGGAACAAAATTCTACTCCAAACAGAGATGGAAAAAGCAAAAAGGACTGAAAAAACCTCCAAACAAGAAAGTTCCAAAAAGATAGGAACAAGAGAAGATCAGAAGAATCACTGAAGCATGAAGAATGTGCAAACACTGTCGAAGAATAACTGTTGATCTGAAGAACCTCCACTAAAATAGAACATGACCAGGTAGAGAAGACTGTAATCTGTATGAGTGCCCTCAAATGACACTACTCAAATCAGAAGGCAAACAAAGACAAACAACTGAACTCAAAGATATAGATGGCATGAGAAACCAAAGCCTGAAGAGCTGATCAATCGAACCATGGAAGCATTAGAACCAACAGGACAAACCTCCCCATAATGTGAAAGAGGGAGAGGGATAGGTACACCGAAAAAGAACAACCAACAAGAATTGTACGACAAAGAACCAGGAACATCGAAGGTGTTGAGAAAGTACATAGTGTCATGGAAGGAACACTCACTTGACACACATCATGAGACAAATGTCGTGTAAGGAACACTCACTGGACAAAGGTGGATGGCAAACAAGGCAAACATCAACCCCCTCATGGCACTTTATAAGTAGTGCATGTACAATAAGACACAAGATGTGCAAGATCCTAAGTAAACAATGCATGATGGCACTTTATCTCAGTGTGGTTGCATAAATGAAGCTACAGTGATAAGAAGACTGGAAATAGAAAGAAGAACCAAAACCGAGACAACCTACTTAGAGAAGAGGTCCCAAGACCTGAAACAACCAAGATATCCACCAGTGTTGAAAAGCAAAAAACTGAATAAAATATTCTTGAGCAGAATCTGGAAAGAAAACTCATATGGATAGAAATTAAACAGTACAAGATTTCCAATGATATAATTTTTTTGAAAAACAGAGTTCGGATGCTCATTCTATGGCTCCCGGAGTGCAAAAATGAGACCCCACTTTGACTTGAAAAAAACACAGTCAAACAGAAAAATTGGAAAAAAAACTCCAACATCATGAGGTCCGGCTCAGAACAAGTTTTTCGACGCCTATTCATTTTTGAAAAAAAGACTTCGTATGCCCAAGATATGGCCAAAAAACCAAACCCCCCTTCAAAACAAGAGGGTGGGGAAGTTTGGTGGCAGGCCTGGGCGGAGGTGGCCCATGGGCGGTGCTTCGGTGGCGGGCGGGTGGAGCCCCAATGGCTGGGCGGTGGTGTAGTGGTGGTTTCTGGCGGCAAGGTGACCGACAGACGGGGCCCAAGGCGGCAGTGGTGGTAAGGGCCGAGTGATAGTGGCAAGGGTCAGGCGGCGGTGACGGGAGCCGATAGGTGGCCGGAGCGCCAGCGGGGGCTGACAGGGGCCGACGGGGAGCTGTGAGCAGCGGGGCCAGCTGGGAGACGGTTGGCGAGGTGACTGGGGTGATCGACGGGGTCCCACTCTGACAGCGACGATGACCTGCGGCCTGGCAGGGGGCCCCACAGTACCCTGTGTACCGTGAGAAACCCCCCAAAACAAAAAAAAAATTGATTTTTTTTCAAAACTTTTTTTTTTGCCTTTTTTACAATAACTTTTTTAATTTTTTATTTTTTTCCTACTTTTATCCAAAAAATAAAAAAATACCGGCCTGCATGCTGTAAAAAGGCAAAAATCTCGATTTGCATGCCAGGGTACGACTTGGTTTTGGAGGAAAAATTACCCCCAGATGCTCAGGAGTCAAAACTAGGCAAGTTTTATATGAATATAGGGGTTTTGGGCCTTCTAAGCACGATGGTGAGGTCCGTTTAGGCCCAAAGCACTCACAAAAAGGCCTATCCCTAAGTGCATAAAAAAGAACTTCCTGAAACCCCAGATCTACTTCTAATGCAAAAAATCTCAAAAACAAGAACATATAGCTGCAAATCTGAGCTCTAATACCATATTGGAGTTGAAAAAATATAACACCACAGGAGCCCAAATGATCTCTGCAAGCTGAAAAACCTGTTACAAGGAGAAGCAAGGAAGCAAATAGCAGATAAAACAAATACACAAAAAATATGCTCAAAAAGATGAGAGCTCAATATTCACAAAAATGTGTAATGTGATAATCCTTCTTACAATGAAAAGAAAGAACTCAACCTTTAATAGGTCAAGAAACCCTAAAAAGGAAAACCTGGGTTTGCACATAATAATTAATAAAAGAATTAATTATTATGCACCTAAAGTTAGCTCAAGTGTAAAAGAGATAAAGGGAACTTAAATAATTAAACAAATATTGTTTAATTAATTAAGTAAATACCTGAATACTCTAATAGAGAGAAGGTTGGTAGACAAGTTAGGAACATAAAGAACATTCTCAAATGTTCCATCATCCATGTCAATTGAACCTTTTCCTTCAACTTCTACTTGTGTATCGTCACCTATGTAAATGTGAGGTACCTTAAATGGCTCCAATGAAGAAAATTGCTCCTTTGTAGAACCCATGTGATATGAGGCACCCGAGTCAAGTATCCACTGCTGTGAAGAACCTGTTGTAGCCACAAATGCTTGCCCTTTTCCCTTAGACTGTGAGGAAGAGGAAGGAGATGAATCCTCTTTGTATAGGCGGATGCCAAGTTGATGTTGTTTTTCTTAATAAGATTTGTCAACTCATAAACTTGCTTGGTGTGGCATTGATGCTCATCATGACCATACTTCTTGCAATATGCACAAGTTGGTTTATCCTTCTTAGGTGAAGTCCCCTTCTTGGAAGAGGATGAAAAATCGCCTTGTGATGGAGAGGATGATTGTCCTTTTTCCTGTTGTGGCTTTGACTTAGATTGCTTCTGCTTCTTGTTGGAATCTTTGCCTTGACTTCCTTGATTCCCTTGATTAGCCACCAAAGCCTTGGACTTTGAAGACTTGAGAAGCCCCATGTTCAACAACTTAGATTGTTCCAATATCAATATTTCTATGAAAGCATCAAATGAAGGCATAACATAGGAGCTCCCCACTGTCAAATGATGAGTCATTTCTAAAGACATCATTTTCACAGTCACCACTGATTTCTGTCTCATAGAAGCTATTGAACCCAAAGAAGATGAAATGTGTGAGATTTTGCCAAGATCAAGGGCACAATGAAAAGTATAAAAGAGAGACAAAAGAATGACAAGAACAAATTGTATTCTCATCAATATGCAAATGATCAACTGGATTCTCCAATACAATGAATATAGGCCTTCTTATATAGGCAAGGCCATATGGATGTACAAGCACACAATCATGACATGTGGCTCAATGAGAAACAAGGGTAGGTAAGAAATACTAGAGGTGGGTAGGAGAAATAATATAATATTCCACAAGAGGTGGATGGCCCATCGAATGTGGAGTGTAACAGCAAAATAAGACCACAAAAGGTGGAATTTCTCCTACAAGCTATAGCCCTATGTGCACACTTCCCTAAGTGTCTCAAATCGAAACTATGAAGAGATGCATTATCCTAAGTTAACTTAAGTAAACTGTAATAATATCCATAATGAATATTTATTTACACCAACAAAATGGAAGACATGAGATATGAAGTCGATTATGACTTATTGATTGGCTATGCCAATAACCTGTTGGCATCTCCAGTGGACAAGAAGAAGAAAAGACTGGATACCGTTGAGGAGCAAACTACAAAAGCTGAAATCAGTAGTGCTCCACCTAGTAATGGTAAAGGGAAAAATAAGAAGGTTAAGCAATCACCTCCGGTGTCAACAAGTACGAGAGTGACACGAAGTGTCTAAGTTAAAAAGGAACCGACACCTAAGGTATACATAAAAAAGCAGCCAGCAACGAAGAAAAGAGGTCGACAACTGATTCTTCAAGAAGAATCTGATGACACTGACATTGAGGAGGAGCCAAAGAAATTGAAGGCAACTGGCAAGAAGGAAAAACCAATTGAAGCTACCTCTCAAATTATTCCCATTAAAGCTTTGTCTTACAAGCCTATGACTGATTTTGAGAGAACGGTAAAGACATTAGGAAGGAATAGGTTTGATAATGTTAAAGAATGTTTGTATTCATATGATGAAGATCAGAAGAAACACATTGTTCAACAGGTAATCAACCATTTGTGTCATTACAATCGATTACCTCATGATCTTAAGAATGAAATTTCTGATTCTTTTGAATAAATGGGAAGAAGCTATGAAGAAAGAAAAAAGAAATTATTGATAATGTGTTTATTCAATATTTTCATGATTTGTCTAAAGATGAGTTAATTGCATTGCTTGATAACAACAAAACACAATTTCCTTTTAAGTCAAGGAGATTAAAGTTAAAAAGTGGAAAGATGCAATCTGTTGAAGTTGAGATTCATCAGATAGAAAGGGACATTTAGACAATGCATAAGCAGATAGAGTCCCAATGGGCTAATGAACAAGATACTATGGAAAGACCGAAATTGGATGAGGAAGAAATATTACAAGCTGATATTGTCTATCCTATCAAAAAGAAGGATGACACTACTCCCCAACCAGTAATTTTTGTTGATGATGTACATGATACCATTGATCTATCTGGGAATATTATTGAACCAGATACGTAGTCACCGATTATTATTGTTTCACAGGTTAATGCAGTGGATATACCAGCAACTCAACCAAGTGTGGATATTCCACCCCCATCGATAAAAGATCAACAATTGAAAACACAACTACCACCAGTTTCACAAGATACCTAGGAGAAACTCATTGAAAAGAGTTGCAGAAAATTCCTCTGATCAGGAAAAGGAGAAAGATCAAGAGAAAACTGAGAAGGAGAAATCTGTTGAACTAGAAAAGACATTAGTCAAGCAGCATAATGATGATGATGATGACTCATTAGGCATCAAAGAGACTATAGATGTTGACAATATGAGTGCATCAGAATTATTGGAGATTGCAACTGTGATGCAATCCAAAGCTCAGAAGAAGAGGCTTAAAGAACAAAGGAAGGAAGCAGAAACCATCCAAATTGTTGTAGAAATTTTGTCAAGTCTTCTACTGGAGACTGCTATAGGGAACTTGTCAACTCCTATTGGAAAGCTTGGCTAGTTGATTGGTGATGCCTCTGACCAACTCAAGTCCCTTGAGGAAGTAGCTCAGACTATGGCTGAGAAAAACTACGGGAAGAAAAGAGGTGAACATATAATGAAAGATATTGATACCAAGAAGATTGCTTTATCCCCGAATAAAGATCTTTTGAGAAAAGCTACTGAAATAGGAGGCAAAATTCTAGCCTACACATCTAATGATTCATTTTTCTATACTGATTTAGTTAAGAGGTGATGAGAGACAAAACTGGAACTATAAAAGATATGTAATGCCTACATACCTTTATAGGATCCAATCTTAGCTTTTGGCAAATCAATGGATGATTTGCAAAATCGGTTAGATCTATATGATTTTGAATAGGCAAAGTGACTCCAATCCCTGAAGGAGTTAAAGAACTTATTGAGACCTAAGGTGGACATCCTACAACGAGCTTATAAGAATGCATAAGCAGTTTTAGCTACTCCAGAGACGAGTAGAATTGATGCAATGGAAGAATTTTCTGCACACGTCATGACCACCATAGAGATCACTGAAACCTTACTGGAAACATGGGAAAATTTTCTCAAATGAAGCTTACTTTTAGTAATTTTTTCTTGAAAATTGAAGTGAACACTCCTTAATATAGACTTTTAAGTTTTTGTATATGTAAACTTTTGATGCAAATTTTTCTATATATATATATATGTATTTTACTTTTCAATTTGGCATTGTTGTCAAAGGGGGAGTAGAAATATGTATGTGTGTTGTGAAAATTTTGTATGTATTGTTAAGGGGGAGTTGAAATATGGTTGTACAATTTTTGTAAGCACAATTAATTGTAAAGTTGTAAAATTTTCTAAGTATTACCATCAATGCCAAAGGGGGAGATTGTTGGCTTGATGATGATTGTAATGTATGAATTCATGTGTTGTAATTGACGAAACATGTACACACACATATGTTCACATGGTCATTGTAATCTTAGACAAACCGGTATTACTTCTAAAGTTACTTGTATTGCAACCGGTATTGGAAGTTTAGTTTATGATGGTTTAGAGAGTGTCAAATTGGTACATGTAGACAACCGATATATGCAGAAATGGCTTGACATCAACTTGGAGATTCAGTGGAGACTATCAAAGAAGCAACGAAGGACAATCAGTTTATGTATTGAAAGTGGTTAACTCTTAACCGGTATCGGTGTTCCAACCGGTATTCATTGATTGCGTGATGAGTTACTCCTAACCAACAAATTTTGGTGGTCATTTGTAATGAGTTATGTTAGATTGTCCAAATACACTGCACCTAGGAAATTGTGATATGATTTCTAAGCCGACATAAAATATAATGTCTATATAATGACATTATGATGAATTATTTTGATGATATGATGTATGCGAAGATAGAAGTATTAAGTTGTTGAAGGCATTGCATAATATGTTGGTGATGCAGTTTTGATTGAGCAGAAGAGGATCTATTCAAGCAAGTTGTGTTACTTCTAGATCACACCACCTGTTGTTTTCTAATCACTACAACAATCAAATCCCCTAACCGGTTAAGCTCTAACAAGCTTCATTATACAAATCCTTTAACAAGGTGATCCATTAGTTTGGATTATGGAATCCTCTATTGAGGTTACTCCTAATAGGGTACTACCTTTAATAGGATATAGCTCCTAACAGAGCTTTGGGATATTTAACATGATTCACTCCTAGCAGAGCACTTTTATAGGCCTTAACCGGCCAGTTACCTATTACTGCAGATAGTTAACTTTTGTGTCCCATCTCACAGTGGTTTTTCCCATTTGGGTTTTCCACGTATAAACACTTATGTTATGGTGGATGTTTTACTTAATGTGGATGCTTTAATATCATTATGGATTGCATGCATAGTGTTTAGTAAACTTGTTAAGTATCTCTATTAATCAGTGTTTAAAGTAGTATTGTTTTTGCTATCACTGATTCACCCCCCCCCCCCTCTCAGTGCTTTATAAGTCTATTAGATTTTGTGGGTTGGCATATAGTGGTGAAACTTTTTAGAAGCAAACACCAAGTTGCCAAGCAAGCCTTCTCAATGAATGTATAATTGAGTTCATATCCGTTCAAAGTTTTATTGATGTAATAGATAGCCCGTGCTTTGCCTATTGGATCTTCTTGTGATAGCAGTGCCCCCAATGATACTTCTGTTGTTGATATATAGAGAACAAGTGGCTTGCCTGCTATAGGAGGTACCAAAACTGGCAGATTCATCAAATATTGTTTGAGATGGTGAAATAATTATGTAAACTTGTCTTCCCATCTAAAAGGTATATTCTTATGAAGAAGATGATTGAATGGGAGACATTTATTTGCCAGTTGAGCAATAAATTGTCTGATGGATTGCAGTCGTCCCTCCAGAGATCTGAGTTGGCTAATGTTTTTAGGAGGTGGCATCTCCATTATAGCTTGTACCTTTGTTGGATCTACTTCGATGCCCTTTTTTGATATAATGTAGCCTAACAGTTTGCTAGATGTGACCCTGAAGACACATTTCTTAGGGTTTAGTCTAACCTTGAATTGCTCCAATCATTGAAAGATTTTATCTAGTATGCCTAGGTGTTATGCTTGGGTGAATGATTTAGCCAACACATCATCCACATAGTCCTTCATGAAGGTATGCATCATATCATGGAAGATTGTTGTCATGGCTCTTTGATAAGTTGCCACAACATTTTTCAAGTTGAAAGGCATGACGTTCCAACAATACGTTCCTCACGGATAGGTGAACGCAGTTTTATCTTGATCCTCAGAGGCTATCTTGATTTGATTATAGCTAGAGAAGTCATCCATTAATGATAATATTGTGTGGCCCACTGTTAGATCCACAATAATGTTAATGCTTGGCAAAGGAAATTCATCCTTCAGACATGCTTTGTTGACATCCCTAAATTTTGTGCATATTCTGATACTTTTGTCGGGTTTTGAAACTAGTACAATGTTTGAGATCCATTCAGCATAGTCTATAGGTCAGATGAATCCAACATCTAATAAATTCTTTAGTTCTTCTTTGACCAGTAATACCACATATGGATTCATCTTTCTTAATTTCTACTTGACCAATTTAGCTCCTAGAAAGATGGATAAATGATGCATGATTAGATTTAGATCTATTCCTGACATGTCAGCATAAGACCAAGCAAAATTGATTTTCTTTACCTTGAAGAATTTGATAAAATATGGTTGTTCTTCTTCTGTGAGTGATTCTACCAGATGTATGGTTTTGACTGCTGCTTTAGTACCAATGTTTATTGATTGAGTTGGCTAAATCAATATTGGTGACCTTTCTTGATAATGTTCAGGAAGAGTGTCAAGTCTCCCATCTTTAGGTGCCTCAAAAAGGTTTTCACCCTCAGATGCGTCCTTTATTTTTACTTTTTTGTGATCTAATACTACCATTGACTGGTTTTCACCATTAGATCCGTTGTTTATTTCATTTTTGCAACTAAGAGACTTGGCACTCCCCTAATTGCAGATATCGTTATTTTGTTCACTAGTAGAGCACGTTCTTGGGTTGACTGAACATGAGTATTGGATAATGGATTCATCGTTTGGGAATATCGGTATATCATGATGTTCAGGTTTTTCCCAGTCTATGAGATTAGGATATATGAGCAGTAGAGAGTCATTTGGTGGGTTAAGATAAATTGTTGTAAGTGTCATGATGGAGTCATCATTATAGTCGTTTGGGATACTGGTGAGGTCTATGATATTTTTGAGGTCTTCGATGGTATTATCTTCGATATTTCCTTGTTCGTATTGTCGCTGCTCATTCTCACTAGCCTCGTAGATATGTCGTGGTCCAAATTCAAATGGTCGAGGTTCTAAGCTTCATCCCTCCTGAGAAATGGGTGTGTATGCGTGGATGGTATCCACCTCAATGTCTTCAGTAACATCCGAACAACTACCCCACTCATATTCATTGGAATTGGTTTCATAATCACTGTCCTAGATTATCTTATTGTATCTAATAGGTATGTTGTATGGTGAGAAAAGATCACTGATGATTGACACTAGTTTTGTAGCTTTTTCTTATTCGGGATTGGTGCTTGCTTGTACTCTTTGCATTTATTCGTACATTGTTTCCCTTTTGTGAGTAGCAATTTCTTCAGGTGGTGGCTCCACCTTGGTTTGATCAGGTTCTTACACATTATGCACTTTCTTATAAGAAGCTTCTTCCCTTTGAATGGCGAGTTCTTCTTGGCATTTTTCATTTTCTTGATGTTTTCACTCCTTCCTTGTCATTTCTGCTACTTGGTGTAGTGCCTCTTGCCATGAGTCTTCATTGTATTTTTTCTTTGCTCTCCATTGAGGTTTTTGCTGGTTATTTTTCTTTAGCCTAGGCGAAACATGTTGTCCATACCCAAGGCCTGTTTTGTCTCTTGCAAATTGTGAAGGAAGTTGCAGGGGTTCTATAATGCCTTCTTGGCGCTTGCCAATAGGTCCTTTGCCTTTATATCCCATTCGTTGCATGATACGAAACCCATTTCCATACTGTTGTGTTGGTACGACCACTTCTATGGTAGCAGCTCTGATTTCTTATTCATCCTTGTATAGACAACTAAGGATGTCTTTCTCTTTTGATTCATCAGCCAGTGTGCCCAGTTGGATAAATTTACCATCAAACTTGGTGATGGATTGTGTTGCCTGATGTCTTGATGTGGAAGGTTGTCCATAAGATTTTGGTGACGTTGGCAATTTAGATAGACATAAGGGTTCAAAAGAGTACTCCCCCATGACTTGGTCCTTTATTTTTATCTTTTGCTTGAAGTTCATGGATAGAGACTTGAGTTCTTCTTGATGATTGGATGCTAAGGAAGCTTGGGCCTCCCTATTGTGTGGAACCAGGCTATCTTGAGCTGCCCCCATAGCATTACAATACCAAAGAGGGTTATTATCTGTAGATATTGAAATTTATTGTCCATTGTAGGGGAACTTGATACATTGATGGTACGTGGAAGGCACGACATGCATTTCATGGATCCATGGACGACCCAATAGTATATTATATGTCAAGTCTATGTCCAAGACTTGGCACATGGTGTCTCTTTGTACAGGACCTACCTAAATGGGTAATATTACAGTTCCTTCAGACAATCTCTCTTCATCATCATAGGCTTTGATGGTGATTTTATTTTTTGGATAAATAGATTGTTCAAAGAAGCCTAAAGCACGTATAAGCTTTAGAGTACAACTATTGAGACCAACTCCTCCATCTATTAACACTCTTTTTAATCGATGTTTATACACTAAGACTTCGATATGGAGCAGGGTATTATGCAGATGATTCAAGGAGACATCATCGTGTTCAAAAAAAGATATGTTGTGTGGCACTGTCATATGGGCCACTATGGCTTGAAATTGATCAATATCCAGATTATTTGGAATGGTTGTTTCGATAAGTACTTGTTCTAAGATATCCTCGTGTTTTGATGAAAGTTTGAGTAACTCAAGTACATATATTTGAGCGAGAATTCTTCGTAGTTGATCAACCAGGTTATATTGAGTTTTGGGGAGAGTCATTGATGTAGATGTGTTCCCTTTCAAGATATATTTTTGCGCTCTGGTTGTCACATTTATCAACACATGTTCTTGCTTGTCTTTGATTTTTATGATATTTACTTGATTGTCATATACCGATATGTGATTGATGGTGTTCTCGTATATGTGATTAATACAAGCTCTCTTGGCATTGTTCGATGTTGATGTGCCTCCCTTGTCATAAGTTGGAAGAGGATTTTTGAAGGCTTCATGGTCACCATTTATTTTATGACCATCAACTGTTAAATCGCCCCTTTCTATCATGTCCTGAACTATGTTCTTTAGCCTCATGCAATCATTTGTGTTATGCCCTTTTTTTCGATTAAAATCACAATAATGTTAGTCATTCCACTAGGGTGGTTTGAATTGGGGTTCAAAGTTGCTTGTGGCTGGCAACGTGATGATTTTATTCACCAAGAGTTCTCGAAACATTGATTCTAAGGTTTGTCCTAATGGTGTGTATATGCGTCGATATGGGAAAGTATTAGTGTTGCTTCTCTGGTTTGTGTTGTTTCCTTGGTTAGTATTGTTGTTGCCTTGATGATTTTTATTGGTGTTTGACGTTGAAGCTCCTTGGTTGGTATTTCATTGATAAGTGTTAGTGCCTTGATTAGCACTTTTTTTATCATTATCGGATGGTGGGTTGCCTAATAAAGTCAACACTGGTTGTTTAGACTTCACATTGTTGGCATTGATGACCCCATCATTAACAATGTTTTTGTTCCTTGTCCAAAATCTGGATTTGTCTGAAGTGTTGTTATTGTTTTGATTGTTAAAGGTGTTAGTGTTTGATGAATTAATACCTTCCTTAAAGAACTTCAATGTTCTTTTCTTGATGCAAGCTTCCTCTACTTGGATACCATTTTCTATCAATTTCACAAAAGATGGTATGCATTGGAGTTTGAGTTGATAACTCATCTCACTATTTAGATTGTCGATGAATATTTCCATCTTTTCCTTTTTAGGCACATCTCGGGGATATCTCAAGACCACGCACCTCCTCCATTGTAGAAACACCATGAATGTTTTATTTCTCTTTTATTTTGTGTTACACACATCCAACATGGTGATTGCGTGTTGAATGTTATAGGAGTATTGTGTTATGAATTTGTTTACCAACTCATCAAATGATTTGATGGGAGGTGTAAATTTAGACAACCACTCCATTGTTTTCCCTCCCAAACTTCTTGGGAATAATCTCATTAAGTATGTGTCATCGTGAGCAAACTCTAAGCTCATGGTACAAAATTCCCAAATGTGATCACAGGGATCACTCTTACCATCATATTTGTCGTACTTTGGTATATCTAAATTTTGGGGAAAGTGTACCATGTTAAATCTCCTATCAAAAGGATAAGGGCAGATTTCGTCCAAGGAGTATCGTACAGTGGTTCCTCATTGTATGTCTTGCATTTATCTTTGTAGTGTTTGGAGTTGTTGTGTAAGAGCAACCATGGGTGCATTTGTCCTTTGATGGGGAGCTTCCCTTCATTCATTAAGATTGTCTTGATTGTGGGCATGGTCTTGTTCGTGGGTGTTGTCTTGTTCATGGGTGCGACCTTGGTTGCATATGTTTTCTTGATCATGTGCCTCTTCTTCTCTTCGTTGTTCTTGATAGGCATAGTTTCTTGATCTTGTTCTTGAAATTCTCTCATCTATATTCCTTAAGTTTTCTGTGTCAAAATCCTCAGGAATGTTGAATCCTCTGCTAGTTAGCATGAGTAGATATTTTTCCTTATCTGCTTCTATAACTCTTTCTATGAGTTTTTGGAAAGACGCATTCTCTTGACATTCTTGGAGAAGTTCTTCGATGATCTCTAGTTCTCACATATTTGCATACTCATCAAAAGGATTGGACAGTCTACGACTCATACTTGATTCCGGTTATGATTCCTTCTTTTTGTTTCTCTGAGATCGAGTGACAATGGGCATTTAATATATCTCTATTATGATGAATTCTTCTTCTTCTATTGGGGTTCTTGGTGGAGTTGGTGGCTCAAGTTGAGCTTCGTTATAAGTGATAAGGAACTTTGGAAAAGCAAGGTTAAGCTTTCCTCCACTATTAAGGCATTGGTTGAATGCTGCTTTCTGAATGTAAGCCCTACTTCTTAAAGGCTCTTTGTCAAATTCATTTGTTTTTCTTTGGATATACAACCGCATATGACGCAAGAAAGTGTGGTGTGATGCAAAGAGTTGACAGTTGATATAGAGAAATTTATTCCTTTTGATAAGTTCCTTAGAACTAGGTTGTCTCTTCTTCAACTTAGTTTTTTGATGAAGACTTCTTCTTCTCAAAATAGGAGGAGTGCTCATACGTAGATGATAAAATGTTGATGTTGGATATGGATACTTCGTTTTGAAAACTCAAGTTTACCTTATCAAGTAGAGGTTTAGTTCAATTCACCTCCATGACAAAGTGTGTGAAATGATATGAGTTCAAGTTTCTTGATGTAGAAACTTAATTTGACAACTTGAGGACCTAACTAGCTGGTATTGTTTTGATAGGATTCGTTGGATGGTTGAACTTTGATCACTTTTCTGATACTCTTTAATTTTCTTGGATGAAATCTGATCTCAAGCTAGTTGATGATTAGATACCTCTTTCTAAGAGTGCTTTTGTTGGATTCAAAATTTTCTCACTTATGATCCTTTTTCAAAGTTTTGTTGCTGGATTTGCCAGAGGACCCAAAAGGGTATTTGAAACTGTTGATAAATTTTTTCCAAAGTGGCTGGTTTGCTCTCTGTTTTTCACTAATTTTGACCATGCGCTAAGACAGTGACCCAATGAGCTAAAGGATGCGCTATGCTACCTCTCTAACGCGCTATTTTAGACTATTGGATAATAAAATTATGGGATAGGTTATGCATTAATATGTCCCTCTTATATGCTGATGTTTGGTATGAAAGTGCTATAATTTGCTTTGAATGCACTAGACTAATGGTCTTATGCACTACAGTGATGTTGACAAGCACTATATGGATTCTTACTAGTATGATACTGATCATGCGCTAAGTTGAGTAATGAAAGCGCTAAGTTCTAGTTTGAATGCGCTATTGAATGTTTGAGATGCGCTAGGTTGTTGCTCATATGCACTAACTGTCATGATTTCTTCGTTTGATATTTTTGTTGTGATGTTGAAAAATAACACTTGTTATTTGATGGATGATTTTCTAAAAATGACTTGAAAACACGACATATAGAAGAGATAACAATTTGTCTATGCTAAACAAGTAGTGTATGTTCTTTTGAGGATGTTTTCAAATCCCCGATGTTTTCACTGGTTTGGATTACAAAGAAGATATATAAAGCATATTCTTTATTCAAAGGTCATCAACAATATCATAGCCCACTAGTCTCGATACTCCGTCAGCTCAAACAACCTTGTCACCCCTAGGGGGCGTCCATTATTTTGCCTTTTGCCAGAAATTAACCCAAAGTGAATTGCTTCACAATTGAGTAGTTATCTTGGGAGATATATGGTGAGTGATCTTGGGGGCAAATTCTTCCCCACCCTTGCAGTATGATATTGCCAATGTTTGGCGACTGACTCGGTTCAAATTTTCTAATGATAAGGTTCATAATCAGGCTTATGCTCGGTCTTTAGTGATAAAATCCCTCGGGAGGCTTCCCAACCTTTAGACCAAAGCCTTTACATATCTTAAAGATACTAGGGGAAGACTAATCATTGAGTAAAAACCATTGAAGGGGACTTTCATCAGCCTTCCACATTTGATTATATTGGGTTGGAACACTTGGCGATAAAGTTGTTTCCCACTTAGGTTGTTCCCCTCTCACCAGCCATTAATGGCACCCTAAGGGTAACTCGGGAGGGCAGACCTTCTAAAGGATTTAATTGTTTGAAGTAAAATAAAGCATAAAAGAGTGGTTTAGTTTTTTGGTCACCCAATTAATGGGAGAGCATATACCTTCCACTTTTGAGACAAGGCAAACAATATTCTTTTTAACTTTCAAGGCAATGATTAGCTAAGACCTATTTGGATATGTTGCTCCAACAAGCATGGTGTTCTTTTTACCCCACAAAGCAATTTGTTGTCTAACTAGGAAGTTGAAATCCTGATCAACAAAAAGTAAAATACGTTTGCTTGAAAATGGAAATCGCTTTACAAAATAAAAGGAAAGATTGATTGCTTTTTACCTTTGCAATAAAATGAAAATTTGTTGTTCTTTTTATAGCCCAAATGAAGTGTTTTCCTTAATCTTGCGAGAAATTAAATGTGTTTGATTTTGTTGTTCTTTTTAAACTTGCAATGAGATTCCTTTTAAGTCCAAAAGAAAATTTGATTTGTTTTAAGCCCAAGATAAAATGAGGTTCTTTTTAACCAAAGGGGAATGAGTTCATTTTAAACCAACTTGAAAAGCTAGGAAAAATCAAATTCCTAAATCTAACTCCTCCAACCTGCAAGAAATGATTAGTAACCTACAATAAAAGAAAGTTAGTGAAAAATTAAAACCTTAGGCGAGCTTACACAAGCCTAATTTTCTAACTCTGTTACAAACTGTCATTTTTCTCTGTCAGAGTTATGAGCTGAACTTTTGCATAGATGCACTACAGAATGGTACATAAGTGCTAAAGGATGACTCCTACACGCTACTCTTATTCCCGAATGCACTACATTTATACTTCTGTGTGTAAGAAAGAAACCGAGAATATTATGCGCTAAAATATAGTTCAAAAGCCCTAGAAGATGGGTCTTATGCGCTACTATTTGCCACAGATGCGCTAAAGTATACTCCAGGTGCACTAAAAGAGTATTCCAGTATGCCTGTAATCCTTATCGTTCACAAAAAATGATGTTATTTATGAGGACGTGCCCCACGATGGGCGCCAAAAATGTATGCGGGAAAATGTGGTGACAAAAACGAATAACTCGAATCCAAAAGACCCACACACCAATGAGACTCTTGGTGCAAGTATATGAACTAATCCAATTAGTTCAACTTCCCAAGGGGTGTCCCATTGTTCTCTATCTCACAGGATCCCTAAAGTCAATGTTTTTCTCTCAAATCATTGAGCAAGTGACTTAGGAATGACAACTCTAAGAACGAGTGATATTTGATTTATATGCATGAATGCATTCTAAGATATATATGATGTTTAGAACTGTGATGATAAAGCTAGTATGAAGATGATGATATGATAAAAGATTAGCAAATTATCCTAGCAATGATATACTATCCTAACATGAATATCTTATGATAATAAAAATATTCCTAAATGCTATGATGATGTTCTAACAAAGAGAGGCTAAAATGTTTAGTAAATTAGACTATAATGTAGATGCATGAAAGATTGTTGATATGAAAATGAGAAATGAGATCTCTATTATTAGGAAAAATAGGGCAATGGATGGTTAAGTTTGAATTATCTTAACAAGGGCTAGGATTGACAGTTAATCAATCCATGTTTACAATTCTGACCAATGAAATGGTGACAATTGTCAACAAGAGGTTGCTTGAGAGGAGATGCAAGAAGCATTAAATGTCTGCAAGAAGCATTAAATGTCTAATAAGACATGAAGGTTACCCTAGGAGGTAAGGATCAAGGTTAGGTTAAGGTTATCCAATGGATAAAGTTTTTATCCAAGGGGTAAACTCTTGTACAAGGGTTAATAGGACAACCAAGGTTAAAGCCATGAATGCTTGATGAGACCCTTGGGTCAAAAGGATAGTTAAGATAGAAGAAAGTCTCTAAATAGAGGTCAAAGATGAGTTAATCATAAATGGTTATGTAAGAGCCTTTAATGGTTTGGAAGACTTTTAGAGGTTAACCATTTGAACACACAAAGCCTTTAATGGTTATTGAAGACTTAGGAGGCTTTGAGAAGTGACTTCCCTTTGCTTAGGAATGTGACAATAATTAAGAGATGAATTAGGCTAAATTGGAAGTGATTAGAAGAATCTAGAAGGGGTTTAGGAGGCAAGTGGGAGATGTAGGAAAATGGAAGTGGAGGGAAAAAGATTTTTATTTAAAATAAAATTGCTTTATTTCAACTAAAATAGGTGCAACTTGCATAAATACAAGTGGGGGATTTAATAAATTAATTAGATTAATTTATTTGGAAGGATAAATTTAATTAAATGTAAATTTAATTAAAAGGGGAGAAAACAGAATTAATTAAATAAAGTGATTTATTTAATTAAAGGCTAGAAAAGGTTTAAGTGAATTTAATTAAATAAATTGAGTAATTCATTTAATCAAATAGATGAAAATGAAGAAATTAATTAAATAGGATTTAATTAATAGGGGGAATGGGGTTAAAATAAATATTAAATATTTATTTAAGAAAGTGGTCAGATTTACACATCCACAACAACGTTTTACCTTTCATTGATTTTTAAAAAAAATCTATATGACGAGTCTACATTTTTTCACATCTAAAGGGAAATAATTTTCACTTATCCAACTTCTCCATATAAAACATAACATGGGAGTGATACGAGTCAATACTATCTAAAAGTACTTATAGAACAAAAATAAAAGGACAACTAATTATGTTAAATTAAGGTTCAATCTAGCTTTAACTAGATGAGAGAAGGGCCAAACTGTCAATTTGACTAGGTGAATTTTAATCCTTCTAAATCAAAATCCAATAAAGCAATGTCATTAATAAAATCAACTAAATCATCTCTACTATCTAGGATGATCAAAGATCCTCCTTTCTTCTCATTATTTTTTGAAGGAGGATTGAAAAATCCCACAACATGTCACTTGCATTACAATGCAAAACTCTTTTAAGATAACAATTTTTTTCAAAATATCATTCTTCACACTCTTAGTAATAGAGGCATAAATATTAGAAATGGTCTACAAAATATTTAATCTTTTGTTATAAAATAAAATGATATTATGGTTAGGATCATCGTACATCATAGTAGATCATCCAACAAAGAAAAGTTCTAGAAAGTGGCAATAAATCTAGATGCTTTGCCAACATTGGACCCAAGAAAAATACACCAAATATTAAAGATTTGTTTTTAATTTTAAGATATCTCCACAAGAATTTCTTAGATAAACAATAGGTCTAATTTATGTTGTCAAATAACACTAGTTGGGTAAGTGCAAATAGTTTAGTCCACATCAAGGGGAAGTTTGGACTTGGAAAAAATATTGACAAAAATAAGTACTCATTTTATAAAAAACTTACTTGTTTAGGTTCAAGAACCTGAACCAAAATTTATAATAGTGTGTAATGGGTACTCGTTTTGATTTTTAAAATGGATATTTGTTTCATGCAAAGATGAGTACCCATTTCTAATTACATCCTTTTTTAAGAATGGTCACCCATTTCTAATTATATCATATTCTTGTTCCATTTTAGAACCAATATGTGTTTTGTAGTGGGTACATATTTTATAAAAAATTAAAACCCATGTCTTTGCCTTTGTTTTAGGTTTGGAAGCCCAACACTTAACTTTGAACTACAAGTACAATGCCTTAAAAATAACAAGAAATAAATTTATTTTTGCAATATGACTGATGACTTGTTTTCAAAAAAAATATATGAAATTAAAACCCATTATCAGTGACGATTTTTAGTTGTCAAATGTATAAATTTTTTATAATTGGATTTTTTTCTATTTTTTAATTAATTTCCAATGAAACTGGTACATAAACTTGAAATGTCACGTGTTCATATTTTTTAATAATTTTTTGGTTTTTTAAATTTCCCATAAAATAATTATATAGCATCAATCTACACATAGTTCTTTACAAAATGAAATTTTTAAAAATGGGATTAACTTATCTCAAATCATGGTGGTTGTACATGAATGGTTTTCAAAAACAACAATTAGGACCAATAAAAAATATTGAGAAAAAATTAAAGAAAGATATCCTCATCAATCTTTAATATATCACACATCATTTCATGAAAGGAATAAAAGAATATGTTTATTTAGGTCAAATTAAGGTGGTCGTATACATGCATGGTATGGTTTTAGGTGACTTAGAGTACTAGATTTTATATTACGAGATTTTTTTAAAATTCTACATGTAAGTGCTTACATTTTTGAGTCCAATTGTGATAAAGTTCAAAAATTAAGAATAAAATTTCGACTCTTTCTGGACCTAACTTGTTTTACCTACTTAGTTAATAGGTCATATTTGGGGATTATTTATCCTTTGATATTCCACAAGAAAATTTTCATTTTTTAAGTTTGGGGGTCCTCATCAAGAACATGACCATAATAGTTTACTAGTTTCCATGACCTATATCCTTTTTAGCATCCCTTTTCCCTTAAATGACTGAGTGGTAATCTTCTATGTGTTTAGGTTCCACATCACAAATTGTTTATTTTGGTTCCAAGCCTATATTCTAGGCTTTTAATCCAATGTTTTCTCTTTATTCTTTCTCCCCTCTAACGAGGAATAAAGGGTTTGGTTCCAATTATTACCTATTTTTATCTTTACTGACTACCTCCTTATCCAAACCCTCACAAATAACATCATTATTTTCTTCCAATAGTCCTTTATTTATCTTTTCTTCTTGACCTAGAGGAATTATTTCTATCTCCCTAAATAATTCCTCCTTTGATGTTAAATCATTATCATCCTAGGGAGAATGTGACACATTCTCTTCATTTACCAACAAATTATTAACATATCATTAATCAATCACCTAAGCCTCTTCCATCTCCCTGATTTATTTCAATACTAAATCCTCCTTTGATGTCAAATCAATATAATCCTAGGGATAATGTGACATGTTCTCTCAATTCATTGGTTATTTATTAACATATCTTTCTTCACCCTTGGGGTTATTCTATCTGCTTGATTTCCTTTTGGGGTATCTCCCCTTACCTCTTCTTTATTGAGGTCATAATCTTTCTCTCTTCTCATATTTTTCTCAACCTTAATTACTTTCATTCACCACTTTTTATCTCCAAACCTTGATTTCCTTTTTAGATGGGCATGGCATAGCCAAAGATCACACTCTCTTCCACTAAAAGCAAGAAAAATGTGAAGATTCAAACTCCAAGATTGTTTTCGACAAAAGTTGGGATGAAATAGACACCTAGGAAGGTAGAACCATTTATTGTTCAATGCACACATATCCTTACATAAGAAAGCCTTTTCTAAGATCTAGGAATTGGATCAATAGCGAGTAGCTAGTTGAAGGCACTAGCAATTACCTTTAACACTTATTCAACTCAAAATTCCATAGAGAGCCCTAATATCCAATAAAATATATGAGCAATATTAATTGTGTCTTGTGATGGGTTGAACCCAATATCCTTTCTTTTAAGAGGTGTGGAAGATTTTCCTAAGAACCAAAACTTTCTAAAAGATCATTTCTTAGATCTTATTTGTAAGAAATGAGAAAGAAAGAAATACTCTCAACATGGCTACAACATCCAATTTCTTTTTGGTTGTCATTCATAAAAAGTCTATGATTGAATCATCTTAATGTTTGAACGAAGTTTCATAAATTTTCTATTTAATAATATTTCTACTTTAGAAACCCTTTTATCCATAATAATATTAGAAATATTGATGAAGAACTCACCTAGAACCTTATTTGCAAGAGAGACTCCACACCTTTCCCTCTAAAGTGATTCATCTCAAATATTAATTCATGGTATTTTATCCAACGTTAACCCTCTCAAATATTAATTCGTGGTATTTTATCCAACTTTTAACCCTCTTCGTGTAAAACTTGTGACAAACATACAAAAATACAAATGTAATTCACTCTCTCGTCCCTTATACAAAAATGACCACGGTACTCAGAGCTCAGTGGAGCGTGCCTGTTAATGGTATCGAGAGCGGAGTGGACTATTTTCCAGGCAACGGTCTTGTTTTTTTTTTTTTTTAATATTACCGTTAAAAAAGCCGGATTTCATCTCCATTTAAGGGCAGTTCACCTGCGAAGAGGGGCAGATTGTTCTCTATGGTGTTGCTATTTTTTTTGGTTTTGTTTGCCTTTCAGATTGTTCCCTATTCTATTTTTGTTTTTTTTGTTTCTGGCATGGCCATGCCCTTTCTTCCTTCTTCCTTCTTCCTTCTGCGTTTTGCGTTTTTCCTTTTTCCTTTTTCATTTTTCATTCATGGTATTTTGTAAATGTTTTGGGTGTGGATGGTAATTTTTCAATTGTCAAGGAGTTGCTCTGGCCTTCACAATTCGTTTCTAAGTTATTCATTTTGCTGGCTTAGGGTTCACTACAATCTCTGGAGTTGCCTATGGAGCTGACTCAGGTTCACTACTCTCTCCCTATCTCCCCTTTGGAAATTCAACTTCACAACCCTGTTTTTTTACTTCAATTTACATGAATCAAACATGTTTTGGACCATGCTGGTAACATTGTATTTCAAAAGGAATACAGAGATTGCAATTACTTATAAGCAATTTGTACTTTTATCTGATTCTGACTGCGTATTACTTTTCCTTATGTTTCAGGAATAGCTGTGGGTTCAGGGTTGGTTGCTTAATCATTCATGCACTGCCTATCTTTTTCTTGCTTGTATTCACATACTGCATGTCTTTTCCTTGTTTTAGCATATTTAGTTGTTCTTGTTATATTTGATTAATAGAAAAATTATACATTTGTTTTGTCTGCTTGTTGACTCTGTTTTAATGGCAGGGAGGAGCTCAAGAAGAGATGTAAAGAGGCCAACCCTAAAGCCAAGGGTATTGCCCAGGTACCAATTGAATTGACATACTGTTGTATGCATGGCATCATTCTACATTGCAGTTCTATTGTCTTGGTTACAACTGAAAACTCATGAGGAGATTTCAATACCTTTATGTTGTGCATGCTTATTTTCTTTAAGTGAGTTGATATTTAGGGTAGTTGATATTTAGGGTATCTGTGCTCATGCCAAACTTACATGTTTCTGAGATGGCTCTGCCCCGAACGGTTCATTTGTGTTAATTGTCAAATTTCTCATAAATAGAGATTGTCTTAAGGTATGCAGAGTGTTCTTCTATGTTTCAATTATATATATATTAATTGTTTATATGTTTGTATGGAAGTAGATGGTGGAGTGATTTGAAGTGTCCAATTTTTATTTGAAATTTGTAAAGTGTTTTTGCCATCTTTACATGGAAGTAATTCTACATTGCATTTTATTTTATTTTTATATATATTATTGTTAATTCATATTATTTGTCTACCATGTCTGCATGGAAATAGTTCTACATTGCATTTTATCTGGTGGACTGATTTGAGGTGTTCAATTTTATTTGAAATTTATAAGGTGTTTGTGCCATCTTTTACATGGAAATAGCTCTACATTTCATTTTATCTGATTTCTATGTATATTATTCTTAATTCAGATTATATGTCTACCATGTCTGCATGGAAATAGTTTTACCTTGCATTTTATCTGGTGGACTGATCTGAATTGTCCAATTTTTATTTGAAATTTGTAGGGTTTGTGCCATCTTTATATGGAAGCAGTTCTACATTAGATTTTATTTGATTATATATTGTTAATTCAGATTATTCGTCTACCCTGTCTGCATGGAAACAGTTCTACATTGCATATTGCATTTTATCTGGTGGACTGATTTGAAGTGTCCAATTTTTATTTGAAATTTCTAAGGTGTTTGTGCTATTTTTACATTGAAGTAGTTCTACATTGCATTTTATCTGATTTCTATGTATATTATTGTTAATTCAGATTATATGTCTACCATGTCTGTATGGAAATATTTTTACATTGCATTTTATCTGGTGGACTGATTTGAAGTGTACAATTTTTATTTGAAATTTGTAGGGTGTTTGTGCCATCTTTACATGGAAGTAGTTCTACATTACATTTTATTTGATTATATATTGTTAATTCAGATTATCCATCTACCCTGTTTGCATGGAAACAATTCTATATTGCATTTTATCTGGTGGACTGATTTGAAGCGCCCAATTTTCATTTGAAATTTTTAAGGTGTTTGTGCTATCTTTACATTGCATTTTATCTGATTTCTATATATATATTATTGTTAATTCAGATTATTTTTTGTTAGTTTTAACTGCAATATTTATTTCTGTTATACTACCATCACTGCTATCATAATTAAATTTATTGTATAGTGCTATCATGATTTATTTATTGCTAGTGTTATAATACTGTCAATACTGTCATGTTACATGATTGATGCACTTCAATCACTCTGCATAAACCATTTCAATGAATGGTTGGAATGTCTAATTTTCTTGTCATTATATGGTAAAATTGTTTGTTTGCTTTGGTTGTTATTGTTTGAATATTTTATTATTAATCTATGTGAGAGAGACAGGGGAAAGAGTGAACTAATTTTGGCATTCACTTTTAGTTCTCCTATTATTATTATGCGAGAGTTTTCTACAGTGACATCAAAAACCTGTGTCAATAAATACTCCAACATATGATTTTTTTTACGCGCAGGTGGCTGGTGCAGCAGCTCGCCTCAAGTGGAAGTGGAATTTGATTGTGATTCGCGTTACAATCACCTGCAGTGGTTTTATTTGTCTTAAGACACGAATCTCAATGATTCTTGAGTGGTTCATTTTTATTTAATCAATGTCGGTATTTCTGAATGATGGTCTTGTTTAGTATTTTAGGCATCATAGATGATGCATTCCATCTAAAGGTGCACTCTTCTGTCACATTTATTAGTCTATTTTTAAAAGATGTCGATTCAATCGTTTTGAATATTGAATTTGTGGATGTGCCTCTAGCAACTGCTGATATGCATAATTGCTAGCAGGATAGGAAAATCTGGACTAATTTTGGTTTGTTGTTTTAGGATTACTTGTATATCTTATTTATTCCCTTTTAGGTTCTGTGTTATATACAAGTAATGGAGGTTTTGATTTGTGCTATATGCAGGTGCAGAAGCCCCAAAACCACAAGAGCCCAAGCATGCAGAGGCTAAGAAACCAGCTGAATAGTACTACTTCAGTTTCTCTTTTTGTTTCGTAGAGTCTTATGGTTTGATATATGTCACTAAGTCTGTTCATTGATGTTGGTTTTGTGAATTTGGTTTTAGTAGGAAGAGGTCAAAGAGTAAGACATCCAGCGAGAAGAAGAAAAAGCCCAAGGAGAAGAAGGTTAAGGATCCAAATTTGTCAAAAAGACAGACTGCTTTCTTCTTATTCATGTACTACCTACCTTTTCCTTGCTTGTATTCTCGTACTCCATGTGTTTTCCTTGCTTGTATTCACGTACTCCATGTCTTTTTCTTGCTTGTATTCACGTACTCCATGTCTTTTCCTTGCTTCTATTGTCTTGTTGCAACCAAAAATTCACGTGTATGTGTATTTCAATACATTAATGATGTGTATTTTATTTGTGGCTTCGAAAGTGTCCAAATTTTTATTTCAAATTTTTAGGGTGTTTGTGCCATCTTTACATGTATCAGTTACAATACAGTTAGTGACACAAGGTATTCCACTTGGTAGGCATGTCAGTAAATATGCTTACCTGGATTTGTCCTAAAAATGTTGGGTAGTCTAATTCATCTATGATGCCTGCTATTTTGGTAAATGATTTACTTTGGAGCTTCTTAATACCTATTTATATTGCAAAGGGAAACTTCAAATTGAATAACATCTGGCATCAGGCTGTTTCTTATTTGGATCATGTTCCTACTTGCAGGTTGCCAAAGATGGTGTTGATAAGTGGAAGTCTTTGTCAGATGAGGTTTGTAGCTAGGCTATCATATGGTTGGTAAAATATTTAGTTATGTTGCAAAATATGCCAGAGGTTAAAGGTTTGATTTTTTTTTAGATTGGTTTTAAGAGACGAAGCAATGTATTGAGAAAGTTGTTGAAGGAAAAGGGAGTTTTAACTGAAGGGTAAGATTTCTTTTATCTAAATTTTAGATGTAATGTTCTATTTAAATTTTTAGCATGCATTTTACAAGCAAGTTAAATTACATTCAATTATATTATGTTAATCTTTAACAATTATCTTTAAATTGCTTGACATAATTTACATAAATTTTTTTAAATGTGAGCTTGAATTTTTGCATTCACTTATTTGATTGATTTACCATTTGTATGCTTATATGCATTTGAACTTTCCCATTCACCTAGAGTGAGCCTCTTTTTATTTGTGTGTAATGGCATCCACTTATTTGTGAGAGGTGTGGGTTTAAATTTTGGAATCTCCTTGTTTGAGTGAACTTAGTTATTGTGCGAACTTGAGTATTTACTTTGATATGTAAGAAGTGTGTGTTTGAAAAAACTATGTGAAGAGATTGAAGTATCTTTGTGTGAAGAGAGTGTTTGAACTTTATTGTTTACATTATATATGTATGAAGTTTATGTTTGAATAAACTTTCTGTTTGAATAATCTATGTTTGAGGTGCGAACTTGAGTATTTACTTTGATATGTATGAAGTGTGTGTTTGAAAAAACTATGTGAAGAGATTGAAGTATCTTTGTGTGAAGAGAGTGTTTGAACTTTATTGTTTACATTATATATGTATGAAGTTTATGTTTGAATAATCTATGTTTGAGGTGTCTAAACTAACTTTATGGAAAGAGTGTGTTTAACTTAAGTGTTTACTTTATATATGTTGAAGTTTGTGTTTGAATAAGTGTGGGAACTTAACGTAGGCGTACACTTTGTGTGTCTTAAGAATGTGCTAGCCTTGGTAGTTTGAACTTTAGTGTTTACTCTATATATGTATGGAGTTTGTGTTTGAATCAGAGTTCCGTGACTCGCGGCGAGTCATGCGAGTCACGCGAGTCAGCGGGCCGGGTGACCCCTGCCGGTTCACGGTGACCCTGACCCAGGCTCGGATGGATCAGAGGGCGTGACTCGCCTGACTCGCCGAGTCAGGCGAGTCATTCCCTGACTCGCCGAGTCCGAGGGTCGTGACTCGCCTGACTCGCCGAGTCCGAGGGTCGTGACCCGGCTGGAGTCACTTAATAAAGTTCAGTAAAAAAAAAAAAAAAATAACATTTTTTAATGGCTTTTTTTGCTATTTCCCTTTCTTATAACACCCGACGCCTTTAGAAAATAATAAAAGTATTTTTGGCCTCGCGGGGCGCTGCCCCTCGACCCCGCCCTGTATCGCGACAGGGAACGCGCAAGGGGCGCTGCCCCTTGACCCCAAGTTGGGGGCGCTGCCCCCAAACCCCCGTTGAAAAATATAGGGGGAAACTGCACCGATAGAAGTAGGGAAAATCTAACCTCTGACTCTGATTAGGCTCCATATAACAACACAACTTAGAAATCTTGGTAATTGGTATTTAGATTTAGTATTTCAAATTTCCTATAGTCTCATTTGAAAATGTAATTCTTATACTGTAATACTGTCATACATCTTTTCAAAACTAGTTTTTCAAGTACTATATGTATATGTATAACTATATCAGCACCAAAACCCCGCCACCCCCCTGTCGCCGTCCCCAAACTTAGGTCTTTGGTCCCCCCGTCCCGGAAACACGTCCCCTCATCCCCAACACCTATGGCTACTCAGACTGACACATCACAGGCAGAGACTATGGCTACTCAGTCATCCAGGACCTACCTTAGACGCCTTTCTAGGAGGCAGATAGATGAGGCTGAGCCAGAGCCTGAGCCATAGACTTGTTTTTGTTTACACTTTATAGTTACATATATGTTTGGGAACATTTGAAGTCATGGATTTTATATACATTGGACAACATTTATAACTCTATATATCTATGTTTTCTAATTCCTTCAACTACAATTTACATTTCTACGCATGTGATGGATGTATGTTTATGTATGTGATCAAATTAGCTTCTATTTGATGATGTTATAGTGTCTTTAAGCTTAATTCAATAATGGGTGTATGAAACAAGTTTTAAATCGTTAAAAATCTCTAAATTTCAAGGCTTTTCTTATTTTGCCGAGTCATTGCCGAGTCTGAGCCGAGTCACGAGTCGAGTCAGCCTTGCCGAATCAGAGCCGAGTCCGAGTCTGGGAACTTTGGTTTGAATGAATTGTGTGAGGTGTCTAAACTAACTCTATGGGAAGTTTGTGTTTTAACTTAAGTGTTTACTTTATATATATGTGTATGAAGTTTGTGTTTGCATAAGTGCAAGGTGACTAAATTAACTTTTTAGGAAGAGCATGGTTTAACTTTAGGATTCACCTTGTGTATTTGCAATTTGGCACATTTGAACTCGTGTTTACTTCTTGTGTGGTTAAACTAACTTTGTGTGAAGCATGTTTTTGAACTTCACCATGCATTTATTTTATGCATGCGAAGGGGTGTTTAAATTTGATATTCATTTTGTTTGAATCATGTGTAGGATGTTTAAACTTTGGCTTTCACTTTTTATTTGTGTAAATTTTGTGAGCATGTTTGTGTTTGAAATTTAATTTAGGCAAACTTCAAGTGGTGTGGAATCTTTGCGGTCACTTTGTGGTGTGTGTGTATTTTAATGTTATTTTATGATGTGTATATTTGAACTAGTTTTAGAAGTGTTTTTGTGTGTGTGGAGTGTTTGTTAACTTTAACTTTGGTAGTTTGAACTTTAGTGTTTACTTATATGTATGAAGTTTGTGTTTGAAAATACTATTCGTGAGGTAACTAAACTAACTTTATGGGAAGAGTGTGTTTAAGCTTTGGCATGAACACCTTGTGTATTTGTAATTTGGCACGTTTGAGCTCAAGTGTTTACTTCTTGAGCGAAGTAACTTTGTGTGAAGCTTGGTTTTAAACTTGACCATGTGTTTAAATTGTTTGGAATTTAATTTTTGCATTCATTTTATGTGTTATACATATTTGAACAAATTCCATATGAAATGTGTTTGCACTTGAGCACTTTTTATAACTCTATCATTCACTTTACATGTGTGCTTGTACTTTGGCATGTTTGTGTTTGCTCCATACGTGTGAATGATGTATGTTTAAACTTTGGCTTTAAATTGTGTGAATGCAAACAATATGAATGACTTTTGATGCTCACTTTGTGTGGAATGTGCTTGAAAGAACTTTCTTTTTTGTGTGTATGAATGAAGTTTGGTTATTATTTTGTGTGGAATGTACAAATCAACTTTTGATGTTAACTTTGTGTATGTCCATACGTGTGAATGCTGTATGTTTAAACTTTGGCTTTAACTTGTGTGAATGCAAACACCATGAATTATTTTGTGTGGAAAGTACAAATCAACTTTTGATGTTAACTTTGTGTATGGAATGTGTGTATGAATGAACTTTGAACTTTGACATTAAATTTTGATCCAATCCACTCATTATTTGTATGAGATGTGTGTTGGATATCCTTCTGATTTGAGTGTAATTAATTTAAATTTTTTATTTTTTATTTTTTTTGTGAGATAAAAAGTAAAACCAATTTATCTATATTTTAGAGGACAGACTCTGATGTTATCTTTGGAATTAAAAACTTGCATCCACTTCAGTTTAGTGACGCCTTGGGATCGATGTATAATAAGATAAAAGATAAAATCAATGTTCTTACTTCAATGAGTTCAAATTAATTCAAGAGCTCGTATTTAGATCCTTGAGTTATAATAAGATAAAAGATAAAATCAATGTTCTTACTTCAATGAGTTCAAATTAATTCAAGAGCTCGTATTTAGACCCAAGATTTTATATTGAATGTTCTTACTCGTTCATGTGAATATAGTCACGATATGGCTTGAAATGATCGTTTAGATTTTTCTTCAGGAGTCCTTTGTTCCCTTGTGTCTTTATTTTCACCCCAACCACACACTATGTCTATTGGTTTGGCATACAATCCTTACCTGTTAGGTCTCTCCTTTGGCCATGCTTCCTATTCATGCCCAGAGTGGTTTGGACTGAGATGATTCACTTGGTTATTACCCTATGGCTATCTTAAATGCCTTGCTCGCATACGTAAATCTTATATTGTTCATAAATTCTTGGTGTAAACGTGTGGGTTGCAACCAAAATAGGGCTTGGAATTTCCCTGTTACTCTTTGTTGTGCAGTCCCTATGTGCAAGAAAAAGATTATTACAATCTTGTGTGTTTGAGGTATGCCTGAAGGCTCATGATTTTCAAGACCCCTTGGTGGTGCTTTGATGGACCATCGAGTGCCTATGTCTTCAATGGTGATCTTTTTTCTTATCCTTGCATTTGTAGTTAATGGAATCTAAATTTTCTTTGATTTTTTTCATAATTTTGAAGTACATTGATTTTTATGGAATTCTTGATCTGCTGTAGCCTCTCTTTGTATCACTCTCATGCAGAAGTTGCATGCATTCTACTGGTTTCCATCTTTCTTGCGGCAGTATTCCATCCATGACATCAGATTTTATGAGAAGTTTCTATACAATTTCAAGTGGTTTTAAGTTTTCTTTGAATGAATTGGTTCCACACAGGACAACCAAATATGATGGCTAACTAAACCAATAATCTTAATAGATAGTTGTAAAGCTTCTAAGTCTCTAACTGTTTGTTAACTTATACATAGTCTCCACCTTGTCTTTCTTTATCTAGAGTGAAAGTTATACTATAATCCACTATCCAATGAGTGAGTTTTAGTCATTGCTCATTGAATGGAACCATCAACTCTGTCTTGTGTTTAGGTAAAATTAAGTGTTAAGTATTCTCAAAATCTGCTTCAATCAAATAACATAGTGTCAAATAACTCGTCTTCTATGATGTGAATTTAATTGTTGTATAAATTTGTTTGCATTGTAAATGCAGCGTGAGGGTGGCTGGAAATGGCAAAGGATCTAAATTTCAGTTATTGTTTCTATAATTAGTTCGACCATGTAGGCCTTGTTTATTTGTGTGCTCATTATTTTTCTTCGGCATGCAGTTGCTCTGATGTTCACAGGCACAATTGTAGAAGCCACAACTGGGTTGTCCATTTTGCTGGCTTTTATTTATTATCCTCCCCAACAGTGTTCAGGTAAAGTAGTTCCACTTTCTATGGAACTACTTTCTTTTTAAATTATAAAATTTTTACAGCCCTGTTTTTCACTTCAACTTACATGAATCAAATGCGTTTTCAACCATGTTTGTATCAGGAGTTCTAAGGAATTTCTATTAAGAGTTTGACATCGTATTATTTTTCCTTATTATGTTTCAGGAGGAGCGGTGGGCTGGGGTTTTTTAGTGAGTGCTACTTCTTTCTAGTAGAATGGATTAATATTAAAATGAAATGACTTTTTTATTACTTAATAAAGAAATCATGTGGAACTTTGTGACTTTGAATATCATATTGTAAAGGAAAATATATTTTGCATTTCCAAACCAATCATGCACTCTGTAGATTCAGTCTTGTTTATAATGTTTTTCAGTTCATTGTTTTATCAAATTTTGAACATTTATTTATTTTTGCTTTGGTTTAAAAGAAAACCAGATTACTTCCTGTTTTTTTTTTCAATATTTCTTTTTTTTTTAGTATCATGAGATAACGCAGTAAGACTCAGCCCAGCAACCTAACCACATCTAGTTAGGGAATATTATAAGTATTATTCTAAGTATGATTGTAAAATCTTCTATTGCAACAAATAAGAGCAAGTTCTTTCATAATTGCACTGGTGTCTTTTGTGGTCAATGAAGATATTGCTTAAAAAATGTCAAAATTTGCCTATACAATTTATTGAACCATTTTAGAATTGGAGAAGATCAAAACACATGATAGACTTGAATGCCAGGCCTTCCTCAAATTCTTTACAATGGCTTCTAGAATTGCATTAGCCACCATGTCTATGAGCACTTGCAAAACATATAATAGAATTTAAGGAACCAATGAATTTTATTAAAAAATCATATCTCTTATAGAGAAATAGAGTTTTAATATATGAGTAAATTTTATTATCAATTGGAAGGGTCGAGATTGAATTAAACAGCTTACAATAATTATCTGACCATATTTTAGTTCTATAATTGTTATGATATATAACATATACATATATTCAATTTTTTACAAGTTAATTGACAACAATATAAGATGACATGGTTAGACTGTCTAGAGACATCTTGCACACAAATCACTTTCAAAAAATTGTTTGTCTACATTTCTCACACTATCACATTGTACTTGACCATGGCCAATGCACCTTTAATCTCTTTTGCAACCGACAATAATAACTGACTTTAATACCATATTAAAAATTTTGAAGTTTGAGACTTTGAATTAAAGCTGAAAAATGAAATGAGAAATTCAAATTATTGTTGTTCACATTACTGCTGCCATGATATGTTTATAATTGTTGTTATAATGTTGTCACGTTTTACTGATAATAGAACATAGTTGATGCTGATGTTGTCGTAGTGAATGGATAATAGAAGTCAAAATTCACTTCAATCACGCAAATGAATGTTTGGAATTGCTTTTCTTTCTATTTGATTTTGTTTCCTTTGCTCATTAGTCTTATGTATATAATTTTTGTTTTTTTTTACTGTCTTTATATTTTTATTTGGCATGGCCATGCCCTTTTATTTTATTTTGTGAGAGAGTTCTATTTATGATTTTTTTTCTCTGTATTGCTACTTTGTTTATATTCTATGTTCCTATTTATCTTTCATGTTCAGATTTTTTCAGTTTGACTTCATATTTTGTTTCTAAGGTAGGTTATAAGTCATAAATAATTGACTTTTATTTATTAATTGTTTGACCTCCTTAAGCATGGTTATTTCAATTAACCTTTGCAACTTGTTTGAGTATAATATTCAAAGAAAATGCATATTATTGGATGAAAGTAAGATTATCTCAATTAACATTCCAGACAATGCCAAGTAGATTTTAATTTTTCTCTGATTAACTTTGACATATATTAAGTGTGTGTATATGTGTTTTAATGAAGACTTTTTGATAGCTGCTCTATGTATATGTGTGCATATGTGTGAGAGAACTTTGACATTCATTATGTGTGTAAAAAGGTACTTTCATAATCATTGTGTAAAAAGATACTTTGACATTCAATTTTTGTTAAGTTTATATATTTGTGTTTGAATGAACATTCACTATGTGTACACACAAAATACTTCAATGTACATTTTGTGTAAAGTGTGTGTAAGTGTGTTTTTGGATGAACATTGGATTTCACTATGTGTAGGTGGGTTTAAAATTTAAAATCCACCATGTTTGTATATGTGTGAATAAACTTTGGCATTCCTCCTTTTGTGTGTGAATAGATTTTGACATTTACTTTGTGTGCACTAACATGTGTGCATGTGAATAAACTTTATTATTCAATGTGTGTACAAAATACTTTGACATTTATAGTGTGTCGAGTATATGTAAAAGGATACTTCCAAGCTTCAATGTTGTTCACTCATAATATGTAAATTTTATGTACTCTCTTTCTCTCTCTGTGTGGGTTTTGAAAGTTGACTTTGATAGTTATTATGTGTGTAGGGTTGAAAGTTAACTTCAACATTCATTATGTGTGCATGTGAGAGAGAGAGAGAGAGAGAGAGAGAGAGAGAGAGAGAGAGAGAGAGAGAGAGAGAGAGAGAGAGAGAGAGAGAGAAGATTGGCATAGATTGGCATTCGTGTGTGTTCAATCTTATTTTGGTAAGCTTATTTGGCACCACACCTTCAAAAATAATAACTCGAGTAAGAGGATTGAGCTATTTGCAAGATGAGCTATGCTTATCCCACTCAATGAAATAATACAAAGATAACACAACACTTGATTGAAGAAGGGACAACATATTTTTAATTATAGATGAGTAAAATGAAGATTTTGATTACGAAATTAGAAAGAGAAGATGATGGAGTGTTATCAGTCGAGATCTGAGCAGCTCAGCCAAGGATGCTAGTGTAGTGCACAAATGTCTGTGCAATGTGTTGTAGTCTTGTACAAACTGAAACAAAAAACTCAAAAAATGTGAAAATCCAACTTTGTACTTCGAATAACCTAGAAAACCCAAGACTGCAAAACATAGAGTTGAAAATTGAGTACCCCTTTGCAATTTTACCTACACTTTTATCGAGAATTTGTTCTAAAAATTTATTTCGAGCCACATCCCAACTATTAGATTGAGAATAATAAGGTGTTAAATGAAGTTGAATATGAAAATTTTGTAGGAATTGCTTCGCTTATTTGTTGTTGAATGATGTACATGTGTACTCTAAAATGTTAGTTCAAAGATCATAAACAACAAAGGAAAATACATAAAACACACTAACATAACAACAAGATAGGATAGAAAAGGAGATGGAACAACATAGAATAAGAAAATTAAGAAAACATAATGTTGTTAAACCCTTCTTTTGATGCAATGATTTGTCCTTTGAAGATTGGATGTGTGCTCACAAATTGGATAGCATAATGGTATGGTAGCTCCAAAGTTGCTCAAACTTGCATGAAGATGGTGTTGATTGTGAATTCAATGTTGCATAATGAGAGAATGACAGTTTGTTTTGGTTAAGTGTTGGAATTGGTCAAATGGAGGGCTAGGATCAGAAGTAAAGATCCAAGGAATGTGAATGCTTAGGGTTCTCACACTCATTGTGAGGGAAGTGTCAACACTAGTGTGCTTGAGAGGACATGAAAGGTGTAGGAGATGATGGATGGAAGGGAGAAAGATTTGCCATAAAGGCATTTCTTGTCCTCACACTCAAGGGGATTTGGGAGAATGGAATAAAGGAACTATTTATTCCTTGGAGGGGACAAAGTAGAAAGAGATCGATGCGGAGTCCTTCCCAAAAATTACATGGTACATTTAAGGTTGATTGGACATGGTTGACTTTGGAGACTAATCCTTGGGATTAGGAATGTGCACATGCTTAGGGTGGGGGGTGGGGGGGGAGGTGATTATGAAGATAATCAGGGATTAAGAGACAAGTGGGAAATGTAGGAGAATGTGATTGAGTGGAGAATTAAAAATTCATTTTAATTCCAAGTGGAGGAAAAAAGAATTAAATTAAACAAATAAGGAGATTTATTTAATTTAATAGGAGACTTATGAATTTAGTTAATTTATTTTGGAGGAAAAAGGGGAATAAGGTATTTAATTAAATAAATAAGGAATTTATATAATCAAATGGGATCAAAATAACCATAGGCAAATTAATTAAATTAATTTAACCAGGGTCACATAAGAAATGGGCTTTAAATAAATAATGAATTGGTGGCAGGACTTAAGAGGAAAGGGAATAATGAGATTAAGAGGCAAGTGGGAAATGTAGAATTAAAAATTCATTTTAATTCCAAGTGGAGGAAAAAAGAATTAAATTAAGAGACTTATGAATTAAGCTAATTCTTTTTGGAGGAAAAAGGGGAATAGAGTTTTTAATTAATTAAATAAAGAATTTATTTAATCAAATGGGATCAAAAGGTTAGATAGGCAAATTAATTAAATTAATTTAACCAGGCTCACATAAGAAATGGGCTTTAATTAAATAATGAATTAGTGGCAGGACTTAAGAGGAAAGGGAATAATGGGAATTTCCAAAATATAAAGTTATATTCTCTTAAATTTTACTTTGTTTATGTTTTGGTATAAATTCATAAGTGGGTTTGTGTTTTCCTCTAAGACTTATACCCCTACTTGTATAAATATTGCAAATGTGATTTATCGATGCCAAAACATTGTAGTGCTAATGATGTCTTGTGTGTGGTAGGTTCATGTTGTATGGTGACATTTTTTAGGTGTTGCATAAAGCATATATATGGATATAGGATGGATTTCAGTCTCACTTTGAGTTAAGTTGAAATTGGATGTAAATTCACCAAAATCGATGTAAGGGAAATATAAATTTTCTTGATTATTGCAAGAGTTGTATTGAATGATTTTTGTTGCAATGGATGTCTAGGGTTGCAAGTTGAGGAAAGTTGTCAAAGCTATGTAATCTAAGTGTTAATGTTGGATTTTTGGATTTATGTTGGAGCTCAAATGACCTACAAATTTTGGAATAAGGCGTGTTGCAAAAACATCATAAAGATTGGCTTTGAGAAATTGACTTAGCATGAAGGAATTTCAATAATGAATTGTAAATTTGTGTGGAGAGTAGAGGACTTCCTTGGTGCTCTAGTAAGAATGATTGGATCATTGTAAGTATTTAGTTGACTCAACAAAGGTATACTATTATAGAGTAAAAAATTTCATACCCCTTTTTAATTTTACCTACACTTTTATGGCCACTTTAGTGTCCATTTTGCTAGCTTTTGAATAGGCTCATTTAAGATCTTGCATCAGCCTTTGCCCTTCCAGGATGCTCAAGACACCTTTTTCAACAACTACCTTTCAAAGTCACTTTTTCATTGAAAACATGTTTATCTTGCTACATGTCATTATTTAACATGATTTGTCTGGACACTGCATGCCACAAAGACGTCTGCGCGACACGAAAAACTTCTGCGATATTTTAATGTTCAAATATTGGTTTTGAGTGTTATGTCACTTGTCACTTGTCCTAGTCAATGGAAACGACTTAAAATCTTTTGGGACAACTCATCGACCCTCTTTTTCCCTATGATTTTCTCTTTTAAATCTATCTCTTTCATTCACGTAGGCTTATTTTGGTTGTCTCATTTCTCTGGTTCTCTCAAATTTCATAACTCTTGCTCTCTCTTGCTACAACAATCTCTATTTTACTACAACACTATCAAGTCCTCACAATAATCTTTCTAGCTCGCTTGACTTTATCAATCCTATCTGGTAATATCTTTCTATTTTTTATTGTCTTTGAGCATCTTGGGGAATTATCACATCTCTTATCTGTCAAAACAATTATCTTTTTATCTATCTATCTAGTTGGTGTGGGGTCGAAACACCAAACCAGAGACATAATTGAGGCAAGTCTCGAAACAACCCCAAACATTTTTCTTCTTTTTGTATTCATGTTTATTGAAGATATTCAAACACATGAAGGTTTGCATGTGTATTTATTTTATCTCTATTATGTAGTATTTGTTATTATGTTTCTAATTCTTCGGTTTTCCAGGTTATTTGAAGTACAAAATTGAGTTTTCACATTTTTTGAGTTTTCTGTTTTAGTTCATATGAGACTACAACACATGTGCAAACATCCATGCGTCACACTAGCATCCTTGGCCAAGACACTCAGATTTAGATTGAAAACTCTCAGTCCTCTTCTCTTTATAATTTCATAATCAAAATCTTCATTTTACTCGTCTATAATTTAATATCTTCTATGTTGTCAAACTAGCTCTCAAAGAAACATAGTTTCCTTTTTGTAGGGTTGGATTTACACCATTACAACTATCTATGTACATCATAGCTTGAATTTATTTAATGTTTTCATTATGTAAGTGTTGTGTTATCAAGTTGTATTATTTCATTGAGTGGGACATGCATAGTTCATCTTGCAAATAGCTCAATCCTCTTGATAGAGTTATTATTTTTGAAGAGGTGGTACCAGATAAGCTTAAAGTTTGGCCCCATGAGACAATTCCCACCAAAATAAGTTTGAACATACATAAAATGAATGCCAAACTTAACTCTCTCTCTCTCTCTCTCACACACACACACACACACACACACACACACACACACACACACACACACACACACACACACACACACACACACACACACACACACACACACACACACACACACACACACACATTTACACATAATGAATGTTGAAGTTAACTTTCATCCCTACACACATCGAGAAAGAGAGTTTATAAAATTATACATATTATAAGTGAGCAACATTTACATATACTTCACACATTGTAAATGTCAAGTATACACACACACATAGAATGATAAAGTTTATTCACATGCACACTATCGTGTCATAAATTGCACCCAATGCATTTATTACACTTTTGCATTATGCTTGGTACAATTATGACAATGATTTATGCTTACAATTTTACCATTCTAAAATCATGGATCTCAAAGAAAAAAGAACGCCAGCCACCCCTTAGCTCAATTTAGAGCTATCTTGTTGGACAATAGCATGACACACAAACATCCGTGCTACAAGCTAACATCTCGTGAATATCCTAAATTCAAATTAGCATATTTCGCATCAGACCTTTATGGATGTGTGTCCCTTGGCTTGTGCACATCCGAAACTGTTGCTTCTGCCCACACAAAAACAACAAAACCTTTCATTCTTCCTCATTTTCACAAGAATTCATTGACTCTCTTGCTCTGAAACTCTAAGTGAAGCTCTATCAAAATACACACTCAATGCTACAACAACTTGGTCTCATTTCGCAATACAACTACGCTATCAACTCAAGAGAGAGGTCTTGGATATGTGATGCTCTTTCCCCTTTCTTATCTATCGTATCTCTATGTGATCGTCTTGCTTTGAAAGTATTTATTATCTGAGTGCATTTGCATCACTTATCTTTGTAATAGGGGTTCCCACCATTAAGCGGGGTTTGTTTTTATCGTATTACTACGCTATCAACTCAAGAGAGGGATCTTGGCTATGTGACACTCTTTCCTCTTTCTTATCTATCATATCTCTATATGATCGTCTTTCTTTGAAAGTATTTGTTGTCTAAGTGCATTTGCATCATTTATCTTTGTAATAAGGGCTTCCCTCCATTAAGCGGGGTTTGTTTCTATCGTATTATTTATCTAAGGGCTTTCCTCCATTAAGTTAGGTTTGTTTCTATTGCATCATTTAGCTTTGTGATAGGTTTTTTCCTCCATTAGCAGGGTTTGTTTCTATTGCATTGTTATTTATCTTTTATTTGAATTTATCTATTAGGCTCTTTATGGAGGTGGAAACACAAAAATGGGGGTTTGACTGAGGCAAACCCCTATATAGCCCTAATAATTTTCCCATCTCTGCATGTGTGTAGGTAACAAATAGGTCTAAAGAGTACGAATTAGATTTAGGATACTCTTCGACAATTTCTGGTTCGCATAGACGCCCACGTGGTGCGTTGGTGTCTTGAGTCTGGAACTAGAATAAATTGTTAGTAAAATTTATATTTTGTTGAGCATTTATTTTTGTACAATTAAAGTAATTTCTAGTAGTGCATATACTTCTTTTATTCACGTATCAGTGTAGCTTTCTTGTATTGTTATTGTTGTAGATCAAGAAAATCGGATTAATAAACCATTAACATAATCAAAGCAAATCACAAACCTTAAACAATTATGCTAAGACATCCTAATAAAACCAACAAATGCATTAAAATGAAATGCAAAACATAAAATAAAATGATATGATATCACCATAGCATTGCTTCAACATGGCTTCATTGTTCTTCTTTTCTCCTATAATTTAATGTAGCTCTCAATATGCAAGTGCAATTATGAATGAAAACAAGGATAATATCAAGGATACTAGATAACATGATTCCAAGCTTAAATTATTTCGAGAAAGTAACATAGCATTAAAATTAGATGCCTAAATGGATTCAACAGAGTAACAATGCTAAAAACTAGATGTTTTGAATGAAGAATGAGGTCTCAATTTATAAAAAAATTCGAGACTTGGTGAACGTCTGGGATCAAAATGATTTTTGAGGAAAGGATGGTTGAGATCGTGTTAGATAGGATGAAGATGATGGAGATAAAGCGAAAGAGATGGGAGAAAGCTGATTTTTTAATGTGCATATCTCATTTTTAAATTTAAAGTTAAGATAAATGAGATATTGCCTCTAGAAATTTTCTTTTTGAAAATCAATTAAAACAAGGAAATATATTAGTTTCCAAATTAAAAAATTAGGAGGACATTATGAAGATTTAATGATAAAAAATTATTTAAAAATCTTCATATGAGGATAAATAGAAGAATAATTAAAAAAATTTAAAAAAGCAAAAAATATCCTCATATGAGAGGATAAATATTAATTATCTTTATTTTAAAAGAATATAAATGCAATAAAATAATACATATAATTTATTAATTTATTATTCACATTATGGTTTAATTAATTAAATAAAATGGACAAAGGGGACAAATAAATAAATTATTATATTATTTATTCAACTTTAGAATAATTGTTAGTAAGATAGTGGGTTTAATTAATTAATTAATTAAACCTAAAAGGATAAATAAGTCAAATTGACGTCCAAAGACCTTAATTTTGTCAAATTAGGTGACACTGGGAAGAATTGGGAAGGTTCAGATAGAAAATGAGAAGAATTGAATAAAAATGGGAAGATTAGGTCAAATCGAGTAAAAGCGGATAAACTGGGTCAAAGTGAGTCAAAGGACTGAAATGGGACCAATGCAACACCATGGGACAGGAAAAGAGGTATAAATGATGTTATAAAATTAAAATTGGGAGAAAATGATGCCATTTGGATAGGAAATGGGAAAAAGCAAGTTGCAGGATCAAAATGGGGGCAAATTAAGCTTATCGGGACAAGTTTTGGGACAAATTGATCACATAATCAAAATGGGGATGAAATGACATCAATAGGATGGATTTTAGGACAAATTGATATCACAGACTGGAAATGGGGATAAAATGATATCAACTAGACAGAAAATGGGAAAGGAGAAATGAGAAAGGATCACACAAATAAAAAAGCCTATATGTGCGATTAGATTAAAAATAAAGAATGCAAGTGTTGACCAATTTTTAGCGTCTATATTTTGCCCCTCTTTGAGACAATGCGATTTAAAGTGTCGTTTCAAAGAAAATTTGGGTATGACAGGTTATAAGGGTTGTTGGATATTTCATCATCACTCCATGTAGAAAGTTTGTTTATGTTTGTTATTATTTGTTTTAGATTTGTTATTGTTGGGTAGTGTATTTAGGATATTATTTTTTATTTTTTTGAACTTGTAGCTCACGGGATTCATCATATTTCATTGTATAAATATGTGTCCTATAATGTAATAGAACTCAATTTGATTTCTTTATGAAATCTAGGCTGACTATCACAAGTTTGTAAAGCCAAAAGATCAACCTACAAGACAATGAGGCAAACATTGCGTTAACAAGAAATTGACAAGAAAAATTTGGAAAAAAGCTTAATTTATTGACAATGACATCGAGATTCCAAAAATGTGAATGGAAGTGAAATTGGAGTTAAAAAACAAAAGTTACAAGCTTAGGAAGGCAGAAAAGACTGCAACCAATGCAAAAGGGAGTGCATGCACGTCCATCTAGGCAGGTAAGAGGGGTAGAAAAAGGGACTGGGAGAGTGAAATGAGCTCAATTTCACTCTCTCATTTGCAAGAATTGGAGCTCTGGAGCAAGGGGAATTTGGTGAGGATGATGTGAATTATGAGGGAGAATCATTATGGCAAGCACATGTAGAACTACCAATAATCAGAGGTGCAAGACTAGTAGTATGTACTTTGAATCCCTCTTGTCAATTTTTTATTTGAGCACACTTTTCTAGCTTAGATTTTCTCATTTTCAATGCTTGTCAAGGGGTCTAGGATCAAAGCTACGCATTTGGATGCATTTTCTACGTAGTTGAGGGAAGAGTTGTATTGCACTTGAGGGTCCAAATTGCATAATTAGGGCCTACAACTGCATAGTTGGAAGCCAAAATTGCACCGTTGAAGGCTTAAAATGCATAATTGGCTAGGTTTTGGTGTGCATTTGACTAGATCAAAATGCAGATTGCCTAGGGTTTAGGAATAGGGTTGGGATAAGATGAAGGATGGTTTGACCTAGTGTTTTGACTAGGGTTTTCTAGGGTTGATATTGATGTGCCCAATTAGGGTACTGAATTAGGGTTTTGAGTTAGGGTTTCCAAATTAGGATTGATAGATTCACGTAACTACTTGGTTAATAGGTCATGATGGATGAGGTTAGGGTTAACAGAATGTTTGCCCCATTGTCTTGTAGGTTGATCTCTGACTTTAAAAACTTGTGATAGTTGGCCTAGATGGTTGTTGCTAAGTTATCAATTGCAGAGATGAGAGAGAGATTGCCTATTACATTTAGGATTACATCATATCATATTCATGTCTAAGATAAGGGTGAACAGGGCACTTATTATCGTATTAGTAGAGAAGTGGCACTGTAAGACAAATTCATTTCATCCGCCAACAAGAGAGGTGACAATCGCACTGGAGGACATGTGGCATATTCTAAGGATTCCTATCCATGGTGAGATATCTACATATAAACCTACTATTGGGAGAGAGGCTTTGAGTTGGATGTTTGAGGTGGATGAGGGCGGGTTATGAATTGTCAACTATGAGATTAGATGGGAGACTATGGTGGCTCAACATTTGAGGTTGGTGACTATCATTAGTGTAGTGATAGCTTGATTGATAACACCAAATAGGAGAGGGCATGGATGTTGGCAATAATGCAGCAAACAGAGAGTGGGGTGAATCAATTTGCACCAAAACTTTTTGCAACTTAAACCACAAAACAGATCTGATAATTAACAGTTAAAGCATGAAACAACACTACATCAATAACAAACATAACGCCAATATTTTTGATGTGGAAAACCCAATTAAGGGAAAAACCATGGTGGGAACCTACCCACAATGAGATAATACCTTGTTAGGAGTAAATGTGAATATTACAATGGGAATGCACATGTATTTGGGCTCACTTCCTAGAGCTCACTACTCAAAATAAGAAAACCAAAAAGGCTACAACCTTAAGGGAAGGCTCACTGCCTTACATGAAGTCTCACTAACTTACAAAGACATTCAGACTACAATCCAGATCATATGAACTGTGAAAATAGCATCTGCATATGCTTGAGTATAGTTCCGGTTAAGCACACAGTCTACTCTGCAATACTTCTCTTCTTCACACTTCCGAAAGATCAGATCACTTGTTCGCACATCCAACTCGATCATACACTCACATATACAACATAGACACTCGCAAATATGCATCTTACATGATTATTACATATATTTATACAAGACATCAACCTATATTTCAAGGTCGTCCAAACCCTCAATACAAATTACAAAATAATATCCTCACACACTACAAGAACACATGCAAACCAAAACAATGTCAGCTAAGACATAGTTTGGACCCAAATCAATACTGCAAATATGAAACATCTCCAACAATTATGCCTCGATCATCCACAACATACTACAATCACTGAGAATGTCGCATAACACAAAGAACATAATCGGACAAGGAAAAATCTTTAATAATACGCACAATAATCAATGTGGAACACCAATACACACACAACACGATCTAGAAACATTCACAAGCAACGTGAATTGCATCACAACAATCGTAACAACTCGGATTACCAAAATCATCACCATCTCACCATCGGAGCTCAAGAACAACATCAAAACTGACTATCAACATGAAAGGTTCACTTGTGGACATCCAAATCATGAACCAATTGAATTGAGGATACACATCAACATCTTGAACACATCTCATATATCCACAACTAAAGATATAGCAATCTCAGAGCAATTTAGAGCATGAACCACAATACCGAATAACATGAACAACTAAAGAACATCCTCAATAGCGGATCTCACAACTCGATCACAACATAACACAAACCACTGAAAATTATGCTGAATCAACTAGAGATAAGTATCTCTAAACCCATTAAACCACATAAGCTCATCTGCAACACACTGACCAAACCAACTCATTTAATCTGATTGCAACACTGGAATGCACAAAATAATATCTTGACATCAATGACAACACATTATTACTGCAAAATCTCAACAACATCCAACAATCTCCCCCTTTAGCATTGAAGGCAATATATGAGTGTGAAAAACAATCAATGCAAAGAAAGAAATCAACTCTCGACAATCTCCCTCAAAATCACAGACTACTCGAAATTCTTCAAGGTTTTTCACATGCTTCTCTCCCCCTTTGACATCAATGGCAAAGGTTCTTGAATTAGAATTCCTTCACTACAAATCTAAACACCAACACTAACTACTCCCCTTGAGTAGCAACCTCACTCATCAGTCTAGATCACAAGATATCTCTATGAAGTTCACTTCTTTCTCATTCACTTTCTCTCAAGAAATGAAACTTGATTGATATATGCTTTGTCTTGGAATGCAACACCGGATTCTTTGAAATATTGATAGCGCTTGAATTATGAGTAACATATTTGATTTATAGGATTTCAAGAGAATTATATGAATATCTAAGATTAAATATGAAATCTCAAGTTTGATCCATGATTAGGGGAGTTGATGAGGAGGGGTTTCAAGCATAGAAGAGTTGCACAACATTTTACTTTTAATTAAAATAATTGGTATTCCTCAACTCAAATTGATTGGGGAGATGACAAAGATAATTGATGAGTTAACTACCTACAAGAAGGATTTAACTAAGTAAATAAAAAAATTAAGGAGAGTGGACTATTTGCATAGAATAAGTAACTAATTGCATGGGTAAACTTGAAATGAATTAGATAGGTGAATGGGGCTAGGAGAAAGTATGAGTGAACTAGTTAGACTAGACAATCAACTAGGTGAGTGGTTTAAAAAATGTAATAATTACTTAAATGAATTATAAGTGTACATGAGGTGAAAAATGATATTATGTCAATTTATGAATGGATGATATCTATAAAATAAATAAATGGACTGATGTGTAAATAATTATGAAATAAATAACTCGATAATTTATACACAACAATTTATTGAAATGATAGATAATGTTAGCCTAGTTTTATTAAATAACTAAAAATTTTAGAATTAAATTATTATGAATTAGGGGTCTTAGGTGATGAATGAGTGATAAGGTGATAATGTGTATTGATGGACTATGAAAATTTAATGATGGTTAAAGTAACATCATTTTGGTGTCTATAAATAGTAATTTGGGTGAGACATTTTTTCACCAAAAGAATTTTCATTATTAGAGGTTCTTTAGCTTTAGTGACTGAAGGTTCTCCCATAATGATAGTGTCACCAAAAAGTATTGATGAGAGCAAAAAGTGGAAGTAGAGGTAGGATCGATGTCTTTTAAGTTACTACTACAAACCACTTTTTGCAAATTTATTCTCAAATATTTAGTAATAATAATAAATAAAAAGGGAGAAATAGGGTCTCCTTATCAGATATTCTTCAAGCTATAAAAAGGTACCAAATAAATCAATTTCTTTAACACCCTTCCACTACCAAAGAACTCCCTAGAGGTAGAAATAACATTGTTACTAACAATGTCTAAATATATATGGAAGAAAAAGTGAGGAAATTCGTCTAGGTCGGGAGTATTTTTACCTTCAAAGAAGGTGGAAACCTTAATTTATATTTTAATACTTGGGTATTGTCAAGATATATAATACCATTCTCATCAATCAATTTTGGAATCTCCTCAAGAATACCTTATTGAGTTAACTAGTCAATCTCATTGTATCCAAATAGATGGGTAGATAAAAATCTCATAGGTTTGATTATTATCTCATTTTCCACCAAATTGTGGATTCCATCCATCAAAATATATTTAATTATATTGCAAGCTATATTCTTGAGAGTGGTTAATGATATAATTTGGTGTTTTAGTCTCCTTGTATAAGTCAAATTGCTCTAAAATCTCGCCTCCAAAAGTCATCTCTAGATATTGAAGAGTGTAGCTTTGATAGAACCTCATTCTCTTTAACATATGATCTCAATTCATAACTTCAACTTGAATGTTATCCAACTATAATTTGACTTACCTTTCTTCTTTAAAATATATCCAAAGGAGGTCTCATTTCAAAATCTTATACATTGTCCTTCACATTGTAAAGATTTTTGGCTATCCTATACATCAAAAAAACCTTTCAAACTATTGTTATAACTTTCATTTTTTTTATTTTTAAAATCTATGTGGTGAGACCACATTTTTTCAAATCTAAAGGGAAAGAATTTTCACTTGTCCAACTTCTCTAGATAAAACACAATAGGGGAGTGATATGAGTTAATACTAATAAAGGTAGACATGGAATAACATTAAAGGACAACTAATTATGCTCAATTAAGGCTCGATCTAGCTTTACCTAGATGAGAGAAGAGCCAACTTGTCAATTTGGCCAAGTGAATTTTGATATTTCTAGGTCAAAACAACAACAAAGCAATGCCATTAATAAAATCAACTAAGTCATCTCTACTATTTGGGGAGAACAAAGGTCCTTATTTATTCTTATCATTTTTTAAAGGAGGATTGAAAAATCCCACAACATGCCACTTGACATTAGAATGTATAATTCTTTTAAGACAATAAGATTATTCAAAATATCCTTCTTAAAACTCTTAGTAATAGGGACATAAATATTAGAAATGTTCCACAAGATACTTAATCTTTTGTTATAAAACAAAATGACAACATGGTTAGGATCATCGTACATCATAGAATCATCCAACAAAGAAAATTTCTAGAGAGTGGCAATACTTCTAGATGCTTCGTCAACATTAGACCCAAGAAATCAATCACATGTTAAAGATTTATTTTTTGTTTTAAGCAATCTCCACAAGAATTTTGGTCTCTTAGATAAACAATAGGTCCAATTTATGTTGTCAAACAATGCTAGTTTGGTGAGTGCAAGTAGTTTAGTCCACATCAAGGGGAGGTTTTGGACTTGGAAAAATATTAACAAAAAATGGTACTCATTTTATAAAAAATAGGTACTTGTTTAGGTTCGAGATCTCAAACCAAAATTTATAACAATGTGTAATGGGCACTTGCTATGATTTTTAAAATGGTTACCCATTTATTTTTCAAAATGGGGACTTTTTTCATGCAAAAATAAGTACCTATTTGTAATTAAATAATGTATAATTACTTTCGTTCACCACTTTTTGTCTCCAAACCTTGATTTATTTTTTAGGTGAGCATGGTATAACCAAAGATCACATTCTCTTCTATCAAAAGCAAGTTAAAGGTGAAGATTCAAACTCCAAGATTGTTTTCCACACCTCAAGTTGGGATGAAATAGACACCTAGGAAGGTAGAAACTTTTATTGATCAACACACATATCCTTACATAAGAAAGTCTTTTCTTAGAGCTAGGAATTGGGTCAATAGTGAGTAGCTAGTCGAAGGCATTTCAAATTATCTTACACACTTATTCAACCCAAAATTCCATGGCAAGCCGTAATATCCAAACTGATATATGAGCTAATATTAATTGTGTCTTGTGATGGGTTGAATCCAATATCCTTTCTTTTAAAAGTTATGTAAGATTTCCCTAGGAACCAAGACCTCCTAACAGTTCATTTCTTAGACTCCCTTTGCAAGAAATGAGAAAGAAAAAAATACTTTCAACATAGTTGGAACATCCATTTTCTTTTTGGTATGCCATTTACTAGAAGTCTATGACTGAATCATCTTAATGTTTGGACGAGGTTCGATAAATTTTCTAATTAGTGATATTTCCACTTTAGAGACCCCTTTATCCATAATAATATTAAGAACATTGATAGAAACTCACCTCAATTTAATCCTAGAACCATGTTTGCAAGAGAGATTCCACACCTTTCCCTCTAAGATGTTTCCTCTCAAGTATTAATCTAGATACCCACATGGAATTTTATCCAACCTTACACTCAAGGATCACTCTTCATGTAAAACCTAGATGTAATTATTTAATGTCTAAATATTCTTATATATTTTAATTTAATTGATTTTTTTTTATGAATTTTATTTCACTATTGAATGATCTAAATAAATGTAATAGATAATTGTTACAAATGCAATTCATACTGTCGTCCCTTTATACAAAAAAAATGAGAGCCGAGCGGAGCGTGCCTTCAACGGTACTCAGAGCCGAGTGGAGCGTGTCCGTTAAACGGCACTCAAACGTCTTCCAGGGAACGGTCTTGTTTTTTTTATATTACCGTTAAAAAAGCTGGTTTTTTTTACTATTTATGGGCAGTTCATCTGCAAAGAGGGGCATATTGTTCCCTATTGTGTTGCTATTTTCTTTTGTTTCATTTGCCTTTCAGATTGTTTCCTTTTCTGTTTTTTGTTTTTTGTTTCTGGGATGGCCATGCCCTTTCTTCCTTCTGTTTCTGAGTTTTGCGTTTTTTCTTTTTCGTTTTTCATTCATGGTATTTGGTAAATGTTTTGTGTGTGGATGGTAATTTTTCAGTGGTAAATTAGTTCGACCATGATAGGCCTTGTTTTCTGTTTGCTCATTATTTTTCTTCGACAGGATGTTGCTTGGCCTTCATAGGTTGTTCCACAATTGTGGAAGTTGTACGTCTTGCTGGCTCAGGGTTCACTACAATTTCTGGAGTTGCCCATGGAGCTGGCTCAGGTTCACTACTTTCTCCCAATCTCCCCTTTTGAAATTCAAATTCTCAACCCTGTTTTTGTTACTTCAATTTACATGAATCAAACATGTTTGGGACCATGCTGGTAACATTGTATTTCAAAAATAATATAGATTGCAATTACTTTTAAGAGTTATAAGCAATTCCTACTCTTATCCGACTCTGACTCGTATTACTTTTCCTAGTATTCACGTAGTCCATGTCTTTCCCTTGTTTGATTAATAGAAAAATCATACATTTGCTTTGTCTGCTTGTTGACCCTGTTTTAATGACGGGGAAGAGTTCAGAAAGAGCTATAAAGAGGCCAACCTTAAAGCCAATGGTATTTCCCAGGTACCAATTGAAATGTATTTGAATTGGCATAATGTTTTATGCTTGGGTCATTCTACATTGCAGTTCTATTGCAACCAAAAATTCATTGGTTCACGCGTGTTGATTGGTATCTGTTGTTTTATTTGGGCGTGATAAGCATTGTGCGTTGTGTATCAAAGTGTTATGATTATTTAATTGTATTTTTTGAATCATTTGAATTCAGTTTGGTAGAACAATTAACTGATTAGTAATTTTTTTTCATAAATAGAGATTCTTTCAAGATATGTACATTGCTCTTTTATTTTTCAACTGTAAGGAAGTTTTTGTTTTTTCTTTTATTTGAAATTTCTAGGGTGGATGTGGCATCTTTACATGGATTACTTAAAATGCAGTCAGTGACACAAGGTATTTGTCTGGTCCACTTGTTAGGCGTGTCAGTTGCATTATGTGAGCTGTGTCCATATCTAAAAATATGCTTACCTGTATTTGTCCTTAAAATGTTGGCATTCATTTATGATTCCTGCTATTTTGGTAAATGATTTACTTTGGGGCTCCTTAATACCTATTTATATTGCAAAGGGAAACTTCAAATCGAATAATGTCTGGCATTGGGCTGTTTCTTATTTGGGTCATGTTCCTGCCTTGAGGTTGCCAAAAATGGTGGTGAATAAGTGGAAGTCTTTGTCAGATGAGGTTTGCATCTAGGCTATCATATGGTTGGTAAAATATGTAGTTCAGTTACAAAATATGTAGTTAATTTTCATAGTTTGAATTTTAGTGTTTATATATGTATAATTTGTATTTGAATAATTCATGTGTGAGGTGACTAAACTAATTTTATGGGAAGAGCATGCTTTAGTTTTGGGATTCATCTTGTGTATTTGTAATTTTAACATCTTTGAGTTCAAATGTTTACTTCTTGAGTGGTTAAACTAATCTTGTGTGAAGCATGTTTTTGAATTTCACAGTGTGTTTATTTTACGTGTGTAAAGTAGTGTTTAAGTTTAACATTCATTTTGTGTGAATCATGTGTTTGGAATTTAATTTTTGCATTCATTTTATGTGGTATGTGTGTTTGAACAAATTCCATATGAAATGTGTTTGCACTTTAGCATGTTTTATAACTCTAGCATTCACTTTACATGAGTGCTTGCAATTTGGCATGTTTGAACTTAATTGTTTGCTTTATATGTGTGTGTACTAACATTGTGTGAATGGCATATGTTTAAACTTAGGCTTTAACTTGTGTGCATGGAAAGTGTAGGAAAGAACTTTCTTTTGTGTGTATGAATGAAGTTTGGTTATTATGTATTGATGTACAAATTAACTTTTGATGTTAACTTTGTGTGTGGAATGTGCATAAGAACACTTCAATGATTGCATTGTGTTTTCTACATGTTTGAATGAACTTTGGCTTTCATTGTTGTGTCTGAAATGACTTGGCATTCATTTTGTGCACATTTGAACTTAGGCATTCAATATTTGCATGCTTGAAAGTTAACTATGACATTCACTTCATCTGAAGTGGATGCGTAAGTTAATTTTGTTATTTACATTGTGTGAAGTGTTTGACTCTATGTTTGAACTAACTTTGACATTCATATTTTTCTGTATAAATATACTTCAACTATCATTTTGTGTGGAGTGTATGTACAAAATGTTTTCCAAACTTAAATGATGTTCACTTTGCGCATGCATGTATTTGAAGCATTATTTGAACTTTGGCATCCCCTTAAATTTATTGAGTGAATTGTGGCAATCATTTTGTGAGTGAAATGTGAGTTTGAGAATATTTGCATTACTTATTCAATTGATTTACCATTTGTATATATATTTCAGCATTCACATTCACTTAGTGCGAGTCACTTATTATTTGTGTGTGTATTGGCATCCACTTATTTGTGTAAGGTGTGTGCTTGGGTATTCATTTTGTATGGGAGTGAATTAAACATCAACATTGAATTGGATTTGAGCCACTCATTATTTGTGTGAGATGTGTGTTTAATATCCTTCTTATCTAAGTGAACATAGTTATTCATTTTTTGTGTATGAGAGAGAATTTTAACTAAGTGAACTTTGACTCTATGCTTGAACTAACTTTGACATTTTTTTTTTGGGTGTATAAATATACTTCCATCTATCATTTATTCATTTAAAATTACAATTGACTGCTTTATTGAATCGAACCATCAGCTCTGTCTTGTGTATGGGTCAAATTTAAATAAATGTTGTGCATTCACAAAATCTGTTTTAATGTCATAATGTCAAATAGCTCTCTTCGATGTTGTAGATTTTGATTCTTGTATAAATTTGTTTTGTAAATGCGAGGTGATGGTGGCTTATGAGCTGGAGGCTAGAAATGGCAAAGGAGGTAAATTTTCAATGGTTGTTTCTACAATTAATTGAACCATGATAGACCTTGTTTTTTGTTTGCTCATTATTTTTCTTCACCAGGAAGTTGCTCTGGCCTTCACAAATAATTCCACAATTGTAAGTGTCATTTCTAAGTTTGTCCGTTTTGCTCCTCAACAGTATTCAGCCTGTGCTTTCAGGTAAAGCAGTTGCTCTTTCTATGAGTGTAAGAAGTGATAAAAAATTCACAGCCCTGTTTTTGTTGCTTCAACTTACATGAATCAAACATGTTCTGCAGAATGCTGGTAACATTGTATTTCAAAGAGACTGCAATTACTATTAAGAGATAAACAATTTCTACTCTTATATGAGTCCGACTACGTATTATTTTTCCTAATTATGTTTCGGGTGGGCTCAGGGTTGGTTACTTAATCAGGCTGTTTTGGTAGGTCCCATTTCTTTCCAGTAGAATAGGTAAAATGAAATGAAATTTTATTAATTAGCAAGGAAACCATGTGAAATTTTGTAATATACGTCTCATTTGCAAGCCAAGCTATCGCTCTCCATAGACCACAATAGTCATTCAGTCCCTAATGCAAGAAATAAATTCTTGCAATCTTATGTGTTCGAGTTATGCCTTGTGCTTTTCATGGCATCTGTAGCTCAAAATCACATGATGGTGCTTTAATGGGCCATCGAGTGCCTATCTTTAATGGAAATTTACAAGCTTGTCCATCATCTCCAAGCCAATCCATCATTCAAACACTTTATGATGGTTTTTGTTCACTGTTTTCAACCTCTGAACGTTTATTACTTTCCTTGTTTTAAAAGCAAATCAGACTGCTTTTTGGATTGTTTTTGCAAGAGGACAGCATTATCCTTGTATCTTAGAAGTATTATTTTAAGTGTGATTGTAAAAAGCTTCTATTGCAGCAAAGAAGAGCAATTTGTTTCATAATTCCACTAGTTTTCCTTTCCCTTTCTTTTTTACAATGTAGAGATTACTTCAAAAATGGTCAAAAATAGCCTATACAACTTATTAGAATCTAAGGAATTCAGAAATCAATGTCTTCCAGCCAAATAGAGTTTTACTTTATGAATGGATTTTATTATCAAATGCAAGGATTGGGATTGATTTAAACAACTTACAATAACAAACTTTAGATCACTCTACAAACCTACTTTCTGTTTAGTGTGAAAGATCCAAAATCATACCACTAGTTTTGCAATTGTTATAATATTTTGATCTAAATTTTTGTTCAAACATTTAAAAATAGAAAATAATATATCTGACCTTCTTTACATTAAAAATCATATATTTTTATAATTAAAATAGAGAGAAGAAAAATGAAGAGTTATTTTTAGTAAAAGGAAAGTTCTGTTTCACAGCCTTTCACAACCTTTCGAGAATGGGATGACAGTCTGAAAGACATTTTTCTGAGGAATCTACAATAATATAAGATGACACTGGTAAAATCATATTGCACAATGTCTACAGAAACTTGCACACCAATCACATGACAATTCTCTCACACTATACCACAAAAGCACCTTTAATCTCTTTTGCAACTTACAATACTGTCATATCTAAAATTTCGAAGTTTGAGATTTGAGTTAAAGTTTGGACAATGAAATTAGAAATTCAGAATATTTCTGTTAATGTTAACTGTTATATAACTTATATCATTAGCTAGGAATTTGAATCATGAACGGTTTATTTCTGTTATAATACGCAGTCTATTACTGCTATCATAATTTTTTTTGGTTATTATACTGCTATCATGATTTATTTATTACTTGTGTCATGTTACATGATTGATGCACTTCAATCACTTTGCATGGACCATTTCAATGAATGCTTGGAATGTTTAATTTTCTTGTCATTTTATATTAAAATTATTTGGTTGTCTCTTTGTTTGGCATGACAATATTTCTTTGTTTTATTTTGTTTGAGAGTTCTATTTTTGAACTTTTTGTGGTAAATTTTTTTTATATTTAATGTTTGTATTCTATACTTCTATTTGCTTTCAGTATTTAGATTTTTTCCATTTTAAATTATTTTATATTTTTCGTTGATCGTAATTTTTCATATTTTATTTATTTATTTCAATTAATCTTTACATCTTGTTTCAGCATTTTCATTCATTGAGAGTTCCTTTCTTCCAATTTGAATTTCCCTTCCAAAAATTTAATGTCTTAGTTTAAACATGTTTTTTTTAGTGTTTTATTGACAAGTTGACAAGTTACATTTTAAATATGTTTGTTTAGTGTGTTTTATTTTATAATCTATTTACTATTTGAGTGAAGTGTGTATTTGAACTTTTATTCATTCTAATATGATATAAATTTATTGTTTGCAGAGCATGGGATTGAACTTTGAAATTCACTTTAATTTGATATAATTTGTGTGAAGCATGGGTTTAAAATATTTGATTCAATTTGTATGTTTAAAATTGAATATACTTTATTTTCATTTATTGTATTTATTCAAAATGTGTGTTTGAGATTTGACATTTACTTTGTTGTTTAAAGTTTGAAATCCACTTATTTATTTAAACTTTAGAGGTCACTTTGTTTAGTGTATTACAACTTGACATCCACTTATTATTTATGTAAAATGTGTATGAATGAAATTTTAGTCTTGTTTATGTGATGTGAGCCATTTATTTTTGTTTGAGTACTTTTATTATACTTTTTGAATACTTTATTATACAGGGTGAGAGAGCGAACTAACTTTAATATTCACTTTTAATTCATCCATTTATTATTATGTCAAGAGATGTCTACAGTGACATTAAAAAATCTGTGTCAATTCTTACTCCCTGACATATAATTTGACATACAGGTGGCCGGTGCAGCAGCTGGCCTGAAGTGGAAGTGGAAGTGGAATTTGATGGTGATTGGCGTTACAATCACCTGCAATGGCATTATTTGTTTTAAGGCACAGATCTCAACGATTCTTGAGTAGGTTCTTTTTATTTAATCAATGTCGATATTTCTAAATGATGGTCTTGTTTAGTATTTTAGATATCATGGATGGTGCATTTCATGTAAAGGTGCACGTTTCATGTTTCGTTTTGAATATTGGATTTGTTTTGCAGTGAGGCCTGCAAAAAGGATGTGCCTCAAGCAACTACTTTTATGCATAATTACTAGCAGAGGGAAAATCTGGACTAATTTTGGTTTGTGGTTTTAGGATTGCTTGTACATCTTATTTATTCCCTTTTAGGTTCTGATTTATATGGACTACCACTGTGTTATATATAAGTAATGGAGGTTTTGATTTGTGCTATATGCTGGTGTAGAAGCTTCAAAAGCAAGCACCACAAGAGTCCAATCGTTCAGAGGCTAAGTGTCACAACCCTCCTTTATCACTTTTGGATTTAAAATACAACTCTTATATTTTTGGATAAGCTATTTAAATGATTGAATGAATATTATAAAAAGGATAAAATAATAATACATACACACATATGGAAAATATACATTATTTTTATTTATTTATTTTCCACATCCAATTATGACACATGTTGTAGGAAGAATAAGAAGCTTCTAGAGGATTCTCCACCACCTTGCATGTAACTCTTCCACTAAGTCTAATCAATTTGCATGAAGTTCAAAATTGGTAAAGAATCTCCTTTTTAATTAAATTTTCTAGATATTGGAATGGAGGGGATTTTCTTATAAAATTATATGCAAGTTTCAAAGAAGGGAGTTGGTTATGTTTTGAAGAAAAATTTCCCAAGTTTAGAAGTAGGATTCTCTTTGTTGGTCTCATTTTTGTTGCAGGAATTTTTAAGTTGTTGTTGAAGGTTTCTCTCAAAGTTGCAAGGAAGGATCAAAGAATAGATAGAGGATTCAACTTCGAGCTTCAGTAAATCAAGTTCTCTCATTTTATCATATGAGGAATTTGTATTATCCAAATATATAGTTTTTAGATTCTTTGGTTGAATATAGTATTCTGAAGAAATCATTTTTCAATTTCTAGATAGGGAGAAAAAAATCTATTTTTGTTTTCTTTAAGAAAAATAGTGATATAGTTTCTTCTCTTTCTTTTTACAAATGCAGATTTCTCTTGCATATCTTATTTAATCTAATTTAAAAGGTAGAAAATCAGATTTTTGCTTTTCTGTTTTCTCTTAGATGATATTAAATATAAAAATAAATAAATCTCCCTCTCTCTGAATGAATAAATAACATTTCTCTATGAATATTAGTTGAATCTATGTGAATATTAATTAAATGAGTTGAATAAAATTTCTCTGTGAATATTAGTTAAATGAGTTGAATAAATTTCTCTGTGAATATTAGTTGAATCTCTATGAATATCAGTTGAACAAACTCTCTCTCTGTGAAATCTGAAAATAAATAATCTTCCTGTAAATAACTCTCTATCCCCCTCTCTGGACATTGGTTGAGAAATAGAATATAATCTCTCAGTGTTAACTTGTATTTCTCAGTTTAAACACCTACCTACTTTTGGATAATTTGTGCATCACTAGAGCAAATTTATTTCTTTGGTTATTTTTATTTCGTCCTTGGGATTAATATGATATTCTCTCTTACATTAATATCTTCTTATTTATGTATTCTCTTTATATTCAATTTAATATCCTGGAATGAACTAATATATATATATATATATATATATATATATATATATATATATATATGCATTATGTATTAATAAAATTTATGCGAAGTGATTAATGTTTACATTGCACGATATAGTGCCTGTGCGTACCGGCTCGCAGGTGGAGGACGGAGTTAATACTCCGTAGGGAGTGGTACCGTAACGGTACCCCCCACTAGCCTGCGGTCATTGCTGTGACAGTGGCCGCAGGGTAGTGGAGGGGACTCGTGGGGTCCTACTCCCATTAACCCTTATTAATGCCAATCAAACATAGTTCGAAGGCAATGTTAGCTTTTAAAAAGAAATTCTTTTTTTCATATATGTTTAAAATTTTAGTTTATTTTAATTCCTTCTTTTTTTGTATATATATAAATCTTAGTTAATAAAATTTTTAAACTTAGGTAATTATTAGATTTATAACTAGTTTTAAAAAATTTATATTAAATGATACTTAGATCTTCTTAAGATCCACTTAGCAATTAAATGATCTGAAGCTAAATTCTATGTTGGGATTAGTGGTTTTATAAGCGATATTCTCGCATGTAACTTACCCTACCTTCACTTCATTCGAATGTCTTTACATTTATTTCAATTATTGGTGTTCCCATCTTCATGCAAATTACACGTTTAATTGTTATTATGCAAGTTACCTAACTGTCATTATCATGCAAGTTATATTCAAGTTTTGAATAAAAAATAATTTTAATTATGGTTTTATTCCATGTCATTCATCAAGTAGTTATTTTAATTAATTGAGCTTTGCAATGACTAAATATACGCGTTCAATTCATTATTATTTTTCAAGTTTGATGTTTATCATAAGTTAGAAAATTAAATAAAGGAAGTTGGAAAACTAAAACCTAGTAGCGTTCGGTATATACAGTGCCTCTGGGTCATGCTTACAGGTAATGCCGTCGTGTTGAACTACTGCACTTAACGCCTAATAAAGCTACATCAATGACGTTTGTGGCATCGTCCCTATAAATCGTTGAGGAGTAATAAGGGACACTTGGAAGTTAAATCCAAGGGGTAGGTAATTCCCCTTGGATCGATAATTTAATAAGATAATTCTAAAACGATCTTTCATTCGAGTTAAACTATAGTAAACCCCTATAGGGATGATGAGTGAAATCCTTTTATAAAACTGATTTAATCTCGAAGAATTATTGTCGATTGGCAATTTGTCAAGGGTGACGTTCATGATAAGAATTAGGATCTAGTTGTTTTAGTCCACAAGCAATAGGCCATCTTGAGCCTTTGCTTAAGCGCTACCATCGTGGGTAGCAACCGCAGAGAAACTGTCTGGGACATTGACCCTAGAAAGGGTTGCGTACCCACTAATTAGTTTACATCAAACCATAGAGTAGAAAATAGAACTACATACTTTACGCCTTGATCCCGTGCTGAAGCGGGTATGTAGGTAGTCTTGGGACGGAGTTGTCCCTTGTACTCAGGTGTTCGTGGGTGGGGTCTAGGCTTGGTAAAAGAAAGATTGAGTAAGAATCCTATTTTGAAAGATAAAATAATTAAAATTGGAAAAAGGTAATTCAATGCATACTCGGAAGGAATCCCGTATGGATTCGCTTGACTTCCCGAGGCTTTAAGCCAAATTCCAAGGCGAAATTCAAACTTGCATTATGTTATTCAATTACTCCTAAGGACGGTGACCTCGGTGCACTTCTGTTAGAAGAGTGTAGTACTTAGTGAGTGGCTCAATACCCGAATGGTCCCAATGAGTCTAAGTCTCTGGCCAGAGCACCTCCTATCTTGATTGGATAGATGCCTACCCTGCATGGGTAGATGCCTATCCCGATTTGGATATATGCCTATCGTGATTTAGATAGATGCCTACCCTGTATCGGTAGATTCTTATCTCGTATTGGATAGATGAAATCTTATGTGCCGTATGGACAAGTGCCTAATCCGTATGGTTAGATGCTCATCCTGGATGGATAAATGCCTAATCCAAATGGATGGATGCCCAGAGTATGCGATTGAATAAAACACAAATGATTAAATTTAACAAAAAAAAATGGTCAAATTTTGTTGGGTTAAATATGGTGGGTTATTACATGTGGTATCAGAGCAAAGGTTCAAATCTAGGCATTGTGCTCACTTCAATTTATTCAACTAAGGGAATGTTTTGCAATGGTAGAAATTAAATTTTAAAATCCTAAATCAAGAACTAACTACATAATTTAACTTTTAGGTAAAAATCTAGAATGGCTAGAGGAAGAGGAAGAGGAAGAGGAAGAGGTAATGGAAAACGTACTAGGGGGTCAAAGGGAAGAAAACCATGAGGAAGACCATGAAGAGGATCGACACAACCCAGGAAATAACAAAGATGGGGTCCAAGCTATAATCGACCATCTAACCGAACAAAGAGATAAAATCAACTTCTTGGAACAATCAATGCAGGACCTTAGGGAAAGGCAAAATGACTTTGAAAATAGAAGTGGTATTGAAAATGGAAACCTTGGTAGCAATCAAGGGAATATGGTGGGTAATAGAAAGGAAAATAACATATTGGAACTCTCCAAGGACTTAAAGAAAATCACCCCTCCTAAGTTCGATGGGAGGCAAATTGGTGAAGGAGTTGAGAATTGGCTAAATGAAATGGAAAAGTATTTTGAACTAAGGGATTTTAGCGAAACAACCAAGGCTTTATGGGGTTCCTATCAACTCACAGGGGAGGCAGCTAGTTGGTGGACCAACACCAAGGAACAAAATGGGTATAACAGGGATACGGTCACATGGGATCAATTTGTTCACCACTTCCGAGATAGGTGGCTCCCTCAATTGTTTTTTGATGAGAAGGTGACAAAATTCCATAATCTACGTCAAGGGCCCCTATCCATTCAACAATATTGGGATAAGTTCGCCAAGTTGCTTAAATATGTGCCTATGTACCAGAAAGATGAAGAAGGTCAAGCAAGGAAGTTTATTTTGGGGCTAAATACCAACATAGGGGCAGAGGTTGACATGCATGGACCCAAAAACATGAACGAAGTACTTGAAAAGTCCCTAAGGCAAGAGAGGAAGATTCAAACACTAGCAGGGCGGAACTATAATGGGAACCACTCATTTAAAAGGAAGCAGGAATTCAATGGGGACACTAATTTTAACAAAGGTCAAAGGAATAATTCTTTCAAAAAGCCACCTCCTAATCAATATTAGAGGAATGGAAATAATAATAATAATAATAGGGGCAATAATAACAGAGGCAACTATAACAGGAATGATCAACAGAACAAGATAACTTATCCACCCAGGGCCAATGAAACAAGGAATGATCCCCCTAGGAATCAAGGTAGGAGGGGTCCTCGAGGTGGATGCTTTATGTGTGGGGAAAACCATTTTGCTAGAGAGTGCCCTAGGATGCAAGGACAGATTAGGGCCAATCAACCCCAACAAGGGCCCCAACAAAGGATTCATGCAGCAGTTAGGAACCGAAGAGGAAGATACCAGAATGATTCCGTGGAAACTACAGGTACACTATTTGAACAACCAATTTCAATTCTAATTTACACTAGATCATTTGAATGTTTCATCTCACCTGAATTAGTAAGCAAATATGCATTAAAAGTTAATCAAATGGAGTCATCATGAATGGTTCAATATGGGGATAAGGCAACTAGGGAAGTAACTAAGTGTTTGTCGAGGGCAAGGGTACAATTTCCTGAGTTTGAAACAAGGATAGATCTCTATGTGGCACCCCTAGGATTATATGATGTAATTATTGGAATGAGTTGGTTAATAGACCATCAAGCTAATGTAGATTGCTATAACAAAGTTGTTGAATGTTTGGATGATGGGGGGAAAAGGGTCAAAATCCAAGGAAAGTTTAAACCCATTAATATAGAAACCATCTCAGCCATGCAATTAAAGAAGGAAAGGAGAAGAGGAGGCTTAATCTATATGGTTGAAATTGATGAAGGAAAAGAGGAAAATACACCAACCTTTGAGAATACCCCCTTCTTAAAAGAATTCAAGGATGTTTTTCCAGAAGAATTACTCGACTTACCCCCTAAAAGGAAGTTTGACTTTTCTATCCAAGTACTACCAGGAGCTGAACGGAGAGGAGGTCGATTGAGAGTCCATGGAGGACCGTTTGGACTAGTTGGTAGGATTGGGAGACCATTTCCTATGGGTGGGAAAGAGGTTGGACAAATTGGGAGGGATACTGGTAGAACAGGGATGAGATCATCGAGAGGGTTGCCCTCTATAGGAGGAGGTAGGATGACTAGATTGGATGGGGGTTGCGAGAGAGGTATTGATTTTGGTGAGATTCAGCCAGACCCTAGGGTTATTGTAGTGCATGGTGGAGAGGATGAGGATGCAAAGGATCATGTTCCACTCATTAGATGATGGGTTCTGAGAGCTACTTGGATTGAGATTCTAGCAGGTGGACAAGGAGGTGGAGATGAGGGTATTGAGGTTCATGTGCCACAGCAGGAGACCATGGATATATTCTCAAAGCATAGATAGATCATCTTAGAGAACAGGTATAGACACTCATGATAGAGAGAGACAGAGCTGTTAGGGGACAACAGGATACTCAGGGCCTCCTTGATCACATTCGACAGGTTGGATCTGGCATTCTCTCAGCTGATACTATTAGAGCACTAGTTTGGGCTGGGAAGGAGACTTCCCATTGGTGACAACTATATGAGGATTTAGTCGTAGAGAGCCAGAGAGCAGGTAGCTATCATACCACTGTGAGGATGGATAATAGCAGCGGTGGAGGCATGGGACCTCCACAGAGGAGTGGTGATCGTGGGAGATAGGCATCTAGAGGATCTTCTCACTCATAGCCACAAAGACGGACACAGACAGGTGGTAGTGGTATAGGGCAACTGTGACTTGACTTTGTATTGATGAGGCACTTGTACTTTTGATCTGATATCATTGTATACTTAGACTTTTTATTGTTTTTATGATGATCTATATGCAGACATGGACTCTATATGATTATCTTTTCTCTTCATTATGATGATGCTTTATATGATGATGCAATGATAAATGTTTTTGATTTTTGATTTGGATGACCTTGGATGCAAAATGATTACTAACTTAAATGATACGAATGCAATGATCTATATGGGAATGAAAATAACTGATTATGCAATATGCTATTCAAATGTTTTTTATTTTTATATGTAATGCTTATAATGATTATGAATCTAAGTGCAAAGATGCAACAAAATGATCATTAATGAAATGATAATGCAAATAATAATGATGATACACTACATGATTAATGAAATGCACTTAATTGAATGCAAACTAATACAATGATTAAAATGCAACTAAATGAAATGGATGATGATTAAAATGATGCTAAAAAATGAATGCACCTATAATGATCAAATGGAAAAAAATAAAATTTGTCCAAGTATACTCAATCTTTATTCATGATCGTTGATTTTTGAATAAAATGAAATGCTTATAATGCAAATGAATAATGATCTAACTAAAAATGATACTTCCATTCTTCATATGTTTGTCTTGTAATAGTGCTTGATTTCATCATTGAGCTTTAAAATGTTGTAAGAAAATACAAGCAACTTGACATAATGATCCAAGCTGACTTGAGTAGTTCTTACATAGATTTTGATATGGCAAGTTAATACAAGCAACTTGATATAATGAATCAAGTTGACCTGAGTATTGCTTGCAGAGCAGACAAGGATTATCTCCTTTCATGCATGACTTGGAATGTCCTCCTTGATCTTTTACTGATCATATCCTTAGACAAGTACATACTTTAGTAAGAGATAAACCACATACAACAATTAAAGAAAATAATCATGCCCCATCATAGCTTCTCTAGTCATGGACATCCTTGAGCTGCATATAGTACATGATTAGCAATAAAATCAAGAAATAAACACCGAATCTTGTAGGTCATTCACATGTTCTCATGGTCATTAACTGATATAATCATCTTGATGAATGATCTTTGATAATCCCTTATTATTTGCTAATTGATTTTTCATTTTATGAGTTTCACGATTCAATTGTCATAAGATGTCTTTATCTTTGCTACTTTGTTGCTCGTTATCTATTTCGAAACCCTAGGTGTTTTTGGTTTTTCTAAGTTTTCTGAATGTTTTTGGATTTTCAAAGATTTAAAAAAAAATCACCTTAGCAAAAGGAATTAGGATTTTGCCCCCAGCGGAAACAAAAATTTATTATGGATGCATGAATTGATCAAGATCCAAACCATGGCAGGTTACATATGCAGATTGATTAATTCTGATAAAATCTAAGACAGTGCCTATGACAAGTATGTCAAAGAGTGATAACTGTTGGTAAGTTGCATATTGTCTGCTAACGGTTCAGAGCAATGGATGCGAAAGATGGAATGGATAAGCTAGGAAGCGATAGATTGGATATGATGGAGTGGATAGGTGCGCAAAGCGATCTCATAGATGGAAGGACTCACTTTTTTTAGACAGTGCCTGTTTACCAAGTTTTCACCATCTAAATTTATTGCATTTTTTCTTTTTTCATATTTTGATTTTTGATTTTCATTGTTTTATGGTTTTTAGGAATTTTCTGCTTTTCTGATTTTTACTGATTTCTTCAAGACTTTATATGCTTTTGTATTGATTTTGTTTTCAGGATTTTATATATCAAGCATAAAACTTCTTGAGATGAATAAAATTGATAGGTTCATCAAACCAATCACCTTTAGGGGTAGATAACTTGTATTCTCCTGAGCCATATGTTGCTACTATGACAAAAGGTCCTAGCCAATTTGGTTCAAATTTACCCTTCTTTTCTCGGTTTTGCTGATTTCTTGGATTCTCCCTTAGAACTATATCTCCAATCTGAAAAATGTGTGGCTTGACTCTGTGATTATAACTTCTTTCCATTCTTTGTTGATATACTTTCAAATGATCTATTGCATTTTGGTGACATTCTTGGATCAGTTCAAGTTCTTGGAGTCTAGAGACTCTGTTCTTCCTCTAGTATAAGACCTTTCAAGGAAACCCGTAGAGAAGGTATCTCTACTTCTATGGGTAATATGGCTTTTGATCCATAGACTAAGCAATATGGAGTTGCCCCCGTTGGTGTGTGGATGCTAGTTCGGTATGCCCAAAGAGCGGGATTTAGCTGAATGCGCTAGTCTTTTCCAGCTTCATTGATTGTTTTCTTCAAGATTTTCAAGATAGTCTTGTTTGATGCCTCAACTTGACCATTTCCTTGTGGATAATACGGAGTAGAAAACCTATGTTGGATATGAAACTGCTCACATAGTTCCTTCACATCTTGATTCTTAAATGGTCGTCCATTTTCAGTGATAATGGTCATAGGAACTCCATAGCGACAGATTATATAATTCAAGATGAATGATGATATTTGTTTTCCTGTCACTTTTGTCAGAGGTACTGCTTCAATCCAATCAGTGAAATATTTAGTACCAGTCAGAATGAACATATGTCCATTAGAAGATGAAGGATTTATCTCTCCTACCAAATCAAGGCCCCATTGAGAAAATGACCATGATCCGGCCATAGGATACAATTCTTGTGCTGGTGCGTGAATGAGATTCCCATGGATATGACATTGTTTGCATTTTTTGGCATATGTGAATGAATCTCTCTCCATAGTAGGCCAATAGTAACCCATACGAAGAAGTTTCTTAGCCAGTGTTAATCCTCTTGAGTGTGTGCAACAAATACCTACGTGAACTTCGTTAAGAACTTTTTCAGATTCTTCTTCTTCAAGACATCTCAATAAAGTACTATCTAGACCTCGCCTAAATAAGGCATCAACAGTAATAGTATAGCGGGATGACTGATGGATAAAATTTCTTCTTTGATTTCGGGATAGGTCAGAAGGAAGGATATTCTCCTTTAAGTACTGATAGGTTTGGCCGTATAAGGATTGACTGATCCCTGATATATGGCAAATCATGTAGGTATGCTGGGATTGAATGGTAGAGGTTAAGATATCTTCCACGAGGAATTCATAACATTGTTGATTCTCATGATTCTGCAAGAGAGATGCTATTGTAGCCATTGCATCTGTTGCTTTGTTCTCATTTCTTGGGATTTGAGTAAATGATACTTCTGCAAAATGTTCTTTAAACTCTTCTACCAGCTGTTTGTAGGGCATGAGCTTGTCATCCTTAGTTTGATAATCATCATTTATTTGGTTGATGATAAGCTGTGAATTACCATAAACATGTAATTCCTTGATATTCCATTCAATAGCCATTTTGAGCCCAATAGTCAATGCTTCATATTTTGCAGTATTGTTTGTGCATGGAAACTGCAGTCTATATGATTTTGGAATTGTGTGTCCCTGAGGTGTGATGAATAAAATTCCTGCGCCTAATCCATATTGTGTATAAGAACCATCAAAGTACAATTCTCAAAATTCTGTACTTAGTGTCTGAATGTCTGGATCAAGAAATTCAATGTGTAATGGTATGTCATTTTGTAAAGGTGCTTCAGCTAATTGATCAACAATGACCTGTCCTTTGATAGCTTTTCGATCAACATACTCTATATCAAATTCACTCAGTATCATAACCCATTTGGCTAATCTTCCTATCAAAGTTGACATGTTCAGCAAATACTTTAGTGGATTTATCCTTTCTATTAGCTTCCAAGAATGAGTCAGCATATAATGTCGCAGCTTCTGAGTTGCAAATACAACTGCTAGACATGTCTTCTCTATTGATATATAATTCAGTTCATAGCCGACAAGTGTCCTACTGATGTAATACACTGCTCTTTCTTTTCCTTCTTCATCATGTTGAGCTAGGAGAGCGCCTAATGATACATTTGTCACTGAGATATAGAGCAACAATGGTTTCTCTTTGATTGGTGATACCAGTACTGGAGGATTCATTAGATATTCTTTGATTTGCATAAAATCCTCTTCACATTTCTGATCCCATTTGAATGGAACATTCTTATGTAGAAGATGAGTGAATGGATGACATCTATCTGCTAATTGAGAGACAAATCTTCCGATTGATTGCAATCTTCCTTGTAAAGATTGCAATTGACTTATGCTCCTAGGTGACTCCATCTCCATGATGGCTTTGACCTTTTTAGGATCTACTTCAATTCCACGGGCTGATATAATGTACCCAAGAAGTTTTCTAGAGGTTACTCCAAATGCACATTTCTTTGGATTTAATCTCAACTAATATCTTTCCAGCCTATCAAAGATCTTGCTTAAGATGTTCAAATGTTTTTGTCTTGTATGAGATTTTTCAAGTATATCATCTACATAATCTTCCATAAATGTATGCATCATAACATGGAAAATTATCGGTGTAGCCCTTTGATAAGTCACTCCTGCATTCTTAAGCCCAAATGGCACAACATTCCAACAATAAGTACCCCATGCACAGGTGAATGCTTTCTTTTCTTGATCTTCAAGGGAAATTCTTATTTGATTATATCCTGAGAAGCCATCTATTAATGAAAACATCTCATGCCTTGCTGATAAGTCCACAATTATATCAATGTTGGGTAGTGGGAAATCATCTTTGGGACATGCTTTGTTCAAATCTCTAAAATTGGTGCAGACTCTTATGCTTTTATCCGGAATTGACATTAGTACAATGCTTGAAACCCATTTTGGATAGGCAATAGGTCTTATGAAACCCACATCTAATAGTTTCTTTAGCTCAACTTTTACAAGAATAGCGATGTGTGGATGCATCTTCCTTAGCTTTTGGTTAACTGGTTTTGCTTTTAAATCCACATTGAGATGATGCATTATAAGATCTGGATTAAGTCCCAACATGTCAGCATAGGACCAAGAAAAATTTATTTGTCTTTGTCTGAAGAATTCTATGTATTCTTTCCTCTCTTTATTTGATAATGAGGCAGCAGAATGAAGTATCTTGGGGTCCTTTGATGTTCCAATGTTTATTGCTTATGTTGGTTCTATTAGAATAGCAGATCTCTCCTAAAAATATATAGGGAGGATGTCAAAATTTCCATCTTCTGGCAACTCCAAGAGGTTTTCACCATCAAATATGTCCTTTATTTTGCCTTTTGATTGATCTAGTGTTTCCATGAAATGGTTTTCAATAGTAGGTTTCTTTCCTTGGTTTATTTCAATTTTGCGACTAAAAAGTTTGGCATTCTCCTGACTGCAAGAAACATTACTTGAGTCTGCAATGGAAGATATCTTAGGTGTTATGGGTTCGACAACATTAAGATACACAACTAAGTCATGATCATTGGAAAAGACATCTAATTCAAGGTTTTCTAGATTATCCCAATCAATTAGTTCAGGCTGAAGAAGGGGTAAGTCATAATCATTGTCATCATTAGGTGCTTCAAAGTTCATGACATATTAGTCATAATTTAGCATAGAGTAGGTAATGTCATAGATAGAATGATCTTGAGGATTATCTCTCCCAAGTATTCTCCAATTAGTTCTAACCAAATTAGTATTAGCATTTTGTAGTTCACACTCAAATGGCTCTTCATCTGACGTATGTCCCTTAAACAAATGGATTATATCAACACACACATCTTTAGTACTGCAAGTTCCTTCTTGATTGTTTCAATAAATTCATTTGCTTTTGAAGTTGACATACTTGTGTACATGATATAGAGAATTCTTTTGCTATCTTTTGTCTTCTTTCAAACTCAGCTTCTTCTGAACTAATAGTCAATCCTACTTGACTATCTCTTAGTTCTTCTATGGTTCTACCATACCTTGGTACATCTTGCTCTTTATTTGATAGAAATCTGATATTTCTAGATGCTTGATCCATATCTATTTTTGCTTCTTGTGGTGTTATTTCTTTGTCTTTGTCATCCCCTTTCTTTTGTTTTCTTGTATATGCCTCTTTTCTCTGGATTCTGAGTTCTTCTTGTCTTCTTTCTAACTCCATCTTTTGTTTTGTAATAGACAAGTCTTCCTTTGTGATAGTTGCTTGCTCTTCATTTCTTTATTCACTTGATATACTAGATGAGACATCTGGACCCCATTCATATTTATTTGAATCTATCTATGAACCATTGTCTAGGACTATACCACTATACCACACAAGAATGTTGTATGGTTCAAAAAGTTCCCCGATTTCTGTCATCTCGATTTTCACTGCTTCTGGAATATCTTGTTCAAATTTTGCACTTTCTCGTATTCCTTGAACTTGTTTACAAGATTCTTCTTTTCTTTTGATTGCAATCTCTTCTTCTTGTTTATGCTTATTGGCTACTATTTCTGCTGCTTGATGTAGCTTTTCTTGCCATTGTTCTTCTTTAGAGACTAATTTCTTTCTCCACTTTGGTTATTGATGATTATGTTGCTTTTGATTTGATTTTAGATATCCAAGTCTTGATTTATCTTCTTTAGATTGTGAGTGGGGACAAATAGGTTTTGAAATACCTTGATGTCGCTTACCAATTGGTCCTTTTCCTTCATATCCCATTTTTCGCATGATTTTATAACCATTGCCATATTGTTCTATGGGAATATTGACTTCTGCAACTGTTGCTATAGTTTCATTTTCATCTTTGTACAACCAACCAAGAATGTCCTTGTCTTCGGTTTCTTTATCAAGTGTTCCGGCTCTAACAAATGCTTTGTTAAACATGTCTTTTGATTTCTCAGAGGTATTTGATTGGATATTTGTAGGCTTTCCATATGACTTAGGTGAAAGTGGAAAATTATGCAAAGAATATTTTCCCATTCCTTAATCATTCAATTTGAGCTTTTTCTCAAAGGTTTCCCATAACTTTTCATGAATTTCTTTGGTAGGATATACTGATTCTCTGTTATGTGGAGCTCTTGTATCTTGTGTTGGCTTTAGATTATTGCAATATTGGCTAGAGCATGCAATTATAGTGACCTCTTGTCCTTCATGAGGAAATTTTACACATTGATGATATGTAGAAGGAATTGCTTGCATGGTGTGAATCCACGGTCTTCCCAAAAGAATGTTGTAAGAGAGGTTCAAATCTAAAACCTGACATAATGTATTCTTTTCCATAGGTCCTATTTTTATTGGTAACACCACAATTTCTTTAGAAGAACGCTCATCATAAGCCTTAATAGTTATTTTCTTCTTTGGATCTATTGTATTTTTTGAATATCCCAAAGCTTTTATTAAAATTAATGCACAAATGTTTAAGCCCGCTCCACCATCTATGAGTATGCGTTTGACATGATTTTTATTACTGGTGACTTCAACATATAAAGGAGCATTGTGAGGATGTTGCAAGGATGTGTCATCATTTTTAGAAAATGATAAGCAATGAGGGGCTATAAGGTGTCCCACCATGTTTTGGAACTGATCCACATCCAAGTCTTTTGAAACTATCATTTCTACTAAAGCTTTTTCCAAAATTTCCTTATGCATAGGTGAAAATTTGAGAAGTTCTAAAATTGATATTTGAGTGGGTATTCTTTGTAATTGCTCTACTAAATTGTATTGTTGTGAAGTGGATGTTGAGTCTTTTGTTATACCCAGAAAGATGACCTTTGCTTTGCTTCTCATAATGGCATTGATTGGCTCTGAAGGTGGATTATCTTTAACAATGATGACATTTACCACATCATCATATGTATAAGTGTAGTTCACTTTGGCTTTTCCTTTGTCATCTTTTAACTGGGATGGTTCACCTTTGTCATAATTCGGAAGTGGAGTTTTCAAAGCTAGGTGTGATTCGTTTGTCTTATGGCTACCCACTATGATAGTTCCATTACCGATTAGATCTTGGATAAGGTGTTTCAATCTCTAACAATCATTTGTTTGTTGTCCTTTATTCCAATGGTAATTACAAAAATGATTGTCATTCCACCAATTAGGCTTGACTTGTGGTTCATAACTTCTTTCTTCTGGTAAAACAATCAGTTTGTTTGCAAGAAGAGTTTTTAAAGCTGATTCCAATGGTTCTCCAATGTTTGTGAATTTCCTGCGAGGATTGGAGAAGAAAGACTTGGTTTTATTGCTTTCTTGATTGTTATTGTTTGGGATTTGACTTGATAGATTAAAAATTGGTTGTTGTTTTGTACCACTATCATCGTCATTTCCTCCATTGATGACATTCCTATTCTTTGACCATAACTTGGGTTTGTCATTGTTACTGTTGTTGTTGTTGTAAGAATTATTGTAAAGTTTTAGCTCTCCTTTCTTTACCATCGCGTCTTCTATTTTCAGACCATTCTCAATCATCTTGGCGAAGGAGGGAGGACATTGCATTTTTAGTCGATAACTCATTTCACTGATAAGATTATCAATGAATATGTCCATCTTTTCTTGATCAGGTACATCTCTTGGATACCTATTAAACATCCATTTCTATTGCTGCAAGAAGATCATAAAAGATTCACCATTCTTTGGTTTTTAACATTGCATAAATACAACATTTTTATCTCATTCCTTACATTGTAGGAGTATTGTGAAATAAATCTATTCACGAGTTCTTCAAAATATTTGATTCCAGATGGTAATCTTGAAAACCATTCCATTGATTGTCCATTTAAATTCCTAGGGAAAAGACGCATCAGGTAAGTTTCGTCGTGCGCAAATTCCATACTCATAGTACAAAACTCCCTAATGTGATCCCGAGGATCATATTTTCCATCGCATTTGTCATATTTAGGGATCTCGCAATGTTGTGGAAATGGTATCATATTCAATTTTTTATCGAAAGGATATGGGCAGATGTCTTCTAATGAATACTTCTTAGAGCTTGTTCCATTTTTCATATCTTCTATCTGTTGTTGTAGAGTTTGCATTTGTTGAGTAAGGTTTAACAACAGATTATCCATATAGTTTCTCCTTATTTCTTCGTAAGTTCTTTTATCAGTACGCTCTTTTCTTGTGTCATCTCGTTCTTTTCTTGTCTCTTTGTGACTTTCTTTGTTTACATCTTCATTGTTTGGATCATTTGTGTTTTGGGTGTTACTTGCCTCCGCATCTTGTTTCAAGCTTTCTATGTTAAAGTCTTGTGGCAATTTAGCTCTTGCTTTTGCCAACATCAAAAGATATTTCTTTTTTTGTTTTTTCAATAATTTTTCCATTAGTCTACCAAATTTGAAATCTTGCTCAAGGTCTCTAATGGTGTTATTGACCGCTTCTTCGTCAACAATGGTATACCCAAAAGTTTGGAATATTGGATTATCTTCTTCCTCCATTTGTTTTTGTTGTTTTCTAAGTTGTTCGTATTGAGATCTAGTCCAAACCGCCATGTGATTGTTTCAAAAATTTTGAAGTTTCCAAAGGACAAGTCAATAGGTGATTATTTGTTTAGGAATATATGCTTTGTTGATTTTACCACTATTGTTTGTTCGTTGTGATAAAGTGTCTCTTTGTTGAAAAGCACGTCCTTGCAAAATTTCTTTGTCACTCTCTTTCTCGTAGCCACGTAAATAGTGATGAAAATGGTGTAGGAATGTCCTATGTTTTAATAAGATCTTGCGATTGATATACAAGAATCTTGTTCTTTTCTGAGTAGCTTTATAACTGGGTTTTCTTTTTTTAAGGTGATACTTAAAAGTCATATAAGCATCTGATAGTTTACAAGTTTGTTTGATTCCAAATTTGGTGCAATTTTGATTTTGATATGACCTAGGTTCAAAATAGGAAAGATATATCCAAGATAATGAACATAGGATGAATTGATCAAGCTTCATGATAGAGGATTTGATATACCCTGATGAGAGACTTGACAATGATGTTGATTTTGGCACTTAAAATGTTTGAATCAATAGCTTGTTGAATGTTTATGCTTATGGAAACCTTTTGGAAATAGCCTGTTGGATTAGTGACCCAATTATTGAACTAGTTTGAAAATGTGTGACAGTTTAGACACAAATCTACTCAAGAAGTGTTTTGATACTGATGTTGAAATTTTGGTTTGATATGCTTTTTAGATGTGAAAAAGCCTTTGTGCTAACTCTTGTGGCAAAGAGTGTTAACTTATGGGATAAAAGCACTATTTTGTTGCTTGAAAGCGCTATTCTGATTATGTTTCAAGGATTCTTCTCAAATCCCTCAGCAAGTTGTTGGATTTTTGCTCATTTTTAGATGATGATTTTCTTCAATTTTGGACCATTTTGAACATGTCATAGACATAGAAGACACAATGTTTTTGAAAAACAAAATGCATCAGCAAGTACTAATCCTATGGCAAGCTAAGACAATAATTGTTGAATCTCACATGGGATTTCCCCTGAGGCTACACTATTCAAAGTGGATATTTAGATGCTTGACCCCACTGGTTTCACCCTTGGCACTCACTTCTCCGGGGAAACCAAGCATCAGTTTCCATGAAAACTCCCCATGTCAAACTTTATATCTCTACTAAGAACCATATGTGTGTGAGCCACTTCAAAGGTCCGACCTCTTGCGCCAACAACTAGAAGGATTTTGGCAACTAGTACAATTCATTTTTAGTAAAGGGTTCCAGTCATGTGGCCATACATGCAGCACTTTCAGCTTTGTAAATACAGAAGGTTCCCAGCCTATAAAGGTTACGCTCCATAGGGTTGATGGGGAAACATAGTGTTGGTATGAACTTATTAGCACATGTTGCTTGTGACTTTCATCACAAACACAATTTATTTAGAGTGGATTGGAAGGACTCAGTATTAGCCCATTTCCACTTTGGTTCATTCCCCTGTCACTGGCCCCCTCAAGGCAGCTCGAGAAAGCAGACCCTCTAAAGGTTATACATAAAAGAAAGTAGGTCTGGTTTTCTGATCATCGTATGATGGTGAGAGCTAATTTTATGATCCACTCTAGATCAATGGCACCTCAGTATTGGGTAGAGGCCATCAACTGTGCATGTTATATCTTGAATCAGGTTCCTCATCGAGCTATGAAGGAGGTAACTCCTTTCCAAGCTTGGACTGGTCAAAAACCCATAGTCAAACACTTTCGTGTGTTTGGGTCTCCTGCATGGGCCCACATTCCAACAAAGAAACACAAGGCTATGGATCCACTAAGCAAGCCTTGCATATTTGTTGGGTATCCATATGGTGTCAAAGGCTACAGGATTCTCCATCCCACACATGAGATTTTCATTGAGAGGAGTGTTCATTTTGAGGAGGACACTTCCAGTTCTTCTTATGCTACTTCTCCATCTTTCATTTCTATGGAGACATTGCGACTTCATGATGATAATTCTTGCGAGAATTTTTTTCCTCCTGATCCTTCTGAGGAATCTTCTTCCTCCACTTCAGATGATGATGATGAGGATTCATCTTCCTCCTCTCTTGGTAATCATTCAAATGATGATAATTCTCCTCCAGATTCTCCTCATTCTACAGCCATTGGGCCTCTTTGGGCTCGTTAGACATTGAAGTCAGCAGGTGATTGGGTTGGTGATCCTTTAGATGAGAGAAGAACAATGTCTCAATTTGAGCATGTTCCACATCTCTACTTTTCTATAGTTGTAGATCCACAATCCTTTTGAGAATCTTCAGGTGTTCCTAAGTGGGATGCTGCTATGCAAGAGGAGTTCAATTCCTTGGAGAGGAACCATACTTGGGTTTTAGTTCCTCTTCCTAAGGGAAGGAAACTTGTTTGGTACAAGTGGATCTATCGAACAAAATTTGTTGCACATGGGTCAGTTGATAAGCATAAGGCTCGCTTGGTCACCAAAGGATTCTCCCAGGTTGCTAGGATTGACTATTCTGAGACTTTTGCACCAGTTGCCAAGATGAATTCCATCCGAATTGTCCTTTCTATTGTTGCAGCCCATCATTGGGAAGTTCATCAGATGGATGTAAAGAGTTTTTTCTTCATGGTGACCTTCAGGAGGAGATATATATGGAGCAACCATGGGGGTTTGTCCAGGATCCTTCACTTGTTTGTCACCTTTAGAAGTCTCTCTATGGCCTTAAACAAGCCCCTTGTGCCTAGTATGCCAAGATGGACTCCTTCCTTTTGTCAGTTGGGTTCACTCGGTGCCATTTTGATCCAAATGTCTACATTTTGCAGCAGGATGATACTCTCACCTTCCTTGTTCTCTATGTTGATGACTTGTTGATCACTCGGAGTCACTCATCTCATATCAAGGTAGTCAAAACTTCCCTTCATGATCGGTTCTTGATGTCTAACTTAGGCCTACTCCATTACTTCTTAGGGATTGAGATCACTCAGTCACCTTCTGGTATCTTCATTGGACAACCTAAGTACGCTCTTGATATGCTCTCAAGATTTTGCATGGCCAACTATAAGCCTGCACCGACTCTATTTTTGTCAGAAGTTAAGCATGAGGCTTCTTGTTCTTCACCCTTGGCGGATGCTACCTTGTATCGTCAATTAGTTGGAATCCTCATATATTTGACTCACATGAGGCATGATATTTTATATGCAGTGGGCCAAGTCTCCAGGTTCATGCAGGAGCCACATGAGCTGCATTGGAAAGTAGTTAAGCGGATTCTTCACTATGTATAGGGTACTCACAGTTATGGGATTCATTATACAGCGGCCGTGGATATTGACTTGGTGGGATATACAGATTCGGATTGGGTAGGTGATTCTCAGGATCGCAAGTCCACTTTAGGGTATTTCTTCTCTCTTGGTTCTGGTCTAGTTTCATGGTCGAGCAAGAAACAATCTCCTATTTCTCTTTCATCTACTGAGACTGAGTATCGAGGAGCAGTTAATGTTGCTACTAAGGCCATTTGTCTTCAGAACATTCTCACTAAGTTTGGCATTTCCTTTCAAAAGCCTACAGTCATCTTTTGTGACAACTAGAGTGCTATTCATATTTCTCGCAATCCGGTCCATCATCAAAGACCAAGCACATTGAGATTCACATGCACTACATTCGGGAGTTGATTCATGAGCAGGTTCTTAATCTTGAGTATTTTCCAACATCGGATCAAACTGCAGACATCTTCACCAAAACCTTCACTAAGAGAAAGTTCATTCATTTGAGACATTTGCTTGGAGTTAGGTGGGTGTTCTCTTTTGTTGGGGGGGCTTCTTAGTTCTCTCTCTCTCTCTCTCTCTCTCTCTCTCTCTCTCTCTCTCTCTCTCTCTCTCTCTCTATTTTGGGGGGTGTACTCTCATTTTTTGGGGGGAGCTTCTTATTTTTTGGTGGGGAGGACTATGTTCATGGGTACTTCATCAGGTTTCATTTTTTGGGACCCATATTTTCACCCACCTAAGCTATGCTTAAGGTGGGGGGGGGGGGGGTGTTAGTGTAGGTTTTTATTTTCCTAGTTGGGTTTATTATTTTCCTTTTCCCTAGGTTTTTCCTACACTTTAATTAAGCTTGCTTAGGTTAATAAAGCATGTTTACTTAAGAAATGTGGGTATTGAGGTGTCAGCATTCTATCAAGAGGTGCATTTACTATGTTTAGACCAGCATGGTGGTCTCTCCTCATTGGCATGTATTGCCACTTCCACCCCTCACTTGAGTCTATATAAACATGCTACCTTGCTTGTATTTTCATATTGGATATTGGGAGATTTCTCTTGATGCTATTCTGTCGTTGAGCATTCACATCCAGTTTCTCTAGTATTGTTATTCTATCCATTTTATTTCCAATATTTTGTTCTAACTCTTTCAATTTGATTATGGTTTAAATCTGTTTTCTCAAATTTTAACAATAGTTCCCCCTAGGTAGAAGCTATGTTGTATACAAATTTTTCAAGCAACTCTACATTATGAGTGTGCACCCTCACCAATTATCCACCTCACAAATATTTCCTTAACATTCTCTTTGACCATGAAGAATTATTTGAGTGGATCTGTTACAAACTAGTGCTTGCTTTTGCACTCATAGTCCTTAATGGCGATGTATTTCTTTTCTCTTGGACTACAAGTTGCAAAAGGGCTCACCATCTCTACATTCCAAGAGTCAAAGAGGTCGAGGGATTGAAATACTAAGTTTCTTCTACCACCAAAGTGTTATAGCTGAGGTTTGCCCACCTTTAGTCCCATCCTTCTTAATGTGTAGGAACCACAAAATGAGAACCGTAGTCAAAACGTCACAATGGTGGTATTCCTTACTTTCAAGTATCTCATCCATCTCATTTAGAATTTAAAAAAATCATAATAATTCAAATCCGTATTAGTGTATATCTAATCGTAACATTTGCTTAGCCCAAGAACTCATCTATGTCAACTCTTATGTCTTTACTAGTAATTACTTGGAGAGTGGCCCCAGATTGGCTACTGAATTGCTTAGCCCAAGAAATCATCTGTTTTAAATCTTGTGTCTTTAAAGATAATTACTTGGAGAGTGGCACAAGATTGGCTACTATTAGATACTATAGAGGGGACATCTTGATCAATTACATAATTGGACGAGTAGTTGACAACACCATTTGCTTTTCTAAAGATATGTTTTATTATGTAGTTTGTAATCCCTCCCAGCAAGGCCCGAACACATTCAACCCACATTGATAAATTATAGCTTGGCTTTAATAACAATTGAAGAGTCCTCCTTAATATCAATTTGGTTCAATTTATGTTCTTTACAATTCTTTATTCCTTGAAAAATTATCGTGAACTCAACAACATTATTGGTTCCATTATGCAATTTGATTGATCTTTGCCCATATAATTTTGATGAAGTGTTGAATGACCCTCTCGAACCACACATGTAAACCATCTAAAGATTTGACTTAAAATCTGATATGGGTATTCTCCTAACCCAAAACACATATACAATACATAAAAAGAGCAAACCGCTTCTCATTAATCTTATCCAAATATTCATGAAATGAACAAATTACATACTAAATCTACAAATATATTGCATGGAATCCTTATAGGTTTTAACACTCTAAAATCAAATTTAAAACTATCATAAATCAACACATAACAAGAAAGAACTACAAAACAAAATCACTTCTTGATCTCATGCATCCTGTTAAATACTACCTTCTTAACCTTCAACTTGCAATAAGAATAAGTGTGGCTTTAAATATTTAAGCCTAAAATCTACTCATAATCATTTTTCTCCATCTTTAAACTTACAATTTATTTAGAAAGAAATTTTTTCTTTCCCTCAAACTTCCAAAAAATTTGAAAAATGGCAAATCCTAAAATGAATGTTGAAACTTTCCTTTTAACTACCATAGTTACCAAAACTTGAGCATTGGCAACCCCCAAAAATTCACACCCAAACAAGGGAAAGGAATCTTCTCAACTTAGAAATTTCCTTCAAAGCTGTTGGATGCTTTGTCAACTCCACTTCTAAACTTTCCAAGAATATCAATCCACAATGCCATCAACTTCACTCAACAGGGCCCCAAAATAGAAACTGCTTAATAAATCATTTTATTTAAAACTTTTGGATGCTAAGAGGGGGGTTGAATCAACATATACTAAAACTTTGTTGGTTGAAATTTTGTAAACTAGGAAGGTTTACAAAATGTGGATTTAAGCCACAATATAATGAGATTAAATCTCTCCTCACAAATGGGAGGCTACCTTATTATTGCAACAAAACAATTAGTATCTATTTACTTCTGGAGTTACAAAAATATGATCTAAGATCTTATGGGAGAAGATTCAGATAGATTAATCATCCAACAATGAAGTACTTGCAACAAACATGCATGCAAAATCCAATGTCTAATCTAGGACATGCATGCATGCAATTGGAATTTTCCTTCATTGTACTCCTATCTATCAAGGTCTTGTGTTAAAAATGGATGCTCTCAGAAGCACTACACAAGATGCTATGAAGAAAGGAGTTTTGAAAGATGAATGAAAATGATATGAAAGATAGAGTGTGAGAAAACAAGAAATGCAAGAGTGCAAAGATGAAGTCAAATGCTAGATAGATTGAAATGAGAGGGAGTTGGATTTAAATAGTTGTCCTCGGGGAGAAATCATGCATTGGGATAAATATGGGATAATGGGAGATTAGTGGTATAGGAAGAATGAGTAGTAAGCAGAGAATATTAGTGGTAATGGGAAATGGTAAGTGGTAAAATTTGTATATTTTAAATAAATGGAATCAAGAGAAGTGAATAAATGATAATAATGGAATATATATTTATTTAATGGATAATGATGAAATATAATAATATTATTAAATAATGCATAATGTGGATATTATAATGGAAAATAGGATTATTAAAGAATGGATCCACTTGATGATTAAAAACTTTAAGATTGAATGTGAGGAAAATTTTAATGAAATTTTTAATGTGTCTACATTTTGCCCCTCTTTGAGACAATACAACCTGCCATGTTGTTTCAAAGAAAAAATGATCAACTAATATGTGCCCCAGAGATATTCTGGTAACAATGATGATTGGTATGATATGCCCCCTTGAAAGATTGATCGAAAAAATTATAGGAAGATTGATCTCTCGATAGATTACGAGAAAATGATTGGATGATTGATATTGCGCAAGTGACTAAGCTGAGATGCACAATTGAGAGGCATAACTAAACAATTGATGGAAATGATCAATATAACTAGGTCGATAAGTTGATTAAGTTGATTGAGTTGGTTCAGATGATAGGGATTGATGCTATCGCAAGTGATGCAGGAGCATCAAAGTAGTTCAAACCGACATTTGGATTTGATCCCAGTGAGACATCGATCTTGGTATTGGCCCGATATTGGTATGTTCTTAGCGGTTGATTTTGCAGTGTATGGAGCGAAGATGAATTAGGTTGTGGGTGGTTTCTGTAACTTGCGGATTATTGAGAGATGTTGTTTTGGGCCTTGTCTGATATTTCCGGAGGACCACGTGAATTTTTACGCATTTGAAGATGGTCTTGGTGATTTGGGCCGACATGTTATCATTTACACATTTCATCATGAACCGGTTTGTCTTTGGCCGACTTGATCAAGTTGTTATTACTTGTGGATTGTATAAAGGGAAAGTTTAGAGATTCATTTTGCTGGACAAAGGTCGAAGAAAGAAGAGATCAAGAAAAGATATAATTTTTGGAGAGATTCTGGTTCAGGGGGACTGAAGTCCGGAGGGATTGAGGTCCAGATCAGTGCAGAACAGTGCAGACTATTACCAGAGGCCTATTTGTTGAGCGCAAGATTTGTGGATCTTAGTTTTGAGTTGTAAGGATTGTTTTGTAATCTTGGGTTGCAGTCCAGCATGCATAGCCATTGAAGGCTTATGTAATTCTTTAAATGGTTGTAATGATGGATTTATATGTTACCGATTATATCTTGCGTTGCTTCTATTGGTTAGGGTTGCTTATCGGTTATATCATGTGTTGTGCCTACTGGTTGAGATTTCTCTTTTTATTTTACTAATTATATCTCTTGTGTACTTGTTACCAGTTGTTGATGATATAATGAATCAATAAGGATCCGAACAAGATAGGGGGCAAATCAGTAGATGGAAAACTAACTAAACTTTCACCAAACTCAAAACCCAACTCACAAATCAATCATTGAACTAACTGGTTCAAACACTGAACTACAAACTGCAACTGCACTGTCAAGTTCACAGGTTGACTGGTATAACAAAACAATAGTGTAACACAACTGAAACTCTCAAACCATTTGATCAAAACATCAACACTTTACAAATATTAGTAAAAGCATTATTCAAATCACATCCAGTTATCTTAACAAATCTAAGTGGATTTATCAATTAAGCAAATTAACTATATCAAAACATAACCACAAAAACCATTCACCACTTGACACAATGATTTTTGACGTGGAAACCCAAATGGGAAAAACCACAGTGGGGATGAATACCCACAAGTATTCTGAACTCTTCTGAAGTTCGCCATGTTAGGAGCCAAGCCTGTTAAAGCTTTTACAAAAATGTCCTGTTAGGAATAGATCTTGTTAGGGACCACCTGGTTAAGGGACTGACTATAATGTCCTGTTAGAAGCAATGCCCTGTTAGGAGTAACCTCGATAGAGGATTTTAAATTCAAGCTAATGGATCACCTAGTTAGAGGATTTAGATAGTACTAAGTCTGTTAAATCTTACTCGGTTAAGGGATTGAACTGTTGTAATTGTTAGAGAACAACAAGAGTTTGTTGATCTGGTAAATAGCACTACTTTGCTTGATCAGATCCTTTTCATGCTCCTATCTGGCTTCAAACATTCTACAGATACTCCTTTTGGTTCGACAATTAATCACACTAACACTTAACCAAAATTGTCAACTCAACAACAAAACAACTCATTGACCTTATAAGAAAAACAATAGGCCGATAACACATCACAAACCTAAGATATCACAGAGATTACAAACAAATCAGTTCAAACATGACTGTTAGATCACATAGAAACCCTCAGCACATTGTACAAGACAACCTCAACCACTCCTTGATCACCGCTCATCAAATCTTGTAACTCATCACATAGTCTCCACTTCATGTAATGTACTTTCTCATTCCCAAGATAAAGTCATTATCTCTATGTGCCAAAAACCACTTGAAACTAATCACGTGCATCATGCATATGTGGAATAATCATCTCCAATCACCATTTGATCATAGATCAATACAACCGATTCAACAAGCTCCATCGGTTAGGGTTTGGCATATCAACAGGTAGGGTTACCGGTTGATCTCACTATTCCAATAGTAATATCGGTTTCCTTAACTTACTCAACTACCAGTTGCAAAACAACTCCATTACCGGTTACAATTGACATCAATGACAATACTTAAACTTCATTAATGTAATCTTCATACAAATGCCAACAATCTCCCCCTTTGGCATTGATGGCAATACAAATATCAATACCCTTTGATTGTGATGATTGAGAGTAATGCGCATACACATGTATAGGAATCTTGGTTTACATTTTACCATGTACTCTCCTTCAACTAAGTCTCCATGTCTTCAGCAGGTAACTGGCTATAGTTCTTCTCCCCCATAATCATAAAGTTCTTATCCCCCTTTGACAACAATGCCAAAGTGAAAGTAAAACATATAGTGTCATACTTCACTGTTCTGCAACAAGTTGCTCCCCCTCTAGAGTAGCTCCACTCTACACCAATCCTGCTTCAAGATCTTCAATTAGCTTCGGTATTGATGTCTTTCACATATGTTCAACTGAACTCATGTAGGGGCACAACCCCTAGCTAACCTCTAAGATACTCAAAAGTAGTCTTAGGCAGAGGTTTAGTAAAGATATCTGCTATTTGTTCCTTAGTAGATACATGCTCCAATAACACATCTTTACTCTACACTTTCTCTCTCAAGAAATGATATTTCAGCTCAATATGCTTGGTTCTAGCATGCAACACTGGGTTCTTTGAGATATTTATTGCACTGGTGTTATCACTGAAAATCCTTACCAGTTTTGTGATCTTCAACTTGAATCCTTCCAGAATGTTTTTCATCAGATTGCCTGGGTACAATTCATATATGCTGCAACATATTTAGCTTTAGCAATGGACTATGACATACAACTTTGCTTCTTGCTGATACAAGAGACAAGCCTTCCTCCAAAAAAGAATGCACCTCTGGTTGTACTCTTTCTATCATCAACATTTCCTACCCAGTCTGCATCTATATAAACTTTAAAATCAAAGTTATCTGCATATGGATACCATAATCCATAATCAGTAGTACCTTTCAAATATTTGAATACCCTTTTTGTTGCAATCATGTGTGTCTCCCTCGGGTTCTTCTGAAATATGGAAACTAATCCAACTGCGTGAGCAATATCTAGTCTATTGTGAACAACATAATGCAGTTTGCTTGTCATAGATCTATACTCCTTTTCATCGATGGATGTAGAATCATCTTCCTTAGATAGTTTACAGACTATAACCATTGGTGTCCCAACTGGTTTACAATCTCCCATTCCAAATGTCGTCAATACATCTTTCACATATTTGGACTGAGTGATAAAGATACCATTCTTCATCTGTTGAATTTGCAAACCTAAGAAGAATTTTATCTCTCCTACCAGAGACATCTCAAATTCACGTTTCATCTCATTTACAAAGTCATCACTCATGTCATCATTGCCTCCAAAAATAACATTATCCACAAACACCTCACTAACTAGTATCTTATCTCCTTCAGTCTTGAGATATATATTCTTGTCTTCACTGGTTCTCTGAAAACCTATCTTCATCAGGTGTGAATGTAGTCTTTCATATCATTCTCTTGGTGTTTTCTTCAAACCATATAGTGCCTTCTGTAGTTTGCACACCATATCATTTCCATCATTCAAAGCATAACCATCTAGTTGTTCAATGTAAACTTCCTCTTCTAGTATTCCATTTAGAAATGTTGACTTCACATCCATCTAATGTACTTTGAATCCCCTATATGCTACAAATGCAATTAGAGTTTTAACACCTTCCAATCTAGCAAATGGTGCAAATGTCTCACCATAGTCTTCTCCTTCTTCTTGTGCATAACCTTTGCATATCAATTTGGCTTTGTTTCTGACTACTACTCCATCTTCATTCAGTTTATTTCTGAATACCCATTTAATACCTATTACATTTTTGTTCACTAGTCTGGGTACTAGGGTCCATGTATTGTTCTTCTCAATTTGGTCAAGCTCCTCTTCCATAGCTTTGATCCAGTGATCATCTCCTAAGGCTTCGTTTGTTGTTCTAGGCTCAATAGTGGAGATCATACACGAATTCTCTCTAATTCTTCTTCTAGTTAACACTCCAACATCTTTATCTCCAATAATCTGATTAGGATTATGATTGAGTCTAACATACCTTTGAATAACATGATCATTATCTTTAGGTTCTGCTTCCTCACTATCTTCATCTTCTACAAAATCTACCCGTTCAGGTTGAACTGGTATTGTAGCATTCATTTCACCAACTTTTGCCTTCACTGGTTTTGGCTCCAAAATCAGAATGTAAGGTTCATCTTCCTTCTTCTCCTCACTAGTTTCTCCTATAACTTCAGGACACTCATCCACTCCGACATCAACACTTTCAATGATCTTTTGTGTCTGGTTGTTGTAACATTTGTAGGCTTTTCACTTGGTGGAGTAACCAAGAAATATATCTTCATCACTCTTAGCATCAAACTTACCAACATAGTTACCTCTCTTGATAAAACATTTACTCCCAAAAAACTTAAAATAATTGACATTAGGCGACCTACCATACCAATATTCATAAGGAGTTTTATCCTTACCTCTTTTAACCATTATTTGGTTCATAGTGTAGACAGTTGTGCTGACAGCTTCTCTCCAAAAATTCTTTGCTACACCTCCTATCAACATATTTCTAGCAGCTTCAACAACTGACAGATTGTTCTTCTCTGCAATATCATTTTGCTATGGTGTCCTAGGTGCAGAAAGTTGCCTCTTAATTCCATTGTCTTCACAATATTTAGTGAATTCCTCTGAAGTAAATTCACAACCTTGATCAGTTCTTAAGCACTTTATCTTCTTTCCACTTTCCTTTTCAAATAAGGCCCCGAATTCCTTAAACTTAATAAAAGCTTCTATTTTGTCCTTCAAGAATGTGACCCACATCATTCTTGAGCAATCATCAGTGAAGATCATAAAATATCGATCACCTTGAATACTTCTAGTCCTTATTGGCCCACATAGATCTATATGAACCAAATGTAGCAAATGTTCTACTGAGAAATATTTGCTCTTAAAAGTTGAGGATGTCATCTTCCCTAACTGACATTCCTTACATAGAGAATTCACCGGTTTGTCCAACTGAGGCAAACCTCTTACTGACTTGGACTTACTGACTTTGACAATGTTATCAAAATTTATATGACAAAATTTCTGATGCCAAAGCCAACTATCATCTACTTTAGCAATTAAACAGTTGTTGACTTTAGGATTCAGGTGAAATGGGTGACCTTTTATTTGCTTGTCAGTTGCAATCAGCTCACCTTTGCTTGCATAGATTTTGCACATTCCATTCTTGAATTCCAATGGATAGCCTCTGTCATTGAGTTGAGTGACACTTAAAATATTATGTTTCAATCCTTCAACCCAGTAGACATCATCTGCACTTCTCTTTCCATTAAGAGAAATGGTTCCCTTTCCTTTTACCATGCAGGGTGAGTCATTTCTAAATCTCACAACTCCTCCATCAAATTCCTTCAAAGTAAGAAATTTACTTTGGTCACCGGTCATGTGGTGTGAACAACCACTATCTATAATCCAATCATCAAAACTATCCATGTGAGAAACTAATGCCTTTTGATCAGATGTCTCCTCTTTAATGGCAACAAAGACAACGTGTTCATTTGCATCTCCCTCAGATTCCTCATCAGTGATTCCACCATCAACTGCAATGAAGCAATCTCTTTTGCCTTTACCTTTGTACTTCTTATACTTTTCCCGTTTATGTTCATTGTCTCCATTAGGACAATTAGCTGCAATATGTCCAATCCGGTTACATGTAAATCACTTCAAAGGTAATTTACCCTTGTACTTAACGGTACCTCTGGGTCACCGCTTGGCCAACAATGCTTCAAGCTCAATCAGTGTACCTTCATCGTCAACTTATCTGCTAGATCTAGACTCATAACTGTGACTGGCTTCTCTGATTTTCCTCACAGGTGGATTAGAAACTAAAGCTCTAAATGTAGACGCAGATTTCTGAGCACTACCATCATAAACATTTAATTCAAATGTAGTTAGTTTACCAATGATGGAGTCAAGAGTTACCTTTGTTTTGTCAATAGACTTTAGTTCCTGAATGGCTACAACTCAGATAGCGTAGACCGATAGAAGGGTTCTCAACACCTTGCTAAACACTATGGTATCCTCCACTTCACCACCAACACTTTTGATCTCACCGACTATCTCCTTGATCCTCTAACCATACTATTGAATATTCTCACCTTCAGCCATCTACATGTCATCAAATTTACCTCTCAGACTCTCTTCTTTGGCCATCTTCACATGCTCATCACCGTTATAGATATCCTCAAGTTTCTTCCACACATCATAAGTAGTTTCCAAACTATGGACATCAACATGATCTGAATCATAAAAGGAACTGATAATGGCCTGCAATTCTTGATTATTCTCTTGTCACTCCTTCTTTTGATCATCAATTAGAATCCCACTAGGCAAGGCATATTTGGTAACAACATGTTGCTAGTATTGACTTCCTAAGCTTTTAATATAGATCTTCATCCTATCACTCTAGATTCTGTAGTTTTCCCTATTAAACTTCAAACCTTCTTTCTTCATCATGTTCTTCTAGATCTTTACCTCAAGCTATTAGGCTAGACACTAGAGGACTTGAAATGCTCTGATACCAAATGATGATATGATGAATCAATAAGGATCTGGACAACTACTGAGTAGGGGGGTGAATTAGTAGATGGAAAACTGACTAAACTTTCACCAAACTCAAATCCCAACTCACAAATCAATCACTAAACTAACTGGTTCAAACACTGAACTACAAACTGCAATTGCACTGTCAAGTTTTCCAATTGACTGGCATAACAAAATAACAATGTAACTGATTTGAAACTCTCAAACCATTTGATCAAAACATTAAAACACTTTAATAACATTAGTAAAAGCATTCTTCAGATCACATCCAGTCATCTTAATAAATCTAAGTGGATTTATCAGTTAAGCAAATTAACCATATCAAAACATAACCACAAAAACCATTCACCACTTGACACAATGATTTTTGATGTGGAAACCCAAATGAGAAAAACCATGGTGGGGATGAATACCCACAAGTTTTCTGAAATCTTCTGGAGTTTGCCCTATTAGGAGCCAAGCATGTTAAAGCTTTTACAAAAATGTCATGTTCGGAACAGATCCTATTAGGGACCACTCGATTAAGGGATTGACTATAATGTCCTGTTAAAAGCAATACCCTGTTAGGAGTAACCTCGATAGAGGATTTGAAATCCAAGCTAATGGATCACTTGGTTAGATGATTTAGATAGCACTAAGCCTGTTAAAGCTTACCTAGTTAAGGTATTTAACTTTTTAATTGTTAGAGAACAATAGGGTTTTGTTGATCTAGTAAATAGCACTACTATGCTTGATCAAATCCTTTTCATGCTCCTATCCACCTTCAAAAATTCTGCAGATACTCCTTCTTGTTCGACAATCAATTACACTGACACTTAACCAAAATTACCAACTCAACAACAAAACAACTCATTGACCTTATAAGAAAAACAATAGGTTAGTAACTGTAAAGTAGAAAATCAAACCTTAGGCGTTCCCCCACTCCATGGAGAGAGAAAGGAGGTCACTAGGGTTGACAGTTTTCACTTAGGAGAGACTTTACATTCAAAAGAGGGGTTGAAACCCACAAGATCCAATCCCACACAATGCAAGACTAGATTCTAAATGAGTTTCAAGGGTTGAGACATCAAGGATACCCTCTTTTGTAAAGAATGTAGATAGAATGATTGAACTAGGAATGCATGTAAAGTAAGAAATATTCGCTTGTAGACAGAGATAGGGACACGGGATGAAGCTATGGACCTGAAATTAGTAGTAAAATGTCGATACGATGCTATCTTGCAAATTTGAGAGAAAGTTGATGGGACGATGGCGCCCGGAGTGCACACGGTCCTCCGAAAAATCCACGAAATGAAGGGGGATCTATTCGTCTCTGCACAAGGATTCCAGATCTTCAATTACAGTCGCGTACCTGCAACCTACACACAGAAAAGAGAGGACGATTGGGGGGTTAGGGATTAGGGGTTTGCCTTTAGGTCAAACCCCGGTTTTGGAATTAACCAAGAAATGAGAATGTTGTAAATGTAAATGTTTGTAATGTAATTAAGTACTGATACCTTGTTGTAAGAATGTTTGTATTCCTACATGCGAAGGTGTAATGTATGTTGTATGTTGTAAGTGATCTCCTCTTCAATGGTTGAATCTTTGTCTTGAATGCAACACCTAGCCTTGAATGGAGACTTAGAATACTCAATTGCTTGAAGGAATGCTTGAATGCTTGAATGTTTGAATGTTTGCCTATCGCTTCCACGTCTTGCACACATATGTCTTTTTCCTCTTTTTCCTACTACCCTTTCTGGGAGGGGAAATGTAATTTATATACTTGTCAATTAGGGTTAGGAGACTGATTTTTCTGACCTTAGGCCGACCTAGGAACATTATTTTCCAAATTGCAAACTTGAAGACCTGATGCCCAACAAGAGACCGGGCCCAAAATAGGGCCAGAGACCAGGGCGCTGGGCGCCATGGTCCTGCGCCATGGTCCTGAAGGACCAGGGTGCTGGGTGCCATGGTCCCACCTCCCGGGACAGCAGGGTGCAAGGAGGATCAGGCCAAGGTGCAGAAATATGCAGTTTTTGATGTCGCAAGCAGGTTTCGAGGTCTCCATTCAGGCTCAACGTTGCACCGCCATCGTGAAGACCCAAATGCAGTCGAAATTGCAAGTGTCACAATTTTAGGATGCTGCATTTAGCACCCACTTTAGCGAGAGTATAAGCGTACGCCCATACTTTCGGTAAAGTATTAGGAAACAACATTGAAAGACTTTCACCACGTCAAGGAGGCAAGATACACCAAGCCCCCAGTGGACTAAGGATCTTACGACTTCGATTGAAAAAGTAAAAGGGAAGATCATGAGGGAGAACCATGACTGTCAGTAGTAAGGTTCCCTCACTATGAGTCATGCAAGAAAAATACCAAAAATTTTCAAGGCAAAGCTAAGTTCGCCAAGAAATTTTTTAAGTATCTTGAAGAGATATGAACGGAGTGTATGCCCCCTACGTTAAAGAGATCACACACACCTCATCGGGGGTGATTTCTTTAAGGTAGTGATACATATAATAAATGAGAAGGGAAAGGAGCATGTTATCACAAGGATTTAGCCCCCAAGCGTGAGATAAGCCCAAGGATAATAGACACAAAACACAAAGCACGAGGTGACTTCGCTTTCCTTGGGGTCAGTATCCTGTATGATAATTCATGTATATCATATGTATGTATGCATAATTGTTCTTCATTCCCCAGTCAAGGAAGGTCACCTAGAAGAAGGGAACACATGTGTCTTTTGAGTCAACATGAGAGAGACCAAAAGAGATCTCAATGCTTTGCATCATCCTCAAGTAGACAACACTAAGGACAACAAATAGAAGAATGAGAATAACACATAGAAGAAGTAACAAAAGAGATCAAGAGAGGAGGAGAGGGTCTTCTATGCTAATGAAACTAGTCTAGCACGTCATCCACCCCCTGATCATGTTGATCAATATTTCGGGAAGGCAGGAAACACGCTAGAGGAGGAACATCCAACACAGCAGATGGAGCTATCACAAGATCCAAACAAGGGCTATGTTCATGTTCCACGCCACGTTGTTCTTGTCTAGGAGCTAGGATAAGTGATTTAGAAAATTCGTTAGATAAATGGTTATCAACATCAACATATTCATATTCACTATCAGAAGAAAGAGGAGTAACATTTTCATCATGAATAACATTTTCATCTATATCATCATCAAGATTTACAAAAATAGGATCTTTAACTCGCACAGGATCAAGACCATCATGCATCTTATGTTTAGGAGATTTTGGCTCAATTTTCGAAAGAGGAGAAAATGGAATAATACTAGCTGAAGGTGTTTTTGGGGATTGCAAAGTTTGAGAAGCAGCTGCCTGAGCTCTAAGATGAAGCTTTCATCGGCGTTCACGTGCAGAACGATTTCATCTAGTCTTAGTAGGAAGTTGAGAAGATTGAGGAGGAGGAATGTTCTCATCCTTATCACTTGGGTGTTTAGGTTGTGGTCTCTTAGGTTGAATAATAGGAGAAGAGGAAGGTCTCTTCTCTCTATAAGAGGAAGGAGGAGGAACTGCTCCATATAAAGGAGGAATATTTGGTTTAGGAAGGAGACCAAGTCCATCATGATGAGGAGGTATAGGTCTACCTTTAGAAAGTTTATTAGACATAGACGTATTCACATCCATAGGGATGGGATGGGAATCTTCTTGAGGAAAGACATTAGTTTTATCTTTCAAAGGAAGGACTGCCTTCTCAAGAACGATAGGAATATCAAGTTTGGGTGTTCTAGGTTCACTTAGAGATAGGATCATATCTTTTTTCCACTTTTGATAAGATTTGAAAAGATGATCACTCCGAGGTGGAAGAGATTGGAATTGTTTAGGCCAAAAATAATTAATAGGAACGCTAGAAGTTCTTTCAGCTGGTTTAAAGAGACTATGATTGACAGTAACAATTTCACCATTATGGGGAAATTTCAAACACTTGTGAATAGGAGAAGCAATAGCTTTCATGGAAGATAGCCAAGGATAGCCTAACTTCACACGAAATTGTTCGGATGATGGAATAATAGCAAATCTTACATCAAGGGGTATGTTATGAACCTCAATAGGTAATGTAATAGAACCAATTGCAGGAGAAGAAAATGCATCAAATAATTTCACAACCACATTTCTTTTGTCATAGATCACTTGATTCAATTGCAAAGTAAAAAGAAATTCTTCAGTAATGACATTAACCATACAAGAAGGATCAATAAGCACTCCACGGCAAGGTGTATTCTTGACTTTTGCAACTATATATAAAGGACCATCAGGTGCCCTGATAGTTTCACTGGAATCAAATGTGATGGAAGGTTCTTTAGGGATTTTCTGCTGCTCCACAAAGTTAATCACATTCGGAGTCATAAACACAAGACTATCAGGTGAGAAAGAGGAATCATTAGTCTCAATCACATTAGAGGTATGAGAAGGTAATGGATCAATAAAAATTTTAAGATTTTGGTTAGGAGGAGCTACAGATGTGTTGCCTTTATCATTCACACCAGAAATAGAGATAGTATTATTATCAATCAAATCTTGAATTTTACCCTTTAAAGAAAAACATTTTTCAGTATCATGCCTAGGTTGACGATGAATTGACAAAAAGATTTGTTATCAAAATAGGGTGAATTAATCTTTGTAGATCTATTTTCTTTATAGGAGGGAGGGTAAGCACATTTTGTTCCAATAACTTATTCATAATACTATGCAATGATTCATTCAAAGGAGTAAACTTTCTTTCTTTCTTGAAAAACTTAGAAATAGGAGGCACACCTGATGCTGCATTCGCATTGTTGTTGATGATGTTTTCATTGAACTTAATGACCTCTCTATTCGGTTTAAACTTCCCAAATGGTTGTTGACTACTATCACCCTTATCACTCGGAGCCATAGGATTTGCTTGTTCCATTTGACTCACAGTCAGTTGATAATTGTGAAGAGTTGCACACAACTATTGGAAAGAAGTAAACTCAGAAAACAAAAGTTTTTCTCTAATATCTTTTTGTAAATTAGAAATAAAGATTCTTTGAATATCATTGTCAGGTATTGGAAAAGAAATTTGAGCATACAAATGCTTATATCTACCAATGAAATCAGTCACTTTTTCTTTAACACCTTGTTTACAATGCATTAAATCAATCAAAGTAACTTTAGGACTTATATTGTTTTGAAATTGTTGAATAAAAGAATTTGCAAGTTGTTGGAAAGAAGTAATAGAATAGGAAGGCAATGAGCAATACCATTGTAGAGCCTTATCTCTTAATGTTCTAGTAAACAGTTTTGCAAGCAACCTTTGGTCATGAGCAAAATCGGTACATATTGTTTGAAAGGTCTTAACATGTGTTAGAGGATCCCCTTTACCATTATAAAGCTCCAACTGCGGGATTTCAACATGCTTAGGGGGGATAGCTCGAACAATGTCAAGAGAAAGTGGGCTCGCAACGTCAAATGTGGGCACACTAAACTTAGATTGATTCATAGAGGCAATTTGTTGCTGTAAAGAAGAGACAGTTTGTGCAAGATTGTTAATGGTCGCTTCAGTCGAAGAGTTCATATTAGACGTGTTAGATTGTGATGGAGGTATTATGTTATTGAAAGAAGGTATTGATTGAGAGTAAGGTGGTAGGACACTATGATAGTTAGTCATAGGAGATGATTGGAAAAAAGGAACACTACAAGGAGGAATGGAATGGTTAAACGAACTGCCCCCTTGCGTCATGTTCATTTGTGGAGATGTAATAGGAACACTCATTGAAGGAATGAATGAGGAAGTCGGATTGAATGAAGGAAGAGGGTTGATTGAAGAAGAAGGATTTCCCCCATGACTGGTGATCATAGGTGGAATGTTCTGTATTGAAGTAGTCATTATGTTTGATGTAAAAGTAGGTATACTAGCAATAGAAGTTGTCAAAGGGGTAGAATGATTGACTTGAGTAGGAGGTTGTGTATAACCTAAAGTTTCAGCACAACTCTTTATAGGCATCACATTCGAATCCACAATGTGTGCAATACCACGTAAAATATCAATTCCATTCTTATCACTTTGAACCATATGTTTTAGACCCTTAATTAATGAAAGAGCTTCACTATCGGGATATTCTTGAGACATCCATTGCTGAAAATCATCAAATTGGTTATCCAATTTTGAAAGTTGTTCTACAGAAACCTCATGGAGAGCTTCTTCATCATTAAGAGGATTAGAGGAATTACCCATGTCCTCATTAAAAAGGGCATTCAAATTAGGTTCCATCTCCTCGGTAATTAAACCTTGGAAGGACTTAATTCTAAGGCTTCGTCTAACGGGAATAGTATAAGTAGGGCTTATTGTTGTAAAACTCATGCACTAAAGAGAGAGAGAAGATTTTGAATTTATTTTCGAATTTAGAGGTAGCAAATTTCAATAAAATCAGCCAATCTCCTGGATTTAAGCTGTTAAATACAATCAGAACAATCTCCCGAAATTTCAAAAAAAATGTCGGGGACCATGGCGAACGGAGTGCACACGGTCCTCACAACTTTTTTCAAAATTTTCAGAGATGAAAGTTATGATGATTTTAAAGATAATCTGAAAAAAATTGAGTGATTTTATGATCTGTAGATAGGCCAAATTAAAGTTGCAATCTCAAAATTGAACCCTACCAAGATTGTTGAAAAATGCAAAATTTGAATTTTGAAAAAGAGAGGGAAACTGAAATTTTGAATTTTATGATTTTAGAGGGAATGCTAAAAGCAATGCAAGCTTTGAAATTTAAAAGTTGACTCGATTTCATGCAAAATTCAAATTTGAAAGTGGAAATCAAAGTTGCTGCAATTAAACACTTAATTTCAAAAGTCACAAACTGTAAGAATTTGAATAAAGCACTGAAATTTCGAATGAATGCCAACACACTTTTCAGATTTAGGACAGTAAGAAACACAATTTTAACACAAATTTCAATTTCAACAATTTTTGAATGATTATAAGCCTTAATCCAAGCAATCACTAGACCAATCTTTGACTTTAATTTTGAAAGTGTTATAATTGATGAAATCAGCCAAGATTCTGAATTCTAGCAGAAAAATACAGTAAGATCTAGCTCCCGAAATTTTAGAAAAAATGTCGAGGATGATGGCGCTCGGGGTGCACACGGTCCTCGCAACTTTTTTCAAAATTTTCAGGGATGAGAGATATTGTGATTTTGTTGCGGAATCCAAAGTTATAGCTGATTTGGAGGTGTTTTGATCTGTGAAATCATTGGTTAAAGGTTGAATCAAGAGGGTTCTAAAAATTAGGGTTTTGACACTTACCCACTTAATTTTCAGAATTAGAGCACAAATATGAATTGACAATTTGCAATAGAAGGGTAGATCTGAAACAAGCATTAACAATTAAACATTTCACAAGCTCAAAAGGAAAATTTAGGGTTTTTATGTAATTAACCTCTAAAATTTGCAAAAGATCAAACATGGAAATGTAATTAAGGAAGCAAAAAAATTTCAGATCTAAACATGACTAATCAGAATTAGGATGTTCACGTCGGGTTCACCAAAATGTAAAGCGGAAAATCGAACCCTAGGCATTCCCCCACTCCATGGAGAGAGAAAGGAGGTCACTAGGGTAGATGGTTTTCACTTAGGAGAGACTTTACATTCAAAAGAGGGGTTGAAACCCACAAGATCCAATCCCACACAATGCAAGACTAGATTCTAAATGAGTTTCAAGGGTTGAGACATCAAGGATACCCTCTGTTGTAAAGAATATAGATAGAATGATTGAACTAGGAATGCATGTAAAGTAAGAAAGATTCGCTTGAACTAGGAATGCATGTAAAGTAAGAAAGATTCGCTTGTAGACAGAGATAGGGACATGGGATGAAGCTACGGACCTGAAATTAGCAGTAAAATGTCAAGACGATGCTATCCTGCAAATTTGAGTGAAAGTTGACGGGACGATGGCGGTCGGAGTGCACACGGTCCTCCAAAAAATCCATGAAACAAAGGGGAATCTATTCGTCTCTGCACAAGGATTCCAGATCTTCAATTACAACCGCGTACCTGCAACCTGCACATAGAAAAGAGAGGACGATTGGGGAGTTAGGGATTAGGGGTTTTCCTTTAGGTCAAACCCCAGTTTTAGAATTAACCAAGAAATGAGAATGTTGTAAATGTAAATGTTTGTAATGTAATTTAGTACTGATACCTTGTTGTAAGAATGTTTGTATTCCTACATGCGAAGGTGTAATGTATGTTGTATGTTGTAAGTGATCTCCTCTTCAATGGTTGAATCCTTGTCTTGAATGCAACACCTAGCCTTGAATGGAGACTTAGAATACTCAATTGCTTGAAGGAATGCTTGAATGCTTGAATGTTTGAATGTTTGCCTATCGCTTGCACGTCTTGCACACATATGTCTTTTTCCTCTTTTTCCTACTACCCTTTCTGGGAGGGGAAATGTAATTTATATACTTGTCAATTAGGGTTAGGACACTGATTTTTCTGACCTTAGGCTGACCTAGGAACATTATTTTCCAAATTGCAAACTTGAAGACCCGATGCCCAACAAGAGACCAGGCCCAAAATAGGGCCAGGGACCAAGGCACTGGGCGCCATGGTCCCACCTCCCGGGACAGCAGGGTGCAAGGAGGATCAGGCCAAGGTGCAGAAATATGCAGTTTTTGATGTCGCAAGTAGGTTTTGAGGTCTCCCTTCAGGCTCAACGTTGTGCCGCCATCGTGAAGACCCAAATGCAGTCAAAATTGCAAGTGCTGCAATTTTAGGATGCTATAGTAACACATAACAAACCTAAGATCTCATAGAGATTACAAACAAATTAGTTTAAACATGACCATTAGATCACATAGAAATCATCAGCACATTGTACAAGACAACCTCGACCGCTCCTTGATCACAGCTCATCAAATCTTGTAACTCATCACATGATTTCCACTTCATGCAATGTACTCACTCATTCCCAAGATAAAGTCATTTTCTCTACACGCCAAAAAGAAATTGAAACTTATTACGTGCATCATGCATAGATGGCATAATCATCTCCGATCACCATTTGATCATAGATCAATACAGCCGATTCACCAAGCTCCATCGATTAGGGTTTGGCATATCAACAAGTAGGGTTACCGGTTGATCTCACTGTTCCAATATTAATACCGACTTCCTTCACTTACTCAGCTACCAGTTGCAAAACAACTCCATTACCGGTTACAATTGACATCAATGACAATACTTAAACTTCATTAATGCAATCTTCATATAAATGCCTATAGTTGTCGGTATCTTGCATGGTGTTTTGTGTTATAGGATGCAAGGCGGGGATGTCCTTCATTGGATCTCCCTACCTTGACTTTGTCAAAGTGGTATCAGAGCTGGTTTTTGAACTTGTTGATCGAAGATACCCGGTTATGTACCAATTGGTTGGAAATGAAGTTGAGGCAGCTTGTAGGCTTGTTCAGATCGCCGAACGTTAGGTAGTGCAAGTCTTGTAAGTATACCACCGAACCTAGAGCTTGAGTACGAGGCAGTTAGTGGGTAGAGACTTGAACAAATCATTGAACCTGATGGACTTGAAGCACTGAGAGGGGGGGTGAATTAGTGACACCAAAAACAATACTACTTTAAACACTGACCTGTAGATATAATTAACAAGTTTGTTAAACACTATGCATGCAATCCAAAATGATATAAAAGCATCCACAACAAGTAAAACATCCACCATAACACAAGTGTTTATATGTGGAAAACCTAAATGGGAAAAACCATGGTGAGATGGGACTCACAAGTTAACTATCTGTAGTAATAGATAACTAACCGGTTAGGGTCTACATAAAGTTGCTCTGCTAGAAGCGAATCCTATTAAAGATCCCAAAGCTTAGTTAAAAGCTATACCCTATTAAAGGTAGTACCCTATTAGGAGTAACCTTGGTAGAGGAATTTTGAATGCAAACTAATGGATCACTTGATTAGAGGATTTGTACAGTGAAGCTTGTTAGAACTTACCCAGTTAGGGGATTTGACTGTTGCAGTGATTAGAAAGAAATGGATGGTGTGATCTAGTAGTAGCATAACTTGCTTGAGTAGATCCTCTTCTGCGCTCAAAACTTCTTTACCAACATACTCTGCAACTTAAGACTTATGCCTTCACATCAAAACATCACATATCATATCTCCTTCGCTCATACAAAAATAATTCATTGTGATGTCAATATATAGACATTTAGATTTTATGTTGGCCTTGAGAAATCATATCACAATTTCCTAGGTGCAGTGTATTTGGTCAAACAATCATAACTCATCACCAAAATATCATCAAATTTTTTTGGTGAGGATAACTCATCACGACCAATGGTAACTCATCACACAATCAATGAATACCGGTTGGACCAAAAGTACCAGTTGGATTTAAACATATAAACCGTTTGTCCTTCGATTCTCCTTAGATAATCTCTGTTGGATCTTTTGGTTGATGTTGAGTTATGAATATCCATATATAAACATATCAGCTGACTCCATGCATACACCGGTTGTCACCATGTACCGGTTTGGTATAAACCTTTTAGCATATCGGTTTGTAGTATAAATAACTTTGAAGTCACATCGGTACATAATGTGAACATATGTGGGCATATGTGTTACATCAATGACAACTTATAAATCATTACAATCACCATCAAGCCAACAATCTCCCCCTTGCGCATTGATGGCAACACTTAGAAATTTGTTTACAATACCATTCTACACATAGAGTACACATATATTTCTACTCTTACTCCTACTCCCCCTTACTACATACAACATACAAAATTTTCAAAACACATATACATATTTCTACTCCCCCTTTGACAACAATGCCAAATTGAAAATAAAAAATACATATATATATATAGAAAAAATTGTATCAAAATATTTTATATAGACAAAAACTTGAAAATCTGAATCAAGATGTATGCAGTACAATCCTTAGAAAAAAGTCACTAAAGTTACTCTTCAATTGAGAAAAAGCATGTTCCCATGTTTCGAGTAAGTTCTTAGTGATCTCAATCGTTGTAATAATCTGAGTACAGAACTCTTCCATGGAATCAAGTGTACATGTCTCTGGGGTAGCCAAAATTGCCTCTGCATTCTTGTAAGCTCTCTGCAAGATGTCCACTTAGGGTCTGAGTATATTCTTCAACTCCTTCAAGGATCAAAGTCTTTTTGCCTTCTCAAGGTCATAGGCATCTAACCTGTTTTTCAAATCATCCACCGATTTTCCAAAAGAAAAAATAGAATGCTGTAGTGGTACATATGCATTGCATATCTTCTCTAGTTCTTGCTCGGTTTCAATTCATCGGTTATTGATATCAGAATAAAAGAATGTAACATTGGAAATAGATGCAAGGATTTTGCCTTTTGATTCAATAGCTTTTCTTAATAAGTCCTTATTAAGAGATAGATCAATCTTCCTAGTGTCAATCTTTTTCATTAGTTGCTCTCCACACTTCTTCCTGTAACTTTCTCAGCATAAGTTTGTGTCGCTTCTTCAAGGGTCTTGAGTTGATCAGATGCATCAACAACTAACTGACCAAGTTTGCCAATAGGTGTAGATAAATGTCCTGTAGCAGTTTCTGGAAGTAGACTTGTTAGAATATCCACAATATTTTGAATGGTTTCAGCTTCCACTCTCTTCTCTTTAAGTCTCTTCTTTTGTGCTCTGGATTGCATGACAAATGCAATCTTCATCATTTTTGATGCACTCATATTATCAACAATTATAGGCCTTGAAATTCCTAGTGATTCATCATCATCTTCATCAATCTGCTGAATGACTAATGTGCTTACCGGTTCAAAATATATAACTTTATCAATATTTTTTTTCTCCTGTCCTATCTCCGTTTCCTATATAGAAATTTGTGTATCAACCTTTTCAACAAATTCCTTTTGAGTGTCCTATGAAACTGATGGGGATTGGGGTTTCAATGTGTTAGATTTTGCCAAGATCAAGAGGTCAATGAAATGTACAAGATAGAGACATAATATGGGACAAGAATAAACTGTATTCTCATCAAATAGAAAATGATCAATAATTGTTGTTGTTCCATACAATGTAGATGAGCCTGCTTATATAGGCAAGGCTAGGGATATGTATGAGCACACAAACATGACATGTGGCTCAATAAGAAACAAGGGTAGGTAGGAAATAGGTGTGGGTAGGTAGGAGAAATAATATAATATTCCACATGAGGTGGATCACCCACCGAAGGTGGAATTATCACTCCACAATAAGTGGATATGATAGTGTAATAACAAGATCAACACCATAAGAGGTGGAATTTCTCCTACACACACTATCCCAATGTGGCACAAAAACCCAAGTGTCTCATATCCAAACTACTATGAAATGCATTATCCTAAGTAAACTTAAGTAAGTGTAATAATATCCATGATGAATAATTATTTACACCAACACAATGATTGATCTCTTTTCGGTTGAACATCTACTCCTGCTTGAGTTGCTGGTATCTCAACTATAGTAACCTATGAATCTAAAATTCCTGGTGGCTGCATACCAGGTGCGGTTACATCACCAGATAAATCTATTGCATCCTAAATATCATCAACAAGTATGACTCATTGAGAAGTGGTGTCATCCTTGACAGGATAGACAACATCAACTTATACAATTTCTTCCTCATCCATTTATGGTCGATCAACAGTCTCTTGCTCATCTTTGGAAGAATGAATAAGATCTTGCATCCGTTGGATATTAAGGGCAATTTGATGAGTCTCAATTTCAACAAGTTGAACCTTTCCATTGAGTAGCTTCAATATTCTTGACCTAAAAGCAAATTGGGCTTTATACTGATCAAGTAATTTGATTAACTCATCCATTGACAAATTGGGAAAATATTGCACAAATACTTCATCAATAATTTCTTTTTCTTTCATCACAACTTCCTGCCATTTATTCAAAAGAATAGAATATAAAGAATCAGAAATATCTTTTTCAAGATCATGAGGTAATCTATTATAATGACACAAATAACCAATTACCTTTTGAACAATTTGTTCCTTCTGATCTTCATTGAATGAATCAAAATAATCTTTGACATTGTCAAATCTATTTCTCCCTAACATCTTTACCGTTCTTTCAAAGGTAGTCTCAGGCTTGTAGGTTAAGACATTAATAGGCACAGTTGCCTTTTGCACTTCTTTTACCAATTTGACCGCTTTACCAGTTGATTTCATTTTCTTTGGTTCCTCCTCACTATCAGTACCCTCAAATTCTTCTTGAAGAATCACTTTCCAACCTCTCTTCCTTGATGCAATCTCCTTTTTCACATATACCTTAGGTTCTGGTTCATTTTTGGTTTGGACACATCGTTTCACTCTTGTTGTAGTCACATAAATCTGTCCACTTAATTAAATGAATACTTAGTATTTATTTGATTATTTAACCATCAATTAATGAATTAATTAAATTAATATTTAATTAATTCATCTTAACCCTCTTCTCCTATTAATTAAATAAATTATTCAATTTATTTGATTTAATTCACTTAACCAAATTCAGACCATTAATTAAATAAATAAATCATATTTGTTTAATTAAATCTTCTCTCACATTTAAATAAATTAATATTTATTTAAATCCCCCAAAATCCCACCTCTCACATTTAAATAAATTAACATTTATTTAAATCACCTTTATCCTCTACCCACTTGTATTTTCCTACAAAAGCAAGTTGCACAATTATTTTAAATAAATAATTTATTTAAAACACCTTTATCCTCCACCCACTTGTATTTTCCTACAAAAGCAAGTTGCACAACTATTTTAAATAAATTATTTATTTAAAATCCTATTTATCCTCACCCACTTGAAACCTTTAATGGTTTCCCTTAAAGTATTCAAACTTGATGGCTTTAAAGTCTTCAAACTTGATGGCTTCCTTCTATAGTCTTCTTAAGAATTTAATGGTTTTCCTTAAAGTCTTCAAGCCTTTAATGGTTTCCCTCAAAGTCTTCAGGCATTTTAATGCTTTATCTTCATTTTTCTCATTTAAATAAATTAATATTTATTTGAATATTTATCCAAATGCAAATTACACCATTTAATTGAAATAAATGATTTTATTTTAATTGAAAATACCAAAATTTCTCCCACTTGCATTTTCCTACAAAATCCACTTGCATGCCTAAACCCCTTCTAGAATTTTCTAATCACTTCTAAATAACCTAACCCCTTCTCTAAACTTTGTCACATTCCTAAGCAAAAGGGAAGTCACTTCTCAAACCCTCAAAGTCTTTGATAACCATTAAAGGCTTTCAACCTTCAACCACCAAATGGCTCAAAGTCTTTGATAACCATTGAAGGCTTTCAACCTTCAACCACTTAATCCCCAAAGTCTCCAATAACCATTAATGGTTACCTCAAACCCTCCCACATGGTTAAAACATTTGTTTTGACTCAACCTCTACCCAACCCAAAGGTCTCATCAAGCCATTAATGCTTTGACCATGATTATCTCTTAAACATTTGCACAAAAGTTTATCCTTGGATTAACTCTTAATCCAGTGGGTAATCTTGATTTGGACTTGACCCTTAGCCTCTAGATAACCATGAGGTCTTCTCAGGCCTTTAATGCCTCCAACCTCTTCTCTCAACCCAATCCTATGTTGACACTTGTCACCATTTTATTGGTGCCAATTGTGCACATGGATCCCCAACTTTCAAACTTGGCCCTTGATTAAACCATTCAATCTTAACCCTTCATTTCCCCATTTCTTCTATAAATAGAACCCTTCTCCTCAAGCAAGAAACAGAAGCATTAGAGTATTGTTGTTATACTGGCATTAGCATAGAGCTTTCTCATAGCATCACTATCTACACTTGCATAGCATTTGCTTATCATATTCAACTATCTTGAATCTCCATATGGCATCCATGGCTAGTGCTAAAAGCTGAGAGCTACACTCATTTGGGACTTGGAGAGGAGAGGAACAAGGGAGGAGCAACTATGAGCATCTTGATTAGCTATTTTATTCTATGTTTATATGCTTTCTATTTCATGCTTAATATCTCTCTTGATATGCCTGTTTAGGATAATCTTTTGTTGCTAACACTAACGTTTGTTTCTTGTGCTCTTGTGTGTGTTGCCATCAAACAGATTTTCTAATTCTTTTTGCAGAGCATCATTTGGTGAACCCGACGTGAATCCAAACACCAAAAAGATCAACTTTTTTTTTTAACCAATAACATGTTTGAATGTTGAAAATGTCACACAGGTTGCGTTTTTGACACTGTTTTGGTGCGTTTGACATTATTTTGGTGCTATTCACCCTATTTCAGTGCTTTTGCCTTCTCTTGTATTTCCCTTTCTTTTAGTGTGTTTCTATTAAATAGCGCCTCTGTTCAAATGCAGACTAGCGCTATTGTAACAAAACGTTGTACAAATCACCTTGTAACCAAAAAAAAAAAAAATTAGGCTTGTAGAAGCCCACCAAATAGGCGGATTTTACTAACTATTTTTCTCTTTTGTGCAGATTTAAATTAGATTAAAAAGTAGATTTATATTTCTTACTAACTTGTTTTTGAAGTTGGTTTTAAAAATGAATTCAATTTTTATTTTGGTTTAAAATTAACTTCACATTTCAAATTTGGGCTTTTAAAAAAAAGAATCACACATTTGTTTGGGGCTCTTAAAAAGAATTTCATTGTTCCAAGGTAAAAAGAACCACAAACTTATACAAAAACAACTTTATTTTTTTGCAAGTTAGGAAACAAACTTCGTTTTGGTGCTTAAAATCAACAAGGCAAATTTTATTTCTTGCATCAAGATAAAACTCACAATCCACACTTCCATTTTTGGTGCAAATAAAATTCACAATCAACTTGTCTCATTTTTAAAGCAATTTTATTTCATGCAAACGTGTTTTTCATTAAGTTGACCAGGATTTTCAAATTCTAGTTTACTCAAACAATTGCCTTTGAAAATTAAAAAGAACACCATGATTGTTGGAGCAACATCTCCAAATAGTTAGATCACATTGCAATGATAGATTAAAAAGAACAAGTGTTTTTCATGCTTGGCACACTTGTGCAAAGAGTTGGTCAAGTGGTCCTACTTCTAACACACACTATTCTCTCCCTTGGCTTTCGTGGTCCTAGGTGCAAGAGAAAAGTGTTAGTAACACTCAAAATTTTATCTTTTTAAGAGAGGCCTGCCAAGGGATCGATACTCTTGGGAATGAACTCAAGCGGTAAATCCTTCAAGCTGCTATAGAAATCAGGTGAGAGCGAAAGCTGTAGCCTTGGGTATAGCTATTCCTACAGTGTAACTGGCCGAAAGGACAAATGGGCCCCACCACCAGTTACAAGGCTCTTAAGTGAGTCACTGCAGAATGAACTTATGTCCAAAAACATCGAACATGACTAAACACCTTTTAGTAGTAGCCCACCCGTTCTATTGATTGAGGATATTTGCGATATAATTTAGTGCAAGAGCATAGATGGTTTTGCTCCCAAGATACTCACCATACATATTTCCTTGAGTAGAAACATAGCTTTTTGAAAAGTCACTTGTGGCTTGATAAAAGTGGTGACTCCCCCATCATAGGGATCATCTATTTGTTATGCTCGTGCAAGACTTAGTATATCACATCCTTACCTGCCACGGCGGGATTCATAAGGTATGTAGTACCAAAATCGAAGAAATATCAAGATGTGGGCTAAATTTATCACAACTGGCCATTTGACCTTAGGGATAAAAAGTGTTTGAAATGTGTTCGTTTTAAAGACCAAGTGCAAATTGAGCCGACTTCAGGCTTTGGAAATACACCTTAAAATACATCTAAAGGAAGGGTCATATACAAGTCCAAAGATTGGGTTGATCTAGACCCATACTCATTTGTGCCTTTGAGGCAACATTTTGGTGTTTGTGTGTTTGCTTTGTTTTCTTGTCAAAGAAACATCAAATTAGAAAATCAATCCCAAAAACAAAGTATTCATCCAACCAAACATCTTTCAAAAACAACCAAAAACATCAAAAACAAAGTGCAAACAACAAAAGAGTCAAAATTTTTATGACCATTCTTCACATCTTGCGAAAGAAGAAGCGTCATCAAAATATCAACTTGAAAAGAAGACAATTAAGCTCAAAGGCTTTGATCAAATGAAGGAAATTCTTCTATATAAATAGACAAATCTTTGTCTCACATAGAGTCTTTCTGCATCACATGCATCTCTACCTTCAAGGAAAAACAAACGAATTTGATTCCAAATCATTGAACCGCAAAGCTTTTATGCAATATAGAGCTCTGAGTTATCACAAAAAACAAGGAGGAAAGATTAATCCCAACTTCTTCCCAAACGTCTGTATCACATACAACACAGCTCGAGAAATACCACCAACACCCGAAAGGGAAGAGATAGAGTTTGTCCCATTTGTAACACAAATTTTTTTATTGAAGTTGAAAACATTTTCATCCATCATCTCACTCATACATCATCACTTCATCATCAATCCGTCCCAACTCTCAAAACATTAAGAGATTCTTGTCCAAAGTTCTCTTTTAGATATTGCTTGAATCAAACACATCACATCACTTTTTAGATTGTTTCTACATCTAGGATAAGCTCATCCTAAGAGACACATCTACGTAGGTTAAAACTAGTTCATGAGTGAATCCTCTCATTACTAGGTAGTTAAATTTGTAACACATCTCAGATTTCTCTACACCTTATCACATCCAACCTTATCAAAACAAGCAAGAAATTCAAAGAAGGAATTTCAGTTACATCTACCTTAAAAGTGCTAGAGATCTACATGCAACACAAATCACCAACCATCAATCTTTCATTTCATCAAACAACTCATCATCATCTTCAATCAACTTCAACAAAAGCTTGCAAACAAAATGGCTCAAACCCGATCACAGTCGAGACAACGAGAAATAGAAAGAGAAGAAGAAGAAGAGGAAAATCTCAATGAATTTCAAGAAGCACTTGGAGGAAATGCAGATGATGAAAAACCAAGTACTCCCACTCCTGCAATAATAGAAAGGGCTCAGCATAACCCTCTCTTTAACAGATTGTTTGACGAAATACTTAGGAGCAATGCGGATGCTCACTTCTTAAGACTCGCTCAAGAAGGAGCAAAACTCCCCTCTGACTTTGATCTTGCCCAATTAAGACAAGTATCAGAAAGACAAAGTCGCCATGAAGAGGAAAGAGGTAGAGATCCCATCAGATATAACATTCCTCGAGGTAACCCACCACCTCCTCCTCCAAATGAAATGGAGATGTTGCGGCAAAAAGTCGAGAATCTCGCCCAACAGCTTCATAGTGGTGTCAAGACTAACCAATTCTCACTCAATGACATCTGTCCCTATCCTTTTGATAAGAATCTTTACATGCCACCATTTCCACGAGGATTCGAAACACCCAAATTTGAAAAATATAGAGGAAAGGGGGATCCCCGCGATCATGTCCGAGAATTTCATTCCGCTTGTCTTGAAGTGGCATATGAAGACACCTACCTAATGCGCCTTTTTCCCTAAAGCTTGGGAAGAACAACCACATCATGGTTTTCCTGACTACCAGGTGGCATTAGAACATTTGAGGAACTCATCCAGAAGTTCCTAGCTCATTACTCTCATAACATTGAACGTGACATCACCATGGCTGATCTGTGCAACACTAAACAAAAACCAGGTGAACTATTCTTAGTATTCCTACAACGATGGCGCCAAATGTCTAGCAGACGTTCTCTTCAGTTACCTGAATGAGAACTAGTGGAAATATTCATTTCAAACTTAAATGAAGAAATGGAATTTCACCTGGATGTCAAAGACACACACTCTTTTAATGATATGATCACCAAGGGTTTGAAATGTGAAAGGGCACTTATAAAGAAAGGACTCATCAAAATCTTTAATGAACTAAAAGATGGTCCTCGCCCATTCTTCAATAGTGATAAACCAAGCTTCTGGAATAAAAACAAGAATATCGTCAATGATGGGGTTGTGGATGCTAGGACTATACAAAATGCACAACCTGTGGTTCGGTTTGCAGGACAGAATCCTCCACCTTAGAACAACACAAATGGACCTACAAATCAAGGTCGCATCACATCTCACGATGAACCAAGACCTCGTCAGCAAAAAAAAAAATGCACATACACTCCCTTAGGGGAACCCATTGAAACAGTATTGTGACAACTCATTTCTCAAAATTTGGTCACTCTACCTAAACTATCAAACTATGAGCCTCAGGTCAAACCAGCATGGTGGAGAGATACTGAACACTGTGAATTCCATCAAGGAAGAGGGCACAAGACAAGTAATTGTCACCGATTGAAAGATCTCATTCAGGATCTTATTGATCGAGGAGAAATTGAAATTGAAGGATATGACCCAAAAACAACAAATAATGATCATCTGATGTTCAAAAATCCACTTCCATCACAAGATCAAAGGGGTCCTTCCACTTCTAGGCGAGGCACTGATACCACTGATTATACACAGGCTGCGTATAATTACACTGTAAATCATCTGTATGATGCCAATGAACAAGTTGCAACTATAACCTTCAAAAATCCCAACTCAAATTGCAATTTTGTTACGCGTCGCGGCAAAGTTACCATAAAGGCAGCTCCACAAGGCACCACCTCCATCCCAAAGCAGTACAATCTTGTGGAACAATTAGACAAAACCCCTGCGCTTATATCCATTTTAGAGCTTTTGCATCTATCTCCATCTCATAAAACTATCTTGGATCAAGCACTCCAAGAGGTGTTAGTCCTTGCAAACTTGAATACAGACCAATTTCAAGCCATGGTTGGAAATCTAAAGTCCTCACCTTGTCTCACTTTTTCCGAAAGTGACAACTCTTCCTTCCAGCAACCTCATAATGCCTCACTCCACATCGAAGGATTTATTAACCAGCATAGGATCAAGCGAGTCTTGATCGATAATGGAGCAGGCCTAAATATTTGTACATTATAGTTGGTCACAGCATTGGGATATGCAGTAGAATCAGTGGATCCTCGTCAGAAGATCACAATCAAAGCCTATGATGATGCAGAGTGTTCATCCAAAGGCGTTGTGGTACTACCAATCTGAGTGGGCCCCGTGGTAAAGCACATCATTTGTCAGGTTCTGGACCTTCCTCTGCCATACAATCTATTGTTAGGAAGACCTTGGATACATGCCATGCAAGCCGTTCCATCTACCTACCATCAATGTATCAAGTTCCCACATAACGGTGTAGAGATCACAATTCTGGGTGACGCAAATCCCTTTGCATATTGCCATAATATCAACCATCAACCAGAGATTACCGTTCCTAATAATAGAGAAGCCATTTCCTCCACATCATATATAAGTCCCGCCTCTCTTGCTTGTTCAAACACCAGTATACCCAAGCAAGAAAAGCTTAAGATGAAGATCGCAGAGGAAGGTCCTGGGGAATACAACTTGAGTCAACTCTTTTGTGTGGGACAAATGCCCACTTCCCCCAGAACACATGGTAAACCACAGCAGGTACTCCAGCAACCACTAAACATACCAGAATGTGCTTTGACGCCCTTCGTTCTTGGAAAGAGTCAAGAGGAAGAAACACAAGATGAGGACCTGGCGGAATGGATCTATAAAGATCCCATCACCACTGATAAACCACGAGTTACACTTCCTATAGAACAGTATGGCAAAGGTCTCCTCATTATGCAAAGAATGGGGTATGATGGTCAAAGTGCTTTGGGATATTGCAAACAAGGACGACATGAACCCCTGCTGCCAGAATTAAAGCCCAAAGGTAATACAGGCCTAGGCTTTGAAAAAGAGATATTTCCTAAACTCAAGTTCAAAGGAAAACCCAACAAACCATTTTGTCCACCTACTGCAAAGTGGGCACCTTTCATAATCAAAGCACCCTCAAGCACCATCCCAACAGCCCCACTGAGGCTCAAAACCCCAACACAACTATCACCAATGCCACTCATCCCATCAAACGAACTCATCATCTCATCAGTCGCACCATTAGCAGCAGTAACTGTGTCAGAACCCGCAACAACATCTATAGCACCAGCAGTTCCCGCAGAAGCCACTGAGGCAATATTACCAATACTCCCTATAATAGATTCCTTGATCCCCCTCAATCGCCCTGCAACACCAATCATTACAAAGGTACATCAACCAATCACACCTGCAGTATTTAACTCAAAGGACATCCCAGTATGGTATAGTAATTGGATGCTGGAAAGTGATTCAGAGACCGACTCACATGAATGGGAATTTGATTCGGTATAGCTTAACACTTTAGATGAGGAAGACACATCACCACCTCCACCACGCAAAGATATCCCTGTTTACGGAGAAGCACAAATAAAGACCACTTGGGTTCCTGAAGTGGACACATCTTCCACAGACCCTACGTCTCATCCTACACCTGATTCTGATGGGGAGAGTACCATCAACGACCTTCACCATAACATCTTAACCCTCACTGATACCTCTAACGAACTTAACCTAATCGATGAAGTAATGCTCATTATCCACCCTGAACTCATTGAATGGAACCAACCAAATCCTCCATGTCTTGACTTCTTCCAAAATGATGAGGCCATCATTGACTTTTTGGAATTAAGGGATAACCTACCAAGCGGGGATCACAAAGCTAGATTCGCCATAGAACAAAATAGCGCAGCATACTTTGGGGCGGATGCCAAACCTTTTAGCTGCAAAAATATAACAATAAAACATGGATCTTCCAGTGAAAACCACACTGTGGCACTATTTGATCCGACAAAAGTAAAAAGAAAGAGCGTATCCAACGGTGAAAACCTCTCTGAGGCACCTGAGGATGAAGGGTTTGACATCCTCCCTGCTAGTACACAACAGGAACAATCAACGATTCTCATCGAGGAAACCAAAGAATACAATGTGGGGACTCTTGAAAATCCTCATCTCATACATCTGGCATCTCTTCTCACTCCAGAGGAACAGCCTAAATTTATAGAGTTCTTCCAAAAGCATCAGATCAACTTTGCATGGTCATATGCAGACATGCCTGGGCTTGATCCTGATTTAGTCATGCATCACCTCACCATTGCAGAAGGAGCCAAACCTATCAAGCAGAAGCTTCGTAAGATGCATCCCCAGATTGCAGTGCTAGTCAAAACAGAACTCAAGAAACTCCTAGATGTTGGTTTCATTAGACCAATTGATTATGCAGAATGGATCTCCAATATTGTGCCTGTCGGCAAACCAAAAGGGGGCATCCGCATTTGTACTGACTTTAGAGATTTGAATAAGGCATGTCCTAAGGATGACTTCCCCCTACCAAATATTGACATCATAGTGGATCTGATAGCAGGACATGCCATGCTTTCACTCATGGATGGATTTTCAGGATACAATCAGATAAAGATCGCACCAGAGGATCAACATAAGACGGCCTTCACATGTCCATGGGGCACATACTGCTGGAATGTAATGCCTTTTGGTCTAAAGAATGCTGGAGCAACCTATCAATGAGCAATGACTACTATCTTTCATGATATGATGCATACCATGATGGAAGATTATGTTGATGACTTACTAGCAAAATCACTCACCAGAGAAGGGCATCTCCACATCTTAGATAAAATCTTTGATAGACTGGAACAATACCATGTTCGACTCAACCCAAAGAAATGTGTCTTTGGAGTGACCTCCGGGAAGCTTCTAGGATACATTGTCTCAAGCAAAGGTATTGAGGTCGACCCAGCAAAGGTAAAAGCAATCATGGACATGCCACCTCCAAAGAATATTAGTCAGCTAAGGACATTACAAGGACGACTTCAATCCATCCGAAGATTCATTGCACAATTGGCCGATAAGTGTCACCCATTTACACATCTGCTACACAAGAACATCCGCTTTCAGTGGGATGCCCGATGCCAGCAAGCATTTCAGACACTTAAAAACTATCTCATGAATCCACCATTGCTGATCCCACCAGATCCAAGTAGACCGTTGTTACTCTATATCTTAGCAACTAGTACATCATTGGGTGTACTACTGGCACAACATAATGCAGAAGGAAAAGAGTGTGTTGTTTACTACATCTCTCGCACACTGGTGGGCTATGAACTCAATTACATGCCTATTGAGTGAGCTTGCCTAGCAGTAATCTTAGCAGCCACTAAACTGAGGCACTATCTGTTAACACACAAAGTACAACTCATTGCAAAGATTGATCCACTCAAGTATTTACTTAACAAAGCAGCATTGACAGGCCGCTTGGCCAAATGGGTGATGATTCTAAGTGAATTTGACATTGATTATGTAGACCGTAAAGCTATCAAAGGTCAAGTTATTGCAGATCAGTTGGCCGATGCACCACTCATAGGCGATCATCCTCTCATTTCCAATTTTCCAGATGAAGAGATATTCATGATCACAACAACACAACCATGGAAACTATATTTTGATGGTTCATACACTAGGCACGGCTCGGGGGCAGGCATTCTGTTTATCACACCTCAGGGTGATAGCATCCCGAAGTCTTATAGGCTCACATTTCCATGCACAAACAACATAGCAGAGTATGAGGCCTTGATCACGGGACTCAGGCTAGCCGTACAATGGAAATTACAAGAACTACAAGTATATGGCGACTCCCAACTAGTCATTCGACAAGCAATAGATGAATATCAGACCAAAGATGATAAACTCATGCCATATAAGAAAATGGTGGACACTCTAAAGACATCATTTAATACTATCACTTTTGAGTAGATACCACGAGATCAGAATCGAGCTGCAAACGCTATGGCTACCATTGCATCTCTCCTAGATCTTCCACAAAATTCAACATGCTACAAGTTCTTGGTCAAACAGCTTTGGATCCCCGCTTATGATATCCTCGAATCTGAAATGATATGTCACCTTGTCGGTTCTGAATCCCCATGGTACGGTGAATTCTACACCTATCTCCGCGATCACACCCTTCCTCCCAACCAATCAAATAACCAACGTAAAACCTTCATTCGCCAAACTGCTTGATATACCATTATTGCCCAAACCCTATACCGACGTGGTCTTGATGGTACTCTCCTTCGATGTTTGGAACAAGGTGAGATAACAAAGGCTTTGGAAGAGGTCCATGAAGGAATTTGTGGGACTCACTCAAGTGGTCCGTCACTAGCCAAGAAACTCCTGCGCAATGGATACTATTGGCCATCTATGGAAAAGGATTCCTACTACTTTTTCAGAAAATGCAAGAAATGTCAAGTTCATGGCGACCTGATACATGCACCAGCCCAGGAACTGCAACCAATCAAAACACCATGGCCTTTCTGTCAATGGGGCCTTGACCTTGTGGGTAAGATTCATCCATCTTCATCCAATGGCCATAAATTCATTATTACCGCCACCGAATACTTCACAAAGTGGATCGAAGCTGTTCCACTTACCCAAGTCACCGGCAAGCAGATCGCCTCATTCATCCTCAACTACATCATCTGCCGGTATGGTGTACCCATGTCCATCGTCACAGATAACGGTGTTCCTTTCAAAAATTAGGATGTCCGTGAACTTTGTGAGAAATTTCATATCCAACACCGCTTTTCCACCCCCTATTACCCACAAGGCAATGGTCAGGCCGAAGCATCCAATAAAAACATATTAATAATCCTCAAAAAGACAATCAATGATGCCGGCCGTGATTGGCATGTTCAACTAAATTCGGCACTATGGGCATATCGAACTAGCATTCAAACCCCTACAGGTGCAACTCCTTATTCATTGGTCTATGGTGCAAAAGCTATCTTACCTATTGAGGTTGAGATACCGTCACTACGGGTTTCCTTGCACAATATCATTGATGATGAAGCTTACAGAGTCTCACATCTTCAGGACTTAGAGTTACTTGATGAGAAGCGACAAGCTGCATACAACCATCTCAAAGCCTATCAGCAGCGCATGAGCAGAAGCTACAATCACCGAGTTAGACCTCGTACATTTGAGTTAGGTGATCTTGTTCTACGAGAGAATCCTCACAACCAACCAAATAGAGAACATCAGGGCAAGTTTGAATCAAACTGGCTGGGCCCATATGTTGTCACTGCTGTGTTCAGGTCCGAGGCATATCAGTTGGCTACATCAGAAGGAGAATCGCTCGTAGATCCAATTAACAGCATGCACCTCAAACGGTTTTATACCTAAGATGAACAAAGCATTAGGCTCCCCTGCATACCAGAAAATACCAAAAACATTCAGAAAAAAGTCCTGAAGAAAATACAAAAACATTCAAAAAAGTAAAGAAAAATCATGCATCCAAACGGTGAACAACCACTCCGGTGGCACCTTGGGTAAGTACGATGGTGAAAACCTGGAAAACAGGCACCACTCGTAAAGGCTATGGCTCCATTGTCTTTCAGACTTGTTGTGATCACATCTACTTCATACATACATCCATCCATCCATCAACCATGGCTTGTTATTCCTCTAAAATTATGATAGTACTCCATACATCTTGCATCCCACTTTTTCATAGTCATGTCTAAAACTGGGGGCAATGCCTTTAACCTATTGATGGAAGTGGATTCTACATTGTCTTATGATTCATTAAGTTCTTCATTCAAACAATCATCAAAAATCCAAAAACATTCAAAAATATCTCGCAAAAATACCAAAAAAATTCAAAATCCAAAAACATCAACAAAACCATTGAAAAATCACACAAAAACATGGCAACACCTTGTACATACCCATCCATGCAGATACCAAAATAAACATTGACAAACTACTCACAAAATGACCACTTATCAATCGACCACACAATCAACATCAACACTCAAAACTGTCTTCAACAAGGATGCATCCTTCCTTACCAAAACAAAGACAAGATGACATTTTCTTTGACAAGAAAATTCTGTTTACGCTATCAAATACTTGGTTGATTTATGGTCTAGTAATTTATATCAGGTTCCTACGACATTGTTTGTGTATCTTCGACACATTATTCCGATGAAGTTCTGGGGCATGTACTAATGGTGTCTACGTGGAAAGTTCACTAAGCTATGTGATCATATGCAAAATGCAGTCATAGATCACTACGGCCTGCTGACTACAGCGTATACCTCAACCATATGAGCATGCACCATTACCAAGGATCCTTATTCTTTATTCTTTATGTATATACTGTTTGTTTGCAGGTACAATGCTCTTCCTTTGGTTCTTCCTACCTCATCCAAACTAGATAAAGGTTTTATCTCTTATTACGGTATGCACTTGTCTCAGGATATGATCAGCCTAAGATCAAGGAAGACGATCCAAGTCATGCATGACAGGAGATAATCCTTGTCTGTTCTGCAAGCAATACTCAGGTCAACTTGATCCATTATATCAAGTTGCTTGTATTAACTTGCTATATAAAATCCATGTAAGAAATACTCTGGTCATCTTGAATCTTTATGTCAAGTTGCTTGTATTTTCTTACAACATTTTAAAGCTCAATGATGAAAAATAAAGCACTATGGATCATCATCTCATCTCATCTGTATATATTGCATTTCGTTGCATTCCATCCACCCATACATTCATAAATAGCTGCATATCATTCATACATAGTCATAATAATGCATACTCTATTTTCCTCTTCTTCCATAGGAATGAGTCATAGGTTCTCCATTTCTTCTATCTAACATCGAACCCCCCCCTCACCCTCCCCATCTCGATAATCAGCATCACATACCCTACATCGTTTCTCAATCAACCTAATCAAGCCATGTTCATCACCATCCATCTCTAAATAGGAGGGATTGTGTTTCCTATCCTAAGTCATCCAATAAGTCAAGAAAGTTACTCTATCTGCATAGATACATCGACTCCCACACACCTAGACTATCAACAGATACTCTGATCAAGTATCTTCAGGTCTCAACAGGTAATCGATCATGGTAATTCTAGACTACATCAGGCATTTATCATAATGACCTAGTCTCAACGGGGCTGCTATGATTCACCACAATCATCCATCCCACGCACACACTATCAATTGATCAACCAATCAAACACAATCCAATGGACAATTACATCAATTGTCTAAGTCTCAACGAGTATTTTGCTTCATATACCTTGACTTCATCGGGCAATTACATCAATTGTCTAAGTCACATCAGGTCACTTTGATTCACTTACTCAGACTTTATCATGTCCAAGCGACCAACTGACATCAATTTTCACGCTTTGACTTGACCGGGGCAATTAAACCGATTGCACTAGATTGTCTAACCAATTTTGATCAATTGTATAGCATCAATCCAAACCCCACACTACATTTGCTATGTATCTCTTGCATGACCTTAGGGTACTCGCTGGCTTGTTGTTTCTTCATATTCACTCCATTTTCTCCCATTCTTTCATCATTAGTTCTAATTTCTTCTATTCTACCTCCCCTCCACTTTTCATTCTTTTTCGAGAGATCGCCCGATTTTTCAAAAAAAAAAAATTCGGCCCATCTCTCGAGGGGGCATACCACCCATTAAATTTACATTTTATGGGGCATTTCTTCACACCTATTTTTCTTTCTTTGAAACGACGCAATAAACCGCACCATCTCAAAGAGGGGCAAATGTAGTCACATAAATCTGTCCACTTAATTAAATGAATACTTAGTATTTATTTGATTATTTAACCATCAATTAATGAATTAATTAAATTAATATTTAATTAATTCATCTTAACCCTCTTCTCCTATTAATTAAATAAATTATTCAATTTATTTGATTTAATTCACTTAACCAAATTCAGACCATTAATTAAATAAATAAATCATATTTGTTTAATTAAATCTTCTCTCACATTTAAATAAATTAATATTTATTTAAATCCCCCAAAATCCCACCTCTCACATTTAAATAAATTAACATTTATTTAAATCACCTTTATCCTTTACCCACTTGTATTTTCCTACAAAAGCAAGTTGCACAATTATTTTAAATAAATAATTTATTTAAAACACCTTTATCCTCCACCCACTTGTATTTTCCTACAAAAGCAAGTTGCACAACTATTTTAAATAAATTATTTATTTAAAATCCTATTTATCCTCACCCACTTGAAACCTTTAATGGTTTCCCTTAAAGTATTCAAACTTGATGGCTTTAAAGTCTTCAAACTTGATGGCTTCCTTCTATAGTCTTCTTAAGAATTTAATGGTTTTCCTTAAAGTCTTCAAGCCTTTAATGGTTTCCCTCAAAGTCTTCAGGCATTTTAATGCTTTATCTTCATTTTTCTCATTTAAATAAATTAATATTTATTTGAATATTTATCCAAATGCAAATTACACCATTTAATTGAAATAAATGATTTTATTTTAATTGAAAATACCAAAATTTCTCCCACTTGCATTTTCCTACAAAATCCACTTGCATGCCTAAACCCCTTCTAGAATTTTCTAATCACTTCTAAATAACCTAACCCCTTCTCTAAACTTTGTCACATTCCTAAGCAAAAGGGAAGTCACTTCTCAAACCCTCAAAGTCTTTGATAACCATTAAAGGCTTTCAACCTTCAACCACCAAATGGCTCAAAGTCTTTGATAACCATTGAAGGCTTTCAACCTTCAACCACTTAATCCCCAAAGTCTCCAATAACCATTAATGGTTACCTCAAACCCTCCCACATGGTTAAAACATTTGTTTTGACTCAACCTCTACCCAACCCAAAGGTCTCATCAGGCCATTAATGCTTTGACCATGATTATCTCTTAAACATTTGCACAAAGGTTTATCCTTGGATTAACTCTTAATCCAGTGGGTAATCTTGATTTGGACTTGACCCTTAGCCTCTAGATAACCATGAGGTCTTCTCAGGCCTTTAATGCCTCCAACCTCTTCTCTCAACCCAATCCTATGTTGACACTTGTCACCATTTTATTGGTGCCAATTGTGCACATGGATCCCCAACTTTCAAACTTGGCCCTTGATTAAACCATTCAATCTTAACCCTTCATTTCCCCATTTCTTCTATAAATAGAACCCTTCTCCTCAAGCAAGAAACAGAAGCATTAGAGTATTGTTGTTATACTGGCATTAGCATAGAGCTTTCTCATAGCATCACTATCTACACTTGCATAGCATTTGCTTATCATATTCAACTATCTTGAATCTCCATATGGCATCCATGGCTAGTGCTAAAAGCTGAGAGCTACACTCATTTGGGACTTGGAGAGGAGAGGAACAAGGGAGGAGCAACTATGAGCATCTTGATTAGCTATTTTATTATATGTTTATATGCTTTCTATTTCATGCTTAATATCTCTCTTGATATGCCTGTTTAGGATAATCTTTTGTTGCTAACACTAATGTTTGTTTCTTGTGCTCTTGTGTGTGTTGCCATCAAACAGATTTTCTAATCCTTTTTGCACAGCATCACTTGTTATTTTTGTTACCAGAGGTGCCTGCTTAACCTTCTTACTTTTACCTTTACCACTTGTGGTTGAGACACTGCTGGTTTCAGGTTTTGTAGATTGCACTTCAATTGTATCCAATCTTGCCTTCTTTTATCTACTGGAGATGCCAATAGGTTATTGGCATAACCAATCTATAAGTCATAGTTGACCTCATAGCTCATTTCATCCATCTCTTATTCTCTAGGCTCAATAGCCTCCATTAAACAGAAATCAGTGGTGACTATGAAAATAATGTCCTTAGCAAATTTTTTCACCACATCCTCAGGTAATCTTACCCTCATACTCATTTTCTTCTAAAATTAATTGAAATATTTATTCGCTACAGCAGAGAAGGTGTTCCTCACAACCTTAATGCTATTCTTAATCTGGGTAGTTATCGGTAGATCCTTAGACTATTCAAGATCATCAATTCCCGGTAGGAAATTCTGGAAATAAAAGAATAAACCAATCAACAACTGACCAAATTTAAACTTTTGACTGTTGTCCTTCTTGATAGACTAAAGATTTAACATTAATTGGCTCCTTATGGCCTCACATAGGTCATAATTAGTATTTCTAGCTATCATTTTATAAGCAGTATGCGCTGCTACAGATGGAACATTGTTCATTCTACTGGAATAGAATATTCGGTAGCCTATAACCATAGCTACCAACTTAACTGTTGGGTCTCTGGTATTATTGACAAAAAAAGCACACCCATCAGTGGTTGATCTAGTTAAAGTGTTCACTGTCTCTTTTGATATTCGCCTCAGTTTAGGTACTTCACCGGTTGAGAAAAAACCAATTACTGCTTGAATATCCTCCTTGGTTTTAGTATGATTCCTTTCTAAATACATGTTTTCCCATGAACGTGACTCAGAACAATTCAGATATGTTCCTCTCCAAAATCTTCAAGAAAATAAGTTGCATTATGAAAACCTTTCTCATAAACCCTAATATACTCGGGTTGAATCTTTTCATTTTCATCGCAAAGGGATTTCAACTGAGAGTAGATCAACAATGATCCTAAATCCTCAATCTTACAATCAATGTAGCTAGACAAATCTTCTTTCACTACAACTCCACTAATAACTTGAGATAAAGCATTATAAGACACAATCCTTTCCGACTTCACAACCTTCATAGGTTTAGATGTGATCATCAATTTCTCTACTTGTTTAGACGATGATGCCATTACAAATAATCTAGATTTGAAATAGGATTTTCAAAGAAATCTGCCTTGGTTACCGGTTCATTACACAAGTGCACACCAGTTCAGTCTTCACTAACCTTCAAATCAGCTTGCTCATGCAAATCATGATACAACTTCGATTAAAATCTGCTAGCAACTCTTTTCTTCACTCTACAAGTGCTCAAAAGTTCTCTCTCGAATGCATTAGGGTAAAAATAACAAAGAAAAGCTCGCTTTTAACCTTTTTACCTACTGTATTAAATGCTCGCCCGTTAGGGTTACAAACCCTAATTACACTGCTTAATGATGCATACAGTATTGATAGATGAAAAAACTGGTTGATAAACTTTTAAAAAAACCGATTGTCTAAAGTTATCAAAATTTACATGCATTCACACTCTCTTACCACTTATTATTTTCAAGGGGTCCGGAAGTAGATTTTACCGCTATGCTCCCCTTAGCCATATTGAAAGGCTCAATTCATCAGTGCAAGATTCTCCACACTTGGTGAAGGAATGGTTTCTTCTGTAGGAATATCATCACTCTTCTTTTTCCATGTACGATTCATTTCTTCTCTGGTTTCCTCAATATTTACCTTTTGCTTGCCTTTCTGATCTTCAGAATGATTAACTCGTTTGTTCTTTCTGGATCTACAAAATTTCGCCATGTGTCCTAGTTTGTTACAATGATAGCAGGCCATTGCAGATGATCTCTAAGGTCCTGCATTGCCTCTTCCAGTTCTCCTTCTGCAATTCATAGCCACATGACCAAAGTTGTTACAAATGGTGCAAATGACATTTGTTACCTTTTCCATCTCAAATGGACTAAACCGGTTGACATAAGGTCTTTTCCAGTTCATGTTACCTCGGTTATCATAGTTTCTTATCTAGTTACCATCAGGTCTTGGATTCATGTGTGGTACTAGATTATTTGCTCCATATTTGCATTCAACTGATTTATGTCTATGCATATTGCATGTGAAGCAATGACCTTAAAATTTCTTAGACATATACCTAGTGTTTGTATTGTAGCTTGTATTTCCATTAGGTTTGTTTCTACACACATTTGTAGTATGACCATGTTTAAGGAAAACAAAGCAAACAGGTTTGAAAACCTTTTTATCGGTAGGCTTATTATCCTTAGGAGTAGTTTTGTCCTTATGAATGTTGTTCTTTGTACCAGAAGATTCTCCCTTCTCAGATGTGTTAAAACTAGGTCTAGAGGTATCACCTTTCATCCTTTGTGATTGGATTTGTTCATCTAGAAAGGTAGAACTTTTGTTGAACTTTTCCAGTTTCTCATTAGCTTCAATGAGCTGCCTAGTAAGATCTTCATTGTGTTTAGACATAGTCTCTCTCAGAGATGATGTTGATTCAAGATCTAGCTGTAAGGTCTCTTTTTCTTCTTTCTCTGCATGCCAATGCTCATGCAAAGTAGAATTCTCTCGCTTCATCTTGGCAATCTCATGATCTCTTTCTCTGATAAGATCTTGAGCTGTCCTCCTGGCTTCTAGTTCCCGACTCATGCAAATAGTTAGGTTTTCTAGCTCTCTCCTCAGGTTTAGCTTTTCACTATTTAGTTTTTCAACTTCCTCAACTAAAGCATCAATATTGGCCTCATCTGAAGAACTATTATTAGATATTTCCAACATTTGTTTAGTTAGATCTTTCCTTTTGACTTGAGAAGCTTTCAGTTTGACCCTTAGGGTTTCAAGCTCATTTCTACTAGCTTCAAGCTCTCTAGCCATCTCAAAGTAGCTCATATCCCCCATGGTGGCTTCAAGGCTTCCTTCCAAGCGATTAGGCTTTAAAGAAGTTAGGATCTGATACCAATTGATGGACTTGAAAAGCATTGAGAGGTGGGGGTGAATCAGTGACACCAAAAACAATACTACTTTAAACACTGACCGGTAGATATACTTAACAAGTTTGTTAAACACTATGCATGCAATCCAAAATGATATAAAAGAATCCACAACAAGTAAAACATCCACCATAACTCAAGTGTTTATACATGGAAAACCCAAATGGGAAAAACCACGGTGAGATGGGACTCACAAGTTAACTATCTACAGTAATAGATAACTAACCGGTTAGGGTCTACATAAAGTTGCTCTACTAGGAGCGAATCCTGTTAAATATCCCAAAGATTAGTTAAAATCTATATCCTATTAAAGGTAGTCCCCTATTAGGAGTAACCTTGGTAGAAGATTTCTAAATCCAAACTAATGGATCACCTGGTTAGAGGATTTGTACAGTGAAGCTTGTTAGAGCTTTCCCGGTTAGGGGATTTGACTGTTGCAGTGATTAGAAAACAACAGATGATGTAATCTAGTAGTAGCATAACTTGCTTGAGTAGATCCTCTTCTATTCTCAAAACTTCTTTACCAACATACTTTGCAACGTAACACTTCTGCCTTCGCATCAAAACATCACAAATCATATCTCCTTTGCTCATACAAAAATAATTTATTGTAATGTCAATATATAGACATTTAGATTTCATGTCGGCCTTGAGATATCATATCACAATTTCCTAGGTACAGTGTATATGGTCAAACAATCAAAACTCATTACAAAAATACTGCCAAAATTTGTCGGTGAGGATAACTCATCATGACCAGTGATAACTCATCACACAATCAACGAATATTGGTTGGACCAACAATACTGGTTAGAGTTAAACATATAAACCATTTGTCCTTTGATGCTCCTTAGATAATATCCGTTGGATCTTCTGGTTGATGTTGAGTTATGAATATCCATATATAAACATATTAGCTGACTCCATGCATATACCAGTTGTCACCATGTACCAGTTTGCAATATAAATAACTTTGAAGTCACATCGGTCGACAATGTGAACATATGTGTGTATATGTGTTACATAAATGACAACTTATAAATAATTACAATCATCATCAAGCCAACAAAACTAAGTTTGGGTGTAGAGTGAATTGATAGATCACCGAGGAGAGGCAACCAGAATCTGTAGTGAGGTCGTAGAACCCCTAAGGTAGTTGCAAGTACCTACTGACAGATCGACGAACTAGATCAAGTGATGGAACTCACTTTTTAATTAACACCGAGAGTCTGATGCAGGAGATCCAAAGTAGTTCAAACCAACATTTGGATTTGATCCCAGTGAGACATCGATCCTGGTATTGGCCTGGTATTGGTATGCTCTTACCAGTTGGTTTTGTACTGTATGGAGCAAAGATGAATCAGGTTGTGGGTGGTATCCATAACTTGTGGATCATTGAGCGATGTTGTTTTGGGCCTTGTCTGATGTTTTGTGGAGGATTACATGAATTTTTATTCATTTGAATATGTTCTTGGTGATTTGGGCCGACATGTTATCGTTTACATGTTTCATCATTAACAGGTTGGTCTTTGGCTGACTTGATTGAGTTGTTATTACTTGTAGATTGTATAAAGGGAAAGTTTAGAGATTCATTCTAGGATAGAGGTCAGAGATCAGAGGAAGAAGAGATCAAGTGAAGATGTAGTTTCCAGATAGATTTTGGTCTGGTGGGGCTGAAGTTCGGATGGACAGAGGTCCGGATTAGTGCAAAACAGTGCAAATTGCTATTGGAGCTCGATATTTTGGTCCGAGGGGACCTCAGTCCAGATGGACTGAGGCCTGAATCAGTATAGAATAGTGCAGACTATTATTGGAGACCAAGATTCTGGTCCAAGAGGGCTGAAGTCTGGATAGACTAAGGTCTGGATCGGTGCAGATTGTTACCGAAGGCCTATTTGTCGAGCAGAAGATCTACGGATCATAGATTTGTGTTGTATGGGTTGTTTTGTAATCCTAGGCTATGGTCCAACATGTGTAGCTGCTGAAGGTTTTTGTAATTATTTAAATGGTTGTAATGATGGATTTATCTGTTACTGATTATATCTTATGTTGCTTCTATTGGTTAGGGTTGCTTACCGGTTATATCATGTGTTGTGCCTACCGATTGAGATTGCTATTTTTGATTTACCGGTTATATCTCTTATGTTGTGTTACCGGTTGTCGGTATCTTGCATGGTGTTTTGTGCAATAGGCTACAAGGCGGGGATGTCCTTCATTGGATCTTCCTACCTTGACTCCATTAGCAAGATAAGGTGATCCAATGATTGATTGATTTATTGATTGATTGATCCACAAGTGATGAGATTTCAAGAAGCAATTTGATTGATTTGAGAGAAAGTAATTGATTAAGTGACATGCATCAGTTGAATAAAGCAATTGATTAATCTCTATGAAACAAGGAAGATGAAGAGAATGATGAAAATGCTGAAATAAATAATTGAAGATGAGAGGATGATGAAATAAAATGATAAAGAGAAATGATTGATGCGACAGGTGATGAAAGGAGATTCAAGGGATGAGAAGATGCAAGAGGATGGATGATGAGAATTCTTTTTCTTTTTAAGTGCTTATATCATCATCAAGATTATTATGAAAAAAGGATAAAACTCATCTAGATAAGGATCATACCCAAATGAATCAGCATACCAATTGTGTGTAGGAAAACAAATTAGATAGTCAAGGAATACCCAGTTCACATGAGACCCATACATCCTCAATGATTTTAGACAATCATGTCCTAATAAAAGTCATCATATTACTAAGGAACAATCCACAAGCAATAAACGAGTGAACATGCCCTATCCTCCTCTTTCTAGTCAAATACATCTTGGAGACAAATTCTCTAGTCAGAGACATACTGAAAAAGCTAAAAGACATGTCACCAAAGATAAAATCATAAACAATCAAAAGACATAATCAAACAGACAAACATTATGTATCATGCCAAAATGATTCTTGCCCAATTATCGTGTTGATTTAGATATATCGATTGGATGTTGTTATATTTGCTCAATTCTAATCCCTTCATGTCATGATTTTGTTGAAGTCCAAAGTTGCATGCTTGTCTAAAGTGTTATCTGTCCATGAATTGAATGTCTTTATTTTGAATAAAAGATGAAGTGATACGGATCGATAGTGCAAGTGAAACTATATTACGATTTGTGAGCGAAAAGACAGATAGACAAGATAGGTCCTCAATCGTGAGATGCCAAATATCCCAACCCATCGATAAGGTTTAGGAGATCCCCAGTGAGGGATAAGACTAGCTTAGTATGCAGGAACAACGTGCATGCAAGTTATACAAAACAATCCACAAGCTATGATGGAGGTGGAAAGGTTATTATGGTGCGGAAGGATAAAATATGGACAAGAATGATCAAGTAGAGCATTGAAGGAAGAAGGAGCGAAGTCCCTACACATGGTGATAGTTGCCTAGTTTTCACCATGGTACTTGCCCAAGGTGCCACCAAAGTGGTTTTCACACATGGACGAATTGATTTCTCTTTACTCTTCTTTTTTCTTTTTTTCTTTTCTTTTTTTTTTAAGACTTTTTCTTCTTTTTTTCTTTTCTTTTTTCAAGACTTTTTTCTTTTTTCAATTTTTGGAAGATAATGGATGCATGATAGGAGATGGAAGGACTCAATCATCTCTCTTCTTTGTATGGTGCCCTTGACATATTTGTTGTAATAGACCATGGTTATGAAGGTATGCTCGAAGACGTTGACAAGCTAATGAAATGAAACAAGGGTAAGGATGTATGCAAAGTATTGGATAAGAGCAATAGAAGGATGGAAAATAGGTGTTGGATAAGAGATGTGATAAATTTTGGTGGGATCAACATTGGCATGCACCTTGAGGGGTTGTGGAGTGATGGAAGAAAAGTATATTTTGGATTTTGAGATTTTGATGGAGGAATGGCAATGGATTTTGGAACATGAGGACCCAAAATGGATTTGAAAGGTTTCAAAGGTTTAGAATCATGGATGGCAATCTTGGATGTCACCTCGAATTTTTTCTTATGATGTTGTGCTTCGAGGAGTCACTTGGGAATGCACATTATTTTTTGTTTTTCTTTCTTTTGTAGTTCCTTGGAACGCATTTCTTCTACAAGTGCCTCCGGAACCCATATGCTTTTTGAATTATCTATTTTGTAGTTACTAGGAATGCAAAAATTTGAAGATGTCGGGCATGCCAAATGAAGATGTAAAAATTTGATTTGAGATCTTATGGGTGAATATTCAGATAGATTAATCATCCAACAATGAAGTACCTGCAATGAACATATATGAAAAATCCAATTTCTAAGCTAGGACACACACACATGCATGCAACGAGAATTTGCCTCCATTACACTCCTATTTATCAAGGTCTTGCATTTAAAATGGATCCTCTCAGAAGCATTACACAAGATACTATGAAGAACGAAGATTTGATAGATGAATGCAAATGATATGAAAGCTAGAGTGCAAAGATGAAGTAAAATGCTAGATAGATTGAAATGAGAGGAGGGTTGGATTTAAATAGTTGTCCTCGGGGATAATTCATGCGCATCAGGATGAATATGGAATAATGGGAGATTATTGGTATAGGAGAAATGAGTAGTAAGCAGAGAACATAAGTGGTAATGGGAAATGGTAAGTGGTAAAAGTTGTATATTTTAGATAAATGGAATGAAGAGAAGGGGATAAATGATAATAATAAAATATATATTTATTTAATGGATTTAATGGATAATGATGAAATATAATAATATTATGAATATTATAAAATAATGGATAATATGGATATTATAATGGAAAATAGGATTATTAAAGAATGGATCCACCTAATGACTAAAACCTTTAAGATTGAATGCGAGGACAACTTTTAATGAAATATTTTATGTGTCTACAACTTCTATCTCCTAAACTATTATAGGGTGCTACAATAACTATATTCTCTTCTTTCAAAATATGTGTTAATCTAACTCTCTTACTTTAGAGTAGACTTTCTCCTTTACAACAAACAACGATCACAAAATGCTAATCTAAGCAATAATAAGCGATAAAATCTCCAGTTAAACGTAAAGCATAATCTGAAGATGTACCAGCGATTCTTTAAAAACTAATAAGACAACTGTAAGCCCAAATTCTTATATGATCTTTTTGTTACTAATTCTATAAACTTATATTGCAATATAATTGTAGCTCAAAGTCTAACACGCATATACCACAATCTTTTCTATTCTAAACAAATAACTTGGCGCAACACAAAGTCTCCACCTTCTAACTAACTCTCACACTTCACCTTTTCAACTTCTAATATAATAACTTCCCATAATGCACAATTCAATCTCTAAAGATAGTAAGATAAAAATGACATAAGAACACTCTCACATACTACAAAATGCTTCCAAGACAAATATTGGAGAACAACTTTCTTTCTTTATTGATTAAATTTTCAGATTTTCACTACAAGTACAAATTCTATGATAGCTCCTCAATCTAACATAGTTTTGATACATTAGCCAAAAGATAATATTTACAAAGAGAAATCTCATATTTAAAGAGGAGAGGATATGAGAAAAAATAGGAAACCTACAACTAACTTGACTTTTTCAAAGTACAGTCCTATTTGACTTAGGACTTGTATTTTCTTTATATTAAAACTACATATGTACAAGTAGACATGTAAATTATCAAAAATAAAATACAACCAACAACATTAAAATTGATATAGAAAAACACTAAGTGTTGGGTGACACTTCTTCATCTTCATCAAAATTCTTGTTCAGAAACTACTTGAACTTGCTAAGGGCCTCCTTCATAGGCGATTCATTAGGTCCATTGATATGACTAGAGTTAGAATGAGCTCTAGTGATTGAATCACCAACACTGACACATCCCTTTTATGTTTCTTGAGAAGAGATTCCAGATTATCTAGGATCAACTGAAAATCTATTACCTTGGCAACAAAAGGAAGTGAAAAATACTCCTTATCCATTTTAGTACTTACTAATAGGCTAAACTCTTGAATGATATCATCAACAGGTAGAATATTTTGATCATCATCAACTAGTTTCCATGAAAATTCAAAAAAAATCTTTATGATTTTGTCTTTTCTCATTGCAATCTTTTTGAGATTTTTTTAGGTCTATAACTAGTTGCTCAAATGCATCCATTTTATATTATAATTATTCCCATTGTTCAATATACATTTTTGGGGTAGGAATTACTTCACTATCAACAAGTACATCTAGATCAAAATCTTTAAATTTGAGCCAAGCATCAAGACCTTTTTCTTGTTCCTATATTTCTTGTGATAAATGATCTAATGTTTGATCCAATTGGGATTTTACACCATCAAGTTTATCTAACAACCCATTGTTGAGCGCAAGAGATGAGTTACTTTGGACAACATTTTATCTACCCACACATCCATTGATTTACCATGTACTACAGTTCACTCAACCCTTTTCACAACTTCTTCATCAATTGAGGAGCCAACAGGCTCAACTATTTGAGAAGATTGATTAATCTTGCATATCAAAGATATGAGTTGTTCAACTTGGAGTTTGATATTTCCTTTTGTCTATTTATCCCTATCATATCTCTCGATTAAGGCTTCAAGGGTTGATTGAGCATCCTCCTTGACACTCTCATGAATTTTCTTCCTAAGATCAATGCTCCTAATCTCATAATCTATATCTTGAATTTATCTCTTGACTTGTTTAGAGGAGGAATAGCCTTTTTAACATACTTATTTCTTGATTCGTCTACCTTGATCCTTAAGAGAGTCTTTTCCTTCTTAACTCCTTTGGGTTTTGGAGGTACCAATTGCTCAAAATCAAAATAATCTGGGGAGATGACCTGCTTCTTCCTTTTTGGGGCCGCTGACTATAACCAAAGAGGGAGTGGAAGTTACTCCTATACAAACCACTATAGTTTGAACTAACATATCTTGTTGGGAAACTAAAGAAGATACAATAGAATTTGTATGATTCATGACAACAGAGGGAATTGTTGTAGCTAATGCGCTTGGGAGAGATTCAGATATGAATTTACTGAAATCAATATATGTGTTGTCAAGCATGATAGTTGTTACTTCTGATAAAACTAGAAAAGAAGAAATATATCCAAAAACATTTGTCACATTATCTTAAGGTGTCTCGAAGGAAACCTCAACTGAGAAAATAGGAGTAGAATTGGAAGTAGTAGTGACCAATGGTGTGGTAGAACCTGCAGGCAAAGAAGAAACAATAGGAATACCTATAATGACTCAAGGATTTTAAGCCTCAGAAGTCATCTCTTGTGTAGATGTTTGACCAAATTTCAAAGGAGGATCTGAAATTTTTTTTTCTTGTTCCTCTTCTTTAGGTTCTTGTTCCTCATCAAGTTCTATAAAATCTACTTGTTTTGGTGTGAGTGTTTCATTTTACCTTTCTTTTTCTCTTTTCCCACTGTAAATTTCAACTTAGGACCCTTCTTAGGAATCAGAAGGATCTACTTTGTTCTTGGTCCTTAGTTCTAATTTCTTCCCTAGAGGCCTAGTAGTGTCTTCCTCAACCAAACATTTGTATTTGAAAGAATGCATTGGAATCTATCTTTGATGGAAGTAGATTCCTTTTGTGACTATTGGATCCTCAGAAGTAAAGTTTAAGGAAATTTTCTTTGAAAAATATGTTGGATCTACTACATCATTTGATTCCTCCATGATATCCATATTATATGCAAGATCTAGGTTTTCAATCTATTCCAATGTAAGCTGGTTGTAATCTAACCTCCTCACATCTTCACTTGTTTTGCACTCTTCCTAGATGTCTTGAATCCTATGCACATGAGTATAGGTCTTCTTGAGTCTATCTTTCATACCTCAATAATCAAATTATTCTCTCATTTTGAATGTTCTCATTAGGACCCACTACATTTCAATTTCCATTTGTTTAGCTTTGTAGGAGGTGATCAATGAGTATCAATCTATCTCAAGAGGGAATTCAAAACCTACTTTATGTGCTTTCAGATTGTTGACCATGAACAATCATAATATTCTTGCTCGAGCTCCATGAGGTTGATCTTATCACTTGGATACCTTGGCAACATGAAGTGTTCACCTTCATAGCATCCAATCCTGATGTAGGTAAAAGTGGTAAATTTAAAAACAAACAACCATATTTCTTCACAACATCCCAAGCCTAATCAGAGACTCTTCTCTTCCCTAGAGTTGGATCTAATTAACACATTAGTGATCCAAATAATTCATCATTGACCCTTCGAAAATGATTAAGAGTTTTCTTTTAGGTCAATTATGGGTAATGTTTATATATCAGGACACATTCATGTCCCCTTCTATTGTGAGCCTTGTTTCATTGAAGCAACAACAAAAACCAAGTAAGAAGTCATATAGAATTTTAGAGTAGTGTTTACCTGTGTTAGTTGCTCACAAATTGAGTCATTGGTCGACTCTCCCCAAAAGATCATGTCTTTGCCTTTCCTGATGATCTGGATAAAATGATATCGTAGTGTCATAAAATTGCACCTCTTGCAATTTTAACCACATTTGAGGTCCTCACCTTGGCGATGATAGTCTCCTTTCTGAACAAGCCTCTTTCTATATTTTCACCCCTTGACCCCTTCCTATTTGAGCCCTGAGGTAGCTCCAATGTAATCAGAATCTCTATATCAATGCCATAGACAAGTTGAAATGGGGACATTCCAATGACCCTCTTAGGAGTAATACGGTCAACCCATAACACATCAAACAATGCTTTGTGCCAAGACCGTTGATTCTCATCAACCAACTTTTTGATTGTAGTCACAAAATTCTTATTGCTAGATTTGGCCTGATCATTTCCCTAAGGATAATAGTCTGATGAATGAGCTATAATGATACTATACTAAAAAAAAAATTGAGTTATTTCAAATGATGAAAATAAAGTAGCACTAACTATTACAATTTTGTTTGGAACACCAAACCTACAAATGATGTTTTCTTTTATGAAATTGCATACCACCTCAGACGCAACATGCTTAACAGGTATTGCTTCCACCCATTTGGTGAAATAGTCGTTAGCAATGAGAACATAATTATGGCCTGCACTTGGTGTTGAGTTTACCTAACCAATGAAGTCAATACCCCAATATTGAAAAGGTTACTCAATTACCACTAGCTTGAAAGGTAATACCGCAAGCTTGGGATTTCCAACGAATTGCTGACACAATTCACATTTACACACCCAATCATATGCATCTTGGAAAAGGATAGGTCAATAATACTTTGCCCACAATATCTTGTGAGTAATTATAGGCACCAAAAAATGTTCACCACATGTTAGGTCATAAAATGATTACAATAACTTAATTTGTTGAGTCTTATATACACATCTTAGGAAAGTACCAACAATACTCCGCTTATACAGACAATTTTTGCAAAGCACATAATTTGTAGATCTAAGATTCAGAGTTCTCTTTTCCTTATATGTGAGATGTTCAGGACATTCTCCATATGTTAGGAAGTAGGCTATATTTGAATACCATTCATCAATTGTACTAACAAATAGTACCATGGTAAAATTCTCATATACCTCTTCATCAATATTTGATTTATGTTTAGGCTTATTATCAACAATCAATTGGGACAATCCTTTTCCATGAACTAATTTTGTGGGCTTGATTTCCATATCATATTCCTGGATCTTCGCAATCCAATTTCCCCTCTAGTTCTAAAATTTTGTTGTGCTAAAATTGATTTGACTACCAATTAGGGACCATTGCAACTAAATGGGAATTTAAAATGTAGAACCAAAAAATGCTTAACTACTTTAACCACATCATTGGCATGCTTCTCCCTTTGGGAATATTTAAGTTCATGAGACTTAAGAGGATAACTCATGAAAGCAATTGGGGATTCAATCCCTTTTGAATTCTTTTGCATGAGAATGACAGAAAGAGTATGCTTGAAAGCATAATTGTACATAATAAAATATTTGGTGTATTCAGGACACGCCAAAACTAGAGCATGTGCAATTGTCTCTTTGATCTCATTGAAGGAAGTCTTCCTCTTCGTAGTCCAATAAAAAGTAGACTTCCCTTTCATCATGTTTGCAATATGATGAGTCTTCTCAGCAAAGTTTGGGAGAAACCTTCTCAAGAAGTTCACCTTTCTGAAGAAGGAATGAACTGCAGTCTTGCTGGTGATGACAAATTTTGAATGGACTTAACCCTCTCGAGATCAATCTTGATACCTTCTTTACACACTATATGCCCAAGAATCTTACCTTTGGTCACCCCAAAAATTGACTTTTTACAATTAAAGGAAATTCCATGTTGCCAACATCTCTCAAGGATTTGTTGTAGATGAGAAAAATGATCCTAATGTTGTTTTAAGAAAACTATCAAATCATCTAAATATACAACAATAATATTAAATGGGAAATCCCTGAAATCCAATTTCATTTCTCACTGCAAGTTGGCACTAGCATTTATCAAACCAAAAGGTATTTTGCGATAAGAAAAAGTACCGCAAGGCATGGTAAAGGTCATCTTATATTGGTCTTCTTCCCTGACTTCTACTTGATTGTAGCTTGAGAAACCGTCCAACATGAATAGCATTTCGGAACCTGTCACTGATTGAAGTACATGATCCATTGAATGGGTAATGGATAATTATCCTTCAATGATGCTTGATTCAAATTCCAAAAATCCACACAAATGCGAATTTTGCCATTCTTTTTTCGGGCAAGCACAATGTTGGCAATCCATGTAGAATGAGAAAATGGGAAAGATAATCCAAACATTCAACATCTTTTTTATCTCAAAAAGGATAATACCTAAAATATTAGGGTTATATTGCCTTTGCTTCTAATGAAAAGGTGCAGATCCTGCATTTAGTAGTATATCATGCTTCTTCTCCTTTGGGCAAAAAGACTTAAGATCCTCATATGAGTAAGCAAGTACATCAACATACCATTGTAGCAACTTTACAATTTTTTCCTTTTCTAGAGCTAAGCAACATTTCCCTATATTCGCCATATTTGGATGGTCTGAAGTTCCTAGATTTACCTATTCCACCTCCATAGTAGAATCATGTCCTGACTATTGCTGCTTTTTGATATAATGATCATGCTTGTCAAAAAGTCTTTCTAAGGAAACTAATCCACTAGGAATCTTATTTCCTTTCAATTGTATAATTTTATCAATGGAAGTTGGGTCAAGTTCTACAATAGATTCTCGAGAAGGAGAATCACTTTCTTCAAAATACAACTCACTAAAAGTATCCTTCAATAGTGTACCTGTCTTGCTTTAAATCCTTAAGGGGAATAAGAAGAGTAGCTGATACTAAAAAGGAATCAACCATGCCATTTATTTCCCTTGGTACCACTGAGATATTAAAAGAGTTAAACTCTTCAATACAATCCCACACCAAATTGTGGTGATATTTCAGGCTTCCAATCTTTGTTTGATACAAATTCCTTACTTAACAAACCACAAGTTTTGCATCACCTTGAGCATGTAAATTCCTTATACCTTTTTGGAGATCCATGTCCATACCCAAAAGTAAGGATTCATACTTAGCTGTGTTATTTGTACTATCAAAATGTAGCTTAAAAGAAAAATGGAAAATCTCTCTTGTGTGAGATATCAAAACAACCCCCATGCCTGAGCCAACTATGGAACAGCTGTCATCAACCTCCAAAGTCCAAACATCATTGGAATCATCTGTAGAGACAATTTTTGAACTGGAAGCTTCATCACTAGAAGAAATTGATTCAACATTTTATGAAACATCTGAAGAACTTGAAGCTCCTTCAGTCTGCAAGAAGTATGTTCCCATCCCCGATCACTCAAAAAGTATTTGAGATTTTTTATCATCTGATTTAGCCACTAAAAATGTATATTTCTTTTCAGGAAGTAATTTCTGCATAACACCATTTATAGATATTCGGGACTTTGACTAGTCCATATTAATTTCTCCCCCAACATCCTTGCAAAAAATTTGTCCTAACATCATGTCATAAGAGGCTAGAACATTTGCTACAAGGATGAACATTTTTGCTCTTTTGTCAAGGAAAGTTGCAAAAGCGAATTGTGCATCTTTATCTGACCAATAAGGGGCACCTTCTTGTTTTCCATGGAAAAACATTTATTGAATGTCCTAGTCAGAGTAAGACCCAAAGAATTAGCCACCTTGGTTGGCATCACATTGTCTAAAACCCTGGAGAGTTAATAATATAGTTGCTCAATTTATACCCATTAATCAACAAAGAAATGTAAAAAGGTTTTATTCTACCGGATATTGAGGATGTGACAACAACTAAATTATTTTGAGAGGACTTAGAAATTTGTGGAACTTCCTTTTCTTTTACAAATTTGACCATCCAATCAAATTAGTCTGGATTAGCTTGAAGATATTCTACTTCTGACATTTGGATTTAAGTTTTCTTGGCATGGTCTATAATATCAAAAGGTTGATATGCCAATGTCAAAGAAGGTATAAAAGTATCACTTGTTAATTTAGAAGTAGAAGGGATAGACTTGGACACATCAGCAAAAGAAGAAGAATCAAGAGTACTCACTTGTTTGTTTACTACAAGATCCTTAGGTGGATTAGGAAAAGGTGCTCCTCTCTTAGCAAGAGTAACAAGTAACTATATAGGATCTTTGGCCTTAGCCTTATCATTTTCCTATTGATAAAGTTGGTTCTACGCTTGAGAATGGGTGCAAACAACAAATGATTCACCTTGATGTCCTTCAATTTCTTGGTACTACATAAACCAAATACTAGAGTCACCAGCTAACTCTCCTTCCTCTTCTTGGAAGAGGTTAGAAGCATCATCAAATTTATGCTCACTTGGGGTAGGATCATGTTGTTTTGCCTTATAATATCCTACTGCTGCATTAACAAGAGGGGCTTCAAGAGAAAGCCTTTTTGGAGGAGGAGGTAATTTATTTTGATTCTTAGCTACATAATTAGAGGCATTATTTGGGTATATCCTACGAGGAATGTCATTGTATGGAGTTGAAAAGGATGATTGAGATATTTGCTTTTTTAGGGCCAAGACTTCATTAGCTAGCCTTTACAACAAAGGCTTGGTTGTACTTGATGGAAAAGAAACTGAAGAATCCAAAGAAGGAGAACTAACCTTCGTTATATTTGGGTCCTTTATTTTTCTTGATAAGATGAGATGATCTTCAATTCCAACAGTTTGAGATTGTGTTATTGCCAAATTTGTAGGAGGTGTTCTTAACACAAAGCTAACTTTTGGCAGCTGGGCATTGATAAAGAAACACTTCAGGTTCTCCTCAGTTGGCTAAGAAACAACAAAATTTCTATTTTTCAACTTGTTAAACATTTCCACAAAATCCCTCATAGGTTCATGTGGTTCCTTTCAAATTGACGTTAGTTGAGCTAAAAGAGCATGTGCATCTTCATTTGGCTTAAACCATGCCACAAACTGAGTTTTGAGGGTATCCCAACTAGTAATATTTTATGGTGAAAGATGGTAGAACCAATCTGTTGTTGCACCTTGTAGTGTCTCAACAAAGTATCTAACTAAGACATCCTCATGTTCTACACAAAGAATACCACATGCAATATAAAATACAATGATATGATCATCTAGATGTTGTTTTCCATCCTCATAAAACTTGGGAATGTTCTTCTATGAACCTTGCGGAAGAAGGTGAAGAGGAGGAGTCAAATTAAGAGGACCAAAATTATAGCCCCAATGTCCTTTTGTAACCATTCTAACTGGATGAAAAGGTGGAATAACAAACCTTTGTACTTGAGGTATCACCGAAGGTCTAGAAGTACTAGATGCTTCGCCAAGAATAGGATTTATCAAATTTGTAAGCATAAAACTCCTTGTGTGCTGGAGAGGAGATCATGCTCTTGGAGGAAGGAAATCAAAATTATGTTTCTACAATTCAAAAGTAGGATCAATAATATCTTGGTTACCTCTTCTTCATGTGTGACTCCTTTCTGCTAGGGTAAAACGATATTAACAAGAATATAAATCAGCAACAAGATAAACCAATGGTGAGGAATGTAGAAAAACTACAACCTAAAGTATAGAAAGCCTTAGCTACGAGGTCATAGTCCCCAACAGAGTTGCCAAAAACTTTTGGTTGAAATTTTTGTAAACTAGTAAGGTTTACAAAATGTGGATTTCAGCCACAGTATAATGAGATTAAATCTCTCCTCACAAAGGGGAGGTTATCTTCTTATTTCAACAAAACAATTAGTATCTATTTACTTCTATCTCCTAAAGTATTCCAAGGTGTTACAATCACGTTATTCACTTCTTTTACAATAAGTGTTAATCTAACTGTCTTACTTTAGAGAAGACTTTCTCCTTTACAATAAATAACTATCACAAGATACTAATCTAAGAAATAATAAGTGATAAAAATTCTAATTAAACTCAAAGCATAACCTGAAGATTTACCAACTATTCTTTACAAACTAATAAGACCACTATAAGCCCAAAGTCTTATATGATCTTTTTGTTACTAATTCTTAAAAATTATATTGCAATATACTTGTAGCCCAAAGTCTAGCACATATATACCACCATATTTTCTATTCTAAATAGATAACTTGGTGCAACACAAAGTCTCCACTTTATTACCAATTATAGATAATCAATTCATAATAAAGTATTATAGCACAAAGTCTACAACTCTTCACCTTTTAAACTTCTAATTTAATAACTTCTCACAATTCACAATTCAATCTCTAAAGATAGTAAAGTAAGAATGTCATAAGAACACTCTCACATACCACAAAGTGCTTCCAAGACAAATATTTGAGAACAAATTTCTTTCTTTATTGGTTAAATATTCATATTTTTACTACAAGTATAAAGTATATGGTAGCTCTCCAATATGGTAGAGTTTTGATGCATTAGCCAAAAGATAATATTTTCAAAGAGCACTCTCATATTTATAGAGGAGAGGCTATGAGAAAAATAGGAAACCTACCACTAACTGCTTGAACTTGTTGAGGACCTCATTCACGGGTTATTCATCAGGTCCACTGATATGACTAGAGATAGCATGAGCTTTGGTGATTGAATCACGAACATTGACACATCCCTTTTTGTGTTTCTTGGGAAGAGATTCCAAATTATCTAGGATCAACTGAAAATATATTACCTTGTCAACAGAAGGAAGTGAAAAATCCTCCTTATCCATTTCAGTAATTGATAATAGGGTGAACTCTTGAATGATATCATCAACAAGTAGAAGCTTCTGATCATCATCAACTAGTTTGCATGGAAATTCAGAAAATTTCTTTATGATTTCAAGCCTTTTCTCATTGCAATCTTTCTAAAAAATCTGTAGGTCTTTAACTAGTTTCTCAAATGCATCCATTTTATACTTCAAAGCTTCCCATTGTTCAATGTAAATTTGCTGACTAGGAATTACTTCACTATCAACAAGTACATCTAGATCAAAATCTTCAAGTTTGAGCCAAGCATCAATACCTTTTTCTTGTTCCTATATTTCTTGTGATACATGATCTAGTGTTTGATCTAACTGGTATTTTACACTATCAAGGTTATCTAACAATTCCACTATTAAACTCAAGAGATGGGTTCCTTGGGACAACACTCTATCTTCCCACTCAACCATTTTTTTTTCCCTTGTACCACAATTCACTTAGCCCTTTTCACAACTTCTTCCTTAATTGAGGAGCCAATAGGTTCAACCATTTAAGAAGATTGATTAATCTCCCATATCACAGTTGCGAGTTGTTCAACTTGGAGTTTGAGCTTGTCTTTTATCTCTTTATCCCTGTCATATCTCTCAATCAAGGGGTTGCTTGAACATCCTCCTTGACACTCTCATGAGTTTGCTTCCGAAGATCATATTCCTAATCTCATAATTTGTATCTTTAATTTTATCTCTTGATTTGCTTGGAGTGGGAATAGTTCTTTCAGCATACTTATTTCTAGATTTGTTTACCATTATCCTTGAGAGATTATTTGTCGTCTTAACTCCTTTAGGTTTTGGAGGTACCAATTGCTCAAAATTAAATTCATTTGGGGAGATGTCCTTCTTCTTCCTTTTTGGGGCCACTAACTATAACTAAGGTGGGAGAGTGGAAGCTACTTTGGTACAAACCATTGAAATTTGAACTCACGTATCTTGCTAGCAAACTGAAGCAAATATAATAGATTTTGTACTAGTCATGACAACAGAGGAATTATTGTAGCTAATATGCTTGAGAGGGCTTCAAACATGAATTTATCAAAATCAATATATGCCTTGTCAATCATGGTAGTTTTTACTTCTGATAAACTTGGAAAACAAGAAAGAGATCCAAAAACACTAGTCACATTCTCTTGAGGTGTCTCCTAGGCAACCTTAACTGAGACAACAAGAGTAGCATCAAAAGCAGTAGTGACCAAGGGTGGGGTAGAACTTTTGGGCAAAGAAGAAACAATATGAATACCTATAATGACTCAAGGAGTTGAAGCCTCTTAAGTCATCTCTTGAGTAGATGTTTGACCTACTTCCAAAGGAGGCTTTAGAACATTTTCTTCGTGTGCCTCTTCTTCGAGTTCTTGTTCTTCATCAAGTTCTACGACATCTACTTGCATTTGTGGGGGTGATTTATCCTTATCTTTCCTTTTCTCTTTTCCCATTGTAAATTTTAGCTTAGGACGCTTCTTAGGAGTGGAAGGATCTTCTTTGTTCTTGGTCCTCAATTCTTGTTTCTTCCCTGGAGGCCTAGCAGTATCTATAGCAGTTGAGAAAATACAACACCACAGGAGCCCAAATAATCTCTGCAAGCTGAAAAACCTATTACAAGGAGAAGCAATGAAGCAAATCATAAAAAGAAAGAATACACAGGAAAAATATGCTCCAAAATGTATTGTCAATAATAATCCTTCTTCATACGATGAAAAGAAAGAACTCAACCTTTAATAGGTCAAGAAACCCTAAAAAGGAAAACCTAGGTTTGCTCATAATAATTAATTAAAATAATTAATTATATGCACCTAAAGTTAGCTTAAGTGTAAAAGAGATAAAGGGAACTTAAATAATTAAACAAATATTGTTTAATTAATCAAGTAAATACCCGAATACTCTAACACCCCCCCTTAAGCTAGACTTAGGGAGAAGCTAAAACCTAGAACAACTACTGAAAGCATGAAAGATGGGTCCCGACAACAAGGCCTAATCAGGTACCCAAATACAATGAAATCTCTATGAACTGGAGAAATAGAGAAAACCACGTGGGAAAAAAACTCTACTCCAAAAAAAGATAAAAAGAATATCACTGAAGCATGAAGAACATGCAAACTCTGTCGAAGAATAACTGCTGATCTGAAGAACATCCACTGAAATAGAACATGACCAGGTAGAGAAGACTGTAATCTGTATGAGTGCCCTCAAATGCCACTACTCGATTTAGAAGGCAAACAAGGCAAAACAACTAAAATTGAAGATACAAATGGCATAAGAAACCAAAGCCTAAAGAGTTGATCAATCGAACCACGGAAGCAGTAGAACCAACAGGATAAACCTCCCCATACTGCGGAAGTGGGAGAGGGACAGGAACATTGAAAAGAACAACCAAAAACAATTGCATGACGAAGAACCAAGAACATCAAAGGTGCTGAGACACATCATCATGAGGCGAATATCGTGGAAGGAATACTCACTTGAAAAAGGAAGATGGCAAACAACATGCAAACATCAACCCCCTCATGGCACTTGATCAATAGTGCATGTACAACAAGACACAAGATATGCAAGATTCCAAGTAAACAATGCATGATGGCACTTTATCTCAGTGCATTTGCATATATACAATACTACAATGATAAGAAGACTGGAAAAAGAAATGAGAATCAAACCAGAGACACCCTACTCAGAAAAGAGATCCCAGGACCTGAAACAACCATGATATCCACCAGAGTGCTTAAAAGCAAAAAATTGAATAAAATATGCATGGAGTAGAATCTGAAAGAAAAACTCATATTTCTGGAAAGTACACAGCACAAGCTTTCCGAAAATTTAAAGTTTTCAAAAAACGGAGGTCGGATGCTCATTCTACATCTCCCAGAGTGCAAAAAAGAGACCTCACTTTGACTGCAAAAAAACATAGTCAAACAGAAAAATTGGAAAAAATTACCAACACCATGAGGTCAGCCTCAGAACCAGCTTTCCAACACCTATTCATTTTCAAAAAAATGACTCCGTATGCCCAAGATAGGGCCAAAAAACCAAATCCCCCCCTAAAAGAGCCAAAAAAGGGGTCTGGTGGCTACTGGGTGGTCCAGTGGCTAGGGAGCGGCGCTCCGGTGGCAGTCGGGTGGAGCTCCGGTGGCAAGGTGAAGTGTCCCTAATGGCTGGGCGGAGTGGGCTAGGGTTGGGCGGCGCGGCGGCCGAGCATGGGCGGCAAGCCGGGGACTGAGCAGCGGCTAGGGAGAAAAGTGGCGGCCGAGAGCTGAGCGGTGGGGGCTAGGGCGGAGGCTGCATGGCGACGGGCTGCAAGCTGAATGGGGAGCTGGGGCCGTAGGTGGCGGTGGTGGAAGCTTCTGGCGACAGCGGTGTAGAAGGCGGCGAGTGCAGGGAGTAGCGGCGGCCGGGGAGGCGGGGCTGCCAGGAAGCGGCGACCGAAGAGCAGCAGGGCTGCCGGAGGGTGTCAGGCGGCGGGGAGAAGACGCCAGCGGCAGGGGCCGGAAACCAGAGGTGCAGGGAGCCAGAAAAAGATGGAGGGGCTGCCGATGGGGCCATAGGGGCTGGACTGACAGGTCTAACATGCCTGTCAGTCCAGTACCTTGCGGTACCCAAAAAACTTTTTCCCAAATTTTTTAAAAAACCTTTTTTTTTGCTTTGTTTTTTTTGCAATAAATTTTTTTAATAAAAAAACAAAAATCTGGCCTGCATGCCGTAAAAAGGCAAAAAAAAAAAAAAATTCTAATTTTTTTCTCGATCTGCGTGTCAAGGTCGTACGGCCTGGATCTGAGAAAAAAATTCACCCAAAGGCCCAGGAACCAAAATAGGTCAAATTTTATATGACCATAGGGGTTTTTGGGCCTTCTGAGCACAATGGTGAGGTTTGTTTAGGCCCAAAGTGCTCAGAAAAAAAGGTCAAACCCTAGGTGCATAAAAAAACTTTCTAAAACCCCAGATTTGCTTCCAAAGCCAAAAATCTCAAAACAAGAACAGGTAGCTACAGATCTGAAGCTCTAATACCATATAGCAGTTGAGAAAATACAACACCACAGGAGCCCAAATAATCTCTGCAAGCTGAAAAACCTATTACAAGGAGAAGCAATGAAGCAAATCACAGAAGGAAAGAATACACAGGAAAAATATGCTCCAAAATGTATTGTCAATAATAATCCTTCTTCATACGAGGAAAAGAAAGAACTCAACCTTTAATAGGTCAAGAAACCCTAAAAAAGAAAACCTAGGTTTGCTCATAATAATTAATTAAAATAATTAATTATATGCACCTAAAGTTAGCTTAAGTGTAAAAGAGATAAAGGGAACTTAAATAATTAAACAAATATTGTTTAATTAATCAAGTAAATACCCGAATAATCTAACAGTATCTTTCTCAAATCCTATTCTGAAAGGCTTTAATATGATACCTTTCTTCTGCAGCCAAACATTTGTATTTGAAAGAATAGGTTGAAATCTATCTCTAATGCAAGTAGATTCCTTTTGTGACCAATGGATCCTTGGAAGTTATGTTTCAACAACTTTCTTCTAAAAAATATTTTGGATCTACTACATAATCTAAGTCCTCCATGGTATCCAGAATATCTGCAAGATCCAGGTTTTTAATCTATTCCAATGTAAGTTAGTTGTAATCCAACCTCCTCACATCTTAATTTGTCCTGCACTTTGCCTAGATGTCTTCAATCCTATGCACATGAGTATAGATCTTGAAGAGGTAAAAACCTAGTCTAATGGTTAGTTGCATAAATCATGTAAAAACACCAAATTCATTCAAACAACATAAATCACCATTATACCTAGATTCTTGCTTCTTCCTCCGATTGAGTTTAATGAAGTGGAAATGCGCCCTTGATCCACTTGATTTGATTCTCTTTTGATGGTAGACTCTGTATTTTCCTCCACTACTCAACAAGATATGATAATGAATATTGGCTAAGTGAGATGGATGATGGATTGGCTATGACAAGATTTCGGCATAGTAAGGGTGTAAGGGATGGATTTGAAACTCAAAAGGCCAGGATAAGATTGCATAAAAAGTGGATGGTTTGTGAGGAGAGGAGACACCAATTTATAGATTAGAGGAGGCCAAAATAAATGGCCAAGATTGATTCAAAATGGAGGGTTGGGATTGAAAGAAGGTGGAGGAAGATTGAGAGGACAAGGTGTGGGATCTAAGAGATATGCCATAAAGGAATTTCTTGTCTCCACACCCCAAAAGTACATGGAGAATATTTCCCCAAGTACATTGGGAAGAAAAAAAGGAATATTAAATTCATTAGGGGAAGGGAGAAGGAATTAAAAATTTCAAAATAGAAGATTGTGTGGGAAGACTAAATGAGAAAAGGAGTTAAAAATTCCTTTGAAAGAGGGGGCATGGGAATGTGCAAATATTTGACATTCCTTGAAAGGGAAAAAGTTAGTGCTTTTAAGGTTTGGAAGATGACATGAGATAGCCATTTATGGCAAAGAGTTGACCCATCTCTAATCAAGGTGATTAGGAATGTGCAAGTGATTAAGAGGACTAATTAGGTGGGTTGATGAGGGATTAGAATGCAAGTGGGAAACTTAGAAGGATGTGACATGAGGAGAGATAATGAGTGGAGGAATATAAAATTGAATAAAATGATAAGCATGCTTAGAGGTGATTAAGTAGGCTAGATGATAGGATTAGAAAAGGTGATTTGTAGGAATCACATGGTCAACTTAGTTAATTGAAGTTAATTAACTAATAGAGGTTTAGAAGAAATAATGATTGGAATGACTTTAGAAGAATTGGAAAATTATTAATTTTGATAAAATTAATTATAGGAGTATAGTGATAAGATTAATTAAATTTGATTACCTTAAGAGGAAGGGGATCAACACAATTAAATTGATTAATTATGTGGAAAGGCTTAAATTAATTAAATATCAATTTAATTAATTTTAGACGTTTACAAGTCTTCTTGAATCTATCTTTCATACCTTAGTAATCAAAATATTCTCTCCTTTTGAATCTTCTCATTGTCCACTCATTGTCAACCATTGCATTTCATTTTCCATCTATTTATCTTTATAGGAGGTTATCAATGAGTATCGACCTATCTCAAGAGAAAATTTGAAACCGAATTTATGTACTTCTGATTACTGGTCATGAACAATCATGATTTGCCTGTCAAGCTCCATGAGGATGATCTTATCACTTGGATACCTAGGCAACATGAAAGGTTCACCTTCATAGCATCCAATCCTAATATAGGTAAAAGTGGGAAATTGCAAGAACAAACAACCATATTTCTTCACAACATCCCAAGGCTGATCAAATACTCTTCTCTTCTCCAAAGTTGGATCTAACGAACACATCAATAATCGAAAGAACACATCATTGACCCTTCGGAAATGATTAAGACTTTTCTTGTAGTTAAATTGTGGGTAATATTTATATACTGGGACCACATTCCTATCCCCTTCTATTGTGAGCCTTGGGAAATGTTTCATTGAAGCAACAACATAAACCAAGTATGAAAACATATAGAATTTTAGAGTGGTGTTTACCTGTGTTAGTTACTCACAAATTGAGTCGCTGATCAAATCTCCCCAAAAGATCATGTCTCTACCTTTCCTAATGATCTAGATGAAATGATACATACATTCTTGTAACACATTGGATGTTGTCAAACCTCTAACTCTTCTCAGGAGAGTGATCATATCTCCTATTTCCTCTCTATAGTCACTCTCGTTGAAGAATTTGGGTCACCTAGTTGTGGTGGGCCTTGATGCCTTTCTTACATTTGTTTGTATTCTTGTCATAATAATTTAGAGCCATATCAAAGGTAATATATGTGTATTCCTCAGCATCTAGATACTTGAAAATCCTGTGAAAGAACCCTACATAAATTTTGATGACCACCTCACCACTTGGACTCTTGGTAGTCCTTGTCTCATTGTCAAAGCATGTTGCAACTGCCAACATGGAATCAGGATCATGGGCCACCACTGGAAAAGAGGCCACCAGATTTAGCCCACTTAATGAGAAAATGCATGTTATAGCTCTGAGGTTGCTTTTCCATCCTTTGCAGGAAATCAACCATATTCACGTTCCTGATCTCGATGCCTTTGATATCTTTAACATTTGAAGAGGCTGAAATTTTCAAGAACATAGTGAGGTATTTTTAATATTTATACTTAATGGTCTTCTCAAGTGATGGCTCTGACATCTGGAATTGCAAATTTGCCTAAAGAAATTTTTAAAAAGTTAGAAAATTTCATTTTACACACAAACTTGTAAATTGGGTTTTAAAACTTGATTTATAGCTCAATGAGGTTGAAAAGATGTAATTTGGGTTTCAAAACCTGATTTACAAGTCTCAGAGGGAAAGGGAAACAAAAGTTGCAAATCGGGTTTCAAAACTATTTCCCAAAACAGATCATCCCCAAAACTATTCCTCAAAACGGTCAATTAAATCGACCTAATTAGATGTAATATGTAGAGTATAAACATTCATCCCCAAAACTATTCCCCAAAACAATGTTGAAAGGAAACAAGACATGTGAAGCATCACACCATGTTGGAACACCTTCCTATTACCCCTAAATCATTGCCTTCAACTCCACACACTACAACACAAACCAAAAACACTCAATTCAACTCTAAAAGATAGAACCAGTAACATAATCCAACCAAACATACTCAAAATATGAGGAAAATCTCTACAATACCTGTGAATACGCAACATAGCATCACCTAACACCAAAAAGACTAGATCAATGAACTGCAACACCAAATCATCAAAAGGTAGAGGAATGTGAAGCATTCTTGCAACCAGCTACACTATTTATGCCTAACCAACACTCAAACCATCACCAAATCAATTGTCGATCAAACATGAACAAGGAACCTAAGATAAAAAAAATTCCTTTGCATCCACCAACATTATATTATAACTGCAAGCAAAGATGAATCAATGAGGCATAATACAGACTAAAATATTGAACCATGTCAAACAAACTATTTATCGAAATAGTCACACTAAGCCATAATCTATTGTGAACATGTGAATACTTCTCCAATGCTCCATAATAGACATGAGTCAACTAGAAACATCATCTACTGTTACTGAAATCAATTTTCATACATCAATGTGAACACAGACAGATTATCAATACAACACCACTCAGTAACACAACTGACCACATACTTTTGAACCTTAGTTGACATTAATGACAAGTTTGACATCAATGAAAACACTTACTCATATTTGTAACAATCTCCCCCTTTTTCATTTATGGAAACACTTGTAATACCTCCTATCATTAGTATATCTCTCCCCCTTTGACATCAAAGACAAAGGGTGCCTCTGCATCACTTAAATTTTTCTATATTAGTCCCCCCAAGTACAACAACTCTAGAAAAATTTCTCCTCCTATCCACATCAACTACCCCTTAGACTATGAAGAAAAATGAATGCAACATGAATCCAAAACTGCACTCAAATGATCATCTACTTATCTGCATGTGACTATATAGGAATAAAATTATCTTATCGACAAAAACTAAGAAACTTACTTAAATGTGACTATATAGGAATAAAATTATCTTATCGACAAAAACTAAGAAACTTACTTAGGTAGGGATAAGAGGCCCTTGTGACTAATCTTGAGCTAATTCTGGAAAAATTTCTAATCATCTCCTACGGAGGCCGAAATGGTGCACTAAATCTCAATCTTCAAGAGAAGAACCTCTACCTCTTTATTACTATCTAGAACCTTCATTTCTTGATCGATCTTTTGAGAGTCTTCAAGGAGCTTCACCAAAACTGCTTCTTAATTTTCTCCTTCTGATCAACTAATAGATTCAACTTTAAGTATAATTTCTTTATCTAAATCCTATTATTTTCAACCACATCCCTCTTTAGATCTAATGTATTAGTTAGTTGTACAATTTGTTCAAATGTATGCCTCGAGGGTTCATTCCTGATCTCTCTGCCTATGTATCCCATCATAGAAAATTAGAGGCTTCGTAGTTCACACTCAAATGTTAGAGATCGAGTTAATTCTTACATCTTGTATGAGATCTTTGATCTCTCTTTAAAACCTAACTATTAATTAATTGTAGTCTTTTAACTTAATCCCATTATAATAGTAGATAACCATGGGTCATCTCCTTTAATAATCCCCCAATTTCATATAGGATGAGTTGAGCACATACATAAGGATGACTAGCTCATACATATCACATATACGCAATGACTAGCTCCATCATATGTCACATATACACTATCACTATCTCCAACCTATGTCACATGTACACAATAAATATCTCCAACCTACATCACATATACTCAGTAACTAACCATCACCTGCCCATAGAACAGCCTAAATAGAAAAGGAATGTCAGTGCATTGTGCACTACACCATGGGTTACATTATTTTCCTTGGTCTTTTGTACAAGTGACCAATTGGGAAGAGGATTCGATGTATTCTATACTACACCAAGGGTCTGTCCTCAACCCAAAAAGGTCATGTATAGTATAGTTACACATCAATATATGATGTATAACTATACTATGAGTTGGGTTCGACTATTACCTACTTATTCTTTATTAGAAACTATCTTTTCATTGCAATCTATCGTATGACTAAGCAAACAAGGGCATCATCAACATGCCATTGACCACAAGGCCCACATTATCCTACCAGAATCCATCTCACTATCTAAATGGTAAGCTAAAAATTTGCTAGCATTAAAAAGATTATATTTGACCAAGTCATAGGATTTATCCATAGGTGGTCACATCAAATTAAGAAGGCCAACCTACATATTAGAGATATACCTCTATTATGCCCTCATTGGGCCCTTAATCCGTCCATTCCAAGTACCAAGCCTAGCTCTATAATTGTAAACGAGATTACTAATCAAGAATAAGTAGATCACAAATGTATGATTTAGAAGTCCCATCCACAATAAATTATCATTACTTGTACACACATTGCAACCATTGTCATATGGATCACAACACACATTTCAATATCCAATATCATATGATTAATAAGAAACCAACACAACAATATTGGTGTAAGGTCTTTAAACTTAATTGATCAATTCAATATGCTAATGTAGCACCTTATTATAAACTCATTTCCTACACTACCTTTACATAGAATGGTGCAACCCACTATTCTTAGTCCAATTCATTGACAAGATAATATTCAAACTTATTACTCATCAAAACTTTAATCAATAGGGGATCCCCTATGAATCAATTTACTAAATTCATCCTTCAATTATAATGCTTATCAATATATAGGGAAACCCAACTAAATTCATATTTTAGATGTGCAATAGTAAGATTTCTTAGTAGTCATGATAATTATAATAACTCTTATGATTCTTCTATGAAGAGACACAATACTATTATAAGTTATATCTCACTTTATCATCACATGTTCCTCATACAAATAGAATGAACAAAGTTCAGTTTCCCTAGGGTGTTCCAACTATCATCCATCTTTAGTTAACTAAGCACTAAAATATGACCCATCTTAAACAACACACCTTAGACAACAGCATCTTGTAAGAATAAATTGTCAAAATAAAATCCATATATACAAATTATACGTGGCATCATAGTCAATATAAATAAACCTTATCACATCAAACACCAAGATGGCAATTATTAGAACAACTTCAAAATATTGCATAATTATCATCCAAACTTCGAAAGACATATAACACAAATTATAAACTTTCTTAAAGCATGACTTATACATGAGTCATGCATATATCAACTATCTCCATTAAAACGCCATATCAATACATATAAAGTCCATAATATTAATAATAATAATATCCTTACCTTTTGATTTTTGTTTAACCTATTATGCAACACTACATTCTTGTAATAATTGTTGACATATTCCATCATTATCTTCGTATTGTTAGTTTGTTGTTGCTTTGTAATTGTTTGCTAGCTAACTTGGGCTATTTCTTGAACCCTGAATGCATGGTTATTCATTTCTTTTGTGCATACACATATCTGATAATGCAAATCAAGGTATTTGATTGCATTCCAAATTATAATATGGTACTAAAGCCACCATATTTTCTACGCCTATTTTTTAGTGACAATGAAAGAATATTGGCATTTTGAATGTCTTGAATATCTTGGCGCATCTTTTCCTGAGTGGCGAATGGCCTAATATTATTTCATGTTGCTATAGGATGAATTCAAAGAGAATTATTTGCAAATTTAGATGAAGGTACCATTGATGAATTTGATGGTCTTATAACTACTCAAGTCCAATATATATGCAGCCTGGAGAGGCGAGGAGCTTGTGGCAGACTATCACATCCTCACTACCTCAAGAATCCTCTGGTGAGACTTTCCTCCTTGGTCTTACAAAGAAATCAAAGTTCTCGCAATATAGATACAAAAAGATCCAAATGAGATTAATAAACTTTGATAATAAGGTGGCTTTCTAATGTTTAAGATTGATTGACTCTTAACTACGTATAATGCTTTCGTGGCCCCACTAACTTGTGCAAATTTGTCATTGATTTTTTTTTATCTTGGAATCCAGTGGGTCTTGTCTTGGGTGCCATATCAAGAACTATTGGGCCGAGCCACGCAAGGAAAGTGCCTCTAAACATACAAATCAGACCTGGCGATGATCAAAGTGCTGGATAAAGACATCGAATTGCTAGAAGCATAAGACCTAGATTGGCCAAAAAATTCGGCTTCAAAGACTTGCTCAAAGGATTTGAATGTGCAAGTGACTCTGGATAGTAGATTCAAGCTTGAATTTGACACGCTTTTTCTAGAGAATTTGAGAGAGAAGTGAGGCATATTCATTATCGTTTCTATCGCTCCCAGTTGGCGTTTTGGCTTGTGGGGGCAGTAATACCTGGTGGATTTGAAGATTTAAAGAGATTTGAGCCATCAAAACTTGGAAGCTGCAGCTCACTCAAGGGAACCTTACCCATCAAAGCTTGGGAGATGCCTTGTCCGGTGCATTACTCTAATCCTTATGGTAGTGGCCAGCATGTACAGGTTTGTTTGGCAAAGATTAGAGTGCATGAACACCGTCCCCATACAGTATTTTCGAGAATATGTATGCTAGCCAAAGGTATGTTAACCTTGAAAGGTATAATATCTCTATTTAATCTTGTTTATAGGCAGGTGATTTTCCAATAATTTGTTTGCTTTGTGGTGAATTCAGTGAGAAAATGCTACTTGTTTAGTTGGAGGCATTCATCTTATAGATAGCTTGTATCATAAAATTTTCTATATTTTAGTATATAATTCTTTTTGTATTGGCTTAAAATATGATCAAGTAGACAGAAAGACCAAATTGATCATCATGTTCAGTGTATCCAATGAAGTTTAGCCTTTTACTCAACACTTGTCTACAATAAAAAAATGTATGGGACAAGCTCAGGACAATATATGAGGTGGAAAATAAAAATTAGATCCTGAATTTGAAAAAGTGAGCTACATAGCTTGAAGATGAATAATGGATAATAGTTAGAATCCTTTTTCAAAAGGATTGTTGAGTTGAGAGCTTTCCTATAAGAATTGGGTGAAACAATTGAAGATGTGGTTGTGGTGCCTATTTTTCTACAGGCATTACCATCTAGATATAAAGTGCTTGTGATAACATGAATGTCACATAACAAATTCCAAGTTTTGAGAAATTGGTAAATCTCCTTTAGAAGGAGTCTCTAAGCCAAGATCATAGTGAAGATGATCATTCCATGACAACTCACCACAAAGGAAATAATCCTAAGAAGCAATTCAATGGACCTCTTAACTGCAGTAATCCATCTAGATCTTAGAAGAAGTGTCCAATATGTGAAAAGATTGGACATCATGTGAAAAATTATTGTTATAACTCCTTAGCCAAAGGATCATCCACCAAATCATATCAAAAGAAGCCATTTCAAAGTGGCAATACAAGATGATAGCAAAAGAATAAACAGAAAAAACATGGTAATGTTGTTGAAGAGGAGGAGTCTATAGAAGATGAATACATGTTTTTAGCCCACACTTTGGTATGTGGACTTCTGTGATATATAAAGCACATGAGTAGACAAAAAAGTGGTTTCTCTAAAATGTCCACCCCTAATTTTTTTTTCTGTTTTGTGAAAAAAGGAGACGAAATTGTAAAAGTGTTTTGTATTTCACATTTTATTCATCTTGGTGTTACATATATTCAAAATAACATAATATGTGAAGATTTTAAATATAAAGTTGCTTTAAAATTGACTTGGAAAACCCATACAAACGAAAATGCAACAACAGTAATCATAAATCAAATTTTTTGAAGGAAATTGTAAACTTGGTAACCATGCCAAGAAGTATAAAGTTTTAGTTCTTTATCAAATCAACAACTACTCCAAACTCCTTTGGGTATCTTCAAAAAGATAAAGTGATCATATGTAGATTTTGAACTCAAAAACCCCTCTTTCAAGATCAAACTAAATAACTAATATGCAAATTACAATATTCACCAAAACCCACATGTTAAATGCAAGAAGAGACACCTAATACATAGGGTTGATTTTTCCTCATAAAATCAATGATCTCTCAAATGATGCAAATAACCTATCACCATGAGTCATCAAGGTCAAGGGAGTTGTTTAAAACAATCCCCATAAACCAAAAAATCTTCCTCCATGAAATATGATCAAACTATAATAAAAATGTCCAAAACTCAATTAAACTCAAACAACACTTCAACAAGAGACACCACACACCAAAATCACAATATCCACATCAAAGTATAGTAAATATTTGTAACATCATAAATTCAAACCTTGTAAAGTGGGGGCTAACTAGCATCGTAAATTGTAACCTTGTACAATTCACACCACATATTTGTGCAACCAATTTAGTATGTCCTATCTTCATTCTCCCCTAGGCCCATTTTGGCCTTTTTTTATTCCAAATCTGATCTCACTTGTGGCATAGCTGAGTAGACCCCATATCAAGGCTATGACCTCTTTTTTCTTATTTATTTGTCCTATTTTGGGAGAACAAGGGTGGTTGTTGATTGGGCCTCTTTAAACTTCAATTTAATTCCACCTAAAAACAAACCCTCTCCTCTAGACATTTCAACACCCATATCTGATCCTACACATGGATACAATGGACAAGTTTTAAGATGTGTGCAACAAAGTCTTGAAATTCATGATAATACTCACATTTCCAATGAATAAATAGGTTTCCAACATCTTCTTTTGTCAACATCCCCTCCCCCATTGTCTAGCGAATCCATGTCTTCTCATTCCAATATGGAATTCCAACAAGATAATGTTTTGTCTGACCTTCATGCAAACTTCATTTCTCTTCTTTGACCTAAATGAAGAAAGAAACATAGACAACATCTTGAAGATTCTACCTTTTGCAAGTATCATCAAATCCATGGCCATTCTACTAATGAATGTCAAGCTTTGAAAATATACAACCATATATTGATTTAGGTATCATGAAAGTAACATGTGATAATAAATGGCATATAACTTGTGATCATTCCAAATAAAATTCAAGTTCCTATTATGTTGCTCCTCACTATGTGACATTGTTAGGGGCTTATTGCCATTCATGGTGGTACAATTTTAAGTGCAATTATACTTAATGAGCAACATAATAGTCTAATTATTCTTGTTTCTATGGTTGGGGTAAAGACTAATTTTTAATAATTTCTCCTTTCTAAGGTTTCACTTTTTCTTTGTTGTATTGCATCTTTCATAAATTGATGTGCTTTCTTTCATATAATTATCCTTCATGCAAGTAGATGTGTGTTCCTTAGTTAGGAACTATTCCTTGCTAGAAATGGTGTGTCTCTTATGAATAACCTCTCCTTATAAGGTGTGATCCTTCATCATAGTAATCCTTGTCTCCATGCTTGGGGGACAAGAATAGCATTTTATTTCAATCCTCTCCCTTTAATTCCAAACATTGACTTTTCCTTTGTGAGTTGCATTTTCATAACTTGATGTCCTTTCTTGCATAGAATTATCATTCATGTGAGTACATGTGTGTTACTTGTTTAAGACATATTGTTTTTTTTTTATAGTACATCTCTTATGAACAATATCTCCTTAGCAAATGTGTGCAATTCTTCACTATGGGTCCACTTTTTCCTAGCAACAGGAGAAGGTGTGTATTCTTAGTTTCCTTCTCCTTTTCAAAGATGTTATCTTTTGTGCATCCCTCAAAAGGATCCCTTTACACTTTTTGCAAGAAACTACCTTTTACCATATGATGAGAAAAACCCTATAGTCATCTATTCGTTTCTTACACATTCTAATATTCTAAAAAAAGAAAGACCTAACTATAATTGTTCTTTTCATTGTATATTGTAATATCCTTTGATCATAAAGAGCTTTGATTGCATTAAGATTCAATCTTGTAAAGAAATAAATTATTTTCTTTGAATTTGTGTTTCTCTTATCAATTTTCACTATGTTGTATTTTCACTATGATTTACAACATGTAAAATAATATGAATCTTAAGTTTGTTGTATGTCTACAAGATATGAAAATCCTTTCATTTCTACTGACAACCTGAGGTGTTTGTAATACTGTTGGGAAAAATGGTGTCTCAACCTTGCATTTATGTGAGGTTACTATTTATAGTAAGTTTTCATTTGAGCACGAAATGGTGCAAAACTCTCCCTGAAGCTTCTGGTTGGCTAGATAAGCATTCCGGTAAAGTTGCGTCGCAAGGTCACAGCTAGTTTTGAAGATATTAAAGTTTTCATCTTGGAGGGGTGCAATAAAATGTTTAAACTTAAATTTGGGGACTTTAGAGGCTCCGAAACGCCCTGAAAGGTGGTCGTAACCGGTGAAGCGGGTTACGAGGTGATAGAGCAATTCGCGAGCTTTCCGACGCTTCAAACGGTTCGTCAATCGGACACCCGGTTCTCAAGTTATGGCCTCCGGAAGTTTGTACTCCTGAAATAGGAAAAATAATTTGTATCGGATACATAAATGAGCTGTAAAAGGGAGCGACATGTGTTGATGTGTGCTTTAACATGTCATAGGGCATCTAGAAGGGAGATAAGGTCGGCTACACCTGATTGGGTGGTTTTAGCCCATGGTTTTGTAATACCGTTTGACGGTTTCTTGTATTGTATCTCTTATTTATGAGGTGTGTGAGATAGAGGTTGTGTGTAAGAGTCTCATGGCTATTGAGTTGCCTCTGAATCTCTGATTAGTGGTACTCCTGCGAAGAGCTTGCTCTGCAAGTATGTTGTAATCTGTTTTTGATTGCTGAATAAAATATTGAGCTGCTTTTGGAGGGTGGGGTTTTTCTCCCGAAAGGGTTTTTCCCACGTAAATCACTGTGTTGTGGTATGAATGCTATTATATCTATTTCTGTTTTCTGTAACTATTGTAACGATTTGAAAAATTTTTGCATTACCCTCCTCTCAAGGTTAGCGTAGGAAGTTGTTTCCGCTACTTAACTTCCTTACAAGTGGTATCAGAGCCTGATCACCTTTGGTTTCAATTGTGGGCAATTGGGTTTTTTGAACTAATCTAGATTTGAGTGGGAGCTTGTGCAGAAGACACTTTTTGATCTTGTTGCAGGAATATTCAGATGGCGAGTTCGTCAGGGAGAATAGAGGTGGAGAAATTTAATGGAAGTAATTTTGAGATGTGGAAGCTGAAGATGGAAGATCTGCTAATAGATCGAGATCTTTGGGATGTTGTTGATGCGAATGTCCAAAGACCCTCAGATCCTACTGCAGCAGCTCAGTATGATGTTATGGACCGAAAAGCCAAGGGTCTAATCAGACTGTGCCTGGCAGACTCTATTCTAATCAATGTCCATGAAGAAAACTCTGCAAAGAAGCTATGGACTAAGCTTGGTGAGATGTATCAAGTGAAATCTTTATTAAATCAAATTTTCTTAAGAAAGAAATTGTATTCCTTGAAGATGGAAGAGGGTGGACGAATTGCAGACCACCTAGAAGCATTCAATATGATTGTGGCTCAATTAGTATCCGTCAGTGTTAAGATGGATGAGGAGGAGAAATGTCAGATATTGCTTTGTTCTTTGCCTGATTCGTGGGATTCTCTTGTTATGGCTATCGGTAGTACTTCTGCTGTTTTGAAATCTGAAGACGTGGTGGGTGCCCTACTCGGTGAAGAGATGCGAAGGAAGGTATCCATCAGTTCAAAGGAAGCCCTAACCGTTCGTGGAAGACCTAAGGAGAAAGGCAAGAAGAATGAGAAGCGCGGCAAGTCCAAATCCAAAGGGAGATCGAAATCTCCTAGAAAGTCCAAAGTCATTTGCTGGAATTGCGGTAAACCGGGTCACATCCGTAAGGACTGCAAAGAAGAAAAGAAGAAGAAAAAGAAAAAGTTCGATTCTGATTCTGAGTCCGACAAGGAAGATGGCGATGCATTTATTGCGGCTTTGGCGACTCATGCAGGTAATGATGTCTGGCTTATTGACTCAGGTGCATCTTTTCATATGACTTCCAATAGAAATTGGTTTTCTGAATATGAAGGATTTAATGGAGGTAAGGTGTACTTGGGTGATGATTCACCTCTAGACATTGTTGGTCGAGGTAAAGTTAGAATCAGGTTTTCTGATGGTAGAATAAAAGGAATTAATGGTGTGCTACATATCCCTGGATTAAAACGAAACCTGTTATCTGTGAGCAAACTGATAGATGCAGGTGTGCAGGTAGTCTTTTCTGAAGCAGGATGTAAGATGATTAAGGGTGCTATGGTAGTTGCTAGAGGTGTCAGGTTTGGCACTTTGTATAAGCTTGAAGCATACACTGTTGAGTGTAATAGCACTTCTGTAAAAAGTAAATCTGCGGATACTTCACTGGAAGATTTGAAGGTTTCACCTTCAGCAGATGGAAATGGTTTTTGGGTACCTAAGGGTGCTCTTTCGTCTGAAGCAAAGTTACCTGCAGAGAAGACTATGTTATGGCACCAGAGACTTGGCCACATTGGAGAAAAGGGTCTAAGGACCTTGAAAAATAAAAATCTTGTTGAAGGTTTGAATGATTGTAACCTTGACTTTGATTTCTGTGAGCATTGCATTTATGGAAAACAAAACCGCGTTCAGTTTTACTCGAGTTCTCATAAAACTTGTGGTGTTTTGGATCTTATCCATTCTGATGTGTTTGGTCCAGTAGATGTCTCTTCGATTGGAAAATCCACATATTATGTTTCATTTATTGATGATTTTAGTAGAAGGACATGGGTTTATTTTCTAAAGAGTAAATCTGAAGTTTTTAGTCGTTTTAAAGAATTTAAAGCAATGGTTGAGTTGCAGACTGGAAAGAAAATAAAATGTTTGAGAACTGATAATGGCGGTGAGTTTTGCTCTAATGATTTTGATAGATTCTGTAAAGACTGTGGAATTAACAGGCAGAAGACAACTCCGTATTCTCCACAGTAGAATGGAGTTGCAGAAAGAATGAACAGGACACTGATGGAGAAGGCTAGGAGTATGTTGAGTGGTGTTGGTCTCGAACAAAAGTTTTGGGCTGAAGCTGTTGCCACTGCTTGCTACCTGATTAACAGGTCTCCTACATCAGCTCTTGTTGATAAAACGCCTATGGATGCATGGTCAGGTCACAAGCCTTCATTGAGACATCTTAGAGTTTTTGGTTGCGAGGCATATGCACATGTGCCAAAGGAGAAGCGAACAAAGTTGGAGAACAAGGCTGTGAAATGTATCTTCATCGGGTATAGTTATGGTGTGAAAGGATACAAGCTTTGGGACCCTGTTGCACAAAAGGTAATTCACAGTAGAAGTGTTATTTTTAGAGAAATTAAGTCTCCTTCTGTTACATTGCAGCCAGAACAGACTAAAAAAGAAGATGTGATTCAACTTCCTTCTACACCTGAAAGAATTGAATCGAGACCCCTAGATAGGCAAGAATTTGAGGAGAGCTCGTCTAGCTCTGAATCTTCAGAAGAGGAGGAAGAACCTCCAACTCAGCTTGTTCGAAGGTCTACAAGACATAGACAACCACCTGAAAGGTATTCACCTGATGATTGGAGATGTATTTTTGCTCTGAATACTAGTGTGGATGAACCAAAATCTGTAGAAGAGGCATTAGGTATGAATGATGCAGAATCCTGGAAGATTGCTATGGAGGAAGAAATGGCAGCTTTGAAAAAGAATGATACATGGGATCTTGTACCATTGCCTGAAGGACGAAAACCTGTTGGTTGTAAATGGGTGTTCAAGAAAAAGATTGGTTCAGATGGAAGCATTGAGAAGTATAAAGCAAGGTTGGTTGCAAAAGGCTACTCTCAGGTTGAGGGTGTTGATTACGGTGAGATATTTTCTCCTGTTGCAAAAATGACGTCCATTAGATTTTTGCTTTCTATTGCTACTGCTTATGATTTAGAGGTTGAGCAAATGGATGTGAAAACTGCTTTCCTTCATGGTGATTTGGAGGAAGATATTTATATGACACAGCCAGAGCACTATGTGGTGAAAGGCAAAAGTAATTTGGTCTGTAAATTGAAGAAATCTTTGTATGGCCTCAAACAAAGTCCTAGGATGTGGTACCAGAAATTTGATACATATGTGTTGAGTTTGGGATTTGAACATTCTAAATCAGATCACTGTGTTTATTATAAATCTTATGGTGATCATTTCTTATTCATTGCATTGTATGTTGATGATATGTTATTCATTGGCAAAGGGAAAGGTATGATTTCAGAACTGAAGTCTCAGCTCGCTGCTAAATTTGAAATGAAAGATCTTGGTGCAGCAAAGCACATTCTTGGGATGGAAATTAGAAGAGATAGGGTGAACAGAAAGCTATGGCTAGGCCAGAGTAAGTATGTGAATTCAGTGTTACAGAGGTTCAACATGCAGAATTGTAGACCATTGAGTGTTCCTTTTACAGTTGGAATGAAACTATCTATTTCAGATTGTCCTACATCCCCATTGGAGATGGAAGACATGAGCAGAGTGCCTTACCAGAGTGCGGTTGGAATCTTGATGTATGCTATGGTCTGTACTAGACTAGATATTGCCCAAGTAGTGGGAGTACTTTCTAGATATATGTCTAATCCTGGTAGAGTTCATTGGGATGCAGTCAAAAGAGTCTTCAGATATTTGAAGGGTACTTCAGAGTATTCTTTGTGTTATCATGGTAATTCAGTTGGAGACATGACTTCCCTTGATATCCATGGTTATGTGGATTCAGATTGGGCAGGTGATATTGATAGAAGAAGATCCACCAGTGCTCATGTGTTTACTTTGTTTGGTGGTGCAATTAGTTGGATGAGTAAGCGACAGGCTGTGGTTGCTCTATCCACTACTGAAGCAGAGTATATGGCAGCTACTCATGCTTGTAAAGAGGCCATTTGGCTTAAGAGACTGTGTTCAGATATTGGAATAAAACAAGGAACAGTGACAATTTACTGTGACAGTCAGAGTGCAATTAGCCTAGCTAAGAACCCGACATTTCATGCCCGGACCAAACATATTGATGTTCAGTATCATTTTGTTAGAGATATGGTCGAAGATGGTAGGGTGAAGCTGGTTAAGGTGGAAACTTTGATGAATGTTGCAGATGCTTTAACTAAGGCTGTGAGCACAGAGAAGTTCAGATGGTGTTCAGAGTCTATGGGCCTTATGGCCCCTAGCAATTGATTCATTGTGTTGACATTCCCTTCCGCTCTTGCAAGGTGTTCGACAAGTGGGAGATTTGTTGGGAAAAATGGTGTCTCAACCTTGCATTTATGTGAGGTTACTATTTATAGTAAGTTTTCATTTGAGCAGGAAATGGTGCGAAACTCTCCCTGAAGCTTCTGGTTGGCTAGATAAGCATTCCGGTAAAGTTGCGTCGCAAGGTCACAGCTAGTTTTGAAGATATTAAAGTTTTCATCTTGGAGGGGTGCAATAAAATGTTTAAACTTAAATTTGGGGACTTTAGAGGCTCCGAAATGCCCTGAAAAGTGGCCATAACCGGTGAAGCAGGTTATGAGGTGATAGATCACTTCACGAGCTTTCCGGCGCTTCAAACGGTTCGTCAATCGGACACCCGGTTCTCAAGTTATGGCCTCCGGAAGTTTGTACTCCTGAAATAGGAAAAATAATTTGTATCGGATACATAAATGAGCTGTAAAAGGGAGCGACACGTGTTGATGTGTGCTTTAACATGTCATAGGGCATCTAGAAGGGAGATAAGGTCGGCTACACCTTATTGGGTGGTTTTAGCCCATGGTTTTGTAATACCGTTTGACGGTTTCTTGTATTGTATCTCCTATTTATGAGGTGTGTGAGATAGAGGTTGTGTGTAAGAGTCTCATGGCTATTGAGTTGCCTCTGAATCTCTGATTAGTGGTACTCCTGCGAAGAGCTTGCTCTGCAAGTATGTTGTAATCTGTTTTTGATTGCTGAATAAAATATTGAGCTGCTTTTGGAGGGTGGGGTTTTTCTCCCGAAAGGGTTTTCCCCACGTAAATCACTGTGTTGTGGTATGAATGCTATTATATCTATTTCTGTTTTCTGTAACTATTGTAACGATCTGAAAAAGTTTTGCATTACCCTCCTCTCAAGGTTAGCGTAGGAAGTTGTTTCCACTACTTAACTTCCTTACAAATACCATATAAATGTGCTAAAAAGCATATGAATTTTACTAACTTTTGGGATTTAAATGTGTCTTTGTTACTATGCAAACTATATTCTTCCTTGTCTTCTACTACAATGGTCTGAGTTTCTCACTGGTTATTAAGTAAAATCTTATTGAATTGAACTTACTAAACTAATTTCATGATATTTGACAGGATATTAATAGGTACATGTCATGTTGGAGGAATGGTTCATTCAAATGATTATGTTTGGTACAACATGCTAATGAAAGCATTTTTTGGGGATAGTTAACCAAGACTACTTAGTTTTTTAGGTTAGAGTTAAGCAATTTTGTACTTTAAGTAAAATAATTTATAGGCACGAAATATTTATAATATTACTTTTGTAACTGGGATGGATTAATTCTTGGACATTTAGTTAATGGTGATCCCATTAAAAACAAAGACGAGTATCACAATGTTTAAGATTTTTAATTTAGACTTCATTTTCAATTGCTTTAATTTTTTTGACATGTTTGATTAAAGGTGATCCCATTGAAAGCAAAGATGTATCTCAAAGTGCTAATATTTTTAATTTAGACTTCATTTTCAATTGCTTTAATAGATGTCCTTACTCTGTCAATAAAATTCAAACACAAATGGATATGTCTTAGATATGTCTCATTGTTTATTTTGGGTCCAACAAAACATTAAACAAGCATACTAAAACAAAATTCTTCCAATAAAGAAAACTAAATGAAAGACTTCTGTGAGTTTTGCAAAATTGAGAGATGATGTTAAAGCTATTGCAAATTGATAGCTTTGAAGAGTTCCTAAAAAATTCAGTTGTTATAAGGAAGATAATAGCCTTGTATGATACCAAGCCCATGAATTATTAAATTGAGGTATGAAAAAATGGTTTTTAAAACACCTGCAGAGGTTGTAGCAAGGAATTGCTCGATAATAAATTTGAAGAGTATCATTAATTATCCACAATACATACCCCAAAAAGGACATAAGAGGTTTTCTTGTTGGTCTTCCGTTCTTTTAAAACTAGTTTCTGTATATAGTATGAAGTACTAACTAAATGTTATAGAATGCAACCAAATAGGAGAATTCAGGAAGTACACACACCAAAATGACCAAAATTTTCAAAAGACCATAAAGAAAATTTGTACTGCAACACTTTGAATTTACTATATTTTTCCAGTTTTAAGATCATACGGCTAGTTGGACTATGAATTATTATTTTCTTTGAAATGAAATTCATTATTATAAGTGTTATTTTGTATATGTAAAAACAATCTACTATGTGAAAGTAGCATTTGTTAGGACCCTTGAAACACTAAGGGAAATTATTATGGTTGTTATCATTTTCTTTGATACATATCAAACAAGGAATTGTGTCCACTAGTAAAAATGGAATCTTCTAGGACCTCCCACAAAAGATAGAATTTTGATGCGACCCACTTTGCCTCATGATGAATAAACATAACTTTAGAGAAATAAGATATAACAAAAAGTAGAATATAGAAGGAAATGGACACTCAAAGTCCCTTTGACCTACTTGTCTACACTGAAAGCGAGTCTTGTTGAAGCCTTTTTCATGATCCCACTTCACCTTATCCCACCTATGCTAGAGGTTTGCTCGCCTTTTTAGGATTTTTATTATACCACTAGGATTTGCCACTTCTTTTGTGTGTAGTTTTGGCTCTGGTGACTTTCTTATTTGTTGTTTTTTCTATTGCCTTATGCATTTTGTTGTTTATGGGACAACTCCTCTTCCACCTTTAATGAAAGTTGAAAGACATTTTCTATGGAACACATGCATTAATCAAATTTTATCTTGATTTGAAGTGTGTAAACCATTCACATGTTAGGGATTTACTTAAGATGGGAGACCAGTTGCACAATCTATTTTTGCTCTTACTTGTTGATTAAATTGTTGCATTATTATTTGCGCCTGCCACTATGTTTTACTCCTTGTTGATTACACTGTTGAATTGTTATTGGATTCATTTGAACTTCATTTATATTCTTATTAGATTCCTTTGAACTAAAAAAAGTTGCCTTTGAGTCAATTTTCTTTGGACGGGTTAAGTCTTTGACACATATTAGTAGAAACAATGCTAATAATATTAGAAATGACGTAAATATGTAAATTACTTTGGTAGCATGGCAATACAATGCAAATATTGATCAATATGCGTCAAGACCCTACCCAAATATTGAGAAATATGCGTCAATACCAAGGAAAACTTTAAGAAACCCCCCCCTTGGACAAGGTGTAAAAACCTGGCGAAAGTTGTATAATTTCGAGGAAAATTTTAATTTTAGTGGTGAATTTTTGCGGTTTACGAAGAAAAATAATAATCTCCATTGGCGAATTAGCCGTGATCACTCAAAGTTTGTGAAAAATCCTGGCGAATTGTACTATTTTTAAAACCCAAAAAATATTTGCATTGGCGATTTCAACCTATTTTCAAACCAAAAAAATAAAATATTGGCGATTTCAAGCTATTTTTCAAACCATAAAAATAAAATTTTGGCGATTTTAAGATATTAAATTTAAGTAATTAAAACACGTGGCACAAAGTCGTCAACTCTCTGCCTCTCACAGTCGTCAACTCTCTCTATCTCCAACTCACAAGCTGAAAATCCTAAGCCTTCTTAACCTCGAGATCTAGCGACTGAGGGAAATTGAACTGGCACTCGCCAATTCTCGACCACAAATGTTAAGTCCTTGTCGCCGCAGTGACTTGGAGATAGTGGTAACTTAAAAAATTTAACCCTTGTCGCGTATAAAACTGTTTATCTCAGACCAACTCAAGACCTCGCGACCAAAGCAATTTCACTAACAATCTCCAGCTCGGTAACATAAAATGCTAACACCCAAAAAGCTAGAGACCTCGCGATGTAAACCCAAACCAACTTGTCGCCAACTCGCGGCTTGATCATGTCTTCAGACATTTTACCTCGCGAGTTGGCGATAACCATAAACTTAACCACAAACTATCTGGTCGCTAGCTCGCAACCTAAAATTTTTAAGGTTTGGATGTTGACTCGTTCCTGAGGGACTAGTTTGAAGGTTTCTCTTGAGTCGAGGTTGATTAGACAAGCGAGGACGACGGTTTCAGAGGCATAAAAGGATTTGATAGCTTATGAGTTAGAGATGGGAGATCATGGATTTCTCTGAGAAATAAGAGCTCGGGTTGCTTATTGTCAGGGATTTTGAAGCAGAATTTGGCCAATCAAGGAGGAATAAAATCAGAACAAAATTGTTCACAATAGATGAGCCTTAGCAGGATGCAATGGATTTGATAGGCATGATGATGACTTCTAGCAATCTAGAGTCTACAGTCATGTTGAAAACCACCAAAATGATAATTTTTCATGTGAATGCAGAATGAGCATCACCAAATGAAGTGTGAAAATGTTATAAATACAATGGAGTGGTGACTTAATTGGTAGAAGAGAAAATAAACCTTCTTCATTTTTTGAGAGTGGTTTTTTTCCTCGGAAAGGAAGATGATGTTTGAGCAGGATTGTGCATGGAGTTGTACTTGTTGTGTGCTCTATGATACCGGATGGGTGTTTTTTTGTTTTCTTCTATGTGAGTTTATTTATTGTCAGAGGGGTTGTGAAAGTGAGAAGGATTGCCAGAGGGGGTGTGAAAGCCTTTTTTGTCAAGAAGGGCCAAGCATGGCACATCCTCTGCTTCTACTCTACCATAGGATGGCAAGGGGTTTGAAGAAGGAGCCCGCAGAGGAATGAAAGAAGGATTTGTTTGGGTGGGGAGTGGCAGCCAGTCATCTTTGTGATGACATGGAAGCTACAACTCCCCCCACCCACAACAGATTACATTTACCCTAAAGCTCATGTTTCCACTTTCCCTAATCGTGGGCATGAAGGCTCAAGTTCCTCTTTCCATTTTCTCTGTTCCTAGGCATGAAGGCTTCCTCCTTAATTTGGAAACAATCTATCGGACTTGGACAGAACGTAACATCTCACATTCCATCTGAAATGAAGGCATAAGGGTGATAATGGCATGGCTCAAGTAGTTTTGCAAGTTGTATAGTTATTGGGGTTCCTTTTCTGGTTCCAGTAGTGATTCTAGACTCTAGGTGAAGGGAGCAAGTTGTATACTATATAGTCATTTATAGATCAAATGAAAAGTATTTAGTGTCAAGCTTTGTCTATATATAAATTTATTTTGTGTATAATTCTATCTCTTTCAAATGATCAGAATCATGAGATTTAATTTTTTTTCATTTGTTGCATTGTTATGGTGTATGTAATTTTTCATTTAATGCTTCCTAATCCTATTATGCCCAGGAATGCAAAATTTATGTTAGTCTGGAATCATATTAAATAATTAAGGATTCACCTCATTGTAATTGGTGGGTGGATTATAGACAGTCATAGAACACCTCCATATATATTACATAGACATCAATAGCATATAAAATCATAAGAGTATTAAGAATGAAAGTATTAAACACCACAATAGATTATTAGATAGGAATACAATTATACAACATAATTAGTAAAACATCAAGACAACAGACCAGTGCCTTATCCTAGGGCATAGAGTCACTTAAAATTCAAGACAACCTGATAATAAACTTCAATAAGATTCATTTGCAGATAAATAGGAATGAAATTATGAATAATGCCATTACATACAGTTACACAACCCAAATTCATATGTAAACTGAAAAACCCTTGACCATTCAATTCACAGCGAAAACATAAATTCAACACAAAGACAATTATGTGAAGAACGCATTGCTCAAACTGCAAATGATATTGATATTATATTCATAATGATATCAAAAAGTAAATTCACAATGCAATTCAACTATGCACTTATCAAATTCTTGAACAGTTGAGCTATTATAACTATATTAATATAAGAGTTTTCAAGTTCAACATCATTGATCAATAAAAGTGGCAACCTCAACTTGAGGATTCAACAAGCTTAGGATTACTGTGAGGAATCTTGGGTAGCAACCTCAACCTGAGATTTCTTCTTTGGCTTTAGCATGGCTTGCCACCTGTCCACCTCTTTGTCTGTTGGCCAACTGAATGCCTTTACCTCTTCCAACTTTGCAACTGAATCTGCCCATCTGGCATCTGTAACTGCCCTGGACTCAACAATAAAATTTGCATGGTCAACCTCAACCTTGAACAGTGAATCAAGCAGACCGTTAAGGAAATCAGCATCAACCTATTCATTTACATGCTTGATTATTTCTTCTTGCTCTAGAATCAAATCAAATTTGCTGGTCCAATCAAAAACTGATTTCAAATCTCCATTACTACCATAAATTGAAAGCACCAATTTATTATAACCTTCTCCAAATGTCTACAATTTTTCATTTATAAGCACATCCTTCCCTGTGAAAAATGCATAAGCTGCATTCATTACCTCCACCATGTCTTTAGTGTCACTAATCTTGGGAGGGAACTCATCACTATACATCATTGCAGTATCTAGCTTATCCATTAATCTACTTCTTCCTGACCAAACATTGAACAAAGGTCCAAGAAAAGCGACAGCCTCAAAGGATGTTTTCCTTGCCTCTTTCAAAGAAATGTGCATATCATGCACAACCATCAATTTGTCTTTCAATACACTAATCCTATGTTTCAGAATTCCTGACACAACAGAGATAGCCTTGACATTTTTTTCCTTTTCAAGCTTTTCAATTTTTCCTGTGTTTTCACTAATACATTTGGGGTTAAATTTCGATGGAGGTTTACAATGGACAAGGAGCATTGTGTGAAAATTTGATTTTTTTTTTTAAAATGCCCGTGTTCGTCGAAATTCCGACGACCTCAGGCATTTTATTTTTTTTTTAAAAACACAACGCATTTTCATTTTGAAAGCACAAGTGGCGACCGTCTTGCCTCCCTGCCCGCCCCCCCCCCCCCCCCCCCCGCTAGAGCGATCTCTGCACAAGCAAGGTAAGGTTTTTTTTTGAATTAATCCATTTTGTGCATTCCTGCGATCTTAAAATTCCATGAAATGACATCTCTTTGAGGTATTCCGTCATACAGTTCACATGCCGTGTGTATGCTACCCCATTTTGCGATTTTTTGTTATTGGATTAAAAAAACCGCTCTGAGAATTTGGAAGACATTAATGAAGTAACTTGAACGAACGGAATGGGGATTTCATTGAACCACATAAGACCCGACTTCCTCCCATACCCACTATGGGTTCTCTTATTAGTGGGGGCCCTACGTCTTGAATCTTGTTGGACAAGAACCGACCTGTATTCCAATGCTCTCTCGATTATGCTTTGATTGATGTCCATACCTTGTTCAAAAGCTCCTATTTTGGCACACGCAGGGAGGATGCTGGCAAACATTGTATTGAGATAAACATGACTATATTTCATTGAGATAAACATGACTGTATTTCCCTTTGTATTGATCTAGGGCTACTCATTAATGTATCTATGGATTTCCCTTATTCACTATGTTGTGACATTCATTTGTAGATTTGGGACTATCATCTTTCATAATTTGACGTCTTTAAGACGTGGGTACATTGCTTGACAAGAAAAGCTCAAGCATTTGTGAAGTTCAAAGAGTTTAAACCCCTTGTTGAATGGTCATCCAGTTGTTCTCTAAATGCAAAATGCTCAAGTAAATGAGAAATTCACTCAAAATGGTTTATCCACAACTAAAAGAAAACAACTAACCACTACATATATGCATCAACAAAATAGTGTTGTATAGAGACCTAATCATGCCTTCATGGATATGTAGATCAAGTTCCTACATTTTGGACAAAAGCAATTCACACAATAATATATTTGTTGAACACACCCACCACAAAGATTTGGTTATGCAATAAAATATTTGTTGTTAACTTTATCATGGAGGGTTTGGTTATGCTTGTTACAATCAAGGTTTGACCAAACTAATTCTTAAATATACAAATGAAGAGTGTGGTTGGTTGGTGACTAATTACTCTTTTTAACACCATTTACAAGATCATATCTAAATCAAGTGTCTCAAGAATTAAGCTACTACTAAGAAGATAGTTTGCCTAAAGCAAATGGGTTTCTTGGGTGGCTATTTATTGTAGATAACTTAGTTCCTTCATGAGAATCAATCAATTTGGAACATGTATAACTCACATTTGTGACATGTCACTAATGCAATTCCTTAGTACTTGTTTGAGTACTATCTCCTCTATTGTTTTCTATCCACTTTTGTGTCCTTCTTAGAACAAATAATAGATTAATGAGAAGGTGGAAAAGGTGGATTCACCTAAGAGGGAGTGGATTTTCCCAATAATATGTTAGATTCTCCCAAGGATGGATGGACTATACACTTGAAAGGTAGATGATTAAGGATGATGACAAGGTGAATTTTCCTTAGAATGATAGGGTTGATTTTCCTAAGAAAAAGTAGATTCATGTAAACTATAGGATACAAATTTGGACAAAATAATGGAAGGAGACTAAAACTAGATAGATTCACCTAAATGGGAGTCTAGTCATCTAAGGATAGGAAAAATTCACCATTTGCGTAAGAAATATGGATAAGATAAATGATTTATGTGACATAGATTCACCTAAGAGAAAGTAGATTCACATAAGGATAGGTGGATTTTCCTAAAGATGAAGGGATAAGACTTAACAAAAAGAGGACTTAGGATGATGACAAGGAGGATTCATTTAAGGATATGGCATATTCACCTAAGGGATAGTGTATTCTCCCAAGAATATGGAAAAATTATTGATTGGTGGAATGACATACTAGATCAAGGAATGATACAAGGGTAGATTCACCTAAATATAGGGTAAATTCAGCTAAAAGGGTACCCATGAGATTGTGGTACTGAGTACCTATCTATGGATGGTGTATTTGGATACAAGAATGATGAAACCATGCTTGTGTATGATGAAACAAAGTCCAGATCTCTATTATAGGTCCAACATAATCTCTATTATTTGAGACACCATTTTATTAGCATATCCAATTAGGGTAATTTATGGGTTTAATTATGGATCATGTTGTCTATTTCCATGCACTATTGAACTTATTTTGATGTATTGTGATTATTTTAATTTTGAAGTTATAAATAAATTATGTTTGTACCTTAGAAAGGGTAACTCCAATTGATGTTTGGGTAGTTTATTTGAAAACTTATGGTGATTATTGCCCTATGTTATGTAATGGAGTTATTTTTACACTAAGTAATTAACTAGAAAAATGAATTTGTATTGTTGTACAAGTATGATGAAACTATGCTTGTGTGTTTACATGTTTGTGCATCCTATTGAGAACCAACCTCGATGTTGAGGAACTCAATAAATGTGGTGTTAAGTAGAAGAATGGAAAACTCAAGAAGCTATGGTGACATATTGTGGCATTAGTAGGGATTATCTCTATTGACCACACCTTTCAAAGATAGTATCCCCTAGTTATCCTCATGGAATGGACCATTGGATGGCTCATAGTGGTATCCTATCCTACATTTATCTTGATGGCATTGCTGATAGTTGGTATGTGGTTCTTGGTACGGGTTTCCTCTTACCCTATTATCTTATTTATATCTTTGTTCCAACATGTGGAGATTGATTTTTGTCATGCTATGATGATTTTCATGTTTGCATGTGTTTTGACATTATGCAAATAGATATGATGTCACACCATACTTATGTTTTGATATAGTATAGGTGATGGTTACTGTAAAGCGGAAAAATCAAACCCTAGTCTTTCTCCCCTCCCCAACCCCAAGGAGAGAGAAGGGAGAGTCACTAGGGTTGATGGTTTTCACTTAAGAGAGACTTTACATTCAAAAGAGGGGTTGAAAACCACAAGATCCAATCCCATGCAATGCAATATTGGATTCTAAATGAGTTTCAAGGGTTGTAACATCAAGGATACCCTCTTTTGTAAAGAATGTAGAAAGAAAGATTGAACTAGGAATGCATGTAGAAGCAAGAAAGATTCACTTATAAACAGAGATAGGGATATGGGATGAAGCTGCGGACCTGGAATTAGCAGTAAAATGTCGAGACGGTGCTGTTCTGCAAATTTGAGCGAAAGTTGACGGGACGATGGCGCCCAGCGTGCACACGGTCCTCCGAAAAATCTGCGAAACGAAGGGGGATTTGTCCGTCTCTGCACAAGGATTCTAGATCTTCAATTACAGTCGCGTACCTGCAACCTACACATAGAAAAAGAGAGGACGATTGGGGGGTTAGGGATGAGGGGTTTGCCTTTAGGTCAAACCCCGGTTTTGGAATTAACCAAGAAATGAGAATGCTGTAAATGTAAACATTTGTAATGTAAACAAGTACTGATACCTTGTTGTAAGAATGTTTGTATTCTTACATGTGAAGGTGTAATGTATGTTGTATTTGATCTCCTCTTCAATGGTTGAATCCTTGTCTTGAATGCAACACTTAGCCTTGAATGGAGACTTAGAATGATCAATTGCTTGAAGGAATGCTTGAATGCTTGAATGCTTGAATGTTTGAATATCGCTTCCGCGTCTTGCTCACATATGTCCTTCTCTTTTTTGACCTCCTCCAATGGGAGAGGAAATGTAGTTTATATACTTGTCAATTAGGGTTGATAGACTGATTTTTCCGACCTTGGGCTGACCAGGAAACAATATTTTCCAATTTGCAAACTTAAAGACCCGAAGCCCCATAAGAGACCGGGCCCAAAATAGGGCCAGGGACCAGGGCGCTGGGCGCCATGGTCCTGGGGGACCAGGGTGCTGGGCGCCCTAGTCCTAAAGGACCAGGGCACTGGGCGCCATGGTCCCACCTCTAGGGACAGTAGGGTGCAAGGAGGATCAGGCCAGGGTGCTGAAAAATGCAGTTTTTGATGTCATCAACAAGTTTCAGGGTCTCCATTCAGGTTTCGTGTTGCATAGCCATCGTGAAGACCCAAATGCAGTCAAAATTGCAAGTGTCACAATTTTAGGACGCTACATTTAGCCCCCACTTTAGCGGGAGTATAAGCGTACGCTCATACTTCTGGTAAAGTACAAGGAAACAACATTGAAAAACTTTCACCACGTCAAGGAGGCAAGATACACCAAGCCCCCAGTGGACTAAGGATCTTAAGACTTTGATTGACAAAGTAAAAGGGAAGATCATGAGGGAGAACCATGACTGTCAGTAGTAAGGTTCCCTCAATATGAGTCATGTAAGAAAGATATCAAAAAATTTCAAGGCAAAGCTAAATTTGTCAAGAAATTTTCAAGTATCTTGAAAAGATATGAACGGGATGTATGCCCCCCTACATTAAAGCGATCGCACACACCTCACTGGGGGTGATTGCTTTAAGGTAGTGATACATATAAGAAATGAGAAAGGACCACAATATCACAAGGATTTAGCCCCCAAGTGTGAGATAAGCCCAAGGATAATAGACACAAAACACAAAGCACAAGGTGACTTCGCTTTCCTTGGGGTCAGTATGGTGTATGATAATTCATGTATATCATATGTATGTATGCATAATTGTTCTTCATTCCCCAATCAAGGAAGGTCACCTAGAAGAAGGGAACACATGTGTCTTTTGAGTCAACATGAGAGAGACCAAAAGAGATCTCAATGTTTTGCATCGTCCTCAAGTAGACCACACTAAGGACAACAAATAGAAGAATGACAATAACACATAGAAGAAGTAACAAAAGAGATCAAGAGAGGAGGAGAGAGTCTGCTATGCTAATGAACTAGTCTAGCACGTCATCTACCCCCCGATCTTGCTGATCAATATTTCGGGAAGGTAGGAAACACGCTAGAGGAGGAACATCCAACACAGCAGATGGAGCTATCACAAGATCCAAACAAGGGCTATGTTCATGTTCCGAGCCACGTTGTTTTTGTCTAGGAGCTAGGATAAGTGCTTTAGAAAATTCGTTAGATAGATGGTTATCAACATCAACATATTCATATTCACTATCAGAATGAACAGGAGTAACATTTTCATCATGAATAACATTTTCATCTATATCATCATCAAGATTTATAAAAATAGGATCTTTAACTTGCACCGGATCAAGACCATCATGCACCTTATGTTTAGGAGATTTTGGCTTAATCGTCAGCTGAGGAGAAAATGGAATAATATTGGTTGAAGGTGTTTTTGGGGATTGCAAAATTTGAGAAGCAGCTGCCTGAGCTCTAAGACGACGCTTTCATCGGCGTTCACGTGCAGAATGATTTCGTCTAGTCTTAGTAGAAAGTTGAGAAGATTGAGGAGGAGGAATGTTCTCATCCTTTTCACTTGGGTGTTTAGGTTGTGGTCTCTTAGGTTGAACAAGAGGAGAAGAGGAAGGTCTCTTCTCTCCATAAGAGGAAGGAGGAGGAACTGCTCCATATAAGGGAGGAATATTTGGTTTAGGAAGGAGACCAAGTCCATCATGATGAGGAGGTATAGGTCTACTTTTAGGAAGTTTATTAGTCATAAATGTAGTCACATCCATAGGGATGGGTTGGGAATCTTCTTGAGGAAAGACATTAGTTTTATCTTTCAAAGGAAGAACTTCCTTCTCAAGAATGATAGGTGTTCTAGGTTCACTTAGAGATAGGATCATATCTTTTTTCCACCTTTGATAAGATTTGAAAAGATGATCACTTCGCGGAGGAAGAGATTGGAATTGTTCAGGCCAAAAGTAATCAATAGGAACGCTAGAAGTTCTTTCAGCTGGTTTAAAGAGGCTATGATTGACAGTAACAACTTCACCATTATGGGGAAATTTCAAACACTTGTGAATAGGAGAAGCAATAGCTTTCATGGAAGATAGCCAAGGATAGCCTAGCCTCACACGAAATTGTTCGGATGATGGAATAATAGCAAAGCTCATATCAAGGGATTTGTTATGGACATCAATAGGTAATGTAATAGAACCAATTGCAGGAGAAGAAAATGCATCAAATAATTTCACAACCACATTTGTTTCGTCATAGATCACTTGATTCAATTGCAAAGTAAAAAGAAATTCTTCAGTAATGATATTAACCATACAAGAAGGATCAATAAGCACTCCTCGGCAAGGTGTATTATTGACTTTTGCAACTATATATAGAGGACCATCAGGTGCCCTGATAGTTTCACTAGAATCAAAGGTGATGGAAGGTTCTTTAGGGATTTTCTGCTACTCTACAAAGTTAATCACATTCGGAGTCATAGACACAAGATCATCAGGTAAGACAGAGGAATCATTAGTATCAATCGCATTAGAGGTATGAGAAGGTAATGGATCAGTAAAAATCTGAAGATTTTGGTTAGGAGGAGCTACAGATGTGTTGCCTTTATCATTCACACCAGAAACAAAGATAGTATTATTATCAATCAAATCTTGAATTCTACCTTTTAAAGCAAAACATTTTTTAGTATCATGCCCAGGTTGACGATGAAATTGACAAAAAGATTTGTTATCAAAATAGGGTGAATTAATCTTTGCAGGATCTATTTGCCTTATAGGAGGAAGAGTAAGCACATTTTGTTCCAATAACTTATTCATAATACTATGCAATGATTCATTCAAAGGAGTAAACTTTCTTTCTTTCTTGAAAAACTTAGAAATAGGAGGCACACCTGATGCTACATTCACATTGTTGTTGATGATGTTTTCATTGAATTTAATGGACTCTCTGTTCGGTTTAAACTTCCCAAATGGTTGTTGACTACTATCACCCTTATCACTCAGAGCCATAGGATTTGCTTGTTGCATTTGGCTCACAGTCAGTTGATAATTGTGAAGAGTTGCGCACAACTGTTGGAAAGAAGTAAACTCAGAAAACAAAAGTTTTTCTCTAATATCTTTTTGTAAATTAGAAATAAAGATTCTTTGAATGTCATTGTCAGGCACTGGAAAAGAAATTTCAGCATACAAATGCTTATATCTACCAATGAAATCGGTCACTTTTTCTTTAACACCTTGTTTACAATGCATTAAATCAATCAAAGTGACTTTAGGACTTATATTGTTTTGAAATTTTTGAATAAAAGCATTTGCAAGTTGTTCGAAAGAAGTAATAGAATAAGAAGGCAATGAGCAATACCATTGTAGGGCTTTATCTCTTAATGTTCTAGTAAATAGTTTTGCAAGCAACCTTTGGTCATAAGCAAAATCAGTACATATTGTTTGAAAGGTCTTAACATGTGTTAGAGGATCACCCTTACCATTATAAAGCTCCAAATGCGGAATTTCAACATGTTTAGGGGGGATAGCTCAAACAATGTCAAGAGAAAGTGGGCTCGCAACATCAAATGTGGGCACACTAAACTTAGATTGATTCATAGAGGCAATTTGTTGCTGTAAAGAAGAGACAGTTTGTGCAAGATTGTTAATGGTCGCTTCAGTCGAAGAGTTCATATTAGACGTGTTAGATTGTGATGGATGTGTTATGTTATTGAAAGAAGGTAGAGAGTAAGGTGGTGGGACACTATGATAGTTAGTCATAGGAGATGATTGGAAAGGAGGAACACTACAAGGAGGAATGGAAGGGTTAAATGAATTGCCCCCTTGCATCATGTTCATTTGTGGAGATATAATAGGAACACTCATTGAAGGAATGAATGAAGAAGTTGGGTTGAATGAAGGAAGTGGGTTGATTGAAGAAGAGGGATTGCCCCCATGATTAGTGATCATAGGAGGAATGTCTTGTATTGAAGTAGTCATTATGTTTGATGTAAAAGTAGGTATACTAGCAATAGGAGTTGTCAAAGGAATAGAATGATTAACTTGAGTAGGAGGTTGTGTATAACCTAATGTTTCGGCACAACTCTTCATAGGCATCACATTCGAATCCACAATGTGTGCAATACCACGCAAAATATCAATTCCATTCTTATCACTTTGAACCATACATTTTAGACCCTTAATTAATGAAAGAGCTTGACTATCGGGGTATTCTTGAGACATCCATTGTCGAAAATCATCAAATTGGTTATCCAATTTCGAAAGTTGTTCTACAGAAACCTCATGGAGAGCTTCTTCATCATTAAGAGGATTAGAGGAATTACCCATGTCCTCGTTAAAAAGGCCATTCAAATTAGGTTCCATCTCCTTGGTAATTACACCTTGGAAAGACTTAATTCTAAGGCTTCGTCTAACGGGAATAGTGTAAGTAGGGCTTATTGTTGTAAAACTCATGCACTAAAGAGAGAGAGAAGATTTTGAATTTTAGAGGTAGCAAATTTCAATAAAACCAGCCAATCTCCTAGATTTAAGCTGTTAAATGCAATCAAGGCAACCTCCCGAAATTTCGAAAAAAATGTCCGGGACTGTGGCGAACGGAGTGCACACGGTCCTCGCAACTTTTTTCAAAATTTTCAGGGATGAAAGTTATGATGATTTTAAAGCTAATCTGAAAAAAATTGACTGATTTTACGATCTGTAGATAGGCCAAATTAAAGTTGCAATCTCAAAATTGAACCCTACCAAGATTGTTGAAAAATGTAAAATTTGAATTTTGAAAAAGAGGGGGAAACTGAAATTTTGAATTTTATGATTTTAGAGGGAATACTGAAAGCAATGCAGGCTTCGAAATTTAAAAGTTGACTCAATTTCATGCAAAATTCGAATTTGAAAGTGGAAATCAAAGTTATTGCAATTAAACACTTAATTTCAAAAGTCACAAATTGTAAAAATTTGAATAAAACACTGAAATTTTGAATGAATGCTAACACACTTTTCAGATTTAGGACTGTAAGAAACACAATTTTGATATAAATTTCAATTTCAACAATTTTTGAATGATTAGAAGCCTCAATCCAAGCAATCACTAGACCAACTTTGACTTTAATTTTGAAAGTGTTAAAATTGATAAAATCAGCCAAAATTCTGGATTTTAGCAGAAAAATATAGTAAGATCTAGCTCCCGAAATTTCGGAAAAAATGTCGAGGACAAGGGCGCTCGGGGTGCACACGGTCCTCACAACTTTTTTCCAAATTTTCAGGGATGAAAGATATTGTGATTTTATTGTGGAATCCAAAGTTACAGCCGATTTGGAGGTGTTTTGATTAGTGAAATTATCAGTCAAAGGTTGAATCAAGAAGGTCTTAAAAATTAGGGTTTTGACATTTAACCACTTAATTTTCAGAATTAAAGCACAAATATGAATTGACAATTTGCAATAGAAGGGTAGATCTGAAACAAGCATTAACAATTAAACATTTCACAAGTTTAATTACTTAAAAAGAAAATTTTAGGGTTTTTATGCAATCAACCTCTAAAATTTGCAAAAGATCAAACATGGAAATATAATTAGGAAAGCAAAAAATTTTAGATCTAACCATGAATAATCAGAATGAGGATGTTCACGTCGGGTTCACCAAAATGTAAAGCGGAAAAATTGAACCCTAGTCGTTCTCCCCTCCCCAACCCCAAGGAGAGAGAAGGGAGAGTCACTAGGGTTGATGGTTTTCACTTAAGAGAGACTTTACATTCAAAAGAGGGGTTAAAACCCACAAGATCCAATCCCACGCAATGCAAGATTGGATTCTAAATGAGTTTCAAGGGTTGTAACATCAAGGATACCCTCTTTTGTAAAGAATGTAGAAAGAAAGATTGAACTAGGAATGCATGTAGAAGCAAGAAAGATTCACTTATAAACAGAGATAGGGATATGGGATGAAGCTGCGGACCTAGAATTAGCAGTAAAATGTCAAGACAGTGCTGTTCTGCAAATTTGAGCGAAAGTTGACGGGACGATGGCGCCCGGCGTGCACACGGTCCTCCGAAAAATCCGCGAAACGAAGGGGGATCTGTCCGTCTTTGCACAAGGATTCCAGATCTTCAATTACAGCCGCGTACCTGCAACCTACACACAGAAAAAGAGAGGACGATTGGGGGGTTAGGGATGAGGGGTTTGCCTTTAGGTCAAACCCCGGTTTTGGAATTAACCAAGAAATGAGAATGCTATAAATGTAAATGTTTGTAATGTAAACAAGTACTGATACCTTGTTGTAAGAATGTTTGTATTCTTACATGCGAAGGTGTAATGTATGTAGTATGTTGTATGTTGTATGTGATCTCCTCTTCAATGGTTGAATCCTTGTCTTGAATGCAACACTTAGTCTTGAATGGAGACTTAGAATGATCAATTGCTTGAAGGAATGCTTGAATGCTTGAATGCTTGAATGTTTGAATATCGCTTCCGCGTCTTGCTCACATATGTCCTTCTCTTTTTCGACCTCCTCCAATGGGAGAGGAAATGTAGTTTATATACTTGTCAATTAGGGTTGATAGACTGATTTTTCCGACCTTGGGCCGACCAGGAAATAATATTTTCCAATTTGCAAACTTAAAGACCCGAAGCCCCATAAGAGACCGAGCCCAAAATAGGGCCAGGGACCAGGGCACTGGGCGCCATGGTCCTGGGGGACCAGGGTGCTGGGTACCCTAGTCCTGAAGGACCAGGGCACTGGGCGCCATGGTCCCACCTCCAGGGACAGCAGGGTGCAAGGAGGATCAGGCCAGGGTGCTGAAAAATGCAGTTTTTGATGTCATGAACAAGTTTCGGGGTCTCCATTCAGGTTCCATGTTGCATCGCCATCGTGAAGACCCAAATGCAGTCGAAATTGCAAGTGTCACAATTTTAGGATGCTACAGTTACATGTTGTTGATGGTAGCGATTTGGTTTCAAAGACACAATTCCACACACACACACAAATATTTGAAGATGCATTTTATATTATTCCTTCTTAGTGGCGATTAGTGTTGGAAGATTTGCACACATGTAGAGAGGAACTCTTTTTAGATACAATAGGTTTTGTTTGATAACATATGAATGTGCCTCTTGATGTATACATATAGCTTTGGTGTGTGACATGCATGTACATTTTTCCATAAGACACATTGCTATGTGGCATGTGCCCTATGCATGTCTTCTTTGTGAGGCACATTGCTATGTGCAATGTGGCCCTAGGTGTGTCTTCTCTATGAGGTGTATTGCCATGATATGTTAGGATTTGTAGTGTGCAGGCCACAAATGCATGCATGAGGGACTATTATTATAGTCATGTTTTTTGGGCATGTAGCCTAGGCATGTCTTCTCCATTAGGTACATGGCCATGCCATGTGGGAGTTTTTGTGTTCATGCCACAAATGCACACATGAGGGACTATTATTGGAGTCATGATGAATCTTCACTCTATTTAGCCACAATTTCTAGTCGTATAGTTATGTAATGTGCACTTTTAAGGATTGTGAAGTTTCTTTCAATTATTGATGATCTCTCATCTTTGTTGCATGGGCCAACAATTTTATTTTATCTTGTTTGAATTAGTTTAATCACTATTGTGAGTTTTCTCTATTGTGTAGCTATTGTGGCTATGTTTGATTTGCTATTGGAATTGAACACATTTATTTGACTTATTATTGGTAGTATTTTTTCTTTCTTTCAATATTTATGATCTTTGGTAGTTTAGTGAAACTCTTGCTATTTTTAAATGTTGTCTTCTTTGTTGTGATGTGATTCCTCACCAAGATCGACGTAGATAACCTTGGATGAGTGTATATAAGGAATCAAACATTGGGAAAATTTGAGGATAGGGGTAAGTGTTTGTTGTATGGGTAGCTACGATCCACTTGTACATTCTTAGTGATTATTGACGGCTATGTCTTGGAGGCTAATCCCATTAAACAAACAAGAGGGAAGTCATACATAATCGTATGGATCCTCCCTAGTTGTGTGTGTATTCAAGACCATCATTTCATATGGTTCTTGGTTACTTTGTGAGACCATGGCATCCTCTTAGACCAATATGTGAGCCTTGTATTGTTATCCTTGCAATGTGGATGAATAAGTGTATGTTAAAATAAATGCTTTGCATGCCATATAGTTGCATATGAGTTGTTCACATCATCAGATCATGATTTAGAATATGTGAATTCTTTTATGCATGTGAAGTTGAATGATTGATTATGAAAATGTGTTATACAGTGAAGCATAATCTGTAAGATGTTCTCTTCAAGAAAAAATATTTATGCTTTCATAGTGAAATGTTGATGAAATGGGGTCCTAGTCTAGGAAAGTAAACTACAAACTTATACATTCACCATTTCAAAACATTTTATTGGGGAATAGTCAATTTGGTTCAATTTAATTCCTCTAGGAGAGACCATCAATATGATTAACTGTTCCATTTTATTGTGATTGGATATGATTAGATATAATTTCATTGAAAATGCAAGAACTAAGTAAAATTATGCAAAATTGAAAAGATTAAGCATAAACGGGCAAATAATAAAGCAAAAAGCTAACATAGAGGTACATATTTGGAAATAAGACTCTAAAATGAACCTAATCAGTTACCTATAGGGAAAATGAGGTTAGAGATAATCTACCTATATGGAAAGTGGTTAAACTCTACCTCTAAGTGGCTCATCTTGAGCATTGTTGGTATATGGGCATTGATGGCATATTATATCTGGTTCTATCATTTTTGTGGGTGCAAAATTAACAAGGCAAAATAGTATTAGTGGGATCATGATCTCATCAAAATGGTTTTGGCTTTGCATTTATGATAGCACATTGATCACACCTTACAAAAGGTTGCAATCTCATACATAGCATCCCAAAGTAAGGTCAATAATGATGTAACTTAATGCTTAAACTGGAGTTTTGGGTAGTCATATACCGATCATTTCTAGGATTGATGCTTAAACTGGAGTTCTGGGTAGTCATATACCCATGGCATAGGGTAGGGGTGACCTGTAAACAATGCTAGTTCTAGATGCCTATTTGCTTGGTGTATAACTTGTCAAAATTAGATCGATTGGCTATAGGTCTACCATAAAGTTTCCAACTTATCACCAGTGAAAATACAAGAACCAAGGCTTAGAATACTCAAAAATGTCTCTCAAAAAGTCTGCAACAGGCAAACTTTTAGTAAGAATTTGCAGACACAATGCTCAAAAATTCACACAATCAACTACATTAAATGCGTTCTCTATTAAGTTCAATGTTTTAAGATGAAAAAGAAGAGTTAAATGGTTTTGGTTCGATTTGCAATTTTTGTGAAGCTTTTGCACTGAAGTTTCCATAGCCTGATTTTTTGCCTGTGAAGAAAGACCATGTCAGATAATATCAGTGAAGAACAAAATAAGGAGACAATTGCTAGATTATGGTCTAACTTGAAAAGAAAAGGTGATGGGAAATGTTATTGTCCCTGCAAAATTTGTAAGGGCTTAAAGACTAGAAGACTTCTAATTAAAACAACTAAGAAACATTGTAGGTAGCATGGTCACAGGGAAGGGGGACATGATTATCATCCACTGGTAAGTTGTTCATTATATCATTTTAACAGTTTATATACATAAGAAATCACTTGATAATGAGATCATGATCATGGTTTATTTATGTTGATCATTTTTATATAGGTTGAGCACCCCAAGGCACATGATATGGACCAACACAACCCAAAGAATATGGTTTTTGAAGTGGAGGAACATGGAGGTGTGAATATCGAAGCTGAAGATAATAATCCCATGGAAGATGACGATCATGCAACAGAAAACACAATTGAAGATGATGGTACAAATACATTGATCCATGCAACATTTAGTACTGGCATAGTTGATCAGGATGATCAGGATGACCTTGATGTTCATGATTTACCTCTTCTTGAGAAGGCATATGAGCCCCTTTACAAAGGCTCCCAAACAACTCTTCTCTCTGTTGTATTGTTGTTGGTGAACTTGAAGGTTATGAATGGTTTATCCAACATAACAATCTCACGTATGTTAAGGTGTGTCATACATGTCATTACAGTTAATAAATGGTGAATCATGTACCATTAATATTCTTTAAATTAACACCTCAAACTTCTTCTTTTTTGTTGTAGATTGATAGGTGAGTTTTTCTTACCACCATAAAATATTTTACCTTGCTCATACTGAGAATTATCTGCCATTATGAAAGATATTGGAATCGAGTATCAAACAATAGATGCTTGTCCCAATGATCATATTATATATCATAAACAACATGAATTTGGAATAGAATGCCCTGAATGTCATATCAGTAGATATCGAACAGATCAAATAACAAAAAAGGTGCCTCGCAAGGTTCTTCCTTATATTCCCATTATTCCACGTATGCAACGATTATTTAGGTGCACTAGCTTGGCACAATTTATGGATTACCATGCATGCAATAGAAGTTGAGATGACATTATTCGAATGCCTGCGGATGGTTCAACATTTATGGACATAGAGGAAAAGTGGCCACACTTTAAAGAAGAACCTTGTAATCTCAAGCTTTCATTGGCAGCGGACGGTGTCAATCCATTTGGAGAGTTGAGATCTATTTACTCGGTGTGGCCTATTTTTGTTATCAACAATAATATTCCTCCATGGATGTCAATAAAGAGGGAGCACATAATGTTGGCAATGATTGTTCCAGGTATTTTATCATTTACTAGTCATCTACATTTAATTATAAATATTGCAGTAAAATGGTCATAATAATTATGTAATGTTTTTGTTCATTCCACTAGGCAAGTACCAAGTTAAAGATATGAATGTATATATTGAGCCTCTTATCGACGAGTTGTTGGAGTTATGGAATGGTGTGACCATGTATGACATCTCTAGACCAATAGGACAAAGACAATTTCAATTCCATGCAATGCTTGTATGGACAATACTTTATGCCCCAGGGCTAACACATTTTTGTGGTACGTTATAGTGTTCAAGTTGTGCATGATAATTATAATTATAAAAATTAACAGATTTAATAGAATTATACATTATCTTGTAGGTTTTCAAACAAAGGGAAAATTTGCATGTCCAATTTGTGGTCCAAAGATGAAATCTCGTCACTCAAAAAGTTTAGGAAAACAGGTGTTTGATGAGTATAGGCACTTCCTTCACGAAAATCATAAGTACCGGAATACTGAAAAACATTTTTTCAATGGGAAAGAAGAGACTACATCAAAGCCACGAAGAATGACTCCTCACTTATGGAAGTTGGAATATAATAGAATTAATTGTCAAGGTAATGTCATTCCATGTAATGGTTTATGTTTAGAATTTGAATTTTTCTATCGTTTTTTGTGTACTGATGATGTAATTGATGATACTGAAGGTCGTCAAGGCATGGATGACCACCTTCCAAAGGGACTAAAAAGTTATCCCAAACAATTCAGTAGGTTGCCTTACTACGAGAAGCTACAAATTGTGCATTTGTTTGATACAATGCATATTGGAAAGAATATAACAGAGACATTATGGAAAATATTGGATGGAAGGCGTGACAAAGAAAAAATTGTCAAAATTTGTAGTGACATTGTGGAATCCAATCATGCAATGAAAAATGTCATTCAATCAAATAGCAATGGAGATCAGATTAATATAAGTGCCCTTCCTTGTTTATTAACGGAGTAGCAAAGCAATTCTATAAAAGAAGTCATACGAAAAATTCGATTTCCCACAGGATTTGTTGCAAACATAAACAATCTCATATCCAAGAAGAATGAATTTGGGCCAGGGATGAAAATGCATGATTGGCATACCTTCATTAAGGTAATTCGTGTTCTTGTGTATTTACTATATATTTGTATACTGCGCATGTATTTTTCGTTGTATTATGTTAGAAAACAATGAAAAGATCATTTTATAATTGTTGCAATACATTCTACCTCTATCTCTCCCAGACCACTTTGACAATAATATCAAGCAAGTCATATATGATCTTGGAAAATACATGAGGTAAGTAGTGATGTTTGTTCAATTTGTTGTATAGATATTATAATTGCCATTTGTTTTACTTGTTATGCAATATATTGTATATTATTTTGTAAAGTCTCATTTATATATTTTTGCATCTTCAATCTCTTTTAGGTGGTTGTCATCTAAAGAAATCCACAAGGAAGATATAAAATATTGGAAGAGAAAAATCCCTTATCTAATGTGTGAAATGCAAAAGTGTCTACCTTCAACTTTTTTCAATGCACAAGAACACTACCTCATACACCAAGTTGAGGAGATCGAGTTATGTGGGCCTGTACACACTAGGTCAATGTGGATGGTTGAGAGGCACTTGAAATTTTTGAAGGCTTTGGTTCGACAAAGAGCACATCCTGAGGGTTCTATGGTGGAGGGATATATGGTATACCAAACTATGGTGTACATTACTGAATATCTTCCTAAGTTTGCAGCAAAAATCCACGTAGATCGCATTTGGGATCCCAACCCCATTAATAAATTCGAAGGGGAGCACTTGATGGGGAAAGGTAGATTGAAGAAAGTGAGAGGTAATTATAAGATGTTATTGTAGTAAATTAATTCTTCATCTTCTAAATAAATTAGTTGTAAGTGGTCTATTAATTATTTGTACAGTTGGTCGGGAGTGGGATGCGCTACATTTGTATATTGCAAACAATCTTGATTGGATGACGGTGTGGATTGAACGATGTCAACATTCTGGTCGCACATTAACATGGGATGGTGTCGCTTCATTGGTTAAAGAAGCTCATCATAATGGAGATTCCAATGTTACACAAAGGGAAATTGATTTAGCATATGGTTTAAGAGATCAACAGGTACGTATAATTTTATTAATCACCCATATGTTTATCAACTCATGATGCAATAATTTTAATATGTTAGACATATTGCAGGTCAAACACCACAAGGCTATGTACTGCAATGGTCATAAATTTCGCATCAAACAGTTGGATGACACGAAGAAAACTTGTGATTCTGGGATAACTGCAGTCTTTGAGGTGACCAATTTTTCATCTAGAAATGGCATACATCCTCAAGAGTCTCAAAATCGATACTATGTCATTTTGGATGATATACTTGAGTGTGACTTTAATTCTTTCAAATTAGTTATGTTCGTCGTCAAATGGTATGGGCTGCGACTGAATAAAAATGATCCTAATAGAACTGTTATCGAACATGATAATGGATTTACAATGGTTAATACAAGGTCATTTGAATGAGTTGGGGATGAGTCCTATGTTCTTCCAAGTCAATGTGAGCAAGTATTTTACTCGGAGGTTCCACATAAACCGGGTTGTTCATTTGTTGTTAGACATGATCCAAGAGGAAGGTCGATAATATATAATGTGATTGAAGAAGAAGATACCGAAGAAGTAGAAGATGATATAGATGATGATCACGATCGACAGTTAGTTGATGATGTTCCTGACGAAAATGTACACGAAGAAGAAGTTGATGATGATGATGATGATGATGATGCTGATGCTGATGCTGATGCTGATGCTGATGCTGATGCTGATGCTGATGGTGATGGTGATGGTGATGGATATGGTGATGGTGATGTTGATGACGATGACGATGATGAACACAATGACGATGACGATGATGACGATGATGATGATCATGATGATCATGATGATCATGATGGTCATGATGATGAGTTGGATGAAGAAGAAGATCAATGACATGAATGAAATGTATGAGATGCGATTATTATAGTATCTATTTAATATTGATATCTTGATAGAAATTGATTTGACTTATATGGTTACATAAATAATTCATATGTTTTGAATTCTAATGCCATTACTTAATTAATTCATGATGCACCTCTAGCTATGTGATAGATGGTGATTTAAAATACATATGTGATGGATTACATGCTTATGATGATACATGTGACATTTTTTGAACTTTGTGTTTATTTATGGAATGTGGACTACTTATTAGCTATGTGATGGATGGTGATTTATGATAGGTATGTGATGGATTACATGTTTATGATGATACATATGTGATTCTTATGATGCTTAATTACATATATGATGGTACATATGTGATTCTTATGATGCTTATGATACTGCAGTATTTATTGTTTATCAAATTACAAATGTAATGCTTATGATGCTCAATTGTTGGTGCAGGAACCTGAACCCCTTTGATGAGGATCTTGTACAGTCTTATGGATCGACAGGTATAAGTCAATACACCTTATAGAAATAATATATTTTTAAAAAATTACAAGAAAAACAAACTTCCTCAGTTTTTCAAACCTCAACATTAGCAGCAAATCTAATACAGTTATCAACACTTGAGGCCCCAGTTGGACTTACACAAATTTTAATCTCAACATCAACTTTATGGCCGACTTCTTCATCAATATTACCCTCATTTGCAAAATATCTCTCTCATTACCAACTAACTCTCTCATTTGATGGTGCATAGGTATCACCAAATAGGTATTTGTCAGATGTGTCTTCCTCTAGTGAGGGAAATGCGGGAATAGAAGAGGAAAGTGAGACATGTAGTAGATCTCAAATAGGGAGATCAACTAGAGGTCAAAAGATTAGAAGAAAATTCAATAAACGCATGGAATTTTTTCTTGCTCAAGGGGGGTCATGTTCTTATGATGATGAGACCAAAGGCGACATTGAGGTGCCCTTGAGGTACAAACATCTACTGAAACAATGTGTACCCAAGGAACTTCCTCCAATAAACACTAATTTTTGTGTTAATGAGAGGATATATCACATAGCACCTTCGTCGTTACATGGTTTGGGCCTATTTTCCATGGACAGCATAAAGGTCTGTTACAACAAAGTTGTTGAATTGATGGAGTTTGTTGGACCTTGTTACAATTATAATGATTGGATGTAGATTGTTTGATATAAAAAAAGTATGCATAGGTATGCACTGTCAACCAATTATATACAACAAAAAGATAATGATCAAAGTAAACGAGTGGTTGTATACATTGATGGAAGGCCAAAAGCAATCGGGAATATTGCAGGTTTTATAAATAGTACATGACCTGGGTCAACTAATAAGCAACCCAATTGCATATTTGAGGCACGTGAGGGAAATTGTGTGTTTGTATGTGTGATAAAATCAATAAGTGTAGGGGAAGAGTTGCTAATCGATTACAATTTTAATCAAATAGATACAAAAAAAGTTACTATCATGGGGGTGGTACATACTATATATATACCATTTACGCCAACTTCCAATTAATGAATCCAATAAACCATTGTATTATTAAGTTTTTTTGCTAAGTCTATTGGTTTCATTTCGCTAACATTTTTATATTTTTTCTTTGTCACAGGGCCACATGGATCCACCACATAGCACAGATAGGGGTGTAGGTCTCGACACTTCTACGGAGCAAGTAAACCTCATTGTAATTGTACAAATTAGATAGAAGCAAACGGTTACATTATGATCTTTTATTGAGTGTTTTGAAGTAATTTTGATGGTGTTAATTATATTCTTGTCACAAACGGATGTTCGGGATAAGGGAAAGGAACCTGCAGTACCTCAGCACCTCCATAGGGATGTGGGGCGCTCGACAGTGTTATGCGCTGATGACATCGCACTTAGCGCAAACCCTATACAATTGGTACAAAATAATATTAGAAAAATTAGCCAAGAGATTGTTGATTTGGCAACCATAAGCCCTCAGACTGATGAGATAACAGAGAGGGTGCAACTATTGTTGCAAATAGTGGAAAACTTGCAAGTAAGCAGTAATGAAAGCTTTAATCATAACAAAAGTTCAATAATGGTTTATATTTTTTTCTCTTTTATGTCATTAACTAAAATATGTATGTGTTGTTTTTACAGAAATTTATAAGCCCTCATCATCTTGGTGGCGATGATCAGGGTATTGCGGGTAGTTCAGGTGATGACCATGTTCTATATATTAAAACCACTCCTTTGGACTTGTGAACTTGCTTTTTTAATGTTTTATATATTTAATGTATTACTCTTCAGGTGCTGACATGGGTCCGAGGTCGACCCCAACTGTATTGCCGACTGTAATGTCGGTAACACGTAGCATGCAGACATCGTCTATTGCATTGACTTGTGTTGACCCGCCCACTGGTGCTAGATCCCTCTTTTTCTCTCTCTTTCATTATGTGTTTATTACCCTTGAAGTTTTCTTTCTTGGAGGCATTTCATAGTGGATTCATTTACTGTGGCAGGGGATGCACATGAGGATGTGCCAGAGGTGACTACTGGTGATAACATACCATCATTTCCTGGATCTTCCCGTATTGCTAGTACAGGAATGTTGCAGGCCACATTGGTGGTGAGCGACGAAGAATTGATTCCCTTGAAGATACAGAAGGTTCCAGGTACTTTAAAATTATTATTATATATAGTCTAATTGTAATTTACTTACTGATCACTCATTTTGGACTAATGATCCCATGTTTTTTTCCAGGAAATGATATTTTTTATAAAAATCTTAATGACATTACATTGCAGATATTTGGGCCCACCGTACGTAAAAGGTGGAACATCATACGTGAACTAACCCTTATCCACTATTTTGATTTCATATCATTGCTAGAATAGTTTTCCTTTTATCCATTTCTTGAACTATATCAAAGGTAGCTTCAGTTTCTTTCTAAATCTAACAAGTTTGTTTTTGTTTTAAAGGTGGAATGACCAAGAAAAAAAGTTAAAAGATGAACTCACAAACCGTATGGTAGGGTTGTTTGGAAATGACACATTCGACAAGACTAAGCTCCTAGAAAAAGCTGGCACATATCTAAAGTATGTGAGGGACCAATACAGGACACATTTAGAGAAGAACGTAAAGTATGAGCGTCCCCCCATGATTCTAGAGAGGGAGTGGAAGGACATGATTTTGGATGCAAAGGAGAGAATTGAAAGGAAAAAAGGAAATACACCACCAGACGTCAGAAGAAGGTATGTGATACTATTAAGAATGTGAATATGTACTAATTATTCATTATATTTATATAATCTAGCATATTTCAAACTTTCAATAGATTGAGTGACACGTCAAAGGCAACCAAGGCAAGACAATAAAAGCATGGGCAACACAAACTCGGCTCTGGTGGTTATATGAAACTTGCCGCACGAATTGTAAGAATCAGTAAATTAAGTATCACATCAAAATATTTATAAATTGTAAACAATTTTTTTTTTATCAAACAATACAAGCAAAATTCACAATACTAAGCAAAAATGCAGGGCTCTGAATTCAATAGAGCGCCCACAAAAGATGACAAGAGAATTGGCTACCAGCAAGGCTATATAGTTGTGGTTGAACGGCTATGAGAATTGAGTGGGCAAACACGAGATTCTGATGCATCTATCACAATGGTAAATAAGCTAAATGAAAATTATTTCAAATTGAATACTTAACCAATAATCTATTTGATGTTAAGTTTCAACATAAAGTGACTATATTTTTTTTAAATAAGCAAGCAATGATAACACTGCATGTGACATTGGAATGCAACATGACAATCATGGAACAGAACCTATACATGAAGGTCCGGATGTGCATCCTAGTAGTGGAGGTATTCATTTGCTATTCAAATATTTTTATGTAATTATTAATACAATTAAACATCTTAAATTGAAAATTAGTGTAGTAATTAATGTAACCTTTATTGTTAATATTTTAGAGCATGTAGTCAGTGGTGACCCGAGTAGACAACATCAGGAACATGATGTTCCCCAATCAGGTAAAGAGGACCACTATTATTCCTTTAAACAAATTTAATTGCAATTGGTGTATTGATTAATGTAACGTTTCGTATTTCAACTCTAGAGGATCTAGAGGGTGTTCAGCATGTTGAGGTTGAGGCTAGACAAAATGATGTGGAAGATGATGTGGCCCCATCAGGTAAAGAGTGTAACAGTTGTGTTCTTTAAATTAATGAAATACTTGTAACAATAATAAAAAAATGTTTTGAATTTAACCCAATTCTTTGTTATTGCAAAGGACCCCCCTTTGGTTCAGCATCCTCGTCCTTTGTATAGGACTTGGCATACATCAAGAGCACGAGAAGAGGGTAGAACATCCGAAGATGGGGGAAATGATGAAGAAGACGATGCTCCACTTAGACTTTACATAGCTTCAAAAAAAAAAGAAAGAAAGAAATGATTGTAATCTACCTTATTTGATAATGACTTATTTTTATGTGTTAACGAATGTAATTATGTGCTAATGAATGTTCATGAATGATATGTGTTGATGATTATTGATGAATGTTGCGTGTTAATGAAAGTTAATGAATTTTATGTGTTAATGAATGTTATGTGATAATGAATGAATGTTATAGTTTAATAATGGATGAAAGAATGAATGAATGTTAGATGTTAATGGGGAATTTAGAGTGATGTTGGGGGGTGGGGGGTGGGGGGGGGGAGGGGCCAAATGAGCTTCCACCTTCACGTGGTTGGCCCTATTAAGTAGAGAATATTAAACTATTCACGAAACAAAGCGAAGCTCAATAAGATAACACACTTTTCAATATTTCATTATGTTGCACAGTTAATCTTATTGAATAATGTATGTATATTTAATCTTAATTGCAGGGTCCAACAGAGCCAACACGAACAACACCATGGTGCGACTGCCAAAGTTGTGAATATGCCTCATCATGAATAAAGCTGAATTAGCGTATTCTTTGTAAAATCTCAAATGCTCTATACTTTGGAAGTTTTGAAATTTTTATGATCATATTGGTCCCTTGCCTAAAAGCTTTTTTCCTTGATTTGTTTGTGATACACATTGAGAGATTTTTGTTTTCCTTTTATTTATGCATGTCTTAACTATTCTCCACATGCTTCCCATTCTTATTTAGATTGTTGTATTTTTACATATGTTGGAATCTGTAGTTCCACGTACATGTTTTCTATGTTCTTTGTAACTGTATGAAAAGGTGTAAAATGTGGGTATAGTCCAAAATCTTGATTACCAACAAGCTATTGTTGTTTAATAGTTCCAGTGTTTGTATTAATTGAAGCATTTTAACCCTTTTAACATGTTTCATAGCAAACCTGCACTTTGTATGCAATCTTATTGTTACAGTTCAATTACTGAGGTGATGTCATTTTCAAAAGTATTCCGACGAAAACAAAATTGGTTTTTATGTATTTTATTAAAATTTTAGAGTTTCCTCATGAACATTTAAACTTAGAAGGATTTAAAAATTCAATACAAGAGTACTGGACATAATTTTTGGAGATAGAACTGAAACTCTCTCCCATGACTTCAGATTGTTTCCATGCTCTCTAGGCTAGTAGCTTTCAGACACAAAACATAGGTCTTCTAAATTCTGTCCCAACGTTAATTAGTTCCTTTCTCTTCTTTTTCATCCTTTTGGAAAGAGAATTGGAAATTGTTAGGAATGAACATCTTCCTAGGTGATTTGCTAAAATACAATGGGGAACTCAATCAAATTTTAATTCACTTCGTTTTAAGTTATTATCAAAATTCATTGAATTATACTTACAAAAGGCTTATATTTCCAAGGTAAAATATCAGTATCTTTCTTGGGTGATATTAGATAGCAGGGTCTCTTGGCTTAGACAAAATCACCCTCTCATTGTATTCAAAGTAGATGCATAGCAAAGCTAGATGCATCAATCGTTAAATCATAAACAAACACAAGCTCAAAAATTGTGTTACCAAGTACGCTTGGAACCTAGCCTGTAACTAACTAGTTCATACTAGATATTGTTTGGGTATGGTATTCAATTCTATTAGAATCTACAAAATAAATATTAACCTAGAAATTAATGTAAGTGATAACATTTTTAAAATTGTTAAATATAAATGATAATAAAATCAAAATAGCATAACATAGTTGATTTCATAAGAGAGAAAATGAAAAAGTTCACAATATCTTCACTCGATATCCAAGATTTGTAATCCATGAGGATGAAGATGAGGATGAGATAGAAAACCAAAAGACAAGGAATTGTTTATCCAAGTTTCCAAATTTTTGAGGATAAGAGAAAAAAACATAATCCTATGAAAGAAGGAGAATGTGCAAGTCATTATCTCAAGTTAAAAGAAATTACTTAAGTAAACTAAACAAACAAATGCAATTTCATACTTACGATAAAACATATCCACTTGGTGAATAAAATGGTACATTGGCACACCCCCTTAAGTGCAATTGAGGTAAGAAGAAATGGGTCACAAGGTTAGGTATCCATGTAAAATATGAAATAACCCCAAATTATAAAGAGAGTGTACCCTCTCGAAGTAGAGACTAGAAAATCCATAGGACAAAACTCCATCCCAAGTGACATATGTGAAGGATAATATAGACCCACCCCATCCCCTAAAGTTGGTGCCTCCACAAAGAAGAGAGAAAAGCAATGCAAAATGATGAACAAATGATGTAGTAGGTTCATTTGCAACAAATGATGCACCTTCCTTTCACAATATGGAAATCTTGAGTTGTCAAATTGTTGAATTCCCATTCAAGTGGAATGTAGAAAGGAATTCAGATTTATGGTTTTTGAAGCGACTCATGTGTCTTGATGTTGATGTTAAGCTGTGATTGTTCCATAGAAGATTCAGGGACTACAATCATTGAAGTGTGAGACCTTAATTAATGTGAAATAGAATGTGTCATGTTGCATGATATGGTGGGGATAGAACAAGTGAATTTACAATGGGAGATGATGTAACTCGATGGGCATTGTCATCAATGAGAAGACAAATATTCTCAATTGTTTCATCAATATTTGAAAGGTGAGAGTCCACAAACAGATGTGAAATGTTTAAGTAGGCCTCCCAATGAAGTGGATCTCATAGACACGAAGAATCCTATATAGAGAATCATTGAGAGCCCTTGAAGAAGCAAATTTGAACTTCGATGAAGCAATACATGATGGAGGAATATCTTGCAAGAGGAAATCAAAGTCATTATGGTGTCATCTAGATCTGAAATGTGGTCTACTTTTCAAAAAAGTAAAGATGCTTGATAGGAATGTGTCCTAGTGGGGTGAATCTAGAAGACATATAATCCTATTGCAAAGAATCATGGAAATTTCTAGAAGAAGCAACTTTTAATTCTGAAGTGGCAACGTGTATAAGAGATGTTCGCATTTGTAGATGGAGTATCAAGAGGAGGATCACTAGTCTTTGGATCATGTCATTGTTGTTAAATACCTACGCTTTTGTTCATAGTCACTTGGTGTAGGAATGAATTCAATGAGATAGGGTAGGAGATCCTACATAATGTAATTTTTCACTATCCCTTGTTTCGAGTACAAATGGTTCTCTGAATTTATCTTGACAATAGAATGTTGGAATTTAATACCATAATCCATGATGAAAACTGCCAAAAATAGAAATTTATCTTGATTCGCAATTACAAAATGTTTTTGTATAGGCCTCTCATAGATTAAGTACATCAAATTGAGACTTTATAAATTGAGTGTATGTATTAGCAATCTCCCAAATTGTTCAATGGTCTCCAAACCTTGTCAATTTTTTATTTTTATTTTAACTCAAATATGTATGGTATAGGCATATCATTGGTTGTGTGATTTTTTTTTCCTTAAATGTTTCTACGACCAAAAGAGACAAGTTTTAGATGAAAATGGGGTCTTATGGGCCTTTTTGACACAATGGTAGGTTCTTTAGACCTGAAAATGCCCCAAAAACTAGTCGATTGCCTTAAGTTACAAATAAATCCTTGTTTGAGAGCATGCTTCTTGATCTCCAATTTTGGTGGAATGAAAGATAATATTGAATTTATCAAGCCTTTTGGATGATTCAAAACCACCAAAAGAAAGCTACTTTGACCATTGAAATGTTGTAGTGACTTGGATAAAAAAATAAAACTAAGTCTAAACTTTAGAAGTTAGTTTTTTCTTGTCAAATTGTTTTCAATTTTCAAATCATCCAAGGATGCAAGAGGAGTATATTTTGTTATGACAAAATAAAATAAAAACTTAGAATCTTTTGAAACCATTGAAACAAGGGGACCCCTTCCCCCCCTCCAAAATCCCAATTTTTTCAAGATGCAATACTTAGGGGAAACATCCCCTTGCCGCACCACTTAGGGACATCCTAGGGACTCCAAGGAGTCTCTTGACCATCTTGAGGATGCCTATGAGTCTCCCATGGCCCCCAATTAGAAACTCCAATTCTAAACAAAATTGGTGAAATTATTGAGAAAATGTCATCCGTATTAAAGGTTTGGCAATGTTCCCTAACCTTAATGGGGGCTCTGCCCCAAACCCCCCACAAGGGGCACTACCCATTGACCCCAAACCTCTACCCACCATTCTTATTGTTAATGAAATTGTTTCCATTTTTTTATGTTGACTAGTTTAAACACTTAGTATGCCAAAGTTTCATCTGCAATTCTTATACTTATTCTTAGTTTGTTCCCAAAGTTCCAAAACTCTACCACCATTGTTAATGTTCAAATTTCAATGCAATCATTGACATATTTTTAATGTTTATTGTAAAATTTACATAGTGTGGCAAAGTTTTATTTACAGTTGTTATACTTATTCTACACACATCCTTTTATAATTAATTTTTTAAGTTGTATATATATTTGCATCCCACCCCGCCCCCTTCGTCATCCCCCTGTCGTCCCCAAACTTAAGCCCTTGGTATGTTAAGATATGAAAGCTCACAATAGTTTCATTTGATATGTTAATCATGGAAAAACCTACAATATATAGCTTCCAAGATTCCAAATCCATGAGGATCATGAATAGGTAGAAAACCAAAAAAAGAAATTGCTTATCCAAGTTTCCAAATTTGTGACAAGGAAAAAGTAGAATCTCAATCAAAGAAGGAGAATGTGCAACTCATTATCTTATTCTACCTAAGTAAAAATATTACCTAATTAAGCTTTTTAATAGTGGAATATCACACTTAGGATAAAACATATCCAAGGTAAATAAAATATTACATTGATAGGCTTCTTTGGTTGCTCTAAAAGTGGTGCCTTATGAATTATGTTCTTGGATACTAAAGTTTCCAAATTCTGGGCACTCTTGATAGCTTCTCATAGAGATTGTGATTCGAAGGCTTTAACCAAACCTTTCAATGGTTTCTGTTGATGTGTTTTTTATGCACTATGTAACACAAAATAAAATACTAAGTATTCTATCCTCTTGAACAAAATCCTCCCAAGTGCTAAACTACGTGATCAAATGGGATGACTCCAAGATTCCAATAGTCAGGTCTTGACTTTATATTGCAGATAGACTCAATTATTGTGATGTGATATCTGCTGGAATCACAAGGGGGACTTACGTTGCTTGGGTCAAGACCTATCCATTCTCATGTTTCATGATTGATTTACACTCCATGATTTAGGTCATCCTTGAGCAACATCTCGACTTAGCCAAAAAAAAAAATTGTACCCTAATTCTTTAATTTTGACCCCTTACTAGCATTGCCTTAGGTTTTATTGGAATTCTTGCTTCTCTAGCATGGGCACATTTCTAGGGTTCATTCGCACAAATTTCTCTTGATGAGCAAGCTAGTATCATGACCATGACTTAAACAAAATTTTAACTTAGTCAAATTATCTCCTCCAAACTTATATGAGTTCATCCCCTTCATTCTTCATCATTTGGATGTCTTTTGTCATTGGAAGGTAATTCTTGACCACCATACCTCAATCTTGACCTATGCTATACCCTAAAACCCTAAAACCTAGTCATATTTACAATTGAGATCTTGGTGACTTGATCACTTAATACAGCTTAATCATGTAGGTCTCATCTAACTCCGACTCCAACACTTAAGCAAATCAACCCTAGCAACCAAGTACTTTGGAAAATATCTTGCAACTTGACAACATGGGTAATGATGGAGGAATGGAAGGTGAGACCTATAGAAGTGAGAGAGAGAGAGAGAGAGGGTGAGAAGAAGAGATAATGACTTGGAGAGGGTAGAGAAAGAGAATTAGAGAGGAAGAGAAGAAGAGAGGGATGGAGAAAGAGACCTAGAGAGGGGAGAGAGAAGAGAGATAGTAGATAGGGATAGAGAAGAGAGATAGAAGAGAGATACCAATGTCAATCTTTTTCTATAAAAAAATAATATCCGAAAAATCAGCCTATCGTCGGAATTTTGACTCCAAAGGATAAAATTCCGACAGAGGAGTGTCATCGCATACACAACATCCTCGTCGGAAGAGTTATGACGAGGATGTTGTGCATGCGATGACACTCCTCTGTCGAAATTTTATCCTTTGGAGTAAGAATTCCGACGATAGGCCGAGATCATGATGGTATTCTTTCGGGGTATGAGCATCCATGGCGATCGTCAGAAAGGTTGGAGGTGATGACAGAATTGCGACAACCACAAGGATAGTCGAAACTTTCGACACAAAGTTTTTGACAGCTTTTTTAATTGGTAGTGCGATGAAATTGTGTTGGAATTCCGACGATTTGCTGTCGAAATTTTGACCCAAATGTACTAGTGATTCCTCCATTTTTGTTGTCACATCAGCTGGTATTTCTTGTACTTGTTCTGTAATCTGTATTGGAGGGGGCTCATTTGCAATTTTTTCTTTCAACTCCACTAACTCTTCCTCCAGAGCGCCCTTCTTCATCAGTGTCTCTTCATATTTTTTAGACAATGCAATTAATTGGGTATATGTTTCTGTGTATCTTCTTGACAATTCCTCTATTTTTGATAAATTCATGAAAGAAACTTGAGTCAAAAATGAGGCAATCTCCATGTCAGTTGTGTTCTGCAAGTTCCAAATCATTCTATCAGCTTTCTTTTCTACTTGGATATTTAGAAGGTGGGGCTTTTGAGTGGAAGGGGCCAAAGACCAAGCAGCAAGTGTCTTTGACTTAGGATTAAATCTTGATCTTCTTATTACATCTCCAATTTCAAATTCAGTTCTAAACATTGGGTCCTCTTGCTTCCTAATCTGATCAATAATAAAAATAGACTGGATATCCTAGTCAGGCATCATAATCATACCAGTACTTTTTATCAATTGTCTTGCCTATTCCACAGATATTTCCTCCCTGTCAGGATCATATTCCTATAGTGCCTTGATGATCTCCTCTTTCTTTTCTTCATTTGCTTCCTCTTTGATCAGATTTTGTTTTAATTGATTTTGTTTCAACCTTGTCAAAAAACTTTTAAATTCATTTGACTTAATAAAGTCATCATCTTTCATGAACTCATTTGACAACATCACACGCTCATCAAAGCCTTGAGCAAGGGCTACGTTTGTTTCTCCATGTTCTTCATTGTGCCCTGCTTCTCTAAGATGTGTCATTATTTGATGAAAGTAGTGTCCTTATTCTATAACAATTTCTCTAGCAGGGTCTCTCCTCACAATTGTACTGACCTCTGTGGTTTTTTGTTTCTTTTCAGCTAGCACTCAGGTAGATTGAACTTCATCCCCACTTTCTACATCATCAGAAGACACACTAAGTGGCCTCTTGCCATGTGAAGAATGTCCATCTTGGGGGTCTTGCTGCTGAGCAGTCACTTTTGGAATTTGAGGCATTTGTTCCATCAGAGTTTCATATAAACTCAGCATTTTGTTAATCCTCTCCAGGTATGGGTTGTCAGGGCAAAAACCTGAGAAACTAGGGTCAGCAGCCAACAATTTTGCTTCAACTCTCATCAAATTTTTCCATTTTCTTCTCCTTTCTTGTACTTCATCTTTTCTCAGCAAATTTCTAACCACGTCTTCATCATCCAATGGTTCATGGTCCTTTATTGTGGCCCAAGGTGTCATTTTTGGCATTGCAACTTTAATAAATTGTTCTGGATCACAGAATCTAGACAAAACACTAACCAACCTATACTGTTTAAGGAAATTGTTTACTTCATCAAAGGAACTCCTACCAATGGTAAAATCAAATGCAACCCAAAGCCTAGGAAGAAAAGAACCCTTCCTGTGTTTATCAAGGTATTCTTTTTCAACTAGGGTCAATTGCCAGATAAACACCATAAAAGCAATCCTAATTGGAACAAATTTTGGTAAAATATGGGGAGGCTGAGGACACCCATAGACTCTCATCACAGTAAAGTTATCAAAAAAATAAAAGTCCCCCCACTTATGTGAAATAGGCTAGTTTGGAACATACTTGTAAGGTCTCAAAACTCTCCTAACATTAATTGACAATCGTTCCCTATTTATTCCTAGCATTTCCATAATTGGCGAAACAATCCAATTTTCAAAGAAAAGAAAAGAAGAATGGGGAGAACTACTATCCCAAACCTGGGTCCATCTTTGTATTGCCATTAAGACACTGAATTCTTCTTTGAAAAGCTCCAATTCTTTATCCACAAACTCAACATTATAGAACAAGATTAAATGCATCAGCAATGAATAATGCTTGAATGTAGGGCTGGGTGCACCACTCTGAATTTCAACTAGAGCATTATGAATGTGTTCAACCACATAGCCCACATAATCATAATCTTTGTTAACATCTGGGTGTTGAATGTCCATAGCCATCATCAGTAATTCAGCTGACACTGTTGAATCTCCATCAAAACCCAACACTCTGCATAATCCATAGATTGTACAATGCATATAATGGTGGAAAGGTGTGATGTCAAATGGTGGTTCGATACTCTCTGGAATTATAACTGGCTTCATATTCACCCTAGGCATGTATTTGGGCATTGCATGCTTCTTGATAACACCTTTGTATTTGTCATAATCCTCTGCAATCCGCTCCAAATCTATATGTGTACATGTAGCACCAGTAATCTGGAAAGCTTCAACAAAGCGATCTCTGTTAATTGAAACTAGGGCAGACTGGTTCTTTCTTCTGATTACCCTAGATACTGGGCAATAGCATTTGCCCAACTCTTTGATCAAATGCACATCAACATACGCATCTGGCACAATTAACTTTGCCATATTTAAATCCCAAGGGTTTGACATCGAGACACCCTTAACACTATTTTTCTAGAAATAATGAAATAAAGCAGAACCAGTCATATTAAGTGTGGTAGGGTTTCTGCATTGGCTCCATAAATCTCTCCATGCCAAATGATTTGTATTCAAAGCAACGGGAGCCCCTGGCATCAAATCTACAAATTCATCTTTGTATTTCTTAACCATCATTTCCTCAATGGTACTGGCCTTGGAACCTCCAGGTCCACCTGCTCCACTTGTCGTGGCCTTGGGCTTGGTCTTGGGCTTTGAACCTCCAGTACCACTCGTCACCTGGCTCATTTTAGCTGTAGGAGAAAAACTTAACCAATTTTCTGAAATTTTCTCACACCCAACACTCTGAATTCTCCAACGTTGTTACAGAGCTCAATTCACTGGATTACCTCGAAGATAGAATGCATTAATGCAATTATACAAAACCTCAACTCGATCATGTAATTTATGGTATTTACTATTTGAATTTTGGGCATCATCACTTCTCTCAAGTCTCAAGTCTCATTAATTGCCACACTTGCATGAACTAGCTAGTAGCTACTGTGGCATAATGACATTAATTCAAACTTCAAACTGAAGTACTTGAGCGAAATTTTAATTCATGCCCTTCTATTTGATTGGCAATTGGCATTCAAAACTTTTACAGAACCCAACAAACAAGTCCACGTGTTAGCGAGTTAGCGATAATGCTACCAAATCCTCTTAATCGCAAGCTCGCAACCCCTTTTATGAATCCTCAAAGAATCTCGCGAGTGAGCAACAGCCGTTGATCTAACAAAACAACTTATTTCATCGAAAGCTCGCAACTAGAAATTTAACTTGACTTAAACCCTTGCGATCCTGTGACAACAAGACACTTAACCGCCTTTGCATGCTCGCAACACTTTTTGACTTAAGACTTACAAACCCGCAAGCATGCGATGACCACAAAATCAGGCCAAAACTTACCTGTCGCCAGATCGCAACTTAAAATGCTAAACAACTTCAAAACCTGCGAGCAAGCGACTTAACCGCATCGCATGATCGCAAATTAAAATGACTTAACTGTGAACACCTTGTGACCTTGCGATAACATAAAATCAGACCGAGTCGCAACCTCGCAACATAAAATGGTATTTGGGTGCCATCACTTCTCTCAAGTGACCAAGTCTCATTAATTGCCACACTTGCATGAACTAGCTAGTGTGGCATTAATTCAATTAAACTGATAGAATGCATTAATGCAATTGTACAAATGTCAAAATCTCGGCTCAATCATGTCAAATCTTTTATAGAACCCGACAAACAATTCCACGTGTCAATCCCCATCTTTAATCGCACACTCTCAACTGGTTATAACAACCAGGAAAGGAACCGGCGAGTTAGCGACAATGCTACCAAATCCTCTTAATCACAAGCTCGAAACCCCTTTTACGAATCCTCATAGAATCTTGTGAGTGAGCAACAGCCGTTGATCTAACAAAATAACTTATTTCATCGCAAGCTTGCAACTTGAAACTTAACTTGACTTAAACCCTTGCGATCCCATGATAACAAGGCACTTAACCGCCATCGTATGCTTGCAACACTTTTTGACTTAATACTTACAAACCCGCGAGCATGCGATGACCACAAAATTAGACCAAAACTTACCTGTCACCAGATCACAACTTAAAATGCTAAACAACTTCAAAACCTATGAGCAAGCGACGAAACCAACTAAGTTGCGATACCAACTACATTGCATGATCGCAAATTAAAATGACTTAACCATGAACACCTCGCGACCGTGCGACAACATAAAATCACACCCAGTCGCAACCTCGCAACATAAAATGGTCAAGTGCAAAACATCTTGTGAGCTAGCGACAACTAAAATCTCCCAATACTCGCAAGCTCGTGACTTAAACTGACTTGATGATAAAGGACCTGGGAGCTAGCGATAACCATTAAACATGTCTGACCAACCATTTGACCACACTTGACGTTGACATGGACAAATAAATATAGGACAACCTAGATTTTCAATGCATGACAACTTCGGTTTACTAGCCAACTAAGACAAAAAAACAAACACAAAACCCTAATCGCCATGAACATCATTTTAAGCATTTAATGTAGAACAGTAGAAAGGTTCTAGCAGTAACAGTTATGCAATATGAATAATTTTATGGATCTTGTGACACAAATTTGTTGCATTTCATGTTCAACATGTTACATAATGTGGAACCAAATACCAATTTACTAATAATTCAATTGTTTAGTAATAATTCAAATTCACAATTAAAAATATGAAATAAGTATCCATTCTACTTCTGATTGACAAATTCAAGGAATACAATATCAAAAATCATCAATGACAACTATAGTATTGCAATTTTGCAAATTGAAATTGTAATATGACTCAAGAATTGTAGTATAATTATAAATACCTATAAACTGACTGCTAATTCACTTCAGTGATTCAGTCCGACTGTCTGAGGCTTCTATATCCCAAATGGACTCAAGATCTGGAAACTGACTAGTACTAACAGGTTCATCTTCATTCTAGGTTGGGTATTCAAAAATGTCTTCATCTTCATGCTGACTCTGAGTCTGTGATCCATCATATTCATTTGTCTCAGCACTAGCACTAGCAATAGCACCACCAACTTTTAAAGTGTTGCACACCCCTCATCTATCACGCATGGAATTCCAGATTGCCAGTTCCCTATCATATGGAAAATCTCTAACATTATACTGGGTTACAAACAACCTCAAGCAAGTTTCCAAATTCTTGTCTAATTTGTTTATGATCTTTGATTTCAAAATCCCTAATGCACTGAAAACTCTCTCATCTTCCACCGACCCCAATATCATTGTTTGACATAAATCAGCAAGTTACAAGTATTCTGGTATTGTAATACGCAATGCTTCACTTTGATCTATCCTTTTCCAAAGCCTTGTGATTGATCCAGGTTCAAGTGGATTCTCCAAGTTAACCAACTGTTGTTTCATAACCAATGCAAACTGTTTACACTGTTTTCTAACATGATCTGAATTTAAAATTCCTTCTATTGGATGCCCATTGCAATATGCATCTTTTGAAAATGTCAATATCAATTCCTCTAGTTTTTTATGATACATCTTTGTGTCATTTGGATTATCTCCAATTGAATGCCAAAATTGAGGATACACACAACCCATGGCTTCAAGTATTTCTTCTTGAGGGAATCTTTCTCGAATCTCAGTTGAAAGTTCATATGCAATAGACTTCAAATTATCACTAACAGATTTAACAATCCTGTCAAAATATTCCTTTTTAACTGGTAGTGCTCTACCTCGCTTGCCCATCTTAGATTGGTGCATTGGTATCTGAAATCCTTTTACAAAGACACATAACTCATTTTTTGTATTGAAATGTAAAAAAATTTCAGCATGATTCAAATCTGTAATTATCTGCCACCTAAAAAAATTTGGGCTTCGCCCTATTAGATCTGAATATAGACCATCCAGGCTCAAGCATGTCATTTTATGTAGAGTGTTATACTCATTGATATACATAGTTCTGTCTTGGGCTTTCTTAACAAGTTTGTTCATTGAATCCAGCATGGGGAGAAGACTAGCTAAAGTCAATAGAGTCTCTATATCACTTAACTTATGTAAGAGATCAGGAGCTTTGTCTACTGTGAGGCGTTGCTCATACATTAGTCCGATCAAGGATTGATATTCTGTTAGAACTCGTTCCGCTGGTCCATGCAAGGAGATCCATCTGGTCTCAACATCCCTGAGAAGCTTGTTTCCTCCTGTTACTCCCTTAGCAAAAATCTAAAATTCTGCAAAACATTTAGGACTTCGGCAAAAGTATGAGTGGAGCTCGTGGACTAGATCTTCAACTTTTGACATTGTAGGGAAATTGCTTACAATTCTATATACGAAATTCATTCGATGGGCCATGCAATGAATGCCAACCATGTATGGTGCAATACTAGTTTGTAATCTTGCACAAAGACCGGTCCTTTGACCTTGCATTACTGCAGCTCCATCAGCTCCAACACACACCAACTTCTTGGCAATTGTCAAGTCATCCATACTAGCAATTTCATTCAAAGCTTTCTTAACTTCCAAATATAAATTTTCTGTTGTTGAATTGCCCCTTATTTTATGAACACAGAGTAGCTGAGCTCGGCGGACGTGTTCTTTTATGGTATACACATGCATACAAACCCAAGCAATGTTATCTACCGCAGTAACTTCATCTATGGATAATGAAATGAAATTTGACTCTTTTACACTCTCTTGTAAATTTTCCTTTTCCACCTCAACGAGACAGTTTGCCATTTCCCATCTAGCGTTTATTGACCAATGTGACATAGGATAGTGAGGAACATTCAAAAAGATAATAAATTACTAAATTCTGGGAAATATTTCATAGGACGCCCTCTCGACATAATATGAAAAACAACACTCATTTGAACAGTCTTTGCTAGGTTTGCATCTTTCACTGCATGTTCAAGCCCAGCCTTGATTGTATTTCCAAATCCACTATTACGAATCAGTGTCGTTTTGTGGTTATGCTCTTCATATTCCATGACATACTTAACATGAAGACATTCTTCCTTTGATTTCCATCTTACTACTCGTGTTTCCTTTCCATCTATGATCTATTTTTCATAAACCTTACCAATATGCTTTTCTATGGTGTCAAGCTTTAGCTGCATCTTCTTCTCTCTTTTAGTTTTTGAGCTACAAATCTTATACCTGCATTCTGTTGGTTGTTCATCATTTTTTGGGAACAGTTCAATGAATGGGTACTTTGCTACCCAATCAATCTTAAAACTCCTTGTCATCTCCCACTCTCACCCCAGTTTTACTTTCCTTTTTCTTTTCTTCCTACCAACATCATCTTCAGTACTAGCATTTGCATTCGCCAATGGTATCTCATTGTGTGTATCCCTTAGAACATCTTCTGTCATGTCGGTATTGTCATCCTCATTTGATGCATTTAACTCAATGACAATCCCACCTTGTGGTATTGGTGGTGGTGAGCTACTGTGAATGGGTTCTGCAACTGCAGAGGTTGATGGACCAGAAACTTTGCCAATTCCAAAAAAAGACTTTATGGTACTATCTTTAAGTTTAAGTTTTGGGTGTTTTGATGGCCTCCCAATCCCTTCAGTTTCACTACCCTGAGGAGTCTTACCCTTGTCTGACATCCCAATCCCTTCACCACCCTAAGGAGTCTCACCCATGTCTAACTGTGACATCTTGAGTCTTGAACTCTCACTACGAATTAAAAGTTAAAAATAATACTATCAAGTATGAAGAAATGATTACTCACCTTTAAGCCTTCTCAATTCTCTGAATCAGGAATCAGGAATGAATGCCTGGGCCTATGTTGCATGATTGTAACTCTGGCCCTCCGCCCTACAATGAAATTCGACTTTCCAACTCAATTTGCAGAATGCGAATCAAGACTTGAGACTCTGAGAGCTCCCATTTTACTAATCAAACACGAACAAATTGTCAGAAAGAGTGTAAGAAATAGTGTATTTATAGCAATCCATGATTGCTTTTTTGGCGAATTGTGCGAGGCCCAGGCGTCACAATTGCCAATAAACATTTAATTTAATTGCATTTTTGGCGAATTGCGCGTGCGTGCAATGAACATTTAATTTAAGAGGGGTGAAATGGGTCCTTGGATGCTTATAATGTTTTATTTGATATTAGCAAATTTGGCCGACACATGCAATGAACATTTAATTTACCATTGGCGAATTAGGTCCTGGGTACGTGGTCATTTAACTATTGCTGGCGAATAGCGAAGGTGATCTAATACCCATGTCCAAGTGATTCTAGGCAAATATTACGGGCATGCACGTCGATGGTGTGTGGTCATTGGCGAAGCCAATTTCTACAGTGTGTCCTTAACCCCAAAATTTTGGGCGATTTGACCACGATTGTGCCCAAGACTATTCGTGCAGAATTCGCCAATTGGCAAAGATTCGCCACTAAAAAACTCTCTGGTCAATACTCTATATATTTTGTGTTTGAATATTATCACCACCATTTCAACTTCAGGATGTGACAAAGGAGACAAAAACACAGGCTAGGTCAAATGAATAATATTTTGTTAGATATTGCTCAAGAAGCAAGGCTTACAAATGCTATAACATGAGATTGTGTAGGATTGTTGAGAGCATACATTTCAAATTTGATGACTCATATTTTGTCACAGCAACTAAAGATGAATCAGATGAACCTAAACCAATTTATACCGAATCGACTAGAAGAGGAACTAGCAAGGAAAGGCACAAAAGCACCTTCTAAGAAAAACAAAGAGACCATCCAAAGCAAATTATACTTGATAAAAATGCGAAGTTCAGAGAAGAGGAAAGGTAGAAAAAATTGCACAAGATAAACAACCAAAAAATTGTCTTTACTTTTTATGGTTGAACCCAAGAGGTACATAAAGGCCAGTCAAATGATAAATGGGTTGATATGCAAGGAGAGCTCAAACAAACTGATAAGAATGAAACATGGGAGCTTGTACGTAGACCTAAGGACAAGAATATTATTGGAACCAAATGGGTGTTCAAGAATAAACCAAATGAGGATGGAGAAGTTGTTAGGAACAAGGAAAGACTTGTTTGTAAGGGTTATGCATGGGTTGAAGGTAATGATTTTGAAGAAATATTTGCACCCATGGCACATTTAGAGGCAATAAGAATGTTTCCTGCATTCTCAATTTATAAGAAATTTAAATTTTACCAAATGGATGTCAAAACTGTTAGAAAGTTTGAATAACCGAAGGGCAATTAAGAGGGGGGGGGGGGTGAATCAGTTGTCACATATAACCGGAACCTTAAGCAATTAAAACTTTAATACCAGAACCCAAAACATTAATACTAGAATGCTTAGACCGAATACCAAAATAGCAGTTAAATCAATTAAGTATAAACAATAATCAAAAAATAAATACCATCCACATGACACCAAGATTTATATGTGGAAAACCTGGTAAAGGGAAAAAACACGGTGGGAAGCCTACCCACAGTCAGATAATACTTCTGCAGTAAGTATGTGAATTACAATTGAAGGGCCTGCACTTGCAGGAAGGCCAATAGCCTAGAGCGCACTACTCATCACAAAAGGAGTCTCACTAACTACATAGAAATCCATACTATAATCCGGAGAAGTGTTTGAACTGCAAAGATAGCATCTCCTATACTTGAGTACAGTCTCGGTTAAGCCCAATACCGGAGGACTAAATCCTCTTACATAAACCCAATTTGATCTCCAATGATCAACCAAATCCTCTGCCTGAATGATATTACATTATTCGCACATTACATATCCATATCCCATACCATGATCTATATCCCTATCATGATCTACAATGAGATCTTACATCTATATATATATACAAACCCTTGACCATAAACAATCAGGTCGACTACTAGACAATAAACCAATTACATAATTACAAAATATGTCGGCCGTAGACCAAACAAATAATATCCAACACATAAGACATCCCAAAAACACATCGACAGGTCCAATCCATACGTTTCATTAAGTTGGTCCATAACCTAGATCAATCGAGACCCAATATAGGTCCACACGCTTGTAGCGTCATAAATTGTACGCACTTGCTAAAGTAGTACAATTTCACACCTAGTTTAGCACCCGCCTTGGCGCATTTTGCATTTTGCATTGCATTTTCCCTTTAGAACTTAATTAATCAAATTAATTAGGTCTAAGGTCCTATTTCATCATCATCTTTATCATAAAGTTGGGCCCTTTCATTAAAGTGTGCCCCTTTTCACTTTATTCTTCCAATACATCATTTAATCAAAAACCCTAATTAGGTCCTATTTTGAACTTGGGGGCTTGATTTCGGGGGTCAAAACATCTCGAAATCACCTGTAACTTCAGGATTCTCTCTAAAATCATCATATCCGACGGCCCTGAAAATTTGGTGAAAAGTTGTCGGGACCATAGCGCCCGGAGTGCACATGGTCCCGAACATTTTTCCCGAAATTTTGGGAGCACGATCCAATCATAAAATAAAGCTTAACCCCAAGAAATTGGTGGGATATTCAATCTCTAGGTCGGCCAAAAGTTGAAATTAAGACCTAGGGTTTCATACATAAGAGCTCTCTTTCTTCATTAGAAAGGAGAAGATTTTTGGTTTCAAGGGCCTTCTATGCAGCGAAAGAGCAGATCTTTGAAGACTTCAACAACATTCAACATCCATCCATCAAGCATCTATCAATTTCATTCATCCATTTAGGGCTTTGAAGGCATTGAAGAACAATAAGGGATCACCGACTGAAGATTGGCTTGTACCCCTTCCTTGGGGTTGGGTATGGTTTCATGTTGTTTTCATGTCCTTGCATAAGCTTCATCATATCATTTGTATTCATGCTTTAGATCACTTTGCATCTTGATTTAGAGCATTTACATTACCATTTACAAGCAATTAGGGTTTACTTTCTAGGTTGCTCTAGTTTGCTTACTTGCATCTTAGGATCTTGCACACACACAAGGTCTACACACACATTACTTTTACAATACAACTTGGCTATTCGTGGAGGTGGAAATCACCAAAGCGGGGGTTTGACTAAGGCAAAACCCTATATAGCCGCCCACCACACCTTTTCAGATATAAGTGCAGGTTTCGGGATTCGGACGACGCTGCAAGTTGCAGATCCGACGGAAGCAGACTGAGACAGAACTTCACACCAAATTTCAGAGCAAAAGACTAGGACAGGGGTGTGGGGCACCCTGGTCCTGCCAGGACAGGGGCACTGGGCGCCCTGGTCCCTCTATCAGACAACAACTTTCAGCAACTTTCTGACAGCTTTTCAAGTTGCAAAACAGCAGTTTCAGGGGCAGAATCAGGACAGTGGCGCCCGCGCCCCCGTCCCGAACATTTTCACTCAGATTTTAACTCCAGGTACGCATTTGCATTCTTATCTTGTCCTTGTGTTTACAGCTTTCCATTGTTTAAGTTCAATTCTGCAATCTTGTTATTAGTTCATACTTGCACTTTGGGGTTAGGAATTGAACTTGCATCATCTTATCTTTCAATTACAACAAAGGAATAGAAATCCTAATAGGTAGCCCGTGGCTCTCTCTTCCATAAAAAGAAGTAGCCAATTGTGTGATACCTCTAGGCTCTTTCGTATTCCACAAATGTGTGATTGAAAGTGAGATTAGGGCATGTTTGCTTAGTTTCACTTTTTCCCCCACACATTTTGGTGAACCCGACGTGAATTCCAATCTTCTCTAATTCTGATCTATGTTTTCAAATTTGAGTGTTTAGGCTATTTCAAATTCAAATTTGCATTTACAAGTTTTAATTTCTTGCAAGATTCAAAAATTTAGAGGAAATTTTTGCTAATTTTTCAATACAAAGTTGAACTTGTGGATAGCTTAATTGGGATCAATAATTTCAAATCTGATTTAGGAACTCATTTGAATCATAAATTTCATTTTCTAATCTACATTCTAAGTGCTTGCATTGAACATTTCCTTCTATTTTGCATGTGTTATCATTTGAAAGAGGAAAATTGTTGTCATGATGCATTCATTTCATAGATTTGATAATGGGTTAGCTTCCCTTGTTTCAATTTTTCCTTCTCCTAAAGAACCTCCCCTCATCTATAACAACATTTTAGTGCCTAAAAGAGTTGCTTCCGATCCCTTTGAGACTCTCCCATTCTCTAAGGATGAAGACTTTAAGAGTGATCTTGACAATTCTCCTAAAATGTGCCCTTCCTATTTATCTATCCTAGAGGAAGAGACTGATATCATAAACACATTTCTTAATGTTACTTCACCTTCCCTACATGATGCCTCTCTAAGTGAAAATGCATTGATGGACACTGACTTATTTTCTTCTAAAGTTGGTCCTTTCAATGAGGGCATGTTAGTGCAACAAGAGGTTATGAACACTTCTCTCAAAGATCTCCTTCCTAAGCATGAATCTTTGGAGAAATATGTTCATGTTCCTCCTAAAAAACACTCCCTTCATGAGGATCCTTTTGTGCAAGAAGATGACATTATCCCTACATTTCCTAGTGATAGCATTTCCTTTTCCAACAAAATTCCCACTAGAGATGATGAATTAATGATAAATGCTTACCCTTCTCCTAAGGTTTGTCTTTCCCATAAGCATCCCTTAGAGAAAGAAGATGAAATAATAAGCAATTTCCTTAATTCTCTCTCCCCTAAAGATCATATTGAACATATTTTGAGGAAAGAGGATGAGTTTAACACATCTATTGATGCTCTCCCTCCTAAGGATGAGGAATTAATAAACAATGTTAGCTCCTCTCCTGAAATTAACAATACTTCAAACATTCCTTTCAACAACTTCACTATTTGGGATGAACCATTAGAAGAAGGTGTAGATTATTCTCTACCCCATGAGAGAACCCTAGTCAAAGGGGATGAAATCAAGATTGAAAACTCCCTTGATAGTTTCTCACCTTCCTTGAATCTCAATTATTCTCCCTCTCCTCAACTTGGTTCTACTCATGAGGATACCCTAGTTCAAAGCAAGATGGTTAACATCTCTTTCAAAGATCTCCATCTCAAGAGTGAGACTTTAGAGAGTAATGTTGATCCTTCTCCTAGAGAGTTTATTCCCCATGTAGATCCTTTGATGATAGAGGATTATATAACCCTTCCTAGTATTACTCTACCTACTAGAACATCAATGCCTACCCCTTGTCTCTCTCCTAAAATTGATTTAATCCGTGATGAGATTTTAGTGCAAGAGAAGACTATCAATAATTCTTCCAACACTTTGGTTCATTCCTCTAAACCATCCTCAATCAATTTGATACATGTGAATGAAACACCTAACAAACCTCTCTTCACTATCCAAGGTGCTTGTCCTTCTCAAAATTCTCAACCTTTAAATAAGCCTATCTTAGTGGTTCAAGGTGGTTATGCTAATGATTCTTTTTGCACTCCTAAGAAACCTATTATTACTGTGCAAGGAGGTTATTCTACTAAGAGCCCTTATGAGTATGCTAAGCAACTGACTAGAGAGAGTTATAATGCGGTTGCTCATACTTATAATACTAGAAATAATAGGCAACCTAATCCTCCTCCAGTTATCACAACTTCATTTCCTCCTTCCCAACCTATTCTTCCTCAAGCTCCTCGTATTTCACAAGTTCTTGGTAAGGAATATGATCTCATAGAACAACTTAAAGCTACCCCTGCTAAGATATCCCTTTGGGATTTGATCCAAACTTCTTCCGCTCATCATGGAATGTTACAAGATGCCTTGAAAGATTTGAGTGTTCCTCCACCTAATACATCTAGTAATATAGTATCTTTGGTTAACTCTGTGATGAATCCTAAAGCTAAAATTGTGTTTACTCAAGATGAGTTGCCTACTAGTGAAATTCAACATCAATATGATCCCTGGATGATTGTGGTTATCATAAATGACACTGCTATAAGACGAACACTGGTAGATAATGGTTCTGGCCTTAATGTGTGTAGCATTAATCTATTGCATAAGATGAATGTGGATACATCCCTTATTGATCCTGACTCTCGTCCCATTCGAGGCTTTGATAATGTGGCTAAGTCTTCATTAGGTATTATCACCTTACCCATCACAGTGGGACCTGTTACTTTGCCTACTCCTATCCATGTTATGTCGGGAAATCTAACATACAACTTGTTATTAGGGAGACCTTGGATTCACAGAATGCAAGCTGTCCCCTCTACATTGCATAGACAAGTTAAATTTATTTATAATAATAAGACATATACCTTGATAGGTGATACTAATTTTCAAGCTTGTTGGCAAACATCTACTTCCAAAGGGAGTTCTTCTAAGCCTTCCTCTTCTAGTGATGACTCGTTAAACAAGATACCTATGGATGAATCATCACCCTCTGATAATCAAAATTCTTTGGATGTGTCTGGAGCTCCTGAAGAAGATTCTTCTCGACTTGAATCTACACATGAGAAGGATTTTGATCCTGAGAAGGTTCTCGCAGAAGACGATTGGGGATCTCTTGATTTTAATCCCACCTTTGTAGGTGAGTATAGGGTTCCTCCTAGAGAGCTTAAAGTTAAAAAGAAGGAAGAAACTAGAGATCAATCAGTCTTACCTGAACCTATGAGCAATAATTTTGTGGCCGCTTCTCAAACTTCTTCTCCTCACACCTCTAATTCTGAAGAATTTGATTCTTTGTCTTATGAAAAACCACCTTTTCTTTCTGAAATGGCTAATCGTTATGGTCGTGGTTTCCATATTTTGGCTAAGAGTGGCTATAGTGGAAATGGTTGTGGCGCAAATGAACAAGGAATTAAAGTTCCTTTAGAACATAACATGCATGAATATTCATTTGGACTTGGATATAATCTTTGTAAGCCCACCAAAGCATCTAAAAGACCATCTCTCAATGTGAATGCTATATTTAGTAGTGATGATGATCTCACTTCAACTAAATCATCTCCTACTTCTATCAACTCTCATTCCCCTCATAAGGAAATCTTGGCGATGAACAAATCTCTTTATGAATCCCCTCAAATTTCTAAATCCACTTATGAATCTTTATCTCCTATTCATCATAAAGTCCTTTCCTCCAGGGATAAGGCTCTAATAAATTACACTCGTCCCTCTTCTAAGATTTCTTGTGACTTTTCTTCTTCAATTTTTATCATTTTATACATGTTTTTGATCTCACTTATAGTTGAGCATTTAGCATGTCATATTCAAATACCTCATTCAATCTATCATGTCTTTAAATAACATTAATGGCTATTATGTTGCTCATCATTATGTGACATTGGTAGCTCATTTACTGGGGGCTCATTGTCATTCATGATGGTACAATTTCAAGTGCAATCATATTTTTTGAAGCAACATAATAGCCTAATTTTTCTATGTTATCTCTTGTTCCTATGGGGTAATAATGTGGAAATATTGATCATCTTTTCTTTAGAATCCTCTTTTCCTATATATGGGAGAAGATGTGTATTCTCTTTCTTATCCTACCCACTTCTTGTGAGGAGCATTTTACATGCACTAATGTCTTGCTTGCATGAACTCATGTGAGTATGTAGTACATTTTGCTTATGTCTAAATCTCCCTCTAGAAGATTGTGTAAGTCCTTCCCATTGTGCTTATCCTTGGGAGGCAATGATCTTTCCTTATTTCTTATCTAAGGATCCACTTTTTCCTATTTCGTGGATGGTGTGAACTTTATTACTTGATGTTATTCCTTGTATGCAAATGTTGTTGTTTGTTCAAGGATTCTCTCTTACAAGAGGTGTAAGTCCTTGACTACAACCTCTTTTGCACTTGGTAAAATACATCCATAATGAATTCACTCTCCCAATTGGGTTAAAAAGAGCGTCATCCTTCATTAAGAATCACTTTCACCTCCCAAAAGAAGGAAGTATTGCATTCTTATTCTCTTCTTTGTCTTATTCTAGAAGATGTTATATTTATCTAAGACAATTCCTCTCGGGGATAGGTGTCTTTTGTACAAAGATCTCTTCTCCTCTAAGGATCTCCTTTACACATACTACAAGATATCCCTTTTCAACTATCTTATCCTTGCTTGAAGAGTAAAAAAAATCTCTTGCTTGGATCTATGACATTGTTGCATTTTTGGGGTATCTTCTTTTGTGATGAAGGTAGGTATCCTTGTTCTACTTTCCTTATGACATAAACATTACACTTTTTGAGCAAATGGGTCATTCTCGGAACCAGAGCACAGACTCTTAGAGCGAGATGTCACGCTTTTGTACTATACATATACAGGTTGTAGCATACTTGGGCATAGACTCCTATGAGGTGCTTCTAACCTCCCTTACACACACATGCACAAGGTTGAGTGGAACTAGCGGCATAAGGCTAGACTTTCTCACTCTCCTCCCTTACATGGATCACCTAGACAGACTCTAGGAGCTAGTTTTCCATGTCCTTTTTCCCATGGATCACCTAGACAAGATCTAGGGGTGAGAAGTCCATGTTTTCTCTCTCACTATTCTTCTCATGGATCACCAATGTGTGTATTCATGCTTTTTTCCTTTCTTTTCTTCTCTTTACATCCTTCATCTTGTGTTAGAGAACTCTCAAATCCTCACACTCTTTGTTGTGTTGGAATTGAGATTTAGTCCTCCTTCTTACCAAATGATTCTCCATTAGTTTTTGATCCCATATCAAATCTTCTTGTGAGCATTTGTCATCAATATTCTTTAACAATTTGAAGTGGTAAACATGATACCCTGTTTCAACTCACTAAAATTAGCAAGCCGAAATAGGGGGGGGCATATAGCTACCCTCGAATTTTCATCACCTTCCTTAGTAAGCATTAGGTGATTTTGTGATCTAACGTGTGTTTTGTAGGGTGCGGTTCCTAACTATGTACTGCAGATACTGCTGGGGGCTTCGTTTGACAGACTTATGGATATATCCTTTTTCAAATAATGTTTACTTTTCTGTACTTTAGCTTGCATATGCACGTAGTGTTCATATGATCGCTAAAGTGGGGGCTAAATGTAGCGTCATAAATTGTACGCACTTGCTAAAGTAGTACAATTTCACACCTAGTTTAGCACCCGCCTTGGCGCATTTTGCATTTTGCATTGCATTTTCCCTTTAGCACTTAATTAATCAAATTAATTAGGTCTAAGGTCCTATTTCATCATCATCCATATCATAAAGTTGGGCCCTTTCATTAAAGTGTGCCCCTTTTCACTTTATTCTTCCAATACATCATTTAATCAAAAACCCTAATTAGGTCCTATTTTGAACTTGGGGGCTTGATTTCGGGGGTCAAAACATCTCGAAATCACCTGTAACTTCAGGATTCTCTCTAAAATCATCATATCCGACGGCCCTAAAAATTTGGTGAAAAGTTGTCAGGACCATGGCGCCCGGAGTGCACATGGTCCCGGACATTTTTCCCGAAATTTTAGGAGCACGATCCAATCATAAAATAAAGCTTAACCCCAAGAAATTGGTGGGATATTCAATCTCTGGGTCAGCCAAAAGTTGAAATTAAGACCTAGGGTTTCATACATAAGAGCTCTCTTTCTTCATTATAAAGGAGAAGATTTTTGGTTTCAAGGGCCTTCTATGCAGCGAAAGAGCAGATCTTTGAAGACTTCAACAACATTCAACATTCATCCATCAAGCATCTATCAATTTCATTCATCCATTTAGGGCTTTGAAGGCATTGAAGAGAAATAAGGGATCACCGACTGAAGATTGGCTTGTACCCCTCCCTTGGGGTTGGGTATGGTTTCATGTTGTTTTCATGTCCTTGCATAAGCTTCATCATATCATTTGTATTCATGCTTTAGATCACTTTGCATCTTGATTTAGAGCATTTACATTACCATTTACAAGCAATTAGGGTTTACTTTCTAGGTTGCTCTAGTTTGCTTACTTGCATCTTAGGATCTTGCACACACATAAGGTCTGCACACACATTACTTTTACAATACAACTTGGCTATTCGTGGAGGTGGAAATCACCAAAGCGGGGGTTTGACTAAGGCAAAACCCTATATAGCCGCCCACCACACCTTTTCAGATATAAGTGCAGGTTTTGGGATTCAGACGACGCCGCAAGTTGCAGATCCGACGGAAGCAGACTGAGATAGAACTTCACACCAAATTTCAAAGCAAAAGACTAGGATAGGGGCGTGGGGCGCCCTGGTCCTGCCAGGACAAGGGCGCTGGGCGCCCTGGTCCCTCTGTCAGACAGCAACTTTCAGCAACTTTCTGACAGCTTTTCAGGTTGCAAAACAGCAGTTTCAGGGGCAGAATCAGGACAGTGGCGCCCGCGCCCCCGTCCCGAACATTTTCACTTAGATTTTAACTCCGGGTACGCATTTGCATTCTTATCTTGTCCTTGTGTTTACAGCTTTCCATAGTTTAAGTTCAATTCTGCAATCTTGTTATTAGTTCATACTTGCACTTTGGGGTTAGGAATTGAACTTGCATCATCTTATCTTTCAATTACAACAAAGGAATAGAAATCCTAATAGGTAGCCCATGGCTCTCTCTTCCATAAAAAGAAGTAGCCAATTGTGTGATACCTCTAGGCTCTTTCGTATTCCACAAATGTGTGATTGAAAGTGAGATTAGGGCATGTTTTCTTAGTTTCACTTTTTCCCCCACACAATGCTAAAGCAATGATCTCCATCCACCAAGTCTCGAACATGATCACCAACAGCATCCTGAAACTCCACTAGAAAATGCACCAACACCACTTATGCATATCATCAAAGATCTTCATCAAAATCTTTGTCGGTGAAACCCTCGCTAGAACCACAAGCCAAGCTTCCAAGCAAGCAAAATAGCATTTGATCACTAGACCAAAACCAACTTACTAAATATGAACATGAGTATCATGAATAAGACAATTCCATAAACAAACTATACCAAAGCCTACCGGATCATGCCAGATCCAAACCAACCATAAACTACTCAACCTACCGGGACCAGAAGAGTGTCAATAAAGCATCCAAACAGCTGGTGTTGGCATCAATGACAAAACATCAATACAACACATAATCAATTCCTCCAAATGGACAACAATCTCCCCCTTTGGCATTGATGGTAACACTGGATGTGAAAAATATCTAAGTACCAAGAAATGCCAAACAAGTCTCCCCTAATGGAAGACAACCAACAATCTCTCACATACAGTTCTGAAACAAAGACCGAACTCCCCCTGTGAATGATATCTCTATAAAGCTCTGAATTGTACATATATCTCTCCCTCTAATGTATTTTCTTTTTCTTTTTCACATCAATATCTCTCCCCCTTTGACATCAATGCCAGAAATATGACAAAAGTATCAAAGCAAAAACATAAACCACTGAATTACAAAGCTAACTACTCCCCCTAAGCAGTAGCATCCCCACATCAGTGCCAGAATGAATAGTATCTCTGATAATGCATACCAGACTGATGCCAAACCACATCAATCAAATCTCTACCAGAGGGGCAGTAACTCTTGATATGTCTCTGAAGTACTCAAATGATTCTTTAGGCAAAGGTTTAGTGAAGATATCTGCAATCTGCTCTTTAGTGTTCACATTAACCAGTCTAACTTCATTTGCTTCCACTTTTTCCTTCAAAAAGTTATACTTGATAGATATGTGCTTTGTCTTAGAATGAAATATCGAATTCTTTGATATGTCAATAGCAACAGAGTTATTACAGTGGATAACTACCGGTGCATTACAATCCACCTTTATATCCTTCAACATTTGCTTCATCCATAGAACCTGTGTACAGTTAGTAGCAGCAGCAACATACTCATCTTCAACAATAGATAAAGAAGTACGTAATTGCTTCTTGTTGATCCATGAAACCAACTTTTTTCCAAGAAAGAAAGCTCCACCGGAAGTACTTTTCTAGTCATCAACATCTCCAGCCCAATTGGCATCTGTATATGCACATAAAGTAAAGTTATCATCCTTAGGGTACCACAAACCATATTCTGATGTACCTTGCAAGTATCTACAAATTCTTTTCACCGCACTCTCATAATTTTCTCTAGGATCACTCTAAAATCTTGATACAATACAAACAACATTCATTATGTCAGGCTTAGTCTGAGTCAAATAAAGCAAACCTCCAATCATAGACATTTCAAATTATTTCTTCATATTGTTAGCAAATTCCCTACACAATTTATCTTCACCTCCAAAAATAATGTCATCAACAAATACTTCAATAATCTGTATATCATCATCAATGATCTTATAAAATAAATTATTGTCAGCGTTACCCTTAGTAAAACCAAGCTTCAAAAGATATTTATCCACCCTTGCATACCAAGCTCTAGGTGCTTGTTTCAATCCATATAAAGCTTTCCTTAACCTACAAACCATGTTTGTATCATCTGATAGTGAAAAACCATCAGATTGCTCAATATAAACTTCCTCATCAAGATCCCCATTCAAAAATGCACACTTAATATCCATCTAATAAATCTTGTAGTTTTAATGGGCAGCATAGGCAAGAAATACTCTTACAGCTTCAATCCTAGCTATCGGTGCAAAGGTCTCTCCATAATCAATTCCTTCTTTCTGAGAATATCCTTTACAGACCAATCTAGCCTTATTTCTTATAACTTGACCATCCTCATTCAATTTATTCCTAAAAACCCATTTAGTTCTAATAACATTCTTATTTTTAGGTCGGGGAACCAAAGTTCATGTGTTATTTTTCTCAATTAGATAATTATTCTTCCATAGCTTTCAACCAATATTCATCTTTACATGCCTCAATTGTTGATGTTGGTTCAACTTGTGAAATTAAACATACCTCATTAGTTGTCAGTCTTCTTTTTGTCATCACTCTGTTGTTCTTATCCCCAATGATCTGATCTTCTGAATGATTCGATCTCACATACCTAGGAATCTTCTGACTCTATGTTCCTCTTCCATGTTCTTCAGTTATTGTAGAATTTTCTGATCCTGCCAAAGTAACTGGTTCAACACTCTATTCCGGTAAAGGTGCTACCGATTCAGATATAATCATTTCCACTGTCAGTTCCTTCTCATAAACTCTGATTTGACCTTTATTTAGCTCATCCACTTTGACATTAGCGCTTTCCACAATTCTTTGCAATCTCTTGTTATAACATCTATATGCCTTGTTTTCATTAGAATAACCAAGAAATATGTCGGTTTCTCCTTTGATGTGTACTTTGTTGAATGTATAAACCGATGTGCTCACTACTTCTCTCCAGTAGATATGAGATAGACTAGCTTCCATCATAATTGTTCTAGCAGCATCCAAGATAGTTGTGTTCTTCCTTTCCATAACTCCATTCTGCTAAGGTGTCTGGGGAGCAGAAAATTGTCTTCTTATACCATGCTTCTCACAAAAGTTATTAAACTCACTGGATGTGAATTCTCCACCATGATCTGACTTTAAACATTTAATCTTCAATCTTGTCTCAGTTTCCACTTTAGCCTTAAAGAATTTAAACTTTTCAAATGCCTCATAATTTTTCTTTAGAAAAGTAACCCACATCATTCTAGAATAATCATCAACGATTAGCATGAAATATCTATCACCTTGAAAAAATTTAACTCTAGCAGGGCCACACAAATCAGTATGAATAAGATCAAGAACATCATTAGATTTATCTTGTATACTCCTAAAAGAGGTTTTGACCTATTTACCCATTTGACATTCTTTACATACCGGATTATAGGGTTTCATAATCTTAGGTATATCTCTAACTGCCTTAGTTGAACTGATTTTTACAATGCAATCAAAATTCACATGACACATCCTTTTATGCCATAGCCAACTCTCATCCATCTGTGTAATCAAACATGTCTTCTCACTGGAATTCAAATGAAATATATTACCTTTTGTTTGTGTACCGGTTGCAATCTCCAAACCGGTTCTGTTAATGATTTTACATTTTCCATCCTTGAAGTGTAATTGAAATCCCTTATCCACCAATTGTCCTACACTCAAAATATTATGTCTTAAACCTTCAACATAATAAACATTGTCAGTATTGTTCTTACCATCCAATGATATAGTTCATTTTCCTTTGATTATACATGCTTTGTCATCTCCAAATCTAACCAGACCGCCATCAAATTCTTGCAAAGATAGAAACTTCCCTTTATCTCCAGTCATATGATGTGAACATCCACTGTCAATTACCCATTCATCCTTGTCTTCAATTTTAGCAGCAAGTGCCTTCTCTTTAGGTACATTATCTTTTAGTGTCGGATCATCTTCCTTGATTGTTAGGAACACCCATTCCTTCCCATTGCCGGAACCACTAGCAGAGTCCTTTGTTGGTTCATCATCAAAATCAATAATGCCTTCCTCATCCGCTATGTAGCATGATCTATCTTTGTTTTTCCTGTACTTATATTTGTTCTAATATACAGGGTTAGGCTTAAAATATCTTCTCTTTCTTCAAATCTTGAATTCCTTTCAGGACATCTAGATGCAAAAAGACCAATCTTATTACATGCAAAACATTTAAAAGGTGTTTTTCCTTCATACTCACTTCCTACCAGTCCTTTAGGTACTCTTCTAGCAAATAGTGCTTCAAGTTGCTCAAAATATTCATATTCTTTCTTCATATCATCCAATTACTTTGCATATAAAGTTTTCCAATCTTGCTTACCGATTGATGATGCATGAAAAGCAGGTTCAGTCTTCACAGCTCCAGAAGGTCCAAATTCTTCAAGCTCAAAAGAAGATAATTTCCCAACCAAAGTATCTTTGTTGACAAATGTATTAGCCATTGTTCTCAACTCATTAATAGTAGTATCCTTCATCTTGTAAGTCGGTGGTAAGGTTCTCAAAACTTAAGAAACGATTTCATCTTCACTCAAAGTTCCACCACAACATTGAATACCCATAACAATATCTCATTTACCCTTTCCATGAATGCAGTAATCCTTTCATCTTCTTCCATCTTCAGGTTTTCATATCTCACCCGGTAACCATCAAGTTTAGCAATCTTCACTATAGGGTCACCTTCATTAAGAGTCTCCAACTTATCCTATATAGCCTTTCCAGATGATTTGTCGGTTAATCCTATTATTTGTTGATCAGAAAGTGCACACAAATGGGCTTCTCTTGCTCTATAATCATTCTCAAGCTCCTTATCCAATTTTGCTGAAGGAGGACGGATTATGAGGTGTGACACCATTCTATGTGATCTCCCAAATCTCCTTGCCAAGACGTCTCAGATGAGTCTCCATCTAAATCTTCCATATTGTGTAATTTGTTCCATCAAGATTAAGAATATCTCTCTGAAAGATAACTCTAGATGAACTTGAACTATTAGTCGCCATAGGATCTTCCTTAAGCGGTTAAGCTTTCTGCAAAGAGGACCAAAGCTCTGATACCAATTGTCAAATAACCAGAGGACAACTGAGAGGTGGGGGGGGTGAATCAATTGTCACAGATTACCGGAACCTTAAGCAATTAAAACTTTAATACTGGAACCTAATATCGGAATGCTTAAATCAAATACTGGAATAGCAGTTAAATCAATTAAGCATAAACAATAATCACAGAATAAATACCATCCACATGACACCAAGATCTATACCTGAAAAAACCCGATAAAGGGAAAAACCATGGTGGGAAGCCTACTCACAGTCAGATAATACTTATGCAGTAAGCATGTGAATTACAATTGAGGGGCCTGCACTTGCAAGAAGGCCAACAACCTAGAGCGCACTACTCATCACAAAAGGAGTCTCACTAACTACATAGAAATCCATACTACAATCGGAAGAAGTGTTTGAACTGCAAAGATAGCATCTCCTATGCTTGATTACAGCTTCGGTTAAGCTAAATACCGAAGGACTAATTCCTCTTACATAAACCCAATTCCATCTCCAATGATTGACCAAATCCTATGCCTGAATGATATTACATTATTCGCACATTACATATCCATATCCCATACCATGATCTATATCCCTATCATGATCTACAATGAGATCTTATATATATATATACAAACCCTCGACCATAAACAATCAGATCGACTACTAGACAAACATGTCGACCTTAGACCAAAGAAATAATATCCAACACATAAGACATCCTGGAAACACATCGAGAGGAGAAACTGCACCAACACCACTTATGCATATCATCAAAGATCATCAAAAGTTGTGCCGGTGAAACCCTCGCCGGAACCACAAGCCAAGCTTCCAAGCAAGTAGGATAGCATCTGATCACCAGACCAAAACCAACTTACTAAATATGAACATGAGTATCGTGAATAAGCCAATTCCATTACCAAACTATACCGGATCATGTCGGATCCAAACCAACCAGAAAGTACTCAACCTACCGAGACCAGAAGGGTGTCGGTAAAACATCCAAACAACTAGTGTTGGCATCAATGACAAAACATCAATGCAACACATAATCAATTCCTCCAAATGGCCAACAAAAACTGCATTCTGGAATTGAAATCTTGAAGAGGAAGTGTGTATTGAGAAACCAGAATGTCTGCCATTATCAAAGGATCAAAATTTTGTATGCAAACTAAAGAAGGCATTGTATGGATTAAAATAAGCTCCTAGAGATTGGTATTCAAGATTGAATTTATACCTACAACAAGAAGGATTTAGAAGAGGTGTTGCAGATAGTAACATATATATTAAATCTAAAAAAGATCATCAACTAATTGCGGTTGTATATGTTGATGAGATAATTTTTGGTGGAAGTCGCGATGAGATGTGTAAACAGTTTACTAAAGCTATACGAAATGCAATTGAAATGTCTATTTTAGGTGAATTATCATTCTTTCTTCGTTTGCAAATTTCACAGTCTAATAAATGTATTTTATTTGTCATTCTTTCTTTGTTTGCAGATTTCAGATGAAAAATAGCAAGCTAGTTGTGACAGGGTGTAAACTAAGCAAAGAAGATGAATCCTCATTAGCTGATCAAATAAGATAGATATCAATGATTGGGAGTTTGTTATATTTGACTGCTTCTAGGCCTAATATCATGCAGACAGTTTGCATGGTACCCAGATTTTAGGCTGCACCAAAAGAAACACATGTCAAGGCAGTCACAAGGATATTCAAATATCTGAAATAGACTATGGAATATGGTCCATGGTATCCCAAGAGAAATGATTTTAGTTTACATGCATATACAAATGCTAATTGGGTAGGATGTGTTGATGATAGGAAGAGCACTAGTAGTGGTGCATTCTTTCTTATAAACAAATTGGTTTCATGGCACAAGAAGAAGCAAGAATGTGTGATTTTAAACTACAGAGGTAGAGTATATAGTTGTTGCTTCATGTTGTACTCAAATATTGTGGATGAAACAAACCTTGAAGGCCATCAATGTAGAGTATGAAGAACCAGTACTGATTCTTTGTGACAAGACTCATGCCATAAACATATTAAAAAAATCCAATGATGCATTCCAGAACGAAGCATATAGTCATTAAACATCACTTTCTACGAGAAAAGGTTGCAGCGCAAGAGGTTAGGCTTGAGTATGTGGCTACAAAAGACCAGTTTGCAGATATATTTACAAAGCCACTTCCCAAGGAGACTTTTGAGTCTCTAAGACAAAAGTTAGGGGTCTTACCCCTTTCTTTCCTATGAATGACCATGAAGAGAGGATCTACCCATGAGGAGCATGTAGTGGTTTTATTCTTCTGAACCTGGAGAGCAAAAATGTTTACCTCCCTTTTCATTAATGACAAAGGGGGAGAAATTGATAATCAAATTGAGTATCACAGGGAGAGTGTGCAATACAATGTGCAATACATCATAATGAAGGTTTGTCATCAATGACAAAGGGGGGATTGTTAAATTTAGACATTTGCTTACTATTGTCATTGATGTCAAAGTGTGTTGATGATAAAAGAAGTGTGCAAACTTCATACTTGGTCATTCTCATGGCACCTAGTGTTTCCATATACATCGTATTATTGAAGGCAAACAAAAGCATTATCCCACATTTGGCCCACAACAAATTTCTTTAAGTGTTTATATAACTCAACACATAGTTGATGAAATGTGAGCTCTTTCTCAAATATCTTGCTGCTCAAGTTCGATAAAGTTTCCACCCCACGCCCCCACAGGTGTGATGTACTAATGGAAAAGTGTGTTGCAGGATGGCGAGGCACCCAATGCCCCCGCGAGTATGTGGAGTTAGTAGTGAGAGGCTTTGCAAGATTATGAGGTTCAGTGAGAACATACCTTACTCCCCCATGGGTGTGGTGAGTCAGTTGTTGATGTCCTCGTGAGCATGCAGGGAAGAATTATGTGGGCCTAATCTAGAGACGAGTTGTTCGCTACCACGTGGTCATGTGGGCCTGACTAGGAAGAAGGAAGAGGTATTGTGGGCTTGGGGGAAGATATATGATGGAATGATGTGCTCGCCCATGTGGTGTATGAACCAAGCAGATGAATTAAGAGATAACGAGGAGAGTTTGAAACTTTCACACACGCAACATGGACTCATGGGCTGGTGGGGAAGGTAATGTGCTAGCCATTAAATATTGAAGACTTGTTAGTCATGCATTATAGATTGTTGATAGTGCAAGCTACGACTGTGATTTTTCCAAAAAATCAATAATACAAGTTTTATAATATCATTTTGGAACGAATTTAGCCGTGTCCAAAAGTGTTGATCTATATTGACTTGCAGACTCACGAAAAAAGTTATTGATGTGGAGTTAGTAGTGAGGGGCTTTGCAAGATTATGAGGTTCAGTGAGAACATACCTTACTCCCCCACGAGTGTGGTGAGTCAGTTGTTGATGTCCTCGTGAGCATGCAGGGAAGAATTATGTGGGCCTAATCCAGTGACGAGTTGTTCGCTACCACGCAGTCATGTGGGCCTGACTAGGAAGAAGGAAGAGGTATTGTGGGCTTGGGGGAAGATATATGATGGAATGATGTGCTCGCCCATGTGGTGTATGAACCAAGCAGATGAATTAAGAGATAACGAGGAGAGTTTAAAACTTTTACACATGCAACATGGACTCTTGGGCTGGTGGGGAAGGTAATGTGCTAACCATTAAATATTGAAGACCTGTTAATCATGCATTATAGATTGTTGATAGTGCAAGCTACGAGTGTGATTTTTCCAAAAAATCAATAACACAAGTTTTATAATATCATTTTAGAACCAATTTAGCCATGTCCAAAAGTGTTGATCTGTATTGACTTCCGGACTCACGAAAAAACCAAGGTTAAGAAGAGAAAGGATGACGTTACGCATGCAACCATCACATACAATGGAGACTTTTGGTAAAAACCTAGATCAATCGATGGCTCACATTTAAAATGAAAAGATCAATGGCTCGGATATAAATGAATCGAAGTATATGAATATTTCATTCTAGCGCAAAGACAAAGCAGTTTGGGAACTTGCTCCGGTCGACATGGACAACCGTCTTTTGAACATGATTCGACAGATCATGATGAATTACAAGGAAGTATATATTCATTGAGCTATGACGATGAGAACGGTTTGCAGATCGACATAATGAACGAACCTAAACACGTGCTGAAGTAATTGACAAATCAAAACACAACAATGCATGATTTCGATGTAACAAATTTATTGTCTGATTCGTGATGATGTATTGAAAGGGTAGGCCGACCTATTTTGACATGAATTATGTTTTTATTGTGGTCGACCTTTTGGAGGTGGATACAAAGAATATATATCTGTGACAATGCACCATAAAAGTGGTCGATGTTGTCAAAAGTAATAGAAGACAGAGATTACAGAATAGAGCAAGGTATGTACAGACATTGAACCATCAAGTTGGATAGCAGAGAAGGAATGATCAGTCTGTAAATGACAAAGCAGATTTACAAAAGTTCACTCAAGAACCTTTTTATTTAAATCTCAGTTAGATGTATGTCAGTAGTCATCAGGGTTGTGGTCTTGTAATATAAATTTGGGTTCTTTTTGGATTGGTGTCTCAAATCTGTTATTACTGTACGAGGGGATTGATGTTTCCGTAAGATTGGTGTCTTCAAATTGATTGTAAACATTTGACTTATTTGTGAGGTTGGATTTAGATAGTAGTTCCAAGTAGCATTTTCTTACCTTGGTTTTTTCCATATTGGGTGTCATCTGTGTTGTGTGTTTGTTTTGATCATTTGCATGTTTTATGTTTTTTAGAACAGCTACTTGTGAATGATTGAAAGTGAAAAAGTGTAAGAAGTTTTGTGATACACCAATTCACCCCCCACTCTTAATGTTTCGGTGTGTTCAACAATTATTAGCATGTTTACTGGTATTATAATAGACATCCCTTCATGCTCTTTTCATGATCATTCATTTCTCTCATAAGAATAGGTCCTTCACAAGTCCAATATCCAACAAGACTTCATCCCTCTTAGCTTCCCTAACCTTGTGTAGTAACACGACACTTTGTGACATGCCCTACCATTGTAGTTTCATAAGGCTTATTTGTACTATCACTTATGCAAGAGTCCAATTTAGAATATGCTCCTATATGTGACACTAAATATATATCTAATGGTTTTCATGGTAAAATTGTATATGAATAAGGATTATAAACACAAACATACAAAACTACAAGCTAAAATAAATAAAAATTTACATTTTACAAACCAAGACACAACTAATTTACTATACAATGAAAAAGCGACAGTTTCTCCAAGGTACCTTGCAACATTCTCCTCATTTATCATATGTCGCTTTTTATATTGCTTATTCAACCTTTTTAATGGACTTGTGATTATTGATTATTGTCAAATGCTATCAAGCGGGGGACCCTTATTCATTAAATTAAAGAGAAACCAAAACAATCTTACAATTAGGCAAAATATTTTTTTTCGAGGCTTAATTATTGTGGTATGCATTAAACAGGGAAGTCCATCCTTAAGTTCATCAAGCCTCTCTTATTGTTGAGTGAAGAGAACTTTCGAATGATTAATCATAAAACTTATGTATCCATCCATATTAAATTTTGATATCCAAAAAGAAATAATTTCAAGATTTCTTTAATCTAAGAATTGTTCTTTAATTCCATTCTATCAAACACTCCAACAATATCTTCCATAACTATGCTACAATCTCAATCTACAATAGCCTAAATGTATTTGTATCATGAACTACATGTATGCATACTAATAGCCAACTTCCTAAACATCTTCCTACTAAAACCATCAATGAAAATCAGCCAATACTATAATATAAAGTTCTTCTCAAAGAAATCCATGGATGGTAATCACAACAATTATTCGTTTGTTGTATTTTTTTTAGATTGTAACTCAAGTCAATCAAAACCTTGATGATCTTAAAATCTTCAACACCTCTAAGCACCCCCATTTCATAAGATTTTACCATGGGTAAGTTGAACTAGATCAAGAAGATTAGCATCATTGTCAAGGTTATCACAATCAAATACACCAACAACAATAATCTTTAAAATATATCTTTGTCTCTTTGTAAGGCTTTAAATAAAATCTCAAATCATGAGAAATTATTATTACTAAAATCATAACAAATAAATAAAATGTATTTTTTTAAATTCAACCTTTGAAATTACAATTTTGTTTAATTTGGAAATTTGATGAGCTTGTCTTTTAAAAACACCTCTAAAAGCACCCCCAATTTCAAGGGGAGATTGAACTAGACAATTAGGATTAGGATTATTATCAAGCTTAACAAAATCAAATACACCAACAAAACTTTAAAAAGTATTTTGTGTCTACAAGCTTTAAACAAAACTTCAAATCGTTTTATCATTATTAAATTTATGATGAATAATTAAAATGTATTTTTTAACTCAACAATTGAAATCTCAATTTTCTTTAATTTGGAAATCACCATGCATGTAATATCAACTACCTTAAATTTATAAAATGTTGTTTATTTCAAATTATGATGTTTACACAAGCTTCCCTTAGCTTCAAGAACTTTTTATCAAATATTCTCTACTAATAAGACCAACCATGTGAAGGTGGAAGCTTGCATGGCCTCCCCCAATTGACCTACAACCACAACCACAACACCACACAATACAACACAAGACTACACTAAACAACACCACACAATACAACACAAGACTACACTAAACAACACCACACAATACAACACAAGACTACACTGAACAACACCACACAACACAATACAACAACATGACACATACATCAATTGTGCAATTAAATATGATGATTATAACAATTATTTTACATGTCAAGTTGTAGCATTATATGATTTGTTATAATGCATTGATAAAAATTACAAATTGTTATAAGTTATAAAAGCAATTATTTATGAAATTTAAATACAATGTTATCAAGTGATTATTGAATAGGGCAATGTCTTTGGTGATGTGCAATAAAGTTAATGTGATAAGTCAAAATAGACATTTTATAATTATGGTGACATGCTTGTGTGCATGGTTACATAGTGTGAATTGAATTCATAAAGTGAGTAAATTAAATTTCATAGGGGCAGTTTATTATTAGCTTTGTGAAATGTGAAGACGGGGGGATTTGTGTTGTTAATATGTGTGCATGGTTGTATAGTGTGAATTGCATTCATGAAGTGGGTAGATTATACTTCATAAGGGCAATTTAATAGATTATATTTCATAAGGGCAATTTAATTATAATTTTCATGTGGAGATCAAAATTATTCAAAAGTAGTAAAAAACAAAAAAGACACAAATCTTAAAGAATAACCTTGGCCTTTTGACCATTCTTTAAGCTATCACACAAACACACGACCTTAAGGAATAACCATGGCCAGTGGCTATTCCCTTCAATCTTTAGAAGGGGTTTTTAGCCCCTTCCAATAAACTTTTATTATTATTACATGTTACAATGTTATTAAGTCAATATACTTGACCAAAATATTATTAAAGAAATGTTCAATGCCCAATTCTACCCCAGAAATGTCACTCTCACCATAACAAATTCAAAAAGATGTTGACTCTCTTTGGTACAACGGTCCTTGCTGTACGTGTTCTTCTTCCTTCTGATATTATCTGAAATTCTGTCCTCGACCTGCTAATCTACCACAATGTGGATCTAACACAAATGAACTAGAATCGATGTAGAGAGACTAGAAACAATCTTCAAATAAGATACACACTTGACACTCTTGACACTCTTAACATTAGATCTAACATTTTTTTATTTTTACATCTCTTTACACTCTCTTTCATCCTATGAAGGATCACATAGTGTGATCCGAAACATAGATGCAAAAGAGATACACACAATCAATTTGATGGATCACATAGTGTGATCCGAAACATTGATGCAAAAGAGATACACACAATCAAAGCCAGAAACAGCTTACTAATTCAGTTATGGATTGTGGAAATTTGATCAAATTAATCTTCAAATAATTACCTGTTTCGGTGAAACCCCAATCATGATCTCTCTCATTGTTGGGAGAGTGCCTGTTCCAAGAACAACCACATAAAGCAGCAGTGTTTTTCCCTGCAACATACTGACAACTTGCAATCTATCTGTGGATAACATCTTTAGAGAGAGAAGAGAGAATATAATCAGACCTATCCATCTTAATTTTTATTGCAATTCATTTATTTTCCAAACAAAAATGTAATGAAATGCATGCCTTCGTTTGGCCACATCTAACACTCCAACATCAAATGTCTGGAGAATATCCTCCACAAGCTTTCCTTCGTACCTGGTTTGCCTAGTATGTGTAGTAATAAAATGGCAGTCTAGAGGGTTGTCAACATAAAAAGATCAAATTCAAGAACAAAGATCAATCGAGAATTAGAATTCTAAATAGGAACATATATCCCTGTTGCAATAACAAAAAAGTGGTATGTTCTTGAAAACTCGACATGGAAGAAAAGCTGAAAAATAAAAGAACTCGAAGTCATATACCGTCTCATTTCAAATCTTTGTTTCAATGTTGCTCAAGCATTTTTCTGTTATGGGTTCTATTTTATTTTCTATCCTCTTATCTATAAGTATCAGTATTGCAGGTTCACCTTTGTTCAAGCATTGTTTTCTTGCATTATTTACAAGCTCTTCTCTTTGGTATCAAAATTAATGCAACAGGTTTCCTTGAATATTACTATGTTGCGTTGGAAATGCTCAAATTATAGATTTCCTTCAATATTCCTTGATTAAGTTGGCCCTAGTGAGCTATATTTTGTCTTGTCTACTTTCGCTGAAACCTAAGAAAACAATATTCTGTTACCAGTTTGGTATGTGATTTACATCAAAGCAAAATGTCCGGAGAACTAATGACAGCTGGTTATAATGGCATTGCTACAAGATTCTTTAGTTTCGGTGATAAGAAAGGCGTGATAGGATTTTCAGTGTTGGGTTTCATATATCATATATGTCCTGTTTTCATGTACTTATCTTCTAAGCTACTGCAATTGATGGCCTTGAAAAAGCGAAGCTGAAATAGCACATTTGTTTTCTTCTCTGATTGTTTGAAATCTTCTCTTGGTTTATTGTAGAAAATCAATCTTTCAAAGAAAATGTCGATGTGTTGATGTGTATTTTGTACATGACCAAACACATAATAAAATACCCAGAGGTATCTTATCCTCTCTTGAGTAAAGTCTCTGAATGCTGAAGATATCGCAAAAAAGGATCAATCGGGGAAACTTCAAGGTTCTTTTATGTAGGTTCTCTACTCATGGATAAGCACCAGTGGTCGTTGTGTTTATTGTTTTTCAAGGGGCCTTACGTACTTTCAGAGAAAGCTTGTTCAGGTGACTACTTTTCAAATGAGGGAACAAGATTTTCTTAATGCTAACAGATGTTTCAAAAAGATCAAAAGATAAAGGTTTCAAGGAGGCGAGACTAAATTAATCCTAAGAATGACTCAGTGATGATTAGTCTTGATAGGACTCTACCAATTTCAGTATTGCCAAGAGGTTACAACTCCACTGGAATTGGTGCGATCTTCTAAGGGGATTCAATGATTTTCAAATCACTAAGGGGATAGATACTATCAGTAAGATACATATCAATGCCTCTAACAATGATTGAACTCTTAAACAATCTCGATGTTTCCAGTTGACCACACAGGGCGTTCTTACTATCAGTAAGGAGCTAGTGGTTTGGAATGTGAGTCTTATCAAGGATCAAGCACAACATTCGTCCTTCAAACTTAAAACTTAAATGCTATCTCTACTAAGAGTGATTCAAGAAGATAAACAACCATGAAAATAGCCACAAGGATTGCAATAAAACACCATAACTTCAATATTTTATTGATTTCATAGCCAAATAAAACAACAATTGTTCAATTCTTCACAACTTATTTATTTGCTGTTGATATTAAACTTATTTCTCTCTCTAACTTTCTAACTTTTCTCTCTAACTCTCTAAAATGAAATGAGTGAGGGCTTATATAGCACTCTCAAATACAATGAACGGCCTGGATCAAAAGAAGATCGATGGCTAAGATTCTGACACCTAAACCCTAATTAGGGTTTGTTACAAAAAAGTCCCCATTTAGATAAACATTATCAATCCATAGCCAATAAGAATTGGCACAAATAACGAGGAGACATAGACCAATAGGAATTAAGTTGCCACATCATTTTATAACAACTTTTCATCTAGAACTTTGTTCCCCTTTCTATGCTCTTTTCTAGCATATTCAATGAATCTGGACGTAATCTTCTCAATCTCAGCAATGGGAATCTCAGGAAGATTCTTCATTCGTTCTTCCAAGTGAAGGACTTGATCAAAAGCTGTGAGAAGAGTCGCCTCGCATCCAAGCTCAAGCTATTTTGTTTTCTCGATCAGGAACATAGTAGCATGCATCTGATTTCGCTGCTCTTCGGTGATTGTGTTATCCTCTTTGCAAAAGATGATCCTGATCTTGTCTTCCAATTCTTGGATGTCTACATCCGTCTCAATCTCAATTCTTCTGTCAAGGATCGTACACAATACCTCAAACACCTTGCCTTGAATAGGGTGGATGGTTTCCTCAACTCGGCCACATCTGGAACTGATATCTTCGAAAAGAACTTCCTTTATCTGGAGCAAAGTTGACCACTGTAGAAGGTTATGGGCTTCTCCATTCATTATCTTCTCTTGCGCTAGAACCTGTCTTGGAGTCCTTATCTCTTGCAAGACCGGGATGACAACATCTCTAGTGTGAGCAAATGCATCCACAGTTACCAATAGATTATGGATGATCTCAAGAACTTGGATAGTACAGTGGACCGTCTTCATCATCCTTGTTGCAAATTCCATGGCCATCTTGTAAGATTCATCAATCCAAGAACTCATGAGTTGGACCAAGCTCTTTACCCTTTCCACCTCATTTATTGATTCAAGAGGAAGTGCATGCAAAGGATATATTGTTGGATCATGTCGTCTCAAAGGTTGATTAAGATGGCTAAAATAATTCCTCCAAGCACTGACCTCCTTTTCTAGTTTCTTATTCTTTTCCATTTCTTCTTTGAGTTTGTCATTAAGCGCTTTCAGTGAATTAGTTGCTTCTTCCATGGCTTGCTCAGTGGTAAGTGGACCAAGATCCAAAGTTTCCAGATCGTATTCTTTTGCAAGAATCTCATCCTCATACTTGTCCACCAATGGTGTAGCTATCTGCACCTTTCGGGATCCTGCTTCATCTCTAATTACTTTTGACATCTCGGTGGCCTTCTTTTCGACCTCTTCATGAGAACTTCCTATGAGACTTTCCAAGTCAAATATTTTTTCTTCCTCTTCGACCACAACTACCCTTGTCAGCCTCTCTCTTAGCCAATCTGGAATGGAAGACTTCCTTTCCCTCACTTGTATTTCTTTAGGCAGAGGTCTATCTTCTCTGAAAGGAGATGTTGCTTCATCATCATTCTTTTCTTCTTCTTGTTCGTTAGCACCAACCTGAAGAGATTGACTAGATGAATGCTGAGGTGCCTGTCCTTTACCTCGATTATCATTATGCACCATGGATTCCATAGACTCATCAATTTCATACACTATCTGCCTTCGATCTTCTCCTTGACTTGCTTCCTTTTCAGGCCTAGAAGATGTGCTTGGTGGACGATCAGGATTCACCTTTTGTTTCTTCTTGGAAGGCTCTCTCTTTTCAAGTCCTTCTTTTCTCTTTGAACCTTTGGAATGAGAAGTATTCTCACTCACACTTGCCTCTCCTTTTGTTCTTGTTTCCAGGGTGAATGTCATGGATACATTCTGCTCCTTCAACTTTTGATGTTGTACGTCCACCCATCTGCGAGTGCAAGATAAAACGAGAGCCATCAAATCTCTTAGGTCTGAAACCTCTGGCTCATTCCAATCTACCTTCACTTCTTTATCTTCCTTCTCATAGGATGATTGGAGGTATCTACCACTATCTTGGGCTTGATCGGCTACTCTGTAAATTTTGCATTTCCTAATGAGATCCAAGGGTAATCTGGAATGCATCTTTCTCTTGACCTTTACATCATCCTGGACATTCATCCAAAAGTCCTCCACTTGAAACTCATGTTTGTACTTCTTCCCGACCGTCTCTTCTATATGACCATGAGGATCGAAATTCTCCCTTGAGGCAAAGGATGTGAATGAATATAGAGATAATTCCTTCTCTGCATCCTCCGCGGCTTGAGTATTAGGACATACTTCAATTGAGTTTCCTAGTAGGATGGGTACGGGAATTCCATTTCCATGCTTATGTCTTGATGCCTTTGCATAAGCTGCCAACTGTCTAGTCACCTCAAGTAGTATTATCATGTCTGTAGGATATCTCGACAATATGAAGGGAGGTGAAGGACATCCATGAACTCTGATGTATGTGAATTTTGGAAACTGAATGAAAACCATGCACCATGCTTCTTCACGAGTTCCTGCATGTCCAGAGACAGTCAATTGTGAATCCCTCCTTGCAATGTCATGGTGATATACATCGTGAAGGTATCATTGATTAGCTTGTAGTCACTTCTTGGCGGATGATGCAGTTGAACATAAGAATCACAAACTCTTATTTCTCCGGGTCCTCTCCCAACAACTCCTCTGTGTGGAAGCCCTACGTACTCAAAACTTCTGACTAAGGAATATATAACATATGATCTCATGTGAAATGACTTGGTAGGAGTTAGCCTTCTCAACTGCACATCTAGGTTGTTGCTAATGATTCTAGCCCAATTGAGCATTCCCTTTCCTTGGACGATCAGTTGTATGAAGAAGAACATCCACTTGTCGAAGAAGAAAGCTTGAGAGGCACCCGCGACCCGATTGAGCATGGTTATCAAGTCCTTGAATTCTTCTTGGAAATCAGTTCTGTGCGGTGTATTGGGAATCTTGTTCAGGCGAGGTCTGCTCTTGAGTAGCCAATTCTTGTTGATGAAGTTCAAACAAGAATCAGGATCATCCTCATAGATAGACCTATCTCCTTCCAAACTCTTGTAGATCATGTCTCTATGCTCTGGGAGATGAAAGGCTTCACTTATAGCTTCCTCCGAAAGGTAGGCTAAGACAGTTCCATCCTCGGCTACGATCGTCCTTGAATGTGAATCATAGTGTCGGGCACATTCGATCATCAACTCGTGACACTTGATTGCAAGAGGGAAACCTGCAGCCTTGATGATGCCACTCTCAATTATCCTCTTTGCAACAGATGACGGCTTGCCGATGTAGGGCACTTCCCGAAAGTTCTTCACATTGAAGTTTCCTAGATTGGTGTCTCCGATATTGCTCCACTTGGACACGATCCTGGTCTCCAATTCATCGATCTTTTGATCCTCCTTGATGAGAGCCTGTCGAGTAGTAGATCCACTAGCCTTGGGGGTCATCATTTGATACCTACAAGAAAGGCTTAAAGTTAGGTTTGAGCATAGTACCTTAAGGTATGGGATTTAAGTCTTTTCAAGAAAATAAATAAATATTAATTTGAAAATAATGTGACAAATCCTTAGAACTATGAATTTTCAAATTAATATTAATTGTGAATTGAAATCAGATTGTACAAGACTTAGACTTTCAAAGAATTGCTATGGAAAATCAAATTAAATCTTGAATAAGCTTTCAAAAAACTGATTATACATACCTCTTCCTTGATTTTAACTATCAATTTTGAATAAATGGATAAAGGAAAATTGAAATCTGCTGGATTTTAACTATCAATTTTGAATAAATGGATAAAGGAAAATGGAGATCTGCTGGACGAAGATGTTTGTTTTGAATTGCAGGTCCTTGATGATGGCTTCAACCTTCAATCAGCTTCCAGCAAGAAGTTCGCCCTTAACCAGCCTTCAAATATCTTCCAAAATCTGGAAATTATCCTTCAACTAGCCAATTTCGCACTCCTAAATCTGCTCCTCAAATTCGCATAAGGGAAAATGAATGAATGACTTTAAAAATTTTCAAAACACTCCTCCCTTATATAGGGCACTCACCTCTCTTTACCTCTAGGCTGACTTGGCAAATAGGTAAAAAAATAAAACAAAACTACTTATACAAGATGGCCGACTTGATTAGAAGGCAAAATAAAATGCTTTTGAGCGCTAAAGTGGGATTTTTTGATTTATATATATACAGATCCGATGGGACTCGAACCCAATCCCTCAACTAAATATAGAGGTGTGCCTGATCACCGGATCTACAAGTAATAGATTTCTATCTAATAAGTAATATATCTACTTCTTGGGGGTGGGGTTCATTCCTATTAGCCAATTAGTAATTAGAATTATTGATTTGTATTGGTGCCCTATCTGGCCTGCCCTTCATCTTCAGGTCAGGGCCTCTCGCCCAAAGGTTGATTTTTTATTTATTTTAAGGCTTAGAAAATTAATTAATCAATTAATAAATGCCTTAATTCATGCGAATTTGTCTTAGTCTCCCAAATGAGTTTTAATTGGCAAATTTAATGAAAAGATACAAGCTAGCTTGGCGAATGCTAAAGCTTGATCAAGGTTTGATGAAGGCTCATTCTTCATAGGCACTGAAATGTTCAAAGTGTGATAGAGGCTTGTTTGAACTTTTTATCTAGGTTTACTCACTCTATTAATCAAAATCCTCATCACCTAGATTTGTCATCACTTCATGCTCTTATCATCATAATTTTGCAACTTGCCAGGGACAGGACCTATCTAGAATTTCGCTCGGGACCCTTTGGAAGGGTCAGGAGCGAAATTCCAATTTTAGTTCAAAATATGCATCTTTAATGGTCAAGAGTCTATCCAAGGCAATCCAAATGGTATCTCTCACCCTTGTTTAGGCCTAACTTCACTCAAATCTTAAGAAAAAGGTGGTTTTAGGTTTTTTCGCTCTGGACCCTTTGGAAGGGTCAGGAGCAAATTTCTTGTTTGTAGCTCACTTCTCCATCATTTCAACTTCAAATCACCTCACAAAGCAAGGAAACACTTCTCTTCTCTCATCCAACCCAAGTTTGACTTGATTTTGCAAGGAGAAAAAGGTGATTGAAGAATTTTCGCCCTGGACCCTTTGGAAGGGTCAGGAGCGAATTTCTTCCTCTTAGCCCAAAATCATCATTTTGGAGACAACAATCAACTCAAAGGCAATCTCAAGGGCATCTTTCACCTTGGTCTAGGCATGGCTTGGCACAAATTTGAAAGGAATAGGTAGATTTTAGGATTTTCGCTCTGGACCCTTTGGAAGGGTCAGGAGCGAAATCCTTGGTTTGAGCTTACTCCTCCATCATTCGACCTCAATCAACTTCAACAAGGCAAGAACACCTCTCCTCACACTCATCCAAACTATAAAGAGTCAAAGTTGACTTGATTTTGCAAGGAAAACAAGGTGATTTTAAGATTTTCGCTCTGGACCCTTTGGAAGGGTCAGGAGCGAAAATCTTGATTTGGTTCAATTCCTTTAGTTTCAATGATTTCTAGCAACTTGAAGTCACTCTTAGGGACATCTCCTTCTTGATTTTACCTTAGCCCACACTTGATCTAGCACAAAGTTAATAGCAAAGAGAGGTTTTGAGAAAATTCGCTCTGGACCCTTTGGAAGGGTCAAGAGCGAAAATCTCATTCTTGACCAAAAATCATCATTCTTTCAACTTGAAACTTCATTGCAAGGTAAAATCTCATCTCTCTTCGCCCAGAGCGAAAATCTCATTCTTGACCAAAAAATCATCATTCTTTCAACTTGAAACTTCATTGCAAGGTAAAATCTCATCTCTCTTCACCCTAGGAGCAAGGTTTTAAGCCTAAGAAAGGTCAAAAAAGTAGGCTTGTAAGGAATTTCGCCCTGGACCCTTTGGAAGGGTTAGGAGCGAAATTTCCTTTCTTGGCTAAAACGTTCATTCCTCAATGCTATCAAACACTCTCAAAGGCAAGATCATGTCCATTTTCCCTTTCAACATGCTTTGGACATCACAATTTGATCAAATAGGTAAGGAAATGAGGTCTAGGAGGATTTTCGCTCTGGACCCTTTGGAAGGGTCAGGAGCGAAAATCAAGATTTGGGCTGGATTCTTCATTTCTCCAATTCAAAACCACCTCATGAGGCAAAGACGTGCTATCTCACTTCCATCCACGCCATAAAAAAACCAAGGACTTGACCTCCTCCAATGGAAAAATAGGTGTTTTTAGGAATTTCGCTCTGGACCCTTTGGAAGGGTCAGGGGCGAAATTCATCTTCTGGTTCAAAATCCTTCACTTTCAAAACGCTTTCAAACAAAAACGCTTTCAAACATTTCCAATGATAAAAGATGTCCATCCTTCCTTTCAAGATACCCTGCAAATCAAAATTTGGTCAAACTAAGGAGGAAATGAGCTTTAGGAGGATTTTCGCTCTGGACCCTTTGGAAGGGTCAAGAGGGAAAATCCCATTCTAGGCTAGATCATTCACTTTTCTAACTTCAAACCACCTCAAGAAGCAAGCTTCGATCATTTTCCACCTAAGGAACAAGGTTTCAAGCTCAAACAAGGTAGCAAATGAAGTTTATGATAAATTTCGCTCTGGGAAGGGTCAGAAGCGAAATTCTCTTTCAGGCTAAAATCTTGCTCTTCAAAATCATCCAACTCCATCTCAAGGCAAGAACATACCAATTCATCCCCAACATGCCCTAGAAACAAACACTTTGCCAAAATTGGGAAGGAAATGAGAGCTACAAAGATTTTTGCTCTGGACCCTTTGGAAGGGTCAGGAGCGAAAATCATGATTTGAGCTTGACTCTTGGCTTTTTCAACTCCAATTCTCTTTGGGAGGCAAACATAGATCCTTCCTCATGCATCTCCATCAAGATCCTAACTTTAGCCAAGGAAAAATGAGTGTTTTCAAGAATTTCGCTCTGGACCCTCTGGAAGGGTCAGGAGCGAAATTCATCTTCTTGACTAAAATCCTTCATCTTATCCATCATCAATCACTCCCTAGGGCTAGAACATATCAAATTGCCCTTACTATGCCTAAGGAAGCTATGATCCTGGCCTTGACAAGTGAGAAATTGATGTTTAAGGGGATTTTCGCTCTAGACCCTTTGGAAGGGTCAAGAGCGAAATCCCTATTCTTGGCTAGTTTCTCACCTTGGTTCATCTCATTTTCCTCCAAATTTGATCAAATCAACTCCCTTGTTTCACAATCAAGGCAATTCCTCATCTAACTTGGTTTAGGCAAGGTCTAACTAGGTTTTCAGGGCCAAAGGAAGGCAAGAAAGGAAGATTTCGCTCTAGACCCTTTGGACCAGGCTGGCTTTCATCATTTCAAAGTCTAACTCTTCTTCAAGGCAAAGAATGTATCAAGTTTCCCATTTACGCCTCAAAAGTCAACAACCTTGATTATATCCTTTCAAAACTCCTTCAATCATCATCAAGTGCATTTGTTCATCAGTTTCTGAAGTCACTACTTCCATCTCTCTCTAACCACCGACTCTGCTCAATCGACTCTGACTGGGAGGAAAACAAGATTCTGACAAGAAAACCACCAATCCAGACCTACCCTGTCCTGAGACCTATCATCCTATCCATCTTCATTCCCCTGAAAGGAAAAGATCCACTAAGGCAAACTCCCCAAAACCAGGCTGGACTCAACTTGAAAGAGACCCTAAGACGAGCTCTCAGAGAGAAACCCTAATCTACCCAACCCAGGCAACCACTCACTTCACTCCAAAACCTAGCAAGCAGAGAGAAAACCTAACCAAGGAAAGCAAAACCCCAAGAAAAAGAGGGTGTCCCCATTCTAATGGGGCGATGTGTGAAATGGTCACAACGCGATGTAAGCAATTTTTATCCCTGTATCAAATTTGAAATATCAAAGAAAATGAATAAATCCAACAAACTTACCAGAGCCCCCAAAACAAGGAATACAAAAAATTTTAAAACCCTAAACTAAAACTACTACATTCCAGAACCAACAAAGCTCACTTAGTTGGTACTTCAGCTTAAAATTGTAGATGATTTCCAGGTTCTATAAAATATTTGAAAGCCAATAAATAATACAATGCTACACCAAAAAACTGCAGAGCAGGGCATGTACGGACATACCAGAAGCCCAGTAGGGCATTGCAGTTGTATGTCCTATGAGGTCAGTGAATTGTTGAACCACATCTGATGGAGACAAACCTGCAAAGTAGAAGTCCAACAAACCCCCAATAACCTTGTACGTCAGCTTACTACTAGAAACATCATTACTATAGTTGTTCATCAATAGAGCTCCATGAGCCAAACCTCTGTTTCACAAATCCATGTAAAGAGGACAGGAGCCTTACAAATCTGTGTTTAAATGAAAGGCAACAATGTCCGTTGTATAAAGAATCTTAACCCCATACAGTGAAGTTGATGTGGGAAGGCTGTCATATGAGGATTTGATAGCAAATCCAAGTGAATGAGCTGTGCAAGAGAAGATTATCCCATTGCCTGAGAACACAAAGAATCCAAACACTAGGTTATCTATTCTGGAAATATAGCTTCCTTCTACAACAGGTACTAGTGATCGTAAGGAACTTCCCATCTCTTCTTCTCTGCACCGGTTATATGAAGCTCTCGCCGGGTCTCACTTCATTATATTCCAAAGGGGCAAAAATATAACCCCATACAGTGAAGTTGTTGTATAAAGAATCTTAACCCCATACAGTGAAGTTGATGTGGGAAGGTTGTCATATGAGGAGTTGATAGCAAATCCAAATGAATGAGCTGTGCAAGAGAAGATTAACCCATTGCCTGATAACACAAAGAATTCAAACACTGGGTTAGCTATTCTGGAAATATGGCTTCCTTCTACAACAGGTACTAGTGATCATACGGAACTTCCCATCTCTTCTACACCAGTTATATGAAGCTCTCGCCGGGTCCTGCATTGGAATCTCACTTCATTATATTCCAAAGGGGCAAAAATATCTAATTGATAGCCTATTAATCACATTAAAGCATGAATATCTCCAAGGTCAAACATGTCATGTGCACCACTGTCATTGTAATGCAAGCAACAACAAAAGCTTCAAGGGCAATAATACTAAGAGTATGATAAAACTATTTGATAGCATTGCATATTACCCATCCAACAAACCTAAATTTGCAACTTTGAAAAAGCTTGTCGTCCCAATTGTATTCACAACTTTGACCTCTTCAAAAATCTTGGAGAAAAACTTGTGTTTCTGAGATAGATATTGCAGAAAATAACTACCAGATGGATTTAAATCAGGCATGTAACTACCTAGAAGGACAACTCGTGGCTGCATCCAACCAAAGTGGGGAAGGCTTGCAGAAAATATGTAAACAAATATGCTGAATTGGTGGGTGCCTTCAATTGTCATGTTAAGGAGTGAGTCTGAGATATTTCAGTATTTAGTTTAAGTTTATGACAGAAGATGGAAGTGGATATTAAGTGCATATTGCTCAAGTTCGAAATATAATGAAATTAAGGATGAAAATGTTATGAGTGGTGAGAAAGGTGAGGAAGAACAGGATCAAGAAGTTGTCATTAAGAGGATGAAAACTGCTGAGACTAAATAATTTCAAATTAAAATTAAGCTTCTTTAAGAGCAATGGTTAGCATTGCTTAGCTCTTTCTTGTTATGAAGAATTACCTAGAAGAGGACTTTGCCCTTGGTTGCTCTGCTCTATCACAAAAATATAACACCAAAACAAAAAAAAATTGAAGAAATAAGATGGAAAGAAACCAGTGTGCATCATTTGTGCTTAAAAATACTGTAATAAAAAATATCTAAATCAAATTTCAATTTTAAAGTCAACTATTGCTGGCTTACAACTCACCATCTCCTAGGACCAGCATTGAAGACCACTGATAAACAAAAAAATTCAACTGTACCATAAATTTCATGTGATCTACAAAGATGGTCTTGTAGTTGTGTTAAATAGAATACCGGCTTATCCTGAATTCCAAGTTGTGACCATGTATCATCTCCAGTAGCTCCCCCATTGTGCCATAACCACCTATCTTAAAGGGCGAGCTAAAAGGTTTAAAATATCATCTAATAATGATGCAAATTGCAGCTTTCTGAAGTTAGCTACTAGACCTTATAATCTATGCTTTTTCCCAGAATAAGGAGAAATTTTAATTCAAGTGCATCCGTTGAATGATTAAATTACCAACAAATACCAGGTAGAGAAAGAAAGGCATCTGCTTGACGAGCCATTTCAACCTTCCTTTCATGCATGGAAACCAACTTCCATTACTTCACCAACTGCATCTGCAGATATCTGCAACAAATTTATACCATTTAAGTTTGCAAATGAAAAGAAACACAAAGTAAATATAAACACGCAAAATCATCTTATCTTACAAATCTAACTAACTTTAAGCTACTAAATATCAGACAGCAGCTTTCTATACAGATGGCAACAGAATGAGACCCAAAGCACAAGAACAGTCAGTACTCTGCATTGCAGAGTAGAAGTAATGGTACCTTGTGAGGCAGCGGGGCCAATGGAATAATACTTCCAATACACCAACAACAAAGCAAGAACAGAAAATATGAGGAGTACCTTAAATTATGAATGATTAGCCAAAAAAACTTAAAAACTTAAGGCCCTTGCAGTGTAGACCTCAATGGCACAAATATGAAAATTAAAGAAAACAACTTTATACCCTGACGGCCACCATCATGAACAGCCTGAGAAATCAAGCCCATTAGTCCAACACTTCCACGACCATGCACCAGGTCAAGTTTTCTCTCTACCTACACCCATGCAATACATCAATTCAATAGAATGGAAACCCACTTCACCAATCAACAAGTTATCCTAAATATAATGAAGTCATCTCAATGCAAAAACACCTAATTAGAATCTGAATTCCTATATGTGACAAGACAACATTCACATCTTGATAAATCAAACATGTTTCCCTAGGTTCCCAAAATTTTAGTGCAAGGTACAAGCTATTCTAGTATGCCTTTCAAGCTATTCTCTTTGGTATCAAAATTAATACAGTAGGTTTCCTTGAATATTACTATGCTGCGTTGGAAATGCTCAAATTAAAGATTTCCTTGAATATTCCTTTATTAAGTTGGTACTATTACCCTCCATTTATCTCCATTGAAAATCTGTCACTTCCACATCTTGATCTATGCATACCTAGTTAAAGGCCCTAATGAGCTATTTCTTGTCTTGTCTACTTTCCCTGAAACCTGAGAAAACAATATTCAGTTACCAGTTTGTAATGTGATTTACATCAAACCAGAATGTCAGAAGAACTAATGACAGCTGGTTATAATGGCATTGCTACAAGATCCTTTAGTACTTTCAGCGTTGGGTTTCATTGATGTCCCATCTTTATGTAGTTATCTTCTAAACTACTGCACTTGATGGAATTGGAGAAGCGAAGCTGAAATAGCACATTTGTTTTTATTCTCTGATTGTTGGAGATCTTCTCTAGGTTTATTAAAGAAAATCAATCTTTCTGTGTTAAAAGAAAATGTCAATGTAAGCAATTCTGTATTAAAGAAACCAAGGAAAATCATATCCCTGCATCACATTTGAAATATTAAAGAAAATGAATAAATACAACAAACCTACCAGAGCTCCCAAAACAAGGAATCCAAAAAAGTATTAAACCCTGCACCAAAATTACTACATTCCAGAACCAACAAAGCTCAGTTAGCTGATACTTTACTTACTATTGTAGAGGATTTGCAGGTTCTATAAAATATTTGAAAGCCAATAAACAATACAATGCTACACCAAAAAACTGCAGGGCAGCACATACGGACATACCAGAAGCCCTATAGACAATAGGGGATTGCAGCTGTATGTCCTATGAGATCAGTTAACTGTTGGACTACACCTGCAAAGTAGAAGTCCAGCAAACCCCCAATAAACAGTGTATGTCAGCTTAGTGCCAGAATAAAAACATCATTACCATAGCTGTTCATCAATAGAACTCCAAGAGCCAAAACTCTGTTTCACAAATCCATGTAAAAAGGACGGGATCCTTACAATCTGTCCTTAAATGAAAGGCAAAAATGTCTGTTGTATAAAGAATATTAACCCCATTAAGTGAATTTGATGTGGGAAGGCTGTCATATGAGGAGTTGATAGCAAATCCAAATGAATTAGCTGTGCAGGAGAATATTAGTCCATTGCCTAAAAAGAATTCAAACACTGGGTTGGCTATTCTGGAAATATGGCTTCCTTCTACAGCTGGTACTAGTGATCATAAGGAACTTTCCATCTCTTCTTCTTTGCACCAGTTACATGAAGCTCTCACCAGGTCCTGCATTGGAATCTCACTCATTATATTCCAAAGGAGCAAAAACAACTAGTGGATATTAGTTGAAAATGTATTAATCACATTAAAGCATTAAATTATCTCCAAGATCAAACATGTCATACGCAACACTGTCATACGCATCACTGTCATCATAATTCAAGCAACAACAAAAGCTTCAAGGGCAATAATACTGAGAGTATGCCTAAAACTAATTGATAGCATCGCATATCATCCAGTCATCAAACCTAAATTCACAACTTTGAAAAACCTTGTCCTCCCAATTTTATTCACCACTTTGACCTCTTCAAAAAGCTTGGAGAAAACTTGTGAGTCTCAGATAAATATTGCAGAAAATAACTACAAGATGGATTTATATCAAGCATGTAACTACCTAGAAGGACAACTCGTGACTGCATCCAACTAAAGTGGGGAAAGCTTGCGGAAAATATGTAAACAAATGCACTGAAGTGGTGGGTACCTTCAACTGCCATGTTAAGGAGCAAGTCTGAGATAATGCAGTATTTGGTTTAAAGTTTATGACATAAGATGATGGAAGTGGTTATTAGTGCATATTATTCAAGTTCGACATATAATGAAATTATGGATGAAAATGGTATGAGTGGTGAGAAAGGTGAGGAAGAACAGGATCAGGAAGTTGCTATTAAGAGGATGAAAACTACTGAGACTAAATAATTTCAATCTAAAATGGAACTTCTTTATAAGCAAGGATTAGCTCTTTCGTGTTATGAAGAATACCTTGAAGAATATTTTGACCTTGGTAACTCTGCCTTTTCCTCTCCTCTGTCTCTTCCTTTACCACAAAAACGTACCACCAAAACAAAAAAAATTGAACAAATAAGATGGAAAGAAACACCAGCGTGCACGCTGTACACAACCAAAACAAAACAAACACTTGAAAAAATACTAAACAAACAAAGAGAAAAAAAAGAAAAGGACAATCATAAAAAGAAAGAATGTCTGTAACCAAATGGAACTGAAAAATAACCAAACATTTAACAGAGAAGGACAATCACAAAAAGAAAGAATGTCTGTAACCAAATGGAACTGAATTGTTATTGGCAGTTCCTGAATGTCTTAATTTGAAACGCTTTCATAAACCTGGCTCCAAATAAGCATAATTTGTGAGATATCCGAAAAAAAAACACATAAATATCTTGACATCCTACAAATTTGGAATCAGGTCTTAGGTACATCATTTGTGCTCAAAAATACTCAATAAATGTAATAAAAAACATTTACATCAAATTTCGAGTTTTTAAGTCAACTATTGCTGGCTTACAACTCACCATCTCCTAGGACCAGCATTGAAGACCAGGATTTGTACTTCTCATCGGATAGTCTTGAAGCTCTCTATTAGACTGATTTTGAGCATTCCTTTCTAATACCCCATCATTTGCTTTTTCTGTAGCGGTTTCGTTTTTGCTTCAGTGACTGTCATCCAGCTTCAAATAAAATCGATGTTCTGGCTGCTCTATTTTATGGACTTCTTGCACTGCTGAAAACAGGAAAACTTATGTATATCATTTAAGTTGCGCTTTCAAAGACATATGAAAAGAATGGAAGGAGAAAAGAAAGGGAAAAATTATTAGTTTGATTCAACATGAGAGCACACCTGCTATGGTAGCTATACCAACTTTTCAACCACATTTCATCCATTCATCTGCAAGCTCTCTCCACCTATTGCGATACACCATGCAAAAACTAATAAGCCCATAGTAAACATATTAAATTAAGTATAACAATGTGCATGATTCTAAGCAGTCTTCATTATAGGTAAGGTAAAATTAAACTAGACCTTGATGTCCACGGTGTAGAACATCATATACATTACCACCAAGGCAGAAGAAGAGCAAGTAGTGGTGAAATTTTCTTAGGAACGGAAACAAGAAGCTATGGGTGTAACATCTTCAAACCCACCAGCTAATTTAACACGAAGCTATGAGTACAACATCTACAAATCCACTAGTAGCACTAAATAAGACTCCTATGTACCTTTAGAATTTCAACAAACAATGGCGTCAACTCAGATCTACTCAATGACTCACCCAGCTGGCTATCCGACTGCAAGACAAACTATGGTTCTGCAGACCCTCAAACGTCCCACCTACTGCAAACCCTCGCTCACCAGCTCTCCCAAACTAAAATCTCTCCTATCAACTTCAATTGATTTAAGAATTCCTACCAGTTACTGAATGCAGCAAGGAATCAACCGGCAGAGGAGGCCATGGCCTTAGCACTCTCCAATGGTTGCAATTCACTCGTAGTTTCATGAATGAAATTATCTTCTAGTCACAGAAGCAAAGGGAGGACGATTTGTTAAAAAATACGTGTAGAGAACCATGTCTAAGCCCATCCTCCTCTAAAAACAGAGAATGGGTGCTACCTGGATATGGAAGCCCCTCTAAAAATCAGCTTCACAATTGAAGGAATGGAAGATTGGCTCTCATTGCGCAAGGAACTGGCCTTGATGTGTCCTTGCATGGGAGCCTTACTTGGACCAACAAACCCTCTGGCTTTTTGATGGAGGTCCCCTTATTTTTTTTCTCGAGGGAGCTAATGTCTAAGCCCATCCTCCTCTAAAAACAGAGAATGGGTGCTACCTGAAAATGGAAGTCCCTCTAAAAATCAGCTTCAGAATTGAAGGAATGGAAGATTGGCTCTCATTGCGCAAGGAACTGGCCTTGATGGAGGTCCCCTAATTTTTTTTCTCGAGGTAGCTAAGTCTAAGCCCATCCTCCTCTAAAAACAGAGAATGGATGCTACCTGAAAATGGAAGCCCCTCTAAAAATCAGCTTCACAATTGAAGGAATGGAAGATTGGCTCTAATTGCGCAAGGAACTGGCCTTAATGTGTCCTTGCATGGGAGCCTTACTTGGACCAACAAACCCTCTGGCTTTTTGATGGAGGTCCCCTAATTTTTTTTCTCGAGGTAACCCTTGGTACCTACAAAAGGCATGACAATTCATGTAGCCCTGTTCGATAGTGTTCAATTCAATAGACAAATTGCACGACAGACTATTCAAAACCTACATCATGAGGGATGGAAGAGGAAGAATGCACGACATATAGCTGAAATTGGTTTAATAGACCTGATTAATTCTCATTCATGAACAACATAACGAAATTAACAGAAGAAAGTCACTACATATTATGAGAAACATTGAATTCTATCATGTTTAAAATTGCACCCTATTTACAATACCAAGAAAATTGCAGTAGTCAAAATATTTATATGCCCTCTAAAAGGGTATTGAGGAAAGAACATACTGGAATCTAGAATGTAATGTCCCACCAACAAGTTATAATCTGGTGATTACATGAACAAGAACTGCATGTCTACATAATCTGTACAAACACCATTCTCAAGCATGGTTTCCATAATTCATTTGGAAAAAGCTTTGAAACTAGACCTCCCTGTACAAATTTGAAACAAATTTATGAACACTAACAATGGATTTTAAAGGCACGAGCAGTTACCTTTCTCTGCAATGGAAATAAATTTGAAACAAATTTTATGAACACTAAACAATGGATTCTAAAGGCACGAGCAGATACCTTTCTCTCCAATGTAACCTCCCTGTCTTTCACCCTTTTTGGTGATTTCAATGTTTCGGGAACTGAAGCTCTCCTCGTCTCTTCTCTGCTCGTGACCACAAATTCCAGTGATGGTTCAGAAAATATGAGTCTGAGATAGATATTCTAGTATTTGGTATTAAATTTTCTGACAGAAGATGATGGAAGCGAGTATTAAGTTCTACATACCTGTAAGAAGAATTTGCCCTGGGTTGCTCGGCCTCTTCCTCTGCTCTGCCTCTGCCACAAAAATGTAACACCAAAGCAAAAGAAAATTTGAAAAAAAAAATTGAACAAAAATATGATGGACAAAAAACCAGCGTGCACGCTATACCTACACAACCAAACAAAACAAAAAAAGAACAGAACAGAAAAACAACCTCAAAAAGAAAGGAAGGACAAAACAGAACATAACGAAAGGAAGGACAAAACAGAATGAAAAGGAAGAAGGCCAATGAATTGTTTATTAGTGTCTGTAACTGAATTGCTTTTTCCCGCTCCCTTGCCCATTACCGTTCTCTCAACGGCTATCTTATAATCATTCATTAATTAAAATAAATTTAAATAGATTACTAAAATATCAGATTTTTTTAAATTAATTTAAGAAAAAGTGATAGGTATCTAATTTAAACAAATTGATAGATACATGGGGACGATGGAGGAAAAACAGGTAAATTTGCTCGAGGGAGATCCATTAGGGATTATCTTAGATAATTTATAAGTGATTAAAAAATGAGATTGAATGTACATTATGTGATAAGATCATGCAAGTTTATCAATTGATGAGTTAAAGGGGCTCGAATGGTTCATAAGGCACAACACTTGCTGAAGGTTTTGCCAATGGGGTTGCAAGCTAAGTGGGATTAACCTTGGAGGAAACTTTGTGGTTAAGCACACCTGAGTTGGAGTAATACTGGGATGGGTGGTTGATGGGATTCACCTAGTTTGCTCAACACTTCACCTAGTTGGTGTTGCTCAATTCCACCAACTCTCCAGGCCTACTTGCACTCTAGACCTCCAAATCCTTCTCAGTCTCTTCTAAGGCTTGTTTCTTGACCATTCCAAGGTGTTTGCTTCAAGCGTTTTGGCTAAGAACCCTACCAATTCACAGTGCTTCCCATGTGCTCAATTATGGCTTTCTTGGCTTCAACTTGTCAAATTGGCCTCCTACCATTGTGAGATGATGCAGAGGTGTGGAGGTGTCTTCTAGCATGTTTTGAATAGATTTTGGGTCCATTTGAGGTTTGCAATCACTTCCCTCCTTACCGATTTCACCATTTTGCCTAGAAAAGGGCTACAAGGAATTAGCCCTATTAGGCCTCCTAAATCCGGTTTTCTAGGGCTTGAAGGAAAACGGTCCAAAAGACACCCTAGAAAGTTTGGTTTTTCTTCAATGATTCACCTAACCTCAAGTGATTTTTGTGGTTTTGGCTCCTTATCCGACCGTACAATATGCTAACCCCAAAATGAGGGTTTTGAAGGGTTTCTAGGCCTTCTAGCCGGCAGTGACTGATCAAGTTGGTGTTTGGGAATCAAATGACTTTGTCAAGGCTTCTCCTTGCATTGGCAACTGTGTCCCATGTTCATGGACCCCTCCAAAAAATTAGATGGTGGTTTGACACTCACCCCTGCACTTTGAACATCAATTTCACCTTGTTTCTTCTAGTCGGGTTGCTCCTGGACTCACCTAGTACAAGGTGACAGTCATATTGAAACTCATCTCCAGCACTTGTCCCTACATATGTACATTGTACAGGTGATTTCCCATCATATCCCAACAAGCCGTGATGGTAGCACGTGTGGAATTCATGGGGCAACCATTTTACATAAAACTGCTATATACAAGCCAAAACTGGTTGTTTGCAAACCAAAGCATGAAAACACCAATATAAACTAATTACAAAGCTTGAAATGGAACCAACAACACTATAACACATCAATGGATTCAATCCATTGTTGGATCAATGGATTCAATCCATTTGCAATTACAAAATGAGTAAAAACAAGCCAAAATGTTGCCAACTAGTCTGAAAATGAGTAGTTTCGTATTGTTGAACTTACAAAAAAAATAAAAAATTCTCCAACCTTGGTAACCATGCAAGAGAGGGTTCTTATAGCATTCCCCATGTGTGGAGTCATCTTAGGGTGTTGGACAATCCCTAACTCCATCGCTAACCAATTTAGGACAAAAATTGTCATGACAACTTTCAAAAGTTGTCATGACAACTTTTTGCAACTTTGCACTTTTTCACTTTTTGGCCTTCTCAACCTATGAGGCCTATTCTAAGTCATTACTTATGACTTTTAAAACATTCCTAAGACTAATTTAACCCTCCCTAATGCCTATACCAAGTTTTGACACTTCTGACCATCAAGAAGGTCAACTACCTACTCAAACCACTATTTACACAAAAAATGCAAACCTAAGAAGAATGAACTCAACCTAGGCCTACATTGACTCAAAACACTAACTCTTGGACCCTCCTGGAGTCCTTATTCACTACCTGACTTGGCTAGGGTCAGTACAAGTGAAAATTCATAAAACTAAATAGCCTAAGTCCTAGGTGCTCCTGCACCATTCTCCCAAACAAAAGAAAATCATGTCACTTCCTTGGGAATCAAATTCTGATCAATTCCTAGCTTCTTAAACTCTATCTCAAGCACCCATGTAGCTTTAGCATCATCCATATCCTGTCATTTGATTAGGTGCTCCAAATAGGTTTGATGCCTTGTCTTCTTGGCAGTCCTTGAACTCAACACCTTCTCGACCTTTGGATTTGGTTTGGCTGGTAACTAAAGGTTGCTCACATCATCTAATACCTCTGAGTGACTGCAATCTGAAGCTTGAATTGGTCCCTTGTAGGCAACTAAGTCTGTTATGTTGAAAACCGATGACAATCCTATGTCACTAGGTAGATCCACCTTGTATGCATTTTCTCCATACTTGGCTAGAATGGCACATGGACCTATCCTTCTCATTTACAACTTGTTAGGCACTCCTTGTTGTAGCCTTGCCTTGTTTAGGTGCACCATGACAAGATCTCCCACTTGAAATTGTAGGTTCTTCCTTCTTTCATCAACTTTTTGTTTGAGTTTGCTTGTGTTTTCTATTAATGCTTGCTTGACTGATTCATGGACCTCCTTCATTGATTGAGCAAAGTCTTCTACATATCCACTTCTTGTTGTTGCACTACCTAAGTCTCTCAACTCCAAAATACCTCTTGGGTGCACACCATAGACCACTTCAAAAGGGCTCTTGCCTGTAGTTCTATTCATGCTGTAATTATATGCATATTCATCTTGTGAGAGTACTTGATCCCATGTCTGACCATACTCTTTAGTAAGGCACCTTAATAAGTTTCCCAAGCTTCTATTCACCACTTCGGTCTGCCCATCTGTTTGAGGATGGTAGGCTGATCCAAAAGAGAGGTTGGTGCCAAGCTTTTTCCAAAGTGTCTTCCAAAAAGGACTCGTGAACTTTGAGTCCCTATCTGAAACAATGCAAATGGGTAAACCATGTATCCTCACCACCTCTTTGAAGAACAATTGAGCTATTTGCATGCATCATGAGTAGTCTTGCAAGGCACAAAGTGAGCCATTTTGTTAAATCTGTCCACAATCACATAAATGATGTCATAACCCTGCTTATAAACCGACATTTGTAGAAGTACCCTTGGCCTTTTGGCAAACTATGCAATCTCCACATACTTTTTCACATCTTGATTCATCCTTGGCCAATAGTAATACCTCTTAACCAACTCTTGAGTCTTATTGACTCCAAAATGTCCACTAAGGCTGCCATTATGCTTCTCTTGTATGAGATTTTCTCTCATTGAGCCTCTAGGCACACAAAGTTGCCCACCTTTAAACAATAGTCCATTTTGCAAAGTAAAATCAGAATACTCACTATGGAAGTGATTTTGATACTCCTTACACACCTTGTAGGCATTTGATAAGTCTTCATCCTCCAGATATAAGTCTCTAAAACTGTCAATACCTATGCTTCTCAATTGGATTTCTTGGACTGTCAAAAGTTTCCTACTTAATGCGTCAGCTACCCGGTTTAACTGCCCTTTCTTGTGCTTAATGGTGAATGTGTAGGCTTGCATGTACTCCACCCATTTCATGTTTTTATGACTAAGTTTTTCTTGTGAGTTTAGGAAACTCAATGCTTGGTTGTCCATATAGACTACAAATTCCTTAGGAAGGAGATAGTGTCTCCACTTCCTCAAAGCCTGCACTAAAGCATATAACTCAAGATCATAAGAGGAGTATTTCCTCTTGGCATCACTTAGCTTCTCACTATGGAAAGCTACTGGTCTTTCTTATTGGCTTAGGACAACACCTACTACAACATTGCTTGCATCACATTTTAGTATGAAAAGTTTCTCAAAACTAGGCAACACTAGCATCGGTTGAGTAGCTATCTTCTCCTTCAAGGTTTCAAAACCTTTGTTTTCTTCTTCACCCCACTGAAACTTTGCCTTTATTCCACCTCTAATGGTGTCTAACATTGGTGCACATATTTCATTGAATTGCCTAATGAACTTCTTGTAGTACTGAGCTAGTCCATGGAAGCTTCTCACCTCTATTGCTGACTTAGGAGTAGGCCAATTTACTATGGCTTCAACCTTGTTGGGATCCATCTTAAGGTTTCCTTGAGACAACACAAATCCAAGGTAAACCAACTCATGTTTGACAAATTCACACTTATCCAAGTTCATGGTTATCTTTTCATCATACAATCTTTGTAATACATCTTGCAAATGATTAATATGATCTGCCCTATCCTTACTGAAAATGAGAATGTCATCTAGGTATACCACCACAAATTTACCTATGAAGTCCTTCATCACCTCATTCATGAGTCTGATGAAGGTGCTTGGAGCATTGGATAAGCCAAATGGCATTACAAGCCACTCATAAAGACCCTCAGTAGTCTTAAATGCAATTTTCCACTCATCACCCTCAATCCTAATTTGGTGATATCCACTTTTAAGGTCAATCTTAGTAAAGTACTTGGCTTCCCCTAAACAATCCATTAGATCTTGTATTCTAGGAATAGGGAACCTATATCTAATGGTGATCCTATTTATAGCTCTAGAATCAATACACAATCTCCAAGTACCACCTTTCTTTGGTGCTAACACGGTGGGGACAACATAAGGGCTAATGCTTTTCCTAATTAGGCCTTGGTCTAAGAGCTCTTGGATTTGCTTGGCAATCTCAACATTTTGTTGGGGAATCATTTTATAAGCTGCCTTGTTAGGTAAGGATGCTCTGAGAATGAAGTCTATTTGATGGTGTATGGTTCTTTTAGGAGGTAAGGTGGTTGGTTGTCCATCACTTACTATGCCTTTGAATTTCTTCAACAAATCTTGCACCTCTATTAGCAAATCTGGCTGCTCTTTCTTGTCTTCATCTTTAGGCTTCATTACTAGTGAAAACCCTATACCTTAACCTTCCTCAAGTGTCTTCAAGAACTGTTTTTCACTTACCAAAAGAATATTATGACCTGCTACCCTCTTTTCACCTTCCTCCTGGACAAACTAAATCTTGAATGTGACTCCATTTTTCTTCAATGAGTATGCATTCTTGGCTCCATCATGAATAGCTTGTATATCAAATTGCCATGGTCTTCCTAATAGAAGATGGCATGCATCCATGGGTAGAACATCACATAACACTTTGCCCTTATACCTCCCAATGGTAAAATCCACCCATGCTTGCTCATTAACTAAGACATGTTGGCCTTTGTTCAACCAAGTGACTCTATAAGGGTTGTTGTGAGGTATCCTTTGCAATTTGAGCTTACTCACTACCTCTTCTGACACAATGTTGTCTGTAGACCCTGAATCAATGATCACCTTACAAACTTTGTCCATTATCTTGCATTTGATCCTAAATAAGGACCTTCTTTGGCTTGGCTCTTCTCTGACCAGTTCTTTGATCAAAGTTCTCCTTATCATCAAGTTGTCTCCTACCTCTAATTCTAAGGCAACCTCTGAAGTCTTGCTTCTTAAAGACTCTTCTTGAAGATATCTCACTCTCCTTTCACCACCTTGTGATGATGATCCCTTCTCTGGACACCTATATACTGGATGACCAAGTTGGTTACAATGGTAACACTTCATTGTTGTAAAATATGAGGAACCTCTACCTTGTCCACTAGATCTCCCTCTAAAATTGTTGTTTGATCCCCTTCCTCTATTGAATCCTCCTTTATTAGTGCCACTCTCTTGTTGTTCAGTGAGTTTAGACTCTCCTTGTGTTCTTTGTTCAGAACTTCTTCCTCCAAAGCCTCCCCTATGGCCTCTATTGTCTTTTCCTCTACCTATGCCCCCATTGCTACTTGAGTCATGTCTTCTTTTTAGTTTTTCCTCCACTTTAAGGGCAAGTTGATAGGTTTGATGGACTTTTTTTGGCTCATTAGACTAATTTCTTCTTGGATGTTCCACCGTAGACCATTTAGGTACCTAGCAACCTTGAGACTCTCTTCTTCCACCGCATGAGATCTAAGGCTAAGTTTGTGAAAATTCTTCGTACAGCTACTGACATCAAGGTCTTTTTGTCTTAAGTTTTGCCTCTTCTTATGAATTTGCACTTCATAGTCATCAGGGAGATAGACTTCTTTGATTTTGACTAACATCCCTTTCCAAGAAGAGATGGGTGCTTTGCCCATTTTCTTCCTCTCATCTTGCACAAATTTCTACCATGTGAGAGCAGCTCCTCTCATCCTTAACTTGGCTACTTTGACTCTTTGGGCTTCATTTATGCCTTCACATTCAAAATGGTTCTCCATACCTTCTATCCATTCTAGGACCACTTTTGCCTCCATCTTACCAGTGAACAATGACAATCCTTCTAGTGATTTACCACTTAAGGCCTTCAATGCCTTTAGGAAAGGTTCTCTCTCTAGGACAGAATCAGGTTCAGGCACTTTGCCTATCTCTAACACTTCTTTACCCTTCCCTTCTACTCCTTCAACCTTTACCAACACTTCATCTTCCTTGGTTTCTACCTCACCAAGCTTACTCTCCAATTCTAGCAACTTCTCCTTTAGGAGTCTATTCTCTTCCTCTTGATCATCCACCTTCTTTCCCAGCTCTGCATTGGTCACCATGTTGTTATCTTCTACAGATTCCACTGAGGACATCTGCACACCTAGCCCAAATCTTATAGGCTCTGATACCAATTTGATGGGGTTCACCTTGTTTACTCAACATTTCACCTAGTTGGTGTTGCTCAATTCCACCAACTCTCCAGGCCTATTTGCACTCTAGACCTCCAAGTCCTACTCAGTCTCTTCTAGGGCTTGCTTCTTGACCATTCCAAGGTGTTTTCTTCAAGTGTTTTGGCTAGGAACCCTACCAATTCACAGTGCTTCCCATGTGCTCAATAATGGCTTTCTTGGCTTCAACTTGTCAAATTGACCTCCTACCATTATGAGATGATGAAAAGGTGTGGAGGTGTCTTCTAGCATGTTTTTAATATCTTTTGGGTCCATTTGAGGTTTGCAATCACTTCCCTCCTTACCGATTTCACCATTTTGCTTATAAAAGGGCTACAAGGAATTAGCCCTATTAAGCCTCCTAAATCCGGTTTTCTAGGGCTTGAAGGAAAACGGTCCAAAATACCCCCTAGCAAGTTTGTATTTTCTTCAATTATTCACCTAATATCAAGTTATTTTTGTGGTTTTGGCTCCTTATCCGACCGTACAATATGCTAACCCCAAAATGAGGGTTTTGAAGGGTTTCTAGGCCTTCTAACCGGCAGTGACTGATCAAGTTGGTGTTTGAGAATCAAATGAATTTGTCAAGGCTTCTCCTTGCATTGGAAACTCTATCCCATGTTCATGGACCCCTCCAAAAGCTTATATGGTGGTTTGACATTCACCCCTGCACTTTGCACATCAATTTCACCTTGTTTCATCTAGCCGAGTTGCTACTGGACTCACCTAGTACAAGATGACAATCATATTGAAACTCATCTCCAACACTTGTCCCTACATATGTACACTGTACAGGTGGTTTCCCTTCATGTCCCAACAAGTTGTGATGGTAGCAAGTATGGAATTCATGGGGCAACCATTTTACATAAAACGGCTATATACAAGCCAAAACTGGTTGTTTGCAAACCAAAGCAAGAAAACACCAATACAAACTAATTACAAAGCTTGAAATGGAACCAACACTGTAAAACATTAAATAAACTCAATCCATTGTTGGATCAATGGATTCAATCCATTTGCAATTACAAAATGAGTAAAAACAAGCCAAAATGTTGCCAACTAGTCTGAAAAATGAGTAGTTTCAGATTGTTGAACTTGCAAAAAACATTCTCCAACCTTGGTAATCATGCAAGAGGGGGTTCTTATATAATTCCCTATGTGTGGAGTCATCTTAGGGCGTTGGACAATCCCTAACTCCATCGCTAACCAATTTAGGACAAAAGTTGTCATGACAACTTTTTGCAACTTTGCACTTTTTCACTTTTTGGCCTTCTCAACCTATGAGGCCTATTCTAAGTCATTACTTATGTCTTTTAAAACATTCCTAATACTAATTTAACCCTCCCTAATGCCTATACCAAGTTTTGACACTTCTAACCATCAAGAATGTCAACTACCTACTCAAACCACTATTTACACAAAAAATGCAAACCTAAGAAGAATGAACTCAACCTAGGCCTACATTGACACAAAACACTAACTCTTGGACCCTCCTAGAGTCCTTATTCAATACCTGACTTGGCTAGGGTCAGTACGAGACAAAATTGAGAAAACTAAATAGCCTAAGTCCTAGGTGCTCTTGCACCAGTGGCCTCTTGGGAAGGCCCAATGCTTCATCTCTATGAACATCACCTAGATGCAATGAGTGCTAAGTGGACCATTCATTCTCATAAGAGATGGGTTCTTGTGAACCACTACTCGTGAAACATGTGTCAATGAGTTTGAATTGAAAACCATACAGTTTAATCTTGATAGCAATATCATAATTTGACTTCATGTGGAAAATATCTCCTACTTATCAATTGATGAGCTAAAGGGGCTCTACAATGAATGGTTCATAAGGCACAACACTTGCTAAAGGTTTTGTAAATGGGTTGCAAGCTAAGTGGGTTTAACCTTGGAAGAAACCCTCTGGTTAATTGCACTTGAGTTGGAGTAGTACTAGGATGGGTGACCTCCTAGGAAGGCCAAATGTTTCACCTTTGTGAGCATCACCTAGATGCAATGAGTGCTAAGTGGACAATTCATGCTCATAAGAGATGGGTTCCTGTGAACCACTACTCATGAAACATGGTTCAATGAGTTTGACTTTAAAACCACACAATTGAATTTTGATAGCAATTTCATAATTTGACATCCTGTGGAAAATATCTCCTACTCATCAATTGATGAGTTAAAGGGGATCTATAATGAATGGTTCATAAGTCACAGCACTTGTTGAAGGTCTTGCAAATGTGGTTGCAAGCTAAGAGGTTTAGCCTTGGAGGAAAATTTATGGGTAAGCATGCTTGAGTTGGAGTAGTATTGGGATGGGAAACCTCCTGGGAAGGCCCAATGTTTCACCTTTCTGAGCATCACCTAGATGCAATGAGTGCTAGGTGGACCATTCATTCCCATGACAGATGGGTTCTTGTGAACCACTACTCATGAAACATAGGTCAATGAGTTTGACTTGAAAACCACCCAATTGAATTATGATAGCAATATCATAAGTTTAGGAATTGTTAATTTGGGCACCAAGACTAGCTCTTTATCATCTTGGCCAAAACTAGAGTGGTCCCCTTGAATCTTTATCCATAAAACTTCATAGTTGCCTTTTTTTTTATCATCCTTGCATCTTTCTTAGGATATATTTTTTTTTATCTATTTCTCATTATAATTACTAAGTCCATCTAGGAATTGACCATAGTTAAAGGCAATTGTTGGAGCTATGCAAGGTTTTGACCCTTTTCATAAGTAGTCAATAATTCCTCATATTGGCTAGTATGGATCGAGCTTCTACAGTCCCCTTTCAAGAGCTTGGATATGTTTACCCAACTCAACTAGTGATATTTAAAGATCATCAATATATTTTCAAAATGAGAACTTAGTCCGAGCTTCTCGTCCTTGGATAGCTTGGACATGAAGAGTCTCACAAAGGTTAGTTATTCAAGGGAATCCAATTTCATCTAGTAAGCCATGGTTGGTCACCTGTTTGATTTGGCCTCCATAGGCATTTCCCTTTTGTTTGATTTTAGTTCCCCTTCATTATGTGGTGTGTATATTCATATATTAATAGCTCAAACTATGTGGAAGCACCTCCCCATGCCATATCCCTTCTCTAAACATAGCTTTGAAATAACCAAAGTTTCATACATTAATAAAGTGATGTAAAAAAGTGACATATATAATATTGAACATATAATTCTACCCATGAAGAAAAAAAAAACTTCATTTGAAGAAGTAATAATTATATGATATTGTCTTTCATGTTTGAATCTAATCTAAATGGATAATGTTTTGGAATCTCCATCTATCAAGAATATTTTTTTGTAAATACTTCCTTCAAGTAACCCATGTGAATATAATGAATTCCTCATGCCCTTTCCAATAAATTTCTTTTAAAATTATATTATGCTAGATAGTGTATGAACATTACATAGAATTTCTTAAACAATCCCCCTATTCTTATCGTTCATGTGTGTAGCTACTCAAACAAACATATTTACAGATACCTACCCACATACCTAATCACATTTTTTTAACATGTATATCTAACTTATTGGAAAATGTGGTGTCTCATGAGAGGATACATGTCACATACAACTATTTGCAGAGCATATGATTATACTGAGAGAGTGGTTGAATCAATATAATACAATATTTCACCTTTTCAAAACTTAAACAACTACATCTACTTCAAGCATAACTCTAATTTCACACTTGAGCTCAAAACCACATCTAGTTCAGGCATAACTCTAATTTTACACTTGAGCTCAAAACCCTAATCTAACTAGGGTTTGATTGTAAAAGAATGGAACAATCTATCAGATCAAGATATGATTGCTTATGTGTATATTTTATCTTTTGGAAGAGGAGAAGGGACTAGATAATTGTCTTTATAGTCAATCAAAATGAAAATCCCTAAAAAATCAAGGCGACATTGTTCTACAATGGTGTCTGACTGATCTCCAATAGGACCAAAAGTCCTTTGTAAACAATAAATGGGTGTGGGAAGCCTTGGAACATGTTTGTAGAGCCTAGAACCCAGTAATGGCACCATCCTAGGATGGTTGGATTTGATTTGGAGTGGTGGAGGTTATCAATAGGGCAATCATTCATTATCAACCTACTACTCGGCAACTACCCTACCTAGCTGTTACATTTTAAATTGTGTTTATCTAGGTTTGAATCTCAGTCCTTTGATTTGACCCTCACACATATATGGACAACATGGATGCATTTGAGGAGTCTTGTAGTAAATGATTAAGTCCTAGTCATCAATCCAATCCTTGCTTGTAGATGAATGACCCTAATTGTATTTTAAATACCCTTCATATGCCCCCTTAGATCGAGCCCACGGTTGCAACATAGGTACCATGTCAATGCCACTGGTTTTTTGAACCAACAATACCCCGCATCCTCGTGACATCCTATCGAGACCCATCATATGGTATGTGGGGTGACCTATACAATGCCCCGCTATCTCACGATCTAGTCCTAGTGACATCATCATCTCTTGCAAGGTCACGAGGTGTGTCTTTGTAATGTGCTTCACCTTCGCCCCATATCCCTACAACATTGAATGGATGGTGTCATGACCTCTTGCAAGGGTACAGAGAATAAAGGGCTAAGGGTCTAGCCCGTGCGAGGGTGTGAGGTAGAGAAAAATTTTAAGCACCAAGTTCAAACCAGTAAGCAGATAGGATGAGGCTAGTTGGATAACGACTAGGGGGCCTATGACCCGTAACCTTAAGTGAAATGACTAGCTTGACAAGTCAATAAAGAAATATAACAAGGCCAAGAAAAGACTAAGGTGAGAATTAGGGTTTAGGGTTTAAGAACTAGGGCCTTAGACTTAGCATACTTTGCAAGGGTCATAGACATTTCTAGTATCTCAAATTGGTTATTTGTGATGGCTTAAGGTGGGCATATAATGCCAACATTGTTTGCCACTCAAAGGGTATGCTTTCTTGCTAAGCACATGATCGGTTGCCTATAATTCATTGGGTGCAAAGTCAATAAATTTGCACAAACTGAGAAACCCTTCTTCCAGCCACCAAGTCTCCTATAACTTGAACAAATTATCAAAAATTCGTTATCTCTAGAAGGTAAATGACCTATGCTCAAGCACTTATTGCAAAACAAGGTAAACTAACTAATATTTACAAGATTTGTAGCCCTCTCTAGATGAAAGGCTTAATATGGATTCCATTGAATAGAAAGGGAAGCACTTCACCATCATGCTAGGATAATCCAAATGAATTAGTTTCTCTACAACTGGTGATTACATATGGACCACTCTAGATGACATCAAACTTGGAGTGTCTTCCTAATTTGGCTTTGTTTGCATCCCACTTGAGGACAAGGTATCCCTCTTTGAAGACCCTATTTGTAGCATTTTTTTCAAAACTCTTATTAACCTGATGTTTATGAATCTCATGTGTTCACATAGCTTGATTTCTAACTTCTCAAAGCTCCATTAACTCAGCTAGTCTAACTAGCATGGCATCATTTTCCATTAACTCTAGTTAACAAGACAAATCAAGAGAGGGTAGCTCGAGGGATTGTGGAAGTCTTGCTTATCTCTCATGTACTAACATGAATGTAAAATTGTTAATTTCCCTCATGGGTGTGATTCTATCAACCCATAGGTTTGTCTTCAACTTGACATGCCAAGACCTCTTATTTTCTTCAATTGTCCTTTTGATTATCTTAATGAAATTCTTATTGGAGGATTTAGCTAAGCCATTACCTTGAGGGTAATAATTTGATGATTTCTTCATATAAACTCCATGCTTAACTACCCAATAACTTATTTAAGCTCCAACAAATTCCTTGGTGTTGTTTGATATGATGGTGTAAGGGGTTCCAAATCTTGTTTCTATTCCACTAAATAATTCTAGCACTAAAGCTTTTGTGGCATCCTTTAATGTTGTTGCTTCTATCCACCTTGTGAAATAGTTTGTGGTTGTCAAAATCCATTTATGACTATCAATAGAAGGTGGATTGATTGGACCAATGAAATCCAAACCCCATTGTACAAAAGGATAGTCTCCTTGAATTAGATGGAGAGGAAGGGAGGCTAACCTTTGTTTGCCTAAAAATAAGGCACATTTCTTACATTTCGTCACTCGCTTGTGGGAATCAATAAACAAGGTTGGCCAATAGTAACCAGCCCTCATAATTTTAATGGTTGTGGTCCTTGTAGAGAAGTGGTCACCTAAATGTCAATTATAAAATTCTTCCAATAGTTTGTTGACTCGATCATGTCCTATGCATCTTAATAAAGCTCAATTGGAATCTTTTCTTAAAATCCACTAGAACGTAGGGAATGGATTGCAACCTAAAATGTTTTCTTTTGGTCCTATTTATACCTCAAGGATATCTACCCTCTCTTATGAAGGTATCACGTCTTCTATCTAATTGATTTGGCTACCATTGTTGGTTGGTTGCTCTTCTTATAACACAAAGGCATCCTCTGAAGGTGTTAAATGACGAAACAAATTGTTCACATAGGCCCTTTCCCCTTACAATCTTGGTGATATTAATGTGGATTCCATATTGCATGAATTTTGTTATCCATCCAACCATCTTCTCATTGATATCCTTATTCAAAAGGAAATCCTTTACACTTGCATGTGGAACTAACAGTTGGATCCTATTGTTAGACAACATGTACCTAAAATTCTTCAATGCTAATAATAGTGAGGACTTGATCCTCTACATAAATATACTTAAGATCATAGTATTTTAGTCCCTCATCAAAGAAAGAAATAAGATACTCCAAATTATCCTTATTCAACAATGTCAAAATAGTTGAGATGCTTGATTCTCTTCCAAGAGTATAGAGGATAAAATCCTTCTCATAATTAGGATTGACAAGAGTAGGGGCCTAAGCAATTGCTTACTTTATCTCTTCAAAATTAGTCTTTCCTTCCTTGGTCCAACTACAAATTAAATTCTTTTTTAACATGGTTGTGAGAGGTTTGACCATAGCAGCAAGGTTGGGAATAAACCTCCTCACAAAGTTGATCCCACCAAGGAAACTTTGTAATCCTTTCTTGTGACTTGGAAGTGGAAGAGAAATAATGGCTTCCACTTGTTTTAGGTTGATGGCTAGGCCATCTTTTGATACAATGTGTCCTAACAACTTTCCTTGATCAAAATCAAACACACCCGATATTCTCTACATTTTATGAACACTTGTTAAAGATGATCAACTACATGCTTTGAATAAATAGTTACATCATCAAGGTATATGAGCAGAAATTTTGCTAAGACACCTCTAAAAGCCATATCCATTTCTCTTTGAAATATAGTGCACTTACATTAGTTATCTCCCAATGGCTTTTTAAAACATGCATAAGTGCCCCATTTAATAGTAATTGTAGTCTTATATTGGTTTCTTTCTTAGACTGAAACCTAATTATAGCCTGAATACCCATCCAAGAATGAAAATCTTTTAGAGCCACTAACTTTGGACAAAATTTTCTCCATAGAGGGAAGGAGATAATGATCCTTAAGAGAAGCTCTACTAAGATCCCCAAAGTCTACACATAATATGATTTCTCCACTCTTCTTTCTCACATGAACAAGGTTAGGTACCCATGATGAGTGCTTAATGAGAAAAAAATATGTCAACCTCTATGAGTTTGGTTAACTCTTTTCTCATCAAGGGTTCTATATTGGGATTTGCAAGCCTCTGTTTTTGTCTAATAGGTTTTGCATTAGGGTCTAATTCTATAGTGTGCTGGGCTAAACTAGGATCAAATCCTTTTAGATCTTCATAACTTCAAGCAATTACATCATTATATTTTTGACAAATATTGACAAAGGTCTCTTGTTCAATCTTAGAGCATACCTTTTCCAAGTTGAGTGTTTTACCATCAACAATGATGATTGGCTTGTAATCACCTTTCTTTGTAGCTAGGTTCATGCCTTTATTTTTTACTTGATCATTTAAATCAAATATTCCCTCCAAGGTGACTAAACCTTTTATCAATTTATTGGAATTGAGCAACATGATCTAATCTCCATATTGTTATTGCAACATAGACTGATTTTTGGCAAAAAACTCTGCTTCATTTTGTAAAAAAATGATCATTTGTTGATCTGACTCAAATATTTTCCAATTTGCATGATTGTTTAGGATAACATGTTTAAGAACAAGAATGATATGTTGTCCCTCTTGTCTACAACATGTGATAGAATGTCATGTTGAGCACCAACTATTGCTAGTCTATCAACATGTTTATTCTAATTTATAGGAACACTTTGAATATTGAAGGCCTTGATCCTTCAATCAAGTCCTAAACTCTATGTTCGTATGATTTGAGCAGATTGTTCTTTGTTGTACTATGAGATATGATATGTTTTACAACCAAATCACTATCTCCAAAGACTTGCAAAGTTTTGATATTTCTCCTTTGTGCTAATTGGAGACCTTAAATCAAGACTTCATACTTAGCTACATTGTTGGTGTAGTTAAAATGGAGCCTGAATGAGAAGTAATGTTTCTCCTCCTTAGGAGACACAATCATTACACCAACATCAACACTATTTTTTTCTTGAGCCATCAAAAAACATGCTCCATAATCCCTTGGGATCTTCTTGTGTCTTGGTGAGATTAGGAATAGGAGGGTTCTCCTCATGAATGCAATAGGTGCAAAGGCTAGTTTATCCACCTTCATTTATTAAATCAAACTAAAAAGCATCAACCCTTTCATCTAATAAGTACTCAGGAACCTCCTCCAAAAGAGTAGTAGGATCATGGACTATACATTCTTCTACTTCATCATGCAAGGTGTAGTTTATATTTATATAACTAGGAATGTAGGTTTTGATGTGATCTTTAGCAATGGGTTATGCTTTTATGGTAACTTTAGTACCATATCTTCTTCTAAATAACATGTGGGACTAGTATGAGGATAAGTACCCACCTATTTTGGTTGTGAAGTCTGTGGACAAACATATGGGAAAGAAGGCAGGGAGATCAATAACTAACATATCTTGCAAGACAGTGCAACTAGGACATGCATGCAAGGTTAATTTCAAAAAAAAATTCTGCCCCTAATGTACGACCCCCCTAGCCACAGGTTCATATTTTATGCCAAGAAGATCAACTACTTTCTTAGGCATGATCGAGCTAATATCTCCTAAATCTATCATACAACTGTGAGCTAAGATATCTCCTATAACTAAAGATAGATAGATAGATAGATAGGAGGTGGTTTACTTAGTTTACTTGGGTTTTCTTCCTCCTTGGGTTGTACTAAATTGGTTGAATTTGATGTTCCACTTGTTATTTCTACTCCCTCTAATCTAATAATATTCTTCAATGCCTCTTGAAGAAAATCTCTCTGAGATAGAATGGAAAGAGCATCCCACATGGAAACATTGAGATTAGCTTTCTTCATTTGTTTCACAATGTTGAAATGAACACTCTCTAGTGTTGAAAGATCCTTAGTAACAACAAGGTCTAATTTTGACATAGGAGCAACTTTAGGCTCCTCTTTCTTTTTGTTGCTCTAATTTTTATTATGACTTGGACCTTGAGCTATTATTTTGTCTAACATCTTTGGGACTCTAGTATGTATGGCCATTTATGAATTTGAAGCTTGAGGCATCGTGGGAGGTGTAGAATCATCCATAGCTCTCATTTTGGCTCTTGTATTGTGTGCCACAATACCATGTCTTGTTTGGTTAACACCGTAGAAATTTGACTCTTGCCAATTAACAAAAGTTGAATCCCCTTGCACATGATTTTGATTACTAGCACTTGACTGATTTTGATCATACTATTGTCCTAAAGTTGTTGACCCATTTGGTACCACTAAAGCTCGAGAAAGATCTCCATTTTGACATGCAATCTAACTATGAATTTTATTGCAAGGATAACACCAATATTGCTCTTGAGCAAGATTGTTTTGTACTGGAACAAGTGCTTTAAAAATTTATTTACAACTACAATGCTTACACTATTTAAGGGCTTTTCATAGCTCCATTAGTTTTGCCTTTGAAACGGTGAGCTATTCTACTAGTAATTGTGATTTGTACCTTGATATGGTCTTCTCTTATGAGTTTGTTGCCCTTTTATTGACACCAACTCATTGTTGAGGTTTTGAATCATAGCCTTGAGTTGATGAATTTCATTTGAAGATGAGGAAGATGTAGATGGTTGACTTGTAGATGTAATTGGAATGGGGGTTAAGGTGGGCTATTGAGTAGTAACATTTAGAAATAGAGGCATTGGAGGACTTGGAGCTATTTTCCTAGCTTGTATTAAACAATTTTTTTTCCCTTATGGCTATATCATATGCATATGGAAGGGTCACTCCACCCATTGATTGTATCATAGTAGCTATATCACTGTTAAGAGCTCTAAGATAGTACAAGAAATCATAGCTAGGATATGGCTTCAATAGAGTAGGGATTCTATCCTATGTCTTTTGAAATCTAAAGTTGAAATTTTTCATGAATTCATGAGGTGCTCTTTTGATGGTAGGGTAGTTAACTACTCTTTCTCTCCTAATTCATCCTAATTATGAATTTAATTATGTGGTAATCATATATATCACTACAAGTCTTTTTCTTTAAGAGATGAGGCCAAGAGCCCGATTGCAACATCATCGTCTATGATATCATGGACAGTGCAAATATTTGCAATGTCTTGAATGAATTCGATTGGGGTGATGGAAGTTTCACTAATGAAATCAAGTATACTTTTTTATGTAGCTATGGGTATATCATGTTTTTGGGCTATACCAATAGGACTACCCCCATTAAAGGTGGACAAAAGCTAATTTCTAGGGAGACACATGAAATAATTGTTTATTCAAATAAGTAGTAGAAACCCTAGATTATGTTGGTCTAACAGGTGGAGTAGAGTGGGATCCGGGAGATGGAGTGACTTCAGCTTCAACACCCCTAACTAGTGAAAAGGAAATCCTACTTCTAGAATTCAAAAGTGAGTGTTCTAAATACTAAAAATAACTCTAGAAGATGCCCTTGTTTGAATTTGGAGCATGAAAGCAATAGGTTTCATTTGGAACCAAGATGTGAGAGTAGAGAAGAGTTGCCAAGTGCTTGAAAGTGAGCCTCTTGAAGGTTGAGATGCTAAGAGAAAAACTAGATCCTTAGCATGAGGTTTGAAGTTCTTTATCTAGAAATGACAAGCTAATGAAATAAATAGAAAGTTTGTCCCATAGGGCATGCCAAAAACTATTTTCACAAAAAATTGCACCCTTGTCTAAGCTATTAACTTAGACAACCTTGTGAAACATGGAAACAACCTCAAAGTGTGGGACCTTTGCTAGATGAAGTTGAGTCTCCAAAGAAGTTTGACTTCCTCTTTGATCAGGGTGCAGTGTTGAACCAACCCAACATTTTTAGATCCTACCTCTAAACCTATTCTAATGACTTGCAAAGGAAAAGGGAAGAGAGAATGTTGAAAATGAAAAAGGGGATGCACCAAGATTAGAATATGATTCTCATTGATTATAGGTGCACAATACACCAATGAAATCTCCCAAAGACATACATAGTTTGTTAGGAACCGAAAGGGCAACTAAGAGGGGGGGGGGGTGAATCAGTTGTTAATGAATTTCAACCCAATTATAACTTAATACTTAATACCAGTAAACCAAACTTAATATTGATTAAAAAATTAGCAGTTGATATCAATACTGATGAAACTTAATGTATGAAACAGAAAGAGAAACAACATCCACAACACATAACACATGGATTTTTGACGTGGAAACCATGTAAGGGGAAAAACCATGGTGGGAAACCTTACCCACAATCAGATGATACTACTGCAGATAGTATGTGTATACAAATGGGGTTTGCACATGCAAAAAGGCCAACCGCCTAGAGCACATTGCTCAAATGGGAGTCACAATGACTACAATAGGATGGTTAAATACTAGGATAATGTACTGCTCAAAATAGCATCTCCAATGTTGGATTTAGTACTGGTTAAGCTCTGATAAACACCTTCAAACCTTCCTTGAACCTTCTCTATGGTTTGCTCGTATGATCTTCAATATTCACACATACCATGTTATAATACCATACCATAACCATATCATGTCTCATCTCACAAATGAGATCTTACATATATACAAAACCTAAGACCAAATGTATAGGTTGGCTCACTAAGAATATTACAATAAGATCAATTACAAATAAGTCTTGATGTGATGCATCATGTTGGCTCAATACATTTACAACAATATCCAATCAATAAATCATCTCCATAACATGTTGTTCTGATCTGGAGTAGATAATGCATATAGGTCCATAACCTAGACCAATCTATCGATAACAACAAATATGTCAACTTGATTAGACCAATAACCAAAACACCAAAACCAAGTATCAAAACCATGTCTTCGACATAATCAAGTGATCTTCAGATGATAACAAGTCATCAACAGTACCAGTAAACCATATAACCTATTGGTGAACAATATACTGGTGACTATGCATAAGTCACTGACCTTGTCGGTGAACCAAAGTGTCGGTTCAACATAACCAATATAACCATAGTGCCAAATCAACAATGTAGATCTCCAGAAGGATAAGTGTTGACATCAATGACAAAACTAATGCAACACATCCATAATACCAACAATCTCCCCCTTTGGCATTGATGGAAACACTAGATGGAAAAACATCTAAGTGCCAAAATAGAATGCCAAAAACCAAAAACCAACAATCTCTAGAATAGATCAATACTAGAAATTAAAATACAAAAGAGTATATATCTCTCCCTCAATGAATAATGTCTCCAAAATAATAATCTCTCCCCCTAGGATAATGTTTTTCAATAGATATATCTCCTCGTTTGACATCAAATGCCAAAGTGATTAAAATACCAGAACACACAACCAACTAACACAACCAACTACTCCCCCTTAGAAGTAGCTCTCCTCCATCAAAGCCAAAAAAAAGATTTCTCTATTAGTTTATGTCGGTTTGATGCCAATCTCCAATCATCTAAGTCTCTGCCAGTGAGGATATTACCCCAAGCTGCTCTTTGAGATATTCAAAGGTTTCCTTAGGCAAAGGCTTTGTAAAGATATTTGCAATCTGCGCTTTAGTATTCACATAAACCAATCTTACTTCATTTGCTTCAACATTCTCTTTCAAAAAATTATATTTGATAGAAACATGCTTAGCCTTAGAGTGAAATATCGGATTCTTTGATATATCAATTGTTGTTGAATTATCACAATAAATGATTATAGGTTCTTTGCATTTTACCTTTATATCCTTCAACATTTGCTTACTCCATAATACCTATGTACAATTAGTTGTTGTCAGAACATATTCTGATTCTGCTATTGATAATGATGTACAACTCTGCTTCTTGCTTATCCATAAAATCAAATGGCTACCAAGAAAGAATGCACCGCTAGTGGTACTCTTTCTATCATCTACATCTCCTATCCAATTTGCATCAGTGTATGCACATAAATCAAAATTTTCAACTTTAGGATACCATAAACCAAGATTTGTTGTGCCTTGTAGATAACGAAAAATCCTTTTTACTGTTGATTCATGATTTTCTTTAGGATTACTTTGAAATCTTGAAACAATACATACTACATTCATTATGTCAGGTCTTGTTTGTATCAAACAATAAACCTCCAATCATAGATTTGTATCTTGTCGAATTAGCAAGAGCTGAATCATCCTTCAATGTCAATTTGTCAGTTGTAGTCATAGGAGTACTTACCGGTTTAGAGTTTTCCATACCAAATTTCTTTAGTAGTTCCTTCAAGTATTTTTTTTGACATATGAATATACCTTTATCAGTTTGTGAAATCTAAAATCCTAAAAAGAATTTTATCTCCCCAATCATAGACATTTCAAATTCTTTCTGCATCTTGTTAGCAAAGTCCTTACAAAATCCATCTTCTCCTCAAAAAATGATATCATCAACAAAAACTTCAATAAACAAGATGTCATAATTAGTCACTTTGTAATATAAGTTGTTGTTAGCATTACCTTTAGTGTAACCAAGCTTCAAAAGATATTTGTCCAATCTAGCATACCAAGCTCTAGGAGCTTGCTTCAATCCATACAAAGCTTTCCTTAATCTGCAAACCATATCTTTATCATTTGTAAATGAAAATCCATCAGGTTGTTCAATGTACACTTCCTCTTCAAGATCACCATTCAGAAATGCACATTTTATATCCATCTGATATACTTTATAGTTCTTATGAGCTGCAAATGCAAGAAATAATCTAACTGCCTCAATTTTGGCTACCAGTGCAAAGGTTTCATTATAATCAATTCCCTCTTTCTGTGAATATCCTTTACAAGCTAATCTTTCTTTGTTCTTGATTACCTTACCATCTTCGTTGGGTTTATTTCTAAATACCCATTTAGTTCCAATTACATTTTTGTCTTTAGGTTGGGGAACTAATGTCCATGTATTTTTCTTTTCAATTTGTTCGAGTTCATCTTCCATTGCTTTTATCCAATGTTCATCTTGACACGCTTCAATAAAAGATGTTGGTTCAATTTGAGAAATTAAGCATACCTCTTTATTTGTCAGTCTTCCTCTTGTCATAACACCTTGATACTTATTCCCAATCTGATTTTCTGAGTGATTCAGTCTTACATACTTGGGTTTATTCACACATTATTGTTCTTCAGTCACTATGGAATTCTCTGATGATGCCAATGTGATTGGATTCACATTTTGTACCAGTACAATCTATATTGGTTCATTTATGATAATCTCAATTGCTGGTTCAGAATCTACAAATCTTGAATTTCCTCTAAAGTGTTCATCTATCTCCACATTAGCACTTTCAATGATCTTCTGCAATATTTTATTAAAACATCTATATGCCTTGCTCTTAGATGAATAACCAAGAAATATTCCTTCATCACTTCTAGGATCAAATTTACCAACATACTCATCTCTCCTAATATATCATTTGCTTCCAAATATTCTGAAATATTTAAGAGTAGGAGTATTACCAAACCATAGCTCATAAGAGGTCTTACCGATTTCACCTTTGATGTGAACCCTGTTGAAAGTGTAAACCGTTGTATTCATTGCTTCTCTCTAATATACATGAGGTAGATTTGGTTCCAATATCATGCTTCTAGTTGCTTCCAGAATAGTTTTGTTCTTCCTTTCCACAATTCCATTCTGCTGAGGTGTCTATTGTCTTTTGATTCCATTTAGTTCACATAATGTATTAAATTCCTTAGATGTAAATTCTCCTCCTTGATTAGATCTCAAACATTTGATTTTCTTACCGGTTTCATTCTCTACCATTGCCTTGTATAACTTGAATTTTTCAAAAGCTTCTAATTTCTCCCTGAGAAAAGTAACCCAACACATTCTAGAATAATCATAAATAATTAGCATAAAATATCTATCCCTGTAGACTTCTTGTTCTTGCCGGACCACACAAGTCAGTATGAATTAAATCAAGAACATTATTAGATTTCTCAGAAATACTCTTAAAAGTTGTTCTAACTTGCTTTCCCATTTGACATTCCTTACATACTGGATTATGAGGTTTTACAATCTTAGGTAAATCCCTTACTGCCTTAGTTGAACTGATCTTTACAATGCAATCAAAATTCATATGACAAAGTCTCTTATGCCATAACCAACTTTCATCAATATGTGCAATCAAGCATGTCTTATCACTGTTATTCAAATGAAAGATATTACCTTTAGTCTGATTACCGATTGCAATCTCCAAAAAATCCCTTTTCAACTAATTGACCAACACTCAAAATATTATTCTTCAAACCCTCAACATAATAAACATTGTTAGTATTGTGCTTACCATCCAAAGATATAGTGCCTTTTCCTTTGATTAAACAAGCTTTATCATCGCCAAATCTTACTAGACCTCCATTATATTCTTGAAAAGATAAGAATTTACGTTTATCACCAGTCATATGATGTGAACATCCACTATCAATGATCCATTCATCTTTTTCCTGAATATTAGCTACCAAGGCCTATTGTACTAGTGGGACAATAGGTGTTGGTTAATCTTGTTTTATTGCAACAAATGCCTATCCATTGTCTGTCAGCTCTTCATCAGAATCATCTATAACTCCTTCATCAACATAATAACATGATTTATCTACGTTCTTCTTAAATTTGTATCTCTGATATTCAGGGTTAGGCTTATATGTTCTTTTAGCTTCCTCTCTCAATCTCGCATGTCTATCAGGACATATAGATGCTATATGACCAACTTTATTGCAATTAAAACATTTAAATGGTGCTTTACCTTCACACTTACTTCCAACTGGACCTTTAGGCATTCCTTGCCAATAGTGCTTCAAGTTCTTCCAGTTCTTCATTTTCTCTCCTGATATCTTCAAGTTCTTTTGCATAAAGTGCTTTCCAATCATATTTGTTAGATGATGATGATGATGATGCTGCAGATGATGATGCTCTGAAGGTTAAATCTATCTTAACCGTAGCAACAAGACCAAATTCTTCAAGCTCAAATGCTGAAAGTTTTCCAACCAGGGTATCTCTAGATATTAATGTATTAGGCATTGTTCTCAATTCATTAATAGCAGTTACTTTCATTTTGTATGCCGGTGGCAAAGCTCTTAAAAATTTAGAAACAATTTCATCTTCACTTAAGGATCCTCCACAACATTGTATTCCTAAAATAATTTCATTAACTCTTTCCATAAAAGCGAATTTTTTTTCATCTTCTTCCATTTAAAAATTTTCATACCTGACCCGGTAACATTCCAGTTTTGCAATTTTGATAGTGGTATCTCCTTCATTCAATGTTTCCAATTTATCACAAATAGATTTAGCAGTAGATCATTCTAATAATCCCATGATTTGTTGATCTGATAATGCACTCAAAAGTGCTTCTCTTGCTTTGCAATAATTCTCTTGATCCCTGCCCAATGTTGGTGGATTAGGTTGATTCATAGTAGGACCAACATAGCCATTCTTTGTAACTTCCCATATGTCTCTTCCAATGCAATTCAGATGTGTCTCCATTCTGATCTTCCATATACCATAGTTAGTTTCATCAAGTTTAGGACTATCCTTCTTGAAAAATGTTTGTTGCCATAGGATCTTCTCAAGCTGTTAGGCTTCTTCAAAAAGAGGACTTAGCTCTGATACCAATTGTTAGGAACCAGAAGGGCAACTGAGAGGGGGGGTGGGGGGTGGGGGGGTGAATCAGTTATCAATGAATTTCAACCTAATTATAACTTAATCAAACTTAATACTTAATACCGGTAAACCAAACTTAATGTCGGTTAACAGATTAGCCGTTAATATCAATACCTGTGAAACTTAATGTATGAAACAAAAAGAGAAACAACATCCACAACACATAACACAAATTTTTGACATGGAAACCCTGTAAGGGGAAAAACCATGGTGGGAAACCTTACCCACAATCAGATGATACTACTGCAGATAGTATGTGCATACAAATGGGGTCTGCACATGCAGAGAGACCAACCGCCTAGAGCACATTGCTCAAATGGGAGTCACAATGACTACAATAGGATGGTTAATTCCTAGAATAATGTACTGCTCAAAATAGCATCTCTAATATTGGATTCAATACTGGTTAAGCTTTGATAAACACCTTCAAACCTTCCTTGAACCTTCTATATGGTCTACTCATATGATCTTCATTATTCGCACATATCATGTTACAATACCATACCATAACCATATCATGTCTCATCTCACAAATGATATCTTATATATCTACAAAACCTAAGACCAAATCTGTAGGCCAGCTCACTAAGAATATTACAATAAGATCAATTACAAATAAGTCTTGATGTGATGCATCATATCGATTCAATACATTTACAACAATATCCAATCAATAGATTATCTCCATAACGTGTCGTGCTAATCTGGAATAGATAACACATATCGGTCCATAACCTAGACCAATTTGCCGGTAACAACAAATATGTCAACCCAATTAGACCAATAACTAAAACACCAAAACCAAGTATCAAAACCATGTCTTCGACATAATCAAGTGATCTCTAGATGATAACAAGTCATCAATAGTGCCAGTGAACCATATAACCTGTCGATGAACAATATATCGGTGACTGTGCATAAGTCACTGACCTTGCCAGTGAACTAAAGTGTCAATTCAACATATCTAATATAACCATAGTGCCAAATCAACAATATAGATCTCCAGAAGGATAAGTGTTGACATCAATGACAAAACTAATGCAACACGTCCATAATACCAACATAGTTTCCTATTCTAATCAGTCTCTTAAGGCATGCATGAAGGTTAGAACCCAATAAAATATTGAAAGTGAAAGAATTTCATTCACAATACAAGACTTATGAGCATGATTAACACAACATAAAATCTAGAAACAAAGAAAAGTGTATTAAAAGAAGAAGGTAATATGCTTTACAAAAAATATTTGAACTGAAAGAGGTAAAGATAGAGAAATTTTATCGATGTAAGGAAAAAGCCAATGATATAGTTATAGAAAGCATATATTTTTATAATATAGTAGAGGGGAGAACCCTTTGAATATGTTAGAAGATTTCTTTTAAAGTTCAGACATAACTCTAATTTTATGTTCAAAACCCTAATTTAATCAGGGTTTGGTTGTAGAAGAATAAAACAATCTATCAGACCAAGGATTTGATTACTTGCGTGTATATTTTATCTTCTGGAAGAGGATAAGGGGATGTATAATGGTCTTTGCAGTCGATGAGAATGAAAATACTTGAAAATCAAGGTGACCTTGGTCTACAATAGAATCAAATTGATCTTCGATAGGATATAAAGTCCTTTGCAAGCAATAAATGGGTGTGGGAAGCCTTGGAACACATCTATAGGGCCTAGAACTAAGTAATGGTGTCATCCTAGGGTGATTGGAGCTGATTTGGAGTGTTTGAGGTCATCGACAGGCCATTCATTATCGGTCCCTTAGTTGGCAACTACCTTACCTAATCGTTACATTTTAAATTGTGCTCCTCCAGGTTTGGATTTTGACCCTTTGAGTTGACCCTTGTGAGTAGATGGATGGCATGGATACATTTGAGGATTCTTGTAATAATTGATTAAGTTTTGGTCATCAATCCAATCCTTGTCTATAGATGAACAACCATAATTGCATTTGAAATACCATTCATATGCCCCCTTGGATCGAGCCTACAACTGACACGTAGGTGTCATGTTGATGCCACTGGATTTCTGGATTTTTGAACCAACAATACCACACATCACCATGACATCCTTCCAAGACCCATCATATGATCAACAGGGGCACTGGTGACCTACACTATGCCCCACTATCCCATGGGTTGGTCCTAATGACATCATCATCCCTCACGGGGTCACAAGGTATGTCTTTGCAATGTGCTTCCCCTTCACCTTGTGGAACTGGAACACTAAATGGTTGGCATCTTGACCTCCTCTAGGGCATAGGGAATAAAGGGCTAAGGGTCTATCTCATGCAAGGGTGCAGGGTAGAGAAAAATTTTAAGCAATAAGGTCAAACCGATAAGAGAATAGGACAAGCCTAGTTGGATAACGACTAAGGGGCGTTTAGGCGATAAGCTTAACTGAAATGACTAGCTTGATAGATCAATGAAGAAAATAAAATAAGGCTGAGAAAGGACTAAGGAAAAGCTTAGGGTTTAGGATTTAAGAACTAGGGCCTTGGACTTAGCCTACTTTGCAAGGGTTTTAGCCATTTCTGGTATCTCAGATCAGTTGTCTGCGATGGCTTGAGGTTGTAGTGTCGTAAATTGTACACCCTTGCTAGGGTGGTACAATTCCACACTTATCTTAGCACCTGCCTTAGTTTGTTTCCATATTGCATTGTAATTTCCCTTTAAGCATTTAATTAATTAATTTAATTAAATCTAAAGTCCTATTTCACCACTTCATACATCATAAAATTGGGCCCTTTACCCTAAGTGTGCCCCTTTTTATTTTATTCCTCCAATAAATCATTAAATCATAAACCCTAATTATGTCCTATTTCGATCTTTAAGGGTTGATTTTTGCATATAAAAACACCTCAAAATCAGCTGTAACTTTGGGATTCTCTCTAATATCATCATATCTAAGGACCCTGAGAGTTTGGTGAAAACTTGGTTGGACCATGTGCAAAGTGCACATGGTCCTCGACTTTTTTCCTAAAATTTTGGGAGCATAATTCTATAATATTATAATGCTTAACCCCAAAAGATTGGCAGAAAATTCATATCCTAGGTCATCCTAAAGATAAAATTAAGTTGAAATTAAGATCTAGGGTTTCATACATAAGAGTCCTCTTTCTCCATTTGAAGAGATCGGATCTAAGAATCTAAGAGCAGGTTTTTGGAGCACAAGGAACCCTCTATGTAGTGAAAGAGAAGCCTATGTGGAGTATTCAACAACATTCAACAACATTCAACAATATTCAACAACATTTCATCAAGTATTCATCATCAATTAGGAGCCTTAAAGACATTGAAGAATAATAGGAGATCACCGATTGACAATTGGCTTGTACCCCTCCCTTAGGGGTTGGGTATGGTTTCATGTTATTTTCATGTCTTTGCATGAGCTTCATTACATCAATTTACATATTTGAATTCATTCTTTAGATCACTTTTCATCATTTATTTAGAGCATTTACTTTGTCAATTATAAGCAATTAGGGTTTACTCTTTAGGGTTGCTCTAGATTGTTTGCTTTCATTTTAGGGTCTTGCACACACACAAGATTCCTGCACACACTATTTACTATAAAAATTAGTTATTTGTGGAGGTGGAAATCACAAACACAGGGGTTTGACTGAGGCAAACCCTATATAGCCACCTCAAACCCTCTCTTTTCAGTTGCAGGTGCAGAAACAGGTACCCAGAAGGAGTTTCAGATCAAGAAAAGGCACAAGTACCAACCAGAAGTCTCAAAATTGCTCAAAAATGTTAAGGACAGGGGGATGGCACCCTGGTCCTTCCCAGGACAGTGGCATGGCGCTATGGTCTCCCTCAAAATTAGTGATTTTTGACAGGGTACAAGCTCAGGGTCTCAAAATTGCATCCTCTTAGTTGCAACTTTATGTCAGGTTCTCAGGGACAGTGGCATGGCACCCTGGTCTTGGTCATTTTGGCTCAGTTTTTAGAATTAGGTACACATCCAAATTCCTCCCCCTTCTCTTCTCTCAATATCTCAGTTTTAGATCTACAAGTTTGTTTAATTTTTGTTCATATATGCTTCATTGTTCATCTCCTAGTCTAGTTGATCAATCAAACCCTATTTTTCTCATCACATACAACAAGAGGAATATAAACCCTAAGAGATAATCCTTAGCTCTCTATTTCTCACAATAAGTAGCCAAAGTGAGATATCTCCCTAGGATCTTTCTTATTCCCAATGTGTTGGCTAAAGTGGGATTAGGTCCTAGTCACCCAGTCTCGCTTTTTCCCCTCCACATTTTGGTGAACCCGACATGAGTCCAATCTTCTTTAATTCTAATTTATGTTCTCAGATCTAATTTTTTTTTCTATTTCAAATTAAAATTTACATTTACAAGTTTCAATTCCTTGCAAATTTCAAAATTTAGAGGTCAATTTTGTTAAAACCCTAATTTTTTAATTCAAAATTGAACTTGTGGATAGCTTAATTTCGATCATTAATTTCAGATCTGATTTAGGAACACATTTCACTCATAAATTTCATTTTATAAATCAACATTTAGAGTGCTTGCATTGGTTAAAATTGAACGTTTCCTTCTATTTTGCATGTGTTATCATTTGAAAAAGGAAAATTATTGTCATGATGCATTCATTCCATAAATGTGATAATGAGTTGGCTTCCCTTGTTTCAATTTTTCCATCTCTTAAAGAACCTCCTCCTATCTATTACAACATTTTAGTGCCTAAAAAAGTTGTTACCAACCCCTTCAAAACTCTCCCATGCTCTAAGGATGAAGATTTGAAGAGTGATCTTGACAATTCTCCTAAAATGTGTCTTTCCCATCTAGCTATCTTAGAGGAAGAGGATGATATCATAAACATCTTTCTTAGTGTTAGCTTACCTTCCCTACATGATGCCTCTCTAAGTGAAAAGGTGTTGATGGACATTGACTTATCTTCTCCTAAATTTGGTTTTACCAATGGGGGTTATCGTGAGTGTGAAGTAGGGTACCTGCAACTGCAACACAAACACTCAATAGACCATTACAAGCATGGTTAGAAAATTGAAATCAAATGAAAGATACACCATAACAAAGTGAAAGGAAATAAAAGAGCAAGGAAAGGAAAATTAATCCAAGAAAGTTTATGATGAAGTAATTGTTACCATGAGAAAAGCAAGAAACTTGGAGCATCACCCAAATGTGAAGAAGGAGGCACAAGAACTTTTGAAAGGGGAAAAGCAAAGAAAAACCCCTTGTGATATTATGAATGAGGCAATGCCTAAAAATGAAAGAGAGAGAGAGAGAGCAAGAAGCTCTTTACAATATTGTCATTAAGAAGAAATGAGAGAGGAGGCATCTCTTAAATAGAGATGAGGAGAGGAGTTACAAAGTAACTCCAAATCTATGAATGCCACCATTCATAAAATGTGTGTGCCATGTGTTCACATCCTCTTATGGAGGAAATCTAATATTCCTTAATAAAGGAAAATAAAAGAAATGACTTGTCCTCACACATGTACTAGAGGACAAATTACATGTAGGAAAACAAAAATGAATATCCTAAACTAAATAAAAATAAACCTAAGCTAAGTAAAGATTAAATATTCTAACACCCCCCCTTAAGCTTTACTTGGGGAGCTTACATCAAACCCTTCAATGGGTTGTAATCCAAGATTTTTACAATGAAATTGGAACTTTTCTTTACAAAGTGGCTTGGTCAAAATATCTGCAACTTGGTCTTCCCCCTTGCAATAGAGGAGTGAAACTTGGTTGTCTTCAATTTGTTCTCTAATAAAGTGGTGTTGGAGAGCAATGTGTTTTGTCCTTGCATGGAAAACTGGATTTTTAGCCAAGGCAATGGCACTTTGGTTGTCACAATACAATGGAGTTGGTTCGTGTTGAGGTAGACCCAAATCTTCAAGTAATCTTCTAAGCCACAAGACTTCTTTGGAAGCATTAGTGCATCCTTTGTACTCAGCTTCAGTGGATCCAAGAGAGGTAGATTGTTGCTTTTTACTATTCCAAGAAATTGCTCCTGAACCAACAAAAAAACAATAACCACAAGTAGATTTCCCATCATTGGGATCTCCACCTAGATCGGAATCAGTAAAACCTTTTAAAGTAAAATCAGAATTTGCATCATAAAACAAACCTACATTAATTGTTCCTTTAATATATCTTAAAATTCTTTTAGCAACTTTAAAGTGTGTCTGTTGAGGTTTAGACATGAATCTTGAAACCAAACCAACACTATAAGCAATATCTGGCCTAGTAAGAGTTAAATAATTTAAACTTCCAACTAATTGTCTATACAAAGTAGCATCAATAAGAGGAGTTTGCATATCAAGCATTAACTTAGTGCCTAATTCAATAGGAATTGAAACATGATGAGCATCATTCATTTTAAACTTATCTATGAGATCTTGAGCATATTTACTTTGAGATAAGAAAATTCCTTTAGAGGTTTGCCAAATTTGCATTCCTAAGAAATAATGTAAAAGACCTAAATCAGTCATTTGAAATTTTTGATTAAGTTGAAACTTAATATCAGAAATCAAAGTATTGGAACTTGAAGTAAGAATCAAATCATCTACATACAAGATAATAATTATAATATCATCTTCACTATGTTTAATATACAAGTTAGGATCATTTTTACTTCTAATAAAGCCTTGAGAAAGAAAGAATTCATTAATCTTTGCATACCACTCCCTAGGAGATTGCTTTAATCCATAAATTGATTTCTTTAATTTACAAACTAAGTGTGCATTACCTTCTTTAATAAAACCAGGAGGTTGAGACATATAAATTTCCTCATGTAAATCACCATTAAGAAAAGCACTTTTAACATCCATTTGGTGAATAGGCCAATTCATTCTAGAAGCTAATGCAAGCACAAGTTTAATTGTAGGCATTTTAGCAACAGGAGCAAAAGTTTCAGTATAATCTAAGCCTTCAATTTGAGAAAAACCTCTAGCAACTAATCTAGCTTTAAATTTACTAACTTGATTATTAGCATTCAATTTAGTTTTATAAAGCCACTTGCAAGAAACAAGATTTTTACCATGAGGCAAGGGAACTAAATCCCACATTTTGTTAGAAATTAGAGTATCATATTCTTCCTTCATTGCTTTTTGCCAATGTGGTTGATTTTTAGCTTGATCAAATGTTTTAGGATCATTAGAATTCATGATAGTAGTCATTAAAGCATAATTACAATAATTAACTCTCCTAGCTTGAAGTTTATCCATTCTAGCTAAGTATTCATCACTATCTTGAATTAAAGATTTAAACCATTTAGGTATTCTTTTAGAAGTAATGGATTCATCACTAGAAGAAGAGTCATGAGGAGTAGAGTTATTATTATCATAATCACTATCACTAGAAGGAATAGAAAGAGATGCATTAGGAGTAGGGTTAAGAGAAGGAGGTTGGTCCTCCACAAGCACAACTTTGGTTTGACCAAGTTCATCATCCTTCACTTTAGAACAATCATGAATGCCTTTTTCTGCAATACAAACATCTCTTGCAACTTTTACCTTGTTAGTAATAGGATTGTAAACTCTATAACCTTTAGTATTTTCATCATAACCAACAAAAATAAAAGGAGAAGATTTAGCATCTAATTTTTTCCTTTTCTCCTTAGGTTTGTGAACATAAGCTATGGAACCAAAAATTCTTAAATTCTGCAAATTAGGCTTTCTACCAGACCAAGCTTCTTCAGGAGTTTTATCCTTTAAGGCTTTGGTAGGTGTTCTATTAATTAAATAAGTTGCACAAGCCATAGCTTCAGCCCAAAACTTGTAATCCATATTTTTAGCATGCAATAAACATCTAGCCATTTCAACAATTGTCCTATGCTTCCGTTCTGCTACACCATTTTGTTGTGGTGTATAAGGAACGGTAAGCTCATGTTTAATTCCAAAAGATTTTAAATAAGCATTAAATGCATTATTGACATATTCTCTTCCATTGTCAGTATGAAGAATCTTAATTTTAGAACCAGATTGCCTTTCTACAAACATATGAAATTCAGTAAAAATATCAAGCACTTGATCCTTACTATGAAGGAAATATATCCATGTTCTCCTTGAAAAATCATCAACAAAGGTAAGTGCATACCTTGAACCTTGGATGGAGGGATTCTCCATGGGACCCAAGAGATCACTATGAACGAGGTGCAATTTAGTGTATGCCCTCCAAGATTGACCATGAGGAAAGGGTTCCCTATGCATCTTACCACTCATGCAACCATTGCAAACAATTTGAGAAGGAACAATACTAGGCAATCCATCAACCATATTTGCTTTTTGCATCAATGAAATATAATCAGAATTGAGATGGCCAAGTCTTTCATGCCATATAGTAAAATCAACAGTAGTGAGCAAAGAATACTTTGGAGGAGCAAATTCATAGAACTTGAATAAGTTATCACTATCCATTTTAGCAGTAGCAATAACATGATTAGTGTTTGGATCAATGATATAACATATGCCCCTATAAAGTTAATCTTATAATCTTGACAAAGTTTAGGAACTGAAATCAAATTTGATTTTAATTCAGGAACATAAAGAACATCATGTAATTTCCCATTAGGAACATTCACATCACCAATAGCTTCAACTTTACAACTATGATTATTAGCTAATTGAACAGGAATATTAGAAGTATCAGGATGCAAAGATTCAAAACATTCTTTATGAGAAGTAACATGTTGAGATGCACCAGAATCAATAATCCACTCAAGTGGTTGAGAAACATTATAAGTACATGTAAATGCATGACGAGATGAATTACCATTATTATTATTACCCTTCTTATAATGAGGTTTATGTTGATTATTTTGATTATTTTGATTCATGGGCTTTTTACCATTTTGTTTCTTAAAACAATTATTAGTAATATGTCCATCTTTCCCACAATATGTGCAATGGGGTCTTGTTTGAGAATTATTCCTTTGATTATTGTGATTATTATTATGATTATTATTATGAGAATTATTATGATAGGATTTAGAATGAGATTGATAATTAGAAGATTTGTGATTGTTATGATGATTATTATTATGATTATGATTATGTTTATTATTGTTGGATCTAAAGTTATTATTATGATTTTGATTTTTAGACATAAAAGCATGTTCGCTACTTTTAAGAGTACCAAATTGAATTAATTTAGCTTCCTCTTGACGCAATAAATTACGAAAAATATCATATGTTAATTGAGTAGCTAAGCTAGGAATAGCAAGTTGAGCATGAATATTCGTAATAAATTGTTGAAATTGACGAGGAAGACATTTTTTAAGAATAAGATGAATTAAACGTAAATCAGCTAGAGTAACTCCTAAACCAGTTAATTGACTATTAACAGAATCAAACTTTAATAAGAATTCATCCATAGTTTTAAAATCTGTATACCTTAGATCTTCAAGTTGATCTTGAAGTTGAATTTTTCGGGATTCATTTGAGCTATCATAAGTTGTTTTTAAAATTTCCCAAGCTTCATGCGCTTTTGTACAATTGCCAATTAAAACATACAAATCAGGAACCATTGAAATACCAATTAAACCAAGTGCTTCCTCATTTTGAGCCTTCCATCTATCTAGGTCGGCTTGAGGAGCAGATGTAGCGGGTTCAAATGTCTTATCAGTCGCAACATCCAAAAGGTGTTTGAAACGAAAAATAAACGAGATATGTGTTTTCCAAGAATGATAATTGGAACTATTTAATTTAATTTCTGGAATTAATGTAGACATGATAGCAAAATAATGAACAAATTATGCTTAATAAAAAAAAATGCCCTCTTGGATAAAATTTTTTTAACCTCCTTGATTAAAAACTAACCAAATTTGATTAACAAAAATTTTATTTTATTTTATTTTATTTTTTAAAATAACAAAATATTTAAAAATATTTATGAAAGAAGAATAAAATAAAAATTTGTAATAATAAATTTTAAAAACTTAAATTTTAGTTAAACAAACTATATTAAAACAACTTTAAATTTTTAATTAAAAAAAAACTATTTATATAAACAAGGTTTATATAATTAAAAAAATTGTTTTTTTGTTTTAAAAAACTTTTAAAAAAAACTTTTTATATATATTAAAAATATGTATAAACGTTTTTAATGTATGGATTAATAAGAAAAGAACTTATTAATTTGAAGAAACGCCTCAAATGAAAGGCAGAGGCGTTACTGATTTGTAGAAAAGGTAGAGGCACAGGTGACAGAAACGTTTTTGCAGGATATGATAAGTTTGTAGGGAATACACAGTGCAGCACAGGGAAGTTACAGTAGAAAACGATCATTAAAGGATACCTTAACCTCCATGCAGAAATCTGAATGACTTAATTTGCATAAACAAAACACTACGAATGATCCTGTAACTGAAGCACTCACAGTAAATCAATAGCAGAAAAAAATGTTTAACAACGGAAAGATGCAATCCCTGTTGATAGGAAGTTTACCAGTTTGAATCCCCCGCCTGACGTGAAATAGAACTATACATACGGTTTGAAGGGGTCGAAGAGTTAATGAGTGCCTGAGGGTTGAACGTTAAATTTGTCTTGTGAGACTAACCACGTTGGAATTGCACAGCTCTCTACGTCACAACGATTGCTTGCAAAACTAGTGTGTTTAACGGCCGATTGGTTTCCTGAGCTTCGAACTCCAGATCTCAGGTCTGCGAAATTTCACGAGGAATACAAAGCACAGAGAGAGGTGGAGGATTTAACAGAAACTATGGTGTAATGTGATAAGAAATGTGAGACGAAGTTAACCTTTGTTTTTCTTAGTGCCGCACCATTAACTGAGAAGCAAAGCTCAGTTTCCCTAACGATTTTTAGTTCTTTGATTCCTTATGCGCCTTCTCTATCAAACCTAAAATGTAAAAATATATACCCCAGGGAAATGCAAGGTAAGCTTGCCTTCAATGCTTAGAAGGCTAAAATATTCATGTACAAATTCCCAGACAAGGTCAGTTATCAGTTCTATTAGAAAGAGTTGCCATTTACAATATTTATCGGTTCGTTACAAGAATGAATACAGTATATCTAATGTTTGATAGTTCAGGTGCAACAATAACTGAAATCAGGTAAACGAGTGCTTGGAACTGGTATTTATTAAGAACAGTTGGGCTGCTATGAAAGGAAAAGATTAGAGAGACAGATCAAAAATATATTTTTACAGAAGACTCTGATTTATATGCTTATAACACCAACAGAACTGATGCTACAACATTTAACGGATTACCAGAAGTTCGAATAAATATATTTTCTTTTGTAATCTTCTTCTTCTTGTTTTTAAAGTTTCCTTTATTTAAATCTTTCTTTTTGTCAATCCTTATAAAAAATAATGAGTGGAATGCTAAGAGTTACTGACTTAGATATATAGATATTAAATTTGAAGGAATTTTGAAAAACAAAACAGATACAATCATACAAGAAGAACAAATTTAAGTTTAAATAAAGATTATCCTTTTTATTTATCAATAACACCTGCAAATAAAGATGTTAGGACTGAATGGCAGATTCAAACAAATTGAATCAGAATAGTTGTAAGCAAGAAAAAGAGTTAAAATCTGCAAGTGAATCAGAAATGAAATTTAATAATAAATTAGTTTTGGCGGCAAGCCGACCAAATAAATTAAGAAGACTAAGTTTGGCGGTAAACCTTCCAAACTAAATGAATATGAAGTCTAAAGTATACAGGAAAAGAAGTTAGCACCGGAGTTTTGGCGGCAAGCCTTCCAAAACTTTAAAAATAATTAAATTTAAACTAGAGAGAAGGAACTTTGGCGGCAAGCCTTCCAAAGCCCTTTTTTAATAAAAACTAACTAGAATAGGAGATAAAACCTGCAGGCAAACTTGTTAACAAGTTTGAAAAAAAAAAGTTAAAAATCTGAAACCAAAACCTGCACAATAGAAAATATTAGAAAAGAACTTCTTCTCCTCTCAAGAATGCCTCCAACAAGGTGAACTCCACAGAATGGTAACCTTCATCAATGTTAACTTAAAACAAGGATTAGAAACCTGCTCTGATACCATGAAAGGAAATAAAAGAGCAAGGAAAGGAAAATTAATCCAAGAAAGTTTATGATGAAGTAATTGTTACCATGAGAAAAGCAAGAAACTTGGAGCATCACCCAAATGTGAAGAAGGAGGCACAAGAACTTTTGAAAGGGGAAAAGCAAAGAAAAATCCCTTGTGATATTATGAATGAGGCAATGCCTAAAAATGAAAGAGAGAGAGAGAGAGCAAGAAGCTCTTTACAATATTGTCATTAAGAAGAAATGAGAGAGGAGGCATCTCTTAAATAGAGATGAGGAGAGGAGTTACAAAGTAACTCCAAATCTATGAATGCCACCATTCATAAAATGTGTGTGCCATGTGTTCACATCCTCTTATGGAGGAAATCTAAAATTCCTTAATAAAGGAAAATAAAAGAAATGACTTGTCCTCACACATGTACTAGAGGACAAATTACATGTAGGAATTCCAAATGAATATCCTAAACTAAATAAAAATAAACCTAAGCTAAGTAAAGATTAAATATTCTAACACAAAGTGACCTATCACCTCCTAAGTGATGCAAGTGTGGATTTTCTCTCAGATCTAGATGAGCAATCCCAGTGACTTGAGTACACCAAGATGGAGGATTTAAAATGATATGATGTGCAAGCTAGATAAATACATGATTAAACTACATTGATCCAAGAAGCTAGTTATGTTAATGATATGCATGATTATGCTAAATGATAGATGCAATTAAGCTAGATGAGAGATTTATTATGCTATATGATTAAGCAATTGTGCTAGGAGATTATCAAATTAAGCTAGATCTAAGATGCAATGAATGATAACGATGCTAAACTAGAATGCTAGAAATGATATGCCTATAATAACAATGCTTGAGATGGGATATGCCTATAATAAAAATGCTTGAAATGAGATGAGACGGGATCCTTTGTGCTCCAAAATGGGGGAAATTTATAGGATTTCCAAGATCAAGGGTGAGGTGGCAGGAATCAATGGTCAAGATTGAATCTGAAGATATCAAGGGTCAAATTGGAGTAGGTTGGATAAGAGGTTAGAGGGAGGGACACTTGTCATCTCTGTGGTGACAAGTGTCAAGGATTCTTGCTCATAAGAGGGCAAGTGTCCAAGGGAGAAGACATGTGGCATAAGTGCCATGTGTCTCAAGGGGAGAATATTCAACCCATAGGAAGTTAGGATAAGGAGGTTAGGATGGGGTTAGTTAAACCCATGATTAGATGGAATGGGTTAGGTTAAGGGGTGGTTAGAAGTTAGGTGGTTAGAAGTTAGGAGGTTAGAAGTTAGGAGGCATGTGGGGAATTTAAATTTAAAAATTCAAATAATAGGAAAAGGCTAATTAACTTCCAACAACTAATAAATTGATTTTTTAAAATTAATTAGGGGATTAGAAGAAATAAATTAAATGGGGGGAGGATTAATTAATCAAAGGGTCTATTGAAGTGAACTTATTAAATAAATCCTTAGACTTATTAATAAGCAGATGAATGTGGGAATTTAATCAGATTGCTAGTGAATTCAATTAAATTGGGAAGGAGGATTAATTAAATAATTGCTTATTTAATTAATTATCTTCAGACCATTTTTAGGTATATACATTTTGCCCCTCTTTGAAGCGAGGTGTGATGATGCGTTGATTCAAAGAATAATCTCATTTTGATGATGTTGATTTTATATTGGTTCAATAGGATGCCCTAGACATTGATTGATAAATTGTAATATGATGATGCCCCCTCAGGAGATTGACCTTTAAAGTGTTTGAATCTATGTGAAATTGATTTCCCGATTAGAAATGATTTGATTTCTGCAACGTTGATTAATGAAAGTGCGACTTCTTCGATCACTGTGATGTGGTTCTCGATGTGATGATTGATAGAGTTTGATTGAATTCATAAGATTGATTAGATTGACAAGATTGAGATCTAGTCTGGTTTCAAGAATGACACCTCTTGTATAAGACAAAGATGATCAAAGCGTCTGGTTTCAGGAATGATATATCCTGTAAACGATTGGTTCTAGGAAAGATACATCTTGTATAAGACATGATAGAATGGATCAGATAAAATGGATTGATAGAATTGATAAGATTGAGTGGATAAAGAACTAACATTTTGTTGATATATCATGTTGCAGGAAGATTCAAATGTGCTAATGTTGGCATATTTAAGGGAGTAGCATAAGATTCGCTTTGGGTCGACAACATCTAGAGAGAGATGAGTCATTGGTCTGATTGTGTATACACCTATGATGATAAATGGATGATTCCTGCGATAGATTTGGCCTTGGATAAGATGAGATTTTGTGATCCTATGCAAGAATGAAATGCAAGCTAAATGCAAATGAAAATGAAATGCAAAGCTACGATCAGACCAGTCACTGGGTTATTGCTTTGTGTCATCATTGAGATTTTTTTTAAATGTGGGAAGTGAGTGCAAACATCGATGGTATAATTGAACTAGGATGACATGAGCACTACTTTTGTGGATGTTGATATTGCAAGTTAGCACAAGCAATGAGGTATAACTGAACCAAGATGACTTGAGTGTTGCTTGTGTAAAACAAACAATATTAACCATTTCTATATGCAAATCAGAAATGTCTTCGATGATACTCCGATGATCATGTCTTGAGATAAATTTGTACATATTAATGATTAATGTATAGACATCAGATAATAAAAATATCATGTTCTATCCTTGTTCCTCTAGTCAGAGACATCCTAGAGTCACTCAAAAATCATGATAGCGAAAATCAAGATATAAAAGTTGAACGAAAATTTTAAAATCATTAGTCTTTATCATCTATTGATATGTGTGTAATGTGCTTAGACTGACATGTGATACTGTGATAGTTGACAAAGTGATCTCGTGTTCAACATTGGATGTGTCTCAATTTTGCTTGGCAAGAGTTGTCTAACTATTGCTCTACCTATTTAATGAAGCTCAAAACGATGGAAATTTTTGCCCCCATCTAGGTGCAAGATTTTTCCCCAAGCCTAGAAACAAATTTATTATGATATACCCAATGATCCAAACCATGGTGAGAAATCACCTGTGATGTCTATGTACGTACAATGGCTTATTTGTGGATATGAACAACACTGATGGAAAATGAAATGCAAGCAGAAGGATGCATGAACTAATAGATGGAAGAGCTAGTTGATAGATAGCGTCTGTTTCCAGGTTTTCACCATCTATTATTATTGTACTTTTTTCTCATATTTGATTTTTTCTCTGTTTTTCGTTGTTTTTGTTGTTTTTGTTATTTTGTATTTTCCCTTTTTTTGGATTTTTCTGCTTTTTCACTATTTTTAATTTTTCTATTGTGCACTTTTTTTGGAATTTTTTTGATTTTTCATTGTTTTTTTACTTTTTTCTGCTTTTTCAGACATAAAACTTCTTCAGATACATGCTATTGATGGGTTCTCAAGCTAATCTTTGTCCAGCGTTGATAGCTGATAGGCTTCTGACCCAAATACTATTGTGACCACAAATGAACCCAACCAATTTGGTTCAAACTTCCCTTTCTTTTCTTGAGCTACTTGGTTGCATGGATTTTCCTTTAGTACTAGTTCTCCAACTTGAAAGGCTCTTGGTTTGACCTTGTGATTATAACTTTGACACATTCTTTGTTGATACACCTTCAAATGATCAAAGGCATTTTGTCTTCATTCATGGATCAATTTTAACGCTTGCAATCTAGATACTCGTTGTTCTTCATCTGGGATAAGGCCTTTTAATGATACTCGTAGAGAAGGTATCTCTACTTCTATTGGCAGTATTGATTCTTATCCATAGACAAGAGAGAAATGTGTGGCCCCTTTTTGTGTGTGGATACTGGTACAGTAGGCCCATAGAGAAGGGTTCAATTGAATATGCCAATGTTTGCCAGCATCATTCACTGTCTTTTTGAGGGATTTTAGAATAGTTTTGTTTGATGCTTCTACTTGCCCATTCCCTTGTGGATAGTAGGGTGTGGAAAATCTGTGTTGGATCTTGAATTTCTCACATAGCTCTTGTACATCCTGATTCTTGAATGGTTGCCCATTATTAGTGATAATGGTCATGGGTATGCCATAACGACATATGATGTAGTTCAAGATAAATGCAGTAATTTGTTTTCTTGTGATATTTATGAGAGGTACTGCCTCAATCCATTTTGTGAAATATTTTGTAGCTACAAGGATGAATTTGTGACCATTGGATGAAGGCGGATTTATCTTTCCTACTAGATCAAGAACCCATTGGCAGAAAGGCCAAGAGGTTGCCAAAGCATGAAGTTCTTATGTTGGTGCATGAATTAAATTCCCATGGATCTGACATTGTTTGGCATGTTTTAGCTATTTGAAAATAATCCCATTCCATAGTTGGCCAATAATATCCCAAGCGTATGAGTTTTTTTGAAAGGGTAAGACCACTTGAATGAGTGCCACAAATGTTGTTATGGACTTCATTTAAGGCCTTCTCATATTTTTTCTTGCTCGAGACATCTTAAAAGAGTGCCATCCGGATCTCGTTTAAAAAGGGTATCGGCAACAAGAGTATAATGGGAGGATTGGCGAATAAATTTTCTCTTTTGGTTCTTTGACAAGTCAGGAGGAAGGGGTTTAACTTTCAGGTATGTATAAGTTTGGCCATAGCAGGAGGAATCATGCCCAACAAGGTGACAAATAGTTTGGGAATAAGGACAATTATGAGTAGGGTAAAACAACTCTTCCACTAGGAATTCATAACGCTCTTGATTTTCCTATGTTTGAAGTAGAGAAGCAAGAGTTTCCATGGCATTTGTTGCTTTGTTGTCATTCCTCGAAATCTGCTCAAAATTTATTTCAACAAAGTATTTCTTGACATCATGAACCATCTTTTTATAAGGTATTAACTTTTCATCCTTTGTTTGATAATCATCATTGATTTTATTAATGATGAGCTGAGAGTCTCCAAAGACCTATAGCTATGTAAAGTTCCATTCTATGGCCATTTTGATTCATGTGACCAAAGCTTCATATTTTGTTGCATTATTGGTGCATGTAAAGCTTAATTTGTACGCTTTTGGAATTGTATGACCTTGTGACGTGATGAATAGAATTCCTGCTCATGATCCATGCCATGTATGTCAACCATCAAAGTATAACTACCATGTCTTTGTGGTGACCATTAGGATATCAACATCTAGAAATTCAATGTGTAAAGGATGATCATCTTGAAGTGGAGCCATTTCTAGTTGGTCTGCAATCACTTGTCCCTTGATAGATTTTATGTCCACATACTCAATATCAAACTTGCTTAGGATCATGATCCATTTTTCTAATCTTCCTGTTAATGTCGCCTTGTTGAGCAAATACTTTAATGGATCGATTTTAGCAATCAACTTGATAGAGTGAGATAGTAGATAATGTCTCAATTTATTAGAAGCAAACACTACCACCAGGCATGATTTTTATGTTGGTGAATAGTTGAGCTCGTATCCCACTAACATCCTGCTGATGTAGTAGATAGCTCATTCTTTTCCTTCATTATCTTGTTGTGCGAGCAAAAATTTGAATGATACTCCCGTGGTTGATACATATAGTAACAATGACTTTCCTTGAATTGGTGACATTAGGAGTAGTGGTTACATGAGATATTCCTTGATCTTGTTGAATGCTTCTTGACATTGATTATCCCATTTAAAATGGACATTCTTGTGCAATAGATGAGTAAATGGTTGACATTTATTTTCTAGTTGAGCAACAAATCATCTGATTAACTACAGTGACTGATATTCCTAGGAGATGCCATTTCCATGATTGCTTTGACCTTAGCTAGATCTACTTCGATACCTCTAGCTGAAACAATGTATCCCAATAACTTACCTGAAGTAACTCCAAAGACACATTTCTTGAGATTTATTTGTAGCTTGTATTATTCTAACCGATCAAAGATCTTTTCCAGGGACTATATGTTCTTCTCTATTGTATGATTTTGCCAATATGCCATCCACATAGTCTTCCATAAATGTATGCATCATGTCATCAAATATCATTGTCATGGCTATCTGATATGTAGCACTTGCATTCTTTAGTCCAAATGGCATGATGTTCCAATAAAAAGTACCCCATGGACATGTGAAAGTTGTTTGTTCTTGAATTTCAGGTGCTATTTTAATCTGATTGTATCCTGAGAAATCATCCATTAGAGAAAACATGGAATGCCTAGCAGTTAAATCAACAATGATGTCAATGTTAGGCAAAGGAAAGTCATCCTTTGGACATGCATTATTGAGATCTCTAAATTCTGTGCATACTTTGATACTTTTATTTGGTTTGGAAATAGGAACGATGTTTGATACCCATTGAGGATATGCTACAAGTCTGATGAATCCTACATCTAGTAATTTATTTAGTTATGCTTTGACAAGAAGAGCAATATGCGGATGCATCTTCCTTAATTTTTGTTTAACTGGTTTGGATCCTAGATTGACATTTAAGTGATGCATAATAAGATCAGGATCCAACCCTGGCTTGTCGGCATATGACCAGGCGAAATTGATATGTCATTGTTTGAAGAATTCCATATATTTTTGCATTTCTTGTTCTGATAGAGAAGTTGTTGGATGTATAATCTTTGGTTGCTTCGGTGTCCCAATGCTAACTACCTCTATTGGTTCAATCAAAATGGATGACCTTTCTTGATAGTATTTAGGAAAGGTGTCAAATATCCCATCTTCCGACGCCTCGAGGATGTTTTCACCGTTAGATGTGTCCTTTCTTTTTACTTTTTCTAGGTCTAATGTTGCCAATAAATGGTTTTCAACATTAGATCTGATATTGTTTTCTTTATTTTCACTTTTGTGACTAGGAGATTTGGCACCCACTTGACTGGAAGATGCGTTGTTGAAATCCCTGGTGAAAGTTGTTGCGGGTTCGATTGCATTAAGATATAAGGATATGGCATGGTTATTAGGAAAGGTATCAATGGTAGTATGTCTTTCATTTTCCTAGTCAATAATTTCAGGATGGATTAGAGGTAAGGGGTCCTCAGGTTGAGATTCTCCAAAGGTATTAAGGGTCATGATAGAGATGTCAAATTTTTTGATATGTATTTCAATGTCTAGAATGATACTCATGTCAGAATGACCTCTCACAAGTAGCTCCTGATCATCCTCGATTAAGTCCAAGTCAATTGAATGTGATTCTAATTCAAGTGGGCTAGTTCCTAACGTTTTCCCCACATACGCATGAACTACATTGGCACCTACATCTTCATCAAAGCAAGTTTCTTTCATTGATTGTTCAGAATGATAGGAATCCCATTCCCATTCATTAGATTTTGTCTCACTTGCAGCTTGCAATCTGCAGATTTGTTCATATAGTGTTTGATTTGTTTTGTTTGTTTTTCTTTCTATATCTTTTCTTCTCTCATATTCAACTTCCTCTGGGCTGATATTGAGTTATGTCAACCTTGCTATCAACTCTCCTTGATTTGTACCAGCTTCTTGTGTGTTTTTATTTGGAGTTAACTCTGCTTGGGAATTGCCTTTAGTTTGTTTTTCCTGTTGATTAGAAGCTTTCTTCTTTTGCCATTTCATGTTTGTTTGATCTCATTGTTTGGCAGATGTTTCTTCCCTTTCAATTGCAAGTTTTTCTTGTGTGTTATCATGTTCATCTTGTTGTTGGCAAGAAGATGTGTCCTCTTATAGAGTAACTTGTCCATACCCTAAGCCTGATTTGTCTGTAGCCTACTGAGTATGAGGTTGGATAGGTTCTGAGATACCTTCTTTTCTTTTTCCTACAAGACCCGTTCTAGTGTATCCCATTTTCTGAAGCATGTTAAATCTTTTTCCATGCTTTTTAGTGGGTATTCTGACATTGTTGATCTTTTATTGGACTTTTTCATCCTTGTATAGCCATTGTAGCACATCTTTGTCTTTTATTTCCTCTAATAAGGTCCCAACACTAACAAATGCTCCATCAAATATTGGAAGATGTTTCACAATTGGTTGTTGTTTAGAGTTTGATGGTTTTCCATAGGATTTAGGAGAAAGTGGTAACTGTACCAGTGAATATTCTTCATTCCCTTGATCTCTTAGTTGCATTTGTTTTTCCATGCTTGACAAAATTGAGGTAAATTATTTTTCCTCGGATTGTGTGTTTGAAGATGATGCCTCCCTATTATGAGAAACAATGACCTCTTGAGCCAGTTTTAGATTACTACAGTACTGGAATAGATTTGAGTTTGCTGAGATTGTGATTTCCTGCCCATTGTATTGAAACTTTAGGCACTGATGATATGTTGATGGAATAGCTTGTATGTCATGTATCCATGGTCTTCCAAAAAGTATGTTGTATGATAAATCAAAATCTAGAACTTGGCATGTTGTGTCTTTCTACAAAGGTCCCACTTTGATGGGTAATACCACAATTCCTTTAGAGGAACACTCTTCTTCATCATATGATTTGATTGTGATCTTTTTCTAGGGATCAACTACATCTTCATAATAACCTAGACCACAAACAAGACTTAATAAGAAAATGTTTAAGCCAACTTCCCCATCTATTAGGACACATTTAATGTGTGTCTTATGAATGAGGACTTCAATATGCAATGGAGCGTTATGGGGTAATTGCAAATATATGTCATCATCTTTGGTGAATGATAAGCAGTGAGGGGTTGTGAGGTGGCCCACCATGGTTTGAAATTGATGTATATCAAGATCTTTGGACACTTTTGTATCTACTCATGCTCTGTCAAGAATTTCTTTGTGTGCAGATGAAAGCCTTAGAAGTTCTAAGATGGATATTTGCGTGGGAGTTTTCTGTAGTTGATCCACTAAACTGTATTGTTTTGAAGTGGATGATGTTCTAGTTGTAGGACCTGGCAAAATAACTTTGGCTTTGCTTCTTGTGATAGCATGAGCAAGTTATTGATGTTGTTTTTCTTTAACTACAATCACATTTACCACATTATCATATGCATGAGCATAGTTCACCTTTTCTTTCCCCATACCATTATGTGTTGTTGATGATTCACCCTTCTCATAATTAGGAAGCGGAGTTTTGAAAGTTGTATGAGATTCATTTGTCGTATGTCCATACATAGTTATCAGTCCATTATCAATCAAATATTGGATGACATGTTTTAATCGCCAACAATTATTCATGTGGTGTCCCTTGTTTCGATAAAAATCACAATAATGGTTGTCATTCCACCAAGAGGGTTTCACTTGAAGTTTGAAGTTTCTTCCTTCTGGCAAAGTAATCAACTTGTTTGCGAGAAACGTCTTTAATGCTAACCCAAGTGGTTCACCAATGTTTGTAAATTTCCTTCAAAAGAAATTTTTGAAAGTTTATTTTTGGTGATTGTTGTTTTGTTGAGCCACTGCTAAGTGATTGGATAAATTGAAAACCGGATGCTTTGGTTTTACATTCTTGTTATCCACTATCCCATCATTGATAATATTTTGATTTATATTCCAAAATTTGGGCTTATCATTGTTGTTGTTAGCATTGTTGTTAGGAGGATTAACTCCTTCTTTGTAGATCTTCAACTCACCCTTCTTTACCATAGCTTCCTCCATTATGATTCCATTATCAATAATCTTTTCAAAATTTTGATGACATTGAATTTTTAGATGATAGCTCATTTGTCAGTTTAGATTATCGATGATAATGTCCATTTTCTCATATTTTGGTATCGTATGAGGATATCGTGAAGTTAACCATCTCCATCTCTGTAGAAACGTCATGAAAGGTCTCCACTCTTTTGTTTAGTATTACATAGGTCTAGCATTGTGACCTCATGTTGTATTTTGTAAGAGTATTGTGAAACAAACTTATCCACCAATTTTGTGAATAATCTAATTCCAGGTGGAAGTTTGGAGAATCATTCCATAGCTAGTCCACTTAAGCTCTTTGGAAATAATCTCATCAGGTATGTATCCTCATGTGCAAACTCCATACTCATCGTGAAAAATTCTCGTATATGATCCCAGGGATCAGTTCTTCCATTATATTTATCATATCTAGGAGTTTCACAACCTGTAGGAAATGGTATCATGTTTAAATTTATGTTGAATGGGTAAGGACAAATTTATTGAAGTGAATATCTTCTAACAATTCCTCTTTGTATATCTCAAATCTGTGTTTGTAGCATTTTTATTTATTGTGTAAGAGTTGTGAGAGGATTATCAATATGATTCATTCTTGTATAACCATGAGTTTGTATTCTAGTATGATCTTGACCTCTTCTCATATCATCCCGACTCTTTCTTGTGTCCTCATTAGATTTAGCCTTGTTGAGAATTTCTATGTCATCCCTTTTGGGAATGAAAGTTTCCTCATTAGTTCTTGTGTTATCAGGAATTGATGCGTCATCCTTTTTGTGACCGAAAATATCCTGATGTTGTTCGTTATCATGGAAAGGGTCACTTCTATTTTTTCCTAAATTGCTCACATCAAAATCTTGGGGGAGTGTAGCACTAGATTTTGCTAACATTAGGAAATATTTTTCTTTTTCTCCCTCCAATATTTTCTCCATAAATTTATTGAATTTAGGATCTTGTTTGATTTCTTTGATATGTTGATCTGTCATGTCTTCTTCGTGTATTTCATTTCGGTATGCCATATTCCTATAATCTTCAGTCATTTCAAATGTTTCTATTTCCATTTCTGTGATCTTACGTCCTTGCACTCTAGTTAAAATGGGCATACAAGTGTGTTGAATATTGTGCAAGGATTCAATTGTCTAAAAGGTGTTTCAATAAGTGACCAATTGTCAATATAGATATGATAGAGTGATATGACACAAAAAGATAATTCAAGTATTTGTAAGTTTGTAAGTTTTTTGATCTTCGGTTGGAGTGCAATGATGATGATTTTGATAAGACCAAGTCCAATAGGAATGATATATCCTATGATATAGGATGAGGTTATCTTGATCAAACATTGTAGTTTCATGATAAAGGATGATAGATCCTGATGAGAAACTATGTTTTGAGTGATAAGTTTATCAAAGAGGGTGATGATGCACTTTGAGATGTTCAATCTTGAACTTGTTGAATATGAATACTTGAAAATATTAGAGTGTCTAGTTCTAGAATCCGTTTTGATAGAAGATTACTTAACCAAGCGAACCAAGAAGACAACCTAAGCACAAGATGATAGATATCAGGTGTATATGCTCACTATAAATTGACCAATAAAACATGATAGATCTAGAAAAGACATGCAATAAGACAACTCTGGACTGCCAGAAACAAAACCTCGTAAGACGAATTAAAGACTCCTAGATGACAATTTACATAGTCTCATTTGACAAACTAGGAATGTCATTTGATAATTTAGAGAACACCATATGATAAATGATAACAAAGAACTTCTACTGATATGTCTCATACAACAATTTAGATAGGACAAAACAATGAACTAGCTTCCTCATACGACAAACTAGGAAACTCGTATGACTTATGACAGAGCAGAGACCAGTTTTTGACTTTGATAGATTTTTGACCAATGATGTTTGATGTTTTGGTAATTTTTTCTAGTTTTAGATGTTTTAGTTTTAGTGCCAAGGATGAAAACACAACAAACACACGATATGATAAGTGACCTCAAGCACAACATGTTAAATCCTAAGGAAGTTGGCTGAGAGAGAAAACATTTGCTTGCAAACTTAGGTACACACCCAATAGCTAATCATAATACGGTATTTGAGTCTCACTTAATGGATTATCAACACCATATTATCCAACTCCAAATGCTAATGGGGGCACGATATGGCAAGTGTCTTGGGAGAGTTACTATCTCTCTTGCACAAAGATTATCCCCCTTTCGAAGGTGAATCAGGTAACTTCTAGTTTAGGGTTCTTAGTAAGGATTTTCGTTTGGAATCACCCCTTGCAATCGTGCAAGCGTGATTGAGGCCTATATCCCAACAAGGTACCAAAACAAGAAGTAGTCATGCAAGCATGATTGAGACCGTGAGGCCCTACTAAATGTATAATATGAGAGATCTCAAAAGAGAAAACTCAAATAATCTCATCCTTCGAGACTTTAATCCCGAGAGGCCTATTTTTTAGAGTGAGTTGGAAAGATTAGGTCTAACTGTACTCACTTGGGTCATTCTCACAGGGTGATTACTTTTTCCCACTGTGACAGGCCCACTAAAGGTATTCAAATCTCAAACATAGAAGCGCTTCAAGGGTCAGGATTTCTGATTGTCCATACAGACAAGAGCATCTTTTAGACAACTTCTCAAGCATAGAAAACAAGATTGTTCATTTACCAATGGAAAATTTAGTGTGCCTAGAAAACTTTAAGAAGGCACAAAGTTTGGTTGAGTTCCCTTAGGCAACCTACAAAACCAATGAATTAGGAATCATGTTGTTTTGAGTAATTGATTCTTTGGCCCGCGTAATCTTGGACAAATGTTTTGCAGAAAACCAGTTAGGCTGCTAGAAAACTCAGAATCAGACTAGGGTTAACATTAGTAATAGCCAAATTTAAGCATAAAACCCCTAAAATGAACTCTGTTTATGAAAAAATAGAAACATAAAATCACACGAGTTTCCTCACATAGCAGTACGAGTATTCTCACATACCCATACGAGTGCACAAAGAAACTTGTATGGTACTAAAAAGGCACTCGTACAAAATTCTGAAGATATTGTGGCCAAAGATCTATGAGATTGAATATTTTGAAGATGCAAGAGGCCAAGAAATGATATTTCCGGCCCCACGGTGGGTGCCAAAATATCATGAGTGTGAAGTAGGGTACTTGCAACTGCAACACAAACACTCAATAGATCATTACAAGCATGGTTAGAAAATTGAAATAAAATGAAAAATAAACCATGACAAAGCGACCTATCGCCTCCTAAGAGATGCGAGTGTGGATTTGCTCTCAGATCTAGATGAGCAATCCTAGTGACTTAACTACACCAAGATAAGGGATTTAAAATGATATGATGTGCAAGCTAGATAAATGCATGATTAACCTAGATTGATTCAAGAAGATAATTATGTTAATGATATGCATGATTATGCTAAATGATATATGCAATTAAGCTATATGAGAGATTTATTATGCTATATGATTAAGCAATTATGCTAGGAGATGATGAAATTAAGCTATATCTAAGATGCAATAAATGATAAGAATGCTAAACTATAATGATAGAAATGATATGCCTATAATAACAATGCTTGAGATGGGATATACCTATAATAATAATGCTTGAAATGAGATGAGATGGGATCCTTTGTGCTCCAAAATGGGGGATATTTATAGGATTTCCAAGACCAGGGGTGAGGTGGTAGGAATCAATGGTCAAGATTGAACCTGAAGATATCAAGTGTCAAATTGGAGGATGTTGGAGAAGAGGTTGGCGAGAGGGACACTTGTCATCTCTATGGTGGCAAGTGTCAAGGATTCTTGCTCATAAGAGGGAAAGTGTCCAAGGGAGGAGACATGTAGCATAAGTGCCATGTGTCTCAAGGGAAGAATATCCAACCCATAGGAGGTTAGGATAGGATTAGTTAAACCCATGATTAGATGGAACAGGTTAGGTTAAGGGGTGGTTAGGTTAGGTGGTTAGAAGTTAGGAGGCATGTGGGGAATTTGAATTTAAAAATTCAAATAATAGAAAAAGGCTAATTAACTTTCAACAACTCATAAATTGATTTGTTTTAATTAATTAGGGGATTAGAAAAAATGAATTAAATGGGGGGAGGATTAGGGGACTATTGAAATGAACTTATTAAATAAATCCTTAGACTTATTAATAAGCAGGTAAGTGGGGAAATTTAATCAAATTGCTAGTGAATTCAATTTAATTGGGAAGGGGGATTAATTAAATAATTGCTTATTTAATTAATTATCTTCAAACCATTTTTAGGTGTATACAAGGGCATGTTAGTGCAACAAGAGGTTATGAGCACTTATTTCAAATATCTCCTTCCTAAGCATGAATATTTGAAGAAAGATGTTCATCTCCCTTGTAAAGAGTATTCCCCTCATGAGGATCATTTTGTGCAAGGAGATGGTATTGTCCCCACTTTTCCTAGTGATGACATTTTATCTTTTGACTTCAACAAAATTCCCACTAGAGATGATGCATTAATGAGAAATGCTTCTCCTTTCCCCGAAGCTTGTCTTACTCATAAAAAGGCCTTAGAAAAAGAAGATGAAATCATAATCATTTTCCTTAATGATATCTCCCCTAAAGATCCTATTGAACACATTTTGAGGCAATAGGATGATTTAAACACATGTAGTGATGCTCTCCCTCTTAAGGATGAAGAATTAATGAATAATGTTATCCCTTCTCCCAAAATTGGCAATAAGGACATCTTTGTGCAATATATTTCTAATACTTTCTTCAATGACCTCACTATTTGGGATGAACCATTAGAAGAAGGTGTTGATTATTATTTACCCTATGAGAGTAACTCTCTTGATAGCATCTCACATTCCATGAATCTCAATCATTTTTCCTCTAAAGGTAAGGCATCTCCTTCTCCCCAACTAGGTTCTACCCATAAGGACACCCTAGTTCAAGGTAGGATTATTAACATCTCTTTCATATATCTCCCTCTCAAAGGTGAAACTTTAGAGAGTAATATTGATCCTTCTCCTAGAGAGTCTATTCCCCATGTAGATCCTTTGATGATAAAGGACGATATGACCTTTCCTACTAATAATCTTCCTTCTAAAACATCAGTGCCTACACCTAGTCTACCTCCTAAAAATTGATCTTATCCATGATAACATTTTTAATTCTTCCAACAATCTTGTCCATTCTTCTTCTAAAATTCATAAGGACACCTTTGATATTCCTAAACCATCTTCAATAATTTTGATACATGTGAATGAAATACCTAATAAACCCCTCTTCACAGTTCAAGGTGCTTGTCCTTCTCAAATTTACCAACATAAGCCTATATTAGTGGTTCAAGGTGGTTATGCGAATGATTCTTTTTGCACTCCTAAGAAATTTGTTATTAATGTGCAAGGAGGTTATCCTACTAAGAGCCCTTATGAGTATGCTAAGTAAATCACTAGAGAGAGTTATCATATGGTTGCTCATACCTACAACATGATAAATAATAGGCAACCTAATCCTCTTCTAGTTACCCCAACTTGACTTCCTCCCTCTCAACCTACTCTTCCACAAGCACCTCATATATCACAAACTCTTAGTAAGGAGTATGATCTCATTGAACAAATTAAGCTACTCCTGCCAAGATTCTGTTAGAGTAATTGGGTATTTAATTGATTAATTAAACAATATTTGTTTAATTATTTAAGTTCCCTTTATCTCTTTTACACTTAAGCTAACTTTAGGTGCATAATAATTAATTCTTTTATTAATTATTATGTGCAAACCTAGGTTTTCCTTTTTAGGGTTTCTTGATCTATTAAAGGTTGAGTTCTTTCTTTTCATTGTAAGAAGAAGGATTATTACATTACACTTTTTGTGAATATTGAGCTCTCTCTTTTTGAGCATATTTTATGTGTATTTCTTTCTTCCGTGATTTGCTTCCTTGCTTCTCCTTGTATCGGGTTTTTCAGCTTGTAGAGATAATTTGGGCTCCTATGGTTTTGTATTTTCTCAACTCAAATATGGTATCAGAGCCATAGATCTGTAACCATTTGTTCTTGTTTTGAGAATTTTTGCATTGGAAGCAGATTTGGGGTTTCAGGAAGTTTTTTATGTACTTAGGGATAGGTCTTTTTTTCTGCCCACTTTTGGCCTAAACGGACCTCACCATCATTCTCAGAAGGCCTGAAAACCCATATGGTCATATAAAACTTGACCTTTTTTGGTTCTTGAGCCTCTGGGAGTATTTTTTCTCTAGATCCAGGTCGTACGACCTTGGCACGTAGTTTGAGAAAAAAATATTTTTTGCCTTTTTATGGCATTTAGGCCAATTTTTGATGGCCCTGGTACAACCACTGCTATTAGTACAGGCCTGGGCCCCACCATCCTACTGCTGTCAGTGCCCTTCCGATCCTCGCTAGCCCTCCAGCTCCTGTCGGCCTGGCCCCCACCGTCAGCGTCTCCCGCCAACCTCCCCACAGCTCCCGGGCCCTAGTCTGGCCCCCACCACCACAGGCCCTTCAACCACCTCGGCCACCGCTCAGCCCGACCCGCCACCACCGCCACCTGACCACCTCGGTAGCCCCCGACCCATCCCGTCGCCCAGCCCTTGCTGCCGCCACCGCCTGATCACCGGAACCCACCACGTGGCCATCGAAGCTCCACCCAACCACCACCAGAGTGCCACCTATTGGCCACCTCCACCTGCCCTAGCCACCAGACTACCCCTTCCTCTTGTTTTGAAAGGGGGTTCAATTTTTTGGCCATCTTTTGGGCATACAGAGTCGTTTTGTTGAAAATGAATAGATGTCGGAAAGATAGTTCCAAGCCGGACCTCATGATATTGGTATTTGTTTCAAATTTTTCTTTTTTACTGTGTTTTTTTCTAGTCAAAGTAGGGTCTTGTTTTTGCACTCCGAGAGCCATAAAATGAGCATCCGAACTCCGTTTTTAAAAAAAATTATATTTTTGGAAAGTGTGTGCTATGTACTTTCCAGCCATATGAGTTTTATTTCCAGATTCTACTCAATTCATATTTTATTCTTTTTTTGGTTTTCAGCACTCTGGTGGATATCTTGGTTGTTTCAGGTCCCGGGATCTCTTCTCTGAGTAGGGTGTCTCTATTTTGGTTCTCCTTTTCTAGTCTTATTATCATTGTAGCTTCTTTTATGCAAACACACTGCGATAAAGTACCATCATGCATTGTGCACTTGGGATCTTGCACATCTTGTGCCTTATTGTACATGCACTACTTATAAAGTGCCATGAGGGGGTTGATGTTTTCCTTGTTTTCCATCTGCCTTTGTCCAGTGAGTGTTCCTTCCATAATTTTTGCCTCATGTTGTGTGTCAAGTGAGTGATCCTTCCATGACACTGTGTACTGTCTCAACACCTTTGATGTTCCTGGTTCTTCATCATGCAGTTCTTCTTGGCTGTTCTTTTTAGTGTTCTTGTCTCTCTCCCTCTTCAATATTATGGGGAGGTTTGTCCTATTGGATCTAATGCTTCCATGGTTCCATTGATCAGCTCTTCAGGGTTTGGTGTTTTCATGCCATCTGTATCTTTGATTTGAGTTGTTTTTCCTTGTTTGCATTCTGATTCGAGTAGTCATTTGAGGGCACTCATATAGATTACAATCTTCTCTACGTGGTCATGTTCCATTTTAGTGGAGGTTCTTCAAATCAGCAGTTATTCTTCGACAGTGTTTGTAGGTTCTTCATGCTTTAGTGGGGCTCTTTTCCATCTCTTTTTGGAGTAGAGTTTTTTCCCACATGGTTTTCTCTATTTCTCCAGTTCATAGAGATTTCATTGTATTTGAGTACCTGATCAGGCCTTGTTGTCGGGACCCATCTTTTCTGCTTTCAGTAGTTGTTATAGGTTTTAGCTTCTCCCTAAGTCTAGCTTAAGGGGGGGTGTTAGAGTAATTGGGTATTTACTTGATTAATTAAATAATATTTGTTTAATTATTTAAGTTCCCTTTATCTCTTTTACACTTAAGCTAACTTTAGGTGCATAATAATTAATTCTTTTATTAATTATTATGTGCAAACCTAGGTTTTCCTTTTTAGGGTTTCTTTACCTATTAAAGGTTGAGTTCTTTCTTTTCATTGTAAGAAGGAGGATTATTACATTACACTTTTTTTGAATATTGAGATCTCTCTTTTTGAGCATATTTTCTATGTATTTCTTTCTTCTGTGATTTGCTTCCTTGCTTCTCCTTGTAACAGGTTTTTCAACTTGCAGAGATCATTTGGGCTCCTGTGGTGTTGTATTTTCTCAACTCCAATAGATTCCTATTTTGGATTTGGTTCAAACTTCACCTGGTTATCATGGGATGTTACAAGATGCTTTGAAAAACTTAGATGTCCCACCTGCAGTGATACCTAATAACATGGCTTCTTTGATTGATCCTACAAATAAACCTAAAGCTCAAATTGTATTGACACAAGATGAGTTACTTTCTCGTGATTTCCAACATCAATATGATCCTCTTATAATTGTGGTTATTATCAATGATATTTCTATAAGATGAACCCTTGTAGATAATGGATCTGGCCTTAATGTTTGTGGTGTGGACTTATTGGATAAGATTAATGTGGATTGTTCTCTCATCGAACCTGCTTCTCTTTCTATTCAAGGCTGTGCTAATGTTTCTAAACAATGTTTAGGTGTCATAACCTTGCCTGTTAAGGTAGGTTCCTTTATATTACCTACACCTATTCATGTCATGCCTGGTAATTTGACATATAACCTTCTATTAGAGAGACCGTGGATTCATAGCATGCAATTTTTCCCCTCAACTTTGCATTGGCAAGTCAAGTTTATTTATAACAATAAGACATATACCTTGTTAGCTGATAAACCTCAAGAACCATTCTTCTCTGAATCCTACTACTACTTCAAATACATCTATTTCCTTTAATTATCTTATTCCTTCTAGTACTCTTGATTCTTCTACTCAATCGAAATCTCCTCCCAAGGATATATTTTCTCTCGAAGGAGTGCTCTTAGATGATGATTGGGGATCTCGACTTTAACTCTACTTTTGTAGGAGAGTATAGATTATCTCAAAAATAATTTAAGACTGAGAAGGAGAAATCTAAGGAGGAACCTAAAGCACAACCTAGTTTGTCTAAACAACTAAGTAACCACTTTGTGGATGCTTCTAATTCAAATAATTCTTCAAATCCTTCCTCTAATTCATATAAAACTGAGACCTATGAGATGCAACCATCTCTTTTTGATTTGGCATCCCTTTATGGTCTTGGTTTTCACATTTTAGCTAAGAGTGGCTATAATGGCAATGGTTGTGGCGCAAATGAACAAGGAATTAAAGTTCCTTTAGAACATAACACACATGAAGCTTCATTTGGACTTGGATATAATACTTCTAATCCAACCAAAGCCTCTAAAAGACCATCTCTCAATTTTTATGCTATATTTAGTAGTGATGATGACCTCACATCAATTAAATCATCTTCTACTTCTTTCAACACTCTCCCCCCTCATAAGGAAATCTTAGTGATGAACAAATCTCTTTATGAATCTCCTAAAGAGATTTATAATCCCCCTTATGAGACTTTATATTCTACTCATTCTAAAATCCCTTCTTCTAGGAATAAGGCTCTAAGGGATTACACTTATCCCTCTCCTAAGATTTCTTGTGTGCGAGAAAAGTATAACTTAGTGGCCTATTCTACTCCTATAAACTTCTCTCTTTCTAAAGAGTTTTTAACATTCATCATCTTATAAATGTTTTTAATCTCACTTATAGTAGAGAATTTAACATGTCATACTCAAATACCCCATTCAATCTATCATGTCTTTAAATAATATTAATGGTTATTATGTTGCTCGTCATTACGTGACATTGGTAGCTCACTCACTGGGGGATCATTGTTATTCATGATGGTACAATTTCATGTGCAATCATAATTTTGAAAGCAACATAATAGCCTATTTCTATCTCATCTCTTCTCCCTATATATGGGGGGCGAGGGTGATTTCAAACATCTCTCCTTCTTAAGATTAAAATTCCCCCTTTGTAAAGTAGTGTCTTTTATAAGGATTTATTATTGATTGTAGAGGTGTATTCATATCCTTCTTGTTGGTATTTTGATGATGTTTAGTTGTGATTGTCATTGATGGACACACACTTATTTGATGTATGAGTTATTCTGAACCTGTAGTTGTTCCAACCGGTATTGTATGTCATTAAATGTATAGTCTTTGTTTGTTGAAGACTATCGGTGTTTTGCAGAAGATGCTTATCGGTCAAAGAATGATCGAAGACCCCAAGCGGTATGAACATCTCAAGTGGAATGAAGACCTTGAGCGACAGTTAATATTTTGATCGGAACACTATGTTCCAGTTTTCTAGTCTTTATTTGTCAATCGATAATCGGTATATTATGTTAAATCGATATAATTGTTGAAGATGGTGAAAAGGAGAGTGAAGTGGAATAGATAGTAAACATGCAAATCAAACATGAAAACACATGAAATCAAAAGACATAACTCAAATCACATGAAAACATGAATAAGATGCATATACCTCACAACCTTTTTACCTTCTCCTTCGGATGGAGCTTAGATGGAGTTGAAGTGTGCCCAATGTGCCTCCAACTTGATGTTGATTTTCTCCTTGCTTGCTTTATGTGGATGGCTTATAATATTGTGCACAAATGGATAAAAATGGATCTTGAGGAATAATATGGATGAGATGACTAAGTGTGGATGAGGGATGATTTTGGCATGGTAAGGATACAATAGTGATTTTCTAGGCTCAAACTAACAACATAAGCTTACTAAACTTGGAGATGATGAATGAAGCGATGGAGTCCTAATCAATTTATAGGAAGAGGAGAGAAAAAATGGATGGCTAGGATGGACCCAAGATGGAGGGTCAGGATTTCTTGTGAGCTCACACAAGACCCAAGAGAGGGTGTGGAGACCAAGAGATATGCCTTAAAGGCATTTCTTGTCTCCACACTCCTCAAGTTATATTGGAAAGACTTCCCAATGTGCCTTGAGAAGAGCAAGGGATGGGGCATTCCTTGAAGAATGGGGAGGAAGAATTTAAAATTCTTCAGAAGGGGATGATCATGGGGATTGGAGGAATAAGAAGGAATTAAAAATTCTTTGGGAGATGAGATGCCTAGAGGAATGCGAGATTTTAAAAATCTCACATTCACCTAGGAAAAGAGTATTTAAGGATGGTAGTTGGATGGAAGGGACAAGGAGTTGACTTTGTGGCTAATCATGACGATTAGCCACTAGCAACTCATTAGGAGGGGGATTAGAGGAAAGGTCAGGTGGGATAATATTTGTAGGAGGATTTGACTAGGAGAGAGAATGAGTGGAGGGAATTAAAAATTAGAAGAATAAGGTTAAGTGAGTTTAGGGAGTTTCTAGAAGAATTTATTAGGTTAATAATGGATTAGGAAGATGATTTGTAGGAATCATGTAGGTTAACAAATTAGTTGAAATTAATTAGCTAAGAGGAGTATTTGAGAAGATTTAATTTTTAGAAGAATAAAAAGAGGGGTTAATTTATTAAATAAATCAATCACATACTATAGTGACAATATTAATTATAATTAATTAATATTGAGGAGAATTAGAATTTGCATAATTAATTAATAAATTAATTATGTGAGGAATTAAAAATAATTAAAATAATTATTTTTAGGTGTCTACAATTGTAATGTGTGATGAGTTATCATCCACCGACACTTTGGCAGTGTTTCTATGTCGTGTTACCAAATGTGTTTAGATGCACTGTACCTAGGAAATTGTAGTCTAATCTTATTGGACCAACATGAAATTAGGTTCCTATATGAGGACATCATGTCTAGGGTTTTAAAGTTGTTGTTGTGTATGAGTGTTGGAGATAAGATTAGGTCTGTGCGAGAAAAGGTATCTCACGACAGAGATTGAGAGTGCAAAATATAGAAGATAGAAGTAATACTGGAATGCATTAACAGGGAGTTGTCAAGGATCTAATCAAGAATTATTTGCTATTGTCTAGATCATTCACTTGTTGATTACTAATATCTTCAACAAGTCTGAAACCCTTAACCGGGTAGGCCTAGAAAAGCCTATTGTAAATCATCTAACAAGGTGGTTCACAGTTGTGGATCTGAAATCCTCTAATAGGGTAGTCTTTAACAGGACTTATCTCCTAATAGAGATCTGGATTCCTAACAGGATATGTTCTGGTGAAGAACATTGTAAGGCCTTAACCAGTTTGGTTACTAGTTTGTAGATAGTTGACTTGTGAGTTTTACTCACCATGGTTTTTCCCATTTGGGTTTCCACGTAAAAACATCTTGTGTTGTGGTGATTGTGCTTCTATGGGTGAATGCTTTATTTTCTATTTGGCTTGTTTGTGTTTTAACCAGTTTATTGTTTAATCTACTACACTGGTCTGTAGTTAAACTTCTTAAGAGTTTGTTTAATTTATTGTGTATACTAATTCACCCCCCTCTTAGTATTCATCAATTGGTATCAGAGCAAACCTTTCTATAAGTCTAACCACTTGGAAGGAGATATGGGGGAATACAACATGAGGGAACTCACTCACCATCTTACTGAGTTTGAGAGAGCCTATGATGAACTCAAAATCAAGTATAAAGCCTCTTTAGCCAAGAGAAGAGAACTTGCTGAGCAATTGATGGAATTTACTGAAAACAACTCTTTTGATGAAGTAGACATGGAGGCCCTAGTCGGAGAAGTGGAGAAACTAAATGAATCCAAAAATAACCTAAGGAGGGAGTTGAAAGGATTGACTATTAGGATGAGTCAGGAGCTAGAAAATAGAAGAAAAGCTGAAGATTTAGTGAAGGACAAGGAGCGTGAGATCTCTAAGTTGAAATAAGAGATTGGAACCATCACCGCTCATCTGCAAGAGGGTAATGAAGAGAAAGAAGAAATACAAGTAGACCTAAATGCTTCTATCTCTCAGAATGAAACCTTGATGAAAACTAATGATGCTCTTTCCAAGGAACTTGCTGAATCAAAGGAAATACTTGCAAAGTTCAACCAGAGTGCTGCTAAGTTGGAACAAAAGTTGGAATCGGTGAAGCCATCAAAGGATACCATTGAACTTGGTTTCTCTAGACACGAGGAAGGTGAGACCTCTGGAACCAAGAGTGATGCACTAAAGGAGCAATCGACACCTAAGAACAACAACAAGAGTAAAGGTAAGCAAAAGTTTAAACCAATTTTCTTTAACTGTCTTAAGGAAGGACATACTACCAATGTATGTAGGAGCAAGGCTTACAATAACTATCCTTACTTTCAAAACAATGTGGCTAGATCTAGTAGATTTAATGGTCACTATTATGCATGCAACAAGTTTGGGCATAGAGATTTTGAGTACAGGTCGATTATGAACAACTCTGGAAGTTATGCACCAAGATCTAAAGGAGTTGTCCCAGAACTTCCTATGAACCAAAACCCAAACCGGTATAGAACCTATGACCACCGGTCAAATGGTTATGGAGTGACAACCAGTTGGAGAGAAACTTGTTTGATCTATCGTGGTAGCGGTCACACTGCTACAACATGCAAAAGGAAGAATGGAAATGTGAACACTGGACCATGGATAACACCTAGAATGGTATGCTATCATTGCAACAAACCAAGACACATTGATAGAGCATGTAGACTAAGAAAGAATCCATCAGGAGACATACTGATCAACCTAGAAGGGAAGATTGATGATGAAACCATTCTGGCAGATATGGATAAAACTTGGAAAAAGAAATCTGAAGAGAAGCCACAAGATGTACCAGTTTCTGCACCTAGTGTGGAAATCCCTGAACTAGCAAATTGAGCTTCGAAAAGATTAGGGGGAACATATCGGTAAAATGTTTTGAACCCCCAGAGTATACCGATAAAGTGCCTTTATCGGTATTTGTTACCTGTCAACCGACAAAAGAAATGAAGCGGTGAAAGGTAAAATTAGGGTTTGAGCCCTAATGGTGATGCATTTATTATGGTAAGTGGGAGAATGTTTAAAAGTGATTTTTGTTATCATTTTTACTTACCTATTTTCAGAGAATAAATTTTCTAAGCTTGAGTAGTGCAACCAGAGCGATTCATCTTGCATTCGAAAGAATTCAAAAAGGAATATTGCTAAAGATTTTGCAGCCACTACAAGCTATCAGTGTGGAAGTCAAAGAGGTAAACAAGCTTCTGAAGAAGTGTGTTGTGCTCTACATCAAAAAACCCTAGTTTGGAGTGTGAAGGTATTTATCGTTGAAACATTCTTGTCATTTGGAATCTTCTAGATATGGCTTATGCATCTACAATCCCTTCTAGTTCTACTGAACCTGAAGAATCACCTGAGTTTCTTAAAAAGAAGATGGAATATAATGCCCTATCTTAAATTCCTACCAGAGTCATTATTGAAGGTGATGTTTCAGGATATATTGATTGCAAACTAGAAGACCTATGGTCTCTAGTGATTCACTCCTAGCTAAGTCTGTTTTGTGGAGACGTTAAGAAGATTAAACCTAAATACATCATAATAGAGAAGAGGAAATTACATAATGTAGTATATTTTCTCGAAGAATTTGCAAAAGAACACATCAGGATTATCCTTAGTAGGGTTCATGGTGATAAGATGTACCTTGTGCGAAACCATGATATTACACTGGAGGCAATTCATGTTGTGACCAGTTTCTGCAATGTTGGGGAAGTCCCTGTTCTTCAAAAGATCACCAAAACCAAAGTGACAGAGCTCACCAGTTTTATGAGCAACCAATAGGCAATGACTGTTAACACCATTAAATATGACTTGGTGAAATATGCATGCATGGTAATTGGGTATAAAGTATTCTATGGTAGCAGAATGAATTATGTTCCTATAGCTGTGGTGCATGCCACTTATAGGATGATCAAGGAGAATGCAGAATGTGACTTATGTACCTACATGCAGAAACAACTCATGGAGAACCTGAAGTTGATCAAATTGGACAAAACTCTAAGGTTTAAGTTTGGTCAACTACTTGTCGGTTTATTTTTCTACTTTCAAGGATATTTTCTCGGAGTCGGTGATGTTCAATGGTCGAGTGACCTACCGGTTTCCAGAAAAATAAAGGAGAGTCTGCAAGTAGTGGGAACTGCATATCCAGAGACTCTGAACAGGTATTTTGATGAGTTCAGACTAAAGATGAACCAGAGAATGAGAATATCTAGTGATCTAGTTAAGAAATATGAAGATGACATATGTTTCATAATCAAAACAGATCACTGCATAATGGAAGCGCTCGAACCCAAAGAAGATGTAGTTGAGCCTATGGGCTATGAAGTGGTAAATGATATACTAATAGGGTATGTCTCTACCCTACTTGCTTCACCACTGAATCCCAAGAAGAAGAGGAAAAATACTTACTCTGAGAGGATCAAACCTATTGAGGTACCAAAGCAGAAAAAGAGTAAAATAGTGCCATCAGCATCGACACCGGTTACATCTGCTGCCAATCCTAAAGTGACCAAGAGGTCACCAACAAAAAAGAAACTGGAGGCTATTCCGCCAAAGGTATTCAAAAGGAAGAGAAAAACTAGGAATAACTCACCGGATTCAGAAGGCACTAAACCAGAGGTAGAAATGAAGAAGACAAGGCAATCAAGCAAGAAGATGAAGTCAATAGGTAATGTACCAACAACCTCTGCACCAATAAATATAGATATTTCCTCTTACAAACCTATGACACATTGTCAAAGGACCATAAATAATATTAGAAGGAAATTTATTGATGATTTAAAAGAATATTTTGATGATTTCAATGATAGTGAAAAGGAGGATGTTGAACAAGAACTTATGAAATATTTATGTATTAATGATCGGTCACCTTCCGATATTAAATCAGTTACTTCTAAATCTTTGTATGATTCTTTGGACAATAAATGGTGCATTGCCATTGAAAAGGAACAAGACATTAGGGAGAAAATTTTTGCTCAATATTTTCTAGATTCCTCAAATTCAGAATTATTTGAGATTATTGACAAATACAAAGGCATTTTCTTCATGCAAAGAAGAAGACTTCAGCTACTCAGAGGCAAAACTTTTGAAGTGGAAAAAGACACCCATCTGCAGGTTAAGGCAGTTGTCAACATTGAAAAAGTATCTGAAGCTAATCGACTGGCTGAGCAAGAGCCTCACCTATCCACAACCAAACTGGATGAAGTCTTTGATAGTCTAGGTGAAAGAATAGTAGAACAAAATAACCCCATTGATGTTGATGCACTAGATATTGAGGATATCACTCCAGATAAGGAAAAAGCTGAAAAGGAGAGAATGGAGAAAGAAAAGGATGGGAAAGTGGAGAAAGAGAAATAGGAAAAAGAGAAAGTGGAGAAAGGAAAATAAGAGAAAGAGCAAGCAAAGAAAGCAAGACAAGCAGAGAAGAAGAAGGAAGAAGAGAAGAAGAGGAAGGAAGAAGAGAAGAAGAAGGAGGAACCAAAGAAGAAGAAGGAAGAAGAGAAGAAGAGGAAGGAAGAAGAGAAGAAGAAGGAGGAAGCGGAGAAGAAAAAGGAAGAAAGAAGAAAAGAGGAGAGTGGAAGAGGAGAAAGAGAAGGTCACCAAGGTAGCCCTAGAAAAAGAACAAGAGGAGAAGAAAAGACAAGTGAAGATCAAGGCAAAGGAAGGAGGACAGATTCCTAAGGCAACTGAAGATCAATCCAAGCAGGTTGATCCCATCGGTCCCACCGATCTGACTCTTTCCTGTCTGACTCAATCGGTTGATGAGACTGAGATACTATGGAGCATTCAACTAGTGAAAGAGAGATTGGAAGAACTAAGGAAAAAGAAATAACAAGATATCATTCAGTTTTTTGTTGACACCCTTTCCAATCTAATCCTTGGTACTAACCTCCCCAGTACCGATTCCTCGCTGGCCAAGCTCAAAATTCTTTGCACAGTAGTGGATGATCAGGTACAATGTTTGGAAGATGTTTCCCATGCCACTACAAAGAAAAACCATGAAAAGACACTCAAATTTACCTTAGTAAAGCAAATGGATGAAGACAGGGCAAAACTACTTAAGCAAAAAGATGATATACGTTCAACTATGGGTGAAGGTAACCCACTCTTGAGTAAAATCTGCCAACCTCACCTATTTTGTGAATATGCTCTGAAAAAAAGACTCAAATCCAATCGGAGTTACAAAAGTATATTGACAACTTCAAATTGCCCTATGATTTGTTCACAGTATATGGACAGACTGATCATACTCACCAGTATTAGATTGCAAAGCTTGACTCAGAGATCTGCAATAGGACTCGAGATCTGCAGGAGCTCCAGTTGCTTCTATTACCAAAATTGCAGGTTCTTCAGAAGTGCTTCCTGGACTTGGAGGCTATTACTGTGACATAGGAGATGAACACCATCGATGCAATGGAAGAATTAGCCTTCCAAATGAAGACCGAGAGTGAAATTGATTCCTCACTTCTTGATTCATGTTCTTCAAACATGAAGAATTTTATGCAAAACTTTAAATCTCTTTTTGAGAAGTTTTACTCTTTATTGTCATGAACATATACTCTATTTTTATATTATGCAAAAATAGAATATTTTGCATTACTTTGTCATTGTTGGAAAAGGGGAAGTAGTGTATATTAAAATTTTGGTGAGTATTAAAATTTCATGCACATACTTGTAATTTTTGCAAAGGGAGTAGTGTATATGCTTAGAGGGAGAAATTTTGATTATGGCATCTATTTTTGTTCTATAAGCACTTAGATGTCAGAATTTTCCTAAGTGTTGCCATCAATGCCAAAGGGAGAGATTGTTGGTATTTTGATGATGTTTAGTTGTGATTGTCATTGATGGACACACACTTATTTGATGTATGAGTTATTCTCAACCGATAGTTGTTCCAACCGGTATTGTATGTCATTAAATGTATACTCTTTATTTGTTGAAGACTATCAGTGTTTTGTAGAAGATGCTTACTCGTCAAAGCATGACTGAAGACCCCAAGCGGTATGAAGATCTCAAGTGGAACAAAGACCCTGAGCAACACTCAATCTTTTGATCGGAACACTATGTTCTAGTTTTCCAGTCTTCATTTGTCAACCGATAATCAATATATTGTGTTAAACTGATATAATTGTAATGTGTGATGAGTTATCATCCACAGACACTTTGGCGGTGTTTCTATGTCGTGTTACCAAATGTGTCTAGATGCACTGTACCTAGGAAATTGTAGTCTAATCTTATTGGACCGATATGAAATCAGGTTCCTATATAAGGACATCATGTCTAGGGTTTTAAAGTTGTTGTTGTGTATGAGTGTTGGAGAGAAGATTAGGTCTGTGCGAGAAAAGGTATCTCACGACAGAGATTGAGAGTGCAAAATATAGAAGACTGAAGTAATGCTGGAATGCATTAACAGGGAGTTGTCAAGGATCTAATCAAGCATTATGTGCTACTGTCTAGATCATTCACTTATTGATTACTAATATCTTTGACAAGTCTGAAACCCTTAACCGAGTAGGCCCAACCAAGCCTATTGTAAATCCTCTAACAAGGTGGTTCACAGTTGTGGATCTAAAATCCTCTAACAGGGTAGTCTTTAACAGGACTTATCTCCTAACAAGGATTTGGATTCCTAAAAGGATTTGTTCTGGTGAAGAACGTTGTAAGGCCTTAACCGGTCTGGTTACTATTCTGCAGATAGTTGACTTGTGAGTTTTACTCATCATGTTTTTTCCAATTTGGGTTTCCATGTCAAAACATCTTGTGTTATGGTGATTGTGCTTCTGTGGGTGAATTCTTTATTTGCTATTTGGCTTGTTTGTGTTTTAACCCTGTTTATTGTTTAATCTACTACATCGGTTTGCAGTTAAACTGCTTAACAGTTTGTTTAATTTACTATGTATACTAATTCACCTCCCCCTCTTAGTATTCATCACTTCTTGCTTATTAGAACAAGCATCCCTAATGGGGATCTTAAGTACATATCCTTAATTAGGGCCTCCTCCTTGGTGTTGGAAGTCTTTGATCACTCATCAATTTCTTTTCTTCATTGAGTAGTATCTTTTATAATAAACCCTTCCATCTTTTGCACATGCATATCCCTAATGAGGATCTCTTGCCTTCTTTTAGAAGAGTGTTTCTATAAATAATCTCTCTTTGATGTCATTTCAATCCTCCATTCTTTTCCAATTTATTTTATGGAGTTTCATTTTTGGATTATATCTATTGCATTTGTTTCCATTTAAATATTTCATCTTCTATTAGAGAACTCTCAAATCCTCACACTCTTTGTTGTGTTGGAATTGAGGTTTTGGTTCTCTTTCTTACCAAATGATTCTCCATTAGTTTTTGATCTTGTATCAAATCTTCTTGTGAGCATTTGTCATCAATCTTCTTTCACAATTCGATGTGGTAAATATGATACCCTGATTCAACTCACTAAAATTAGCAATCCAAAACAAGGGGGGCATATAGCTACCCTCAAATTTGGATCACCTTCCTTAGTAAGCATTTAGGTGATTTTGTGATTTTATCTAACATGTGATTTTGTAGGGTGCGGTTTGTAACTGTGTATTGCAGATACCGCTGGGGGCTTCATCCGAAAACTTGTGGATATATCCTTTTTCCATGAATGTTTACTTTTCTTTACTTTAGCTTGCATATGCACGTAGTGTCATATGACCACTAAAGTGGGGGCTAAATGTAGTGTCGTAAATTGTACACCCTTGCTAGGGTGGTACGATTCCATACTTAGCTTAGCACCCGCCTTAGTGTGTTTGCATCTTGCATTGTAATTTCCCTTTAAGCATTTAATTAATTAATTTAATTAAATCTAAAGTCCTATTTCATCACTTCATACATCATAAATTGGGTCCTTTACCCTAAGTGTGCCCCTTTTTATTGTATTCCTCCAATAAATCATTAAATCATAAACCCTAATTATGTCCTATTTCGACCTTTAAGGGCTGATTTTGCATATCAAAACACCTCAACATCACCTGTAACTTTGGTATTCACTCTAATATTATCATATCTAATGACCCTAAAAATTTCATGAAAAGTTGGTCAAACCATGTGCAAAGTGCACATGGTCCTTGACTTTTTTTTCTGAAATTTCGGAAGCATAATTCTATGATATTATAATTCTTAACCCCAAAATATTGGCGAGAAATTCAAATCCTAGGTCGGTCTAAAGACAAAATTAAGTCAAAATTAAGATATAGGGTTTCATACATAAGAGTCCTCTTTTTTTATTTGAAGGGATCAGATCTAAGAATCTAAGAGCATGTTTTTGGAGCACAAGGAGTCTTCTATGTAGTGAAATAGAAGCCTATGTGGAGTCTTCAACAACATTAAACAAAATTAAACAATATTTTATCAAGCATTCATCATCAATTAGGAGCCTTGAAGACATTCAAGAATAATAGGAGATCACCGACTGATGATTGGCTTGTACCCCCCTTCCCCCCCCCTTAGGGGTTGGGTATGGTTTCATGTTATTTTAATATCTTTGCATGAGCTTCATTACATCAATTTACGTATTTACATGAATGCTTTAGATCACTTTGCATCATTGATTTAGAGAATTTACTTTGTCAATTATAAGCAATTAGGGTTTACTCTAGATTGTTTGCTTTCATTTTAGGGTCTTGCACACACAAGATTCCTACATACACTATTTTACTATACAAATTGACTATTTGTGGAGGTGGAAATCACCAACATAGGGATTTGACCAAGGTAAAACCCTATATAGCCACCCCAAATCCTCTATTTTTAGTTGCAGGTGCAGAAATGAGTACTCGGAAGGAGTTACAGATTAGGAAAAAGCACAAGTACCACACAGAAGTCTCAGAATTGCTCAAAACTATCAAGGACGGGGGTATGGTGCCTTGGTCCTTCCCAGGATAGTGTCATGGTGCCATGGTCCCCCTCAAAATCAGTGATTTTTGACAAGGTATAGGCTCAGGGTCTCAGAATTACATCCCCTCGGTTGTAGCTTTCTGTCAGGTTCTCAGGGATAGTGGCATGGCACCCTAGTCCTGGTCAGTTTGGCTCAGTTTTCAGCATCATGTACACATCCAAATTACTCCCCCTTCTCTTCTCTCAGTATCTCAGTTTCAAATATGCAAGTTTGTTCAATTTCAGTTCATATATGCTTCATTATTCATCTCCTAGTCTAGTTGATCAATCACACTCTATTGTTTTCATCACTTACAACAAGAGGAATAGAAAACCTAAGAGATAATACTTGGTTGTCTCTTTCTCATAAGAAGTAGCCAAAGTGAGATATCTCCCCAGGCTCTTTTGTATTCCCAATGTGTTGGCTAAAGTGGGATTAGGTCCTAGTCACCCGGTCTCGCTTTTTCCCCTCCATAGAGGTGGACATAAAATGGTGACAACTACCAATAAAGATCTCTAAAGAAGGATCTTAATTCCAAATGACGACAACCATTGAATTACCTCCACAAAATTTGAAAGGATATTGATTTGGCTCCAATAGTTTCCCTCCAACTTGGGTGCCCAATCTTGCAAGATAAATATTACATTAAATGTAGTAAATGATAAAATACTAAGAGACATTAGTTGTCTCTTCCAAAATCCCACTTGGAGAAGCCCAAAGTTCATTCATTTGTCCACTTTCTAAGTCATTAATTATCTTATTTTAGGCATCCACATGTGGGGCAAAAATATTAAATAACTGTCTTCACAACTGACCTTTATCATTGCTAGTGGAAGTCATCACCCATTATGAATGTATTACAAATAATAGTAAGAAATAATAATTCAAATATATTTTTGAAATACATTTAAAGTTCCCTAAGATAATTTCCAATGATTTTGGAACCATGTCATAAGATTTACAAGGTAGATGACACCTTAATCCTAACTTGTCCCATGCTTTGAGGGTTAGTAGATTGTTGTATCTAACTTGCCCACCTCATCATCCTTCCCTATATATGCAAGCTTCTCTATGTTTCACATATGAGTCTTTGTTATCATTGATGTCAAACCTATTGATGTAGTCCAACATGTCAACCTACTTGGTCTGGTTGACTAATTGATGTTCCGATTATTAGTCTGGTTGTTGGATTAGTTCAGTTGTTGGTAATACATGTCCAAAAGTGACATGATGTATAAGTATATGATCTGACAATATATTCTAGTTAATTTTTTGATAATGATTATTCTTTATTCACTTCCTTTGTTTCTATTTTAGTCTTTAATTTATTTTTTATTTTTTTGCCACCTATGACTTGTACTAACCTACTCCTCTCTCTCTCTCTCTATGTGTAACATCAACCATTTTTCTCCCTTTGATATCCATCTCATCCATATGATGGATCATGGGGTGTGATCCAAAATGTTAATTCAAAAAAAACTCACACAATCAAATCTAGAAGCATCACACATACAATCATGGATTGTGGAAATCTACTTAAATTGAGTGATATGATGCAGAAGTTGTATGTAGATTCTTGTGCAATTTGATGTGGTATTTTCAAGAATAGGTGAATATGCTATGTTAACTATCTATAAGTTTTCTCGATGGCTAACATTGATGATATGATGTATTTCTAGAAGATCGATATCTTTTGTTTGGTTCAAAAAATGTGTTACTATCTCTATTAATAGTTTTGGTGAGCACTATCTTTGTCTCGAAGTATGTGTGTGTATTAGGTATGTATCAGATGGATATTAGAATGATTATGGTAGACTGATCTCAATTTCTTAGTTGAATGGATGTTTTCCTATGAGCTTTATTTATGTTTGTGATGAGTGTTGGTGCAGTTTCATGAGTTCGCGAAGGAACGCACTGTATTCCTTGTCTTGCTATTGCCTTGAAGTTATTGTGGATTATTGGATATTATATCTAGCACTTCATTTTTTTTTTGGTCCAAATTAAAATATTTTGGATAAAGAAAATTGATATGAACTAGCTTATGTGTTTTTGGTTTGTGCAATTGTGTGTATAACCCTTAAGAGGATAAAGGGAAGGTGTGTTGACTTGATGTGAATATTCACAAGACTTCTTTTCCTTTCACATGTAATTTTTTAGTTAATGATGAATATACATGCTACATCTTTAAGCCAACCTAATAGAGATTGATGATGATACAATGGATATATAAAGACAATTCAATTGAGTTATTTGTACATAGATCAGATAGAAATAATGTGAGTAGTGAATATATAAGATATGAAGTGAAGTAGGATGCAAATTGATGTGATACAAAGGTCCTGATATGTTACAGAGCTAAGATGAAATATGAATCAAATGAGTATTAAGCTATGAACTATCATTTGCATGTTGGTAGATGTTTTTGATTACGAGAAAAGTAGGTTTTGAAGGGATCCCGAAACCCTTTACAAAAGATCCTTAAAAGATAATAGCATTAAGCAACATGAAAAGACAAACTGCCAAAAAACCAACACAATTATGGGCAAAAATCAGCAAAAAAGCCCAACAAAACCAGCCGCATCCAACAATAACATAAAAGAGACAGAAAACAAATTACTTAATGTTTTTAGGGCATTAGCCAAATTTCCGCTAATCCCTTGCAAATCTTTAATATTATCCCTAAGCTTAGGGATATCCTTGGAAGAGGCCACAACAACTTTTTTCATGCTTGCCCTTGTTTTTTTCATTGCACCACTAGGAGCGCTTTCCACTATTCCTGCCTTGATAGCATCCTCATCAATATCTAGATCCATGACAGGTTTGAGGGTGCTGGAACCATCAAGGAACTTGGTAATTTCCTCTAAATTCTTAGTCACAGAGGTAAGGATATCCAGAATTATTAGCAAAAAGTTTTTCATAGCTATTTTTCCTCCATTCCTTTATTCCACTGTTCCTGGTTTATTTCAGCTTTCTTCCCTTTCTCTTCCTACTGCATATCAGTTTTTTCCAACTTCTTGATTCCTTCATAAACCCACCTGTCAAAACCCATATGAGCCTCAGACTAGTTTTTGAGTTATCCAGAATTATCCCGTCTCCAACTTTATCCTAATCCATGCTAGAATTATCCTTGTCCTTCTCCTGATCAGATTCCTTGTCCTTGTCTTGCTCAATCTCCATTTCCCTTTACTCATTAATCTTGTCTCGCTCCTCCATAGGCTGGTTGTTAACAATTCCTATGCTCACACTGTGGGTCAGACTATTGTGATCAGAAACTTCCTCAACTCCTCCTTCCTCTTCCCCCACTTCCTCTTCCTTCCAGCTCTCCTCTCCTTATATTTATTCCTTTTTGTAGTTCAATTTCTTATTCTCATTATATCAAGATAGTTTTTTTTTTCTTTCCTTGATGATATAAGAGCATCCCTGGTTCACAACAATCTTGCATCAACCAAAAACATTTTCCTTTATGTTTGTTTTTTGTTTGCAGTTTTAGTTTTCCTTTCTGTGTGTCTTGGTTTTGGGTCACCAGATCATGTGGAGTTGGATTCTACTTGAAGACTTGATCATCTTTCTTGCTTCCAGACCGCACCGCATTTGGATCATTTTTTCGCAAGATATTGCTTTTGGTTTCCATGACAGTTTCTTGTTACCGGTTGTTCCTTTGTTACCGGTTGCTTGAGACCTATTTTGGTGATCTATCATAACCCATTACAAAGCTTGCGGAGCCTTGGGCATTGATTCCAATGTTCCTTGGCATGTGGCTGACCTTTTCCCATGATCTACATTTCATCATTTGTATTTTCTAGAGGAATCTCTTGGTGGAGGCCTACCTTGTTTTCCACGTTAGGTCTTATTCTTCGAGTTTTGATCCCTTTTGGGATGATTGGATCCTTTGGATCAATATATATTTATAATTATGCATAAGAATGTAATCAATTAGAATCAATCAAAGAATGAAGTAGCTAGACTATGTATAGAAGTTAGATCATAAGATTCAAGGTCCCTGTTATGACCTATTCTACTAGGCATGTGAGTCGGTATGTTGTAACCTGGTTGTTATCGGTTGGATGTAATCGAATTTCATGCAATAAAACAATCTGTTCCCCGTTGCCTCCATCATATCTTGTGTTTGTGTTGTGTTTAATCTTGCTAACCATTCCAGATTGAACTTTTTGAGGTCCCTCCTCACTGGTGACTACTTCAAGTGGTATCAAAGTGAATTTTCATTCTAAAGGTTGTGTGTCCTAAAATTTTGTTTTAGGGTGACGGATTGTGAATCTAACCTATAGCTACAGAGGACTAGCATGAACGATGGCATGAAGAGGAACTAGGAATGGTGTAGCACATGGGAATGCAGACCCTGTTGTGATGGAGATGTTGCAAGGAATAGCTACCCGGTTACAAGCCGTGGAGATAGCCCAAAGAAGAGGTTGACATATCATATATGTAAGTGAAGATGAAGGAAAAGAAGCCCTGATAGAACAAGCAAACCTACCGATGGTTGATCCAAATGAGGAAAGGTTTTTTAGGGTTTTGAGTAGGGCGAATACTAAACCTCATTTTACCCCACTGAAATATGATGGGAAGTTAGATTCAAATGAATTGATGGATTGGATCTTGGAGATGGAGAAGTATTTTGATTTTGAAAACACTACAAAAGAGAGGAAGGTGAAATATGCTTGTGCCCAATTAAAAGGTCATGTATCTCTTTGGTGGGAGCATTTGCAAGTTGATAGAAAGAGAAGATTAAGACATGGGATCGGATGATTGCTAAATTGAAGTCAAATTTTATGCTGACGAATTACCAAGTGGATCTGTTTCAGAAGTTGTAGAATTTGAGACAGAAGGAATCTAGTGTGAAGGAGTATACCGAAGCATTTTATAAGTTGAATATCAGATCCGAACATGTTGATGATGAAGTTGAACAAGTTGCAAGATATTTGAATGGATTATAGGTGTCTATATAAGATGAATTGAGTATGATCAAATTGGAGAGTGTTGAAGAGGATTACCAGTATGCCCTAAAGGCAGAGGAGAAGTTAAACAAAAGACATGAACATAGACAGAGAGGTAGAGGTGGAAGGTTTATCAAAAGAAAATTTCTAGGACGAAGAGGATATACTAGATGATGAGGAATTAGTACAGATCAGAGAAAGGACAAGGGATTTGATAAACTTATAAGGCACTAAGAGGGGGGGTGAATCAGTGATATTAAAAACACTACAAATCTGATTATCAATTTCACCAACTTAAAACACAATAGACATGTAAGAAATAACACCAAGTATGCAATCACCACACAAAGCATAAATCACATGACACAAGAGTTTATACATGGAAAACCCAAATGGGAGAAACCATGGTGGGAGTTAGTACCCATAAGATCCATTATTTGCAGTATAGAGATCTGGCCAGTTAAGGTCTACAACACTTGGTTAGGGGCACACCCTGTTAGAACTGTCTAAGCTCATTTAAGAGATTTACAAAAGGGCCTATGAGGACCAGCCCTGTTAGGAGCTACCTAAGTAACTAGGATTTTCAAACACTAGTTAATGTGTCACTTGGTTAGAGGATTTAATGATCAGAACTACTAGGATCTGACTGCACCCTATTAGGAGTGATCTTGTAAGAGTATTTTCTTGCTACAACTGTTAGGGAGTCAACAAGTACAAATGATCTCGGTATAACACCTTCTGTGTCTGATAAGATCCACTTCAGAACATTACATCACAAAGACTTCATCTCTCAACTCCTCTGATCATCACACTATCAAAAATATAAAATTCGCTCATCACCTATCACACTATCAAGCTCATGTATATATATCCTTTCATACCTCATTACACATTTAAAATTATCATAAGGTCAACTAGAACCTTGTTATAATTCCCTAGGTTTAATGCATCTAGACAATATTGCATTATACACTTTAGTTATGTCAACCACGAACATAACAAATCCAATTATGTGTCGTTTTACCAATCTGAGTGATTTTCATCACCACTGGTTAAGTCTCCATCAACTAATCTGTTCAGTCAAATAAATCTCATTCACCTGATCGATTTAGCACGTGTGGTCACAAACATATCTTCACCTGATAGTATTCAATGCTTCTGCAAAACCACATCATCTCAATCTTCATGATTTTCATGTACCGGTTGTTGGAATGTAACACTGTCTATTATTTACCGGTTGAAGTCCTAATTACCGATTCTAATAAAACTGTCTCTGCTTTACTGGTTAAGTCTAGCTGGTTGAACTATAAGACTTAGATGAATCAAAGAAACATAGTTTCCATCAATGACAACATACAAAATATTCATCATACATAAATCTAATCTCTATGCACAACAAACATATACTGGTTGCATCAAGCAAACACACATTACCAATTTAGTTCAAATGATCAAATGCCAACAATCTTCCCCTTTGGCATTGATGGCAACCCTTACGAAAATTTTGTTAACTAAGTGTGCAAAACAAAAAAAAGACTTCATGACATACACCCCCATTAGCAATTGCATGTACTCCCCCTTAACAGTACATATAAAATATACAAAATTTTGACTGGACTCTTAACTATTTCTACTCCCCCTTTGACAACAATGCCAAATAAAGAAGTAAAATACATACATTACATCAAAATTTGTCAGCAAAACTGCATGTATATATAGAAATAAAAGTTTTAAGGTCTTTACAATGCAATTCTCAAGAAAACATCACTATAATAAAACTCCAACTACTTAAGATCATTGTCCCATGTTTTCAATAGTATCTCGGTAATCTCAACATGTGTCAAGATCTATGTTGCAAACCCCTCCATAACATCAACTATACTCATCTCAGGAGTAGCCAAAATTGTGTCTAACTCCTTGAATTCTCCCTGAATAATATCTACTTTCGAAAGTAGCTAAATCTAGAGTTCTTTCAGTGATCTGACCCATTTCTGTTGGCATTTGCATTAAGATTGCATTAATGATATGTTATGTTGTCATTGATGTCAATTGAACTGCTAATGGTATATATGATATTGCTGATATTTTAGTTATTCATATTGTCTTGTAACTGGTAGGAAGATCTTTGAGAAAGATGTTGTAAACTGGTAAGTTAGTTTGTGAGTTGAACCGATAAACCGGTGTATAAGGTTAAACCCTTTTCTATGCAATGTTATTGGTAAACCCTACCAGTTGTTTTTTTTTGTTAAACCTTAACCGATCAAGTTTGTTGGTTTAAGATCTAATCATGAGTGGTAATGTTGGTGACACGTGTGATCATTGAATGAGGATTAGTTTAGATTGTTTTGGCGCATTTGTTCATTTGTTTGATTGTCTAGGGAATGAGAAAAGTGGATTGCATCTAATGCATAGCGCATGATGAGTTAAAAGTTTGGTGAAGCAGTGATCATGGAGCGGTTGGAATTTTCTTGAAGAATGTGTATAGATTGCTATGTAAATCCAACGGTCACACTTGAACCAATTTGTTTGTAATCTCTATGAGAGAATTAGGTTTTTGTTGTGTTATCGACCTAATTGATTTGTATTTAAGGTCTATGAAGTTATTTGTAAAGTTGTTGGCAAAGTGTTGGCAGAAATTAGTTGAGTGTGTGGTTGCCTAACCAAAGAATGGATCTGTAGTTTCAGTAAAGGCAGATTGAAGCTTAAAAGGAACTAATCAAGGAAATGTAGTGTTATTCAGATAGATAAAAAAAACTTGTTGTTTTCTAACAATTATAGCAGAAGTGAAATCCGCTAATCGGGTAAGCTCTAACAAGCTTGGTTACTTCTTAAATCCTCTAACGATGTGATCCATTAGCTTGGATTCTTAAATCCTCTACCAAGATTACTCCTAACATGGTATTTTCTTTTCATCAAGGCATTTTGTAAATCCCTTAACTGGGTGATTCCTAACAGGATTAGTTCTTAACATGACTTATTGTAAAATCTTCAACAGGCTTGGCTCCTAACAGGACAAACTTCAGAAGAGTTCAGATAGCTATCCTTGTGAGTCTCATCTCACCATGGTTTTTACTTATTTGGGTTTTCCACGTATAAACATTTGTGTCAAGTGGTGAATATTTTTGTGGTTATGATCTTATTTGTTGATTTGATTAACTTATGATAAGGCATGATAACTGGAAACACTAAGAGATGAAGTATGTTGATATATGATTAAGCATTTGGATATTTACAAGATTGAAGTCGTTTACTGTTAAGTTGTTATAACAGTTAACCAGTTGATGTTGAGTATTCTTATGAGTATTGATCTTGATAGTGAAAGTTTACTTTGTGAGTTTGAATTTGAGATTGGGAAGTTTGTATTAGTTTTTTCAATTTACTGATTCATCCCCCCCTCTCAGTAATCTACCAAATAATTATTCTTTCATCATACCATCAACTGGTATCAGAGCATCTCAGGTCCTCTTAACATAAAAGCCTAACCACTTGAGGAAAGGATCTTGTAGATCGTGATGAAGAAGGAAGGTCCGAAGTTCAACAAAGATAACTATAGGATATGGAGCGACAAAATGAAGATTTACATTAAGAGTCTGGGAAATCAGTATTGGGATCATGTAGAAACTAAGTATATTGTACCTATTGGAACTCTGACTAATGATAAAAAAAAAGAACAACAATAAAATCATCAAGCATTGGAGGCTATTATTAGTTCCCTGTCTAATGCTAAATATGTAGATGTTCATGGTCTTGAAACTGCATATGAAGTATGGAAAAAACTTGAAGATATTTATAGCGATGATGAACATGTTAAGATTGCTAAAGAGGAGAGCCTAAGAGGATAGTTTGATGACATGAGAATGTCTAAAGGTGAGAATATCCAGTAGTATGGTCAAAGGATAAAAGAGATAGTTGGTGAAATAAAGAGTGCAGGAGGGAAAGTGGAAGATGCCATAGTGATCAGAAAGGTACTGATAACCTTGCTACCGGTCTATGTTATCCGAGTTGCAACTATTCAAGAGCTGAAGTCCATTGACAAAACTAAGGTAACTCTTGACTCTATCATTGGAAAACTTATTGCTTTTGAATTAAATGGCTATGATGGTAGTGTACAAAAATTAGAATTTGCATTTAGAGGTTCTGTCTCTAACCCATCTATGAGAAAAAGTAGAGATAATTGTCATGGTTATGAATCTATATCCAGTAGAGATGTTGATGATGAAGACAACTTAGTGGAGCTTGAAGCATTGTTGGCAAAATGACTACCTAGAGGTATTGGGAAATATAGAGGTAAATTGCCTTTAAAATGTTTTGCATGCAACAAGATTGGTCATATAGCAGCTAACTGTCCTAATGGTGAAAATGAATACAAGACAGACAAATTCAAGAAGTATAAGGGCAAAGGCAAGATAGATTGTCGTATTGCCATTGACAGTGGTATTACTAATGAAGAATCTTATGATGATGCTAGTGAAGATATTGTGTTTGTAGCTATGAAGAAGAGATCAAATCAGAAGGCAATAGTGTCTAGGATGGATAACTCCGATGATTAGATCATTGATAGTAGTTGTTCACATCACATGACCGATGATCGGAGCAAATTTCTTTCCTTGAAGGAATTTGATGGCAGTGTTGTCAGATTTGGCAATTACTCAACATGTATGGTTAAAGGTAAGGGAGTTATTTCTCTTAATGGGAAGAGCAGTTCTGACGATGTCTATTGGGTTGAAGGCCTAAAGAACAATCTTTTGAGTGTGGCATAACTTAATGAAAGAGGATACCTACTTGAGTTTAGAAATGGTATGTGCAAAATCTTTGACAACAAAGGTGAATTGATTGCAACTGGGAAACAAACTAGAGGTAATCTATTTCATCTTAATCCTAAAGTTAGCAACTGTTTGATTGCAAAGATAGATGATAGCTGGCTTTGGCATAGGAGATTTTATCATATAAACTTTGATAACATTGTTAAAGTGAGCAAGTCCAAGATAGTAAGAGGTCTGCCTCAGCTAGATAAACCGGTTAATGCTCTTTGTAAAGAATGTAAGTTAGGAAAGATGACTTCTTCAACTTTCAAGAGCAAGTCCTTCTCAACAGAACACTTGTTAGATTTGGTTCATACAGATCTATGTGGACCAATAAGAACAAGAAGCATTCAAGGTGATAGATATTTCATGACATTCACTGATGATTGTTCAAGGATGATGTGGGTCACATTATTGAAGGATAAGAATGAAGCTTTTGGTAAGTTCAAGGCATTTAGGGCCTTAGCTGAGAAAGAGAGTGGCAAAAAGATAAATTGTTTGAGAACAAATCAAGGCGGTGAATTTACTTATGAGGAATTCACTAAGTACTATGATGAGAATGGTATCAAGGGGAAGCTTTCTATACCAAGGACACCACAATAGAATGGTATAGTAGAGAGGAACAACTAGTTAGTGGTTGAAGCTGCTAGGACAATGTTGATACAAGGAAGTGTAGTGAAAACATTTTAGAAAGAAGCTGTAAGTACAACTCTCTACACAATGAGCCGAGTTCTGATGAAAAGAGGTAAGGACAAGACCCCTTATGAATATTGGTATAGAAGATCACCTAATGTTAGACATTTTAAGATAATTGGTAGCAAGTGTTTTATTAATTAGAAAGTTTGAAGCTAAGAGTGATGAAGGCATATTTCTTGGCTATTCCACCAAGAGTAAGGCCTATAAATGCTTCAATAATCGGACACAAAGAATTTTTGAGAGTGTTGATGTTTGTGTAGATGAATGTCATGAAGTCTCAGAAGAAACTAGTTCAGAGAAAAAGGATGAAGATCCTTGCGTTTTGCTTTTGGAACTTGAAATTGTTAAATCAAAAATTGATAAAGCAAATCCTGATGTACTTGTTCAACCAGAACAAATAAATTCAGAAGAAGATGACAATGAAGAAGCTAAACCTAAAGAGGATGATCATGTTATTCGTAGGTATGTGAGAATAAACCACAGTCTTGAGAAGATTATTGGGGATAAGGATACTGGAGTACTAACTAGAAAGAAAATAAGAGAGAACTCTTACATGATCTCCACTATTGAACCTAGAAGTGCTAAGGAGGCATTTGATGATGATTATTGGGTTAAAGCTATGGAGGAGGAATTGGATCAAATTGAGAAGAACAACACTTGGACCCTAGTACCTCAACCAATAAAAAAGAATGTTATAGGTACTAAATGGGTGTTCAAAAACAAGTTAAATGAAGATGGTGTTGTAGTTTGCAACAAGGCAAGATTAGTTTGCAAGGGTTATGCTCAAGAAGAAGGTAAAGATTATGGTGAAACTTTTGCACCAGTAGCAAGACTGGAAGGTGTCAGAACTTTACTTGCATTTGTAGCCCATAAGAAGTTCAAGGTATATCAGATGGATGTTAAGTCTGTGTTTTTTAATGGGATATTGGAAGAAGAGGTATACATAGAGTAGTCAGATGGTTATGCATTGACTGATGAGAAAGACATGGTATGCAAATTGCATAAAGCTTTGTATGGATTAAAGTAGGCACCCAAAGCATGGTATGAATGACTTCATACACATCTAATGAAGATAGGCTTTGCAAGAACTAGTGATGATATTAATATTTATCTCAAGTATGAAGGAGATGAAATATTGGTCAGTGAAGTATTTGTTGATGATATTATTTTTGGAGGTAATGATGTCATGAGCAATAGTTTTGCAAATGAAATGAAGAATGAATTTAAAATGTATTTAGTAGGGGAAATAAAAAATTTCATAGGCTTGTAGATACAACAAATGAAGAATGGTATTTTCATTACTCAATCTAAGTATGTGAAAGAGGTTTTGAAGACTTTTGGCATGAGTGACTGTAAACCAATTGGAACACCAATGGTTACAGGTTGTAAGTTATCCAAGGAATATGAATCTAAGTCTGTTGAAGAAAAGGAATATAGGTCAATGATTGGTAAATTACACTATGTTGTTCACAACAGACCAAATATTGCCCATGCAGTTGGTATAGTTGCAAGATTTCAGAAGAATCCAAAGGAAGCACACCTGATTGCAACCAAGAGAATTTTTAGATATCTGAAAGGTACAGTTGACTATGGATTATGGTATCCATATAGAGGAAACTTTTATTTGAAGGCATACACAGATGTTGATTGGGCAGGAAATGTTGATGACTGAAAAAGTACTACCGATGGAGCATTCTTTCTAGGAGGAAGGCTATTTTCATGGAGTAGTAAGAAGCAGAGTTGTACTTCACAATCTATTGCTGAAGCTAAGTATGTTGCAGCTAATATGAATTGCACACAAGCTATTTGGATGAGGCATATTTTGGAAGGTTTTAAGATGAAGATCTCTGAACCTATAAAATTTTTATGTGATAATACAAGTGTCATAAATATTTCTAAGAATCCTGTTTTGCACGCTTGCACCAAGCACATTTAATTGAAGTATCACTTCTTGAGGGAAAAATTTCAAAGTAAAGATGTTATCTTAGAGCATGTTTCTACCAAGGAGCAACTTGCAGATATCTTTACCAAACCTCTGCCTAAGACCACTTTTGAGTATCTTAGAAGTTAGTTAGGGGTTTTCCCTCTTCATGAAGTTAGTTGAGCATGATGTTGATTGCATCGGTCCCTGAATCACTTGCAAAATTTTTACATGGATTGATGAAGAAGTGGATGTATTCCATAGGGGGAGCATCAAGTTGTAGTATGTTGTTGATGCACATTGAAATTTTGATATTACATGTTTTACTTTGAATTTGGCATTGTTGTCAAAGGGGGAGAGGAATTATGTGATTAGGAGAATAATTATGTGACTGGCAAAGGGAAACCAGTGATAGGCTAAAGACAAACAAAGCATGGTGAATACTTGGTAATGTAAATCAAGATTCCTATTCACCAATCACAACAACAATTAGAGGCATTGATATTTGTATTGGCATCAATGCCAAAGGGGGAGATTGTTGGCATTTGCATGAAGATTGCATTAATGATATGTTATGTTGTCATTGATGTCAATTGAACTGATAATGGTATTTATGATATTGTTGATATTGTTGTTTTTATTCATATTGTCTTGTAACCAGAAGGAAGAGATTTGAGGAATATGTTGTAAACTGGTATGTTAGTTTGTGATTTGAATCGGTGTATAAGGTTAAACCCTTTTCTATGCAATGTAACTGGTAAACCCTGCCAATTTTTTTTGTTAAACCCTAACTGATCAAGTTTGTTGGTTTAAGATCTAATGATGAGCGGTAATGATGGTGACACATGTGATCATTAAATGAGGATTAGTTCAGATTGTTTTGGCATGTTTGTTTGTTTATTTATTTGATTATCTAGGGAATGAGAAAAGTGGATTACATCTAATGTATAGTGTGTGATGAGTTACAAGTCCGATGAAGTGGTGATCATGGAGTGGTTGGAATTTTCTTGAAGAATGTGTATAGATTGATATGTAAATCCAATGGTCACACTTGAACTGATTTGTTTGTAATCTCTATGAGAGAATTAGGTTTTTGTTGTGTTACCGACCTAATTGATTTGTATTTAAGGTCGATGAAGTTGTTTGTAAAGTTGTTGGAAAAGTGTTGGTAGAAATAATTTGAGTGTGTGGTTGCCTAACCAGAGAATAGATCTGCAGTTTGAGTAAAGGAGGATTGAAGCTTAAAAGGATCTAATCAAGCAAATGTAGTGTTATTCAGACAGGTCAAGAAAACATGTTATTTTCTAACAATTGCAACAGAAGTGAAATCCCCTAACCGGGTAAGCTCTAACAAGCTTGGTTACTTCTTAAATCCTCTAACAAGGTGATCCATTAGCTTGGATTCTCAAATCCTCTACCGAGGTTACTCCTAACATGGTATTTTCTTTTCATCGAGGCATTTTGTAAATCCCTTAACTGGGTGATTCCTAATAGGATCAGTTATTAATAGGACTTATTGTAAAAAATTTAATAGGCTTGGCTCCTAATAGGGCGAACTTCAGAAGAGTTCACATAGCTATCTTGTGAGTCTCATCTCACCGTGGTTTTTACCTATTTTGGTTTTCCACGTATAAACATGTGTCAAGTGGTGAATGTTTTTGTGGTTATGATCTTATTTGTTGATTTGATTAACTTATGATAAGGCATGATAACTAGAAACATTGAGATATGAAGTATGTTGATATATGATTAAGAATTTGGATGTTTACAAGATTAAAGTTGTTTACTATTAAGTTGTTATAACAGTTAACCGGTTGATGTTGAGTATTCTTATGAGTATTGATCTTGATAGTGAAAGTTTACTTTGTGAGTTTGAATTTGAGATTGGGAAGTTTGTATCAGTTTTTTAGTTTACTGTTTCACCCCCCCCCTCTCAGTAATCTACCAGATACTTATTCTTTCATCATACCATCAGTTTCACTTGCTCATGTTCACAAAGTTCTAACTGGTGTTGTAGATCAACAACCTTTTTTCCAAAAGTAATCATTGAGTTCTATACAAGTATGAAAGTTTCACTTAACTTTTGTAGTTTCTTCTTAGTATCAACTCTCTTCTTTCTCAAGTATGCACAAAATAGTGAAAATTAGCAGATATTAGCCAAAATCTTACAGCCAGTTTCCAACCCAATCTTTATTCACCATTAGGGCTACTTTTCCTTTATCTATCTCAACCATTAACTGTTCTCCCCTTTTCTTCTTGTAATCCTTTTCAACATAAATGCATGTAGCTTCTTCAAGGGTTTTAAGTTGTTCATCGACACTTGCAACTAATTGTCTAAGTTTGGCAATAGGGGTAGCCAAATTATCTATATTAGTCTTTGGTAGGAGACTTGAAAAAATATCAACAACGGTCCTTATAGTCTCTGCATCTCTTTGTTGTTCCTTCAATGTTTTCTTTTTTGCCCAGGATTGCATTGCAGTAGAAATCTTCATTAACTCTAAAAAAATCAAATTGTCCATATTAATAGGACCTTTAGGGCTCACAGAGTCCTCATCATCATCCACTATTTTCTTTAGTTTGGATTCAAAAGGTACCTCAGGAGTTGTTTTTATTTCTTCTATTCTCCTCTCCTCTTCCACCTTCTTTGTTTTCTTCTCTTCCTCCTTATCTTTTTTTGTCTCCTCTTCCTTAGTGGTGTCTTTGACTGGTTAAGGATTTTCAACAATCTATTCTTTCACCAATGCTCCCTCTTCCGTATCAACTGTATCCTTCTGATTATCCTCAGTAGTAACATTTACATTTGCATCTGCACTTACGTTGACTAGTGTAGTTTGAGTCTCTGTTGGTTGTGCATTCATTGGTTGCTCAGTTGAGCTTTTGTCTACTTCTTTCTCTTCTCCTTTGTTCTCAAGCCGTTCCTATTGAGTATCAAACATATATACATCAACTTCAAAAACATATACATTTTCAGCAGTGTTAGCAACATTATCAGCATCACCGGTATCATCATCTATTATATCTACAGTTAGTATCAATAGAATAATCTTTCACATACTTGTTGTCCAGTTCAAAGTGTGATCTTTAAAACTTCACGAAGTTCTTCCGACTTAGGCTTATTAGGAGTAATATCCTCAATTACTTCATCTTTCTCCTCTTCTTCATTGGGAATGAGACCTAAAGCCTTTTTCACCAAAATCTTAGTCTCCTTTTGAACTGATTTGGTCTCTCCAACAAGAATTCTTATTAATCTCTTCTTTGATCTAAACAATGCTTTTGTATTAACCTTTATCTATTCGATTTCCTCTTCAATTGCTTCTGGTTGCAAGTGTTTAAGTGTATAATCAATAAATTCTTTGTCTAGGCTAATTGCCCCTTGCCACCTAACATCAATCAAATTATATAAGGAATCTGGAATTTGCCCTTGTAATTGAATGAGGGCTCTACTAAACTTTTTCATATTGAAGATGATTGCATCTTCAATCTCCCTTCGTTGACTTTCAGACAAATGAGTAAACAATATGTTTAAACCTTTGTAAATACCATACTCCTTAATAATTATAACCATTCTAGTGAAAGAATCTTCAAGTGTTTGTATTTTCGTAGTTGCTTAACCTTTTTGAGTAGTCTTTTGCTTCTTAGCACTTGCCCTTAGTGCTCTCTTATCTTCTTTTGATTTTGTTTCCTCTATATCTGTCACCGGTTTATGATCTTTCTCCTTCTTTCTTTTTCTAGTTTGGGCAGGCACAATAAGAGGTTCAACAATTTTACCTTTCCTTTGGAATTGTATTTTAGAGGGTTTCTCGCTTTGGGATTCAACATGCTTTACCTTATTTTCTTCTGCCTTCTTCTTTTTAGTTGCTTTGGTTGCTTTGGTCTTACTAGTGGGGGTACTGGTTGGTACACTAGAAATTCCACCTTGTTGAGCCTTATATTTGGATCTTGATGCAACTATCTATTCTTTTGTGAATCCGGCCTGTTCAACAAAGGCCTCTACCTCTTTCCTTACCTTCTTTACTACCACCGGTTGCTATAATATAGAGTGCACTTTTAGTAGTTTCTCCTTGTAAGTTCCAAACCTCTCAGCAGTGGTATCGACTGGTTGAGCTAACAAATGATCAGTATAAGAAACAAGTAGATCTTTATCTACTTCATAACCCATGGGAATTACCCATGTGGTCTTGGGAATAACTGCTTCCATCAAGCATGTATATGTGTCAACCATAAAATAGATAGAATCCTCATACCGATTGACAACCTATGCTGGTATGTGTTCTCTAGCATGCATTTCCTTCTGAAATTTCTTAAAATATCCCCATGAAATATCATCAAACTTGTTTTTCAGAATCCTAATGTTGTTCTTCATCTACAATAGGGCAGGTTTCCTGGTTATCCATTGTACATCACTAATACCAAAGAAAAAGTTTTGGAAACAAAAGAATAAGCCCATGATAAGCTATCCAAACTTGAATCTAATCTTCTTGTCCTTCTTGATTGCTTCCAAATTTGCCACTAATTGACTCCTTAGAGCTTCAGTCAAGTCATAGTCCACATTTTCCTTAATCATCTGGTATACAATGTGAATTGTTGTTGTCGGTATGCTATTCATTATGCTTGAGTATAAAATTCTATAGCCAATCACCATAGATGCAAATTTAATAGCAGTATCATTAATATCATTCACAGTCATGGCTCTTCTATCCTATCTAGATCTAGTTAGCTTTTCAACATCATTCTTAGGTACATACCTAAGCAATGCCACTTTACCAGTTGAGCAGAAACCGGTTACAACATGGATTGCTTCCTTAGTGATTTTGTGAGGTCTGTCCAACCACATGAACTAATCCTGAATGCAGCTCAAAATGAATCTTACCAACTCGTCATCAAAATCAGCAATGAAATTGATTGCATGATGAAAACCTTTATTGGCTACACTTCTAAACTATTCTTTCAATCTTCCCTATTCATTACACAGAGATTTGTATTGCTCATAAATAATTACAACTCCCAAGTCTTCAAGTTTGTAGTGATAAAAGGATCTTACATCCTCTACATGCAAAACACCATCCAGTACATCAGATAGGGCACTGACAGGATCAGTTTCCTCTGACTTGTATGGATGTCATTTGAATTCAGGTCTTGCCCTCTTGATCACATCGACAAGATGAGGTGTATCCATTTCAAATATGCAAATCACCAAGAAAAGAGTAGAATTTCTTAGATATATACCTCTTCTACTTCGGTACTAGGGTTTCCAACAGTTAAAAAAATTTAATACTCAATCACCGATTCAAACTTCACTTTGATCGGCTTAGATTGCTAGTAAATGGTCTAAATGTTGCTAGCACAAGCTTATCTTTGCTCTACTCTCTTCGCCAATAGTTCTCAAGACACAAAGTGACAAATGAAATTCAAAAAGTTCTATTTATTATCCTTGTAACTACTGCAATAAATGCATTTACCGACAAAACCCCAAAACACCTTATAATACTCTAAAACATATTATCGGTAGCAAAAACTCAATGATATTTACCAGTTATAATCCAAAAAAAACATCAAAACATGAAAATGCATTAGAATATGCAGATTTAACTTACAATACATCCTCCAGGGGTTCAACTCAAGATTTGACAATAAGCTCACCCCAAGTTGTAGAAACAACTTAGTTTGTCAGAGATGGGTTCTCCATATTAGGTGAAGAATATGATTCCTTAGATGGTTTGTCATAACTCTTCTTCTTCCAGGTCTTATTCATATCAGCTCTGGTTTCTTCAGTATCAATCTTCTGCATTCCTTTCTGGTCTACAAAATGATTCACCGGTTGGTTCTTCTATGTTCTGCAAAACTTGGCAATGTGTCCCAGTTTGTTGCAATGATAGCATGCCATTCCAGATACCCTCCAAGGTCATGAGTTGCCTCTACTTGTTCTTCTTCTACAATTCATTGCCACATGTCCAAAATTGTTGTAGATTGAACAAGTCACATTGACTCTCTTCTCCATGTCATAAGGACTAGACTGGTTAACATAGGATCTTTGCCAATTTGTCTTCCTTTGGTCAGTGAAATTCCTTCTCCAATCACCAATAGGTCTTGGGTTCATGTGAGGTGTTGGATTGTTTTCTCCATATCTACATTCAATTGATCGATACCCATACATGTTGCATGTATAAAAATAACCTTCAAATCTCCTAGGCACATATCTAGTATTATGTCTATAACCAGTATTAGCATCAGATTTGCTTCTATAAACATTAGCAGTATGTCCTGGTTTATGACAGTTAAAGAAAATAGGTTTTTAAACTTTCTTACCTGTAGGATTCTGAGCTTTAGGATCAGTTGTACCGTCATGCATGTTGCTCTTGGAACTAGAAGGTTCTCCCTTCTTAGATGTATTGTATTCTATCCCAGATGTATCAATTTTCATCCTTTGAGATTGAATCTGTTCATCTAGCATAGAGGAGCTCTTGTTGAATTTGTGAAGCTTCTCATTGGCCTCAGCAAGTTCCTTTATAAGATCTTTATTTATTTTCATGAGTGTCTCTCTAAGAGATATTATCATTTCAAGATCTAACTGTAATGCTTCTTTTTCTTCTTTCTCCTCATGCCAATATTCATACAAAGTTGCATTCTCCTACTTGATCTTAAAGATTTCATATTCTTTATCCTAGATCTGATCCTTAGCCTTTCTTCTGGCTTCAATTTCCTTACTCATCTGGATTGTAAGTGCTTCCAACTCTCTTCTTAGGTTAGTCTTCTCAATATTCAACTTCTCCACTTCTTTAACTAATGCATCAATGTTTGCCTCATGTGAAGAGCTGTTGTCTAAGATTTCCAACAATTGTTCAGTCTGTTCCTTCCTTTTAGCTAGTGATGTCTTTTACTTGCCTCTTAGGGTTTCTAGCTCATCCTTGATTTCAACAAGTTCTCTAGCCATCTCTCTATATACCATTCCTTCACCCATATTTTCCTTAAGATTAGAGATCCCTTCAAAGTGGTTAAGCCTTAAGGAAGTTAGGCTCTAATACCAATTGATGAAATTATAAGGCATTGAGAGGGGGGATAAATCAGTGATAATAAAAATACTACAAATCTAAATATCAATTTCACCAACTTAAAACACAATAGACATGTAAGAAATAACACCAAGTATGTAATCACCACACAAAGCATAAACCACATGACACAAGAGTTTATATGTGGAGAACCCAAATGGGAAAAGCCATGATGGGAGTTGGTACCCACAAGATCCACTATCTGCAGTATAGAGATTTGACTGGTTAAGGTCTACAACACCCAGTTAGGGGTACACCCTATTAGAAGTGTCTAAGCCCAGTTAAGTGCTTTACGAAAAGGCTTGTGAGAAACAGCCCTATTCAGAGCTACCCAAGTAACTGGGATATGCAAACACTAGTTAATGTATCACTTGGTTAGAGGATTTAATGATCAGAACTCGTAGAATCTGACTGCACCCTATTAGGAGTGACCTTGTAAGAGGATTTTCTTGTTGCAACTGTTAGGGAGTCAACAAGTACAAATGATCTCAGCATAACACCTTCTATGTTTGATAAGATCCACTTTAGAACATTACAATATCACAAAGACTTCATCTCTCAACTCCTCTGATCATCGCACTATCAGAAATACAAAATTTTCTCATCACCTATCACACTATCAAGCTCATGTATATATATCCTTTCATACCTCATCACATATTTAAAATTATCATAATGTTGGCTAGAACCTTGTTACAATTCCCTAGATTCAATGCATCTAGACAATATTGTATTGTACACTTTAGTTATGTTAGTCACTGACATAACAAATCTAATTCTGTGTCGTTTTACCGATTTGAGTGATTTTCATCACTACTGGTTAAGTCTCCATCAACTAATCTCGTTCACCTAATCAATTCAGCACGTGCAGTCACAAACATATCTTCACCTGATAGTCTTCAATGCTGCTGCAAAACCACATCATCTCAATCTTCATGATTTTCATGTACTGATTGTTAGAATGTAACATTGTTTGTCATTTACCGATTGAAGTCCTAATTACTGGTTCTAATAAAACTGTCTCTACTTTACCAGTTAAGTCTAGCCGGTTGAACTGTAGGACTTAGATGACTCAAAGAAACGTAGTTTCCATCAATGACAACATAAAAAATAGTCATCATACATAAATCTAATCTCTATGCACATCAGACATATACCGGTTGCATCAAGCAAACAAACATAATTGGTTTAGTTCAAATTATCAAATGCCAAACAAAGTGAGCAAAGAAGATGATTCATACTAGAAGGATGATATAAATTTCTACCCGAGGAGAGAATTGGATGGTTACCAGAATGATAATTCTGGAAGACAAGACAAGAGGACATTCAGAGGAGCCTGCTTTAAGTGTGGAGGAGAAGGACATCATGCATTCAAGTGTAAGAAGATAAAAATTACCAGAAGAGTAGCAGTGGTGGAAGAAAACCCCATCAGATCAGACAATAAACTAGAAGATGGAGAACTATTGGTGATGAGGATAGCTTTGTGTCATACTGAAGGAGATGAAGAGCCCTTGCAGAGGAAGTATCTGTTCAAGACTAGATGTAAGGTATCTGGTAAGTGTTGTAAAGTTGTTATTGATAGTAGTAGTTCACATAATCTTATTTCAGAAGAAATGGTGAATAAGTTGAAATTGGAGAGATTCAAACATCCTAAGCATTATCAGATAGCATGGATTCAGGATGAACATAAGTTTTTAGTAAGTAAACAATGTTTGGTGAAACTGAAAAATTGGGAATTATCATGATGAAGTCTTGTGTGGTATTATGCCTATGGATATTTGTCATCTTTTGTTGGGTAGACCTTGGCAACTTGATAGATAGGCAGTATATGATGGGAGGAATAATACATACACTATTGTGGCCAATGGGATGAAGAAAACCTTATTACCCTTGGAGGAACCTTTGAATAATGAAGTTCGTACGAATGCTAGAATATATTTTGTAGAAGGAAGGAAATTCATGGATGGACTGAGACATGAGAATGTGTGTTTTGCCTTAATTCCTAAGAAGACTAAGAGATCAGAACTAGAAGGAGAACACCTGGAAGAACTAAGAGATTTGCTGATAGAATTTGAGGATATCATTTCAGATAATGTACCCGATGGATTTCTATTTGTGAGAAGTATTAGTCATTGCATGGACTTGGTTCCCAGAGCTAGTTTGCCTAACAAAACTGCACACCGGTATACACTGGTAGAGAATGAATAACTGAATAGACAAGTGTAGGAGCTGTTGAAGAAATTTTTGATCAGGGAAAGTTTGAGCCCTTGTGCAGTACCAATAGTATTAGCACCTAAGAAGAATGGAGAGTGGAAAATGTGTACTAATTCTAGAGAAATAAACAAGATCACAATGAAATACCGGTTTCCTTTGCCTAGGATGGATCACATAATGGACTATTTGAGTGGAGAAAAATAATTTACAAAGATATATTTGAAGAGTGGATATCATCAGATCAGGATTAGAGAAGGCGATGAGTGGAAGATAACATTTAAGACAAATGAAGGACTACATGAATGGTTGGTGATGCCTTTTGGATTGACTAATGCATTGAGTACTTTCATGAGGTTGATGAATGAGGTATTGAAGAAATTCTTAGGTAAGTTTGTTATTGTGTATTTAAATGACATTCTGATTTTCAGTAAGACAAAAGAGGAGCATTTGTTGTAGTTAAGACAAGTTTTGTAGAGATTGAGAGAAGAGAAGTTGTTGATCAATATCAAGAAGTGTACTTTCATAAAGGATGAGTTAGTCTATTTGGGATTTGTGATATCTAAGGATGGTTTGTAGATGCACCCTGAGAAAGTGAAAGCAATAGTTGAATGGCCTACATCAGAAAGCATTGGAGAGGTAAGATCATTTCATGGATTCACTATTTTTTACTGAAAGTTTATCAAAAAATTTAGTCCAGTTTGTAACCCTATGACTGAGACCATGAGAGGAGATCAAAAGGAATTCAAGTGGACCACCAGAGCAAACAATATTTTTGAACTATTGAAGTAGAAAGTGATAGAGTAGTCTGTGTTAGCTTTACCAGATTTCAAAAAAGTATGTCAAGTGGATTGTGATGCACGTGGAACAACAATAGGAGCAGTCTTGAGTCAGGAAGGGAGAGCAGTAGCTTATTTCAGCGAGAAATTGAATGATGCCTGGTGGAGATATTCAGTGTATGATCAGGAAATTTATGTCATAGTTCAAACCTTGAAGAAGCGGAGACATTACATGTTTCCTAAGGAGTTTGTGTTGTATACAGATCATCAAGCTTTGGAATATTTAAAAAGTTAGAGTAAGTTGAACTGGAGACATCTGAGATGGGTAGAATTATTGCAGAGTTACACTTTTGTGTTGAAACATATAAGTGGGATATCTAACAAAGTTGTTGATGCATTGAGTAGGAGAAGAAATTTATTGACAGAGATGAGAGTGACAGTATTAGGATTTGAATATTTGAAGACCTTGTATGATGATGACCTAGATTTTGCAGAACCTTGGAAAGCATGTAGAGAACATATTATGGTAGATAGAAGCAATGGGCTGGATTACTTCATTTAGTATGGGATGTTATTAAGAGGAGTTCAATTGGGCATACCTAAGAGTTCTATGAGGGAGAATCTAATAAAGGAGAAACATAGTGGAGGACTAGTTGGACATTTTGGCATTGATAAAATAGTAGCATTGGTGAGTGAGAAATACTTTTGGCCCTAGATTCATAAGGATGTTAAGAGATATGTGTTGAGTTGTAGACTTTGTCAATTTGCAAATGGTAGTAGTCATAATGTGGGATTGTATAAACCTTTGATAGTACCGATAAGACCTTGGGAGGATATAAGCATGGATTTTGTACTTGGATTGCCTAAGAAACTAAGAGGAAATGATTCTATATTTGTGGTAGTGGATAGATTCTCAAAGATGGCTTATTTCATGCCTTGTAAGAAGACATTAGATGCATTGCATGTAGAAGACCTATTTTTCAAGGAAGTGGTGAGATTGCTTGGATTACCTAAGAGCATAGTTTTAGACAGAGACACTAAGTTTGTTGGCTATTTTTGGAGAACACTTTGGAAGAAGATGAAGATAGATTTGAAGTTTAGTTCTAATTTTCATCCACAGACTGATGGACATACATAAGTTGTTAATCGGAGTTTGAGAAACTTGTTGAGATGTTTTGTGGGAGATAAAACCGAAAGTTGAGATTTGATCCTTGCACAAGAAGAGTTTGCCTACAACGATTTAGTGAATAGAAGTACCAGAAGAACACCTTTTGAGATTGTTACCGGAGTGCATCCTAGAGGTATATCAGAATTGAGAGATATTAGCAGTGAAGATAGAAGAAGTTCAGAAGTAGAAAAAATTGGAGATCACATGGCAACATTGCATATTCAGGGCAAGCAACATTTGGAAGACATGAACAACAAGTATAAGGAGAAGGTAGATGAGAAGAAGAGACATAAGGAACTTGAAGTTGGTGATAAAGGGATGGTATATTTGAGAAAAGAGAGATTCCCGGTTGGATCTCCGGCTGGAACTTATAACAAGTTGCAGATGAAGAGGTTTGGACCTTGCATGATTTTGAGGAAGTTTAGTTATGGAAATGCATATGAAGTGGAGTTACCGGATAGTCTAAGTATTTCACATGTGTTTAACATTGTAGATCTTCACGAGTATCATGAACCAAAATTCAGTGAGGATAGTGTTGCAGATTTGGAGAAACAGTTACCCCCGGACCGAATTAAAGAGATTTTGGACAATAGGATTGGGCATAGTACCTAGAGTAGTGAGTATAAGAAATATCTTGTGAAGTGGAAGGAAATACTAGTTGAAGATTCATCTTGGATTTATTAGGTAGAGGTAGACTGCCTTGGTTTTCCTCTAACCCTGGCAAAGTGAGAGGCTCACTTTTTCAATAACCCAGGATGTTTGATGTAGGAGCATCCCCGGTTCAACACAATCTTGCATCAACCAAAAACAATTTCCTTTCTATTTGTTTTATGTTTGTAGTTTCAATTTTCCTTTCCATGTGTGCTAGTTTTGGCTCACCGAATCATGTCGAGTTGGATTCTACTTGAAGACTTGATCATATTTCTTTCTTCCAGAATGCATCGTAATTGGATCATTTTTCGGCAAGATATCGCTATCGGTTTCCATGACAGTTTGCTGTTACCAGTGGCCTAAGAGCTATTTTAGTGATCTACCAAAACCCATTTCAAAGCTTGCAGAGCCTTGGGCATTGATTTCGATGTTCCTTGGCATGTGGTTAACCTTTTCTCTTGATCTACATTTCATCCTTTAGATTTTCCAAAGGAATCTCTTGGTAGAGGCCAATCTTGTTGTTTTGCACGTTAGGTCTTGTTCTTTGGGTTTTGATCCCTTTTGGGCCGATTGGATCCTTTGGATCAATATATATATTTGTAATTACACATTAGAATGTAATCAATTAGAATCAATCAGAGAATGAAGTAGCTAGACTATGTGTAGAAGTTAGATCACAAGATTCAAGGTCCCGGTTGTGACCTATTCTACCAGGCCTGTGAACCGATATGTTGTAACCCGGTTGTTACCGGTTGGATGTAATTGAATTTCATGTAATAAAATAATCTATCATTCATTTCCTCCATCATATCTTGTATTTTCTCTTGCTGACCGGTCCAAATTGATCTCTTTGAGGTCCCTCCGCACCGGTGACTGCATCACTTGAAGAAGTGATCTTTAGTTGTGCAAGTCTCTCTTTTGTATCTTTGCCTAAGGTTGTGTGCCTTATCCTACAAGTCTAGAGTAGTGAGATAACCATTGTAAATTCTTATTATATATTGTGAGCTTGATTCTCACTATGGTTTATCCCAGTTTGGGTTTTCCATGTAAAAATATTAGTGCTCTTGTGTGGATGCATTTGTTGTTTCAATTGTTTATTCTCACTCACATGTGAAGAATGATTGTTATGGAATAAATGTTTTAATATGATAAAGTTTTAGTATATGTCGATTTACACTGTTCCCCGCCCCCCTTCTTAGTATCCAGTAATGATCAATATTGGTACCACAACTTTGGTTCTTAAATAGATAGTTTAACCATTGAGGTAGGTCTAAGATTCTGAGTACCATGTTTGAATCTAAGGATATGGATGTTATGGAACAACATGAGTGGGATGATGTTAATGGAGTTGTTGACATGAAAGGAGAATTGAGATTTGCAGCGACAGACCTAGATGAAAGCAGAGAAAAACATAAGGCAATTGAAAAGATCTCTTATTTAAGAAACCTACTTGATAAAGGAATTAAGGTCATGGATGATTTTGAAACAAAGCTTAATGATAATAATAAAGAATGTTCAAGACTTGAAGAAGAAATAATTAGACTAAAGAGGGAACTAAAAGATGCTAAGGATCATATCGATAATAGGCTGAAACTTTGAGGTGGCAATGAAGTGCTTGATGCTATGCTCAGTTCTAAAAAAAAAAGTAAAGATAAAGGCAGACTTGGTTTTGAAGATGGTAAATGTTTTAAGTCTTCAAGCAAGAAACATAAGGGAAAAGAAAAGGTCAAAGATGATTTGAATAACTCTTGTAGACACATAAATATGTCCACTAATTAAATGAATATTTTAATATTTATTTAATAAACTAATATTTGTCTATTAATTAAATTTACATTTAATTAATTCACCTCAACCTATTCTTCTATTCTAGTTAAATAAATTTCATAAATTTATGTAATTGCTAACTATAGTCCAAAATATGAAATAAATTAATAAATTTATTTAATTCCCCCTTCCTTCTCATTTAAATCAATTAACATTTATTTAAAAATCACAAACCAAATACCTATTTTAAATAAATCAATATTTATTTAAAAATCCCATCCACTTGCATGCTTCTACAAATGCAAGTTGCATTCCCTATTATAATTAAATAAATTATTTAATTAAAATGACTATTTATCCTCGCCCACTTGCCAAACCCACTTGCTCACTAACCTCCTTCTAGATTCTTTTAAGCCCTTCTAAATTAACCTAATCCCTCTTCTAATCATTTGCACAATCTTAAACCAAAATTAACTCCCAACCCATCATTTCACCCATTTAAGGCACTTACAAGACTTAAATGCTTTGCTTCTTCAACACACTAACCCACATAGGTCTTGACCCTATAGTCAAGGTTTAACCATGGGTAAACCTTTCACAAGAGTTTAACCATTGGATTAAAGCATTACCCTTGGATAAAATCTTTATCTTATAACCCTAACCATGGAGGGTTACCCTCATGTCATCTCAAGCATTAAAATCTTCTTCCCTTTCCTCTCAAGGCCTCTCATGGTGATAGTTGTCATAACTACATTGGTTTGAAAGTGTCACATGGATTCAAAATCAAGCAATCCTAGCTCTTCACAAACTAGATCAATTTTGACCCTCCAATCCACTATTTTGCCTATAAATACAACTTCATTCCTCAAACAAAGGGAGGAAGCATTTTTAGCATTGTTATTATACTTTCATAGATACTTACACTTAAGGCTTTCTCATAGCAACACTAGTTAAGAATTTACATAGGATTAGTGTTTTATTTTCTACCATTTCAATCCTCCATTGGCATCCATGCTTTTATGCTAAAACTGAGAACTACACTCACTCATTTGGGTCTTGGAGAGGAGAAGAACAAGGGAGAGCTATCGAGCAACATGGAAGCATCTTAGGGAGTTTTCTTCTCTCTTTTGTTTTGTTTATGCTTCATTTGTGTGCTTAATCTCTTTTCATGTGCATCTTAGAGGTTTTAGTTCATTTGTTTTATTTTTTGGTTGGAAACTAACATATTGACATTTGAAATTTGTTTGTGACTATGTCCCCTTTTCCATGCATCAACTCTAATAAAGATTAGGACTTCATTTTAGATTGGAGCTTCTAAAACTCAAATAATGTCAGAAAATGTCCTCCTGTTCCTTCACGATATTCATCTTTTAATGGTAACTACTTTTCATGCAATAGATTTGGACATAGAGCTAGTGAATGCATAAGTTAGATAAAAAATCCAACCTTTAATGGAAATTGCCACTATTTTAATTATTTTGGACACAAAGCAAGTGAGTGTAGAGGTAGGTTGAATTGGAACAGAAATGGAAATATAGGTTTTGGTGGAGTTGTTTAAAATTTCAGTGGATATTGTTATGTTTGCAATATATATGTGCACAAAGTTGTTGAGTGCATGTGTAGTGCCTCTCTCTCTTTTGGCTTGTCAGACCTTGTGATTTGTGTTTTGTGTGGTTCGACCCTTATGTTGGTGTTGGTCGATTTTGGTTTTGGTTGTGATGTTTGGCTATGACTTTTGAATCTTTATGTGATATTCATACTTTGTGCTCTTTGGTTCCTAGCATTAGTGATGGACTTCATGATGTTGTTATGTGATTGTGATTGATGATTCATATGTTTATGTCTATGATGGAATCATATGATGTAGTTTTGATGGGATTATTAGATGTTATTCATATTCATTTAGTTTATTATTGTGCTAGATTATTCAAGAGTTTCTTTATGTTATTGATGCATACTAACTTGATGTACATTGTTTTTATGTTTGATGTGCTTGGGTGAAAGGGAAAAGTGTTGCACTACTCTTTACGAGAAAGCTACATTGCTTACATTCCCTATTCATGATATGATATTATGTGGTTTATAAATGTACATGTTTGAGAATTTGTTTATGTAGTTGCAGGTACCGAGCATCAACTCCACCTAAATCTTTAGGTCTGAGCATGCTCTCCAACCCAATGGTAAAGTGGACAAGGGAGATATCAGTCAGACCCCTGTCAAGCACCCTAGTTCTTTGTTGTCAGGTCTTGTCAGTCGTCACCCTCTGTTAGCTCTTTGTGTTTTGAGTTGTTGTAACTTGTTACTCCTACTTATAATTTAAAAATTTTGTTGAATGATTAATATTTTACCTTTCTCAGTATTTGGGATATGGTTGTTTAATTAATTAATTAATTAATTATGATTGTGGGACTTAAAGATTTGAATTATTTAATTTATTCGAAAGGGTTATTAGTAAGGGAATTAATAATAACATATTTTTTTGCATTCAAGTTTAATTAGTCAATAATATATCATAGCTTCCCGAGTTTGCCTTTCTATTTGAGAAGCTTTAGGGCTCAATAATTTTGGAGGGATTAATTAAATAGAAAATTTTAAATATTTAATTTTGTATTTTTATTACTCATGTTATTATTTATTAAAATACAATTATTACTTATTGTTTAGAAAATAATTATTGAAAAGGGGAATTAGTCTTTTGAATTATTTTGTGCCTTTGGGAAAATTAATTCAAATAGGGAAAATAATATTTATTTTAATTAATTTCTTGCATTTGCATGTGGGGGTTACAAAATAATTTAATTAATTATTTAATGCAAAGAATCTTGCATGATGAGAGTTACATTTGAAAAAGGGTATTTTTATTATTGTTGCTTGCTTTTTGGAAAAAGGAGGTTTGTCTTGAATTTTTGTTGGGGTCTAGTTTTGGGGGCTCTCTTCTCTACATATGATTTATTCTCTGGTTATGGGATTTGGGTAGAAGATATTGGGGGAATTTTTTAGCATTTTTGTATCTTCATGTTATGGAGTTTTGAAAAGAAAATTTGGGGGTCTGGTTTTCAAAATTGATTTGGGGGAAATTGATAGAAGAAAACAGAGAATGGAGATTGGGAGATTTGGTTGAAGTTTCTGGTCTGGAGCTTCTCGGATTTGTGTCTGGCGATTTTTTTTTTTTTTGATAGGTAATTGGTCGAAGCTTGGATAGCTTTTGACTAGAGCTATGAACCAGTGGGGCCACAGTAGGGGGCCCCATCCCCATTACATATCTTTGAATTATTATTATTATTATTATTATTATTATTATTATGTTTGATTAGATTGACCCCAAGACCTTCCCCATCCTATGGAAGGCCAAGAGTCACAACTTAGAATTCCACTTTAGATGTCCCTATTGGGAATTGAACTTGGGTCTCCACAATGAGAACGCAGTGTTTTAACCAGTTAAGCTCAACCCCTTGGACTGTGTCTGGCGAATATTGTCTACCTTTGTGTTTTTTTTTTCCAGATAGCATAAAGAGGTAGGTTTTTTGGTTCCTTGTCTCTTGCATGTTTAATTCTCTCATTGATTTGGATGTAAATATGTTTGTTTGATTTATCTTATTAGGAAAATTTAAAGAGAATGATCTGTTAATGGGGAGTCTGGGTTTATAGCATTTTGGATTTAATTTCGGGCCTGAAATTTATATCAGTAAAAGATTTTTTGTGAAACTTTGTTTGTAATTTCTAATGGGTTGAATATTTGAAAAAGAAAATTGGGGATTGAATCCTTTTTAACGGGGAATTTGTGTATTTTAATTCTAAAATTTGAAAAAAATTGCTTATGTATTTCTTACCTGAATAACTTCACTATGATTTATGTATGTTATTTTATTTGCATTCATGTATATACATAATTATTCTCTTTATATATATATATACACACACACACATTTTATTTTGGGATATCGACTATTGTGCACTGTCTATTTGTATCGAAATTTCTTTTTGGCACTATGTTTTTTTAAAGTCCTGGAGGACTATAGTTGGGGTGTCATGGGTGTAACCCACGATGGTGGGTAATCCCATCCATCGTGGGCTACCCATGGTAGTGTCGTGGGTATAACCCATGGTGGTGGGAAATCCCATCCACCGTGGGCTACCCACGATAGTGCCGTAGGTATAACCCATGGTAGTGGGAGCCCATCCACTGTGGGATATCCACAATGGTGGAGTCACCGCCACCACCATGGGGATACCACGATGGGGGCTATTTCCTCCACCCCCCTTTTGATTCTATATTCTATTAAAAAAAAACATTTTTTATAAATAAATTTTGTTTAAAGTTTTTTTAAGATTATTAATATTTTGCATTACGTTTAATTATATATATATATTGATCTATTCATTAATTTGGTTAATCCTAAGACTTGTGTATGCCTAATTTGCCAAATGTTTTGATAATTATTTTTATATGCTCATAATTTGGAACATGTAGTGTTCTGGCATAGTAGTTTCATTTTGTGGTTAAATATAGTTAAGTTTTGATTAAGTTAGTGAAATGGGTAGATAGTTGTATTTTTTTGGGAAAATATATGTATACTTTTTGTTGAGCTCTCAACTCTTTCTTTAAAATAGGTTATTGATTTAATTATATATTGGGAAATGGTATTAATGTATAATGTTGTCTTAAATGTTTGTATATGGGATGTTAGTTTATTATCCTACTAATAGGAATGAAATGACTAATCATGGTTTTAAATGTGGGTTATTAAAAAAAATGTCTTGGATCAATTGTTGTATAGACAAGATTGTGTTTATTAAGATTGCATTCCTTCATGCTTGACAACATGAAATTTGTTATTTCTTAGACTCTAGTTGTTCATTGTGGATTTTTTGGTCATGATATTTTAATGCTTTTAGTTTCCAGATACTATGACAGAGCTAGTGTTCTTTTGTGCATGCATTCTTTGTCCTTGAGTGTAAAGATTGGTTTTTAGCATGGGTTCTTTGATCCTTGATTGTTTTTGAACCACCTAGTTTATCATTTTCTAGCAAGTGGGCTAAGCCTTGCTATGGTAAGAACCCTGTCACCTTGTGTTTTGGGTGTCATGGCCTTGTGTTTGTTTAATTCCTAATTGCAAGGAAAGGGGGCGTGACTTTCATTGGGGGTCAGGACCCAAAGTGGTCACCTAGGTAACTCAATGAGATTTTTGTAATCAAGTGATAACCTAATTAATGAACCTGGGTGGGTAGTTAGTTCACATAAATAAAGATAATTTTGTTGCATCTTTTGCCCGCAAGTGCTCGTATAGGTTTGGGGTAAGTAGAGAAGGGCCTGGAATGGCTTCCACCAATCTTGGCTCCATGAAAGGTTGGTGTGGTCCACTAGTGTATGTATGGGGGTCAAGGGTCAGGAGAGGTCACCAGTGTAACCCAGGATGGGGGTCGGGACCTAGTGAAGACCTACTAGGGTAACTCATGACAACCTAGTGATGACACTCTTCCCTTTTGCTACCTAGTGGTAACTTGCATCTTTTATCCTTCCATGTATTGTTGAGCCACTGGAAGTGGTTGGTTTTCTTATGTTTGTAACCCTTTTGTGGTTTGCTTTGGGCTTCTAGAGATTGGTTGATATTCTTATGTGTTTTTTGTGGTGTTCTCTTGTGAGCCTCATGTACATTTTGACTAATTGTTTCCTTATGAGTATTGTCATGTTGAAACTCCTGTGAGTCATGTTGGTATCCTTGTATGTCTTGCTTCTGCCTAGTGGGTCTGGTTGGTTCCTCCTAGCACGAGGGGTAGACCTTATGGTGCCACATGGTTGGGTGGAGTGCTATTCACACCCATTGGGTTTGGCTCCTTCATCTTCATGATCGTGATGGCTTGAGAGAAGATTGAAGACAATTGTAATTATTTCAGATTAATGTAATTATCCCATCATGCGATTCTTGGAGATTTGTATATTGAGGATCTATTGTAATGTATTGAAGTTAATTTTTATATTCTTTAACACTTTAATGAGAATCTTGTACCTATGTAAATGATCTATGATGTATTTTGAATAACAATTCTTTGTAAGATATTTGAGATGATGTTCAACCTTGTGTTGCATCGTTATAGGGCCTTGAGGAAGGTTGTTAGTTGTTTAATGTGTATTGCCTTTCATCTTGTTTTATATATTTTTATTCATGTGTAATGTATTTTATAAAAAAAAAAAAATTGCATTTTCTTGTTCATGGTTGTTTTGTCCTCTAGGCATCTTGGTGGGGCATGACAGCAGGTCAAATAAGAATGTTAGAATAAGTGCAAACATGAAAATAAATGGAAGTAAACTATAGCTATAATAAAATGGGACATATTATGAAACACTAAAGAAGAAGGAATGAGAAGACAATTGATTTGGAAAATAAAATTGATATCAATGAACATAAGGAGAAAATAAAGATGACATGGGTGGAGGAATCATAATATAAGGTTGAAGAGAACATTGAAGATGGATCTGCACCTTCTGTGGATGTTGACTGTTCTTTAGAAAACTAATTTAAATAGCATTGTCTTAGTGGAAGAATTTGATGAAGATATTTTGCGCCCCCTTATGGTTTGTATGATGGGTTGTTCTCAGCATGGTAGATGTTTGAAAGGTATGTTTGGCATTTTTTGAGAAGATCAGTGATCCAAAAAAAATCATGTTCTCTAGTGTATAGTGTATCGATTTTTTGAGGAACCCTTTGAAAACCCTAAGCGACAAGTATATATTGCTTTTTGAAATTCATTTTGTGCAATTGTGATTAAAGAGTTGGTGTATGCGAAGAGGAGCAAAGGCATTGTTGCACACAATCAAAGGTATTTTCAAACTGTGATCTTCCAAATGGAAAATTCTAAAATTATCATTATTCATGATGAGGCTCAACTTATTTTCAAGAATTTGCATTTATTCCTATGGTAGATGGTCTTTTTTGTGTTTTTTCTCTTGTTCCCAACAAGGTTATGTTGGCAAATGCACACTCCAATGAGACATTGTAGGTGATTGAAGGTTTTGTCATTGATGGCAACCTTACAATCCTATGACACCGGCAAGGCATTCCACTGGCACTAGCAAGATTAGACTCTACACTGGCACTCAGACCACTGATACCGATAGTGAAACGAAGCATACTGACACAAAGGCCGACAGGATTTTTGTTGTAATATATTTTGTTTATTATTGTAAAATAATTATAAGCCGACTTGGTAACATTGTAAAATGACTCATATATATAAGAGATCATTGTAGAACATTTAGGTAAGTATGGAAGAATGTAATTAGGCGAAATAAGGAAGACCTATTATGCGAATTATAGGTTAAGGGTTTATGTAAGAAGCAGAGCAGAAACCGGTACTGGATCTGGCATTATAGATACTATTTTGAAGCAGTACAAGACACTGGAGTTATATAATCCATTTATAAGTCAGTGAGACTTCCTATTTTGTATTTGAGTAGTGAGCTCTAGGCACTTGGCCTTCCTGCATGTGCAGGCCCCTCTTGTAATAGTAATATTCTCTTATTGGCTAGTAAGTGAATATTGTGGGTCACAAATCCCATCGAGGTTTTTCCCACACCAGGTTTCCTCATTAAACCTTTGTGTTATGGTGTGTTTTTCATGTGGTTGCTATTTTCTCTATTTATTGCATTACTTTCTATTTACCGGTATACAGTATTAATATGTTATGCATGTTTTAAGTTAAGAAATTGCTCATACCAGTTAGATACTAATTCAAACCCCCTCTTAGTATCTGTGGGAATCCTAAAAATTGGTATCAGAGCTTGGTATTTTCAGAAGCCTAACAGCTTGAGGAAGATCTTGACACCGGTAGAGATGGAAAACTTGATGAAGCAACTTGAAGCAGCTCTCTTAGACTATGATGGAGAAAAATTGAAAAATATCAAACTTGAAGATGATCTAAAAGCAGCTCAGGATATTATTCAAGCACTTCAAGAAAATCTTACTATTACAAGAAACAAGAGAAGAAAACTTTGTGAAAAGATGCAAATTGAGAATGATGAAAAGGAAACTCTTAATGATATGATAAACAAGCTAAAGCTAGAGAACATGACAACAAGGAATGAGATGCAGGATATGACTATGAGATTTTGTAAGGAAATTGAAGATAGAAAGAAGAATGAAGAAAATTTGACTAGAAGACTAAGTGATGCAGCAAATGAGAACACAAGACTTAGCTATGAAAATGATTTGTTGAAGACAGATCTAATGCACACACAAAATGATTCAAATGAACTGATGAGATAGAAAGAAATCTTAGAAAGAGAACTAGATACTGCAAATCAGCACAAAGAGAAATTCAAGAAAAGCTCAGAAGAACTTGGTAACTTGTTGAAGAATTAGAAACCTAAAGGTGACACTTGTGGAATTGGCTTTGAAGTTGGAGAAAGCTCTGGTACTGCAAACACACAGGATCATAGCAAACCGGTAAGACAACCTACTGCTTACAAATTTAATGGCAAATGCTTTAACTGTAACAAGTATGGTCATAGAGAAAATCAGTGTAGATCTAGAAATTATCAGGTTACCAATACACCCATCGGTCAATGCTCAAAATGCAACAAAGTTGGTCATAATTCTGAAAATTGCAGAATGAATGTAAGATGTTATGTTTGTGGAAGATTTGGACACTTATCTAATCAATGTAGAACACAAACCGACAAAGGTTATGGGAAGGCTATTCAGAAAAATAATGTGACTTGTTATGCATGTAACAAGATTGGACATATTGCAAAATTCTGCAGAAGTAAGGCATCACCGGCAGACAACAAAGGTTCTAGTTTGAAAGGAAAAGAAAAGTTGAAGAAGTTAAGCAAGAATTATCAAAATAATGGATTAGAAAGTCAGACCTAAATGGTGTTGGGAATACTCCTCCATCGATAGAACCAAGCAACACTCCACCAGTAGAACAGAGTAGCACTCCACTGGCAGGAGACTCTTCATCTAATTGAAGAAAATTTCTTTGAGGGTTTGGCAATCAAATGTGAAATATGTTATTATTCCCTTGGTTGATGGTGAGAAGTAGAAATTACTTCTATACCGACAAATAAAGCTAAGTGACTACTTAACCAACATGTATTAAATGTGGTAGTTGGTGAATTAACATTATAAATTAGTGATTTTGGCTCCATTTTACTTCACCAAGCATTCAAACATTTGAAGAGTGCAAAATTTCCAGAGCTAAGGTATTTCGAGCAAAGAGGCAAAGCATTTCAGCAATCAATCTTTCCAAAGGCAGAAAAAGGTATTTATAATCATGGCATCCTCTTCTGTACCTGAATTCATAGCAAACCCTACTATAGTCGAGGTAATCAAACACCCTAGGCCCGTATTTCAGCTAGTTCCCGAGATAGCTAAAAAGGATGATTTATGCTTTGTGATTAAGAAGGATGAGATCTGGATGGAAGCAATTATCCCAAGAACAATTTGGGTTACTGAAATGGGTTATGAGACCGATGATCACATCATTGAAACATATGCAAAAGCCCTTCTGGAAGCACCCAAGAAACCTAAGGAAGAAGTATTTGGTAGTGCAGAAACCATTGAAAATCAAATTCAATCCAAAAAGAGAGTGAAGAAAGTAGAAGCAAATGTGAGGAGAGGTTCAATACAGGCAAAGGCTATAAAAGAAGATGTACTGAAACAAATCGGTATCACCAAAGATGAGTTGGAAGCACTACAGCCTGAAACTCACCTTTCATCGGTAGCTACTTCTTTAGAGAGTGATATGCCTACAACATTTAAAAGAGTTGTAAGGAAAAGGAAACTTTCACCAGTATCCACACCTTCACCTAGAAGAACTAGGCAAAAATAACAGGAAGTAAGGCCACCGACAAAGAAGAAAAAGTTAACACCCAAGAAGAAAGTTAAACAAAACATTGCCCCAATTGACAAACTACTAGATGAAATAACAAAGGAAGGAAAGCTTAAGAACATCGAAAAATTATATGATACATTATCAGCTGATGACAAAGAGCAAGTTGAAAACAATGTTATTTTTACACTTGGATATCTACAAGAAGTTCTTGATGCAAGTTGTAGATGAACTACCAAATGAACTATTCAAGAGACTGGAAGCAAGAAGACAAGCTGTTATAGAGCTTGACAAGAAAATAAAAATTGAAAAATTACTTGCTGTCTACCCAGTTAACTCACCGAAGGAGATAGATGATCTAATTGCAGAAGCTAACTGGTCAGTATTCTAGTCTACTGCACACCGACATATTGCACTAATGGTTGGTAGAATAAATGAGGTTACAGAGGAAACGTAAAATGCATGGGATATATTCCTTGTAGAAAAAGAAAAACAGGAAGAGTATAGAAACCCTAAACCAATCAAGGTATATCAAAAAGACAAGGATAAGGGAAAAGGAAAGGTTGGTGGACCTCCAAGCATCAAAATAAGAGATAATTTATCCCCACCACCTCTAGTTACTCCACCGGTAGCAACAACTGAAGATCAACCGACAGATGAGAGTATGGATGTATCACAAGAGGATACAAATCCTAATTTGGAGGTACTATACACAGTTGATGTTGATACTCAGAAAGTCAACATTATGATAGACAAGGACACAACCGGTAAGATAGATATGGCTAGTGAGCCACCGGTAACTGATAACATTGATAACACCAAAGGAAAAGAGGCAAATGATAACATAGGGCAATAGGAAGAGACTCAAATAGAAACACAAACAGATCAACAAACAGAGAAACAAGTAGAGAAATAGGCTCCGGAACAACAATAGGTTCATGTGGAAATAGTGCCACCGACAACAAGAGAGCAACAAAAACCATTGCTTAAAGAAATGGAAACACAGAATAACCTACCAGAGGTCACTACAAGCAAGGATAGTTCTTCCATGGGTGGAATCCAGAGTGTTGGTTCCTCCTCTACAGGATTTAAATCAACAAATGTAACTGAAGTTCTTTTAGACTCTATAAAGAAAATAACAAATTGTATTTCACAGGCATATAAAGCTATAGATGACACAATTCTAGTTTTGAAGATGATAGCTACAAAATGCAATGTAGATAATAAGGATTCTTTGAGTCAACTTGACACTCTGTCTAAGTATATTATTGACAACACAGTGACAGTTGAACAAATAAAGGAAGATGCATAAAGTTAGAAAAAGAAAAATAGAAATTCTTTGAGGATCAAATAAAGAAGTGTACAAGGCAATTTGACACACTTCTACTAGAAATGTGCAACACACTTAAGGAGTTCAACACTTTGTACAGAGACACTTGTAAGATAAACTTTTTAACAGTTGACATTGACAAGAAAATGAGCAAGATACAGGAGGAAATTAATAAGATAGCTGACAATTTTATTAATTCATCTGATTCATTATCAATTTTTGAGCAAAAGATAACAGGTTTTGAGGAAGAGTTACTAAAGCTAGAAAGAGAAAAGGAAAGAATAAAAAGTAAGGCACAGGATCTGAAATGGAGATTAAGTCCAAAATTGGACTACCTAGCATGTTTAAGGAAAGAAATATCTGAGGCATTAGTACAAGGATAGAAAACACTGGTAGAGAAAATGCAACACCTCACCGATACAGTTAAAAGAATAGAGGCAACAATAAAAGATAGGAAAAAGTTCCTTGAAAGCCTAAATTTGGTTTTGGCGGATCTTTTTCAAATTGTAACCACTCGGTTGCAAGGTTGAGACAGGAAACCACACTCTATTGACATTTTGACAACCTTTGTCATTGATACCAAAGGGGGAGTAGTGGAATGAGAAAATAAATCAGCAAAAGACTCATCTACTCAGGGGGAGTTCACACACTTTTGGTATACACATTTTTGGACTTCAATTTTTGGATACACTTTTTGAATTTTCTCATGAGTGTTGCCATCAATGCCAAAGGGGGAGATTGTTGGCAAATGCACATTCCAATGAGACATTGTAGGTGATTGAAGGTTTTGTCATTGATGGAAACCTTACAATCCTATGACATCGGCAAGGCATTCCACCGGCACAAGCAAGATCAGACTCTACACCGACACTTAGACCACCGACACCAGCAGTGAAAGGAAGCATATCGGCACAAAGGCCAATAGGATTTTTGTTGTAATATATTTTATTTATTATTGTAAAATCATTATAAGACGACTTGGTAACATTGTAAAATGAGTCATATATATATAAGAGATCATTGTAGAACATTTAGGTAAGTATGGAAGAATGTAATTAGGCGAAATAAGGCAGACCTATTATGCGAATTATAGGTTAAGGGTTTATGTAAGAAGCAGAGTAGAAACCGATACTGAATCTGGCATTATAGATGCTATTTTAAAGCAGTACAAGACACTGGATTTATATAATCCATTTGTAAGTCAGTGAGACTTCCTATTTTGTATTTGAGTAGTGAGCTCTAGGCACTTGGCCTTCCTGCATGTGCAAGCCCCTCTTGTAATAGTAATATTCTCTTATTGGCCAGTAAGTGAATATTGTGGGTCACAAATCCCACCGAGGTTTTTCCCACACTGGGTTTCCTCATTAAACCTTTGTGTTATGGTGTGTTTTTCATGTGGTGGCTATTTTCTCTATTTATTGCATTACTTTCTGTTTACCGGTATACAGTATTAATATGTTCTGCATGTTTTAAGTTAAGAAATTGCTCATATCGGTTAGATACTGATTCACCCCTCCCCCCCCCTCAGTATCTATGGGAATCTTAATAGGTTATACATAAATAATATGACCATTGTTACATTCATGTTTCTATGGAAGAATACAATCATGGCAAGATTAAATATTTAAACAAAATTCATATATTTGGCTATTTGTAGAGGCTTAAATGTGACTATGCCAATCTAAAGCATATGGGCTTTGATACATGGAGAAATTTTCCTATGTTTTGTGATGAAGAAATAATAAAGATTATTTTGAGTAGAATACATGAATATTCTTTATGGTTGGATCAACCACACTTGATTTTCATGGAATCCCTAAGGGAAGTAACTGACTTGTGCTTTACTTAAATGGTACCCTCTTTAAAGTCAGTAAAGAATGAAGAGGTGAACAAGCTAACTAGACTATTATTTGATAAGCGAGCTCTTTGAATTGATAGCATTATTGATTTGGGTGTAAGGTACGCAACTATGAGAATTTTATATAAAGTATGTTGTAGGAATTGGGAAGGATCATCTTCCTCTACGATAGTTTATGTAGCCTATCAAATGGTAAAGGAGAACAAGGATTATGATCTATGTGAGCTTTCAAAGCGTCAACTGCTAGACAATATTTGAGTGAAAAATGATGAAACGTACCACTTCTAGTACGAGTCTCTTATTGTTTGCTTGGTATTGTATTTTCTCAATGTCCTGCTTGGAATGAAAAATGTTGTTTGGAGAAAAGATGTGATTGTTGGTGCTCAAATTTAGGAGTATTTGAATAGTTTGGATGACAACAATGCTACTTGCAATAAGTTCTTTATGGATTCTTCGAAAGGAGATGGTTATCAGGAATTGAATTATTCTGATTGTTGTGAATTGGTATAAAAATGAGACTACTTTCATGATATACAAGGACAATTCTTTTATGGAGACAATAATTCTAAGGATTTAATGGGTGTAAAATCTTCCCTATGAGGTGTTTCAAGACAAGTTCATGAGTATTACAAAGATACTTATTAAATTGCCTAAATAATTGAGTGAAGAAAGATTTGAAACATTTGATGAGATCATAAGAAAATATAGTGAAAAGAGAGTTGGTGATGTTGGAAGTGTGTCAAAACCTAAAAGATCTAGGAAGGTATCTACAGAGGCCTCTTCATTTGTCTTTAAAGCATTAAAATTTGATCATTTGAGTCCATAAAAGATGAAATATGTAGACATTGTAGTTTTAGTTACTGAAGAAGAACCAGTAAAGGTTAGTGTGTAGAAAGGTGTTGAGAAATAAGAGTTAGTTGCTTCCCCTGCTTCTTTTGAGGAAAAATCTTTTGATGTTGATTAAGTAATTGATTTGATTGGATGACCTAATGGTTTGAATGATGTTGGTGATCTATATCTTACTATTCCTACATATGATCAAGAGATTATTGAAATAACATTTGTGACATATCTACTTTGGAACAATCATGATCCTAATAATAATTCTAGCTTACTTCCAGAAGTGCTTGTAGAAGTGTTGATTGAGCATATGGATTCAGTTAGGAATGATAGTAGTAATTTAGATGAACTATGTACACAAATATGAACTTGGCAGATAAGATGACAAAAAATTATATCGAAAGGTGTGTCGACTTGGTGTGAATCTTCACATCTTCTTTGCATCCACATGTAATGTTTTGGATCAATGATGAATGTACATGCTACATCTTTAAGCTAACCTAATAGAGATTAATGATGATCTAGTGATATATAAAGACATATCTATTGAGTTACTTAAATATAGATCAGATAGACAAATTGTGAGTAGTAAATGTATAAGATATGAAGTGAAGAAAAATGCAAATACGATGTGATACAAACATCTGAATATGTTACAGAGCAAAGATGAAAGATGAAATAGATAAGTATCAAGTTGTAAATTATTATCTATATATTGGTAGATGTTATTCCCTTTTACAATTCAATTTCTTATTTTTATTAGACCAAGACAAATGTTTTGTATCTTGCCTTGAAGAAGTGATATTCAGTTGTTTAATTCTCTCTTTTGTATTGTGCCCTAAGGTTGTGCACCTTAACTTGCAAGTATGGAGCAATGAGATCCTTGACCTATGGCCTAAACCATTGTAAACATTTATTATATATTATGATCTTTATTCTCATTGTGGTTTTTCCTTGTTTGGGTTTTTCGTATAAAAATATTGGTTCTCTTGTGTGGATGCATTTATTGTTTCAGTTATTTATTTTCATACACATGTGATGAATGATTGTTATGGAGTAAATGTTTTAATGTGATCAAGTTTTAGTATATGTTGATTCACCCCCCCCCCCTCAACATCTAGTGGTTGATGAGACCAAAATGTGTTACTTGTTTGCTCCATTGATTGTCCTTATTGTTTTCCATTCATATACTTCTTCTAGTCATTCCTCTCACTATTTGGTAATGCAATAGGATAAATTTTATAAATGTAGAAAAAAAGTAAAAAACTAAAACTATATCAAAAACCTTGGTTATTTACAAATTAAATTGCATGATTCTCATAACATGATATCAATAGGAGGTTGTTCGCATATGGACAAAAGTTGTTCGATGAGATGTTAGAGCAGTTGAGTACACATACGAAATCAGAATAGTTTTATGTATTTTGACTAAGAAGACTGTTTCTAGTATATTGAATAGGTTATGGACATAGGCCATTGTTTGCCTTTTATCAACATATATTGGTTTGTTGGCCATACGCCATAACAAACCATCAAAATACTACTACCTTGTTTTAATATTAATTATGTATTCTTTGAAGACTGATACATAGTATTTAATATACATTAGAATATACTACTATTCTTAATCTGAAAAACATGGATTGTCAATTGTGCATATGAATATTCAACTAAGCTAGTGTAAGATCAGAGACATTGAATTACTTTGAGATTGAGGAGGGGAGCCATTGCTTAGGTTATCGAGTGATCACTCTTTTAGGTTCATATGTTTACTTCATTTTATGTTTTGTTATCCATGTAAAGTAATTGTAGTATGGTGCTTTGTGTTTGATTGTTTTTGTAAGTAGTGCAATTCTGTATTGAATACTGATGGATGATTATTTAATTGCTAAGTTTATAGTGTGAATTTATTATTGCCAAGATCTTAATCTAAATTATTTCTATTTCTAAAAGATATATTAATCTCCTACATTTTTTGTCATTGCGATAAGTTCCCGTCATAGAGTGACTAGGAAATCTGAATTGAGATTCTGAAGCAAACAATATATGTGTGTTTAGTTGCATTCATTTCCACAAATTCACACTCTTCATCCCTTAGGCAGACAGCCCTAATACCTTTCACAATATTATGACCCAAGATTTACATTTAAATAGAAAACTAAGGAAGTCATTCAAGGATTGATTTAAGTTTATTTTAAAAGAATTTTGCCCCATTTCTCATCCATAGTTTTGCTATACATTTTTTGTGTCGTTGCTAGGGACGGGTATTAAAGGTGTGAAATTGTAGTGAGTTAAGTTAGGACCAATGCACCAAGGCAAAAGTCCATGAAATTGTTGACCTTGCCTAGGTGATTAACTTTGGTTTGTACTATTATAGATCATATACGTGCATGAATCACAATAGGGATAGTAAAGGAAGATTCATAAAGAAAGATACAACAAGTAGTTCCAAATAAGAAAAGCCAAAATTGGGAAAAAAGTCATTGATCAAACAAGTAGCAGTTGAGCCTGATTTAGAAAAGTGTGTTATAGAGCCATCTATTATTTTTCCACCTAGCATATTACAAATAATTCTTAAGTACCCTCAAGAGCCACTAATTACTCTAAAATTTGCTAAGCAATTTTCTAATTCCTTTGAATTATGTAATAGGAAGCTTGTTGGAAATCCATTCACAACTGTTTACACTCCTTGGGCATTTGAAGACAATGTGAGTGAAAATGATAAAAACAACAACAAAAATAGGGTTGAGGGATACTTGAACATAATAATCTTGTAAATTTTGAGTTCCCTATGTTAACCCTACCAAAGATGCTCCTATGAAAAATATTCCTCATTTTGCTTTGCCAGTATTTTGGGGACTGACTATGAAATATCTTGATGTGTTTTTATTTGAATTTTAAGTTTTGTATAACATATATGAATATCAGAATGATGCACATAAACTCAATTTATTTCCAGCTACCTTGAAAGATGCAACACTCTTATGTTTTATGAGTCTTGGATCACAATCAGTCCACACATGGGATAACATGAAGGAAAATTTACTTGCAAAATATCAGGAGTATTGCAAGACTAAAGAGGTATGAGATGAGATCTTTCATATGATGCAGAATGAGGAGAGAACAATGGAAGATTATTTAGAGCAGTTCTTGTTCATTCTTCAACAAGCTTGACAAAATGGTTTGACTAATGATACCATTAAAATGTTTTTTCTTAAGGGAATTTCGGATGATTGTATGGAAATATTGAGTTTCATGGGTGGGGGTGACATTTCTAAAGTACGTTTTGAAGATATTTGTGAAGCATGTAGGAATTATTCACGATTTGCCTAGACAATGTGAGGATCTATGGGAGAAAGCAACTTGGTAGGTGGCAGTACATCAGGTATCACTAAAAGGGAACTTGATACATTACTTTAAGACCTTAAAAATCATTTGTTAAGTCATATGGGTAAGCAAATAGATACGCTTTATACTTGAAAAAAATAGGAGGAAGCTAAAAAAGCCTTGGCAGTCTTCAGTCCAACTTGCAAGAAGAAACATGGTACTGAGGAATACCCCTATAACAAAACAAAAATCTCATCCCTAGAGGAATTTAGTAGGCATTCCATCCCAAGGCCCCTTCCTATAGATATGGAAAAAGTTGAATATACTAAAGAACCTATTTACCTTATGACACCTAGACATACTTGGCCACCTAGACCCATGCAACCTGGAATGTCTAATAACTATTCTCTAGCTGGGCCAAGTCAACCCGCCTCCTTTATAAATCAATCTAAATGGTATTATTGTTGGCAACAACCTATACCCTATTATCCACAATGGCCTAATCAACATATTTCACAGCCATGTCAACAAGCTTGGAGGTCACAACCACAATACCCATAGTACCCACAACAATTTCCACCTTATCCTCCACCTCCTATAGTCAATCCATATTAGCAACAATAAATTCCACCTCTGTCAAACAATCGGTTTCCCTAGCCAACACAACCACCAAAAGAAACTCCAATTCCTACACAACCCACCCCAAATCCGAACAACAAAGCAACACAAACGATATACAATAATGAAGTTGTAGGGTATCCAACCTATCTAGTTAATACATTGGAAGTTGAGGGTGTACAGTTGAGATCCAAAAAGAATTTGTAGGGGCCAACCACTACAGAAGTTGAGGACTCCTTAGAGGATAATATTGAAGAACCACCAAGGCTTCCATTTCTTGATAGATTCAACGAACAACCACTAAAACCCATAGTTCCTTCCACTACTTTTGATTTTATGAATGAATTATGAAATGTTAATATAAAAATTCCTCTTTTGCAGGCAATTCAAGATGTTCTAGTGTATAAAAAATTAGTAAAAGATTATGTGTACAAAAATAAAAGAAGAAACAAGATCTTAAAATAGTCCAAGTCATTGGACAATTTGTTGATTTGATGTTGGGAAATATATTTATTCCTAAATATGTGAATCCCGGGAGCCTGATTATTAAGGTAAGAATAGGTAATATTTTTATCCCAAACACTTTGTGGATTTAGGGGAAACCATAAATGTTATGACCAATGAAACCAAGGAAATATTAGCTCTACAAGGTTTAAGACTAACACCAACAGTTTTGCAAATGGCATATCATTCTTGTTAAAAATAGACGGTATGATAGAAGATTATTATTTCTGTTGATTCTTGTAATATCCTACCAATTTTATGATTTTACAGCCCAAAAATAATCTTGGGCGATAGCCCTTAATTTTGGGAAGAGCTTGGTTGGCAGCAACTGATGCTTTTATTAATTGTAGGTATGAGAAAATGGTGATCTCCAATGGGGAGCAATAAAAAGTAGTTAACATTGTATCTGCTAGCTCAACCTTTGTTGAATATTGAAGATCCCCTTTGGGTTGATAGTGTTCTAGAAGATACATTTCCAATCCTAACCATTGACCAAAGTTGAGATGTGACAGGTCCCTTAGAGGACAATGTTCTAGAAAATTTTCTAAATAAGCTCCATTCACTTGGCAATGTTTTAGGAAATTTGGTTGATTGTCTAGATACTAATTGTCCATTTGGAAATACTTACCTTCTACAAATGATAAATGTTCCCTACAACATTTTATTACACTACATTAATTATTGCCTCATAATTGTTTGTATAGCCAGTTCTTTCTTTCTAAAGGTTAAATTCCTTCATTTGTCACTACTCAGATGTTTGATGTAAACTCACCAATACAATCCCAAGCTACAAAAATATTACCAGGAAAGACCCTCAATGTAAATCTTATTTTGAATGTTGCTCAAATAGACGGTCTAATTGCTATGTTGTGCACCAATAAAGAAGCCTTTTTTGGCAACAACAATGAAAGAAAACTGAGAGCGGGGGAGTGAATCATTTTTCACTAGATTAAACAATTTAAGCACAATCTCAAATATAATAAACTGTAGAAAGAATAAAGGTAAACATAGTAACAACAACACACATAACACCAAGATTTTTGACGTGGAAAACTCGGTCAAGGGAAAAACCACGATGGGAACCTACCTACAATGAGATGATACTATGTAGTAGTATGTGTAAATATTACAATGAGGAATGCAAATACATTCAGGCACACTGCCTAGAGATCACTGCTCAAAATACAATGACCTAGAAGGCTACAACCCTCAGTGAAGATTCACTAACTTACAACAATGTTTAGAATAAAATCTAGCTAAGATGAACTAAGAGAATAACATTTGCTAATGCTTGATGACAATTCTGGTTAAGCTCAATTGTCTGCCCTACAACATTCTTTGCTCAATACACCAAATCGAAAGATGAATTCACTTATTTGCACATACACCACTCTCTGATAATGAAGACTCAACACTATACCCAAATTACATGAATATAACACCTATTTATACAAATCATCTACCTTGACTACAAGGTCAGCCAAACCCTCAACACCTAATTACAAAATTACATTAGACGATACATAAATTAGCCATCGGACCAATCTCCATATCAAAATCCAAAATGCGATCAAATCATCACATAGTATCATGAAATCAATAAATAATGAAGTGTCTCTAGTTGATTCATCATATCAAACAAATAAACCAACTATACCGACTCACTAAAAACACTGAATCACCAAATAGCTCTCTGCAACATCAAAACACATGAATATGTTGACATCTATGACAACAACATATCCTAGCAGCAACAATATCCAACAATCTCCCCATTTGGAATTGATGGAAACATATAAATGTGAAAAAAAATCAATGCAAAGGAATAAATCAACACCATCAAACTCCAATGATCTCCCCCTAAGATCATGGACACAAAGCTCCAAAGATAAGGCAATTTTTTGCATGCTCCTCTCCCCCTTTGATAGCAATTCTAAAGACACAAATTTATCATGAATCTCTCCCTCTAAGAATTACAATATCTCCTCCTTAGGATAAGTCATATACTTAGCCATACATTGACTACCCCGGCTGAGTAGCGACACCAATTCATCAACTCGGATAAGAAGATAAGACTATTACGTCCACCAGATTGATGCATCTCAATGCACCTAGTTCTTATTAGGAGGGCAAGAAACCCCTAACTTGTCTCTCAATAAGAAAAATATATCTTCAATAAAATGCTTAGTGAAATTATCTGCAATCTAATCCTTTGTATATACATACTCCAATTTGACTTCTTCATCATAGACCTTCTCCCTCAAGAAATGATACTTAATTGATATATGATTCATTTTAGAGTGTAGTATCGGATTCTTGGAAATATTGAAAGTACTTGAATTATCACAATATATAATAGTAGGCTCATCATAAAAAAATCTAATGTCCTTCAGCATCTTCTTTATTCATACTACCCGAGTACAGTTGCTAGCAACAACAATGTATTCAGCTTCAACAATAGATAGAGATATAACATCTTGTTTCTTACTCGCCCATGAAACCAATTTCTTCCCAAAAAAGGAATCTCCATCGGTAGTGCTCTTCCAGTCATCAACATCACCTATCCAATCAGCATCAGTATAAGCACATAACATGAAATCATCATTCTTCGAATACCACAACCCATAATCAATAGTTTTCTTCAAATATCTAAAAATCCTCTTCACACTAGTGACATGACTCTCATTAGGATCAACTTGAAATCTAGCACAAAGACAAATATCATGCATAATATCTATTCTAGTCTGAGTCAAATACAACAGTCCACCAACCATAGATCTATACAAGGTTTGATTTACTTTCGGAGATTCATCTTGCTTAGACAACTTGCATCCAGTCACCATAGGAGTTCCAACAGGTTTAGAATCATCTAACCCAAATTTCTTCAACAATTCCTTCACATACATAGATTGAGAAATGAAAATGCCTTTACCAGTTTGTGTAATTTGCAATCCTAAGAAGAATTTCATCTCACCTATTATAGAAATCTCAAATTCCGTTTGCATATCATCAACAAAAATCATACTAAAATCATTATCTCCCCCAAAAATAATGTCATCGACAAACACTTCAACAATCAAAATGTTATCATTATCAACTTTAAAGTATAAATTACTGTCAGCAGTACCTTTACAAAATCCCAACTTCATCAAATACTTGTCTAATCTAGCATATGAGGCTCTAAGGGCTTGCTTCAGTCCATACAATTCTTTCTTCAATCTACATACCATGTCTCTTTCAGTTGTTCAATGTAGACTTCCTCTGCCAAATCTCCATTTAGAAAGATTGACTTGACATTCATCTGATACACCTTGAAATTCTTGTACGCAACATATGCAAGTAGCATTCTAACAACTTCAATTCTAGCTACCAGAGAAAATGTATCCTCATAATCAATACCTTCCATTTGAGAGAATCCTTTACATACTAATCTTGCTTTATTTCTCAATACTACACCGGCTTCATTCAATTTATTCCAGAACATCCATTTTTTACCAATCACATTCTTGTCTTTAGGTCTTGGAACAAGCTCCCATGTGTTATTCTTCTCAATTTGATTCAACTCTTCCTCCATAGCTTTTATCCAATTTTCATCCTTACATGCTTCAGCAACATCTTTAGGTTCAATCTTGGATATTAGGCATATCTCTTCAGCAACAATCCTTCTCCTAATCATCACACCTTTATTTTTGTCACCAATAATTTGATTTTCTGAATGATTCAATTTCACATACCTCAAAGTTTTCTGATTGTTCTGTTTCTCAGGTTCTAGAACTTCTTCATCGACAACAACAATATCAAGAGTAACTATGTCTACCAGAGCATTCCACTTCAGGATCTCAGTCTGCATAGACTTAGGAACAATATCCTAATCATCAATCTCATATCTGCATGCTCTAGTCTACTTCCCATGGTATTCATCAACCTTCACATTTGCACTTTCCACTATTTTCTTCAACCTCTTATTGTAAGACCGGTAGGCCTTTCTCTTAGTAGAATATCCCAAGAAGATTCCTTAATCACATCTTGCATCAAACTTTCCTATATCCTCATCTCTTTTAATATAACATTTTCTTCCAAAAACTCTAAAATATCTAACTGTAGGAACATGACCAAACCATAGCTCATAAGGAGTCTTACTGGAATCACCTTTTATATGCACCCAGTTGAATGTGTAAATAGCAGTGCTAGCAGATTCACTCCAAAAGGTTTGTGTAACATTTCCTTCAATTAACATATTCCTAGCATCATCCAAAATGGTTATGTTCTTCCTTTCAACAACTCCATTATGTTGAGGGGTTCTAGGAGCTTATAACTATCTTCTAATTTCATTTCTCTCACAAAATGAATCAAACTCCCTAGATGTGAATTCTCTTCCTTTGTTAGAGCTCAGACACTTCAACTTCAACCTTGTCTTTGTCTCCACCTTAGCTTTAAATATCTTGAATTTCTCCAGTGCTTCTGATTTCTCCCTTAGAAAGGTAACCCACATCATTCTAAAGTAGTCATCAATCAACAACATAAAATACATGTCACATTGCATGCTTCTCACTCTTGTAGGACCACACAAGTCAGTATGCACAAGATCTAATAGCCCATTAGATGTATACAACTTACTCTTAAATGAATTTCTTGTTTGCTTTCCCAACTAAGATTCTTTATATATTGGATTAGAAGGCTTCACAATATTAGGCAAATATCTAACAACTTGAGTAGAACTTATCCTGATCATGTAGTCAAAATTAACATGACACATCCTTCTATGCTACAACCAACTTTCATCAATCTGAGCAATCAAACAAATTTTCTCACCGGCATTCAAGTGAAAGATATTACCTTTTGTCTTAATCCCTGATGCAATTTCTATACCATTGGTATTCAAAATCTTTCATTTACCATTATTGAATTGCAAATCATATCCCTTATAAACCATCTATCCAACACTCAAAAGATTATGCTTCAAACCTTCAACATATAAGACATCATTAGTATTATTCTTACCATCAAAAGAGATAAAACCTCTACAATGAATCACACAAATTATATCATCTCCAAACCTTACTATAACACCATAATACCTTTCAATATTCACAAATTTTATTTTATCACCTATCATATGATGTGAACAACTACTGTCAATTACCCATTCATCTTTCTCTTCAATCTTAGTAGCCAAATCTTTCTCCTCAACAATGCAACGTGTAGAATTTTTTGGAATCAATGAACATTGAGGAGGGGGTGAATCAGTGTTCTACAAATTTTAAACTTGTTATCCTAATTCTTTAACCATCAGATGCATAATAAAGTAAAGTGCAGCAACACAAAAAATTAACCATGCAACCATAACACCAATATTTTTACATGGAAACCCAAAAAGGAAAAACCACTATGGGATTTGAACCCACAATATTATTCCACTATGGCTAGTAGAGAAACAATATTACAAAAGAGGAATGCAAATACATTCAAGCACACTACCTAGAGCTCACTGCTCAGTTACAAAAACATGACTACAACCCCAAAGGAAGGCTCAATGCCTTACAAATGATTACAACAGGATTACACTTAGTGATGAAATATAAAATAGTATCTAACTATGCCTCAAATCAGTTCCGATTAGGCTCAAAGTGATCCGCTATGACTGATGTAATGATCTACTATGTTCTTCTCTACAACTTCTCACTGGATGCACACGTGAAACTATACTCAATCACTCTTAAAAGTATTGCATACACATTACCACACCAAAATGCATTAACTCAATCGATCTTTTATATTCGCACCAACAAAAATGATCTTCCACAATTCGACTTCACCAAATATAAAAAATGAAACATGTAGCTGCAAGTTGTCTTAGATATTTCACCAAACCATATTCCGAACCCAAAATCCATGATCAAACGCTTCCTATAGGTCTCATAAACCATCCCTAACACATCATCGATCACCAGAATCCAGTCACACGTTATACCACTAAATGTGATGAATACTCTATTTTGCTGCTCTATCAAATATCAAACCTTCAATCAAGCATAAGAATCAACACCAGAGGGAGGACTGTCATGATAATCTACCTCATATACCCAACCAACTAATCATTGATCACCAAAACCAAAACCCACTTCACCAAAAATGAGAATGATCACAAAACTATATACTAAACTGCATCGACAGTCTAAATCCAGAAATAGTTTATCCAAGACATTTGATTAGCCAAAACTCCATACCAGATCAAATCAGAAGGCTGAGTTTCCATCAATGACAACTCCTAAGAATCTGTAAGCATTAGGAAACACCAATCTTCACTGGAGCATCACCAGAACATCAAATGCCAATAATCTCCCCCTTTGGCATTGATGGTAACATAGGTGAAAAACGATAAGTTCTCTGATCACTGCAAGCAGTCCAACAATCTAAATATCTATACACTTACTAACTATCTATCTCCCCCTAAATATGTGCATCAATCTACATGACTTACTCCATTTTTCACTGCTTTCTCTCTCCCCCTTTGACATCAATGGAAAAGGGTGGGAATCCACCAAAAATTATGGACAAAAGAATGAATCAATGTAATTGCTTACATAAACTTAAAGATGTATGAGTAGGTCGCCTTCAAGGATTCCAAATATTGGTTCCATCCTCTCAAGAAACACTCCAAAACACTTATTAGGGCATTGTAGATGAATGCATGAATCTCAACACTCTGAAGATCAGATGGCACCGGTTTACCTAAGATACTGATTGCATCCTATTGTGCCCCAAGTAAAGTGTCCATCTAGGGAGTTATCAGACTTCTTAGATCTCCCAATCTACTAAAATTTTTCTCATTGCCTTTATTCAAACTCATTAATTTATTGGTATAATCCAAAATTTGTGTTTCAAGGGTACTCTGAAAAATTGATTGGGATGCAAAAGAATGACCGATACCAACTAACTTACCCTCAAGATCTCTTATTTGCCAATCAGTGCGTGCAGTAAATTTGGGTAAAAATAGACATGATTTGAAAATTTTACCACCTTCATTCAATGCCTCTTCTATACTTTTCATAGAAGTCTTTAGGCCCGCTCTATCTCTCTCAACTTCTTTAAATTTATTCTACAATCTCATCTCATTAAATCTATTCTGTACAGATTCATCTGCAGCCTTCTCTAATGATACAAAATGAGTGTTAACAACGTTTAATATTTTCTTAAGCTTTCTGAAGGGAGAATCACCGAAATCCTAACTGAAACTAGGAAAAAGCTTTTCCAAAACCTTAGTTGCAAGAGAGATGACTTGTTTATCTTCAGATTGAGATTTCACCAAGTCTTCACTTGCCTTGATCTAAGTTTGAGTGGCAAGTTTCAAAGCTTGAATAGGGGATAAGGTACTCAAATCCACCAGACCATGAGAAAAATCATCCTCTACATAAATCTCCTTACCTTTGGCAACGACATTTTCTGCAATCATGGTTACCAAAGGTTTCTCTATTGGCTCATCACCCTTCTCCTTTTCAACCTTTGCACTCACATCCTTTTCACCTTTTACTATCTCCTCAGCTATCATCTCTGCAATTATTTCTATCTTAGGAGGTACCTAAGTATCTTCACTAGAGATATTTTCTAGTGGATTCTCGGTAGGTGCATCTTGTGCAACATCTTGATCAACCGAATCAACAAATGGTTGATCCTTCAGACCTCTGGAGACTTCTACAGTTACTTCTAGAATGAAAGTGTTTTCAGGAATGTGCTCTGTCAGGTGGGTGGTAATCTCTACCTGATTCACCTCATATCTCAGCTCTAACAAAAAGTATTTTATTATTTTCTCAATCTCTTTTGCAAATTTATCAATTTTAGCGAGCATAATTCTATTAATTCTCCTCTTTCTTCTAAATTTATCTTTGGCCAACTTCAATAATCTTTCAACTTCATCTCTAGATATAACTGGACAAGTATTTACCAAAACATACTCTTGCATTTCTTTATCTTTCCTGCAAGCAACATTTCTCCAGATATCCAAAATTTCATATTTCTGTAGGAATCTCATATGATAGTTCAATTAGAGCTTTACTGAAGTTATTCATGTATTGAACAACTACTTCATCAATTTCCCTTTGCTCCTTGTCATCAACATTCTCATAGTATAAAACAAGATTATTCAAATTTCCATCCTTTATAATTTCATTCTTGATTTCATTTAAGGATTTAGGGGGGATGATCTTAATCCGGATGGCTCTCCTTGAGTCTTTGTCTTCTTAGAGGGTGGAACATCACCGAATGGCTTTCTGACTACTCTAGTATAAGTAGCAGTCTTCTTAACTTTTTGGACTTCCTCATCCAACTTTGTCTCCTCCTAAGCTACAACATACTATCTTGAAGGATTCTCCTTTTTCCTTTTCTCGACTCCACGGTTGATACTACTAGCTTGGGCTTGGGTAGGGGTACCAGTTTCTTCACTCCTGAGAGGTGCTAGATCTGCTAGGTTTTGCCTTGGATTGCTTAAGAGGGTTTGTCAGTTTGGGTTGTGGCTTGATTACATCATCTTCTCTCAGTATATTTTGAGCCCTTGTCTTCTATACAACCTCCTTTATCAATCCCATATATTCTACAACAACCCCCACTTCCTTTCTGATCTTTCTCTTCTTACCAGCATCAATGAACTTTTTGTGCAAGGTGAGGTCCTTTTCCTTGAATGTTTCAAATCTTCCTTCCTTTGGGTCTACCGATTAGCTCAATAGGTGTTGAGAATATGCTTCAAGCACAATAGCATCAACTTCATACCCCATGGGCATGATCCAAACTATCCTTGACTCAACCGCCTCCATATGGCATTGATCTTTATCAACCATGAAACAAATTATCTTCTCATACTTCTCTAAAATATCCTTAGGGATTCTTTCTCGGGCTTTCATAGAGGCCTGAAAGGTCTTGAAATAGCCCCATGATGTGGATATTCTCATTGCAGCATCACCTATGCATCATAATCCTTCCTTTATTTGCATGGCCACCAATTTATCATAGGCCCATTGGACCTTCCGTTTTATATTGGGGATCTCATTTAGGAAGTATAATGCCAAACAAATTATAAGGGAACCAAACTTGAAGGTGTGCTTTTTATCTTGCTTGATCTTCTTTAAGTTACTAAACAATTCACTCAAAAGAACTTCACATAAATAATACCTTTTATTCTGCGTAAGCATCTAATATCCTAAAAATATTATTATACCAGAAACTAAATTCTGCCTACTTGACTGATAGACCTTGTAACCAACTACCATTTATGCAAATCTGACATCATGCTCCAGGATTTCACTGATCATCATTGCTTTGTTGTCAAACTTTGAACTAGTAGTGGCTATCATAGTGTTATTTGATACCTTCCTTAGACCAGACACTTCACTAGTTGTACTCAAGCATGTTACGACTTGAATCACCTACATGGTAATCTTATAAGGCGTATCTAGCCACATGAACTCATCATGAACCCTGCTTAGGAAGTACTGAATCCATTCCGCTTCATCAAATAATGGGAAATGGATGAATTGCATGAAACCCATGTCTTGAAGAATCTTATATTTAACTTTAAGGTTTCACAAGTTGTTTGCCAAATGCATGTTATACAGGGATATCATGTCAGCACTGTCGATCTCCTCAAGATCACAATACATGTATGCCTTAATATCTTTGTTATGAAGAACACCATAGGGTACTGAGTAAAATGCTTCTTCCAGATCATCTTTGACAGACTTGAAAGGGTGTTTCTTAAAAACTAGCCTCACCCTATCCTTAATCTCAACAACCAAAGGAGTAGCAATTTCAAACCCAGATGCCATTCTGAACTTAGGGTTTGAAAATAAATAGCTTCATGAAATAGATAAATACCTTTTGACTCAACCGAGCACAATAAATCACTTTTGGATCGCTACAAGCTCAATTTAGGTATCCAAATCTCTTCTCTTCGCCACTCTGCACTTTTCTCTTGATTGAAATGTGAAGAATGGACCTTTGAAATGCCTGTTTAACTTCTGAAAACCTAATTTTAGGTTGTAATCAATGTTTCAACCTTCTAGCTTTTGATTGCCTTTTTTTCATGAGATCCCTATTGGATTTCATTGGCCTATGATGAACCGGCATTTTGATATGATGATAATGTATGTTGTCATTGATATCAATAAGTGTGAGTGAATCAGTATGCAGATTGAAAGAAGTTGGTGAACCGGTATGAAGAGGCATGAAGAGATATAGTGAACCAGTCTCAGGGTTTCACTAAGTGTGACTACCGATTGGTAGTCTCAGCTCTATGGTTATTGGTTTGGCGATCCAACTTGTGTGATGCAACCAATGATACTCTGTGATGAGTTAGCTAAGAGATGTGATTGAGGTGTCAGGTCAGCCTTGTGCGCATGAAGGATTGAGGTATGAGAAGATCGACCGTGTTTGAAGTCTACCTCAAGAATGATCATTCTTATTAGTGGTATGAGAAGAAAGTGTGATGGGTTACTGATTCCCATGTGCGGTGATGAATGAATGATGCAGATTGTCTTGTGATCTGTTTAAAATCATAATGCTCTATTCAATGTGTTTGGACGGTCAGGATTGGACCGCCTGTGTTGTAAACCTAAGATGATTAGGGTTTAGGGTTTATGCTATCGACCTATCTATTGTCTATAAGGTCGATGATGTTTGTTATTGTAAAGTTGTTTGCAAATGTTGTGTGTATCTGAGTGATGAGATACTTTCCAGACCAGTAAGAGGAAAACTACAGAGTGTGAATGCAAAGTAGAGGAAATGAAAAGGATTTACCTTGGCATGTAGTGTTGTTATCAGATCAGTAGTTTTACCTATTATCTTCTAACCATTTCAACAGTTGGAAAATACCTTTACCAGGTAGCTTTAACAGGCTTATTGTAAAACCTGTAACTAGCTGACTCAAGATCATTGAGTTCTTTAAATCCTCTAGCGAGGTAACCTTTAATAGGGTTTCAACCTTTAACAAGGTATATATCCATCCCTTAATCGGGTGATCTCTAATAGGATCGGTTCCTAGCACAACCTTATTGTAAAGTCTTTAACTGGACTAGGCTCTTAACAGGGTAAGCTTCAGAAGAGTTTAAAACAAGCTTGTGGGTATTCATCCCCACCGTGGTTTTTCCCATTTGGGTTTCCACGTGAAAAATTTGTGTGTTATGTGTTATGCATTTTTCATGTGATGTTTATGAAGTATTTGGTTGAAAGATTATGCATGCAGGGTTAATAGGCTATGGTATTACTATTATACCACACGCATATGTTTATGGGTGAAGTTGTTATCAAGTATTGATCTTATCTGAAGTGTTAAGAGTTATCAGTGTATGGTGTCTGGTGTCTTACTATGTTTAATCGGTATTTCCATGGTTAAGTTCAGTAATGGTGATAACCAGTTGGTATTGCTTTAGCTAGATAAGTTTTTGGGAGAGTTTTTAACTGTATTGATTCACCCCCCTCTCAGTACTGGTTGGGGTATCTTTTGTTCATAATTAGTTATCAATTGGTATCAAAGCATCTCCAGGTCCTTGATGATATAAGCTTAACCGCTTGAGGTAAAAGATCTTATTGTAATGATGAAGATGGAAGGTCCTAAGTTCAATAGAGATAACTTTAAGATATGGGAGGACAAAATGAAGATTTACATCAAGAGTATGGGTGCTCAACAATGGAGCTATGTTAAGAATGCCTATGTGACTCCCACTGGCACTCTGACCGATGATCAGAAGAGAGAGATCCAGGAAAATGGGCAAGTCATGGAAGCCCTATCAGTAGCCTATCAGATATTGAGTTTATTGATGTACAAGACAAGGACACACCTAAGGATGTATGGGATGCACTGGAAAACATCTATGGTGGTGATGAGCATGTAAAGCAAGCTCAGTAAGAAAGCCTTAGAAGTAAATTTGAGGATACGAGGATGGTTGAAGGTGAGACCATTCAGCAGTATGGCATTAGGATTAAGACTGTGGTTGGTGATATCAAAAGCATTGGTGGAACTATTGATGATACCACTGTTGTTAGTAAGGTCCTTATATCATTGTTACGAATCTATGCAATCAGAGTTGCTGCTATCTAGGAACTAAGGTCTATTGATAAAACCAAGGTATCCTTAGATTCTATCATTGCAAAGTTAATTGCATATGAGTTGAATATCTATGATGGTAGTGTTCAGAAGACTGAGTCAACCTTTAAAGCATTTATTGTACCATCCAGAAAATGAAAAGAGACTAGTACCAGTTATGAATCTAGACAATGCAGAGATATGGATGATTGAGAGATTCTAATGGAGTTTTAAGCTCTTCTTGCTAAAATACTTTTGAAGGGAACTAGAAAATATAGAGGTAAACTTCCTTTGAAATGTTTTTCCTGCAATAAGATAGGACATATAGCTATTAATTGTCCTAACAATGACAATAAGGATAAACCAGAGAGGTTTAGAAAGTATAAAGGAGGAAACAGAAGAAATTGTCTAGTTGTTGTGGATGAAGGTGTCACTGATGAAGAATCACAAGATGAAGAAAATGAAGACATAGTGTTTGTAGTTGTAAAGGAAGAAGTGTCTGACAAGAAAGCTTTTATATCTTGCATTGACAACTCTAATGAGTGGATAATCCATAATGGTTATTCTCACCACATGACTAGTGACTGGAGAAAGTTTTTGTCTCTGGAGGAATATGATGGAGGTATTTTCAGATTTGGCAATGATGCACCATGCTTGGTGAAAGGTAAAGGATCCATCTCACTAAATGGAAAGAGTAGTGCAAATAATTTCTACTAGGTGGAAGGTCTTAAGAATAACCCATTGAGTGTTGCTCAGCTGAATGACAAAGGATTAGTTTTGGAATTCAAAGGTGGAATTTGTAGTATAATTGGGAAGAGTGGTGAAGTTATTGCAACCGGTAAGTAGATCAGAGGTAACCTATTTCAGTTGAATGCCAAGATAATTTGGTGTCTAATGGCTAAGTTTGATGATAGTTGGATATAGCATACGAGATTCTGTCGTATGAACTTTGACAACATTGTTAAAGCCGGTAAGATCAAGGCGGTAAGAGGATTACCTTTGCTAAACAAACCTGAAAATTCTTTGTGCAGAGAATGTCAACTTGGATAGATGTCTTCCTCAAGTTTTAAAGGTAAGTCTTTCTCTGCAGAAAATTTACTTGATCTTGTGCATACTGATTCATGTGGTCCTATGAAAACTAGAAGTATTCAAGGAGATAGGTATTTTATGATTCTTACTGATGACTGCTCAAGAATGATGTGGGTCACATTATTGAAAGACAAGTCTAAAGCATTTGGAAAGTTCAAAGCTTTTAGAGAATTAGTAAAGAAAGAAAGTGGTAAAAAGATAAAATGTCTGAGAACTGATCAAGGAGGAGAATTCACTTCTGATGAATTCAATAAATACTGTGAAGATAACAGTATCAAGAGGCAGTTATCTACACCAAGGACACCACAACATAAAAGTATAGCAGCAAGAAATAATAGGACTGTAGTTTAAGCGGCTAGAACAATGTTGATCCAAGGAAAGGTTGCTCACACTTTTTGGAGAAAAGTGGTGACCACTGCAATCTATACTATGAACCAAGTACTCATCAAGAAAGGTAAAGATAAAACCCCTTATGAGTATTGGACCACAAAAACTCCCACTATGAGTTACTTTAAAGTGTTTGGTAATAAGTTCTATATCAAGAGAGGTGAACATTTGAGCAAATTTGATGCAAAATGTGATGAAGGAATATTTCCGTGATATTCCACTAAGAGAAAAGCTTTCAAGTGCTACAGCAATAGAACTCAAAACATTGTTGAAATTATCAACATCAGGGTTGATGAATCCCTTAAGGAACTTGAGGAAACATGCAGCAAAGAAGTGGAAGATGAACTGGGTATAGCCTTCTGGGAACCGGTTAAGAAAGAAACTTGTAAAGATCTTAGTGTTCCTGTACTGGTAGAAGCTGTAGTGAGAGAAGAAGAAGAAGTAAGTGAAGGAGAAGAAGAAAAGCTAGCAGACCAAGCAAGAATCATTCCTAGATATGTGAAGCTGCATCATGATCTGAAGCAAATCATAGGAGATAAATATGCAGGGATACTCACAAGAAGAAAAGTGAAAGAAAACTCTTGCATGATTTCTGAATTTGAACCCAAGACTTCCAAAGAATCTCTTATAGGTGAAAGCTGGATTAAAGCAATGGAAGAGGAGCTAGACCAGATAGAAAAGAATGTGGCATGGCCTTTGGTGCCTAGATCGGAACATAAAAATGTCATTGGTACCAAATGGGTCTTCGGGAATAAGCTAAATGAAGAAGGCACAAGGTAGGCTTGTATGCAAGGGATATACTCAGGAGGAGGGAGAAGACTATGGAGAAACCTTTTCTCTTATGGCTAGACTAGAAGGTGTTCAAATACTACTTACATTTGCAGGATTTAAGGTTTATCAGATGGATGTGAAATCTGCTTTTCTGAATGGAATCCTAGAAGAGGAAGTTTATATAGAGCAACCAAAATGGTTTGCCTTGTCAGAAGATAGTGACATGGTGTGTAGATTACACAAAGCCTTGTATGGACTGAAACAAACACCTAGGGCATGGTATGAAAGACTATACTCTCATCTTGTGAAGATTGGATTTCAGAGAACAAGTGAAGATAGAAACATCTACTTGAAATCAGAAGGTGATCAGATTCTAGTTTGTGAAGTGTTTGTGGATGACATAATCTTTGAAGGAGATGATAAAATGAGTCATGCATTTGCAGATGAAATGAAGAAAGAGTTTGATATGTCTTTGATAGGAGAAATAAAGTTCTTCATTGGTTTACAGATTTAACAAATGAAAGAGGGTATTTTTATTACCCATTCCAAGTATGTCAAAGAGGTATTGAAGACTTTTGGCATGGAGGAAAGCAAACCAGTTGGTACACCGATGGTGACTGGCTAGAAACTGACCAAGGAAGATGATCCACATTGGTGAATGAAAAAGAGTACTAATCAATGATCGGTAAGCTACACTATGTGGTGCATAGAAGACTAGATATTGCTCATGCAGTAGGCATAGTAGCTCATTTTCAAAAATGTCCAAGAGAATCCCACTTGGTAGTTGTCAAAAGGATTCTTAGATATCTAAAAGGAACAATTTATTATGGATTGTGGTATCCATATAATGGTGACTATAATCTCAAGGTATATACTCATGCCGATTGGGGAGGTAATGTGGGCAACCGGAAAAGCACAACCGGTGGAGCGTTCTTTCTCAGAGGAAGATTAGTATCATGGTCAAGTAAGAAGCAGAGCTGTCTTTCCCAATCTATAGCTGAAGCAAAATATGTGGTAGCATTTATGAACTGCACTCAATCAATTTGGATGAAGCATGTATTGGAAGGTTTCAAAGTACCTGTATCTAAACCAATGAATATATTTTGTGATAACACAAGTACAATAAATATTTCCAAGAATCTGGTATTGCATGCTAGAACTAAGCACATTGAGCTTAAATATCACTTTTTGAGAGAAAAAGTTCAGAATAAGGAGGTTGTACTACAACATGTTTCCAGTAAGGAGAAGCTAGCAGACATATTCACTAAGCCCTTACCGAAGACTACATTTACCTATTTGAGAGGTGAATTAGGGGTTCTGCACCTTCATGAAGTCAACTAAAGTTGTGTGCTCCGCATCAGTCAAGTACTACAGTGACAAATATTTCAAGATTGATGTGTTGAAGGATGCTACTCCTTAGGGGGAGCAGCATAGTAGATTTTGGAAGCTTGTGCCTCCACTTTGGCATTGTTGTCAAAGGGGGAGAAGATATCTAATGTATGGGGAGAAGATATCTGATATATGGGGAGAATATATCTGATAATACAGATACACTGGTCTATGAGGTTTTTAGTTACAATGCTACATTAAGTATTGCCATCAATGCCAAAGGGGGAGGTTGTTGGATATCATTGGCATATGGTGAACTGACATGTTGATATGATGATAATGTATGTTGTCATTGATGTCAATAAGTGTAAGTGAATGAGTATGCATATTGAAAGAATTTGGTGAACTGGTATGAAGAGGCATGAAGAGATATAGTGAACTGGTGTCATGGTTTCACTAAGTGTGACTACCGATTGGTAGTCTCAGCTCTATAGTTATCAGCTTGGTGATCCAGCTTGTGTGATGCAACCGATGATACTATGTGATGAGTTAGCTAAGAGATGTGATCAAGGTGTCACGTTAGTCTTGTGCACATGAAGGATTGAGGTATGAGAAGATCGACCACGTTTAAAGTTTACCTCGGGAATGATCATTCTTCTTAGTGGTATGAGAAGAAAGCGTGATGGGTCACTGAATCCCATGTGCAGTGATGAACGAATGATGCAGATTGTCTTGTGATCTGTTTAAAATTGTAATGCTCTATGCAATGTGTTTGGATGGTCAGGATTGGACCGCCTGTGTTGTAAACCTAAGATGCTTAGGGTTTAGGGTTTATGCTACGGACCTATCAGTTGTCTATAAGGTCGATGATGTTTGTTATTGTAAAGTTGTTGGAAAATGTTGTGTGTATACAAGTGATGAGATACTTGCCAGACCAGTAAGAGGAAAACTGCAGAGTGTGATTGTAGAGTAGAGGAAATGAAAAGGATTTGCCTTGGCATGTAGTGTTGTTATCAGATCGGTAGTTTTACCTGTTGTCTTCTAACCATTTCAATAGTTGGAAAATACCTTTATCGGGTAGCTTTAACGAGCCTATTATAAAACTTGTAACCAGGTGACTCAAGATCATTGATATCTTTAAATCCTCTAGCGAGCTAACCTTTAACAGGGTTTCAACCTTTAACAGGGTATATAGCCATCCCTTAACCGGGTGATCTCTAACAGGATTGGTTCCTAGCAAAACATTATTGCAAAGTCTTTAACTGAACTAGACTCTTAATAGGGCGAGCTTCAGAAGAGTTCAAAACAAGCTTGTGGGTATTCATCCCCATCGTGGTTTTTCCCATTTGGGTTTCCACATGAAAAATCTGTGTGTTATGTGTTATGCATTTTTCATGTGATGTTTATGAAGTATTTGGTTGAAAGATTATGCATGTAGGGTTAATAGGTTATGGTATTACTATTATACCACATGCATATGTTTATGGGTGAAGTTGTTATCAAGAATTGATCATATCTGAAGTGTTCAGACTTATCGGTTTATGGCGTCTGGTGTCTTACTGTGTTTAACCGGTATTGCCATGGTTAAGTTCAGTAATGGTGATAACCAGTTGGTATTGCTTTAGCTAGATAAGTTGTTGGGAGAGTTTTTATTTGTACTGATTCACCCCCCCTCTCAATACCGGTCGGGGTATCTGTTGTTCATCATTATTCATCAATCGTTCATCGGAACCTCAAATCTTCAGAAAATCTTCTAAGTATCATCTACATACATGACCTAAACCTTCTGCAACCTTTTGGAAATGGTAACAGATCTCCAAAGAGAGGTTTTTATGAATCTGCATGAAAAACTCCCCCTAAGGCTAAAAAGCTCTAGTTACCGAATGAGGTTCCATCACTGTATTCAGGTGTGGAGCCATTCTACACATTAGAATCATATTTCTTAAATCACATCTTCTTATGCTAATCTTTGATTTCCTCAACCTTTGCTTTGTCTTTCTCATCTGATTTGTTCTTGTTTACTAGACCATTATTCTTGCTTCTACAATATTGTGTAATATGACCTTGTTTGTTGCATGCATAGCAAACAATATTTCTCTGCATAGGCCTAAAATTCATCTAATTTGGTCTCATCTTGCATTGCTTAGAGATATGTGTGTTGGAATTTGCATGAATATTGAATTAATGATTTGTTAATATTGTCATTGATGTCAATTAACCGGTAATGGTGTTGTTGTAATGTTGTTTTGTAACCGGTAGGAAGAGCTAGTGAAAGGAAACTGTAACCGGTAGGTAAGTTTTTGGAGTGAACTGGTATTGCTAAGTATTGGAGAGTTGAACTAGTAAACCCTACATAATTTTTTTATAAACCCTAACCAATTAAGTTTGGTGAATTGGTTACATTGGTTTATGATTTGATGATGAGCGGTAATGATTATGACACATATGCATATTGTATGAAGAGAGTTTCAAAGTGATTTTGGCACATTGAGGTAACAGTTTTTTGTCTTGAGAATGAGAAAGTATACTTTATGTAATGCAAAACGCGTGATGAGTTACTAAGTTTGATGAAGCGATGATCAAGGAGCGATCAAGGCTTTCTTGAATGAGGGTGAACTCACAATACTGGTTCCCACTTTTTGACCAACTTTGACACTTAGATGAACATTTTGCAAAAAATCTTCACTTTCCGACACCTATAACTTTTAAATTGTTAAGAATTTGAAGATGATGTAAACTAATGATTTGTAACATCCTTTTTTTAGATTCTAAATATATTTTTTTCAAAATTTTTTGAATAAAATTTTATTGATTTTTCCATCTCCCTCAAAAGTAGTTTTTTACAGGAAACAACATTTTTTAAGAGTGATGTGCATCCCGAAACGTATAAATTTTTTTATATAAATGATAAAAACTTATCTCTTTTAAATTTTGGTTTGTAACATCAATACCCAGGGCATGCAGTTGGTTTGATAGTGATATGTTGAATATTTTTTATTTTATTAAGTTTTGAAGTTTGACTAATTATAATTTAGATATAGGTGTACGTTTAAACGCATAACTTACTCTATATATATCAAAATTAAGTTTTATTTTTTTTGTTAGAAAGAAGACATCAATACCTAGGGCATAGATATTTTTCAGAATTTTTTTGAATTAGTTTGCTATTTTTCCCAATGCATTGAACAAAGAAGTTCATGGTCGGTGAAAAACCTACATTCATAAAAAATAAAATAAAAATATATTAATAAACTTAAATATATTAAAAATTATACTATTTGGAAAGCTTATAATAAGGACTAAATCCTTAAGAAAACAAAACTTCTAAATGAATTCGTTTGACCCCTTAAAAGCTAATGTAAAATTGGTTTTTTATCAGCATTTGATAGATGCAAAGGAGACTCCATTGCAAGTATGATTTAGAAGTAGAGAGGTTCTATCCAAGAAATTTTGATCTAAGAGCCTTTGATCTAACTCTCTTCAATTAATTACTTCAAATGGGACCTCTTAAAGCTTAAATAATTATATTTTCCAAAAAATGTATGATTTCAGCAAAAATCAGGATGTACCAAAAAGTGGGAACCAACTTTGTGAGTTCACCCATGATGTGTAGAGATTGTTATGTAATCCAATGGTCATACTTGAACCGCTTGTTTGTAATCTCTATGAGAATTAGGTTTTTGTTGTGTTACCAGCCTAGTTGATTTGTTTATAAGGTCAATGAGTTGTTTACTTTTAGTGTTGGAAAAGTTGAATTGAGTGTGTGGTTGTCAAACCAAATGATGCATCTGCAGTTTGAGTAAAAGGTAGATAGGAGCATGAAAAGGATCTGAACAAGCAAGTGAAGTGCTATTCAAATAGATCAACAAAATCTTGTTGTTTTCTAACAATTACATTAGTTAAATTCCCTAACCGAGTAAGCTCTAACAAGATTGGTGTTATTCAAATCCTCTAACAAGGTGATCCACTAGCTTGGATTCTAAATCCTTTACAAAGGTTACTCCTCATAGGGTATTGCTTCTAACAAGGAATTATAGTCAATCCCTTAACCGAGTGGTCCCTAACAGGATATGTTCTTAACATTACTCTATGTAAAAGCTTTAACAAGCTTGGCTCCTAACAGGGTGAACTTCAGAAGAGTTCAGAATTCTTGTGAGTCTTATCTCACCGTGGTTTTTCCCATTTGGGTTTCCACGTCAAAAATATTATGTCAAGTGGTGAATATTTTGTGGTAATCTTTTTATGGTTGATTTTCTTAGCTACTTAATCCACTTTGATGTCATGATAACCAACAACAATATGAAATGAAGTTTTACTTATATTAGTAAAAGCATTTGGATGATTGTAAGTTACAAGTTGATTATTGTTATATGTTGTAACAGTCAACCGATTTAGCTTGACAAGTTTTTATCTTGATAGTGATATTGCATTGATAGTTCTAAGTTTACTTTGAGAGATTGATTTCAAGATTAGTGAAGTTTTATTAGTGTTTCTATCTACTAATTCACCCCCCCTCTCTCAGTAGTTGGTCAGATCCTTGTTCTTTCATCTTACCATTAATTGGTATCAGAGCATCTCAGGTCCTCGAAGGTCTAAGCCTAACAACTTGAGGTAAAGATATTGTAGATCATGATGAAGAAGGAAGGTCTGAAGTTTAATAGAGAGAACTATAGGATATGGAGTGACAAAATGAAAATTTATATCAAGAGTCTTGGAAATCAGTACTGGGAACATGTTAATACTCAATATGTTGCACCTGCTGGGATTATGACTGATGATCAGAAGAAAGGGAAACAAGAAAATAATCAAGCATTGGAGGCTATTATTAGTTCTTTATCTGATGTTGAATATGTTGATGTTCATGGTCTGGAGACTGCACATGAGGTGTGGAAGAAACTTGAAGAGATTTATAGTGGTGATGAACATGTGAATATTGCTAAGGAAGAGAGTCTAAGTGGGAAGTTTGATGACATGCAGATGGCTGAAGGTGAGAATATCCAATAGTATGGTTAGAGGATAAAAGAGATAGTTGGTGAGATCAAGAGTGTTGGTTGTAAAATGGATGATGCCACAGTGGTTAGTAAGGTATTGAGAACCCTGCTACCGGTCTACGTCATCCGAATTGCAACCATTTAGGAGTTGAAATCTATTGACAAAACCAAGGTAACCCTTGACTCTAGCACTGGTAAGCTTATTGCTTTTGAATTAAATGGTTATGATGGTAGTATTCAGAAATCCAAATCAGCATTTAGAGCTTCTGTTTCTAACCCATCTATGAGAAAAAGTAGAGATGTCAGTCATAGTTATGAATCTAGATCCAGTAGAGAAGTTTATGATGAAGATAGTTTGGTTGATCTTGAAGCATTTTTGGCCAAGCGATTGCCTAGAGGTACCGGCAAATATAGAGGTAAAAAACCTTTGAAATGCTTTGTATGCAACAAGATTGGTAATTATCCTAATGGTGATAATGAGCACAAGCGAGACAAATTCAAGAAGTACAAGGGAAAAGGAAAAAGAGATTGTCTTATTGCAGTTGATGGTGGTAACACTGACTAGAAATCTGATGGTGATGCTAATGATGACATTGTGTTTGTAGCCATTAAAGAAGAAACATATGATCAGAAAGCTTTAGTTTCATGAATGGATAATTTTGATGATTGGATCATTGATAGTGGTTGTTCACATCGCATGACTGGTGATCGGAGCAAATTTCTTTCTTTGAAGGAATTTGATGGCAGAGTTGTAAGATTTGGTAATGACTCATCCTGCATGGTTAAAGGTAAGGGAACTCTTTCTCTTAATGGAAATAGTAGTGCATATGATGTCTACTGGGTTGAAGGTCTAAAGCACAATTTGTTGAGTGTTGCCCAACTCAACGATATAGGATATCCATTGGAGTTTATAAATGGCATGTGCAAAACCTATGGGAGCAAAAGTGAACTGATTGCAACCAGCAAGCATAATAAAGGTAATTTGTTTCACCTGAATCCTAAAGTCAACAACGGTTTAATTGCTAAAGTAGATGAAAGTTGGCTTTGGCATAGGATATTTTGTCATTTGAATTTTGATAACATTGTTAAAGTGAGTAAGTCAAAGACAGTGAGAGGTTTTCCTTAATTGGACAAGTCAGTTAATGCTCTATGTAAGGAATGTCAGTTGGGAAAGATGACATCCTCAACTTTCAAGAGAAAGTCTTTTTCAACAAAGCATTTGTTAGATTTGGTTCATACAGACCTATGTGGACCAATAAGGACTAAAAGTATTCAAGGTGATAGATATTTCATGATCTTCACTGATGATTTATCAAGGATGATGTGGGTCACATTCTTGAAGGATAAAACAGAGGCATTTGGTAAGTTCAAGGCATTCAATACCTTTGCCAGAAAAGGAGAGTGGAAAGAAGATAAAGTGTCTGAGGGCAGATCAAGGCAGAAAATTCACTTCTGAGGAATTCACTAGATATTATGAAGAGAATAGTATCAAATGATAGCTTTTTTCACCAAGAACACCACAAAAGAATGGTATTGAAAATAGAAACAACCACTTAGTTGTTGAAGCTGCTAGGACAATGTTGATACAAGGTGTAGTGAAAACTTTTTGGAGAGAAGTTGTTTGCACAATGAATAGGATTTTGGTAAAAAGAGATAAGGACAAGACTCCTTATGAATATTAGTAGGGTAGATAACCTAATGTTGGTTATTTTAAGATATTTGGTAGCAAATGTTTTATTAAGAGAGGTGTCTATATTAGCAAGTTTGAGGCTTAAAGTGATGAAGGTATATTTCTCGGTTATTCCACCAAGAGTAAGGCCTACAAGTGTTTTAACAACTGGACACAGAGAATCATAGAGTGTTGATGTTTGAGTAGATGAGTATCCTGAAGTCTCAGGGGAAACCAGTGTAGAGAAAAAGGATGAAGACCCTTGCATTTTGTTTTTGGAACCAAAACCTATGAAACCTGAAACCGGTAAAGAGAATGTTGATGTACCAGTTCAACCGGAATAGGTAGATTCAGAAGAAGATGATGATAATGAAGATGAACCTGAAGATAATGATCATGTTATTCCAAGGTATGTGAGACTCAATCACAATCCTGAGCGGATTATTGGAGATAAGGATGTTGGAGTGCTAACCAGAAGAAGAATCAGAGAGAATTCTTGCATGATCTCCACTATTGAACCTAGAACTGTTAAGGAAGCATTTGGTGATGATCACTGGGTTAAAGATATGGAGGAGGAGCTTGAAAAAATTGAGAAGAATAACACATGGACTCTAGTGCCCCTACTGGTAAATAAAAATGTGATAGGTACTAAGTGGTTTTTTAGGAACAAGTTGAATGAAGATGGTGTCGTAGTTCGCAACAAAGCTAGATTGGTTTGTAAAGGTTATGCACAAGAAGAAGGAGGAGATTATGGTGAGACTTTTACACCAGTGGCTAGATTGGAAGGTCTTAGAACTTTACTAACTTTTGCAACTCATAAAGGATTCAAAGTATATCAAATGGATGTAAAATCTGCATTTTTCAATGGAATACTGGAAAAGGAAGTATACATTGAACAACTAGATGGTTATGCTTTAACTAATGAGAAAGACATGGTATGTAAGTTGCATAAGGCATTATATGGATTAAAACAAGCACCAAGAGCATGGTATGAAAGGCTTCTTTCACACTTGGTGAAGATAGGATTTCAGAGAACCAATGAAGATTGCAACATTTATCTCAAATCTAAAGGAGATAAAATACCGATTAGTGAAGTGTTTGTAGATGATATCATATTTGGAGGAAATGATGACATGAGCAATGACTTTGAAAATGAAATTAAAAGTGAGTTTGAAATGTCTCTAGTAGGAGAGATAAAAAATTTCATAGGTTTGCAAATACAACAAATAAAGAGTGGTATTTTCATCACACAGTCTAAGTATGTGAAAGAGATATTAAAGACATTTGGTATGAGTGACTGTAAACTAGTTGGGACACCAATGGTTACAGGTTGTAAGTTGTCTAAGGAAGATGAGGCCACATCTGTTGATGAGAAAGAGTTCATGTCAATGATTGGAAAATTGTACTATGTTGTTCACAGCAGACCAAATATAGCTCATGCAATTGGTCTAGTTGCTAGATTTCAGAAGAATCCAAAGGAAACACATTTGATAGCATAAAAAGTATTTTCAGATATTTGAAAGGTACTATTGACTATGGATTATGGTATGCATACGAAGGAAACTTTGATTTGAAGGTGTCCACAAATGCAGATTGGGCAGGTAATGTTGATGACTGGAAAAACACAACCGGTGGAGCATTCTTTCTTGGAGGAAAACTTGTTTTATGGAGTAGCAAAAATAAGAGTTATATTTCATAGTCTACTGCTAAAGCTAAGTATGTTGCAGCTTATATGAATTGTACCTAGGCTATCTGGATGAGGCACATTTTGGAAGGTTTTAAGATGAAGTTTACAAAACCTATAAAGATCTTATGTGACAATACCAATGCCATAAATATTTCAAAGAACCCTATCTTGCACGCACGAACCAAGCACATTGAATTGAAGTATCATTTATTGAGGGAAAAAGTGCAAAGTAAAGATGTGATCTTAGAGTATGTCTCTACCAAGGAGCAGCTTGCATATATCTTTACTAAACCTCTGCCTAAGACTACTTTTGAGTATCTTAGAAGTCAGCTAGGGTTTGTACCCCTTCATGAGGTGAATTAAGCATTGTGTAGATTGCATTAGTCCCGGAGCTACTTGCAGAATTTTATAGCAGGATTGATGTAGAAGTGGAGTTATTCCACAGGGGGAGCATCAAGTTGTAGGTTGTTGATGCTACACAATGACATTTTACATTGCATGTTTTAGGCATTTTTGTCAAAGGGGGAGAAGAACTATGTGATTATTATGAGCAAAATTGTATGATTGACAAAGGCAAGATATACAACCAACTAGTAACTAAAGATAAATAAAGACAAGTTGAAGACAAGGAGAGTACATGGTAAAATGTAAACCAAGATTCCTATACACAATCACAACAATCAATGGTATTGATATTTGTATTGCCATCAATGCCAAAGGGGAAGATTGTTGGCATTTGCATGAAGATTGCATTAATGATTTGTTAATATTGTCATTGATGTCAATTAATCGATAATGGTGTTGTTGTCATGTTATTTTATAACTGGTAGGAAGAGGTAGTGAAAGGAAACTATAACCAGTAGGTAAGTTTATGGAGTGAACTGGTATTGCTAAGTATTGGAGAGTTGAACCGGTAAACCCTACTTGTTCTTTTGATAAACCCTAACTGATTAAGTTTGGTGAATTGGTTATATTGGTTTATGATTTGATGATGAGTGGTAATGATTATGACACGTATGCATATTGTATGAAGAGAGTTTCAAAGTGATTTTTGCGCGTCGAGGTAATGGTTTTTTCTCTTGGGAATGAGCAAGTATACTACATGTAATGCAAAACATGTGATGAGTTACTAAGTTTGATGAAGTGCTGATCAAGGAGCAGTCGAGGATTTCTTGAATGATGTGTAGAGATTGTTATGTAATCCAATGGTCATACTTGAACTGACTTGTTTGTAATCTCTATGAGAATTAGGTTTTTGTTGTGTTACCAGCCTAGTTGATTTGATTATAAGGTTGATGAGTTGTTTACTTTTAGTCTTGGCAAAGTTGAATTGAGTGTTAAATTCTGTGAGAAGCAAGAATTGAGCCAGGATCTGATGTCGGTCATAGATCACATGCAACTCCAAGCAACGGATGATCGAAGATCAAAATAGCTGAATGAAGATAAATCTGATATGAGAGAAAAATAGAGATAAAGAAGAGAATTTAGAGAAGACTCTCACCGAGCTATCACTTCCCTTGTGAAGGTGAGAGTATATTGCTTATTATATAGAAAAATAACAACCAAGAGGTGCATTAACTCCCACCTCCATAAAAAGTGGGAGGTTTTACCTACTACCCCATAAAAGGTGGGAGGTTTTTACCTACTTGGTAAATGTCAAAACATGTGGCATAACCTCCTTACATGAAAACAAAAAAGGAGTTATAAGAGGTGGCACATAAGGCCAAAAGAGGGTAAGAAACCCAACTACCCCATAACCCACTTAGGAAATGACAAAATAGTGGTTATGAGAGGTGGCACAACAAGCCAAAAGAGGGTGTGTAACTCAACTACCCATGTGAGGTGGAGAGTTACACATGTAGCTAATATATTCCGCCACGTGTCCTCATATTAACCACACCTAATAACCTAAGCAAGCTTAATAATATATGTGTAGGAAAAATAAATACCCCCTAACATAAGGAAAATAAAAAAACCTACACTAACACCCCCCCTTAAGCGTAGCTTAGGTGGGTGAAAAGATGGGTCCTGGCAAATGAGGCCATGTTAGGTACCCATGTACATAAATATCCCCCCCAAAAGAAGAAGACCCCCCATAAGAGGAATAGACCCCCCTAAATAGAGAGAGAAAGAATGAAGGACTAAGAAGCCCCTCCTGAAGTAGACACCTTTTGCATCCCAAGCAAAGATCGCAAATGAAGGAACTTGCTTTCAGTGAAAGGTTTGGTGAAGATGTCCGCAGTTTGCTCCGATGTAGAACAATACTTAAGATCAATGATGCCTTCCTGAATGAGCTCCCGAATATAGTGCATATGTATCTCAATGTGTTTCATCCTCTAATGATGAACTGGATTTCTTGAGATCTGTATAGCACTCTAATTATCACAAAAGATGATGGTAGGCTTTCTAACTGGAATACCAAGCTCAGTAAGAATATTTTGAAGCCAAATAGCCTCAGTGGTGGCATTGACTGCCCCTCGATACTCGGCCTCTGTCGATGAAAGAGCAATTGCAGACTGCTTCTTGCTCGACCAACAAACTGGACCAGAACCAAGTGAGAAGTAATACCCAGAAGTAGACTTGCAATCCTGAGAATCACTTGCCCAATCTGAATCCGTATATCCTACCAAGTCAATATCCACACCTACTACATACTGAATTCCATAATTGTTAGTACCCTGAATGTAGTGGAGGATCTGCTTAGCTGCTTTCCAATGCAAATCATGTGGCTCCTGCATGAATCTAGAGACCATGCCCACAGCATAAGAAATGTCGGGTCTCGTATGAGTCAAATAAATGAGGCTTCCAACAAGCTGTCGATATAAAGTGCCATCAACCAAGGGTGAAGAGCACTTAGCCTCAAGTTTGACTCCTGACAAAAATGGAGTAGGTGTAGGCTTACAATCAGCCATGTGAAATCTGGAGAGCATATCAAGTGCATACTTGGGTTGTCCAAGGAAGATTCCTGAAGATGATTGAGTGATATCAATTCCCAAGAAGTAATGCAGATGACCCAAGTCTGACATCAAAAATCTATCATGTAGAGCAATTTTCACTGCTTTGATGGTGGATGAGTGACTCCCTGTGAGTAACAAGTCATCAACATAGAGAACTAGAAATGTGAGAGTTTCATCCTGTTGCAAAATGTATACGTTCAGATCAGAATGGCACCAAGTGAAACCAACTGTCAGAAGAAATGAGTCCATCTTGGCATACCAAGCTCGAGGAGCCTGTTTGAGGCCATAGAGAGACTTTCGAAGTCGACACACAAGTGAAGGATCCTGAACAAACCGCTGTGGTTTCTCCATGTATATTTCCTCTTGAAGGTCACCATGAAGAAATGCACTCTTCACATCCATCTGATGAACTTCCCAACGATGGGCTGCAGCTATAGCAAGAACAAGTCGGATGGAATTCATCTTAGCAACTGGAGCAAAAGTCTCAGAGTAATCAACCCCTGGAACTTGGGAAAAACCTTTTGCTACCAAGCGAGCCTTATACTTATCAACCGACCCATCCGCTACAAATTTTGTTCGATAGATCCACTTGCATCGAACAAGTTTCCTTCCCTTAGGAAGAGGAACTAAATCCCATGTGTGATTCCTTTCCAAGGAATTGAACTCTTCTTGCATTGCAGCATCCCACTCAGGAACACCTAAAGCTTCTCTAAAGGACTGTGGATCAGAAGCTGAAGCAATGAAGAGATGTGGAGCTTGCTGAAATTGTGACCTTGTTCTTCTAGTATCTAATGGATCACCAAGCCAATCTCCTGCTGACTCAAAAGTTTGTCGAGCCCAAAGAGGCACTGAGGCTGGAGAGTCTGGGGGAGAATCATCAGCCTCTGAATGATGACTATGAGAGGAATGTGAATCCTCATCATCACTGTCACCATCTGAAGTAGAGGAAGAAGATTCCTCATCAAGATTAGGAGGATTAAGATCCTCTGAAGAACTGTCATCATAATGCAATTTCTCCAATGTGATAGTGGATGGAGAAGTGGTATGAGAAGAACTAGAAGAACTCTCCTCAAAACGAACACTCCTCTCAATGAACAACTCATGAGTAGTGGGATGGAGAAGCCTATACCCTTTGACATCATCTGGATATCCAACAAATATGCAAGGCTTACTCTGCGGATCCATAGCCTTGCATTTTTCAGCTGGAATGTGGGCCCATGCAAGAGAACCAAACACTCTAAAGTGTTTAACTATGGGTTTTCAACCAGTCCAAGCTTGAAAGGGAGTTACCCCCTTCACAGCTTTATGAGGAACTCAGTTCTGGATGTAACACGCACAGTTGATGGCCTCTGCCCAATACTGAGGTGCCAAAGACTTGGAGTGAATCATACAATTAGCCATCTCCTTCAAGGACCTATTCTTTTGTTCTGCTACACCATTTTGTTGAGGACTGTATGGAACTGTGTGCTGCATGTTGATACCTTCTAAAGCACAAAACTGTTCAAACTGATTATTAACATATTCACCCCCATTATCTGTACGCAGAATCTTGATGAACTTCCCAGATTGTTTCTCTGCAAAAGCTTTGAAATCTAGAAAATTTTCAAAGACTTCAGACTTTTGTTTGAGAAAGTAAACCCATGTATATCTGGAAAAGTCGTCAATAAATGTCAAGACATATCTAGCCTTGTTGAAGGATGGTTCTGGAAATGGTCCTGCCAAGTCACTATGTACCAACTCCAATAGTTGTGTAGCTCTCCAAGCTTTACCTTTATCATACTTCTCCTCTGGATGCTTACCAAGAATGCACCCCTGGCACACTCCATCAGAAAATCGAATAGAAGGCAACCCTGAAACCATTTCTTGTTGACTGAGTTGTTGCAAGTAACAGTAGTTCAAGTGGCCAAACCGTTGATGCCACAAACAACTCACCTCATCTGCATGAGTGAGTAAAACCGTCGAAGGAGAGTCAGGAACAAAGTGAGAAAACTGATATAATCTAGAATGATGATCTGCTTTTCCCACAGCAACAGTAGACCCATTATGCATTTCGCTGATTACCACTGCATCTTGTGTGAACTCAACTCGCTTGCCAGAACCAGTGTGAGTGATCTGATAAACAGATAGGAGATTAGTTGATAAAGATGGAACACAAAGGACATCTTGAAATGTTCCTTCACCCACATCAACAGACCCTCTCCCATGCACTTCAACAGGAGTGTCATCACCCATTAGGATGGAAGGCATAGAACATGGCTCTAAAGATATGAAATCATCTTCTGAAGAAGCCATGTGGTGTGAAGCACCTGAGTCAATTATCCAAGAATTTGGTTGTGAAGCAATAGCAACTAGGGCCTTACCCTTTCCTTTCCCCTTACTCTTATCTATGTCCTTAGAAGATCCTTCCGATGAACTCTGTTTGACTGAATCAGGAACCTTGATATTATTCTTTTCAAGAAGATTTGAAAGGTGATCAATTTGTTTCCTTAAACACTTATGTTCATCATGACCAGGCCTCTTACAATAAGAAAACTTGACCTTCTCCTTCTTAGGTTGTTCACCTTTTGATAAAGAGGTCTCATTGTCTGCTTTTGAAGTAGTAGATTTCTGATCTTTCTTCTTCTCTCCTTGGTTCTTTTGTTTCTTATCTTGCTTACTAGACCCTTTCTGTTCTTTTATGCCTTGATTTACAACTAAGGCATGTGACTTAGAGGGCTTTATTGTACCCATTTGAACCAATTTGTCCTGCTCCCTAGTGAGTTTTGTAGCAAAATCATCTAAAGAAGGCATTTTGAATGTGGTACCTAGGGCACATTTGGTAGCATAGAATGTAGAAACAAACACTGAATAGTTATGACCAAGCTTAGAAAGAATACTCAAGATCAGTTGCTTATCATCTTTCTTAGTTCCACACTGTTCCAACTGCAATCTTATAGACTTAAGTTTAGTGAAGAAGTCTTGTATAGTATCAAAATTGGTTGGATTCAACCCTATGAGTTCATTCTCCAATTGATGACCTCTTAGTTCATCCTGCTTACCAAAGAGGTTTCCCAAAGTAGTCCATACTGCATTTGGTGTAGTAGCAGATTCAATGTGAAAAAGAAGGTCAGGAGAGACTGACATGCACAATGTACCAAAAGCTTCATCACATTTATTAAACCATTTAATCTTTTCTGCAGCATCTTGAGGTTCAGTTTCAAGTCCCATAGTAACACGATTATATCCATGTCTTTTTAGATATATTATCATCTTAGATTTCCATTCAAAGTAATTATATGGTGTTAAAAGTGGAACTGTAGATGCATCCATGATAGCAGAAAAGAAGATTGCAAAGAGTCAAGAAGAGTGCAAGAAAGAAGACACAAGAGACACTCCCCCTTTTCACTAGTCTTTGAAATCACCCCCCCCCAAATATTACAAGGTTGACACTTTATAATTAGTGCATTTACAAGGCTTTTATCAGATTACAATGCTTTCTAAGGCTTTAATGGCCAAAATAGAAAGTTTAAATACATATAAATTTAACACAAAATCTGAAAAAAAAATTAGCCTTATAGCTGCTCAATGTATCTTAATACCTTTCCAACAACTATTCGTTTTTGTAAAATAGAGTTGTGAGAAGAAAGATATGATCTATAGAAGGAAAAAAAAAACATGCAGCTGATTCAACCTGCAATATCTAACAAAGAAGGGTAGAATATTTCAATAAGACCTGCAATTATGAAGAGTGCTCATTTCCAACTTTCCGTCAAGTACTCTGATTTTTTTTACTGTGTTCTCCAAACTCTGAATTTGGTGAAATAAAAGTCACTTATGATTTTCACAAGCCTTCTGGACACTCTGGAAATGCTAAAGAAGCCTCCAATATTACCAAAAATGCTGCAATCACCCAGATCTTAAAGAACACATATATAAAACCAGATTTAACTAGAAGCTTATTTTCCTTTAAACTGTTCTGATTCTCCAGATCACACGAAAAGGCAAGAGAAGAGCATACTTGGTTTTTAAGAAAAATATTAGCTATCTAACAATCTCAAATCTCTCAAATAAATCAGAAAAGCAATGAGCTATACCAGACAACACGGCTCTGATACCATGTTAAATTTTGTGAGAAGCAAGAATTGAGCCAGGATCTGATGTCGGTCATAGATCACATGCAACTCCAAGCAACGGATGATCGAAGATCAAAATAGCTGAATGAAGATAAATTTGATATGAGAGAAAAATAGAGAAAGAAGAGAATTTAGAGAAGACTCTCACCGAGCTATCACTTCCCTTGTGAAGGTGAGAGTATATTGCTTATTATATAGAAAAATAACAACCAAGAGGTGCATTAACTCCCACCTCCATAAAAAGTGGGAGGTTTTACCTACTACCCCATAAAAGGTGGGAGGTTTTTACCTACTTGGTAAATGTCAAAACATGTGGCATAACCTCCTTACATGAAAACAAAAAAGGAGTTATAAGAGGTGGCACATAAGGCCAAAAGAGGGTAAGAAACCCAACTACCCCATAACCCACTTAGGAAATGACAAAATAGTGGTTATGAGAGGTGGCACAACAAGCCAAAAGAGGGTGTGTAACTCAACTACCCATGTGAGGTGGAGAGTTACACATGTAGCTAATGTATTCCGCCATGTGTCCTCATATTAACCACACCTAATAACCTAAGCAAGCTTAATAATATATGTGTAGGAAAAATAAATACCCCCTAACATAAGGAAAATAAAAAAACCTACACTAACATTGAGTGTGTGGTTGCCAAACCGGATGATGTATCTCAGTTTGAGTAAAAGGCAGATAGGAGCATGAAAAGGATTTGAACAAGCAAGTGAAGTGCTATTCAAATAGATCAGTAAACTCCTATTGTTTTCTAACAATTACATCAGTTAAATCCCCTAACCCGGTAAGCTCAAACAAGCTTGGTGTTATTATAATCATCTAACAAGGTGATCCATTAGCTTAGATTATAAATCCTTTACAAAGGTACTCCTCATAGGGTATTGCTTCTAACAAGGCATTATAGTCAATCCCTTAACCGGGTGGTCCCTAACAGGATTTGTTCTTAACAAGACTTTTTGTAAAAGCTTTAACAGGCTTGGCTCCTAACAAGGCAAACTTCATAAGAGTTCAAAATTCTTGTGAGTCTCATCTCACCGTGGTATTTCCCATTTGGGTTTCTACGTCGAAAATATTGTGTCAAGTGGTGAATGTTTTTGTGGTTGTTTTTTTATGGTTGATTTGCTTAACTACTTAATCCACTTTGATATGTCATGATAATCGACAACAATATGAAATGAAGTTTTAATTATATTAGTAAAATCATTTGGATGTTTGTAAGTTACAAGTTGATTATTGTTATCTGTTGTAACAGTCAACCGGTTCAGCTTGACAAGTTTTTATCTTGATAGTGATATTGCATTGATAGTTCTAAGCTTACTTTGAGAGATTGATTTTGAGATTGGTGAAGTTTTATAAGTTTTTCTATCTATTGATTCACCCCTCCCCCCTCTTAGTAGTTGACTGGATCCTTGTTCTTTCATCATGCCATCAATGTGCAAACATCCCACAAGCATATCATCTCTTGTTCTGAAAATTATTCATTATTGCTCTACACATGTTTGACTTGTGACCAAAATTATTGCATAGGAAACACTGACTGGTAAAGGTAGGACCATTGTTTACATTATTCATCATTCCATTATTCATCCTACTTTTGCATTGATTTTCCCTATGACCAAATTTATTGCAAGTAAAACATCTACCATTAAATTTATAAGCATTAGCTATCTTATCAGAGGATTGTTTCTCTTTAGCTGATTAGGTTTTTCATTGCTCTATCCAGAACCAGAGAATTCTCCTTTGTCATATCTAAGTCCTCGCACATGTCTTTCCCATGTCTCTTACTATCCAGCATCCCATCCAATCGGGTTGAACTAGCTATGAACTTTTCTTTGTATTCATTAGCAGCAGCAAGCTCATCCCTCGGAATTTTGATTTGTCTTTCAAGCTCTTGACCATCATTTTTTGATTGTGCCAGTTCAAGCCTCAGTTGATCAATCTCATAATTTAGTCTGCAACATTCATCTTCTCTATCTTTTAGTGATTGAGTTAAGATTTCTTCATTCTTTTTTTGGTCTTCAATATTCTTTGTTAGTTTCATAACAATGGATTGCATCTCATTCTTTGGAACAACATTCTCTCTAGAAAGCTTTTCACATTCATTGGTCTTCTCCTAATTTTCCATGCTTTGTTCTTCTCTCTCTTTCAATTTGTCCATCAGCTCTTTCCTCATGTCTCTTGAATTATTCACTTTATCTTTGAATGTTTCAATGAAATCTTTAGTTGCACTTAGGTTTCTCTTTGAGGATCTTACTTCTTTCCTTGCTGAATAAAGGTCTTCAAGTGCCACACCAAGTTGTCTCTGCAAACCGGAGTCCATTGATTCAATCTTTTGGATCTTTCTCGATATGTTAGGATTTCTCCAAGGAACTAAGATCTGATACCAATTGTTGGAATCAATGAACACTAAGAGGGGGGGTGATTCAGTGTTCTACAAATTTTAAACTTGTTATTCTGATTCTTTAACCACTAGATATATAAGAAAGAAAGCAACATGCAACAACACAAAAAAAATAACCATGCAACCGTAACACCAATATTTTTACATGGAAACCCAAAAGGGAAAAACTACGGTGGGATTTGAACCCATAATATTATTCCACTATGGCCAGTAGAGAAACAATATTACAAAATAGGAATACACATGCATTCAGACACACTTCCTAGAGCACACTGCTCAGTTACAAAAATAGGGCTATAACCCTCGAGGAAGGCTCACTTCCTTATAGATGATTACAAAAGGATTACACTTAGTGATGAACTAGAAAATAGCATCTAACTATGCCTTAAATCAGTTCTGGTTAGGCTCAAAGTGATCTGCTATGGCTGATGTAATGATTTGCTCTGTTCTGCCCTGCAACTGCTCACCAAATCATCAAAAATCAGGATGCACATGTGAAACTATGCTCAATTTCTCCTAAAAGTATTGAATACACATTACCACACCAAATTTTATTAACTCAGTCGATCTTATATATCTGCACCAACAAAAATAATCTTCCATGAGTCGACTTCACTAAATATAAAACTGAAATGTGTAGCTGCAAGTCAGCTTAGATCTTTCATTGAACCATATTTTAGACCCAAAATACATGATCACATGCTTCCTATAGGTCTCATCAACCATCTTAAACACATTAGCGATCACCAGAATCAACTCTAAGAATCCAGTCACATGTTGCACCACCAAATATGATGAATACTCTATTTTGCTGCTCTACCGGATACCAGAACTTCAATCAAGCATAAGAATCAATACCAAAGGGTGGATTGTCATGATAATCTACCTCATATACCCAAAAAATAATCATTGATCACCGAAACCAAAACCTACTTCATCGAAAATGAGAATGATCACAAAACTGTATACTGAACTACACTAATAGTCTTAATCCAGAAATACTTTATCCAAGACATTCAGTTAGCCAAAACTCCATACCGGATCATATCAGAAGGCTGAGTTGCCATTAACAAAAAATCCTAAGAATTTTTAAGTATCAAGAAAAACCAATCTTCACTGGAACATCAAATGCCAACATAATTCAATGGTACCAGATCATCTTCCTTGATAGCAATAAATACAAATTCATCTTTTGAATTCCCATTCTTAGATTCCTCATTTATCACACCTTCATCAAAAGAATAATAACATCTCTTTTGATATTTGTACTTCTAGTTAGGTTTATAGGGCTTATCATTCTTATCATGCTTCTCATATATATCATGCTTATCAAATCTATCATGCCTTTCATGCTTATCATATTTAGACATTCTTTCAGGACACCTAGACACAAAATGTCCTATCTTATTACAAGAGAAACATTTCAAAGGTAAATTTCCATCATACTTACTGGCTCCCTTAGGCAATCTCCAAGCAATAAGAACTTCAAGCTCATCCAAATATTTTTCATGTTCTTCCATCTCTCTCATTTCTCTTTCATATTTTGAAACCCTAGATGAACTCTCTCCCGGATCATACTTCAGCTTCCCAGATACAAAGGCTTTAAATATAGTCTTAGATTTACCATGTGATTCTCCTAATTGACTCAGCTCAAATGCAAATAGCTTACCAACCAACATGTCTCTTGTCACACTAGTCACACTTCAGATCTCATCAATAGGAGCAACTTTAGCTTTGTACTCAACACCTTATCAACAATCTCATCTTCCGCAAGAGTTCCACCGACACATCTGATATTCATAACAAGTTCATTCACTTTAGCCATAAAATATGTTATGTTCTCATCTTTTCCCATCTTCAATGTCTCATACTTTCCTTTCAAACTTTGCAACTTAGCAACTTTAACTTGTGCATCTCCTTCATACAAGGTCTCTATTTTTTTCCATATCTCATGTGCAGTTTGAAGTCCCATCACATTAGTCATCTTTGAATCGATCAAGGCACTCAACAATATTTTCTTATCTCTTATGTTATGTTCAACATCCTTGATTTCAGTAGCACTAACTAGACCATTCTGAGGAACATTGTAGATATTCTTTGTAATCTTCCAATAATCTTCTCCAATACACTTAAAATGAACTTCCATCTAGTCCTTCCATACAGTATAATTATTTCAATCAAATCTAGGACTCTTCTTCTTGAACACATAGGTTTTCATCTCGGATCTCCTCAAATGGTCAAGCTTCTTGCATACGATCTAGCTCTGATACCAATTATTGGCAACAACAATGAAAGAAAACTGAGAGGGGGGGTGAATCAATTTTCACTGGATTAAACAATTTACGCACAATCTCAGATATGATCAACTGCAGCAAGAATAAAGATAAACACAATAATAACAACACACATAACACCAAGATTTTTGATGTGGAAAACCCGATCAAGGGAAAAAAAACACGGTGGGAACCTACCCACAATGAGATGATACTCTGCAGTAGCATGTGTAAATATTACAATGGGGAATGCACATGCATTCAAGCACACTGCCTAGAACTCACTGATCAAAAAACAATGACCCAGAAGGCTACAAACCCTAGGGAAGGTTCACTACCTTACAACAATGTTCGGACTACAATCTGGTGAAGATGAATTGAGAGAATGGCATCTTCTAGTGCTTGATGACAGTTCTGGTTAAGCTCAATTGTCTGCCCTACAACACTCTCTGCTCAATACACCACACTGAAAGATGAATTCTCTTTTTCACACATACACCACTTTCTAATAATATAGACTCAACACCATACCCAAATTACATGAATATAACACCTATTTATACAAATCATCAACCTTGACTACAAGGTTGACCAAACCCTCAGCACCTAATTACAAAATTACATCAGATGATATATAAATTAGCCACCAGACCAATACAATGTCATAAACAATATAGTATGGACCCAAATCAAATCCTCTAACATGCAACACTACTAGGAATCTTTCCAAAATCAACCACAACACGTTACACCACCAAAAATACCACATAACATGAAGAATATCATCAGACCCATAAGATCTTCAATAACATGCATGATGATCAATGCAAACCACTAAAATATATAGGATATGATTAGGAAACACCAACAAGAACGTTAAAACCATCCGCAATAGCTGCACCAACACCACTTTTAAATCAAATCTTCATCGATTAACATGCTAACACTCAAGAACACTTATTAGCAGCAACTCGAACAAGAAAAATAACTTGCAGAGCATCAAATCATGAACCATCTGAAATAAAGATACACACAAAGATCCCAAACACTCTCCCAGATCCACAACACAAGATATGATCATATCGGAGCACAACGAATCAAACATCAGAGCACTACAACATTGAACACTGAAAACCAATCTCCATACTAGAATCCAAAACTTGATCAAATCATCACATAGCATCATGAAATCAATAAAGAATTAAGTATCTCTAGTTGATTCAACATATAAAATAGATAAACCAACCAGACCAACTCACTACAAACATTAGATCACCAAACAACTATTTGCAACATCAAAACATAGGAATATGTTGACATCAATGTCAACAACATATCCTAGTAGCAACAATACCCACCAACCTTTGCATAGGAGTACCAAGTTATGTGAGGAATCCATCTAGCTACATGCATACATCATATTTATATAGAGGAAGGAAGTAGCCCTGTGAGGCAACACCAAACAAGATTGAATCATGTCCTATGTGAGATTGCTAAAGAAGAGATTCAAAAGCTACTTAATGTAGGATTTATCTACTCCATCTCCGATAGTTAATGGGTGTCACCTCTTGTGTAGTTCCCAAAAATAATGGGAAGAGGATAATTTTTGTTGACTATAAGGCCCTAAATAAGGCCATGAAACAAGACCATTGTCCCTTACCATTCATTGATTAGGTCCTATATACCCTTGCGGGGAAAAAGTTATTTGCCTTCCTCAATGGATTTAGTGGTTACAATCAAATTCACATAGCTCCCAAAGACCAAGATAAGATCACCTTTACCTACCCTTGGGGTATATTTTCTTATAATGTTTTACCTTTTGGCTTGTGTAATACCCATGTCAATTTTCAAAGAGAAGTCTTAAGCATTTTTATTGATTTAATTCATGGTTGCGTAGAGGTATACATGGATGATTTTACTATCTATGGGAACACTTGTGAGGAAGCCAAAGCAAAGGTACTTAAAAGATGTATTAAGACTGACCTCTCTTTAAGTCATGAAAACTATCATATATTAATGATGGATGGTATTGTTTTGGGTCATTACATTTCTTCTAAAGGAATTGGAGTCGATCCTAAAAAGGTTCAGATAATACAATATTTACCTATACCCACTTGTTCTAAGCATGTTTGTCTTTCTAGGACATGTTGGATATTACAAAGGATTTATTCAGAACTTTAGTAAAATTGCCTCACCACATTTTGCCTTACTACATAAGGACATTAATTTCTCATGGAATGATGAATGCCAGTGCACATTTGAAGAAATCAAAGGAAATATCCCCTCCTATGTTACAAGGACCAAAAATGAGAATTGTCATTTCACATTCATATCAATTTGTCAGATAACTCAATGGGTGTTGTTCTTGGCCAAAAGGAAGATTCAATCTTTTACTTGGTGCAGGAGCACCTAGGCCTCATTTTCATCACAAGGTTTGATAGCAAGTTTGATTTTTTATTAGTCTTGAGTTGGAAAGTTTGTCTAAGATGTTTTTGAGTTTTTCTAAGTTGTTTGGATGAGTTTTGAACTCATTATGTGGTCTTGTTTCCTGTTTTCATCTTTTTGCTCAAAGTTACCAGTTTGGAGTTGCCTGGCAAAATGATGGAAAAAGTGAGTTTTCAATGTGTTTTTGTTTTGAAAGTTTTTAGGCATGCTTTGTGTTTGGTTTTTAGGTGTGAGTAGTGTTCTTAGGTGATTGGGAGTCTTTGAGATCAACCTTGCATCATCTAGGCATTAAAAGTTGTCATTTTAGACATGAAAATGTCAAATTTGAGTGCTCTTGGACATGTACCTATCCGTATAGGAGGATAACTAACTTGTAGAGGTATTTATTCTCTTGTTTGAACCATTGTAAGGGTTGAACATTCAGAGATATCAAGCATTTTTAAAGTTTGCACCAATTTTACCTTATTTTTCTCTATGTTTTAGCTCCATGTGAGTAGCATTCCGTACACCTACTGTACGTGGACATACTATTTTTGCATTTCCATGTCCTCTTATGCTTCCTAAATCTTTTCCCTTTGGTGGCATCAAATTTCATTAAGTTTTGAGTTTTGTGCAAAATTATTTAGTTTTGACAGTTTCACTGCCTTGTCTAGGAAATTGGCAAGGATGCTTGACCAACTTGGCTTCTTGAAGCCCTAAATGTTCATGGCTTCCCAAGAACTAGTTGGTCAACTTGTAAGATATGTATATACATGTTTTTATTTCCAAAATGCAGGTGCAAGAAGTTTTGTGGCCATGGAGCCCTAGGCAAGTGTGTCATTTGGCTAGGGTCTTTGAAGAGGTTTGATGCTTTGCTCTTCCATAGAAAATGCATTCATCAAGTGGACAGACTTGTTTTGGTTTCAAGTTAAATGTGAAAGCAAAGAGGCTTTCTAAGCCATGATAAAGAAGGTGGCATTTTTCAATTTGGGAAAATTGTGTAAAAAACAGTGAGTCACTATTTTGGTGTTGGTTTGCACTCATTTGCTCACTCTCCACCATATCTTGGTGTTTGTAAAACCTTGTTCCTTATTCCATTTGTTTGAAAACAAGAACAAGGAGTGATTTTTTATGCTACCTTTGGGTTTGAGATTTCCAAGATCAATTAATGATCCTTTAGGCAAAGTTGTAACGCCCAGCTGGCTGTCACAGTCAATTATGACTGATTTTTGCATTTTTGGTTGATTTGTTTTTGCAATCTTCCTCTTCCAAATGGAAGTTTTGAGGGAAAAAAAGCATCAAAATACAAAGCATTGATAAAGAGCACAAATCAGACCTTTGAAAAAGAGTTTTGACAGTGGAAAGTGCAGGTCTAAAGTGAAAAAAAACAGTGAAAGGGCAAGGTGCAGTGACAATTAGTTTGACAGTGAATGACTCATTGTTTTGTAATTTCCTAATTCCTTTTTGTGTAGGGATAATGTGGTTCTTTCTTGTAACTAATGATAGACATGTTTACATGCTTTAGAATTTAATTGGTTCTCATGCAAAAGATGTGTTTGTAGAAAGCAAGAATGGAAAAGTTGTCAATGTTGCACACTCCCTATGAGCATCTTTTGTAAAATCTTGTTCTCTAACCCTTTGAAGGTGTAAAACTACTTCACTTTTGTCTAAATAGTATGTGACATGGTAGAACTAAGGTTTCATGGTTCCCTTTGAAGGTTTCTAGCTTGTAAGTTGTTTCTTGCCTCCAAAACCCTTGCAAACCCTTCATTTTGCACCCATTTTTGGGACAGTCATGGAGAAGGCCTAATGGACACTAAGACTTAGAAAATCCTCAAGAAATTCCAAAAGGGTATCCAAATATCAGGTTCTTTTTGTCTGGAAGTCTATTGTTGGAGCAGGGTGAGCACAAAACCCCAAAAAGAGGGCTAATTCCTTGTAGCCCGTTTTAGGCCTAAAAGTTGGGTTTTTGTCAAATCGGGTACACAAATGGAGGTTGTAAAGCATAAAACCCATCAAATCTAGTTGAAAAAATTTGAACTTGCATGCATCTAACATATTTGGTGAGATAGACTCCATAACTCAGTTTGTAGCACTTGTGAAGGATGACTACGCTCCAAACCATAGAAGACCAAAGACACTCATGGGGGTAGAATTTGACACAAACTTATAATTCATCAAGAGGAGACCTTGTGCAGTCTGAGAATAGGTCAGGGATAGAGGAAATGAGCTCAAATTGAGAGGGTAAGGTGTTAGACTATAAAGCCTAAACAATGGAGTTGAAGCCCCTGAACAACCAGGGAGTGTTTGACTGAGGGAGGTGGATCAAGGAGAGTTGCTAGGCTGCCTATAAGCTTTTTACACTCTGATTTTGGTGACTACACCTTGAAACTAGAAAAGGATCTATCACTTAGTAAAAATACAAGCCTAATTGGGCCCCCTTGCCCCACACTCCCTATCATTACTCCATTTATTGTATCAACAAAAACTTTACAGGTGCTAAGGTAAATTACACTGTTATTGAAAAAGAATTTTTGGTTGTGGTAAATAAATTTTGCTATTATATTACTTGTTATAAGGTTTTTATTCATACTGATCACTCCGCAATTAAATTTTTAATGAATAAACCAGTAGTTACTAGAAGAGTGATTAGATGGTTATTTTTATTATAAGAATTTGACATAACTATACTTGAAAATCTTGGTTGAGAAAATGTGATTGTTCTTGTCAAGACTACAACAACAAGATGAATCGGTACCAGTTGATGATTCTTTCATTGATAAGAATCTTTTTTCCATTTCAACAAAAAGCCTGTGGTTTTCTAATATAGCAAACTATCTTATCATGTGTCTATTTCCACTACATTTCTCTCTAAGGGAATGCCATAAGCTGGTTTGACTCAGTGGTTAGTATACATGGATTGATGGATTTCTCTTCCACATAAGGATTGATAATGTCATGCGTCGATGTGTGCCCAAAGATGATGTCTTCAACATACTTTTTATGTGTCATATAGAACCCTACGGAGGACATTTTGCTGCTCAAAGAAAAACCAATAAAATCCTCACCACAGGATACTATTGGCTGACCATCCACAAAGATTACAAGAAGTACATACAACACCATGACAAGTACTAGTGTATGGGCCATCCTACGTACTCGAATGAGATGCCTCTACATCCCCAACTTTCTATTAAACCATTTCATAAATGAGGGCTTGATTTTGGGGAACTCGTCAACCCTCCATCTTAGAACAAAGATATATTGGTTTGTACAGACTATGTGACCAAGTGGGTAGAGGTGGTTGCTCTAAAACATGCAAGGGAGACAAAGGTAGTTGACTTCCTCTATTTTGAGATCCTTACAATATTTGTTGTTCCACAAGAGATAGTCATAGAACAAGGACCCCAGTTCACATTTGAGCTCATTTTTGCTTTGGTATGAGAGTATGAAATTTGACATCGCAAGTCCTCACCATATTATCCTCAAGCCAATCAACGGGTTGAAATTACAAATAGAGAGATTGAAAATATTCTTACCAAGATAGTTTATCTTCATAAGCACAATTGGGTAATGCAACTCCCTAAAGTTGTGTGGGCCTATCATACAATATGGAAGACCACCACTGGTCTAACCCCTTATGAACTTGTTTATGGTAAGAAATTTGTTCTTCCTATTGATTTTGAGGTGAGAACTCTTTACACTGCACTCCAACTAGGTATGAGTCATTCTTATGCATAGAGAGAGTGTATTACTCAACTACATTCTTTAGATGAACTATGTCAAGAAACTCTTTTTCATGCGAAGACAATTCAAAAGAAGCGTGCTCTTTGACATAATCACTTCATCTGACAATGATTATTTCAGCTAGTGATTAGGTACTCTTGTATAATTCCCACTTCTAAGACTTCAAAGGATAGTTTCACACTCGGTGGCTTGGACCTTATGAGATTGAGGTTGTCGACAATAATAGTGTTGTTAAGCTTCACATTTTGGATTCTAATTGTATGGCCCTCATCATCAATGGTCACCATTTGAAGCTATACAAGAGACCTATTTCCAAGGATGATTTTGTTTCCATTTTATCTAAGGAACTCCACTTTCTTGACAGAGTTCCTATTGCCTCTTCAAGTACCTTTTAGGTATTTCCCAATTTTTTCATTTTTAAAAAAAGAAAAAAAAATGCAATAAAAGATCCAACAATAAAAACCTTCGGGCATTGTTGGCTAGTTACCATTTGAAAATTGGTTTTCTAGTGAATGGTAACTGCACAATAAATGTGGATTCCCAATGCCTCCAGGTGGCATTGGGCTGAAAAATGAGTAATCGGTGACCTACTATCATTTAAAAAACAAAAAATACTTCCTGTCACTTGTGTGCCATAAATTTCCTTGTAGCATGAGGAGATTGTATGGTATGCTTGGATTTATTACCCCATTTCTACCAAGTTGTTCTTCTTGTCTTCTTGCACATTCATTTCTGTTTTTGAGCAATAATATGGTCGACATTATTTCTTATCATTTCTTGACTAGGTACTTTGGATTGTCATTGTCTTTCTCTTTCTTTTTCATTTCCCTTCATCCTTCTTAACATGAGTTGACACTTTCGTTCACATTGGCCGTGGGGCCCAATACTACCATGTTGTCTTACACACCACTACTGTCGGTGTCTGCATGTCCTTGGGGTATTTGATCTTTCCTTTGTCATAGCCAGGCTGGCCTTTCTATGATTATACCTTTCCTAGTTATGTTGGCTACTATGTGTCATCTTTCACCATCAAGATACTCATCATCATTGTGCAACATGTCTACCCGTGATGACCATTTTTGTCACACGTGGTTGCTCCTGCTACTTTCATCCTTGCCTTTTGCGATCACATCCTTTGTACCAAATGATCTTCGGCGATCTACACTTCCTAGAAACCTTTATATTTAGTATACATTCATTTTTCTTTTCTTTTGTATTTATTTAATTTATTCATTTTCTTTATCGAATGGTGGCATGCCTTGTAGATGGGTGATTTGCTTAGCTGGGGGAGGAAAACGTGATTTTATGTTACTAAGCAATCTCTCTTCCTATGATTGTACTATTACCATTATTATTACAACTGTTGGAGATTTTTGGTCATTGATGTTGTTAGGATATGTTGTTGTCATTGATGTCAACATGTTCCTATGTTTTGCTCCAGTGATTGCAGTTTGTGGAGATCTTATGATCCGGTTTCGCAGTTTTGTTTTGTTGTATTGGTGCTTTGTAGAGCTTGGTATTTCCTCCGGTATATTCTAGTGTGATTAGTTCTTGTGCTGATATTTTGGGATATTATTTGGGATGGTCTTGTTTATCTTCACTTCAGATGGATCATGATTTTGTGCTCCCCAAGTTATCTTTCTTCATGATAGTTGTTGATTGGTTGTGTTCTTGAGCTTTTAGACATTGATCGATAAAGATTTGATAAGTGGTGTTGCTGCAACTATTGATGATGATTCTGACATGCTTGCTGGTGTTTCCTATTTGTGTCCTATTTTTTTTGGTGATCTGCATTCATCATTTTATGAGTTTTTAATGGTTTCCATGAACCGGTGATGATTTTTGTGTTATGTGGTATTTCTAGTGGTGTAGCGTGTTGCGGTTGATCTTGGCATGATTTTCGGTGGAGTTGAGAATATGGGAATTTGATTTAGGTCCATGTTATGTCATGTAAATCATTATATTGGTCTGGTGGTTGATCTTTGTATCGTGTGATGTAATTTTGTAATTATGGGTTGAGGGTTTAGTCGACCTTGTTGTCAAGGTTGATGATCTGTATATATAGGTGATATTGTCACGTAATTTGGGTGTCATGGTTGTGTCTGCATTATCAAAGAGTGGTGTATGTGTGAACAATGATTCATCCTTCAACATTGTGATTAAGCAGAGATTAGTGTTGTAGAGCGGACAATTATGCTTAACCGGAACAATCATCAGGCATTTGAAAATGTTATTATTACAGTTCATCTCTTCTGGATTGTAGTCTGAATCTTGTTGTAAGTCAGTGAGACTTCCCTTAGGGTTGTAGCCTTCCGGTCCATTATGTTTTGAGCAGTGAGATCTAAGCAGTATGCCTAAATGCCTGTGCATTCCCCGTTGCAATATTTTCACATACTACTGCAGAGTATCATCTTACTGTGGGTAGGTTCCCATCATGGTTTTTCCCTTAACTGGTTTTTCCATGTCAAAATCTTGGTGTTGTGTGTTTTGCTTTTAATTTACTTATCTATCTTATTGTTGCAGTTTATCAGATCTATATTGTGATTAATTTTGTTAAATTTGTGAAGACTAATTCACCTCCCCCTCTCAGTCTTTCTTCTTTGTTGCTACTAACAAAAAACCCCTGTATGAATCATCATAATTCTTTCCTCGCCATTGTATCCACTTACTGACTGCCACTAGTTGTTTTATTATTCTAGTCATCTGTTACAACCATCTCCTTAACAAATTATCTATTTTTCCTACCAGTTTTTGTCTCTTTCTACATAAATTGGTTTTGATTTATAAGGTTGTTTCAATAGAACTTCCTGGTAAAGGAATGGTAGGAGTTAGGCGTCCTCGGTATGAACTCATGTCTATGGATGAGCTAAGGGATCCTCAAAGCACATTGAGGCATATAAAGTCATTAAACAAGTTCAATGCGATGTCTATTTCAAGAGACTAAGGGGATATTATGAGACAGTAGCCTGAAAATTTGCATTCAGTCTCTCCTGGCATTAGGAATTTGTTCAAGGTTTAACCATCTTTATTATAGTTGGTTCCATTGCTAATTTTTTTATTTTTCCCATAACCAGGGATAATTATTTTCTTAATAGCTCAATGAAGGTGATGGACCTTAAGTTAATACGGAACTAGTTTTTAGACAAGGGAGAATATGTTTTGATGGTCTTTGGGAAGGTACAAAATTGTCTTCACTTCTAAACCACTGGAAGGATGTAGCAAAACTCATTATCTAGTATATAACATGTGAAGGTGGGTACTATTGTGTTTTTACCCACCATTTTTACTTAATGTTACATTTGTTGAGAGGTATGCTTGTCAACATTCCCTATTTTTTGTATTCTTTCCTACAATGTATGGTTAAATCTATTCAAGAGGGTCATAGTAATTTCATAGCTCATCATGGGCTCATTAGGTTGTTGGTCATTAGGGAATTACAAAAAATTTCTCTCCGGGGTGACTGGGATTCCTTTGTTAGTAATGATACTACCTCTGAGAATTTTGAATAGGAGTCTTCTGATAAGGAAGGACCTTTTGAAGAAGAGGTATATGTATGGGAAGATAGTCCTACTGAGGAAGAAGAGAATTCTCCTACTGAAGATGATGAAAGTTTGGAATCTAAGAAAAACCCTAGTACTTCTTCCAGTACTCCAAAAAGAGGGGTTCTAAGAGGAAAATTAAGCAACACCCAGATTCTAGTATTAAACAAGTCAAAATTTCATATCAAACTAGGAGTTTGAGTTCCAGGTCTAAAGGAATTAGTAAGCAAACCCTAGACTCTAGATGTAAAAGGAAATTATCTTTAGGGTCACCACCAAATGAGTCCCCTGTTACCCCTAGTGATGAGAATGAAACACAACAAATTACATGTAAGGATCGGTTAAAGAATTTGGCTGATGTAGCTGCTAAAATGGCGAGCCCTAGTAAACAATTTGATGAAGATTTGCAGATTTTAGCAGAAGTGACCAATAAACAGAGGAAAATGAGTCGATAACTAAGATGGTTATAGGACATAATAACTCAGCCAAAAGAACCCTGCACACAATAATCCAAGGACAAAATATCTCGGGGTCATAATAACCCAAGGCAAAAATAACCCATGGATATAATATCCCTGTAAGAATATAGAGGAAGGAAAACAAAATTTACAAATTACATATACTTTGCTAAAAACAATTATTATTCAAATTGTCAATTATAGTGCCAAAATTATGAGTGACACCTCTTATATAATCTAAAATGTTACGATTGTCATAACCATGAACCAATATTTTTAGTCTTTCTTTGAGTTCACGGTATTTTATCTTGCTTAGTTTCCCAATGCATCCAACCATATATTTCTCTATTTTATTCTCTTGGATACCCTAATCTTTTTTCGTCGTTTTGATGAATTTCTAGACTGAGTTGTGTGATGCTAGAATAAATTCACTAAATCCTTTGTGCCATCCCTCAATAGTATTATTGGTTTTGGGAAGACCATCTTGAATAGCCAAATATCAATTCCACATTACGATTGGAAACTTTGGTGATCGTGCATTGCCTCTTTTGGTTAGTCTTCCAATCCAAGTGTCTTCAAAATAATCAAATTATGTCTTCCAAATTCTCCTCATGTTTGGTATAATAAGGATATTTTACAAGTGTTTCAAATGCATCAATTATGTCTATCTAATGCATGAAAGATAATGCAACAAGTTTCTTGATCTCAAATGCAAAAACTTGATTGACACTACAACATGTTTGTAGACCTTCTTCTTGAATTTTCCTCCACAAGTATTGAGAGAAATGGAAAAACAAATCCCCAAATATGGACATTTGGAAAAATTTCAAACATAGCTCCCATGAAACCTAATTCAAAATTAATAAGTATATTTTTTGGGTTTTTATCAATTTGAAGTTGTTTTAATTATGCAAGTACTCATGTATAACCTATTCCTATTTTGTTAGTCATAATAATATAAATGACTGGAAATAATGCATCAGTTTTCAAGCCATGAATTGTGTACAACTCTTGAAAAATACTTGGCATTGTTTTGAATGTACCGTCACCGTATTTTTTCTTTCTTGGTTTCCTAGTAAAGTCGATGAAGTAGATGGCGGTATAGCTTGCAATATCTGCATAGTCAAGCGCTTGCATTCATGTACAAGCATTACTCTTCCACTAATGAGTTTGAGAATTGACTTCAAATTTGATATTACAACACCAAAGTCATTTATCAAACGTGTAGTTGCAACTGCAGCTTTTGTATCCATCCTTTGACCCTATAGTTTAAAAAGAAAAATAGATATTTTTTAAGGCAAAAGAAGATGAAAAATAAGACATTATAAAGTATGTTTTGTTTTAAAATAAAATGGGAATAATTGCTCTCACATGACATGGCGCACAAAAATAAGGGGAGGAAGGCTTTATTTTTAGCAAAGATAATAGTTGAAAGGAAGTAAGTGAAAATGTAATAAAAAACACTAAAATAACATTTACTTACATAGGAAAATAGATTATGTTGCATTGCTGAGACCAGTTCATTAGAGTCATAACATGCATGACATGGAGAAAATACATAAAAGGAATACATATTTATACATGTAATTTATAAATTGTATTTTCCTTCCTCTATATTCTTACATGGATGTTCTATCCATGGGTTATTTTTACCACGAGTTATTTTTGCCTTGGGTTATTATGACCTCGAGATATTTTGTCCTTCGGTTATTGTGTCTAGGGTTATTCTGGTTGGGTTATTATGTCCAGAAACCAAATAAGACATAGAAGATAGAGAAAATCAAATGAACAAGAGCTAAAACAACATGAGTCCTGTTGCAAGGTGTGCGCCCTTGGTCTCCTTGTGATGTTCAACACAACGCTCAGGTTTGTGACATGGCTTAACTGCCTCCTATGGATTCTATAATTATAGTGGTTGTATCGGGCATTAACAGGTCGATCTTTTGGTGTAACGACAACCACACTTGTAACAAGTGGTATCAGATCTTGGTCACGGGTTCAAACCCCTCGCTTGCGCTTGGGGGGATTGTTGCAAGGTATGCGCACTTGGTCTCCTTGTGTTGTTCAGGGTGACGCTTGGGTTTGTGACATGTATTGACCGCCTTCTGTGGATTATATAAGTCTAGTGGTTGTATTAGGCATTAACAGGTTGATATTTTGGTGCAATGACAACCACACTTGTAAGAAGTCCCCTATCCATGATGTAGCATAGATAGAAAATGTTGAGCTTGGTCGAGATGAAGAAGTCCCTAACATTGATAATGAAAATATAGTTGAACATCCCGATATGGAGGAAGAAATAACTAAAGAATGTGTTTAACATATTGCTTCCTCACCCACAATGGTTTAGGAAGAAATGCTTGTGTAACAACTAGGGAATGCTAACCAGGAGATTCAATATACACAAAAAAGGACTCACTCGAAGCCCCTATCATTACCCATACTGAGGAAAAGAAGATGGATGGAATGGTGGAAAACATAAAATAAAACCAAAAAATCTCGCTGAAACAAAAAGAGGAAATTTGGGGTTTAAGGGATTCAATTGCCCAATTGAAGGAGAAGAATCAACTACTTAAAGCCTACCTTCAAGAAGCACAAGTTACCAACTGTTCTCAGATAGAAAAAAATAGTAAGCTTAAAGTTAAAATTAAACAAGTGACTACCGGTAAAGAGCCTTGAATGCTAGTCCACAAACATGAACAAGTCATGAAGAAAAGGAGACGATAATGGCTTCATGAAATCACCAATAATCTGCAGAAATTGATTTCTCTACTGGGTTTGTAACTAGACTCTTTTTGTATGGGGACATGCAAAACCCTTAGCTAAGAGGAAATGATGAGACCAAAATGTGTTAATTGTTTGACCCATTGATTGTCCTTTTTGTTTTCCATTCCTATACTTCGTCCCGTCATTCCTGTCACTATTTGATAATGAAATAGGAGAAAATTTATAAATGTAGAAGAAAAGTAAAAAAATTGAAACTATATCAAAAACCTTGGTTATTTACTAATTAAATTAAATGATTGTCATAACAGGAGATCAGTAGGAGGTCATGCACATATGGAAAAAATTTATTCGATGGGATGTTAGAGCGGTTGAGTATGTGGATGAAATCATAACAGTTTTATCTATTTTGACAAGGAAGACAATTTTTATTATATTAAATAGGTTATGGTCAACGGTCATTGTTTGTCTTTTATCAACATATATTTGGTTTCTTCACCATAAGCCATAACAAACCCTTGAAAGGCTACTACCCTATTTTGATATAAATATGTACGCTTTGAAGACCAATACATAGTATTTAATATACATAAGAAGATACTATTGTTCTTAAACTGAAAAATGTGGATTGTCAATTATGCAGATGAATGTTCAACTAAGCTAGTGTGAGATCAGAGATGTTGAAATACCTAGTGAACGAGGAGGGGGGCCATTGCTCAGGTTATTGGATTATCACTCTTTTAAGTTTGTATGTTTAATTTATTTTATGTTATGTTATCTATGTGGAGTAATTGTAGTATGATGCTTTGTGTTTTACCATTTCTATAAGTAGTGCAATTTTGTATTGAACACTGATAGATGATTATTTAATTGTTAAGTTTCTAGTGTGAATTTATTATTCCCAAGCTCTTGATATGAATTAGTTATATTTATGAAAGTTAACTATTAATCTCTTACATTTTATCGTTGCCTTAAGCAACTGTCATAGAGTGAACAAGAAGTCTGAATTGAGATCTTGAAGCAAACAATAAACATGTGTTTAGTTGCATTCACTTCCACAAATTCACTATATGTATCCCTTAGGCAGATAGCCTCAATACCTTTCACAATATTACAACCCCAAATTTACATTTAAATAGAAAACTAAGTCATTCAAGGGTTGATTTAATTTTATTTTAAGATAATTCTGCCCCATTTCTCATCCATAGTTTCGTTATACAGTAGTGTTGAGCACTCTTTGTATGTTACTTACACTCTCATTGTGAATGATAGATATTTCTATTTGTGGTAATTTGGTTTCACTTGTAAAAGGTTGTTGTAAATTTTGATCCTAGCTAAATCCCAAAATGGTATTGGAGTTGTGCTTGCACATTCCTTCTTGCATCCAAGTGACTTTGCACAAAGCTCTATCATGAGAGTGTCATGGAGTCAAATTATCACTACTATTGAGTTCAAAAGGTCTATGTATTGAATAAATACTCTTAGTTTAGTGAATAATGGTAACTTCAAATTTTAACAATTTTTTGTCCCTATACAAAAAAAATTCTTCCTTGAGCAATCTTTTTTGCAAAATCATAGTTTTGCAGCCTTTGAGTAACAAATTCAGCAAAAGCATAATTTTTTTTTTAGCAAAGGGAAAAATTTCCCCCTACCCACTTCATGTTCAGGTTAACATTTGCATTTGTAGACTAAATTTGGTGTAAGAGGTTGCTTTTCACACAAAAAGGCACAAATTCTTATTGTAGTCATCATTTTATAGGATTCTAAGGATGCATCAAGGTGGGTATGTATTTTTCACTTCATTGTTGCAACTTATCATAGAAATTTGTGATTTCATCTTCACATTCAAGGAATTTTTCATCTATGGAAGTGTGGGTTTCTATTGAGTTTACTAATAGATAATTGTACAAGGATCTATAATATTTGTGGAGCCATACAACAATGACTTGTACACCCCATGCAATCCCCTCACTATCCCATGTCTCAACACTATTCTTCATTGGCTTAAGAGAAATTCCTAATAGATAGGTGTCCTCCCAAACTACTTACGTTGTGTCCCTAACACATAAGGAAGTAGAAAAATGACATAATATAACACAAGTTTGTTATTCAAATTTGTTGGTTTCTAAATAACACTCACAAGTGGCCTCAACCTACAAAAGATATGGTCACAATCCTCATTCCACATCCCACTCACTTGATCAATGACTTCATTCCCGCACCTAGCATGTAAGGGTCATTATTTTTCCTTTGATATGTAATTTTTTAATGACTATTGTAGAGGTATAAATATGACCACTTTCCTAAATGAATATTTAATATTCATTTTAACCCCATTCCTCTATTTAATTAAATTCTTCACATTCATCTATTTAATTAAATGAATTACTCAATTTATTTAATTAAGTTCATCTAAACCTTTTCTAGCCTTTAATTAAATAAACTACTTTATTTAATTAATTCCCCTTTCCCCCTTTTTAATTAAATTGATCCTTGCAAGTAAATAAATTTTATTTATTTATTTAAATCCCCCACTTGTATTTATGCAAGTTGCTTCTATTTTTGTTAAAATAAAGTAATTTATTTTTAATTAAAATCCTCTTCCATCCACTTGCATTTTCCTACATCTCCCACTTGCCTCCTAAAGTATTGTTCTAGAACCCATCTAATCTTAATCAATTAGCCTTAATCCCTCCAATCATATCCTTTTCCCTAAATTTGAGGATGTCACTTCTCAAATTTGGAGGAAAGTCTTCTAAAAAGCATTAAAGACTTTATGTCTTCTAAAAAGCATTAAAGCCTTTATGTCTTCAGTAAGCTAACTTGTTGAGTTCCTCCACATTTGGAAGGACTATTACAAATTTGTCCCCAAAGTCTTCATAACCATTAATGGTTAACTCACCATTCTTACATGGTTAGATACTTTCTCTCTAACTCAACCTTCATCTAACCCAAGGGTCTCATCAGACATTTATGGCTTTACCCTTGGTTATCTCTTTAACCTTTGCACAAGAGTTTACCCCTTGGATAAAAGATTTATCCAATGGATGACCCTAGCCTAACCTTCACCTTACCTCCTAAGGTAACCTTCATGTCTTATCAAGAATTTAATGCTTCTTAAATCCCTTCCCAAGCAACCTCTTGTTGACAATTCTCACAATTTCATTGGTGAGAATTGTAACCATGGATTGATTAACTTTCAATCCTAGCCCTTGTTAAGATTGCTCAATCTTGACCATCCATTGCCCTATTTTTCCTATAAATAGATATCCCATCCTCTCATTTGAAAGGATCCAAGTCTTTATGTATCCAAGTTATAGTCATTTTTACTAAGCATTTAGCCTCTCTTTGTTTAAATCATACTAATCAATAAGAAGCATTTTTAATATCATAGCATATCCATGTTAGATTAGTATATCATGTTAGGATAGGATTACTAATATTTTATCATAGCATCATTGTAATGCCCCGCCAGGAAACCCCAAAGGGATTAAGCTAAAACACAAGAATAGAGTGCATAATTTTTTTTTAAAGATAAACACAACATTAAGATACATCGAGATATCAAAATTCAAATTACATAGCGGAAGACATCATCTAACACCTAAAGAGTTTCCCAATGTGATTATTTAATTACACATTTAACTTAACTCACACCAATAAATCCAATTGGCTGATTATCTTATAATGAGATAATTCTTAAACAAGGATAATTTCTTTCAGAAGATGAAAATATATGGATTACAAGATAAGGTTCATCCATTAAGATCTATTCATATCTTACATTCAATCTTTTCATTAAAATATAAGTCATACATCTAATTTAACAACACACTTGAATTTTACCATAAGCTAATGAGATCTTCCCATGCATAATTAATTTCATCAACAATGATTAAATATAATCCAATATCCTAAACTACATTCTTTCATGTTCCAATTTACTGCATCCAAGAGGGAACCACATACATGCATATAAAATTAATTTCATCTTATCCACTTATACATTCTATTGAAATGTCATCCATACATGCTAACACTAAACATGAAACATAAGAATAAAAACATCACATAACACCAAGATGATCTCAGAGTTCACCCCTAAAGGGCAACATCTCTGGGTCTGCTCAACTGCAAGACCCCTCTGATAATTAAATAAGTTCATAATACACAAGGTTCTCATTATTTACAATCCTGTCATCAAGGCGAAACATAACCAATATACAAATGACCACATCGGTCAATAAATACATAAACGATCCCTGAAAAGGAAAGGATCCATCTGAAACATAAATGAAGCAAATACAAAGGTCCACTGGAGCATTGGCAAACTAAGTCATTGCAACTCAAGGTATAGCTTGGACCTGGTACCCACAAGGTCATAAACAATAGGATGAATCCACAAACGTGCTCCTATCAGGACAATACAACAACACACTAGCGAATGTAGGGACAAGTGTCATCACACAAACTGGTATGGCTACCATGGCAGGTCTTCATAGGTTTCGGCCCCATGCACTGGGTTACCCTGGCAACCTAATCCGAACCTCCAACCCATCCAATCCTCATGTGGACCCACACATCCTTTCGTGAAGACAAGGATGATGGTTTTCCATTTCAGGCCTTCTCACAGCATGTCGAGTCTGTGTTAGCACTCATCCCATGTATGAGGCACAATTATCTTACTTAGAGATTAACTTTCTAATCTACTGTTAGGTTATCACTTATTAGACTCACTTTCGATGGATTACCCAACAACCACTTTGGGCGCGACCCCCAATCGAAAGCCACTTTCCCATACGACACTAGACTAAACTCAGACGAACTCAAAAACCAAGGGACACACATGGTCAAGCAAATGGAGTTCAAAAAGGAGGGAACAACCATTTGGTCAAACACAACTCAAAAGAGGTACACTTACTGACGATACTCTAACCAGAGACCTGACCAACTATGGTCAACCACGAATCATCACTCGACACCCACATAAAGGATATGACCAATACAACACCACAACAAATAACAGTCAAACTCGAGACCGAGGAATGAAATAGGTATGCCAAATCACTCCATACGATAGGGTCCTATCAAATAAAGCATGACTTGCCATTACTTAAGCAAAAGCGAATACAGAAATTAAACTCGCATAGGCAATAACCAGCAGATACAATCTTTTCCGAAATGATTTAAACATTAAATGTCAATCAAGCTTTCTAAATGATCTAAGTTAGATTACAGTTATCTACCTCATTTAGGTACAGGTTGTTCTTGGTTTTCTAACTCTCTAAGGTTCATTTGCATTGAACATACATAAATACACCATTATGAGTTCTTAAACCAATTTCACATGAATATAATTAAACAACCATTAACCGACTAAATATGATATTTAATCTTCAATTAAAACATCATTGTCATACTGGTTCAAAAATAATTCCTCCAAATTCGTCTTTTCAGAACCAAGTTAAACTATATCGATCAAGGAAACATAAACATATAAGGAATCCAATTAAAGATAGTTCATTCCTAACTTGACAATTATTTCCTCGTGCATATATAGAAAATTACCAAAATTAAATATTAATGACTATATATTTATTAATCCGCAATTAATAAAATATAAACAATTGATAATAACCGAATAACAAATTAAATATTCAATTAGAAGATATGCATTAATAATAAAATACAATTTGAAAATTAATTAAAGTATATTGCCACTTATACAATTAACTAATTACAAATAATCATAATTTATTATTTAAATGCCATATTTAAACTTAATTAAAAACTTAATTTAAATTTACATTTAATAATATTAAATTATTATTTTATATATATATTTAAATATAAAAAAAATATATTAAAAAAACATTTATATTTTTATTTTTTTACGAAAATAAATACAAGAAAAAAAAGGTTTGGGGGTTGGGGAGGGCGGGGGGGGGGGGGGGGGGGGGTACCCACTCGCTACTATTGGTAGCGCTGCTGCCAATAGGTAGCAGCTGCCTCCCGCGTGGTTGGGGTTTGTGCCCTGCCACGTGGGTTTATATATATATATATATATATATATTTTTTTTTTTTTTTTTTTTTTTTTTTTATTTAATCAAATACCCAGATTCAAGAAGGGAAATTTTTCCAAACAATGTCATACTGGAAAAATGATAAGGATTAACATCCATTATCCAAACCCAGGCAAATTTATCTGAATGAAGCTTGAATTTGAAAGCAATAATTTAGAATTTTATCAAATTTTCATTGAAAACAACCAATCTCAAGTTTATTTTTTATTTTAAAAACAATCAGAGTAACCAAAAACTAAACTTGGAATGGAAACAACAAGAAGGGTTTGGATTGGAAATAAAATTGCATCTCTTTCATTTTCCCCAAATAGATGGGAGTTTTCCATCTTCACACACAAATTTCTTAAAAACAAGAAAATCAATGAAATTAACCAGAGGTCTACCTGGCTCAGCAATCCTGGTAAGATTGAAGAAGAGCCCCATTCTCCAGCTCAAGAAATTCCCTTTCTTCCCAAAACCCCCAAATTTTCCATCCAAGAATATTTTCCAAAAATATCAATCTCCCATAGTTTTCCAAAAGTCTAGGTTAAATGGGAAAAGTTTGACCAAAAATTTTATTTTTGGATTTAAAATTTTTATTTAAAATAAATCACAAAAATCATTCTTTTAAACTATATCAATAAATTAAATTTGCTTTTCAATTTAAAATTGATTTTTCCAAATAACTGAATTTAACCTTTCTATTTTCAAAATGCCAAGAAGATAAAATTAATTCTATTTCAATTAAATTTAAATCTTTCTTTTCCAACAACATAAACATATTAAGTTTAACATTAAAATCAACTATTTAATTGAACTTGCTCCCAATTTAAATCGAGCAATTCAAATTAACAATAATCTCATAAAGAAACCCTGTTTAATTCAGTCCATTAATCTTTAATGCACAAACACATATTTAATCGAATTAAATACTAAGGACTAATTACTCAATTTAACCATACACACAAAACACGCAACCCACGAAGCCAAATGAACAGGGAACCCGCAAACCCAACCAAAGGGAATACCAATGACGACTGACGATGCTCACTTGAGCACGACTATGGTCAAATGAGAAACTCCCGACCACCTAATCCAACTCTAAGGATTAAAGAGGTACACTCAAACCTACAAATTCAGGCGGAGATGAACCTCGCACCCATGCGGCACTATACCTGAAATCTCCTGCATCCAAGAGTCATACATGCATACATATATAAATTTAATGAAAGCGTTAGTTCAAGATAGTAATATGAAATAGGAGGATTAATAACTTGCATACGAATTGGTGCAAAGACCACATTAACATATATGCACTAAATCAAAACATCTGACTATAATCATTATATTATGATAAACTAACCAAGGTCAAACCGAGATTAGAAATTGATTAGAGCAGGGGTACTACAATCATCTTCATACTAGTTTAATCATCCTAGTTTCAATATCATACATCTTGTAGGAATGCATTCATTCTTATTAATCAATCATCACTCATTCTTGGAGTTGTCATTCCTAAGCCACCTTGCTCAATGATCTGAGAGCAAGAGTGAGACCCTGGGAATCCTATGAGATAGAGAACAATGGGACATCCCTTGGGAAATTAAGCTATTCAATATAGTTCCTATAACTTTCACCAAGAGTCTCATTAGCGTGTGGACCCTTTGAAATTGATTTTTCCATTTATGTTGCCCTCATTTCCCGCACACATTTCTAGTGCCCACTGTGGGGCATAACCCCATAAATCATATCATTTTTGATGTAGGAGCAAGATTGCAAGCACGGAGAAAAGATATTTTAGCACATTGACACCTTTCATTAGCACGTCAGAACCTTTCATTAGCACTTTCGGTGCACTATTTAGTGCATCGGATCCATTCCCTAGTGCATATAGATTTTCTGATAGCGCATAACATTCTAGTTTTTATTATGTATATTGGAACAACAACGTAGCACATTTGGTAACCAGCGTAGCACATTCGGTAACCAGTGTAGTGCATCTGCACCTTTTGGTAGCGCATCTGTGTCGCAGTCTAGCGCATGACTTTGACAAAGAAAAGGCAAAAATTGTAACCGAGGGGAGAAAATTTAGGCTTGTGTAAGCCCACCTTAGATTCTGGTTTTCACTAACTTTCTTCTTGCAGATAACTAACCATTTTCTTGCAGGTTTAGAATAAATTAAGGTAGAAATTTTAATTCTTTCTAACTTTTTAGTTAGATTAAAAGAATTCACTTTCTTTAAAATTGAAAAGAATCTCATTTGTCTTTTCGGTTTAAAATTCACATCTTCCTTTGGGTTTTAAAAAGAACTTCATTGTTGGATAAAAAGAACAACAAAGCAAACTTTTCATTCTTGCAAGTTAGGCAAAACACTTCGAATTTGGGTTTAAAAAAAACAACCAAAGTTAATTTTCAGTTTGCAAAAGGTAAAAAGAACTTCATCTTGCTTTGGTGCATTAAAAAAGAACTCATTTTCATTTTTTGCAAAGGATAAAAAGAACCTCATCTTTATTTTGTGCAAAGCAAAATAAACTTTTATTTATCGACTTTGCTTTTGTTGACCAACATCACAATTTATTTTTCTTGACCAATCTTTTCAATTTATTAGATAGAAAATCATTGCTATGAAGAGTTAAAAAGGACACCATGCTTTTTGGAGCAAAATATCCAAGTAGAAGTTATAAAATCATTGCCTTGAAGAATTAAAAAGAACACTTGTGTTCTTTGTCTCGAAAGTGGAAGGTGTACGCTCTCCCCTTAACTGGGTGACCAAAAAGACAAACCACTCTTAAAATCTTTCTTTACTTCAATCATTTTAAAACCTTTAGCAAACTTTCCCTCTCGAGTTGCTCTTAGAGTGTCATTAATGGCCGATGAGAGGGGAATGACCTAAGTGGGAAATGGTTTTATCACCAAGTGTTCCAACCCACTATAATCAAATGTGGAGGCTGACGAAAGTTCCCTTCAATGATTTTTCTCAGCGATTAGTCTTCCCCTAGTATTTTTAAGATACATAAAGCCTTTGTTCTAAAGGTTGGAAAGCCTCCCGAGGGATTTTATCACTGAATACCGAATGGAAGCCTAATTAAGAACCTTAGCACTAAAAAATTTGAGTCGGGTCAGTATCCAAACATTTTCAATGTCATAGTGCAAGGGTGGGGAAGAATCCTCCCTCAATATTACTCTCCATATATCTCCGAAGATAACTACTCAATTGTGAAGCAATTCACTTTGAGTTAATTTCTAGCAAAAGACAAAAAAATGGGCGCCCTCTAGGGGTGACACGGTTGTTTGAGCTGACAAAGTATCGAGACTAGTGGGCTATGATGTTGTTGATGATCCTTGAATAAAGAGTCTACTTGATTTGTCTTGCTTGTTATCTAAACCAATCAAAACATCGGGGATTTGAACACATCCTCACAGAACATAAACTACTTGTCTAGTATAGGCAAAATTTGTTGTTTCTTTCATGTCGTGTTTGCAATTTATTTTTCAGAAAATCATCCATAAAAAATGCAAGTGTTAAAAATCCAAAAATGATAGAAACAAAGAAATCAGGGCAGCTTAGTGCGTAGGAGAAACTTCCTAGCACATGTAAACCATTCTGTAGAACATTTCAACCAAAACATAGTGCTTTCAGCAGTCATATTAACGCTTAACCAGTATCATACTAACAAAACTTTTAGTAGCGCTTTTCAGCACTAGCCTAACTCATTTAGTCATCAGATTAGCGCATCAGAGACATATCTTAGCTCTTTTAGCTCAAACAATAGCACGTATTAAGGACATATTAGCGCATAACTCATCCAACCAAGTCAGTTTTGAACAATCTGAATTAGCATGTAGGATAGGTAGCTTAGCACATAGAGAACCTTCTGTGGTGCATCTGGAACATTTGTTAGCACATATAGTCTCTATTTTAGCACATGGTAAAAACCAAGAAAAACAGAGAGCAAACCAAGCATTTCGAGAAAATTTCATCAATAGTCTTGAGTACCATTTTAGGTCTTTTATCAAACTCAATAGTTAGAATTCTAATCCAATCATCAGCGAGAACAAATTCCAAAATTAACAAGGCATTCTTAGAACAACTATTTTGAATCTTAAACTAGCTCGAGATAAGACTTCATCCAACAAAATCAGGCGTTATCATAACATTGATCAAGGTTCCACCATCTAACAGATTTCTATCAAAATAACATACCGAGTTTAATCCTTAAGTTGTCAAATCAATTTTCCATATCAGGAAACTTTTATCCATATCATTTGACACACTTTGTCATGGAGGTGAATCAAACTAAAACTCTACTTGATAAAGTAAAACTTGAGTTTTCAAATGAAGTATCCAAATCCAATATCGACGTCAACCTTTGATCATTCTTATATGACCACTCCTCATATTTTGATAAGAACAAGTCTTCATCATAAAACTAAGTTGAAGAAGAGACAACCTAGTTCTAAGGAACTTGCAAAAAGGAAGAAGTTTCTCTACATCAATCACCAACTATTTAAATCACATTGCGCATTCTTGCGTCACATGTGATTGTATATCCAAGGCAAAACAAATGAGTTTGACAAAGAACCTTTAAGAAGTAGGGCTTACATTCAGAAAGTGGCATTCAACCAACTCTTAAATCGTGGAGGAAAGATCAACCCTACTTTATTCCCACAGTTTTGTATCACTTATAATGAAGATCGACCTGAACTACCAACACCACCTGGAACTCCCGTAGACGAAGTAGTGTTCGTTCCGATAGAAATTTACTAAATTCTTGTTATCACTCAATCTCAAAGAAACAAACAAATGGAATCACAACTGGAATCAATTATGGGTAGAACATTATTCAATCCCTTTGATGAGTATGCCAATATGGGTGAAACAAAGATCACAAAAGAAATTCTCCAAGAGTGCCAAGAAAATGCAGCTTTCCAAAACCTCATGGAAAGACTTATAGAGGAAGTCAAAGAGAAATATATACTCATGCTAACTAGAAAAGGAGTTAAACTTCCTAAATATTTTGATACCAAAAAATTAAGGAATATAGATGAAAGAATTTCAAAAGAACAAGGTCTAGAAATTATGCCCATCTAGACCAACAAAGAGAAGAAGAAACACTCGACCCAGAAAACATACATGAGCAAGAAAACAATCATGAACAAAACCATGCCCCCAATTGGGACAATCTCAATGAAAGAGAGGAAGTTCTTCCTCGAAGTATAAATGTGTCCATGGTCGCTCTAACACAACAAATCCAAATGCTACAAAGACAAATGCAGGACATGCAATAAGGAACTACAATGCGCTACTCCTTCGATGAAATCTTGTTGGAAATTGACACTCATTGGATTCATTTTGTTGTCATTGATGGCAACAAAATTAGATGGAAGTCACATACCAGCATTAGGAGGCATTCACTGGCATCGGCACCGGCACCGCCATCCAACACTTCAGGGAAGCCGACATCAAGGAAGTTTTATTTGTAAAATCATTTTGTAATTGTTGTATAAGGCCAACATTGTATATCCTTTGTATTGTAAGCCGACATAAGGCATATTGTTTGTAAAGGGTATATAGGTCAGTTTGTTAGGTCATTAGAATACAATATCGAACATGTGGATGAGATTGTGAATTATAATAGAATAGGACTATGGAATCCAAAGATCATTTGTATGCGAATGTTGTATCATGCAATGATCTATAGATGTTTATAAGACATTCTTAGAGGGAAGGAGATACCGGTAGTAGTGTTCAAGGTTTATGAGCCGGTACAGAGCAAAGCTATAACCGAAACTCTTTTTGGCATAAGAGATGCATTTTGTGAGTTCATTTTCATTGTTTTACTTCAGCAAAAGCTTGTCATCAGTGAGACTCTTTAGGGATGAGCAGTGTGCCTTCTTGCATGTGCAGGCCCCCTCTTTATGTAATATCTTTCATATGGCCAGTGAATTGATATTGTGGGTCACAAATCTCACCGTGGTTTTTCCTCTTTGAGGTTCTCCACATATAAACTCTATGTGTTATGGTGTTCATTCATGTGGATGGTTTATTTGCTTCAAGTTACATGTTTATTCATTTACCGGTTTATATGTGTATGGTATAAAAGCATAAAATCTTATCTTATCAGCAGAACGTTGATTCACCCCCCCCCCCTCCCCCCTCTCAGTGTTCTTGGATCCCAACAAATTTGTCCTTATCCTTTTGTTTGGAGTTTGAACATGATACCTTTTCCCCCAAATTCAGATATACTAAAGTATGACAAATACAATGGTAAAAGTTATCCCCATGATCACGTTCGGGAATTTTGTACCATGAGTCTCAAGTTTGCCCATAATGATACTTAATGAGATTATTCCCAACAAGTTTGGGAGGGAAAACAATGGAGTGTTTGTCCAAACTTACACCTCCCATTAGATCATTTGATGAGTTGACAAACAAATTTATCATGCAATACTCCTATAGAATTCAACACACAATCACCATGATGGATGTGTGTAAAACCAAACAAAATAACAATGAAACATTCATGATGTTTCTTCAATAGTGGAGATGCATAGTTTTGAGATATCCCCGAGATGTGCCTGAGAAGGAAAAGATGGAAATCTTCATTGATAATCTTAATAATGAGATAAGCTATCAAATCAGTACCATCTTTTTCCAAGTTAATAGAAAACTAAACCCAAGTAGAGGAAGCACGCATCAAGAAAGGAACATTGAAGCTCTTCAAGGAAGGTGTTAGTTCATTAAACACTAATTCCTTTAACAATAAAAACAACAATAATACTTTAGACAAATCTAGATTTTGGACAAGGAACAAAAATGTTGTTAATGATGGGGTAGTTGATGCTAATAATGTGAAGTCTAAACAACCTATTTTGGCTTTATTAGGCAACCATCCCTCCAACAAAGATCAAAAAAGTGTTAACCAAGGCACTAACACTTATCCGCAAAATACCAATCTAGGAAATCCAACATCAATCGAGGGAATAATGCAAACCAGAGAAGCAACACCAACACCTTCCCGTCTCAACATATTTACACACCCTTAGGACAAACTTTAGAATCAACGTTTCGAGAACTGTTGGCAAACAATATCATCACATTACCAACCACGAGCAACTATGAACCTCAGATCAAACCACCTTGGTGGAATGACTCGCATTTTTGTGATTTTTATTGAAACAAAGGACATCATACAAATGATTCCATGAGGCTGAAGAACATCGTCCAAGACATGATCGATAGAGGCGACTTAACAATTGATAATCATAAAACAAATGGTGACCATGAAGCCTTTAAAAATCCTCTTCCAAATTACAACAAGGGAGGAGCGTCATCATCAAATGATACTAGAGGAGCTCGTATAAATCACATATACGACAACACCATCAACCACATCGAAATATGACAACCAAGTGAATGTCATTAAAATCAAGGACAAACAAGAACATGAGTCGATCAATGTGACAAATAGAGCTCAAAAATATGTCTTGAGAGGGAGCACATCAACATTAGCAACTCTCCCCAAGACTCAATATAACTTAGTTGATCAACTACAAAGAACTCCTGCTCAGATATTCATACTTGATTTTCTCAAACTATCCCCAAAACACAAAGATATCTTGGAACAAGCTCTTGTCGAGACAAATGTTCCTAAATATTTGGACATTAATTGATTCCAAGACATGGTGGCTCATATGACGGGACCGCATAACCTATCTTTTTTCTGAACATGATGATGTCTCCTTAAATCATCTGCATAACACCCCACTCCATATCGAAGTCTTAGTCTATAAACACCGAGTAAAAAGAGTGTTAATAGATGGGGGAGTTGGTCTCAATATTTGTACTTTAAAGCTTATCTATGCATTGGGCTTCTCTGAGCAGTCTATTGATCCAAGAAAAAAGATCACCATCAAAGCCTTTGATGACAAAGAAAGGTCATCCAAAAGAATAGTAATACTACCTATTCAGGTAGGACCCATATAAAAGGACACTATGTGCCAAGTCTTGGACATAGACTTAACATACAATATTCTATTGGGTCAATCTTGGATACATGAAATGCAAGAAGTACCTTCAATATATCATCAATTTATCAAGATTTCATACAATGGACAAGAAAATTCTATATCAATAGACAATAATCCTTTTTAGCATTGTAATGCTATGGGGGCAGCTCAAGACAACCTAGTTCCACACAATAGGGAAGCCCAAGCTTCCTCAGTACCCAATCATCAAGAAGAACTCAAGTCTTTATCTATAGAATTCAAGCAAAAAATAAAAATCAAGGACCAAGGCATAGGGGAGTATTCTTTTGAACCTTTATGTCTATCAAAATTGTCAACATCGCCAAAATCTTATGGGAAACCTTCTAAATCAACACATCAAGCAAGGTAGTCCATCACCAAGTATGATGGTAAATTTATCCAGTTGGGCACACTAGCTAATGAATCAAAGGAGAAAGACATCATTAGTTGGCTATACAAGGATGAAGAAGAAGTCGAAGTTGCTACCATAGACATGGTCGTACCAACAAAACAATATGGAAACGGATTTTGGATCATGCAATGAATGGGATACAATGACAAAGGACCTATTGGCAAGTGTCAACAGGGCATTACAGAACCCCTACAACCTCCTTCACAATTTTCAAAAGATAAGACATGACTGGGATATGTGCAACAGGTACCGTCTTGACAAAAGCAAAATAACAATCAAAAACCTCAGTGGAGAGCGAAGAAGAAATATAATGAAAAATCATGGCAAGAAGCGCTACACCAAGTAGCAGGAAAAATAAGAAATGAGCAAGAATATCAAAATCATGAGAGACATCAAAAAGAGCTAGCCATTCAAAAGGAAGACGCTTCTTACAAAAAAGTGCATCATGTGCAAGAACCAGATCAAACCGAGGTATCATCACCTAAAGAAATTACTACTCACAAACAAGAAATAGTGTATGAGGAGATACAAATAGTACAAGAAGGTTCTAATTCTGAATCAGAGAAAGCTACCAAACTGGTGTCAATCATCAGTGATCTTTTCTCTCCATACAACATACCTATCAATTGCAGTGAGAGAACCTGGGATAGTGATTCTGAAATTGATTCTAATGAATACGAATGGGATAGTTGTTTGGATATCACTGAAGATATTGAGGTGGATACCATCCACTCCTACACACCCCTTTCTGAGGAAGGACAAGGCTTAGAATCTCGACCACTTGAATTTGGACCACAACATATCTATGAGGCTATTGAGAATGAGAAGCGACAATATGAACAAGGCTACATCAAAGATAATACCATCAAAGAACTTGACAACATCCTAGACCTAACCAATATGCCAAACAATTATAATAACACTATCATGACACTTATCGTGGCCGACCTCAACCCACAGAATGACTCCTTACCACTCGTATTTCCTGACCTCATAGATAGGGAAGAACCTGAACACTATGATTTACCTATATTCCCAGATGATGAATCCATTGTCCAATACCTTTGTTCCGTCAATCTTGAAACATGCTCTACCAGTGAACAAAGTAATGATATCTACAATCCAGGGAGTGCCAAGTCTCTGAGTCACAAAAATGAAATAAACAAAGGATCTAATGGTGAAAACCAGTCAATGGCAGTATTAGATCTCAAAAAAGTAAAAATAAAAGATGCATCTGAGGGTGAAAACCTTTCTAAGGCACCTGAGGATGGGAGACTTGACAATCTTCTAGAACATTATCAAGAAAGATCCCTCATACTGATTGAGCTAACTCAATCAATAAACATTGGTACTGAGGCAGTAGTCAAAATCATACACCTAGCAGAATCACTCACAAAGGAGGAACAACCAGATTTCATCAAATTCTCCATAGAAAAGAAAATCAATTTTGCTTGGTCATATGTTGATATGCTCGGAATGGACCCGAACCTAATCATGCATCATTTATCCATCACTCCAGGAGATAAGCCAGTAAAGTAGAAATTAAGAGAAATGAATATGCATGTAGCATTGTTGGTCAAAGCATAACTAAAGAAGCTATTAGACATCAGATTCATCCAACCTATACACTATGCTGAATGGATTTCAAACATTGTACCAGTCTCAAAATCTGACAAAAGAATCATAATATATACAAATTTTAGAGATGTCAATAAAGCATGCCCAAAGGATGACTTTCCTTTATCGAGCATTGACATAATTTTGGATCTAACAGCATGCCATGCAATATTATCATTAATGGATGGTTTCTCAGGCTATAATCAAATTCATATAGCTTTGGAGGATCAAGATAAAATTGCATTCACCTATCCATGGGGAACGTATTGTTGTAATGTCATGCCTTTCGGCTTGAAAAATGCCAGAGAAACTTATCAAAGAGCCATGACGACAATCTTCCATGATATGATGCATACCTTCATGGAGGACTATGTGGATGATTTACTAGCTAAATCATTCACTCGAGTAGAACTATGGGCATATTAGATAAAATCTTCCAGAGGTTGGAATAGTTTAAGGTTAGACTAATCCCTAAGAAGTGTGTCTTCCAAGTCACATTAGGCAAACTATTGGGCTACATCGTGTCAGAAAAGGGCATTGAAGTAGATCCAGTGAAGGTATAGGCCATCATGGATATGCCACCTCCTAAGAACATTAGCCAACTCAGATCTCTACAAGGATGACTACAATCCATCAGGTGATTTATAGCCCAACTAGCAAATAAATGTCTCCCATTCAATCATCTGCTCCACAAGAACATACCTTTCAGATGGGAAGACAAGTGCACAAAATAATTTTACCAACTCAAGCAATATCTAATGAATCCACAAGTTTGAGTACCACCAATTGTAGGGAATCCGCTCATCCCCTACATATCAACAACCGAAGTATCATTTGGGGTACTGCTAGCACAAGAAGATCAAGGAGGCAAGGAACGAGCTATATATTACATCAATAGAACCTTAAATATCTATGAGATAAACTATACATTCATTGAGAAGGCTTGCTTAGCAGTAGTATTTGCCTCTCAAAATTTTTGTCACTACATGCTAGCCCATACAATCAAGTTGGTAGCAAAAATTGATCCTCTCAAGTATTTACTCAGCAAAGAAACTCTTACAGGCCGATTGGCTAAATGGGTCATGATTCTTAGTGAGTTTGATAACCAGTACTCAGAACATCGGGCTATCAAAGGGCGTGTAATTGTAGATCAACTAGCTGAAGCACCACTACCCGATAAACAACCACTGTAGGTGGAATTTTCAGACATGGATGTCCTTACTATTACACTCAAGCAATGGACCTTATACTTTGATGGATCCTATACCCAACATGGATCAAGTGTTGGCATCATGTTCACCACTCCCAAAGGACACACTATTCCATGATCTTATTGACTTAAGTTTCCATGCACTAACAACATTGTTGAATACGAAGCTCTCATAACAGGAATCAAAATGGTTGTGGAATGGAAAATCATGGAATTGAAAGTCTATAAAGATTCCAACCTATTTTTCAATCGGATCAACAATGATTATCACACAAAGGATGACAAGCTTCTTGTAAAGTTCTAATGCCAATAGCTAACAAGATGAGAGGGGGGGGTGAATCATACAAACTTAATCTTCCATAAAATCAACAGATTCAACCTCGGTAACTTATACTTCAGCAATATAACCAAAAAACTGCTAAACATGCGAACTCATAAACACATAAACATCATAACACATATAACACCAGATTTAACATGGAAACCCAAATAGGGAAAAACCACTGTGGGATTTCGGACCCACTAAGAAATATACTCTTCTAGAGTATGCTCGGTTAAAAGAAAATCCTATTAAAGATTACAAACACATTGCTAGGTGTGACCCAGTTAAAGGATTTCCCTCAGATCTGTTAGGATCTTCACTTTGTTAGAAGTGATCTTGTCAAAGGATTTCAAACACTCAATTAGAATGTTACCTTGCTAGAGGATTTAAAAATAATATTGTTAGGTCCACTCAGTTAAGAGATTTTCTATCACTTTAAAAAATAACAGTAATAAAAATATATATGCAACTTCACATCTAAAATGCTAAAGTAGATTCTTATTTTCTCAACACCGTCTAGTCATAGGACTTATCTTGTCCCTCTGCTGGGCTCCCTACTCTATTATTCAAATAGGTCTTCAAGCTTCTGTTCTTGGTAATCACTATCTAGCATCCCTGTGCTTACACTTGCCTGCATACTATTCATCAATAATTTCTTATTTATAAACAATTTGCTAACCGTTGAATCTCCTTGATCACATTTCCCATGATCAATCATAGCCATCAGATCTTCAATCTTGACTAGGTTCAATGTATCCTTCGATCTGAAAAATGTTTTACTTTGCCTAGGAACTTGCATTCCATTCTTGGAACTTGTGCTAGGTTAAGCGGTTCAATCTATACTGTAGATCTAGCTCCTAAATTTTCAAAGTCGTAGATCCTTAACAAATTTATTGCACGTCATATCAATCATTTAATCAACTCCAGCTAATCAGCTTCCTTCATTAAATAACGCTTTCATTCCTTCAATGTTGTCTGTCATAACTCAGTTGCAACTCGGTAAATATTAAACTTCACTCAGTAGACATTTCGCCTTCATTAACCGATATCGATAACCTTAGGGTTTACCAACTAGGTTCCTTAGTTACCGACTAGGTTCTTTGCTCGGTGACATAGTATAGTATTAACCTTACAATCAACAACATATGTAGGATATCAAAACAATCTAAACATCATGATCTCATCATTGTCTAACTTGATAATAGTTGCCCATTGAATAACTTATTTCTCCCCTTATTCATCACATTCTTTCTGTGTCTTTTACCGACATCTTAATTCTCTTCAAATCAATCTTCTCAAGATATGGCAACATCATACTGAATCAAAATATCAATTTCATGACATCAATGACAAAATAATGTTATAAAGATAGTTATCATCCTTCTTCACTTATATCAATAATCTCCTTCTATTGAAATGCCAACAATCTCCCCCTTTGGCATTGATGGCAATACCAACTTTTAAATGGTAATACCAACAAGATATTCAAATTGATTCGGATTCAAATTATTGTGGAGACTTCTCCTGTTATTCTTGAGCTATTTTCTTCTTCTGAGGTCTTCTAGGCTTTCTCCCTCTTTCATTAGTCTTCTGAATTGTTATCTTGCATTTAGTCTTCTCCCTTTTTCAGTAATCTTCTCCCCCTGTTGTTAGTCTTCTGTTATCTTCTTCATTTAGGGCTTTACCATTTAGTCTTCCATTTAGTCTTCTCCCCCTTTGACAACAATGCCAAAAAGTAAAAGAACTAAATCATGAATTCTTCTATTGTGAAGTGCTTGCTTTTGTTGAGTTACACATGCAAATGTAACATCTAAAACTTGATCAGAGCAATCTCTCCTTCAATACTATTTCTTGTATCCTATTCCCTGGTCACGTTCCTGCACACCTTTAGAAAACTTCCTAAAGTGCGTAAATCAACATCAATCCACACATAATATTCTGTAGATTCATCGAATTGATTCTTTCACCGAACTCTGTCAATGAGTAGAAGATAGGGGTAGGACTCCTAACTTGCTTCGGAGATACTCAAAAGTATCTCTTGTTAGTAGCTTTATGAAGATGTCTACAATTTGCTACTTTGTGCTAACATATTCCAGCACAACTTTCTTTTCTTGAACTTCTTCTCTGAGATAATGATACTTGATAGAAATATGTTTTGTCTTAGAGTGCATTACCAGATTCTTTGAAATGTTAATGGCACTCGAATTATCACATAATATAGTTACTGGCTCGGTAACCTTTTCATTTATACCTTCCAACAGTTGTTTTATCCATGCTATATTAGTGTGATTCAATGTTGCAGCAACATATTCAACTTCTATTATCAACTGTGAAATACATCCTTGTTTCTTGCTAAGCCAACTCACTAGTCTTTCTCCTAAAAAGAAAGCTCCTCCACTTGTGCTTTTCCTGTCATCAATGTTGCCTGCCCAATCAGCATCAGTATAAACTTTTAAATCAAAATCATTTCTCTTTTCATATACTAAGCCATAATCTTTAGTGCCTCTCAAGTATCTGAAAATTCTCTTGATTGTTGTCATATGGGTTTCTTTGGGATCTGCAGAGAATCTTACAACAATACCTACTGCATGTGCTATATCCGGTCTACTATGCACAACATATTGTAACTTTCCAATCATGGATCGGTAAAGTGTCTCATCAACATATGCAAATTCATCATTCTTTGATAGTTTACAGTTGGTAGTCATAGGAGTACTTACTGGTTTTGAATCCTCCATTCCAAATTTCTTCAAGATTTCCTTTATGTACTTGGATTGAGTAATGAAAATCTCATCTTTCATTTGTAGTATCTGTAAACCTATAAAATACTTTATCTCACCGATTAGTGACATTTCAAATTCTTTGCACATTTCATTACCAAAGTTTTTGCATAGAGAATCATTTCCACAAAATATAATGTCATCAACAAATATGGATGAGATTAGTATTCCATTGTCTTCATCATTCTTCATGTACATATTGATGTTTTCACTTGTTCTTATAAAACCAATCTTGATTAAGTAAGAATGCAATCTTGCATACCATGCTCTGGGTGCTTGTTTTAGACCATATAAAGCTTTGTTCAATTTACATACCTGATCTTTATTCTTGTCTTCAACAAATCCTTCAGGTTGTTCAATATAAACTTCTTCTTCTAGTATACCATTCAAAAATGCAGATTTGACATCCATTTGATATACCTTAAAATTTTTCAAAGTAGCATATGCCAACAATGTTCTTACTCCTTCAAGTCTAGCCACAAGTGCAAAGGTCTCTCTATAATCTATTCCTTCTTCTTGAGCATATCCTTTGCAAACTAGTCTTGCTTTATTTCGAATGACCTCACCTTTTTCATTTAGCTTGTTTTTGAAAATCCACTTTGTACCGATTACATTTTTGTCCTTCGGTCTTGGGACCAGTGTCCATGTGTCATTCTTCTTGATTTGATCAATCTCTTTTGTCATAGCATTTACCCAATCTTCACTGTTAAATGCCTCTTTTACTATTCTTGGTTCAAATCCAGATATCAGACATGTGTTTTGTCTCAATTTGTTCCTTGTCATCACTGGATCATCCTTATCTCCTATAATTTGAATTGATGCATGATTTCTTCTGACATATTTGGCTAATACAGGCTCGATAGGCTTGGTATGATCTTCTTCATCACTCAGTAACTGGATATTCTCTTCATTTTCTTTAGTAACTCTCTCGGTAGGACTTGTCGGTTGAACATAGACAAATTCTTCATAATCTTCTGGTTCCTTGGAATTTCCTTCATCATTTCTTTCTGCAAATTCATCAATTTTCACATTTGCACTTTCTACTATTTTGTTAGATGATTTGATCAGACATTTAAATGCTTTGCTTCTAGAAGAATAACCTAGAAATTTTCCTTCTTCACTTTTCTGATCAAACTTTCCATTTCTGTCATCTTTGTGTACATAGCATCTACTTCCAAAGATTTTAAAGTAATTTACATTAGGTTTCTTGTCATACCAGATTTCATATGGTGTCTTCAAAGTTCCTTTCTTCAGTTGTACTCGGTTCAAGGTGTAAACAACAGTGCTTATTGCTTCTCTCCAAAAAATTTATGGCACTCTTTTTTCAATCATCGGGGTTCTGGCGCAATCAACAATAGATCTATTTCTTCTCTCAGATATCTCATTTTGTTGTGGAGTTCTCAGTGCAGAGACTTGTCTTTTTATACCATGATCATTGTAGAATAAGTTAAATTCATCCGAGGTGAACTCTCCTCCTCTATCAGATCTAAGACATTTCAGTTGTCTTCCTGTTTCATTTTCAACTATTGCCTTGTACCATTTAAACATTTGAAAAGCTTCTGATTTTTCTTTTAAAAACATAACTGACATCATCCTTGAATAATCATACACAAATAATATGAAATATTTATCACCATAATAACTCTGAACTTTCATAGGACCACAAAGATTAGTATGCACAAGATCTAAAATTCCCTTAGAAGTGTAGGACTTACTTGTAAAGCTTGATCTTTTCATCTTACCCATTTGGCATCCTCTGCATATAGCATTCTCAAGTTTCTCCAAACTTAGTAGACCTCTTACTCGGTGCTTCTTACTTATTTTGATCAGATTATCAAATTTTACATGACAAAAACCTTTTATTCCATAACCAGGTATCATCTATCTTTGCATAAAGACACTTGTTCCGAGTTGAGTCAAGGTGAAATGTGTTACCTTTTGTTTGAGTCCTGGTAGCTGCTAACTTTCCATGCTTGTCATAAACTTTGAAAATTCCTTTCTGAAATTCTATTTAGTACCCTGTGTTGTTTAGTTGTGTTGCACTCAACAAATTGTATTTCAAACCTTCAACCCAATAAACATCATCACATTTTGCATTGTCAAGAAGTGTGATAGATCCTTTACCTTTTACTGAACATGGTGCACCATTACCAAATATTACATAGCCTCCATCATAATCTTCTAATTTAACAAATTTGTGTTTATCACTTGTCATGTGATGTGAGCATCCACTATCTATGATCCAAGAATTATTATTATTTATGTGAAATATTGAGGCTTTTTCTTTATACCTTTCTTCATCAAATCCATCCTTAATGGCCACATAAACAACTTCCTCTATGTCTATTTCATCATATTTATCATCATTGGATTCCTCATTGACAGTTAGGCATGTCTTTCTATCTCTTCTTCTGAAATCTTGGTATCCTCTGTAGTGATTGTCTTTCTGTCTATCATCTCGGTATTCTCTCTTTTCACTAGATTATTTGTCAGGGCAGTTACAGGCACATTTCAAAGGTGGCTTTCCTTTATACTTACATTTGCCTCTCGGTAACCTCCTGGCCAACAATGCTTCAAACTCTTCTTGCTTTCTGATTTCCTCATACAGTTTGTGCACTTCTTCCATGTTCTTACGAAATCTTTCACTTGCTCCACTGTGATTCCCTTCAGAATACTTACTCATTCTATCATTATAATCATTAGATTCACCAAGATGAAAAGAACTGAATGCAGATTCAACTTTATTTACCGAGACCCACTGTTATCAAAATTACTTAACTCAAATGCATGTAACTTACCTATAGTAGCATCTAAAGAAACTAGCATGTTAGGTACAGACCTCAATTCATTGATTGCAGAGACTCGGATTGCATAAGCAGGTAGAAGGGTTCTCAATAACTTACTTGTGACATCCTTCTCTTCAATAGTTCCTCCTGCTCCTTTGATTTGATTGACAATTTCCTTTAGTCTTGTACTATATTGGGTTATGTTCTCTCCTTCATTCATCCTCATAGATTCAAGTTGTCCTCTTAAACTATCCACTTTTTCTCTTTGTACATGTTCATCACCGCCATAAACAGATATAAGCTTAGACCACATTGCCTTTGTATCAATACAGCCTTCTAGATCATTAAACTCTGAGTTGGTCAATGCTGATGATATTTCACTTATTGCTTGAGTGTGTTCTTGCTTCGCTCTTATCTCTTCCATAGTCATCGGGTAGGTGATCGGTGCAACATAATCATTCTCTAGATAGTATGTAGCATATTCTCCAATTCCTAATAGGTTTAGCTTCATCCTTTTCTGCCATGTGGAAAAACTTGACTTGTTCATCTTTGGGGCATCTCTCTTATACATCTTCGGATCTTAACTCAAGTGCCTTCAAACTTTTCTTCCGGAGTCCAAAGCTCCGATACCAATTGTAAAGTTCTGATGCCAATAGCTAACAAGATGAGAGGGGGGGTGAATCATACAAACTTAATCTTCCATAAAATCAACAGATTCAACCTCGGTAACTTATACTTCAACAATATAACCAAAAAACTGCTAAACATGCTAACTCATAAACACATAAACATCATAACACATATAACACCAGATTTAACGTGGAAACCCAAATAGGGAAAAACCACTATGGGATTTCAGACCCACTAAGAAATATACTCTTCTAGAGTATGCTTGGTTAAAAGCAAATCCTGTTAAAGATTACAAACACATTGCTAGATGTGACCCGGTTAAAGGATTTCCCTTAGATCTGTTAGGATCTTCACTTTGTTAGAATTGAGCTTGTCAAAGGATTTCAAACACTCAATTAGAATGTTAGCTTGCTAAAGGATTTACAAATAAGACTGCTAGGTCCACTCGGTTAAGAGATTTTCTGTCACTTTACAAAATAACAGTAATAAAAAACATCTAAAATGCTAAAGCAAATTCTTATTTGTTCAACACTTTCTAGTCATAGGACTTATCTTGTCCCTCTGCTGGGCTCCCTACTCTGTTATTCAAATAGGTCTTTAAGCGTATGTACTTGGTAATCACTATGTAGCATCCTTGTGCTTACACTTGCCTGCATACATTGTTCATCAATAATTTCTTATTTATAAACAATTTGCTAACCACTAAATCTCCTTGATCACATTTCCCATGATCAATCATAGCCATCAGATCTTCAATCTTGACTAGGTTCAATGTATTCTTCGATCTGAAAAATGTTTTACTTTGCCTAGGAACTTGCATTCCATTCTTGGAACTTGTGCTAGGTTAAGCGGTTCAATCTATACAGTAGATCTAGCTCCTAAATTTTCAAAGTCATAGATCCTTAACAAATTTATTGCACGTCATATCAATCATTTAATCAACTCCAGCTAATCAGCTTCCTTCATTAAATAACGCTTTCATTCCTTCAATGTTGTCTATCATAACTCGGTTGCAACTCAGTAAATATTAAACTTCACTCGGTAGACATTCCGCCTTCATTAACCGATATCGATAACCTTAGGGTTTACCAACTAGGTTCCTTAGTTACCGACTAGGTTCTTTGCTCGGTGACATAGTATAGTATTAACCTTACAATCAACAACATATGTAGGATATCAAAACAATCTAAACATCATGATCTCATCATTGTCTAACTCAGTAATAGTTGCCCATTGAATAACTTATTTCTCCCCTTATTCATCACATTCTTTCTGTGTCTTTTACTGACATCTTAATTCTCTTCAAATCAATCTTCTCAAGATATGGCAACATCATACTGAATCAAAATATCAATTTCATGACATCAATGACAAAATAATGTTATAAATGTAGTTATCATCCTTCTTCAATTATATCAATAATCTCCTTCTATTGAAATGCCAACACTTTTGTCATACAAAAGAATGGTGGATGATTTTAAATAGTACTTTGTACACATCATCACCTTTGAACAAATACCAAGATTGGAAAATAGAGCGGTTGATGCAATGACAACTATTGCTTCACTACTACAAATTCCAGAGAAACAGAGTGGTTACAAGTTCTTGGTAGAGAAATTGTTTTCTCCCGCCTATGATAATTCCACATCCCAAGTCATATATGCCCTAACCAGTTCAGACTCCCCTCTATGTGGAACAATCTATGAATATCTTAAGAATAATACCCTTCCACTTGACCTATCCCGCAACCAAAAACACAGCTTCATCTGGCAAACCCCCCGCTATACCTTAACGTCTGACACACTTTACCGTCAAGGTCTAGATGGTACTCTTCTTTGTTACCTTGATCATAATGAATCTGATTCTACCTTGCACAAGCTTCATGAGGGTATCTGTGGTACACATTCAAGTGGTCCTACTTTCGCTAAGAAACTTCTAAGAATGGGATATTAGTGGCTGACAATGGAGAAAGAGTCTTATCAATTTTCAAATAAATATCCAAAGTGCCAAATTCATGGCAATCTTATTCATGCACCAACATAGGAGCTATAGTCATTCACTACATCTTGGTCTTTCTGTTAGTGGGGACTCGATTTAGTAGGTAAAATTCATCCTTCATCAAATGGACACAAGTTCATTATTACTACAACAGAGTATTTCACAAAGTGGATTGAAGCAGTCCCGATGACCACGGTAAGTGGAAAATAGATCACCTTAGTTATTCTCAATTATCTCATTTACAGATACGGCATTCCCAATTCCATCATCACAAACAATGGGCATCCTTTCAAAAAGCAATATGTGTGAGAGCTATGTGAATGATTTAAAATCCAACATCACTTCTCTACACCTTACTATCCATAGGGGAATGGTCAAGCCGAAGCATCAAATAAAACTATTCTAAAAAATCCTCAAGAAAATGATAAATGGGCATATAGGACTAGTATTCAGACACCTATAAGGGCTACGCCATATTCTTTGGTGTATGGATCATAAGCCATTTTACCTCTTGAGGTAGAAATCCCATCTCTCCGAGTATCTTTGAAAGGTCTCATACCAGATGAGGAGTATCTAGTCAACATACTGCATGAACTAGATATTCTTGATGAAAAATGACAACATGCCTATGACCATCTCAAGGCATCCCAATAGCGAATGTGCTGAAACTATAATCACAGAGTCATTCCTAGGGCTTTCAAAGTCGGTGATCTTGTACTAAAGGAAAATCCAAGAAATCAACAAGATTGAGAAAAGAAGGGGAAGATTGAACATAATTGGTTGGGTCTCTTTGTCATCATATCATCCTACAGATCAGGTGCCTATCAACTAACAACTTCAGAAGGAGACGTGCTTGACAAGCCAACCAACAACATCCATCAAAAAATTCTACACTTGAGTCATCCAATCCACGAAAAAAGCAAAAAACACAAAAAAATAAAAAAATCGAAAAATCGAAAAATTGAAAAAAAAAAAAAAAGTGCAATAAAAACAAGTAGTGAAAACTTGGCAATAGGCGCTATTTGTGAGAGAATGTCTACTCTATCTATCAGTACTCATATCTATGATCCATCTAAGTCTCATCTAATGGCCATCACCCACCACTTATTCACGCTGCATTATCCTGGGCATACTTAGCATAGTCATTGTCCTTGATTATTTGAAGATGAGTTCATCATATCCCACCATGGCTTGGTGATCACCATATGTATCCACATCAAAAGATATATGTGGCTAGGGGCAGTATTCCTCTTGTGTTCTGGCAGCAAACAACAAGGATCGCAGCATGCTAAGAAAACAATGTCAACAATTGCTCACAGGCTAGAAAACAAGTCATTATCCAACTGAAAACTTTAACACACACATGATGGATGATTTTATAGATTATAATTTGTTTACATATAGCATGAGGTTTTTACTATTTTGAATCTTAAAATTTTTGAACTTTAGATCTCTCGAGTTACTCGAGGATGCATTCAACTAGAAAAGCAATGAAGGAATCTAATATTTTCTTTAGTTTTATGTCTGTGAGGCGATCTTTTGTATGGTGCAAATGTGTCTCGAGACATGATTGGAAACATATCATTGAAGACATTTTCCAATTTGCACATTAAAATGGTTAACGCTTGTCTGTTTTTATGCAAGCAACACTCGGGTCATCTTGGTTCAATTATACCTCGACGCTTGTGTTGTCTTACAATATTAAAATCCATGTAAGTGTTACTCGAGTCGTTATGCTCCAATTATACCATGATGATTGTATTAACTTCCAACATATCAAAAGCTCAATGATGACAAACAAAACAAAGCACAAACAAGTGGTTACATAGGAATGACAACGAAAAAACCAAATCATGCATTTAGTTGCATATCATTTTAAATCATGCATTTAGTTGCATATCATTTAAATCATGCAATTAGTTGCATATCAATTAAATCTTGCATTTCGTTGCATATCATTATAATCTTGCATTTAGTTGCATATCATTTTAAACTTGCATTTAGTTGCACATCATTTTTAATCTTTCATTTAGTTGCACATCATTATCATTCTCATACATCTCAATTTCAAGATACATCTCAAATCATTATCATTATCATTATCATACATCTCATTTTCAAGACGCATCTCATAAATTAGAGAAATTAAGGCAATTCATCATCGCATTCTCATTTTATCATGGATCATACATTCACATCATCATCAAGATCAAGAGCATTATTATCTAAGCATCAAATCATCATCCTAGAATCTCATATAAAAGCATACCATAAAGCATCACCATCAATAAAACATAACATGTGGATCAAAGAAAATCAGTATCATATATATATATATATATATATATATATATATATATATATATATATATATATATATATATATATATATATATATATATATATATATATATATATATATATATATATATATATATATATATATATATATATATATGTAATGGTTGGAATGTACAAGGAATATCATGTCTATCAAAATACAACAAAATGATCAAAATACAATAGAGACAAGTCTCTCAGGTATGACTATCTCCTGAGGTTGACGGTCTCGTATTCGATGGCCCAACCCCTGGATATCCACCAGGTGGATCACGTCGGGGAGGCCCTATAACACCTCTTCTCTCTGTCCTCATATGACTACAATCGAATTGACTGGCAGCATAGCTAGGAGCTCTGTGAAATCTAGGGACCACCTCCTCGTATAAACGCCTATAATAGTCGACCTCCTTGGTCATATATTGTATCTCCCTTAGCGTGTCCCGCATCGGAGCACTAGCCCTCACCCTCTCCAATCTATCAGCAAGGTCCTCTTCCCAACCCTAACGCTCTCTCTCTGCATCCTGCTCAGCCATAATATGAGTAATTTGGTGTTGTTACGCTAGTACCTGTACCTGCAACTCCTGCACTGTAACTTGTAGCACCTTGATCTATGAATCATGTCGATGAGTGGATACCCTAATCTGAACAAGTACCTATGTAGTAACCCCACCTGTAGACACCTAAAAATGGTCAACGCTTGCGGAGTCATACTTTAACATTTGCCCATTGCCTCATTTTAGGTTTTTGCGTAACATTAACATTTCTCCTATGTCACGAACTTGGTCTTTATTATTTGTGAGCATCGAGTCATTCTTCTACATTCTTCATTCATCTTACTCTCGAATTTGGTCTTGTCGACAACACTCTCTAGTCATGATTTTAATCGATCTTATCCTGTCACATCAATGTGCGTACTCATTTCTCATTATTTTGGACATCGTCAATCCTAATTAGGGTTTTGTCCTCTGATCAATCTTATCATCTGGCGATCGATTTTTCATCGGTCGTTGTCATGTTCGATCTTGTCATTTTGCGATCGATTTGTCATCGATCGTGGTCATTTTCAATCCTGTCGTCTTGCGATCGATTCATCATCGATCCTTGTCCTCTTCGATCATGTCAATTGGTGCATATCAATTTGGTCTCTTTGTCAATATTGGTCAATTTGTCAATCAATCTCAATTGTTTATCAATCAAATCAATTCAAAATCATGATCGAATCAACATCAAATCAATTTTATATCAAGACCTAATTGTCGTCCTTGCATTTCTAATTTAACCTTGTTTGTCATTTTCTCTCCATTCTCCCTCTAGGTTAAATAATTTATTTATTTATCCTAGGTCTTCTTGTCACAATTAAATGTTTATTTAATTGGCTAATTAATTCCCTATTTATGAATTAATTAATAAATGAAAAATTCTTAATTAATTCACTAAATTTCCTATTTTCTATTTTTCTAATTTTTCTAATTCCTAATTTCAATTCTCCTAATTTCATGGGACTGACATAGAAATTTGTCATAATTTGTCATAATTGACAATCAATCAATTCTTGACATAGAAATTTGTCATAAATTGTCATAAATTGTCATAAAATCCTTGCATAGCAATTTGTCATACACATGTCATAATTTTGCTATTCTTGATTTGAATTTCCATTCGAATCATTATCATGCTAATTTGATCTTTTTCTCCAATTTCTCTATAAATTGGATGAATTTCTTCAATCAAGCCCTAATCAAATTATCGAATTTCTAATCAATCACGCTTCGAGTACTTTTGAGCAACTTTCTTAGCTACTTGCTTTCAATCATGTATGTGCACTTGTAGGTGAGATCCACAACCAAACTATTTGAAGAGGAAAGAAGAACAATGGAGCCACATGAAGGAAGCATTCATACCCACATTTGGTTTGCATAGTATTTACTTTTGAATGTTTTGTCTTTATGTCTCTATTGAGTGTGTTTAGGATTTATCATTGCGTTTAAGCTTTTGTGATTGAGCTAATGATTAGTGTTTTGACTTGTTTGTGAGATTTCCAAATTCCTATGCTACATTAATTGGTGAACGCGACGTGAACACTAACCATCTAACCCCTTTACTGTGTCTTTGAGTGCTTTTGAGTTGATTTGCAGGCCAAAAAACCCAAAAATAGGGTAATGCAGGGCTTTCTGGGGACTTCTGCACCTGTGTGAGACAACCTGCGCCTGTGTCAAGCATCCTGCACCTGTGTTGAAGACATTCTATGCCTGTGTCATGACTTCTGCGCCTATGTCAAGTCCATAACAGAGGTAAAAATGCAGTGTTTTACTTGAAATTTGTTTTGTTTTTGCATTCTGTTTTCTATTTTTTGGACTTTGGTACTAATTATCTGTGCAGCATCTTGGCATACGCATGGCAAAGACAACAAATGAAACTACTAACATATTTTATGCAGAATCGATAGTCAAAGAATAAGCACCTCAAACTTCTAACTTGGGTTTTGCAGGTTGCCTTGGAGAAACAACTAAACTTGGTGTTTGCCATTAATGTTATAGGCACCTAGTATGATTTCTAAATAGGTTGGAATGAACATTTTTTTGCTTTGATTGTTGAGTGTGACATTGGAGTAGGAGAGTATGCTCTCACCCTTCTTAGGGTGATCAAAAATCCAGATCTTCAATACTATGCTCATGTCTTTGATTGTTTGTCACCTTTAGAGGGCCTGCCTTCCCGACCATTTTCTTTTGCAAGCAAGTGATAATCATGAGAAGGGAATGACCCAAAGTGAGTACGGCTAGAATACCTTGGCATTCTAACTCACTATAAAAAAATACCTGATGGGCGAAAGCTTTGAAGGAAGGGTTACGTGGGAATTGCAGTTACTTGGGAAGTGATGACCCTTGAACTCTTTCTCATATCAACATCTAAGTAGGGCCTCATGGGTCTAAATCGTGCTTGCGTGACTACATTAGTTTGGTATCTTGGTGGGCTTAATGTCTCAATCACGCTTGCGTGAAATCAAGGAGTAACACTTAACAGAAATCCTTACTAAACACCTTGTTTTTAGAGGCCAAAAACCCTTCTAGTTGCTTGAGAAGGACAAGTTCGGATACTTGGAAGAGATACTAAGTTTTCCATGGGGACTAATGCTTGGCTGCCCTGAGAAGTGAGTCTGCCCGTGGGGTCAAGCATCTATGAATTCTCCTTGAATCCCATAATGAGTCTACCTCTCAAGTACCTAATGTCCTTGCCTACCATAAGAAATGTGGGAATGAGCATGATTGTCTTGAGTCTATGTTAAAATATCTTGTCTTCTTTACTTGTCAAAAGTTTAATTGTGTCTCATTTCAAAAACAAGGCAGATTGATTCGAAACAAGGTTAAACACAAGAGACATTCATCCAACAAAATTCAAAACACCTTCAAACATGGTTATCAAACATTGTTCAAAATCTTGTCTTAACATTCATGTCACTTACATTTAGGTTCATCCTAGGTTGCATTTTTCAAATTTCAATGTCAAGTACCAAGGTTAGGTTTCACCTAGGTCATACTCCTTTTCATATCAATAAAAGTCATCCATTTGCATGTGTCCTCTTGCATTAAAGTCATACCATTGTCATACATTCATATTTGCATACCCTAGGTCCCTTCATTAAGCTTAGGTCATTATCATATCATATTAAGGTCACTTGCATAGTAATTGTCCCTTTGCATATAGTGTCAAAACTAGGTTTTGTCATACTTGAGTAATCCAAATCTTTGATAAACCCTAAGTCATTGTTAGGAAGTCTAGACCTTATCAAACCTTTTCTCTTTTTGTCATTATTGTCATTTGGTCAAACCTAGCTTAGTATCCAAGCATATAGGGGAGACATTGTCATTTTGTCCTTTTGTCACTTGGTCCTTTTGTCCTTTGAGGTCTAGACATCATTTCAATTTCCTAAGGGTCTCTTTTTAGATTTGCATTCCAAAAGTTTGTCAAAATCTTGAAAAACAACCAAAAACATAGATTGCATGCTCGTCTATCTAGTTTACATTTAGTTGCATATCATACATTATCCTTTAAAAATTCCAAAAATATTGCATTTGCATAGTGACGTGTCTATTGAAACAAGGTTCCAAGCACCAATGATGCAACAAAGTTTGACATATCAACTGACAATGCAATCACAATTCTATCCAACCCAACAACAAGGCAATATTGATCAAACTTTTTATGATGAAACAAGTCTCCAAATACAAAAACTAGAGGAGAAACTAGCTCAAGAAAATGAGATTTTGGAACAAAGAGTGAAAAACATTGCGAAGAATAGATCAAAAATGTCCAAAATGTTTCGAAAACTTCCAGGTCAAAATCCAAATATTGAGCCAATTGATGTAAGGTCTCTTATCGAACGATTAGACATACCAGCTCTCCTCTCCCAAATAGAGATGATGAAACAATTTCAAGAAAAGAGACAACATGAATTTCAACATTATGTGCCTCCACAACAAGAACAAGAAGGTGTTTACTATCAATCCGATTTTCAACCAATACAACCAATGGCTCAACCAATTGTTCAACATATGCAACCAATACAACCAATGGTCCAATTTCAACAATATGTCCAACCAACTATACAATGTCCACAAATGGTTCAACCAATGGTGGAATATCAATGTCAACAACCACAACCAAACATTCAAAAACAAAGGTTGCAGCACACACCAACCCTAGTTTCAAACATGTCAAAACAATTGAACCAAGTCCAATATCAAAACATGACATCAAACCAAAAACAAGTTCAAATTCCAGATACAACTATGTCAAAACCTCGAAAGAAAGGTGGCTTTATTGCAATGCTCTTAAGGAAACTACCAAGTGAGTTCTTTGAGGAAGATCAAGATAATACAATTATGTCTAGCAATGCCTCATCCCCCCACAAACAAATTGACTCTCCAGTGGCATCTATCCCTACACCTTTAGAAGTTTCACAAGAACCTTCCATATTGTCCTCATCAAACAATACACCCAAGGATGCAATTACCCAAGGGCTATCCATTATTGATTGCCAAGATAATCCAATTCATGATGCATGTCCTTGTCATGTTTCAGAAATACAAGACCCAATGCCACCATACACTTTATTGCCATTACCTGTTTTAGAGGACCCCATTCGAAGTCCCTCTTCCTCATGTTCAAGCATTGATTCCTTGCCAGAATCCATCACAAATGTTCAAAGTGAATTTCCTTTATGCCAAAACATTGATTCATTGTCAGAATCCTCCATGCATATCCAAAGTCCAACCTCATGTCAAGAGGATAGTTTAGAGCATGAAGAAATGTGTCCTAGGGAAAATCAAGATCAAGATCCCGAAACCTTATCATCCCATCCAATTGTTGACCAGGACTCCATGTTCCCAGACACTCACGATGATTCCCATATTCTTGTCCATCCTATCCAAAGTCCTATTGAAACTCCATTCCCTAAGAAAGATCAAGATATCCCAGTTCATCCAATCCCAAACGATCCCCTTCCATTTCATGAAAACAATGTCCTTTCAAATCCCATTGACATTCCACTTCCTAAGAAAGATCAAGATATCCCTTCCATCCTTTTCGATGATCCCATTGAAAGTCAAGAGCAAAGTACCTTTAAAGAGGAATCCAATGATTTTCCTCCTTGTCAAGATCAAATTATCCTTCCAAGTTCATTTCCAACACAAGACCCTATCATTCCTTCAGATCCTCCACAAGATCCACTTTTTCCTCCATCTCCACATCCTAATCTAGCATATCCACTCCAAGATCGCATTTCTTTTGATGATCCCATTATTTCTCCCATTCCATCTCTTGAAGAGCCTGTCATTGAACCATGTCCATTACACAATCCTAGTCCCCCTCATGATTCTAATGTGTCAGTGCAAGATGTTCATGAACCCTCGACATGCATAATGGGTTCTTCCACTTTGGTGCAATCCGATCCACTTCAAGATCTCATTATTTCTCTCATATCATATCCACCTCATAATGGACTTGCATCTTCTTCTTAAAGAAAAGAGTATCCTACAAGTCAAGATATTCATAAAGGCAAAGGAGTAGATCTCCATAACCAAGAATCCCTTCATGTCAAAGAAGATGTTAAGGGTCATGTCTACACAACTCACTCTCAAGACGTTGGTATCCCTCCATCAAGATCAAAACATACACCTTCCCCATCACACCTTCCATCCATCTTAGGTCCTTATATCCCTTCGTCCTCTATGCAAGGTCAGCAAAGGCACACATCCTTGAGTAAATTTCATCAATCCAAAAGAACTCCATTTCATTCATATCCATCTATGCATTCCTTTCCCCCTCCAAGCAATTTGGATGCCAAGTATAAAGGTCATAAGTCTAAAAATCCACATGTATTCAAGGATCAACATGTCCAATTTAATCAACATGTCAAAAAAAAGAACAAATTGATCTATAAAGAAAAAGAAATATCCAAAAGGCCACAAAGGCCCACTGAGAAAAATAAAGCAAAGTCAAAATATATATGGGTTCCTAAATCCCTTGTGCAAGCAATGCACTCCAAGGAACCACAAAAGCATGAAAAATCAAAAACCATGTGGATCCCTAAGCAGCTCCTTGAAGCACAAAAACCTAAAGAAACATCCAACTTGGCATCCAAAATTGCTATTCCTCCATCCAAACCTCTCCAATTTGTTCCTCCACCACCTTCTTCATCCATTTTGGGCCCTTATGTCCCAAAATCCCAAGCTATTCCTCCATCCAAATCTCAATATCCAAAATACATCTTTCCTCCATCAGTCCATCACCTCTCAAGGTGTGTGCCAATGTTGATCTTGCCTTCATTTCCATCCACTGAAGCCCAATTCTTCCAATATCCTACCTATTATCCAATGCATATTTTCCATCCTTCCATCCCTTTGATTCAATCCTTTGCATAAATCCTTTCCTTAGTTTCATCTCATTTTCCATGTCCTCATCCTACCAACGTCTTTGAGCATGCTTTTAAAGGTCATGGTCCATTTTTTTCAAGGCTACTATCCAAACAAAAAGATGCTTGAGTCCTTCTTTCATCCCCTATCATGTGTCCATCTTCTATTGAAAAAGTCAAAATACAAAAAAAAAGTGAAAAAAAAAAAGACAAAAAAAAAAAAAAAAGTAAAGCAAAAATAATTCATCCACTGGTGAAAACCTGGCAAACAGGCACCTTGGGCAAGTACCATGATGAAAACCTGGCAAACAGGCATCATGCATAATTTACTTCTTGCAGACCACACTTGGGGGTAGGTTTCCTCCTTCATATCCTTTTGTCCTTCATTGTTCTATTATCCTATCATACCATGTCATTACCCCTTCATATCCTATTGTCCCTCATGTCCAGTTTCCCTTTCCACCTTTGATCTTGACAAGGCTAAGGATCTTGATGAACATCATGCATCTTGTTTGCATCTTTTAGTCCATCATAGCTTTTGGTCATTTATCCATTTGCTTATTATAACCTTTCATCCATATTCCTTGTCTTATTGCAACTTTCTGCCACTATCCCTTATCCTATCCCGACTTTCAGTCCATGTCCCTTATCCATTCTTGGTCTTGCTTATCCTATCCATATCTTATCACTATCCATACACTCTTTTTCATTCCTTGATCTTGATCTGACATAAGGACGCAAAATTTAAACATAGTTTCAAAAACCTCTTGACATGTCCATCATGCCATGTTCCTGCTTTACATTGTCATATCCAGTCTCTTGTCCCATCACGCAATAGCCCTTGAAAATTGCATCCGCATTGTCTCCATAATAAAAGGTCTTTGTCTTTCCTCTATCCACCAACATTTCAGCAAGCCTATTTATTCACCTATCATATTCCTTGCCTTGCTAGACACTAGGGGCAAAATCTTAAAAATCAAATAATGTCTGGAAAAAATTTTAAAAATTGAAAAATGTCCTGAAAAAATCATAAACATTGAAAAATGTCCTGAAATAAAAAAAAAATTGAAAAATTTCCTAAAAAAAATTCCTAAAATTGAAAAATGTCCTGAGATAATCCCTAAAAATCATATAAAGTCTTTAAAAAATGAACACAAAAAGAAAAAAATTGTAAAAATCCAAAAAACAAGCATTTTGCAATAAATAACCCCTCTGTGCATAAGACAGATCCCTGAGTATACATCCAACGGCAATCAATCCAACACTATGCTTTACTAAAATCATGCGTAAATAGATGAACTTTTTTTTAATCAAATTAGACATTCAACTGATCAAAATTGTCATATCAATTGAATATTAGCATCGCTATCATTTGTCCTTGTCTCTACTATCATGGGTCTTATACAGGGTGTGGTATACTCGAAACCAGACTATGTCCTGTCTTAGACGGGGTACCGCATGTCCTGAAATCAAATAGCATGATCGTCCTATCAGCACTTTCAACTTTTGACAATGAAGATCAAGATGTTTGTTTGATTTATTGGAATTTGTGCATCCTATCTTTTTATTGATTTGTCTTCGATCATGTTCCTATGTTTCTCGATGATGTCACTGAGTGATTTAGAGTGATCGGGATGGATCATGGTCCTTTTCTTTTTTATTGTGATTGTTGTTTGTCTGTGATGTGTCTGTCTTTTGCAAAAAGGGTTGAATTTCAGCTCTGGCCTTCAATGCCATGGTGCTACGCATCCGTTTTGCTACATAAAAATAAAGGTTCTCACCTACAAAGTGCATTTCTGAAAGCAAGTTTTTCTTCAACTCTAACTGTCCTCTGTCTCATTTTATTTTATTTTTCTTACTAACATTTCTTTCGTCAGTTTGAATAGTCAGTTCGGTCTAGTGCTCCGATTTCCCCGCACACATATGTTGCATCCTGCATCCATTTGGTTAGTACATTTGCCTTATATCAAGCATCATATCAAGCATTTTATCCATTTCATATTATAAATGTATCAAAAACACATAAAAATGCATGCATACATGTTCCCCAATAAACAGTGCATAAGTCATCCATACATGGAAAATAACATAAGTCATAACATATTACATCTCATCATATCGATGCATATCATATATCATCATAATATCAGAGTACAAAAATTGGACTGTCTATCCTAAGTATGGCCTATAGGCTGACTACATAACATCAAACTACATCTGGGTGCTCCCTCTGTCCTCCTCATGCCTACCATGTCTCATGGATGATGTCCCTCCTGGTCCTGGCTGTGGTGGTCTCATAGGTCCACTCACCCCCATGCTGCTCAATGACCTCCGAGAGCGTGCCCTGCTCTCTGTCCTCGATCGTGCCCGATATGAAGGTGCTCTCTGCTCTGGTGGAACTGCACTCTCATATAGTGTCCTCCAATGGCGTATCTCCTCTCTAGTCTCTACCAGCATCTGTGCCATCTCGCGTGCACTAGCATCCCGAATCAACCCAATATACTCAGTGACTCTCTGTTCCTCTCGTTGTGCCTGAGCAATCGCTGCATCTCGAGCCGCTGTGAGTTTGGCTATCTCCACTCTGAACTGATCCTGCTGTCTCTCTAATGTCACAATGTGATCCTGCTAACTCACTATGATAGCCCTGCACATCTCCATCTCCTCTGTCCTAGCTGTCTCCGGCTCTATGGGTATATCCTGCAATGCCTCCTGCTCACCTGAATCTGGCTCATCCTCATCATCCCCATCATCCTCATCTCCGTCCTCATCATCCCCATCCTCATCTCCATCCTTGTCATCCCCCTCATCCTCATCACCACCCTCATCCTCCTTGTCCTCATCATCTCCCTCCTCCTCTCCTGTGAGTGGGAAGTCCTCCTGTCGCCTCGGTACTGGAATATCCGGATCTGTCAATGGCACTAGTCGTAGTTGTGCAAACCATCTCTCATACTCATCTATCATCCTGGTGTCCTCCACATCTGATCTCCAATCCCACGGTCTTTGTTGTAGCTGTGAGAAGTCAGCATATGCTAAGTGTGGCTGAATCATACTCCCCCACTGACTTGTCTCTCTGTGAGATCGGGCAAAGTGTGCAGTCCTCCTAGGTACATCCTGCCTCTCTCCAAACTATCATCTGACTCTCTCTGGCAGGTACAACTCAATCACTCTCTAGTGATTCACTGGTCACCCAATCAGGTACCTCTCCTGTCTACAATAAGGTAGCTCCTCACTGTCATCTGACCATCCCGGACAATCATGATATGGCCTCCATATGAACTCTCTCAGTCGGTCTAGCTCATGTCGCCAATATAGTATGTATCCAAAAGGATCCTGTCTCAGTGCTCCCCCATAGCAGTACACATATGGTCGATGTGGTACTACTTGTCTATCTATAATCAATCAACATATGGCTATGTGCTCAAATGCCCATACCTGCAACAATGTGACTCCACAGCTCAAAGTCTGAACTCCCTGATAGGCTATCTGATGCAACTGAAAATACAGCATAGCCAGTACACATGGTCCCCATGCATAGACCATCCCCTCTATCGCCATTCGCTCTAGCACTCTTCCCCATCCAATAGGGAATCCATGTCCTCTAGTAGGCATGCTATCACCACTGCTATCACCACGTATCGCCGATCATACTCTGATGCCATGGTCTCCCAGCCAATCTCCCTCTCGACGATATCCAGATCATCTGCATTGCATTCAAACAATCTGCACAACGCATCTCTCCCTGTCACTAGGTCATACTCTTCCACCTCTCCATGAATCGGAATGCGGAGGATACGCCATACATCCTCCAGTGTCACCGTCGCCTCTCCAGTCGCCGGATGGAAAGAGGAAGTTTCTGAATGCCATCGCTCTGCCAATGCGGTAAGCAGTCCTGTGTTTGCCCTAATCTCGGGCATGAACGTGACATAGTATATCCCAAGTCCTGCTAATGTATCTTTGTCCGTGCTCCTGAGTCTATGTCGTAGCATGAAGCAGTTAGGTCGGTTCTCCCGTGTGATCAACGAATACTGTCGACTCTGCATCACAAATTGGGGCACATTTTGTCAGTATTAGGGTTTTCTCCTACGGGTTGCATTTCCTCATTTTCATGTCCAAATCCGGGTGTTTTTCATCTATTCTGACTTATCCTACCCTTATCCCCCTTTTCGGATCATTTGCATGCAGTTTCGAACCAAAATTGAGTCACAAATGCACAATTGTGCCTGTGTCAAGGAACCTGCACTTGTGTCATGTAACCTGTGCCTGTGTCTCCCTATACAAGCGTAGAAGACCCTACACAAGCACAGGATTCACCCTACACAAGCGCAGGAGTCCTTTTCTGCATTCCCTGTGGGCCCCGCAATGTCCCACAAGCAATCAAAATTCATGAAATTGAAAATATGGGTTTTTGAGATCCATACCGTTGCTCCTGCATCGTCCAATCGTTTGTATGTGTGTACATGTTCCCCGAGGTGATCTTCCATTAGAATGTTCACCATCTCTCTGCAAGTGTCCTTGTCCAGAGCAATAAATCCTCCTCTTTGTCTAGTGCAAATGAGCAATTTTCACTCTCTTGGTCCCATTTATAGATCTTTGTCAGTGCATAGATGGACATGCACCCTCTCCATCTTATGTTGGTCATGGTCTTTTGCACCATAAATTGCTTGTCCTTCATGCATCCGATCTCCGATTGTCAGTCCGTTTGATCCTATCATTTTTATCGATCAATTGGCCTCTTTTCTGCATGTTTCCGGCCAATTCCTTGAGGGGGCATGCATATGTCATTGTCATTGTCTAGGGCATTTTCATTATTGTTCTTTGAAACAACGCTTAAAATCGCATTGTCTCAAAGAGGGGCAAAATGTAGACACCTAAAAATGGTCAACGTTTGCGGAGTCATACTTTAACATTTGCGCATTGCCTCATTTTAGGTTTTTGCATCACATTAACATTTCTCCTATGTCACGCACTTGGTCTTTATTATTTGCGAGCATCGAGTCATTCTTCTACATTCTTCATTCATCTTACTCTCGAATTTGGTCTTGTCGACAACACTCTCTAGTCATGATTTTAATCGATCTTATCTTGTCACATCAATGTGCGTACTCATTTGTCATTATTTTGGACATCGTCAATCCTAATTAGGGTTTTGTCCTCTGATCAATCTTATCATCTGGCGATCAATTTGTCATCAGTCGTTGTCATGTTTGATCTTGTCATTTTGCGATCGATTTGTCATTGATCGTGGTCATTTTCAATCCTGTCGTCTTGCGATCGATTCATCATCGATCCTTGTCCTCTTCGATCATGTCAATTGGTGCATATCAATTTGGTCTCTTTGTCAATATTGGTCAATTTGTCAATCAATCTCAATTGTTTATCAATCAAATCAATTCAAAATCATGATCGAATCAACATCAAATCAATTTTATATCAAGACCTAATTGTCGTCCTTGCATTTCTAATTTAACCTTGTTTGTCATTTTCTCTCCATTCTCCCTCTAGGTTAAATTATTTATTTATTTATCCTAGGTCTTCTTGTCACAATTAAATGTTTATTTAATTGGCTAATTAATTCCCTATTTATGAATTAATTAATAAATGAAAAATTCTTAATTAATTCACTAAATTTCCTATTTTCTATTTTTCTAATTTTTCTAATTCCTAATTTCAATTCTCCTAATTTCATGGGACTGACATAGAAATTTGTCATAATTTGTCATAATTGACAATCAATCAATTCTTGACATAGAAATTTGTCATAAATTGTCATAAATTGTCATAAAATCCTTGCATAGCAATTTGTCATACACATGTCATAATTTTGCTATTCTTGATTTGAATTTCCATTTGAATCATTATCATGCTAATTTGATCTTTTTCTCCAATTTTTCTATAAATTGGATGAATTTCTTCGATCAAGCCCTAATCAGATTATCGAATTTCTAATCAATCATGATTCGAGTACTTTTGAGCAACTTTCTTAGCTACTTGCTTTCAATCATGTATGTGCACTTGTAGGTGAGATCCACAACCAAACTATTTGAAGAGGAAAGAAGAACAATGGAGCCGCATGAAGGAAGCATTCATACCCACATTTGGTTTGCATAGTATTTACTTTTGAATGTTTTATCTTTATGTCTTTATTGAGTGTGTTTTAGGATAGATCATTGCAATTGTGCTTTCGTGATTGAGCTATGACTAATATTCCTATAATGTTTGTGATGATTTCCGAATTCCTATATGCTTGGATACTAAGCTAGGTGTTTACTATCAATTTCAACATTATGTGCCTCCACAACAAGAACAAGAAGGTGTTTACTATCAATCAGATTTTCAACCATCACAACCAATTGTTCAATAGCTCCAACATTTCCAACAGACACAACCAATGGTCCAACATATTCAACCAACGCAATCAATGGTCCAATTTCAACAATATGTCCAACCAACTATACAATGTCAACAAATAGTTCAACCAATGGTGGAATATCAACAATTTCAATCAGCATATCAATGTCAACAACACCAACCAAACATTCAAAAACAAAGGTTGCAGCACACACCAACCAAAGTTTCAAACATGTCGGAACAATTGAACCCAAGTCCAATATGAAAACATGACATCAAACCAAAAACAAGTTCAAATTCCAGATCCAATCATGTCAAAACCTCGAAAGAAAGGTGGCTTTATTGCAATGCTCTTAAGGAAATTACCAAGTGAGTTCTTTGAGGAAGATCGAGATAATATAATTATGTCTAGCAATGCCTCATCCCCCCGCAAACAAATTGACTCTCCAGTGGCATCTATCCCTACACCTCTAGAAGTTTCACAAGAACCGTCTATATTGTCCTCATCAAACAATACACCCAAGAATGCAATTAGCCAAGGGCTATCCATAATTGATTGCCACGATAATCCAATTCATGATGCACATCCTTGTCATGTTTCAGAAATACAAGACCCAATGCCACCATGCACTTTATTGCCATTACCTGTTTTAGAGGACCCCATTCGAAGTCTCTCTTCCTCATGTTCAAGCATTGATTCCTTGCCAGAATCCATCACAAATGTTCAAAGTGCATTTCCTTCATGCCAAACCATTGATCCCTTGTCAGAATCCCCCATGCATATCCAAAGTCCAACCCCATGTCAAGAGGATAATTTAGAGCATAAAGAAACGCGTGTTAAAACAAATCAATATCAAGATCTCGAAACCTTATCATCCCATCCAATTGTTGACCAGGACTCCATGTTCCCAGACAATCATGATGATTCCCCTAATCAGATTATCGAATTTCTAATCAATCACGCTTCGAGTACTTTTGAGCAACTTTCTTACCTGCTTGCTTTCAATCATGTATGTGCACTTGTAGGTGAGATCCACAACCAAACTATTTGAATTTGGTTGTGGATCTCACCTACTTGCTTTCAATCATGTATGTAATTTGGTGTTGTTACGCTAGTACCTGTACCTGTAGCTCCTGCACTATAACCTGTAGCACCTTGATCTATGAATCATGTCGATGAGTGGGTACCCTAATCTAAACAAGTACCTGTGTAGTAACCCCACCTACACCTATCCCTGTCCAAGGCATCAGTGGAGGCAAAACATTCGATCTCATCCTCCATCCCACCCACCGTAGCTAGCAAAGCCTCTACCCTGCGAACCCTGCCAATTCCTAGATGGAGTCTACCTCCTCTATCCAAACCACATGCTCCACCTCCTCTTCTCCCTCTATCTAATCCACCTCCTCTCCCCCTATCTCTGGCTCCTTGACCAACAAAACTTCCTCCTCCTCCTCCTCCTCCTCCACCATCTCCTCCACCACCCTCTGCTATCTCCTCTCCCTCCACATCTCTCTGTCTGACTCCCCCTCGCCTCTACAGCTCCTCATCCTCATAATCATCAAAAGCAGGTAGCATCTCTGTTGGATCCAATAAATGTGCCACTACATGTGCCATAAAGTATGCTGAGAACTCCTCTCTCATACCTACATCCACAACCCCGACCCTGTAATCCCAAATTTGTCCTGCCAGCAACATATACTCCTCCACCGCTGCTACACTATCTAGAGTAGGTCCCCATTCCGGCACATTTTGTCACCGCTAATCATATAAGCAAGCACCCTGTGGCATCCCTTGTTGCCTACCATACTGCCGCTGAACACGGTTGTCCAAGAATCGCTCGATGATAAAGGGCGTCCGCCCGATCAGATACCTCAACATATACACATAGGGCATCTCTAGCTCATCCTCTACCCACACCTCGCAATCCATATTTGGCCTCCAAATAACCATATCAATGTCATCCAGTACCCTCCACCAATTCTATAGTATGCCCAACTTTTATTGGACAACTATACATGTATATCCATAAGTGTATGCTTGACCAACTGGCCTATCCCTGTTTGCAAGTGGCCTCACTATAGGAATATGCTCCCAATCCCACACCTGTAACAACGTCACCCCCACTAATAAACTGTTGTATCCTAGATACACCACTTGTTGAAGCTCTCTGTAAAGGTGGGCTAACATACAGGAACCCCAAGCAAACCTGCGCCCCTGTGTCACCATGTCCTCCAAAACCAATCCCCATCCCACTACTAGTCCCTTCGACCTACGGTTGGGACACAGAAAACCACCAATAAAACTTGCTAGTACTGATGGCAGTAGAGCATAATCAAATTTCATGAACTCCTACCATGGAATCTCATATCCATTGATTTGATAATCCTGGAAGATGCGACAGAGAGCTTGTGTCCCACCCTTTTATGTCTGCTCATAAGGTAATAAGGCCTCAATCACAGAAATCCATAGAATCTGGTAATAGTCCTTTGGTGTGACTATCATCTCGCTTGTCGCCAAGTGGAAGGTGTTCATGTCACTATGCCATCTCTTTGCCAAAGCTAGCCATCAACAAACCTTGGTTAATGATATAGCGAGGCATGTCTAGTAAGGATGATAACCCGCATCTCTCAATCACATCTCTATCGGCCTGTGACAAGCGTGGAATCAATGACCATGGTCTCAAAAAATGCTCTCGAGACTAAAGAATGCCAAGCTCTGCTTGCAAAACAACAAGTGTCCATCATTAGTTCCCAAAATCTATCTGATATATCCAATCAAAGTAAATCAACTTGAAACAACGAAGCATCAAATCAAGAATCCAAATCACAAGCATCAAATCTGACCTTTATCGAGAAATCAATCAAACACCAATATCGAAAATCAAGAACCACATCAAAAATTTGACCCATATCAAAAATCAAGAACCAATATCGAAAATCTGACCCATATCAAAAATCTAACTCATATCAAAAAATCCAAAATCCATATCAAGAAATCAATCTGACCCATATCGAGAAATCAATCAAAGACCCATATCGAAAATCACAAACCATATCAAAAATTTGACCCATATCAAAAATTTGACCCATATAAAAAATCAAGACCCATATCAAGAAATCAAGCATCAACTCAAGACCCATATCGAGAAAGCAAATCAAAAATCCATATCGCAAGCATCACATGAGGAATCATATCAGAAATCAAAGAATCAGGGATTCATATCGGATATCAAAAAGAAAAAATCAGAGATCCACATAAAACTCAAAATCAGATCAGCTTAGCACTTCATACCGAAAGCAATTTCAATAGCAGACTCACAAATCATCATATCAGAATCCGACATCATCACAATAGGCAAAACATTGGCTCAAGACTCCCTCAGAACAATCAATAGGTGCATATCAACCCCTAAGCCATCTATCTCATCTATCTCAACTCAAGGCACATTCTTCCAAACCTTTTTCACCCATTTTGGATCCTACGCGCTAAACCAGGGCTCCTATGTGCTAAGTTGCTACTTATGTGCTATCCTTTTCCACCAATGCGCTAGACATTTTACTCTGCGCGTTGAATCCCCCGATGCGCTAACTGGTTCCTCCAAAGCGCTACCCTACTAACCACTGTATGCACTAAATCCCCCAATGCACTACTCTATCTACCCCATGCGCCCTCTTGCAAACCCTATGCACTGAAACCCTCGATGCGCTAACTTAACCTTTTGATGCACTGTTGAAAGCTACTTAGATGCTAACCTAACTAGGTTTACCCTACGTGCTAACTTGTCTATCGTATGCGCTATGGAATCTAACCTACGTGCTAAACCGACAAATTTTTGACCAAAAAATTTAAAACGTGATCAAAATAGGCAAAATCAATAAAAAAGGTGGAGAGATTTCGACCACTTACCGGTGATCCTTACATGGCGGGACTCCAGTATCGACGGACATGCTCAAATCGATGCGAGGCATATGAAACTGGCATTTTCATTAAAGCTCAGTTATCACAATCACAAGGAGACAAATGTGCGAATGATAAGAATCAAATCACTTTTAATAGGGTAAAAGTCAACAAGGTTAAAAGGTGGGGCATGACTTTTCCTCACTTTTTCTTTTTTAACCTTATCAACATCATTATCGGGAGATGAATCAATCAATATGCATTCAACGCAATCAATATTCTCATATTGCAATCGATCTCGAAAACACTCATCGATAAATTTTTCAAAATTCCTTGATTCATCTCCCGAGGGGGCATCATCAATATCACTCATCAAATATGGGGCATCATATTGACATTTTGACACAAACATCATATCCGACAAAAAAAATTTGAATCAACATGTGCACACACCACTTCAAAGAGGGGCAAAATGTAGACATATAAATCTGACCACTTTCCTAAATGAATATTTATTGGTGTAAATAAATATTCATTATGGATATTATTACACTTTACTTAAATTAACTTATGATAATGCATCTCTTCATAGTTTGGATTTGAGACACTTAGAGAAGTGTGCACATAGGGATAGAGCTTGTAGGAGAAATTTCACATTTGGTGGTCTTATTTTGCTATTACACTCTGGCCACATTCGGTGGGTCATCCACCTCTTGTGGAATATTATATTATTTATCCTACCTACCCCTTGTATTTATTACCTACCCTTGTTTCTCATTGAGCCACATGTCATGCTTGTGTGCTCGTACATCCATATGGCCTTGCCTATATAAGCAGGCCTATATTCATTGTATTGGTATGAATCCAGTTGATCATTTTCATATTGATGAGAATACAGTTTGTTCTTGTCATTCTTTTGTCGCTATTTTTATACGTTTCATTGTGCTCTTGATATTGGAAAAATATCACATGGTATCAGAGCCATTGGGGCTTCATTGATTGGTTTTTGGAGACATTGTGGAAGGCTTCTATTTTTGGATATGAGGAACTACATTTTTTGGAGGCATCTTAGAGCATTTTCAACCTCACCATTGCGTCCGGGAGGTCGTTTCCATAAAAATCGAGTATAAATTTGACCTATTTTGGTGAAAATTGATTTTTGGGCGTGGAGGAAATTTTCTGCCCAATTCGGGTGGTACGGTATGAAATTTTTGGATTTTTTTTCAAAAAAAAAAAATATTTTTTTTCTGAAAATTAGTTTCCAGTTTGAAAATATTTTTTTTGAAAAATAAAAAAATAAAAAAATTGAAAATTGTTTTTGGGATCCGTACCTTCTGCCTAGTCAACAACGCACAGTCAACGCCCAGTCAATGCCTAGTCAGTATTTTCTTTTGGAAATTTTTAGACCCCTTTCCATTGAGCAGTATGGATTTTTGGGTCAACTTTGGAGGCCCATAACTTGCTCAATTTTGCTCCTTTTTGGGTGCAATTTTTTTTAATTTAGGCTTCTTTTTCGTGCTCTTCGCAATGGTGTGGTTATTTTATAGTTTTGGTGTATAAGTTTTTCGAAATTTTTTGATTCTCTTAGTTGTACCTATCCAATCCTCAATTCTGCAACTTCAAAGGCCTCGTTTGAGCTCATACGGCCTCCTTTTTAGGTGTCATTTTTTTTGAAAGTGCATGTTTTTTCATCTACTTTCATAATCTATGATCAGATTTTAGATATTTTAAGTAGAAATTATGTTGCTATTTTGGTATGGTTTTGTCATTGATGTCAACGCCTACTGAAAACTAGCACTTTGAGATCCAGCAACATTCACCTGCAAGCAAGTAACTATTGCACAGTTACTGGTATATGGTTCACCGACAGGATATAATGTTCACTGATATCTGGAATGATATGGAAGACACTTGGTAATGTCGAAGACATCGTATGGACACTTTGTTTTGAAGAATTAATCATTGGTATATTCATATTTGCATATTTTATTTTACCGGCAAATAGGTCCAGGTTATCTAGGGTTACACCGGCAGGTTTATCTTTTCCAGATCAATGTGGCATGCTATGGAGATGATTTATTATTGATGTAAATGCATTAAGCCGACATGTTTAATCACTTATTGCCTCGAATATTATATTGTTTGTAAAATGATTTTATTGTAATATCTTGTAGAGTCGACCTACTAAAATTGGTCTTAGGGTATGGTATAAATGTAAGATCTTATTTGTAAGATCAAGTGTGGAATGCGAAAAAGAATTAAGTGAAGGTATATGTGAGATCAAGCAAAGGTATACACGAAGACATCATTTGAAGGTGAAGCTAGGTTTTTGTATAAGTATATCAGCATTACACCGGTACTGAATCCAGCATATGAAGATGTTGTTTTGTGTAGTACATTCTTATTGGATTTAACCATCCAACTGTAGTCAGTGTGACTCCCATTTTGTGATTGAGCAGTGAGCTCTAGGCTGTTGGCCTTTCTGCATGTGCAGACCCCATTTATGTACACTTACTATCTGCAGTAGTATCATCTGATTGTGGGTAAGGTTTCCCACCGTGGTTTTTCCCCTTACAAGGTTTCCACGTACAAATATTGGTGTTATGTGTTGTGGATGACTTTATATTTGTGTTTCATGCATTAATCTTTACCGGTATAGCAATTTACTGTTAACACTATCTACTGACATACTTAACTGGTTTACCGGTATTAAGCATTAAGTTGGTTAATTGGTTTTTGGTTTGAATTTATTAGACAACTGATTCACCCCCCCCTTCTCAATTGTCTCTGGGACCTAACAAATTATACTTTCAGATATTGGTCTTATTTGGCCTATTTAGTACTTCTAAAAAGCTTGGATCTTAGTTTAGATCTCTTGTACTATTAGTTTGAGTCTCTTTTGGCCTTATTGAGGCAATTGTAAAATTGAAATCAGAAGTCCACTTTGTCATTTTTTGCAAGTGCCCCATTGTACATGCACTAAGTATAAAGTGCCAAATCATTACTTTTGGGGGGGAATTCTTTGATTGAGTGAATTTGGGGGGGTTTCTTGTGTGATTTTGCCTCTCTTTCCTTGTGCTCTTTCATTTTTGTTGCAATGAGTCTTCATAAATTTCCACCTTTAACTCCACATAATTATGCATCATGGAAAATTAAAGTACGAAGCAAATTAATGGAAAAAGGTCTCACGCATTACATAGATAGAACAATAGCAGCACCACCTAATCCTAAGGTTGATCCTAATGCTCAGTTATAATGGCTCACTAAGAATTGCATGGCTCTTGGAACTTTGCGCAAGTATGTATCTGATGACCTCATCTTTCATATTGAGAAGTGTACTACAATCAAAGATGCTTGGGATTGGTTTCAGAAATTGTATGGTCAAGTTGATAAAATCAAAGGTTACAAAATTGACAATGAGCTCACCAACTTGGATCCCAAGAGTTTTGATACAATCCAATATTATGTCACCAAAGCAAATGAGCTAAGAGAAAAGCTTAAGGATTGTGGAATTGACAAAAAAGATTCTCAGTTGATATTCAACTTGTTGGACAAGCTTGCACCAGAATATGCAGCATTTGTGTCTAGCTTCCAAACTCATCATTTGACAGTGGGGAGTTCCTATGTTATGCCTTCATTTGATGCTTTCATATAAATGTTGATATTGGAACAATCTAAGTCATTGAACATGGGGCTTCTCAAGTCTTCAAAGTCCCAGGCTTTGGTGGCGAATCAAGGGAATCAAGGAAGTGAAGGCAAAGATTCCAACAACAAGAAGAAGCAATCTAAGTCAAAGCCACAACAGGAAAAAGGACAATCATCCTCTTCCAAGAAGGGGACACCACCTAAGAAGGATAAACCAACTTGTGCATATTGCAAGAAGTATGGTCATGATGAGCATCGATGCCACACAAAGCAAGTTGATGAGTGGACAAATCTTCTCAAGAAAAACAACATCAACTTTCCATCTACCTACACAAAGAAGGATTCAACTCCTTCCTCTTCCTCACAGTCAAAGGAAAAAGGGAAAGTATTTGTGGCTACTACAGGTTCTTCCAGCAGTGGATACTTGACTCGAGTGCCTCATATCACATGGGTTCTACAAAGGAGCAGTTTTCTTCATTGGAGCCATCTAAGGTACCTCACATTTACATAGGTGATGATACACAAGTAGAGGTTGAAGGGAAAGGTTCAGTTGACATGGATGATGGAACACTTGAAAATGTTCTCTATGTTCCTAACTTGTCTACCAACCTTCTCTCTATCTACCAAATCACTCACTATGGGAATGGGAAAAAGGTTGAGTTTACACCAGATTCAGTTGTGGTAAAGGAACTTGATGATGATGCCTTGGTTGTAGTGGGACCAGTCAATGACAACTCAAGGCATTATTCATTCTCCCACTTTGTGCCAAGTTTTCCTTCTAGGGCCTTTCTTACTCATTCAAATTCAGAAAGTAAGCTATGGCATGAGCGGTTTGGTCACCTCAACTACCGCTATCTTCAACATCTCAACACTAAAGACATGGTCACAGGTCTACCTCAAATCAATTTTTCAAAGGGTGTATGTCCAGGTTGTTCCATGGGAAAGCATCTCAAGGATAAGTTTGATAAGGGGAAAGCTTAGAGAGCTTTGGAAGTTCTTCAACTTGTTCACAGTGATGTAGCAGGTCCATTTCCAACACCTTCATTTAGCAAGGCCCGCTATGTCCTCACCTTCATTGATGACTACTCCTGCTTCACTTGGGTCTACTTTCTCATTCATAAGAGTGAATTATTTGACAGATTCCAGGACTTCAAGACTCGTATGGAGAAGCAATCCGGGAAAGTGGTCAAGATTCTTTGTACAGATAATGGAAGGGAATATGTGAACAAGAGACTTGAGGATTTTTGTATATTTTAGGGGATTGATCTTCAGCATTATGTTGCATACACTCCACAACAAAATGGAGTTGTAGAGCGCAAGAATAGAACTCTCAAAGAAATGGCTAGCTGTATGATTCATGCACGATCTCTTGATCCCGCCTTTTGGGCAGAGGCTATCAATTGTGCCACACACATCCAGAATCGGGTTCCTCACAAAGCTTTGCAAGGTATTACTCCTTTTGAAGCTTGGGTTGGTAGGAAACCAATTGTGAGACATTTCAGAGTCTTTGGGTGTCCAACATGGGCTCGCATACCTCTGTAGAAATGCAAGGCATTGGAACCTCAGAGTCGGCCTTTCATATTTGTTGGATATCCTGAGGGTGTTAAGTCATATAGATTGACGGATCCTAAGACACATGAGGTGTTCATTGAGAGGAGTGTTCACTTTGAGGAAAGCTCCCCTAGCTTAGCCTCTCTACCTCCTCCACCTTCCTCCATTATGGATAGTGATGCTAGTGATTCAGATGATGAGACTCCTTCAACTCTGACTCACAGGGTTCCACCTCCACAAGGTCCACTTGTAGTTGAGGAACCTCATTCTCCACCTCCACCTAGACCTCATTGGGCTCAATAGACACTTGAGTCTGTGGGTTCTCTTGTTGGGGATCCTTCAGATACACGGAGGCCTCGATCACAGCATCAGGATCTACCACTTGCATTCATTGCTACTGCTTCCAATCCACAGACATTTAAGGAAGTATCAGGGGTTCCTGAGTGGGACCAAGCTATGGAGGAAGAGTATAGTTCTTGATGAGGAACAACACATGGGATTTAGTCCATCTCCCTAAGGAGAGAAAAATGGTTCGATGTAAATGGATCTATCGAACCAATTTTGTAACGGATGATAGTGTGTATAAGTATAACGCTCAGCTTGTTGCGAAAGGTTTCTCTCAGGTTCCAGGCGTTGACTATACTGAGACCTTTGCACCCATAGCCAAGATGAACTCCATTAGCTTGACACTTGCTATTGCTACAACTCATGGTTGGGTTGTACATCAGATGTATGTGAAGAGTACTTTTCTTCATGGTGACCTTGATGAGGATATTTTTATGGAGCAGCTGCAGGGTTTCATCCAGGATACTTCCTTGGTTTGTAGACTAAGGAAATCTCTCTATGGCCTTAAGCATGCCGCCAAGGCTTGGTATGCCAAGATGGATTCCTTTCTTCTCTCAGCAAGGTTCACCAGGTGTCATTATGATCTGAATGTCTACATTTTGTGACAGGATGACTCTCACTTGATACTTGTGTTCTATGTTGATGATTTGATCATTACAGGGAGTACTGCATCCATCATTAGCAGGGTCAAATCTTCTTTGCATGATATATTTTCTATGACTGACTTGGGTCTTTTGCACTACTTTCTCGGGATAGAGATTTCACAGTCACCTTCTGGGATTACACTATCGCAGCCCAAGTATGCTCTTGATCTACTTTCATGCTTTCATATGGCTAATTGTAAGCCTGCATCGACTCCCTTTCTTTCAAGAGTCAAGCTTGAGGCTCAGTGTTCTTCTCCACTAGTTGATGCCACTTTGTATCATCAGCTTGTGGGTAGTCTCATCTACTTGACTCATACATGCCTTGATATTTCATTTGTAGTTGGCATGGTTTCCCACTTCATGCAGGAACCACATGAGCTTCATTAGAAAGCTGCCAAATGCATCCTTCATTACATCCAGGGTACACATCACTATGGGATTCACTATGCTGCAGGCACATGACTTTGCTTGGTTGGTTACATAGATTTCGATTGGGCTAGCGATCTTGATGACCTTAAGTCTACTTCAGGTTATAGTTTTCACCTTGGTTCAGGTCCCATTTGTTGGCAGAGCAAGAAGCAACATGCTATTGCTCTCTCTTCGACTGAGCCTAAGTATCGAGGCGTTGTTAACGCAGCAACTAAGACCATTTGGCTTGACAAGATTCTCATAGAGTTTGGGTTCACCACTCCATGGTCGACAGTTCTAAATTGTGGCAATCAGAGTGCTATTGCTATCTCGAAGAACCTGGTCCAACATGAGTGGACCAAACACATCGAGATTCATATGCACTATATCTAAGAGCTGATTCAGGAGCAGGTCATTGATTTGCAGTATTGTCCTACAGTAGAGCAAGTTGTAGACATATTCACCAAACATTTCATCGAGAGTAAGTTCCAGTAGTTGCAAGCTCTCTTGGGGGTGTGGGATGTGTCATTAGGGGGGGTTAGTTGACTTCTCCTTCCTCTCTTATGGGGGGAACTTTTTCCTCTTTGAGGTTTTGTCCTTCTTCTTTGAGAGTATTTTGTACTTTCATCTCTCTTTTGGGGGGGAGTTTTTTCCCACTGGATTTCTCCCTTTCTCCATTTGTGAGAGATTGCATTGCATAGTTTTGCTTGCATTTGCATATTGTACATGGGTACCTATCATGGCCTAGTAGCCGGGACCCATCTTGCATTGTTGACTTGAGTCTTCATTCCCCTAAGTTGCACTTAAGCGGGGGTGTTGGTGTAAATAAATATTCATTATGGATATTATTACACTTTACTTAAGTTAACTTAGGATAATACATCTCTTCGTAGTTTGGATTTGAGACACTTAAGGAAGTGTGCACATAGGGATAGAGCTTGTAGGATAAATTCCACCTTTTGTGGTCTTATTTTGTTGTTACACTCCACATTTGGTGGGTCATCCACTTCTTGTGGAATATTATATTATTTCTCCTACCTACCCTTGTTTCTCATTGAGCCACATGTCATGCTTGTGTGCTCGCACATCCATATGGCCTTGCCTATATAAACAAGCCTATATTCATTGTATTGGTATGAATCTAGTTGATCATTTTCATATTGATGAGAATACAATTTGTTCTTGTCATTCTTTTGTCTCTATTTTTATACTTTTCATTGTGCCCTTGATCTTGGCAAAATCTCACAATATTTAATATTCATTTTAACCCTATTCCTCTATTTAATTAAATTCTTCACATTCATCTATTTAATTAAATGAATTACTCAATTTATTTAATTGTTCATCTAAAAATTTTCTAGCCTTTAATTAAATTTATTTATTTATTTAATTAATTCCCCTTTCCCCCTTTTTAATTAAATTGATCCTTGCAAAAAAATAAATCTAATTTATTTATTTAAATCCTCCACTTGTATTTATGCAAGTTGCTTCTATTTTTGTTGAAATAAAGTAATTTATTTTAACTAAAATCCTCCTCCATCCACTTGCATTTTCCTACATCTCCCACTTGCCTCCTAAATCATTCTTCTAGAACCCATCTAATCTTAATCAATTAGCCTTAATCCCTCCAATCATGTCCTTTTCCCTAAATTTGAGGATGTCACTTCTCAAATTTGGAGGAAAGTCTTCTAAAAAGCATTAAAGCCTATATATCTTCAACAAGATAACTTGTTGAGTTCCCCCAAATTTGGAAGAACTCTTATAAATTTGTCCCCAAAGTCTTCATAACCATTAATGGTTAACTCACCCTTCTTACATGGTTAGAATATTTCTCTCTAACTCAACCTTCATCTAACCCAAAGGTCTCATCAAGCATTCATGGCTTTACCCTTGGTTATGCCTTTAACCTTTGCATAAGAGTTTACCCCTTGGATAAAAGCTTTATCCAATGGATGACCCTAGCCTAACCTTAACCTTACCTCCTAAGGTAACCTTCATGTCTTCTCAATCATTTAATGCTTCTTACATCCCCTCTCAAGCAACCTCTTGTTGACAATTGTCACCATTTCATTGGTGAGAATTATGAACATGGATTGATTAACTTTCAATCCTAGCCCTTGTTAAGATTGCTCAATCTTGACCATCCATTGCCCTATTTTTCCTATAAATGGATCTCTCATCCTCTCATTTTAAAGGATCCAAGTCTTTGTGTATCCAATTTATAGTCATTTTTACTAAGCATTTAGCCTCTCTTTATTTAAATCATACTAAGCATTTAGAATCATTTTTAATATCATAGCATCCATGTTAGATTAGTATATCATGTTAGGATAGGATTACTAATCTTTTATCATAGCATCATCTTCATACTAGTTTAATCATCCTAGTTTCAATATCATACATGTTGTAGGAATGCATCCATTCTTATTAATCAATCATCACTCATTCTTGGAGTTGTCATTCCTAAGCCAGCTTGCTCAATGATATGAGACCAAGAGTGAGACCCTGGGAATCTTGTGAGATAGAGAACAATGGGACACCCCTTGGGAAGTTGAACTATTCAATATATTTCCTATAACTTTCACCAAGAGTCTCATTGGTGTGTGGACCCTTTGAATCTGAATTTTCTGTTTTTGTTTACCTCATTTCCCGCACACAACTATTTATTTATGCTAATCATTGTACCAACCTTTGCTAAATATGTTTCAAAATCTAATCCTTTGTTAACAACACTAGTTTGTTATGGACTTGGTCAACATCCCTCATGTGGCCTACATGTCCTTCAAATTGCCTACAGATCTTGACTCCTCAAACGTAGGAAAAGTTTGCATCAAGGTTAAAAATAGAGTGCATATTACTTTGGCATGATAGTTCATTCATATTGGACTTTTTCAACACACTCAACAAGCATATGGACATCTTTCTACCTTCATAAAAGTCTTTCAATAACTAATTTTATTTTTTTATGCTAACCATTATGTTTATACTAGCACACTAGTCATTTATAGTTTGCTACAATTAGTAGCATTTATTGTAACTTTGACCATTTATGTCTTTGGTAGTGGTTGGTTGACTATTACGCACCATTTAAAGTGTTTGTAAAGGGAGCTGATTTTTTTCATGAAGGTGAAACTTAACGCTTATAGTCATTAGAAAGCATTTTTCATGACAATTCCAATGAGTGGATAGAAGCTTAATCTGATCTCACCTTAGGCATTTTTTATTCTAGTGTAAATGTATTAAAAATAGGTCATTTATGGGAAATTATTTGTTTAATAACTTTTATTGATAGCTCAAAATTTAGCACCATTTTTTGCAAAATTTAATGTTTTGGCATATTCCCTACTTGATGCATTATAAAAATAACTAAGTTATAAAGTGCCAAAATTGGGTGGTCACTCAATATTCAATCAAGGGGGGTGCTTGAGTTGTGTCTCTATGCACTTCCACGAGTCGTGTCTTTGAGCACTTCCACACCTTCTTGGGCACTATATGGAGATGAACAATAAAATCTCATGACGTGCATTGTGATCTCACCACTTGTTTCTACATATGAATCTAAAAAATGCTTCAAAAGAAGTGTGTATGTTGGAAATTGAATCTATTTCCAAACCCTAAACAACCCAACCACTAGTCTAAATCTACAAAACCTATCCAACAACATCATTAAAGTACTCTATTATGCATGCAAATAAAATTAAATAACAAAAGTATGTACTATTGGCATTTGCATGAAGATTGCATTGATGAATTATTATGTTATCATTGATGTCAATTATAATTGGTAATGATGTTGTAATGATGTTGTTTTGCAACCGGTTGGAGAGCTAGTGAAGGAAACCGGTATTACTAGAGAAGCAGTGAGATCAACCGATAAACCTACATTTTGATGTGCTAAAACCTAAAACCCTAACTGATGGAGCTTGGTGAATCGGTTGTATTGGTTTATGATCAAATGATAAGAGGTAATGATTATGCCACATATGCATGTTGCATGTGAAGAGTTTCAAATGGTTTTTGGTGCACAGAGATAACAATTTTTATCTTGGGAATGAGCGAGTACATTGCATGTAGTGGAAACTGCGTGATGAGTTACAGGGATCGATGAAGTGGTGATCAAGGAGCGGTCGAGGTTGTCTTGAAGCATGTGCAATGATTGCTATGTAATCCAACGGTCATACTTGAACTGATTTGTTTGTAATCTCCATGAGATCTTAGGTTTGTGATGTCTTACCGACCTATTATTTTTGCTTATAAGGTTGATGAGTTGTTTTGTTGTAGTGTTGGCAATTTTGGTTGAATTTAAGAGTGATTGGTTGCCGAACCAGGAGATGTATCTACAATATGTGTAAAGGCATATAGGAGCATGAAAAGGATCTAATCAAGCAGAGTAGTGCTATTTACCAGATCAGCAAACCCATGTTGTTCTCTAACAATTACAATAGTTAAATCCCTTAACCAAGTAAGCTCTACTAGGCTTAGTGTTATCTAAATCCTCTAACCAAGTGATCCATTACCTTGGATTTCAAATCCTCTACTGAGGCTAATCCTAAGAGGGTATTGCTTCTAATAGGGCATTATAGTCAATCCCTTAATCGGGTGGTCCCTAACAGGATCTATTCTTAACAAGATGTATTGTAAAGCTTTAACAGGCTTGGCTCCTAACAGGGCAAACTTCAGAAGAGTTTAGAATACTTGTGGGTATTCATCCCCATCGTGGTTTTTCCCATTTGGGTTTCCACATCAAAATCATTGTGTCAAGTGGTGAATGTTTTTGTGGTTATGTTTTCTATGGTTAATTTGCTTAACTACTGAATCCATTTAGATATGATATGATGACCGGAAACAACCTGAAATGTGCTTTTACTTTTGTCAATAAAGTATTTGGATGTTTTGGTCAAATATTTTGAGTATTTCAGAGTTTTTTTACTGTTATTATGTTATGACAATCAACCGGTGTACTTGACAGTGATATTGCATTTGTTAGTTTAGTGTTTAAACCAGTCAGTTTTGCGTTTGACTTGAGAGGTTGTTTTTTGTTTGGTGAAAAGTTTATGTCAGTTTTCTAACTACTGATTCACCCCCCCTCTCAGTAGTTGAATGGATCCTTATTGATTCATCATACCATCATGTACCTTAACAAACACAGACAATAAGATTGCCTCTATTGCCCTCTTATCCTCCAAGATCTTGTGAAAATGATGTTTGTTCTTAGCTATTTAGCACTAACACACGAGGTCATGAAAGGAATGGAGTGTAGTTTTTTGATGATATAAAAGCTAGGATGCAATGGTGATCATGTAAGCTCTAAAATAATTTTGACATTATGCAAGTACTCTAATGATTGTGGATGATTGGAAATGGAAGGGAGAAAACTCTTTTATATAAATCTTAAAGAGAATCAAGGGCTAAGATCAAGAGGTTAAAAGATGAATGACCATGATCATATAGTTAGAAGATAATCAATATGATTCAATGGTGGGTAAAGATGAAGGGAGAAGATTGAGTGGTAGGTAAGAGTAAATAACATAATAGGTTATTTCTAAATGGAGGGATATGATTAAGAGGTGGGTTGACTTTTGGATTTAATGAATGTGGACATTAGAGAAAGGACAAAGTGTATGAAGAGGAATATAACACTTGTCACATGCTTAGGAATTTAGATTGTGATCCATGTGAACGAGTTGGAGGACTAGGATTACAAAGAAGAGGATGATTAATTAATTAAATACTTAAAAGTGTTTATTTAATTAATAGAGGAAAAATGTGGGGTTTAGGATAATTAAATAAATAATAAATATTTATTTAATTAATAGTGGAAGAAGCTATTGAATAATAATAAAAATAAAGATATTTATTTATTTGGGTTAGGATATTTTTAGGTGTCTATATTCTACCCTTGTTTGAGATAATGCAATTTATCATAGTGTTTCAAAGAATAAAATATAATTGATACATGCCCCTTATGCCCCAGTAGGGAAGATGAAATGTGATGAGCCAAAAGAATGGCTCTATTTTATCTATGTGTATGTGTCACTTTTGGAACATTAGGAGTCTAGTTATGTCTTTTGAGTTTAGAACCTTTGCTAAGTGATAATATTTGATATGTCTTGATGATATGGTTATATGACATAAACTCATTTGATATGTGTTCCTTTTTGATGCAATATAATAGGTAATTGCGCTATGAGGAATATTCATGGTAATGTTGCATGTAGATTTTGAATGTTACTCTAATAGGAATAATTAGTCCTACATTTGTGTATGTTAACAATTCCATGCAAAAATGAAGAAGATCGTTGAGCCGGTCTAGGATATTTAGCAATAAAGATTATGGAGTTACTGGCTAGGAAAGGGACAACAAGGATTGTTGTTGAAGAAGTCAGCTGGCGGTTAGAAGTAGTTCATTATGACTTGTCTGAAGACTTAATGATTTCCTTTATTGAAGGAGTAGATTTAGGATTGAAGTTATGCTAGATTCTCTCTATTGTTCCAACAGACTTTGACTGATTCTCAGCATTTGTAATTTTACCTTCTTTTTCTCCTTGTTCAATAAAAGCATACTCCTTAAACTTTTGGAGTGGTATGCTGGTTATTTAAGAATTTCATGCTTTGAATAACCTCCCACATTCTCTTGTATGGTGGTTGAGAAGAAGATAGTTTTAGTTATAGTAATATACTTCTGAGTTAGAAAGAAGTAGACTTTCAGTAATTTGCTATGTTGTCAAGTACTTATAAATCAATAAAGATGATGCTTTAAGCTCCAGGTATTTGATTCAGTTATCTAGATGCTTGCTAAGGGGGCCCACTTAGTGAGTATTCCTCTGGATTTTTTATCAGTCATTTCTTATTATGTACTTATAATTATCTTGATCACAGACTATTCCTGCAGCCACTGGAATACTTCATGTGACTATTCCTGCAGCCACTATGAACTGAGTAGAATCCTATTTGTTGATCATGAATATGTTATGTTTTTCTTAAATGTTTCTTAGAAGGTAGTTAGCTTTCCTTACAAGTATTCTAGTTATTTATTTCTAGCATTGTCTTAGAGCAACATTTCAATTCCTGCAATAGGAAAAGTGGTAATTTTAGTCTTTCTAGAGCATATACCTTGCAGACCCATTTCAAGTATACGCCCCAGGTTGACAACTAAATAAACCTTCATGATGAGAGATAATTATTTAGTTGGATGTCCAATCCCCAAGGTATGGTTTCAAGGTCTAATTATTGAACCACTAAGAAGATCGGTCATTTTTTGTGTTGTTGTCAGGGATGGTGTCAAACTAGAAATATTTGTAGTCATTGATAGTTGTATTTTATTTTCTCTAGTTAAAAATATGTTTCCATTTACCTTTATAGAGTAATGACCCTTAATGCTATTGTATGCCTAGGAGAAGAGACTCTTTAGGGAGGTTTCTTCCTAACAACCCCTATCCTAGTAATAATTTTGAGCAAGCTTATAATTTATTTGAAGATGAAGACCAAGATATAAAACCATTGCTTGAGTTGTTTACCAACATTGACGAGCCTGCAGACCAAGAACTTGTTGAGAACCCATTTGCCTTGATACTTTATCAAGCAAGGATGGAAACCCAAAATCCACCTAACCAAGCTACCTTTGAATTCCCTATCACTGATCAACATGATAATAATAACCTCAAGAATATCCCTTCTTCAGTTCTCTAGACACCTTTTTGTTTGAATTTTATATCATCTATCGTAACTATGATTATACTATTGATACTCATAGACTCAAATTGTTTCCTGGTACTTAGAAGGAAGGAGTCCTCAGATGGTTTATGAGTCTTGAGAGAGATGTCGTTGATAGCTGGGAAGCTATGCAAACCAAATTTATTGAGAAATACAAATAGTATTGCATAAGTGGTAATAGGGGAGATGACATCTTTAGGATGCAACAAAAAGATGATGAAAAATTGGAAGACTATATTTCAAGGTTCTTGTTCTGTCTAAAGAAAAACTCATATTATACTCTTAATGAAGAATCTCAAAAGTTATTTTTTTCTTAGAGGAATAAGTGATGACTTCATTGAAGCTTTGATCCTGATAAGAGGGGGAGTCATCTCTCAAGTCTCTTGGGAATATCTAAAGAAGATATGTCAAAACCATTCCTGAGCAGTTGTGAAAAGGGGAAGATGATATCAAGTTACCAAAGGAAAATCCTCCAATGGAGTTTCAAGGATGGAGATTACTCACTTACTATATGACTTCAAGCAAGATATCATAAATAACATGGCCATACAGTTGGACAAACTTCAGGAAAAAAGGAAGTATGAGGAAGCAGAGGCAATCCTAACTAAATATTGTCCTCATTGGAGATGTAAGACAATAGCGAATATTAAAAACCATCATACTTCATTAGAATTCAAACATGTTGAAAGAGAAGACCAAATATTTTATGTAGCTCAAAGAAGACCATTGGCTCCACGACAAGGTATGCCACCTGATCATCTATCCTTTAATTGTTCTTATTCCAATTCATATGATTATGGTAATTAATGACAAAATCAATATCCTCCCTATTATGGGAGCTTTCCTCACGAACATTGGAATAATTCCTAGAATGCATGGACCAATTACCAAAATTCCCCTCCTCCTTAGCAGCAAAATCAAGGAAATTAGCAGCCACCTAAAGGAAACTGGCAACAAACACCTCAGTGTAGAGGAGGACAACAATGGCAAAATCAGTCCTCTGATTTCCAACAGCCTCCTCAACAACACGCCCTAATGCCTCCACCTAATCAAAATATTTCTACCCCGCCTAAGTGTACTCAATTGCTAGCTAAGCCCATGCCAAATCCTAACAATAAACAACCACAACAACAACATGTTTATGCTACTGATCCAATTCAATACCCTGCCTATGCTATTAGTATAAGTGATATCCATTTAGGAAAACTCTTCCTACACATTCACCTCCAGTTATAACTGAAATTCGTGATGAAGGCCATATCCACCAAAGTATCACAACTTCACCAATTCCATCAAGGCCAAAACAACAAGAATCAAGCAATACACCTCCATTTCCTCAAATATTGGAGGGAGAACCCACCAACCAAAAAGAAGAACCCATGTTTGATATTGTGGATCAGTTAAATAATTTATGTGTCAAGATTCCTTTGTTTCAAGCAATAAAAGATGTTCCAATATATGGAAAGTCAATTAAAGAAGCTTGTTTAAAAAATCCAGGGAGAAAGAAGAAAGATCTGCACATGGTCCATGTGTTGGTATTTTGGTATGGTTTTGTCATTGATGTCAACACCTACTAAATACACCTACTTTGGAGATCCAGCAACATTCACCAGCAAGCAATAATCTGTGCAACAGTTACTGGTATATGGTCAACCGACAGGATATAATGTTCATCGGTACCTGGAATGACATGGAAGACACTTGGTAATGTCAAAGACATCATGTGGACACTTTATTTTGAAGTAATAATCATTGATATATTCATATTTGCATATTTTCTTTTACTGGCAAAAAGGTCCAAGTTATCTAGGGTTACACCGATACGTTTATCTTTTCTAGATCAGCATGGCGCGCTATGGAGATAATTTATTATTGTTGTAAATGCATTAAGCCGACATGATTAATCAGTTAGTGCATCAGTTATTATATTATTTGTAAAATGTTTTTATTGTAATATCTTGTAGAGCCGACCTACTAAAATTGGTCTTAGGGTATGGTATAAATGTAAGATCTTATTTGTAAGATCAAGTGTGGAATGCGAAAAAGATTTAAGTAAAGGTATATGCGAGATAAAGTAAAGGCATATACGAAGACATCATTTGAAGGTGAAGCTAGGTTTTTGTAGAAGCGTATCAGCATTACACCGATACTAAATCTAGCATATGAAGATGCTATTTTGTGTAGTACATTCTTATTGGATTTAATCATCCAACTGTAGTCAGTGTAACTCCCATTTGTGATTGAGCAGTGAGCTCTAGGCTATTGGCCTTTCTGCATGTGTAGACTCCTTTTGTACACTTACTATCTGCAGTAGTATCATCTGATTGTGGGTAAGGTTTCCCACCGTGGTTTTTCCCCTTACAGGGTTTCCACGTACAAATATTGGTGTCATTTGTTGTGGATGACTTTGTGTTTATGTTTTATGCATTAATTCTTATCGGTATAGCAATTTACTGTTAACACTGTCTACAGGTATACTAAACTGATTTATCGGTATTAAGTATTAAGTTGGTTAATAAGTTTTTGATCTAAATTTATCAGACAACTGATTCATGCCCCCCCTCTTAGTTGTCTCCGGGACCTAACAATTGGTACCAGAGCCTAGTCCTCTTTTTGCAAAAGTTTAACAACTTGAGGAGATCTAATGTCTACTAATTATTTCAGGAAGGACAGTCCTAAACTTGATGGAACCAACTATGGGATATGGAAGATCAGAATGGAGACACATCTGAATTGGATCGGTAAAGACATATAGGAAGTTACCAAGAATGGTTATACTACTATTGTAGTTGGTCAGACTGCTCCAACTACCTTAGCCAAAGATGAAGAAAATGATTGCAAAGCAAGAGAAACACTCTTGAGCGCATTATTAGATCAACAAATCATGGGATTATCAGATAGGTCTACTGCTAAAGCTATTTGGGATCATTTGGAAACACTGAATGAAGGAGATTCCACAGTCAAAATTGCAAAGCTTGAAAGCTTCCGAGTCAGGTATGAACATCTGGAAATGGAAGAAGATGAAAGGATTTCTACTTTTATGGAAAGAGTAAATGAAATTGTTTTGGGTATCAAATGTTGTGGAGGAACCTTGAGAGAGGATGAGATTGTTTCAAAAAATTTAAGAGGTTTGCCACCAGCATATAAAATGAAGGTTACTGGTATAAATGAGTTGAGAACAATGCCTAATACATCAATAACTAGGGATACATTGATTGGAAAACTTTCAGCTTTTGAAATTGAGGAATTTGGTCCTGTTGCTACTATAAAGACTGATTTGGCCTTTAAAGCATCAACATTATCTGCTCCATCTTTTGACAAATAAGACTGGAGAGCCTTTTATGCAAGAGAACTTGAAGAAACCAGGAAGGAGAATGAAGAGCTTGAAGAACTTGAAGCATTATTTGCAAGGAAAATGCCAAAAGGTCCAATTGGAAGTAAGTATGAAGGTAAAGCACCCTTTAAATGTTTTAACTACAATAAGATTGGTCATATGGCTTCAAGATGCCCTGATAGACATGCTAGACTAAGAGAAGAAGCTAGAAGAACATACAAGCCTAATCCTGAATATCAGAGATACAGATTTAAAAAGAACAAAGATAAATCTTGTTATATTGCTGATGAAGGTGTGACTAATGATTCTGATGAGGATCCAGCAAACAATGGATGGGTTTTTGTTGCTATAACAGAAGATCAACCGGCACCTACTGCTCAACCGGTAGAACAAGCCCTAGCAGCTAAAGTTGAATCAAAGGATGAATGGATTATTGACTCAGGATGCTCACATCACATGACTGGAGACAAAGGTAAATTCTTGAACTTTCAAGAATACAATGGAGGTTTAGTAAGATTTGGAGATGACAAAGCCTGTTCAATCAAAGGTAAGGGTTCAATATCTCTTGATGGTAAACATAACCTTAACAATGTCTACTATGTTGAAGGATTAAAGCATAATCTTTTAAGTGTTGGTCAATTAGTTGAGAAAGGTTTTCAGTTACAATTTAAAAATGGAAAATGCAAAATCATGAATAGAACTAGGTTGGAAATTGCAACCGGTAATCAGACTAGAGGTAATATATTTCATTTGAATAACAGTGAAAAGGCATGCTTAATTGCACATATAGATGAAAGTTGGTTATGGCATAAAAGACTATGTCATGTAAATTTTGATTGCATGGTAAAAATCAGTACTTCTAAGGCAGTTAGAGATCTACCTAAAATTGTGAAACCTCGTAATACAATTTGCAAGGAATGTCAATTTGGAAAACAAGTTAGAGCTAGTTTCAAAAGTATTCTAGAAAAATCCAATAATGGTCTTGATTTAATTCACACTGATTTATGTGGTCCAGCTAGAACTAAAAGCTTACAAGGTGATAGATATTTCATGCTAATTATTGATGATTATTCTAGAATGTGTTGGGTTACTTTTCTTAGAGAAAAATCAGAAGCATTTGGGAAGTTCAAACTATTTAAAGGAATGGTTGAAAATGAGACCGGTAAGAAAATCAAATGTGTAAGATCAGATCAAGGAGGAGAATTCACATCTAAAGATGTTAATACATTCTGTGAAGTGAATGGAATCAAAAGACAGTTATCAGCACCTCGGACACCACAACAGAATGGAGTTGTTGAAAGGAAAAACTAAACTATCTTGGATGCAGCAAGAAGTATGTTATTAGAAGCAAATCTACCACATGTGTACTAGAGAGAGGCAGTAAGCACTATTGTCTATACATTCAACAAAGTTCACATCAAAGGTGAAACTGGTAAGACCCCTCATGAACTATGGTTTGGTAATATTCCTACTCTTAAGTATTTCAGAATTTTTGGAAGTAAATGTTATATTAGAAGAGATGAATATATTGGCAAATTTGAACCTAGAAGTGATGAAGGAATATTTCTTGGTTATTCATCTAAAAGCAAGGCATATAGATGTTTCAATAAAAGATTACAGAAAATTGTTGAGAGTACAAATGTAAAAATTGATGAACAATTCAGAGGAACTTCAAGATATGTAGACTCTGAACCGAAAACAAAAATTATGACAAATGAACCTACAATGAATCCACCGGTACAGAATGATGATCCAGTTACTCCGGTATCATCAGAGGATTCCACAGTAATTGAAGAACAACAATAGACTAAGACACCCCAGTATGTAAGACTGAATCATTCTGAAGATCAGATAATTGGAAGCAAATTTAAAGGAGTTATGACAAGAGGAAGATTAGCAAATGAAGAGGTATGTCTTATTTCTCAAATTGAACCATTATCTATCAATGAGGCATGTGAAGATAAATTTTGGATCAAAGCTATGGAAGAAGAATTAGGAAAAATTGAGAAAAATAATACTTGGACATTAGTTCCCGGGCCTAAAGATAAAAATATAATTGGAACCAAATGGGTATTTAGAAACAAACTTAATGAAAATGGTAAGGTTGTTAGAAATAAAGCAAGACTAGTGTATAAGGGACATTCTCAAAAAGAAGGAGTTGATTACAATGAAACCTTTCCACTGGTAGCCAGAATTGAGGCAGTTAGATTATTCTTGGCTTTTGCAGCTCACAAGGATTACAAAGTTTATCAAATGGATATTAAATGTGCATTTTTGACTGGAGATCTTGAAGAGGAAGTTTATATTGAACAACCTGATGGATTTTATTTGATAGATGACAATGATATGGTTTGCAGATTAAGAAAAGCTCTGTATGGATTGAAACAAGCCCCAAGAGCTTGGTATGCAAGATTGGATAAGTATCTTTTAAAGATTGGTTTTACTAAAGGAAATGCAGATAGAAATTTATATTACAAAGTAACTAATGATGACATCTTGATTATTGAAGTATTTGTTGATGATATAATCTTTGGAGGAAAAGATGGATTATGCAAAGAATTTTCTCTTGAAATGCAATAAAAATTTGAAATGTCTATGATTGGAGAAATAAAATTCTTTTTAGGATTACAGATTTTACAAACTGATAAAGGTATATTTTTGAGTCAATCCAAGTACTTGAAAGAACTACTAAAGAAATTTGGGATGGAGAACTCTAAACCGGTAAGCACACCTATGACTACAAATGACAAATTATCTCAAAGGGATGAATCTACACCTGTTAATCCAACTAGATAAAAATCTATGATAGGAGGTTTACTATATTTGACACAAACTACACCTGATATTATGAATGCAATATGTATAGTTTCTAGATTTCAGAGTAATCCTAGGGAAAATCATGAATCAGCAGTGAAAAGGATTTTCCAGTACTTACAAGGCACAACAAATCTTGGATTATGGTATCCTAAAGATGAAAATTTTGATCTATGTGCATATACAGATGCAAATTGGGTAGGAGATGTGGATGATAGAAAAAGCACCACTAGAGGAGCATTCTTTCTTGGAAAGAGATTAGTTTCTTGGTTAAGTAAGAAATAGAGTTGTACATCTTTATCAACAGTAGAATCAGAATATGTTGCAACAACAACAAATTGTACACAAGTACTTTGGCTTAAGCAAATGTTGATAGACATAAAGGTAAAATGCAAGGAACCTATTACTATATACTGTGATAACACTGCAGTAATTGATATATCTAAAAATCCAGTATTACATTCTAAAACAAAACATGTTTCTATCAAACTAAATTTTCTAAGGGAAAAAGTTGAAGAAAAAGAGATAAAACTGGTTTATGTGAATACTAAAGAACAACTTGCAGATATTTTCACAAAACCTTTGCCTAAGGAAACTTTTGAGTATCTTAGAGATCAGCTCAGAGTCATACCACCACCGGTAGAGACTTAGACGGTTGATGATTGTCATCAACTGGCAAAACTAAATGGACAAATCTTTATTCCGGTATTTGATGAGGAAGCTACTTCAAAGGGGGAGTAGTTGGTATATTGAATTGGTTGGTATTTTGTATGAACTTGACCTTTTGTGACTTTGGCATTTGATGTCAAAGGAGGAGAGATATCTATGGAAAAACACATTATCTTTTTGGTAAGGAAAAGAGATTTTAGGGGAGAGATTTTGAAAAACACATTTAAGAAGAAATTGGTATGAAAGATTGTTACTCCCATGGGGAGAAATGGAGATTGTTAGTTTTTGTATTTGGCATTTTTGTTTTGGCACTGTGATGGTTTTTCCATCTTGTGTTGCCATCAATGCTAAAGGGGAAGATTGTTGGTATTTTGGTATGGTTTTGTCATTGATGTCAACACCTACTAAATACACCTACTTTGGAGATCCAGCAACATTCACCGGCAAGCAGTAATCTGTGCAACAGTTACTGGTATATGGTCAACCGGCAGGATATAATGTTCACCGATACCTGGAATGACATGGAAGACACTTGGTAATGTCGAAGACATCATGTGGACACTTTATTTTGAAGTAATAATCATTGGTATATTCATATTTGCATATTTTCTTTTACCGACAAAAAGGTCCAGGTTATCTAGCATTACACCGGCAAGTTTATCTTTTCCAGATCGGCATGGCACACTATGGAGATGATTTATTATTGTTGTAAATGCATTAAGCCGACATGATTAATCGGCTATTGCATCGACTATTATATTATTTGTAAAATGTTTTTATTGTAATATCTTGTAGAGTTGACCTACTAAAATTGGTCTTAGGGTATGGTATAAATGTAAGATCTTATTTGTAAGATCAAGTGTGGATTGCGAAAAAGATTTAAGTAAAGGTATATGCGAGATAAAGTAAAGGCATACATGAAGACATCATTTGAAGGTAAAGCTAGGTTTTGTAGAAGCATATCAACATTACACCGGTACTGAATTCAGCATATGAAGATGCTATTTTGTGCAATACATTCTTATTGGATTTAATCATCCAACTGTAGTTAGTGTGACTCCCATTTGTGATTGAGCAATGAGCTCTAGGCTGTTGGCCTTTCTACATGTGCAGACTCCTTTTGTACACTTGCTATCTGCAGTAGTATCATCTGATTGTGGGTAAGGTTTCCCACCGTGGTTTTTCCCCTTACAGGGTTTCCACGTACAAATATTGGTGTCATGTGTTGTGGATGACTTTGTGTTTATGTTTTATGCATTAATTCTTACCGGTATAGCAATTTACTGTTAGCACTGTCTACAGGCATACTAAACTAATTTGCCGATATTAAGTATTAAGTTGGTTAATAATTTTTTGATCTGAAATTATCAGACAACTGATTCACCTCCCCCCCTCTCAGTTGTCTCTGGGACCTAACTCCATGTTGTAGACCAATTAGTAGACCTTATGTTAGGTAAATTTTGTGTCTTAAGTTTTCAAACCCAGGAAGTCCTCTTGTAGCAGTAGTCATTAATGGAGTTCAAGTTCAGAATGCTCTTATTGACCTTGGGGCAACTATAAATGTTAAGACAAAGGACGTGATGCAAAAAATCAACATCATTAACCTAAGGACTACGACTATTGTCCTACAACTTGCAGATAGTTGTAGTGTCACACTAGATGGTATGGTGGAAGACCTTGTAGTAACACTAGATTCCTGGGAAAATCCAGTTGACTTTGTCATCCTCTTATCTAAAGAAATTTTAGGAGACTATCATATTATCTTGGGTAGACCCTGGTTAGATGCAACGGATGCTTTCATAGGATGTAGGTCATTGGACATGACCATTTCTGATGGGTCAAAAACTAAAACACTTACATTATATTCAGCTGCCCAAACTCAACTTGAAGAGGAGCACTTAGTTTGGCCAGATATAGAAGAAGAATATGATAAATTCAATACAATACAACAATTGATGATGATAAGAAGGGACTCCTTCTTGCAACTTCAAGAAGAAGATGTACTCTCTAATATTTTTCAAAATCAATATGGAATTCTTGATCAAACTAGTGGTTGTAATGCACAAAATGTATGTTCTCTACAACCATTACTGATAGCCTCTTCTGCAGAATCTCCTACAGCTATAGATTTACTGCATACATTGTTTCCACATGAAGTAACTGTTCCACATTTTCCTAAATCTATAATAGAGCTACTCAAGCAAGTTGAAGTGGCCCTAGAAAAATGGTTGAATGTCAATAGTCACCTTACTCAAGAACAAACTATGTCTTTAACAAGAATATTACAGTCCCATAAAGAAGCATTTGCTTGGGAATATACAGATATGAAAGGGTTGCATCCTAAATTATGCACACACCGAATCTACATTAGAGAAGATTGTAAACCAGTAAGGCAGCCTCAAAGAAGAATCAACCCTGCATTAACAGAAATAGTTAAGCAATAATTGTAGAAGTTACTCAATGCATGATTTATATATCCCATCTCTGACAGTGAATGGGTATCACCTCTAGTTATTGTTCCTAAGAAAAAAGGAAAGTGGAGAGTTTGTGTAGATTTTAGGGAGCTTAATGTTGCAACCAAGAAAGACCACTTTCCTCTTCCTTTCATTGACCAAGTATTAGACTCCTTGGCAAGAAAGAAATATTTTTCATTCTTAGATGGTTTTAGTGGATACAACTAGATAAGAATATCCCCCTAGGACCAAGAAAAGATAACATTCACATGCCCATGGGGAACCTATTCCTACTCAGTTCTTCCATTTGGTTTATGTAATGCCCCAACCACTTTTCAAAGGGTAGTTATAAGCATGTTCTCAAATATTTCTCACAACTACATGGAAATATACATGGATGACTTCACTACCTATGGTGGTACTTTTGAAGAAGAATTGAGTAACCTAGGAAAGACTTTATAGAGATGTGAGGATCACAATTTGTCTTTAAATAGTAAGAAATGCTTTATGATGATGCAGGAAGGTATTGTTCTTGGCCACTATCTTTCTCATAAAGGAATTCAAGTAGATCCAACAAAGATAGAAGTTATTTATAATTTGCCTGTACCAACAAAATATAAAGATGTTAGGAGTTTCTTATGCCATGTAGGTTATTACAGAAGATTCATCAAAGATTTCAGTAAAATTCCAGCACCACTATATACACTCCTCACTAAAGATGCAGAATTCAAGTGGACAGATTCATGCAGCAAAGCTTTCTCTGAGTTGAAGGAAGCATTAACTCATGCACCGATACTTCAAGGTCCTAAATGGGAACTTCCATTTCATATACACACTGATGCATCTAATCATGCACTTGGAGCTGTTCTAGGACAAAAAGAGACAACAATGGAACATGCAATCTATTTTGTCAGCAAAAACTTGCAAGGTGTTGAATTTAACTTCATAGTAACAGAGAAGGAAATGTTGGCAATTATCTATGCTCTCAATAAGTTTAGAAATTATATAATTGGATACAAATTCTATGTCAACACTGACCATGTTGTTGGTATATGTACAGAGCATGATGACATGTGTTGGAAATATGGATGGAGTAACTGAGAGGGGAGGGGTGAATCAGTTACCACAAAAATAAATCCACAAGTCCTTTAGATGTCTTAAATATAAACTGTTGAAACTCGGTAAATTAACTTATCATTGTTCATTAAACATTAACATGCATAAAACAAATAACATGAACACAAGTAACACCAGATATAACGTGGAAACCCAATTCTGGGAAAACCACCAATGTAACTAGTTACTGATTTTCACTCTTCTGAAGTGAGCCCTGTTAGGAGCCAACCCTGTTAAAGGTTACAAAACACACTGTTAGGTGTGACCCTGTTAGAGGATTTAATCACCCTGCTAGGAGTGGCCTTGTGAAAGGTCTTAAGAACAATTCAACCGAATTGTCACCTTGTCAGAGGATTTACAAAAATGGTTGTTAGACCAACTCTGTTAAGAGATTTCGGTATCACTGCTACAATGGTTAGAAAGCAACAATGAAGTGATCTGAATTAAATACAACTTATCTTGCTGATACAGATCTCTGTTCTGCGCCAATAGATCCTTACTGATCACATATATCTTTTCTGCACCTCAAGGATATCAGAATTCGCACATTTTTGCTCCTTCACATTTCCATACTTCTCACACTTCGAAATCGCAACTTGATCTCTCATATATACTATTCAGGTTACCAAGTCGGCCCAATTACAAGTTAAAATAAATATTACATAGGTCGGCTACATATACAAGTTTCAATAAATAAATTCTGCTTCGGTGGGCTGCATAAACATTTCACTGATGCTCGGTGAACACTGCTGATTCTTCGGTAACCGACTGAACTCGGTAAGTACTGCGAACTTGGTAAAGACTGACTTTCTTTCACATATTCTTCAAAGATGGACTGAACTCGGTAAAGACTGCGAACTCGGTAAAGACTGACTTTCTTTCACATATTCTTCGAAGACCGACTGAACTCGGTATAGCATTCTGGAGTGCTAGGTAGACTCTGTAACTTGCTTCTCTTACCGTCTGAACTCGGTAGACTCTGTCTAACTGCCTTGCCGAACATTCTGAGCTCGGTAGACTGATATGACATTTGTGTAACATCAAAGACAATACACAATTAAACAATTGTATCCAACAATCTCCCTCTTTGGCATTGATGGCAACACAACATGTCATAGCAGAATGAAATTTGAAAGCAGGTATTTTCTTTTATGACAGCAACATGCCGACATAACTTTCCCTTTGGATAGAGAACACTCCTTCTTTCAATAATCTCCCTCTGTGAAGTAACTTCATCTTTGGATGGTAAAACTCTCCCTCTTTATCAAACAACTCTCCCTCTTTATCTTAATGAACTTTCTTTCAAATTTTAGTAGGATATGACAATAAAACTCTCCCTCTTTGACAACACATGCCAAAGACAATAAGACTTCATCTGAGTTATAATGTACCTTTTGTACTGATTCATATGCAATATTTTCCTGATTATACTGCATCAACTAGTAGATTTTTCACTTAGGATGAGTTGATGCATCACTAAAAGTTTTCTTTAGTGAATTTCAGATAGGGGAGTGACCCCTAACTTACCTCTTAGATACAAGAATGCATCCTTAGCCAATGGTTTTGTGAATATGTCAACAATTTGTTCCTTTGTGTGAATATATTCCAATCTGATCTCCTTGTCCTGCACCAATTCTCGGACAAAATGATATTTTATTGCAATGTGCTTGGTTTTGGGATGCATCACTGGATTCTTGGACATGTCAATTGCACTTGTATTATCACAGAACATAACAATTGGTTCTTTGATTTCCATTTTCATGCCTGCCAATAGTTGTTTAAACCAAACAACATTTGAACAATTTACTGCTGCAGCAACATATTCTGCCTCTGCTGTAGATTGGGATATACAGTTCTGCTTTTTGCTTGTCCAGGAAACCAATCTCTTTCCTAGAAAGAATGCTCCTTCGCTTGTACTTTTTCTGTCATCAATGTTTCCTGCCCAATCAGCATCAGTAAATACTTTCAAATCAAAATTTCCTCCAAATTTGTACCATAATCCATATTCTTCAGTTCCTTTCAAATATCTCATTATTCTTTTGATTGCCGTCATGTGACTTTCTCTTAGTTTTGCTGAGAATCTTGCAACAATACCAACTGCAAGAGCAATATCTGACCTAGTATGAACAACATACTGCAGCTTTCCAATCATAGATCTATACAGTGTTTGATCTACTTCTTGTGATTCATCTTCCTTGGTAAGCTTCAATCCAGTACACATAGGAGTTCCAACTGGTTTACAATCTTCCATACCAAACTTTTTCAATATCTCTTTGATGTATTTTGATTGAGTAATGTAGATACCATTTTTGTTCTGTTGAATTTGAAGACCAACAAAGAATTTGATCTCACCAAACATAGACATTTAAAATTCCTTATTCATTTGTACTGAAAATTCTTTGCAAAGATCATCATTTCCTGTGAAAATAGTATCATCTACAAATATTTCTGCTAAGACAATTTTGTTATCTGATCCTTCCTTGATATACAAGCTACTGTTATCATTAGTTCTTTGAAATCCAATCTGAATAAGATAGTTATGCAATCTTTCATACCATGCTCTAGGGGCTTGTTTCAGACCATACAATGCTTTATGTAATTTGCAGACCATGTCCTTCTTTTGTGGATCAACAAAACCTTCAGGTTGTTCAATATAAAACTCTTCATCCAATATACCATTAAGAAATGCAGATTTAACATCCATCTGATAAACTTTGAATCCTTTGTAGGCGGCATATGCAAGTAAGGTTCTGACTCCTTCCAATCTTGCAACAGGAACAAAAGTTTCTCCATAGTCTATTCCTTCTTGTTGAGCATATCCTTTGCATACTAGTCTTGCTTTGTTTCTTGAAACTTTGCCATCTTCATTCAGTTTATTTCTGAATACCCACTTAGTTCCAATCACATTTTTATCCTTAGGTCTGGGTACAAGAGTCCATGTCTTGTTTTTCTCTATCTGTTCTATCTCTTCTTTCATAGCCTCTGTCCAACTATCATTTCCCAATGCATCTTTGACATTTCTAGGTTCAAAATCAGCAAGTAAACAAGTGCTTTTCAACTTACCTCTTGTCATGGTTCCTTCAGATTTGTCTCCAATGATCTGATCTGCTGAGTGATGTCGTCTGACATACTCGGCTAATACAGGTTTCTTACCTTTAGAATGAATTTCATCATTGTCCTCTTGTTCTTCAACTGGCTGGTCCGGCTCGGTAAATATTGGCTCGGTTTCTTCAGACTTGGTAGACACTGGTTCTGGTTCATCAGACTTGGTAGATACTGGCTCGGTTTGCTCTTTCTGTAACTCGGTTACTGATGACTTGGGAGTAGAAGATTCCTGATTAGCAGATGTATCTGGTATTGTATCAGGTTCAATAGACACAAATCTTCTATAATCTTCTGGTTCTCTTTTGCTTTCTTCTTCAGATCTTTCTGCAAACTTATCAACTTTCACATGTGCACTTTCTATAACTTTATGAGTAGACAAGTTCAAACATCTATATGCTTTACTCTTGCAAGAATATCCGAGGAATATGCCTTCATCACCTTTCACATCAAATTTTCCTTTTCTAGATTCTTTCAAAATGTAACATTTACTTCCAAATACTTTTAGGTAACTTACATTAGGTTTGTAGCCATACCATAATTCATAGGGGGTTTTGAATGAGTCCTTCTTCAGCTGTACTCGGTTCAAGGTATGAATAGCAGTGCTGATAGCTTCCTTCCAGTATTTGATAGCAATATTCTTTTCAATTATTAAGGTTCTTGCACAATCCATGATAGATCTGTTCCTTCTTTCAGCTATTCCATTTTGCTCAGGAGTTCTAGGGGCTGATACTTGTCTTTTGATTCCTCTTTCAATGCAAAAGTTATTGAATTCATGAGAGATGAATTCACCACCTCTGTCTGACCTTAGACATTTAAGTCTTTTACCTGTTTCTTTTTCTACTCTGGCCAAATACCATTTGAACTTTTCAAATGCTTCTGATTTGTTCCTTAAATACATGACAGTCATCATTCTTGAGTAATCATCAACAAAAAGAATGAAGAACTTTTCTCCAGTATAACTTTCAGTTCCTATGGGTCCACATAAATCAGTATGCACAATTTCTAATATATCTTCAGATTGATAGTTTTTGCTTTTGAAACTAGTTTTTCCCATCTTTCCAATTTGACAATTCTTACATAGACCGACCTCAGGTTTCTTTATATCTAGAATACCTCTTACTTTTCTGAATTTACTTATTTTCACTAGGTTATCAAAATTTACATGACATAACCTTTTGTGCCATAACCAACTTTCTTCAACTTGAGCAATCAAACATGAATTTTCACTTGTTTCAAATCGGAAAAAATTACCTTTTGTTTGAGTGCCTGATCCAATCAGTTTTCCTTGATTATTTAGCAGTTTGGCCTTTCCATGCATGAATTCCACCTTGAGTCCACTATTAAGTAGTTGTGCCACACTCATCAAGTTGTGATTGAGACCTTCAACCCAGTAGGCATCATCAAATACAAGTTCTTTGGTTATAGGGATTCTACCTCTTCCTTTTATGTAGCGAGGTTCATTATTACCAAACCTTACACTACCTCCATCATAGTCTATAAAATGTTCAAACTTGGTTTTATCACCAGTCATATGATGAGAGCAACCACTGTCTATGATCCAAATATCATTTTTGCTTATATGAGAAATAAGTGCCATCTTATCTTCCTCATCATTATCAGAATCATTATCAGAATCATCTCTTATAGCAATATAAACAATTTCATCTTCACTATTATCAGAATCCTTAGCCATAAAGCATGTTTTCTTACCTTTGAATGATTTGTAGTCCTTTTTGCCATTCCATTTGTGATCTTTCTTCTCATTTTTGCTCTGCTTGTTTGGGCATCTAGCAGCAATATGACCGACTTCATCACATGAAAAACAGATTAGAGGAACTTTGCCTCTGTATTTTCCTCTACCTTTGGAATATTTCCTTGCTAGAAGAGCTTCAATTATTTCAAGATCACTGTCTGAACTTGGTTCTGATTCATCTTCACTTTCTGACTGAGATTCCTTTTTCTTTTTGCCTTTCTCCTTGAGTGAAACCTTAGCTTCAAATGTTGATTCCATGTTTTTGGAAGCTGGAACATAGTTGTCATAGTTGTCTAACTCAAATGCAGTTAATCTTCCAACTATGGCCTTTAAATTTATCTTGTGATTTGCTTCACATCTTCTTTCCTGAATTGCAGAAACTCTGATTGCATAAATGGGTAGTAATGTTCTGAGAACTTTGCTTATGACTGTTTCCTCTGAGATATCACCTCCAGAAGCTTTGATTGCACTGACACTGGCTTTGAATCTTTCAACATACTTTGCAATATTTTCATCCTCACTCATTTTTAATTGATCAAACTGTCCTCTCAAGCTTTCTGCTTTGGCTCTTCTCACATTGTCATCACCACCATAGATATCTTTCAGCTTGTTCCACATTTCAAATGCAGTTTTGCAGTCTTTGACATCATCAAACTCTTCATAGCTTAGGGCAGATGCAATGTCTATCATCATGGTGTTATGAGTCTTCTTTGCAGCAATATCAGCAACAGTTAGTGTACCAGTGGGTGTCACATATTCTGTGTCAAGATGTGTCAATCCTGTATCTCCATTGGAAGCCAAATGGAGTCTCATGAGACCTTGCCATGCTGAAAAGTTATTTCTGTTTAGCCTTGGAATTTCCCTCTTGTAAGACATCTTAATTTTTAGCTTAGATCCTTGAAATCCTTCCTACAAGCACCGAAAGCTCTGATACCAATTGTTGGAAATATGGATGGAGTAACTGAGAGGGGAGGGGTGAATCAGTTACCACAAAAATAAATCCACAAGTCCCTTAGATGTCTTAAATATAAACTGCTGAAACTCGGTAAATTAACTTATCATTGTTCATTAAACATTAACATGCATAAAACAAATAACATGAACACAAGTAACACCAGATATAACGTGAAAACCCAATTCTGGGAAAACCACCAATGTAACTAGTTACTGATTTTCACTCGTCTGAAGTGAGCCCTATTAGGAGCCAACCCTGTTAAAGGTTACAAAACACACTGTTAGGTGTGACCCTGTTAGAGGATTTAATCACCCTGCTAGGAGTGGCCTTGTGAAAGGTCTTAAGAACAATTCAACCGAATTGTCACCTTGTCAGAGGATTTACAAAAATGGTTGTTAGACCAACTCTGTTAAGAGATTTCGTTATCACTGCTACAATGGTTAGAAAGCAACAATGAAGTGATCTGAATTAAATACAACTTATCTTGCTGATACAGATCTCTGTTCTGCGCCAATAGATCCTTACTGATCACATATATCTTTTATGCACCTCAAGGATATCAGAATTCGCACATTTCTGCTCCTTCACATTTCCATACTTCTCACACTTCGAAATCGCAACTTGATCTCTCATATATACTATTCAGGTTACCAAGTCGGCCCAATTACAAGTTAAAATAAATATTACATAGGTCGGCTACATATACAAGTTTCAATAAATAAATTCTGCTTCGGTCGGCTGCATAAACATTTCACTGATGCTCGGTGAACACTGCTGATTCTTCGGTAACCGACTGAACTCGGTAAGTACTGCGAACTTGGTAAAGACTGACTTTCTTTCACATATTCTTCGAAGACCGACTGAACTCGGTAAAGACTGCGAACTCGGTAAAGACTGACTTTCTTTCACATATTCTTCGAAGACCGACTGAACTCGGTATAGCATTCTGGAGTGCTAGGTAGACTCTGTAACTTGCTTCTCTTACCGTCTGAACTCGGTAGACTCTGTCTAACTGCCTTGCCGAACATTCTGAGCTCGGTAGACTGATATGACATTTATGTAACATCAAAGACAATACACAATTAAACAATTGTATCCAACAGACATGATGATTTTGTATGTTGTCATTGATGTCAATATGTTGAAGTATGAACCGGTATGTTATAGTAAGCAAACTGGCAAGAGAACTAGTATGATCATGTAAACCGATATTTGTGAAAAAGTGAAGCAGTATGTTTGTTCAAGGTGAATCGGTATATGGAAGTTTTGTATCAAGGTTTCATTTGGCATGACTACCGGTTGGTAGTCTCAGCTTCAGGGTTTCCAGTTGATGCATTCCAAGATTGTGCAATTCAACCGATGACATCTTGTGATGAGTTAGCATTGTAATGAAGATCAGATAAGTGTTGTCAGGTCAGCCTTGTGTGCATGAAGGATTTCCTTGAGGATCTTGCATGGAGATTGATCGTATCTACCTCGAGAATTTGCGAAGTCTCTGTAAATGGTGGAGAGCACGTGATGAGTTATTAGCTTCCTGAAGTAGCAAAGAATGAACGTTGGAGAGCGTCTTGAGATCTATTCAAGACTATTGTATTCGATGCAGTGTGATTAATGGTCAAGATTGAACTGACTAGATTATAAAACCTAAATGTTTAGGGTTTAGGGTTTATGCTACTGACCTATCTGTTTCCTATAAGGTCGATGATGTTTTTCATTTTGGAGGTTGTTGGCAAATGTTATGTGTGTATCCAAGTGAAGAGATACTTGATTCTTGCTAGACTAGAGAAGTGTGTTGATACTTGTAGAGTGTGATTGAAAAAGAGGAGGAGCTTAAGTGGATCTACCTTGGAATTAAGTGTTGTTATCAGATTAGTGTACTACCTATTGACTTCTAACCATTTCAACAGTTAGAAAATCCCTTAACCGGGTAGCTTTAATAGGCTTTTGTATAAATCCTTTAACAGGGTGACTCAACTCAATGAGTTCTTCAAATCCTCTGGGAGGTAACCTTTAACGGTGTTCTAACCTTTAATTAGGTATTTAGCCATCCCTTAACTGGGTAATCCCTAGCAGGATCGGTTTCTAGTAGAACCTATTGTAAAAGTCTCTAATTGGACTAGGCTCCTAATAGAACAGACTTCAAAAGAGTTAAAGAATAGCTTGTGGGTATTCATCCCCACCATGGTTTTTCCTAGTTGGGTTTCCACGTGAAAAATTAGTGTGTCATGTGTGATGTCTTTCATGTGATGGTTTAGTATTTTATGTCAAAGTGGTAAAACATGTTGAACTAGCAGTCATTATATTTCTGATGATAGATTACTTTTTTTTGCATAAGGGTGAAGTGGAAATGAGGTATTAGATTGCATGGAAAGCTAAGGGTTACCAGTTTATGTCTTTCACATTCTCACTGTGTTTTACCGGTAGTAATTTGATTTAGACTGATGTTATTGCTTGCCAGTCAAGTGTTGTGTTTATAGTCAAACCAGTTCAGGGAAAGTGTTTTTGCCTGTACTGATTTAACCCCCCCCCTCTTAGTACTAGTTTAGTGCTAATTTTTCATCATTAACTCATCATTTGTGACCCATAATATCAATTCACTGGCCATATGAAATATATTACATAGTATGGGGACATGCATATGCAGGAAGGCACACTACCTAGAGCACACTACTCAACACAAAAGAGTCTCACTAACTACAAGCTTCTGCTGAGATAAAACAATAATGGTGAACTCACAAAATGCATATGCAATGCCAAAAAGAGTTCTAGTTATAGCTCTATTTTGTAGCGGTTCATAAACCCTAAACCCTTGTATCGGTATCTCCTTTTCTCCAATAATTATTTACAAACCATCTATTGATCATTGCATGATATAAATTTTGCATACAAATGATCTACATGCATATCCTTCGCATCACTTTATTCTTCACATAGTTCTATTCTCTATCATATGTCAAAATGACCTAATAGACTGACTTATATACCCTTTACAAACAATATGCCTTATGTCGGCTTACAATACATTACAAAAGATATTCAATGTTAGCTCTATACAATAATTGCAAAATGATTTTACAAATAAAACTTTTCGGATCCCAGACTGATGTCGACTTCACTAAAGTGTTGGATGTCGATGTTGGTGCCTATGCAGGTGCAGGTGTCGGTTATGACCCTAATTACTCCAATGTTGGTATCTGTTGGTATCTATCAGTATATACCTTCAACAAAATCTTCTTTCCATCAATGACAACATACGAATCCAATAAGTATCAATTGCCAACATTACCTTGGTATTCTTATCTCTGCTGGTAATCCTCCCAGGGACTCTTGGTAGGGTATTCTAGACAAATTTTACATGAAGGTTGAACATTGGATTCATAGATGGTTATCCTTTGTTGGGTGGGTTCAACTGATCCAAACAGTGTTCCATGCTCTTCCAATTTATAGGTGTATGCTCCAAGTGGCCCCAAAGTGGTTTGTGAAGGAATTGGATTCTTAAGCAAGGTAATTCTTATGGGCAGGCAACTTGTCCTCCCATAAATGGAGTCTTGTCAAATTAGACTTGGTGTGCATCCCAAAGCAGTTGGGTGGGCTTGGCTTAAGGCGGTACTTTTTATTTGGGGAGGCTTTGGCGGCTAAATTGTACTGGAGGTGGTGTATTGAACAGGATTGAGGTTGGGATAAGATTTTATCTTTCAATTATATGCAGAGGATCCCGAAGGAGGAAATTACAAGATATCTACTTGCAGGAAAAGGCTCTACAATTTGGAGTACTCTCAAGAAAGGAGCTACACTGATAAAAGAAGGTCTTTTTGGATCTATAAGAGGGGAGAAGAGGTGTTTTTTTGGTTCAATTCTTGGGATGGCTATCCCCCCATTATTGATCAGTTACCTAATTTAGTGAATCTTTGCCAAAGGTTCCTAGAGGCAGCGTGGTCTAGAGTGAGCGACTTTAACTCTATTTATAGGTGTGGGCAACTGGATATGGTATGGTGTATGGTTCCTAATGAATGGCTAGTTGTTGATATGGAGGAAGATTGCACTGAGCTTCATGGGATTTTGGATAGTAGACATTGTAGTTCCCTTAAGGATAGGGATGGACTTGCTTGGACCCTGAATCCTAAGGGTGTTTTTACTGTTGCCAGTAGGTACCAAGAGTTGTTGTTATGTTGCTTGGAGGGGAGAGAGGTGCATTAGTGGAAATATGTTTGGAACAATTTCTCTTGGCCGAAGTGTAACTGTTTTGCTTGGACTTTGGATTTGAATAGGTATCTTACCTGGGACAATATTCGCAAGCATGGGTTCCATGGGCCTTCCATCTATGTTTTATGTGGTAATGGAGAGGAGGATTCTTCTCACTTGTTCTTTAGATTCCCTTTCTTGTTATTGCTCTGGCATTACTTGTGGGGGTGTGGAAGCACCCTTGTGTTCACGTAGATTCTTTGGTGGAGTTTTTGAGTAGTTTGAGCAGGCCTCCTATTTTATCCTCTTTTCTCTAGACTGTCTGGTACATTGGGCCCATTTTTATGTTTGCAGTATGGATGTATTAATTATGTGTTTCATTGATGTTTTGCCATTGATGTCAACACTAGCTGTTATGGTTGGTTACTGACATTAGTTGTTATGGATGGTTACCGGCAGATGGGTTTTGGTTACTGGTAGAAGATCTAGTGTTACCGGCAGAAGAGATTATATGTTGACACTTCCGAGATGTTTTAATTAGTGAAGTATATTTGATTTCATGTGTTATATGCTCCATGAGCATGTTTTGGTCAGTTGGTATTGACTTGGTAATTGGATGCTATCATACACTCTGGTAAATCCTTACTGGCACTAGTCTAAGGCTTCACCGACAGAGCTTTCATTGAGGAATCATGACAGGATACATAATTGGTGTTGGTGCAACTTCTTCATGGATTTTAGGATGTTGAAGATGTTCTTTGATCATGCTTCAACTACTTGAAGACGTTGCTTTGGCATGGTGGACCCATAATAGGTTCGGTACCTATCTAGGTTATGGACTAGTATCATGCTAACGTGTACTCTATATGTTACTTGGATGTTTCGAGATGTTTAATGCATTTGTTATTATTGCTTTGGTCTTAAGCCAACATGGCATATCATTGTAATAAGGAATTATGTAATGATCTTATTGTAATATCTTTAGGTGGCCGACCTAATTGGTTTAGGCCTTAGGGTTTGTATAAATAAGATGTAGAAACTCTTTGTAGAGTATCATTGTTATTGGAAAGGTCATGGTCAAGGAATGTAATGTGTGAATATTGTAATATCATTCAGGCAAAGGATTTGGTCAATCATTGGTGATCGAATCGGATTCGGAAGAGGATTTAGTCCTCCGACATTGAGCTTAACTGGAACTATAATCAGACATGATAGATGTTATTTCTGGCAGTTCACTCTATTAGATTGTTGTTCATTTATCTTGAGAAGGTTGTAGCCTCTCTATAATCAGTGAGACTCTTTTGTTATGAGCAATACGCTCTAGGTAGTGTGCCTTCTTGCAAGTGTAGGCCTCTCATTGTAACACATACTTTCTACAAAAGTATCATCTAACTGGGGGTAGGCTTCCCACCGTGGTTTTTCCCTTTCCAGGTTTTCCACATGCAAATATTGGTGTTATGTGGTATGGTTACTTTGCATTGATTATCTGGTTAATTGTTAAGTTGTATTTGTAGACACCTAAAATTGTCCAGTCTAATTAAATAAATATTTTATTTATTTAATTATTTTAGCCTAATTCTTTTATTAATAAAATAAATCGTTATTTATTTAATTCATTCATTTATCCTCTTCTAGCCTTATTTCTCATTTAAATAAATACTTTTATTTATTTAAATTATCCTTTTCTTAAATTAAATAAATATTTTATTTATTTAATTGATCCCACTTCTTCTATTAATTAAATAATTCTTTATTTATTTAATTCATTCATTAACCTTTTCTACCTATGACACATGTCATTCATCTCTTAATTCCTACACTATCTACCCTCTCATTATTTTCTTATTTTCTCTACCTACCCTTTAATCATAGCCGACCATTTATCTTTTACACCTCTCAATCTTATCCCTTCATTTCTTATAGTGTCTTCTATATAAGGAGATGCTTCCTTCATTATCAAACCCCCGCTGACTACCCGACTACGCTTGCGAACTTTCATATGCGATCAAGCCTACTTGCAACCACATTTTCGTTCTTTGTTGAGCTCTTGTGCACACATAAAATTTGAGAGAAAATATATCAAGCAAGATCAATGGAGATAGGAAGAATGGAGATCAAAACCCTATTGGACATGTGATGGTATAATCTTTGTGATTTCATTTGATTTGCATTGTCTTAGGTAATCTTCATATGTTATGGTGGATCTTTGTTGTTGTTAGGCTAGGGTTTTGTGGTTGAATTCATTTAGTATTTCAATATTGTTTTATCCATTTTCACCATATACATTTCGGCACACCTGGTAGGACATGATTTTTGTTAGATCTATGTTTTTTGCAGGTTTTTCTAACCCTATATTGTTGTTTTGTAAAACAATTTGGAGAATAACCTTGTGTAGCTAGGGTTTTGGACACAAAATCAAGATCTTGGAGAGATTTGATCTGATCTCACAAATGGCTATTAATTTTTGCACAAAATTGTGTCGGAAGGTTGAAGACAGTATCAAGAGCTCTCAATCCAAAATTCAAAATTTTTGGAGCACATTTTCATTTTCTATGATTTTTTTATGATTTTTCATAAAAAATTAATTTTGAGAGTAAATGAGCAAAATTTTTAGATTTTCTTACATTTTTTGAAATCTCTCATAATTATACATAGGATCTGTTCTTTGTGATTTTAATTTTGATGCAAAATATTTCCTAAAAAATCGGATCTTTAAAAACTAGGGTTTTTAATTATTTTGATCATATCTCACAAACGACTTTGAATTGTGGCATAAAATGTTTTTTGAAGGTCAAGAAAATTATCAAACATACTCAGTAAAAATTTTAGATTTTTTGGAGCATATTTTAAGTTTCTATGAATTTTTTATGTATTTTCATAAAAAATTAATTTTGAGAGAAAATTAGCAAATTTTTCGGATTTTCTTACATTTTTTGAAATATCTCCGAATTATACATATGATTTGTTCTTTGTGATTTTAAATTTGATGCAAAATCATTCCTAAAAAATCGGATCTTTGAAAATTAGGGTTTTGCATTATTTTGCTCATATCTCACAAATTGCTTGGATTTTTTGTAGAAATTTTTTTATGCAAGTTTGGAAGACCATCAAGAGTGTCTAGTAAAAATTTTATATTTTTTGGATCAATTTTGCATTTTATATGATTTTTTAATGATTTTTCATTAAAAAAAATTAATTTTGGGAGCAAATTAGCAAATGTTTTGGATTTTCTTACATTTCTAGAAATTTTTTGAAATTTTATAGATGGTCTTTTTTTATGATAAATCAGATCTTTGAATTGGTAAAAAAAATGCATTGTTGAAGGCCTCTACTTCACAAAGTCTTTTGGATCTAAAATTTACCTAACTTGTGTGCTTGCAGGAAGGGGTAATCATTTGAAACAACCCAAAATACTAACAAATCTTTGTTGAAGGACCTTGGCAAGGGTTTTTTGATATTCATTTGTGTGTCTTATTTTCATATATTATCAAACACTTCAATTGGTGCACTAAAATTGAACTAGTGTCTTTTGTGTCTTGGGCAATAGGCTCTTTTTGTTTAATCTCTAGAGGCCCTGTCTCCCCGTGTGGTCATTAGGACTACTAGTGAGGAGAGAATGACCCAAGTGGTAGTGAGGAAAATCCATCCTCTTCTGAACCACTATAAACAATTGTATTCATGGTGAAAACTATGGATAACGTGTGCTGATGTTCATACCGACACTATGTCTCCCCATAAACCTGTTTGATCAAATTTATTTGATCATTTGTAGGGCGTAACCCCTACCGGTTGGGAGCCTTCTGTATTTATAGAGCTGAAAGTGTCACATATATGGCCACATGAGCGGATGCCCTTACTAGCACCTTTTTGTTTTAGAAGCCAAAATCCTTCTAGTTGTTGGGGCAGGAGGTCAGACCTCTGGAGCGACCCACACACATACAGTTCTTAGTAGAGATACAAAGTTTGTCACGGGGAGTTTTCATGGGGACTGATGTTAGGCTGCCCTGAGAAGTGAGTGCCGAGGGTGGAGCCAGTGGGGTCAAGCATCTAAGTATTCATTCTGAATAGCGTAGCATCAGGGGAAACCCCATGTGGGATCAACAACTATTGTCTTGGTCAGCCATAAGAATTGTGCTTGTCTTATTTTGAACAATCAAACATTCAAGATCAAACATCAAAACATTGTGTCTTTTGTTTCTTCAAGTGTATGTAAAACAATTTTATATCAAACAACACACTTTTCTTTGAGTCATTTTTGAGTCTCTTGTCACGAAAAACAGTCAAAAATTCAGATTTGGTCAAAAAACAACTTCACAAATTGGAAAAATTTACAGTCCAACAAACAAGAGCAATCAGTTTCAGAATTCTTGAGTTTCCTAACTTATTTCTCTAGATTTTCATATAGCATTCAGCCTATTTCTGGGTCTCACAAAGTCTATCATTGCTTTACATCTTGCATTACATTTACATTTCTCTAAACTTGAGTCAAAAGGTCACTTGCTTGTCCTCATCATACTTTGTCAATGCACTACATACAACAACATTTTGCTAAGTGGTCCCTCATCAAGGTCTATCACCTTTGGGTCTCATTTGGTCTTACTTAGAGTCAAGGTCAACTTACCTCATCAAGAGAAACTATCATCTCTTTGGAAGTCACACCTACTCTACTACATGCATACTTGGCTTACACTTTGGACATTGCAAGTAAACTTCATATTCATTTACATTCCATCCAACTCTTGGTCTTCCATACTCTTTCTATTTTCATCTATTCTCACACATCTTGGTCAATACCTAGTTCATGGTTGAAACCCATTCCCAAAAATCTAGGAGAGAAGCTAAAGAGGCTCAAGAGTCCGCAAACATGAGTTCCTATGAGTATGATAATGACATCTTTTTCAATTCTGATCATACTACATTACCTGACATGGATGCTTATATAAACATTCCAAATGTTAAGCACATGGACACTACAAACAAAAATGATACACACAATGACAATATGGACAACATTTTAGTACATTCAGCACCGTTTCAATCGATTGGTTGAGGAAATAATGAGGAGAGATAGACAATACTTCTTACAAGTGATGGCACAAAGTGGAGCCAAGATCCCTCATGATTTTGGCATGTCTCAAATAATGGAAAATCGACCTTTGCAACAACCTCACCTCAACATGGATCAAAAGAGACCTAATAGTGGAGGCAATAGAGGACCACATATGGTGCCTGAATCACTGTCATATTTGTTTAAAAAACCAGAGGTCCCACATACACATGGTCAAGCTTATGATACTCACCTTCGTAGACCATCATGGAAGTCTTATGCATAAAAATACACTCAAGCACATGCTAATGCTAAAGACCTACCACCAAAGCAATTGGATATTCAAAGGCATGCTCAAAATTTGGACACAAGGAAACCCCATGTCAAATGTGGGGGCAACACACTAGAACAAACTCATGACATGCCTATAGAGTATGGTATACATGGACAAAACATATATTCCATTCCTCATCATGACTCTATACCAAGTGGTCCATATACGCAACATTACTATAGACCTCCTCCATATGAACATATGTATGATCAATATCATCCATATATGCAACATGCTCCTTCTCCACCTGGTGGTTCAAGCATGGGGTATGGTCCAAGAAGTCAGTCTCCACCTAAGAATAATTTGGAACAGTAAATCAAGGACTTACAAAAAAAATGGAGGACATAAATACACCGAAGCCAACTTACACAATGAGAGACATATGTCCCTATCCATTTGACAAAAGCATTCCAATGCCTCCTTTTCCTACACATTTCGTGACACCTAAGTTTGATAAGTACAGAGGAAAAGGGGATCCTAAGGCACATATAAGACAGTTTTTCATAGCTTGCATTGAGGTAGCAGCAGAAGAGACATATTTGATGAGATTATTCCCACTGAGATTAGGTGATCAAGCTATGGAATGATTCTCCCAACTTCCACTTGGAATTAAGTCATGGGGTGACTTAGCAAAGATATTTATCCAACATTTCTCATGCAACATAGATACAGACATATCAGTCACTACCTTGTGCAATACCAAGCAAAAGGATGGAGAATCTTTTTCATCATTTTTACAAAGATGGAGAAATCTAGCCAGATGGTCTTGTGAAATTCCACAAAAACAAATGGTAGAGATGTTCACCCAGAATGTCCATAGAGGAATTGGTTATGACCTGAGAAAAGCTTGCTTGTCCACTTTCAAGGATGTCATTGAAAAAGGCTTAGCAATAGAGAAGGTCCTAATTGAGAAAGGCATCATCAAAATATTCAAAAAAAACAAAGAGGACTATAAAGGAAAAGACAAGCCAAGATTTTGGAATAAAACAAGAACACAGTCAATGATGGTGTTGTCGATGCCAATACAATGCAACCTAAAATCATTTTTTTCTGGATCAAGCTCTACAAACAATCAAGTGAATACTCAAACAACTTCCAAATCACAAAGGAAGTACACTCCATTGGGAGAACCACTTGAGTCCATTTTTAAAAAGCTAGTGGCAAACAAAATAATCACAATTCCAGATTTGCCTCCATATGAGCCAAAGGTTAAACCAAATTGGTGGAATGATGATGAGTATTGTGAATTTCATAAGAGCAAGGGCCATAAAATAGGAAACTGTCATCGGTTGAAGAACATCATACAAGATCTTATTGATAGAGGTGACATTGAGATTGAAGGACACTCATCCAATCAAGACTATGAAATGTTTAAAGAACCATTCCCAAAGCATGACAAGGGAAAAGCTAAAGCCATAGATGACCATACCAATTATACCAGAGCATCTTATAACTATGATTCAATGGTTAATCACATTTCGATGGACAATTATGTCTCTACAATTATCATCAAGGACAAAACGCCTGAAAATTCTACCCAAAGACCCAAGATTGTCCTAAAAGGCATTGGATCTTCTTCTGAACCTACCTCTGAATGTAATATTACAACTCGTCGAGGTAAATTCACTTTGCAAGGTGCTCTAGCTAAAAACACCACTTCTTCATCAACCAAACCTGAGTATGACCTTGTAGAACAGTTAGGGAAGACACCTATGCTTACCTCCATCCTCGAGCTCTTACGCACATCTCCTGCACATAAATCCATTCTTGACAAAACTTTGAGAGACACTTCTATCCCCACTGATCTGAATGTGGACCAATTTCAAGCCATGGTGGGATACCTTTCCGTTCCACACTCCCTTACATTCACAGAAGCTGACGATGCCTCCATAATCCAACCACATAATGCACCTTTGCCCATTGAAGCCTTCCTACACAAACATCGAATAAAATGAGTCCTGATAGATGGAGGAGCTGGTCTTAACATATGTACATTGAGCACTATTAAATAATTGGGATATTCGGATAAAGTTGTGAATTCTACAAACAAAATTACCATCAAGGCATATGATTATGAAGAGCGTTCATCCAAAGGCATAATCACCTTGCCTCTCAGAGTTGGACCGGTTATAAAGGATGTGGTTTGTCATGTCCTTGATCTAGAGCTTACATACAACATACTGCTAGGATGTCCATGGATTCATGAGATGAGCGCAGTCCCATCTACATATCATCGATGTATCAAGTTTCCTCACAATGGAGTTGAAGTGACTGTCAAAGCTGACCCAAATCTATTCATATATTGCAACAATCTATGACCTAGATCAGAAATAACAATTCTAGCCAATTGAGAGGCTATTCCTTCATTGACATATGTGGATCCAGAGTCCTTGAAAGATTTTACATCAAAACAAGCATAGATCAAAGAAAAGTTCAAGATTAAAGACCTGGGATGTGGTGAGTATATCTTTTATGTTGATCAACTCCCACTATCTCCTAAGAGATTGAGTCGACATGAACAATCTATAAACAATTTGCAAGGAATTGGGTGTGAACCACCTAGTGTTGTGGCTACTAAGTCTGAATGCAAATCTCCTCTAGTGGTGCAAGCATCTCTTGATATCAATAGTCCTAAGAGTGGTTCCAGCAAAGAATCTATTGAGTGTATCACCAGCTCTCTTGATAACTCACATAGCTTTACCATATCATCCACTCATTCCATTTCCACTCCACTTCTAGACTTGTATCAACAAGAATCACAAAAGCCCTCACTTATTGGGGATCAAAAATCAAGATTTGAAAAGAAAAATATAAAAGTCAATAATAAAGAAAAGTCCTTTAGTCCAAATCAAAATCAAAAGCTATTGGACTCTGCAAAAATCAAAGTCAAAGATAAAATTCCTATGAAGCAAAAAGAACAAGAGTTGATCTCCCCTAATATCAAAATAACTGGGGGCAAAAGTTCTAAAATTTCAAGTCAAAAAGAATACTTGTTGATCCTAAGTCTCCAACATGTCATGATACTTTCACTTCTTTTTCGCAATCATAAGCCTTCATCACTTATCCACTTGTTCCGCACATCCATTCCCTTCTGGCAATACATCATGGACCTTTAATGGAGCTTCCTCAAAGGACTTTGTTGTTAGGGATGCCCAAACTTCTTTAGGTGACACACATACGGGCTTGTGTAGTCCACACACTAGTAATTCTATCTTAGTTCCTTTATCAAGGAAGATAGTCACTCAAGCTACACATCATTCAGTCAAGGAATGTTGCAGTTAAAATCACAAGATAAAGCCTCGTACATTTGAGGTAGGTGAATTAGTTCCAAGAGAAAATCCTAAAAATCAGCAAGACAGAGAGAAGGGCAAGTTCGAACCAAATTGGCTTAGTCCTTACATCATTACAACAACCTATGGATCTGGTGCATATCAGCTCTCAACTCTAGATGGTGAATCTTTGGAGGATTATATCAACAGCATGCACCTTCATAGGTTTTACACGTAGCTCTTCAAAGTATCCTAATTCAAAAATACAAAAAAAAAAAATTTAAAAAATTTAAAAAGATTAAAAAAAATTAAAAAATTAATAAATAAAAAAAATAGAAAAACATTTCATCTTACGGTGAAAACCACTTCGATGGCACCTTGGGCAAGTACCATGGTGAAAACTGGGTCACCAGCGCCATGTGTAGAGACATTGCTCCTCCTTCAAGATTTCATTTCATCCTTCACTTTGCACACACTCACAACCTATCCATTCATAATAAACTTACCCATTCCCATCATGGCTTGTTATTGATCTACCTAAGATTGGTTAGCCATTCATAATAATAACATTCCTTTTCACCTCTTTCCATTCATAATAAATCATCTCCTATTTGTGGCTAAGGCAAATCCTACATCTAGTAATGGGTGTGGAACTAAGAGCATCGCCTGTTCTGAGGAGTACAGTTTCTTCCAGTTTTCTTCAGTCTATCCGCGCACAATCTGCAATAAAGAAACACTTGCATCACCGATTCGCAATAAAGTTTTGTCTTCTCTGCAATAAAGTATCAGTTGCATGGATTCAGTCAATTTCAAATGAGACACAAGTAGCAATGGGCTTCAACAAATCAAATCTTTCAACAAACTCAGACAATATTATGGTTTAGTGCTATCTATCCTTTTGTGAAATTAAACATTGTGACCACAATCAAATAAGACTTATACAAGTGACAAGAGATACTAAACTTGAGGACTGTCGTGCATGTTGGTGTTGAGTCTTGGTTTTATTTTGATTGTATCTTTTGGTGACATGTCTTTTAGCTTTTCTAGGATGTCTCTGACTAGAGATTCTATCTCCAGGATGTCTTTGACTAGAAAGGTGAAGATGGGGTATCGTCACCTATTTTTCTTTGTTGTCTGTAGATTGTCTCTTAGTAATGATATGACTTGTCCAAGGATATGAGGACATTGTGAGTCTAGTATGAATTGGGGCATTCTTTGTTTGCAACTGTCTTATCTCCATGCAAATGGGTACAATGACTTTCTGGGTCGACCATATATCTAGATTGTCATAACCTATTTTGCCATAATAAAGCTCAATGATGATAATGCACAAGAAGCTCTTTCACTTTCATATCTTTTATCTTCCATCCCCCTTTCTTGATTGACCTTCATCGCCTTGTCCATGTAGCCTTCTATCACACGACTGAGTATAATGACATGCCAAAAACATTTGCATTTCATGTAGTTGCACCTGCATTACCACATATTAGGCATTTCATACATATATATAGATATCACAATTGCATCACATCCTGCACACAACACATGTTAGCACATTTTACATTTTCATCATGTAAATAGTTATTTGCATTATCATATTCATTTGCATTTCATACATTCACATTTGCATCATGCATAATATATTAAAAAACATAAAAAAATTAAAAACATTGCATTTCATCATGTACATATTTGCATCCATATCATAACCATCACATAGAAACATACATCATGAAGCATCTCATCACATAGGTACACATGCATATAGTTGCTGCAAAGATGAATCATATAATATATATATATATATATATATAATCATAAGTGTCATGATACAATGATGTCAAAATCATATGGCTACAATCACCCGAAGGTGTCATAATACAAAAAGGTACAAAACTAATACATAGGGAGCCTTCTAAGGCTACGATGAACTCTCTCCCTCGAAGTCGGCTGGCCTCAACGGAGTCTGAGCCCTAGAAGGACCCACCCCAGGATCATCTCTCTCGTCCCCTCTGTCTGGTGGTGGTGGAGGACTCATGACCCCACCGCTCGATGCCTGTCTCCTAGCCCGCTACTCTAGTGGCACTGCTCCATAGTATAGGTCTCTCCAGTAACCTATCTCTGCCCCTACTTGCAGAACATAGGCGTATCCAACCCCTATGTTCTCTATTGCCTGTCTCCTTGCCCCCAGTGTTGTCTCAGCCTCTATATAGCACTGAATATCCTGATCCCTCTCCCGCTCAATATCCCTCAGCTATCTCTTGAGTCTAGTTGTATCCCTCTCTAAAGTCCTCCCCCATCCCACAGCCAATCCTCGTGTCGCCCTATCCGGACAAAGAAAACCACTGATCACTCCTGCCAATACTGATGGTAGTGTCAATCCTATCTGTGTCATGGTATCCCATGCCACGTGTCCTTCTCTCATCTCCAATCCTGGATCCTGAAACACTCATCTCAGGGCATCCCTGTCTCCATCTCGATCGTAAGGAACCAACTCCCCAATGATTGGTATCCTCAGAATCCTGTAAACATCCTCTAAGGTGACTGTCATCTCACCCATCAGCAAATGAAAACTACAAGTCTCTGAGTGCCATCTCTCAGCCAATACAGTCAGCAAACCCATGTTTGTCCAAAACTCAGGCACATACAAAATATGTCATAGGTCCATAGCCTGAACCGCTGCTCTCCCCTCAACTGTCAGCTCTGCTTGCAAACTCTAAGACGACGGGAATCTCTCTCGTGACTCCAGTATAGGTAGGTCCTCCTGCAGTCAAGCAAATCAATCATGTCAATCCTAGTGGCATTCCCTGTTCATCACAAAATGTTGCTTCTTATCCTAGTGCTTATGGCACTCTATCCTAGTGACACTCCATGTTCATCACAAAGTGTTGACGTTTATCCTAGTAGTACTCCCTGTTCATCACAAAGTACTATGTTTTGGCATTCCCTATTCATCACAAAGTGCCTCGCTCTATCTGCTATCCTAGTCTTCCTTAGAGGACCTACTTGAGTGTATCCTCTCAGCATCTTATCCAATCAGCAGCGTATGTTCATCACAGAACTGTCGATTCGACCTAGAAGACATAAATACACCTTTATGACATAAACACGCTTTCAAACTACACAAACGTGCCTTAGCCAACCCAGACGCACCTGGTACCAGCATAGACACACCTTAGCATTTTTTTACCCCTGCTTGACATATCTAAAATGCATTTATTGTGCTACCTAGCATGCATTTATGACAACATTTCATGTGACAAAGTACAAGGAGGTTTTGTGGTACTTACCAGCTCTCCTGCATCTGTCGGCCTCTGAAATCGGCGAACGCGATCGAATCTATGCACCAATGCCATCGCTGTTGACTGATGCTGCTCTATTCTCTCTCTACACTATGATCTCTTGGATGTATGGATGACAGTGAGGATGTTTTCCCCTCGTGGTCTATCTTATAGACTACCCTAGTCCTAGCCCTAGCCCTCATTCCCCGAGTCAGTCTTCTTTATCTCGTGACTCTGTCACTCTATCTGATCAGTCCATTCTAGCCTTTTTTTTCTTATCGAGAGATTGTCCGTAAACTTTCTAGACATTTTCATCCAATCTCTCGAGGGGGCATATCATTCCCATCTTGGGGCAACTTTGTATTAGTTCATCCTATCTTCTTTGAAACAACGCGACAAGCTACATTATCTCAAACAACGCGACAAGTTGCATTGTCTCAAAGAGGGGCAAAATGTGGACACCTAAAATTGTCCGGTCTAATTAAATAAATATTTTATTTATTTAATTATTTTAGCCTAATTCTTCTATTAATTAAATAAATCCTTATTTATTTAATTAATTCATTTATCCTCTTCTAGCCTTATTTCTCATTTAAATAAATACTTTTATTTATTTAAAGTATCCTTTTCTTAAATTAAATAAATATTTTATTTATTTAATTGATCCCACTTCTTCTATTAATTAAATAAATCTTTATTTATTTAATTAATTCATTAACCTTTTCTACCTATGATACATGTCATTCATCTCTTAATTCCTACACTACCTACCCTCTCATTATTTTCTTATTTTCTCTACCTACCCTTTAATCATAGCCGACCATTTATCTTTTACACCTCTCAATCTTATCCCTCCATTTCTTATAGTGTCTTCTATATAAGGAGATGCTTCCTTCATTATCAAACCCTCGCTGACTACCTGACTACGCTTGCAAACTTTCATATGTGATCAAGCCTACTTGCAACCACATTTGCGTTCTTTGTTGAGCTCTTGTGCACACATAAAATCTGAGAGCAAATATATCAAGCAAGATCAATGGAGATAGAAAAATGGAGATCAAAACCCTATTGAACATGTGATGGTATAATCTTTGTGATTTCATTTGATTTGCATTGTCTTAGGTAATCTTCATATGTTATGGTGGATCTTTGTTGTTGTTAGGCTAGGGTTTTGTGGTTGAATTCATTTAGTCTTTCAATATTGTTTTATCCATTTTCACCATATGCAGTATTGTTTACCGGTATCTATTCCTATGAGCATCTGTATGTGCTTTACCGGTACTTGATTTGTTTAAGGTTATATTGTGGATTAAAAGTTATAAGTTGTTAACAACTGATTCACCCTCCCCCCTCTCAGTTGTTCACTAATTATCCTAACAATTGGTATCAGAGCTTTGGTCCTCTTTTGCAAAAGCTTAACCGCTTGAGGAAGATCTTGTGGGAACTAACACAACTAATCCATCAGCAACCATTTTCAGAAGAGAAATCCCTAAGCTTGATGGAATAAATTATGGGATATGGAAAATTTGAATGGATACTCATCTTAGATGTCTTGGCAAGGACATTTGGGAGATCACTAAGAAAGGATGCACACCTTATGATCCGACATCTGGAAATCCTGCTCCTGCAAACCTAGATAAGAATATTGAAAATGATTGCAAAGCTAGAGAAGCCCTCTTGTGTGCACTTACTGATCAACAGATCATGGGATTGACTGACAAATCATTGGCTAAGGTTATGTGGGATAAATTGCAAACTCTAAATGAAGGTGACCCTACTGTAAAAATTGCTAAACTTGATGGTTACCAGGTAAGATATAAAAACTTGAAAATGGAAGATAATGAAAGAATTGTTGTATTTATGGAGAGAGTAAATGAGATTGTTATGGGAATTCAATGTTGTGGAGGATTTCTAAGTGAAGATGAAATAGTTTCAAAAGTGTTGAGAGCCCTTCCACTGGCTTACAAGATGAAGGAAGATACAATTAATGAGTTAAGAACACTGGCAAATACTTTTGTTAAGAGAGACATTCTGATTGGAAAATTATCTGCTTTTGAGCTTGAAGAATTTGGATCTTTTGGAGTTATAAAGTTTGAGCCTACTTTTCATGCATCATCATCAACATCTACCGGCAAAAGTGATTGGAGATCCCTATATGTAAAAGAATTAGAAGACATGAGGAAAGAAGATCAAGAGCTTGAGAAAATTGAAGCTTTATTTGTTAGAAGAGTACCTAAAGGACCATCTGGAAGTAAGTATGAAAGAAAAGCACCTTTTAAATGTTTTGCATGTAATAAGATTGGTCATTTTGCATCTAGATGTTCTGAAAGGAATGCAAGGCTTGAGGAAAGAGTTAAGAAAAATTTTAAGCCTAACCAAAATAGATATAGATTCAAGAAAATAAAATATTGCTACATAGCAGATGAGGAAGGAGTAACAGATGACTCTAGAGATGAATGAGTAGAAGACTCTGCTAATGGATCCGACAATGGAAAGGAATGGTTGCTCTATGCTTTGAAGGAAGATGAACCAAAACCTACTATCAAGAATGAAGAGAAGGCCCTGGTAGCAAAAGTTGAAGATAAGGATGAATGGGTAATTGATAGTGGATGCTCACATCATATAACTGGAGATAAAAGGAAATTTTTATCCCTGCAAGAATACAATGGAGGTCAAGTCAGATTTGGAGATGACAAGGCATGTATGATCAAAGGTAGAGGTATTATTTCTTTGGATGGAAAGTATAATACTGATAATATCTATTATGTAGAAGGTTTGAAGCATAATATTTTGAGTGTTGGTCAATTGGTTGATAGGGGTTTTCAACTTCAGTTTAAGGATAGAAAATGCAAAATCATTAACAAGACTAGTTTGGAGATTGCAACTGGTATTCAAACAAGTAATATCTTTCACTTGAATATTGGTAATAAGACATGTTTTATTGCTCATAATGATGAGAGTTGTCAATGGTATAAGAGATTGTGTCATGTTAATTTTGATTGTATTGTTAAAATTAGTTCAACTAAGGCAATTAGAGATATACCTAAGATTATGAAGCCTCATAATCCGGTATGTAAGGAATGTCAATTGGGTAGCAAGTTAGAAGTTCTTTTAAGAGAATACAAGATAAATCTAATGATGTACTTGATTTGATTCACATTGACTTATGTGGTCATGCAAGGACTAGAAGCTTTCAAGGTGATAGGTATTTCGTGTTGATTATTAATGACTATTCTAGAATGATGTGGGTGAATTTTCTAAGGGAGAAGTTTGAATCTTTTGAGAAATTTAAGCTCTTTAAAATGAAGGTTGAAACTAAAACTGGATTGAAAATCAAATGTCTAAGATCAGATCATGGCAGTGAGTTCACTTCTCATGAATTTAACAATTATTGTGAGACAAATGGAATCAGGAGACAATTGTCTGCACATAGGACTCCTCAGCAAAATGGAGTAGTTGAAAGGAAGAACATAACCATTTTAGATGCAGATAGATCTATGATGATGGAAGCCAAATTGCCTCATATCTATTGGATAGAAGCAGTGAGTATAGCACTCTACACATTCAACAGAGTTCACATCAAAGGTGAAACCGATAAGACCCCTTATGAACTATGGTTTGGACATACAACTGCTGTTAAGTATTTCAAAATTTTTGGAAGTAAATGTTATATCAAAAGAGATGATTTAATTGGAAATTTTGATCCTAGATGTGATGAAGGAATATTTCTTGGCTATTCAATTCAAAGCAAAGCATATAGATGTTATAACAAAATATTTCAAAAAGTTGTGGAGAGTGCTAATGTGAAAGTGGATGAACAGTACAAAAATCATTCTATATAATATGATAGGGAACTGGCAGTGGAAATGATCATAATAGAACTAACAATGCCTCAACCAGTATAGGAAGCTGAAATAGTTACACCGACACAATCAGAACATTCAACTATGATTGATGATCAGAGCGGTGAACCTGAAGTTCAAAAGACACCAAGGTATGTAAGATTAAATCATTCTAAAGATAAAATTATTGGAGATAGAAACAAGGGAGTTATGAAAAGAAGAAAACTGGCAAATGAAGAGGTGTGTCTTATTTTTCAAGTTGAACCGACAACTGTTATTGAAGCTTGTAAGGATAAACATTTGTTTAAAGGCTATGGAAGATGAATTAGATCAGAGAGAAGAATGAAACTTGGTCTTTAGTTCCCCGGCCTAAAAATAAGAATGTTATTGGAACTAAATGGGTTTTTAGGAATAAACTGAATGAGGATGGTCAAGTTGTAAGAAACAAGGCTAGATTGGTTTGTAAAGGATATTTTCAAATGGAATGAATTGATTATGGTGGGGAATTTGCGCCTGTAGCTAGAATTGAAGCTGTTAGACTATTTCTTGCCTATGCAACTAATAAAAACTATAAGGTTTATCAAATGGATGTCAAATGTGCATTTTTGAATGGTGAGCTTGAGGAAGAAGTTTACGTTGAACAACCTGATGGATTTTCATTGATAGATGATAAAAATATGGTTTGCAGATTGAAGAAAGCTTTGTATGGTTTGAAACAGGCTCCTAGAGCTTGGTATGTAAGGTTGGATAAATATCTTTTGAAACTTGGTTTTACTAAAGGCAGTGTTGATAGTAATCTATACTATAAGATCACTGATAATGATATTCTAATTATTGAAGTTTTTGTTGATGATATCTGATGCTCTGCAAAAAGGATTAGAAAATCTGTTTGATAGCAACACACACAATAGCACAAGAAACAAATGTTAGTGTTAGCAACAAAAGATTATCCTAAACAGGCATATCAAGAGAGATATTAAGCATGAAATAAAAAGCATATAAACATAGAATGAAATAGCTAATCAAGATGCTCATAGTTGCTCCTCCCTTGTTCCTCTCCTCTCCAAGTCCCAAATGAGTGTAGCTCTCAGCTTTTAGCACTAGCCATGGATGCCATATGGAGATTCAAGATGGTTGAATATGATAAGCAAATACTATGCAAGAGTAGATAGTGATGCTATGAAAAAGCTCTATGCTAATGCCAGTATAACAACAATACTCTAAATGCTTCCTTTTTCTTGAGGAGAAGGGTTCTATTTATAGAAGAAATGGGGAAATGAAGGGTTAAGATTGAATGGTTTAATCAAGGGCCAAGTTTGAAAGTTGGGGATCCATGTGCACAATTGGCACCAATAAAATGGTGACAAGTGTCAACATAGGATTGGGTTGAGAGAAGAGGTTGGAGGCATTAAAGGCCTGAGAAGACCTCATGGTTATCTAGAAGGTAAGGGTCAAGTCTAAATTAAGATTACCCATCGGATTAAGAGTTAATCCAAGGATAAACCTTTGTGCAAATGATTAAGAGATAATCATGGTCAAAGCATTAAAGGCTTGATGAGACCTTTGGGTTGGGTAGAGGTTGAGTCAAAACAAATGTTTTAACCATGTGGGAGGGTTTGAGGTAACCATTAATGGTTATTGGAGACTTTGGGGATTAAGTGGTTGAAGGTTGAAAGCCTTCAAAGGTTATCCAAGACTTTGAGGGTTAATTTGTTGAACACACAAAGCATTAATTGCTTTTCAAAGACTTTGGAGTCTTTGAGAAGTGACTCCAATTTGCTTAGGAATGTGACAATATTTAGGGGATGGATTAGGCTAATTAGGAAGGGTTTAGAAGAATCTAGAAGGGGTTTAGGCATACAAGTGGATTTTGTAGGAAAATGCAAGTGGGAGAAATTTTGGTATTTTCAATTAAAATAAAATCATTTATTTCAATTAAATGGTGTAAGTTGCATTTGGATAAATATTTAAATAAATATTAATTTATTTAAATGAGAAAAAGAAGATAAAGCATTTAAAATGCTTGAAGACTTTGAGGGAAACCATTAAAGGCTTGAAGACTTTAAGGAAAACCATTAAAGTCTTAAGAAGACTATAGAAGGAAGCCATCAAGTTTGAAGACTTTAAAGCCATCAAGTTTGAATACTTTTAAGGGAAACCATTAAAGGTTTCAAGTGGGTGAGGATAAATAGGATTTTAAATAAATAATTTATTTAAAATAGTTGTGCAACTTGCTTTTGTAGGAAAATACAAGTGGGTGGAGGATAAAGGTGATTTAAATAAATAATTTATTTAAAATAGTTGTGCAACTTGTTTTTGTAGGAAAATACAAGTGGGTGGAGGATAAAGGTGATTTAAATAAATGATTTATTTATTTAAATGTGAGAGGTGGGATTTTGGGGGATTTAAATAAATATTAATTTATTTAAATGTGAGAGAAGATTTAATTAAATAAATATGATTTATTTATTTAATTAATGGTTTGAATTTGGTTAAGTGAATTAAATCAAATAAATTGAATAATTTATTTAATTAATAGGAGAATAGGGTTAAGATGAATTAATTAAATATTAATTTAATTAATTATTAATTGATGGTTAAATAATCAAATAAATACTAAGTATTCATTTAATTAAGTGGACAGATTTATGTGACTACAATATCATTTTTGGAGGAGAAGATAAATTGTGCATGGAATTTTCTAACAACATGAAAAATGAATTTGAAATGTCCATGATTGGTGAGATGAAATTTTTCTTAGGTTTGGAGATTACTCAAAATGACAAAGGGATTTTTATCTGTCAAACTAAGTATCTGAAGGAATTATTAAAGAAGTTTGGTATGGAGAATTCCAAACCAATAAGTACTCATATGGCTACAAGTGAGAAATCATCTATCAAGCATACTTCTACACTGGTAAATCCTACAAGTTATAATTCTATGATTGGTGGTATATTATATCTAACTTAGACTAGACTTGATATTATGAATGCAGTAAGTATTGTTTCAAGATATCAAAGTAATGCTAAAGAAAACCATGAATGTACAGTAAAGAGAATATTCTGGTATTTGCAAGGAACAACAAAATATGGTTTATGGTATTCCAGAGATGATGATTTCACTTTATGTGCATATAATGACTCAGATTGGGTAGGTGATACTGATGACTGGAAGAGAACTTCTGGTGGAGCTTTCTTTCTTGGAAAGAAACTGGTTTCATGGTTCAACAAAAAACAGTCATGCATTTCTTTATCTACTGCAGAAGCTGAGTATGTTGCAGCAGCAACTAATTGCACTCAAGTCTTGTGGATGAAGCAAATGTTGAAGGATATCAAGGTAAATTGTAGTGAACCGGTAGTTATCTACTGTGATAACTCTGTAGCTATTGACATGTCTAAGAATCTAGAATTTCACTCTAAGACTAAGAATATTTCAATAAAGAATAACTTTTTGAAGGACAAGGTAGAAGCAAGGGAAGTCAAATTGGTTTATGTGAACACTGAAGAATAGATTGCAGACATATTCACCAAACCATTGTCTAAGTAATCATTTGAGTATTTGAGAGACAGGTTAGAGGTTTCTGCTCCTTTGGCAGAGACTTGATTGATGAAGTTTGTCATTAGTCTGGCATGCATTATCAAAGACATTATTCATTTTGGTGCTGATGAGTGATGCTACTACTCGGGGGGAGTAGTCATCTTTGAGATTTAGAGGTTTATATCATTTCTTTGATATTTTTGTCAAGTCTCTGGCATTTATGTCAAAGGGGGAGAGATATTGATGTGAAAAATCTTTCAAAACTTTATAGGGATATCATTCATAAGGGAGAGCTATTGATTGTTGATTATCTTCCACAGGGGGAGACTTGTTTTGGCACTTCTTAGTACTTAGATGTTTTCACACCTAGTGTTGCCATCAATGTCAAAGGGGGAGATTGTTGGCATTATGGATGAATTGATTATGTGTTGCATTGATGTTTTTTCATTGATGTCAACACTAGTTGTTATGGTTGGTTACCGACACTAGCTGTTATGGATGGTTACCGGTAGACAGGTTTTGGTTACTGGTAGAAGATCTAGTGTTACCGATAGAAGAGATTATCTGTTGAAACTTCCAGCATGTTTTGATCAGTGAAGTATATTTTATTTCATGTGTTATATGCTCCATGAGAATGTTTTGGTCAGTTGGTATTGGCTTGGTAATCGGATGTTATCATACACTCTAGTAAATCCTTATCGATAGAGCTTTCATTAAGGAATCGTGACAGGATGCATAATTGGTGTTGGTGCAACTTCTTCATGGATTTCAGGATATTGAAGATGTTCTCTGATCATGCTTCAATTGCTTGAAGATGTTTCTTTGGCGTGGTGGACCCAGAATAGGTCTGGTACCTATCTAGGTTACGGACCGCTATCATGCTAACGTGTACTATACACGTTACCTGGATGTTTTGAGTTGTTTTATGGATTTTTTATTATTGTTTTGGTCTTAAGATGACATGACATGTCATTGTAATAAGTAATTATGTAATTATCTTATTGTAATATCTTTAGGTGGCCGACCTAGTTGGTTTAGGCCTTAGGGTTTGTATAAATAAGAGGTAGAAACTCTTTGTAGAGTATCATGGTTATTGGAAAGGTTATGGTCAAGGAATGTAATGTGTGAATATTGTAATATCATTAAGGCAGAGGATTTGGTCAACCATTGGTGATCGAATCGGATTCAAAAAAGGATTTAGTCCTCCGGCATTGAGCTTAACTAGGACTATAATCAGGCATGGTAGATGCTATTTCTAGCAGTTCACTCTATTGGATTGTTGTCCATTTATCTTGAGAAGGTTGTAGCCTCTCTATAGTCAGTGAGACTCTTTTGTAATGAGCAGTATGCTCTAGGTAGTGTGCCTTCCTGCAAGTGCAGGCCCCTCATTGTAACACATACTTTCTACAGAAGTATCATCTAACTATGGGTAGGCTTCCCATCGTGGTTTTTCCCTTTCTGAGTTTTCCACATACAAATCATGGTGTTATGTGGTATGGTTACTTTACATTGATTATCTGGTTAATTGTTAAGTTGCATTATTTACTGACATCTGTATGTGCTTTATTGGTACTTGATTTGTTTAAGGTTATATTGTGGATTAAAAGTTATAATCTGTTAAAAATTGATTCACACCCCCCCCTCTTAGTTGTTCACTGGTTATCTTAACATTTTATACTTTGGTAGATCTAGTTAGAGAGGAATAGGAGGATCTTTAGGGATGTTAGACTGTTGGTTCAGCAAGTGTGGAATAAAATCATTGGCATGATCCAGGAGACAGTGGAAGCTAAATGTGAGGTGAATTTTCCTCTGGATAGAGGAGAGGTTGATATTGTGAGTAGGTTGGGTTTGGAGGAGACGTCTCTTATCTCAGCTTGTGTCAAGAGAGGTAGACATGCTAATTAGAAGGTTCAAAGGGTGGGAACTTGGTTGCCCCTCAAGATGATTTCATTAAGATCAACACTGATGGCTCCTCTCAGGGTAATCTGGGTCTTGCTGGGATTGAGGGGGTTGGTAGGGATTGTATGGGGGTTGTGGTTTTCTTATTTTTAGTTCATTAAGGGCAACAATCTAATAATTTAATAGAGGGACTATCAATTTTCTATGCCCTGGAGCATGCATATGAGCTAGGGTGGCATAAGGTTATCTGTGAATCAGATTCGCAAATTATTGTTAATCTATTGATTGAGCAGAAGGTAAGTGAGATTAATTGGCAGCTGGTAGAGATTGTGCACTAGATTTTTCAAATTAGTGCTATGATGGAACATTCCTCATGAATGGAATAGAGTTGTGGATCATTTGGCTAAATGGGCTTCAAAACATGGTGATGTTTGGAAAGTTGAGGGTTGGGAGCATCTTTCCCCTGATTACTATAAACACTTGCATAAGATATTCCCTAAGGATATGGATAGTTATGAAGCTAGATGATTTCTGGTTGGGATTGTTGTTCTCTTTTGGAGCCTTGTGGCTTTGTCTTTCATGTGTAATGTTGGTTTCTGATTATTAATAAAGTTTTTACCCCTTTATTCAAAAAAAAAGTTCTTTATTATTTAATTAATTCTATTTCTAATTTTTAAATAATTTTATTTAAATTATTTAAATTAATTAACTTATTCCTCCAAATCCCCAAATTCGAATTTCAAATAATTCCATCTAATTTCATTTCTCTCAAATTTACAATTTCCCAAATGTGGATTTTAATTAATTTCATCTAATTCCAAATCCTCAAATTAATATTTCACCAGATCTGCATTTCAATAAATTTTAAGTAATCTCATGTGCATTTTAGCATTTGAAAACCCAAAATCAAAATGAAATTGAATTTCAATTCAATCTCCTAGAGCACATGTTGAAAATCAAAACCAATTGATCAAATCAATTAACTAATTAGTTAACTCATCAATCACCCCTTTTCTGACTAATCAATCAAATAGTCATCTCCCCAATCTATCTAGTCAACTGACTAATCTATTCATTTTACTATCCAATCAATCTAGTTGACTACTCGATCTATTTAGTTGACTACTCAATCAATTTGAGTTAACAAATCAATAAACTTTGTTAACTGGTCAATCTAAATCAATTCACTCCCAATTAGGACTTGAGTTCAAAATCTCTCCCCATCTCTCATGAAAATATATATAAACAACACCAATTTCTCATCAAGCTAGATCACACTCTTCAAAATAATTGCCATCTTTATCCAGGAAACTCCAGTACAATACCTGAGAGCCACACCAGCAATTTGGAGAAGAACAATGGAAGCAGTGATGGGGAATAGCGAGTTTAATTAGCTTAGATCTTCTATTTCTTGCATTTATTTTATTGACTTATGTTTTAAATTAGCTTGACTAGTTAAGGATTTGTGGTCGTCCTTATTTCCTAGTTAGCTTAATTTTATGATTTCAAGCATCAAAACAATGGTGAACCCGACGTGAAACTAACCTCTAATTATTATTTTTTTGTGATTTGCAGGTGTCATATGGAACAGGAAAAATGGAATGCACATTTTCCTTCATAGAAATTCACAATTTCACATTCCGATGCGCAATTGCTATCATTCTGATGTGCAATTAATATCATTCTAGTTCACAATTGCTTTAACTAATGCACAATTGCACAGTTAACCCAAAATTTCAATTTTGATTGTCGTTTTGGCTTCAATTGTATTTGCGAGATTAACCCATCAAACTTATTCAATTTTGGATAATTTGTTTTTGTGCATGAAATGTATCTAACACCATGGCAGGAAGAGTAACCTTCCAAATTTCAAGTTCTAGAAAGAGGAAAGAACACAGGAGACAAAGAAGAGCACATTAATAGTGGATAGAAGCAGAAAAGAGATTTCAAGATATCGAAGAAACAACTACCCTGTCTCGATATTATTACATTGTGCACAAGTACCTGGATAGATTCAACATATTTGATGACATTGAGACTATGAAAAACCTTATAATGGATTTGTTCCATGTCAGAATTGACTGACTTCTCTTCTACCTTTTTTTCTCTATCTAAAATCAATTTCCAAAACTTTCTTTAAGTGATGTGCAATTGATCTGTCAGAAATTCGCAATTGCCTAGTCAGTAATTCTCTTTTGCCAGCATATCAGTTCACAATTGCTCAGTAGTTAATTCACAATTGCTAGGAAAAGTCAAAATGTTTATATTTTGTTTTCTCTATCTTTTATGTTAATAATTAGCTCTGTTTTTACAAATAGAGAGGTCAAATTTGTAACCAAAAGGAAGAATTAGGATGGAATTCCCACCATGTGCTAACAACCTTTTGATTTTCTTGCAAGGGTATCTTAGACAATCTTTCTTTTGGTGCTCTTAAAATGAACAAACAAACATTCTGGTTTTTATTTCCTCATCATTGCAATATCGGATAAAATGAACATCATGTCTTTTAGAGCAACATCTCCAAGTAGTATAGACAATTTTGCGATGAAGGTTTAAAAAGAATTTTTCTTTCCATGTTTTCAAGGTGGCAGGCATATGCTCTCCCCTTAACTGGGTGACCAAAAATCCAGACCCACCTTATTCATGCTTTCTGTCAATTATACATTAGGATAAAACCTATAGAAGGCCTACCTCCCGAGTAGCCCATAAGGCCAAAAGAGAGGGAACAACCTCAGTGGTAATGGTTAACGCCAAGCATTCCAAACCACAATAAAATAGATGTGTTTGCAATTAAAAATGTAAGAAACAAGTGATACATGTTGTCATAACGATGTTATGCCTCCCTCAGTGCCTATATGGCATGAGAAAATCTATAGAGCGTAACCTCTTCAGACTGGGAGACCTCCTTAACAGAGCATAACATGTTGCTAATTATGACCATCTAAATGAAAGCCTGATTAAATACCTTAGGATATAGAGGCCAAACCGAGTCAGTGACCAAACACTATGGTATCTTTTATGCTTTGCATATCTACCCCCATCATTTTCTTTGGCATGAAAACATGAGTCCCCCTTTCTTGTCTTTTGTTTTCTTTCATTTTGCCTTCTCTTATGTTTTTGCTTTGGAGACTTCGGAACCCCAAAGTTTTGAGGTGCCCTTTTTATTTGTTTTGTCTCCAATTTGGAACCCTATAACCCTGGAGTTCTGAAGTGGTCTCTGTGCTATTGTGTTTTAATCAAGACCTCAGAGCCCCGAAGTTCTGAAGTTTTGTCTTGTTTGTGTTGTCTTTTTGAAGAGCACGAAACCTCAGAACCTCAAAGTTATGAAGTATTATTTTTCTTCATTATGTGGAAGACTCAAATTTCCTGAATCCTGGAATCCTGAGTTCTTCATGTTTTGTTGGGTTTTTGTTCGAGTTTTGGAATTTCGGGTTCCCAAACTCGCTTTATGTGTCATCTTGGAACCCCAGAGTCCCGAGATGTCATTTTTCATTTGTGTTAGGACTTCAGAACCTCAAAACCCTAGAGTTCCAAGCTTCACTTTGTTTTTTCTCAGGATTTTGAAATCCTGGAATCTCGAGGTCATGTTTAGTGAGGTTGTGCAGTCGCCAAATTGGGGGTATAAATAGGGCAAGATGGGTTATTTTCATTCATTTATGCATTCCTTTGTAGATAAAGTAGATTGATGGACCCATCCTCAAGCAAGAAGAGGAAAAAGGAAGAAGTGAAGCTCGACAAAAAGCCTATAACAATGAAATATCAGTACCAAGGGCAGACTTTGGCTTCAAAGTTGGAGGATTAAGTTCAATGCATGAGCAATACTGAAATCGATCACATAGAGATCAAAGACATCAAAACTCAACTAGAATTTGAACGTCATACCCTAGAAGCCACATATAGAAGGATTAAGAGATAAGGCTTGGTAGAGGCAACTATCTTTCCACAAGCTATACACCCACCCAAACTCATAATGACTATTTCTAAATACTACCGGTAGGAGACAAAGCAATGTGTTGACGCAAACAGGAATGTGATTATAGACATTTCTCCTAACACGATAGGAATGACCTTTGGAATACCCGTAAGAGAAAAGGTCTTGGTGACAACAGAAGAGCGGGATATTTCCATATTTGTTAAGAATGATTCTAATAATAAAAGACACATTAATGAGGCATGGCTAGAAGAGCCAAGGAAAACAGGTCTTAAGGCTATCGACATACTGAAGAGACGATTTCCAAGAGCCTCAAAGAGACCTTATTATTATGTTGAGTAGAGCCTTTGGAAAGACACATTGTAGAAACTTCCACACATGGATGTTCCATTATTTAATCACAATTGTGATAGGCAAGGAATATTTAGACTGGCCATAGATCATTTCAGACAATATCCATAATCAGATGATCACAGTCCTTCAAACGAAGAAATTCTCCATGACTTCTTATGTTATATGGGTGGTCACTCATGCTGATAAGTTCTCAGGACTAAAGAATGAAGGAAAATTAGGAGAAGAACCTGGATACAAAAAAAAATGTGAGAATATTACACTCAATTACCTATCTCTCAGGCTAAGTTGCATTTCAAAAGATTAAATGATGCATTTATTAATGTTGTAATAATAAAACTGATAGGAGATGTAGGATACAGACTAACCCCAGAATCAATGAAAATAATTAAGGAATGGGGGTGTTGGTTCCTACAAAACCAACGACCTTCGACTCAAGGGCTTTACAAGAAACCGATTCCTTCTACCCAGATATTGTAACAATAGCATAATCCTCCTAGAATATGCAAGACAATTGGTGGGCCTACATGCATTGTTCACTCTAAAACACAAGATGGGGATTGCTTTACCCATATCTCTAGAACATTATACATGTCCTAATATATAGGAAGCCAAGGCGGCAAAAAAAGAGCTTAAGGATTTAAGCTTAAAAGATTCTAATTACACAAGGAACAAATATGACCCATATGGTAAGCTGAAACAAATGATACCTATTTTTTGCAAGGGTCACAAGCCAACTTTAGAATATTTTTGAGCTAATTTGCATGACAACTTTGAGTAAAGAGAGAAAGCATATTATAGGATAACAATGCTACCAATCTAAAATTTTAAAATTGAAACAAATATCCCAAAGGAGTTAAGGGATGATGGTGAGCTTATTTATCCTACATTCAAAGAAAAGGGAATTGATCAAAGACACCTTACTCCTATCAGATGGTCTAACCAAGAAGAGTTGGATAGTGAAATTGTTATTGCAAAGGTTCTGGAAAGAACAAGGCAATAGCTAAGATTAAGGATCTAGACAAGTGCTACCAGGAAGAAGAAAAAGGGAAAATTTGTTGATAAACCTCACACTGAAGGCCACAAAGAATATGTAAGAAGATCAAGGTCTTATTCAAGGAAGAATACTTTCATTGATCCAAAGGAGGTAGTTGTACCAATTGACAACTGGGAGCTCAAGAGGCAGTTGGATGCCAAAATGAAAGAGTGTCAATTCCTAAAAAATTGTTGTTGAACATGGGATTACTATAGGATTACAAGTTATTCCACAGGCCTCCATAACTCCCATTGTTCCTACCATAGGTATTGTTCTAGGAGAGGGTTCCTCTCAAGAGGAAACTACTGAAACACAACCTCCTCCTGCTTCTTCAACACAACAGGCTACACCTCCTCCCATGCCAACCTGAGAACGGGGGTTATCATCCATAACATTGAGACAGATTCTGATTGAGATGATGAACCAATTACTGTTTTAGTAAAGAAAAGGAAAGTTGAAAAGAAACAAAAAGAACCACAAAAGGATCCTGCTACAACTCAATTATAAAAACAACTAGAGATTATAGGAGAGCCACCAGTACAAGTGCAACTAATGGAAATTCTAGTACAGGTTATGGGAGAAGAGGCACATGATGCACATGACAAACATGATGAACATGATGATCAAGATGAAAGGATGGTCCTTACTCCTCAAGACCAAGAAATATTTCTTCAACAACTAGGAGGAAATGTGAAAGGACATGAGACTGAAATAGAAAGACCATTTGAAGAGGAAGTTTCTAAGAAGTTGGAAGAGATAGCGAGACAACAACAACCCGATCCAGATTAGGTCCTACAAGATAATCTCCCTCAACAAGTAGCTCAAATCCAACAAAGGCTACCCACTCCTCCAAATCAGCAAGAGCACCAGGAAGAAGAGCAAGAATAAAATATAGAAGCCAACACAATCAATGTGGATGTAATGGTGCAGGGAGGGGAACAAGACAGCTCTATGCCTCAATGGTTAAATTTTACTTTCAACAAGAAGTCAAAGGTCTTTCTGCCGAATATAACTTTGTAGGAGGAAATTACTGAATCTCCAAGGAGAGTAAAGAGAGTGAGAACAATTCATCATCTCTCAAGGATAGATTCAGGGGATATAATTGTTGATATAGAAGCACCAGTTCAGGATGCTGATGGATCATCCCAAGCTACCCCTAGATATCAAGTGTTTAAGGCTAACCTGAGTAAACAAACTAAGTGGGGGGGTATTTATACTCTAGTTACTACTACTTCCACTATCAGAACAAGGATGGAGAAAGAATATAAAACTAAGGCAAAGGTCAAGGCACAATTGAGGTAGTATAAATAGATAATCATGGAGATAGACAAGCCTTTGGATTATAGAACTAAAGATGCCTTGCCATCTACTTCATTGCTCCTACAAGGTGATATTAAGGAATTATATGAGATGAGGACAGTAGGAACAAAGGTTAGGACCTAGGCTCAAGATCAAATGAATAAGGTTACAATGTTCTTCCAGGACACATTGAAGGTGTTTGCAGAAGCTCATGACAATGAGAAAGCCCTTGTTTTCTATTCTAAGTAGTAGGAATAACATATCCTTCATTTCTCAAAACTACATAAGATTCTTAAGATTTGAAGATTGGGAGAAGAGACCATTGCAAAATAAGACTTGCTAGGAGGAGAGAGTGTCAGTAATTTGCAGTCATATATAGATATTATGGATTTAAAAATGGAGATCATGGAGCAATGTCGCCCCAAGATTCTTAAGGAACATCCTCCATTTCTCAAAACACTTGAACAATAAGAACTACTATTGGTTAACTTGTTGGGGAAGTATGGTTATAACCTTAAGCAAGCAGGAGTACTATATTAAGAGACCATACATAGCCAATGGGATTCTTTTACCACTGACTATTTCTTAGCCACTGTGGAAACAATGGATAGATATATGTATCTGGTATTTCAATGCCAAGGTTCATAAGTGATGATGGATGATATGGTCAATAGGTTGGAAAATGTAAAAGAGATACTTAGAGTGTCCAAATTTAGAATCCAATACATTGTTGACCCACCTGCTGCTTCCATGGAATGCTTCCTCACCAACTACCAAAATTACAAGAAGAATAAAAAGCAAAATAGATAGTGAAAAGAAAATGCATGTTGGAACACCATCACCACCACTGCAATTGAGTTTTCAATTTGAGCTACATTTAATTCTTTCTTTCTGAGCATTCTTTTTGCATGATTTAATTTTTTTGTTGTTGGAGCACCGTTTTAGGATTAGCCATGTAGTACCAGTTTAGTAACACTTAATTGAAGTTCACAGGAAATGACTTGCATGTCGACTGCAACTCCTCCCTTTTTGTAATCCTCATTAAGATGCATGATGCCTTCCTAGAAGGTAGGGTAAAATTCTATAAATTATAAAATTTGGGTCATTGTTAGGGTTCATGAATTGATGATTCAAGGCCATTTAGCTAGATAATTTAGTTTTATGCAATTTCCTACCCATGAACTCTTAAGAATTTTGTCATTCATTTTACAAAGATTAATACAAAAGAAGCTTGTGGATTGCCTAATCTACAATATGTTTTCTAATGGTTTCTATTTTTTGTAGTTTGGTATCTTCTTTTATTTGAATCAACAACTTGTTATTCCAAGATCTATTATTTTATGAATCATTTTGCATGTGTTAGTGGTGTATGAGGATAAAATAGTAGAGTGATTATATGCTCGTTTGATTGCCATTTCTGTTTATGTGTAGGTTGTATGACTTCACATATTTATTGGAACATCCCTTTGAATGTTGATTAGATGTTATTGATAATACCTTGTTGTGATCCATTGAATTTTGAGTTCACTAAGTTGTTTAGTATTGGTTTAGTTATTATCGCTTGCTACCTTGACCAATCTTTTGAAGTTTCTTTATAGAGCATAAATCAAAAAATACAAAAAAAAAGGGATTTTGTTTGTTTTGTTACAACCAGCAGGCCCCTTGACAAGTACAATCACATCAGCCACTGAGAGACACAACATCGTCGTGACCCGACTATAGAGACCTTGGAGTAATTAGTCTCTCAAGATTGATTGCTTTTTAGGAGAGGTGGATTACATTTCATATTCTACCTGACTGTTGGTGAGTGTGTCAAAGAACCCGTAAAAAAAAAAATAGTGCTATAAGGAGGGACCGAGTAACAAAGGTTTTTTGAGTTATCATCACATTATCACGACATGATTTAACATGGTACTCCCAAGAGATTAACTTCTTCCATTCACACAATTTAACCTTGGTTATGAACAGACAAAATTCATTTTCCAACTATATCCCCTTGCTTGGAATAGTAGGAAAAATTATAGTGACTGGTTGCGCATGCGTGAAGTGCTTGACAACTAAAGATAGAAAGGTAGACATATAGAAGTTGAAGACCAAAGGCAACTCCTTTCTCAATGAAACCTTCAACTAGCTCCATAAAAAACAAGAAATTGAGGTAACAAAACTGGAGCGTATATCATCCTTCTCTCCATAGCGGTTTCATAAAGGTCTTAGGAGAAATTCTTCCCCATCAAATTTGGTAGAATTAGGACCTATTACTACACCAAAGAGAAATAAAACCAAGGGATGGTCTTCAATAGACTTCCCTCTGCAATCATCTCAACCTACCACTGAAAACCAAGTTATACCCAATCCCCAACTTGTTGTCACACCGTTCGTGAATGAAAATCCACCATCACATCCAATGGCATTCTTTAACTAGACTCACACACCCTTGGGAAACATACTTGGCGGGATACATGACTTACCAAGGAACCCAAATAAATTTTGCAGTAAATATGACTTTGGGGGACCTAGGACAATGGAAGAATGCATCAAAGCCTTCAAGGATGCAGTCGTTCATAATCATATTGAACATGAAGATGTGGTATGTTGACTCTTCCCATACTCACTTGGAGACAATGAGTACAATTGGTATTTAATATTGCCTTCCAACTCTGTTGTGATGCTAAAAATGTGGTATATGAGAGGCATACACATATAATGAGACAATATAATATAATTGAAAAGCTTAATTTCAAAACTAAATCAAAGATGCAAACCATAAGCCTTCCTTGAAATGTCCCATTTTCCTCTATTCTTGAGGACCTTGAAGGTTTTGAATTGATGGGATCTCAGCGGAGCAATGACCTCCAAAGTGACAACTCAAGAGTTGAGTAGCTATTTGATCATGATTGACTATGGAGATGATATGAAATGCATGATTTAAGAAACTAGATTGACATGCTATGATAAATCCAAAATCTAATTACTAGATAATTGAAATGCAAATTTCCTATAGTAATGATGCCTAAATTGATATTAGATGGGATTCATATTGCTCCAAAATGAGGGATATTTATAGGAATTCCAAGGCCAAAGCTGAGGTGGCAGGAATCGACGGTTGAGATTTGATCTAAAGATATCAAGGGCCAAGATTGAGGAAGTTGGAGAAGAGGTTGGAGGAAGGGACACTTGTCATCTCTGTGGTGACAAGTGTCAAGGAGCCTTGCTCATGAGAGGGAAAGTGTCCAAGGGAGGAGACATGTGGCAAAAGTGCCATGTGTCTCAAGGAGAGAATATCCACACCATGGGAGGTTAGGGTAAGGAGGTTAGAATGTGCAAGATTGGATAGGGTTAGTTAGACCCAAGATTAGATTGAATGGGTTAAGTTTAGGGGATGGTTAGGTTAGGTGGTTAAAGTTAGGAGCCATGTGCTCATTTGAATTTAGAAATTCAAATAATTGGAAAATGGTAATTAATCTCAACAAACTTGAGTTTGTTAATCTTAATTAGGGATTAGAAGAATTGATTAATATGGGGAGACATTAATTAATTTAGAATTAATTAATCAAAGGTAGATATGAAATGAACTATATAAATAAATCATTTAGATTTATTTACTAGTAGATGAATAGAGAAATTAATTAAATTGCTTGTGAATTCAATTAATTAGGAAGGGGAATTAATCAAATATCTGCATATTTAATTAACTATCTTCAGACCATTTTTAGGTGTATACATCTGTTACCAGCTAGGATATTTTGGAGAAAGCTTTCATTGCCCAATTTTGGGTATATGTAGATCCAACAACCTTATACTATCAGTTTGCCTCATTGAGGAAGTTTCCAAATGAAACCCTGACTACTTTCAATACAAGCTTAAAAACAACATATAAAAGGTTGAAAGACCCCTACCAAATTATACAATTTGTAGCTATTGAAGCTTATTTTAGGTCTGTTGATCGTTGGAGTGTGATGTTCATTAAACAAGCTATACTTGAAACAGACAGAGATACCCTAGCAAAGGTCTATTCTTTGGCCATAAAAAATGAACCAAGAGTTAAATCAAACCCCTGGAGGAATTGGACACAATCTCTCTATCCGCATGAATTATGGAAATCATAATCAGTTCCCTAGAGTAGCGTCATCAATGTTGGTTGAAGAACGAACAATGAATCTCATTCCGTTATACGGACCCCAACCCGTAGCAAGTCAACAAGCAAACTAGGAAATGACAACTCAAGCTTTATAGTGGATCAACCAAAATGCTACCACTTCTCAAGTTCATTCCAATGATCAAACCCATGGGATGGGGCAATAATAGAGTGCTCAAAATTCGACAGGCAGCAACATCTATACCTACCAATTAAGGTTCACACCTCTCTTCAGAAGAGGAAGCATTGAAGAAAATGCTTTCTCAAGTTACTTCTGACTTAATCCAAATGAAGATGAATCCTCAAGGAGGGTATAACCAATCCCAATCATATAATAATCAGTGTAGCTATCAAAATTAGAACCAAAACCAAAGATACAACCCCAAACCCTACAATAAACAATGGAATGCCGACCCAACTAATGGGGGTGTCAACCATGATCATCTTGATGCAAGGGATAATACTAATCATATCAAAACTGCTAATATGGTTGACATGAATTTGATGACTAATTGGTGTAGGCTACATGACACAACCATGCATTCAGAAGTCAATTGTGCTCAAATGGAGAAGATGATTAGGATTGCTCAAGTTGATTCATAGCCAAAGGGATGTACCACCAAAGAACCTGACAAGGTTAACACTGCTATTTTGGTTGATACTTTCCTATTCAAAGAGTTTGAAGCAGAAGTGGAGGGTCAACCATAGGTTTATGATGTGCAATCTTTTCAGAATACACGGAACACTTAAAATTTGAGAAGTCAAGTGAAAGGACCATTCACTATGCTTGTACCTCCTAAGGATGAGCAAGTCCCACCAGATCCTATTGCAAGCACCAATCCTCCACCACCACAACCCTTTCAAGGAATGCAATCCAAACCTGGACAAAGTCAACAATAATTTACAAATAAACCATATGATGTTACAAGATAAATGGAGAATATAGCTACCACAATGTCTTTAATGGAGGTGTTGCAGAATTACCCCAAACAAAAAGAAGCCCTCCTCAAGAAAATTGACTAGTTGGAATCCCAAAGTAATGAAGTCAAGATGGAAGGAGGAGAGAAAATTAATGCTATTCACCCTAAAACTACTGAGAACCCACCATTTTTGGTAAGAATAAGGATTTTTGAAAATAATTTACACAATTGTTTGGTGGACTCAGGAGCATCCAGAAACATGATGCCTTATTCTATTTGTTAGAAATTGGGTCTCAACCTAGTTCATGCCAACAACAATGTAGTGTAGCTGGACAAAATAGAGTCGATTTGGTTAGAGAACTAAAAAATGTATACATCCAGCTAGGCGCAGCCCCATGGGTATACCACTACATAGACATTCAAGCTGTGGACATACCTGAAGTATATGGGATGCTCCTCAGTAGGGATTGGTCAAAACTTTTGGGAGGCTACTTTTCTACATGTTTTACATTCAATAGCTTCCATGGAAAGGGGTCAGTAACCAGATATGAATTGACAGTGAACCAAGGTTAAAGAAGTTAGTCACTGATTACGGAGCTACCAATGAGGTGGCATATGTGGAAGTAAGTCCCAGGGTCTACAAAGTCGATGAAATCTTAACTTTCACTACACCACCCACCTCCACACCTCAACAGTTGGTTGCCCCAAATTAATTAGGGAGGATTAAGAGCTTTGTTGCAAAAATGAGACAAGGGATGCATTTGTTAGGAGATTATCTACAATTGGAATATTTACTGCTTCCACAATGGTGCATAATTCACCACAAAGAACACTCAGAAGTAGCTTGCATCCCTTTTAAAAATGAAGTTACAAAATTGATGAGTCCTTCTCTTGATGAAGAAACTCACTATGATACTACACCAGAGGAAAGTAGAGTTAGATTCCAAAATAGTAGTTCTTCAGCAATAAAAATCTAAAGTAGAAGTTCCTAAAGAGGAACAAGATGAACAAATCATTGATCAAATCAAACCTTCTACATAACCTCCACTTCAGTCGCCCATTCCTACCATGACTGAAATTCTCTTAGAAATACATACACTAGGGGTAAAACAAATTCAGATTAGTGAAGATACAGTCCTTGAAGAAAACCAACAAGCGCTAGAGGTGACTCAAACCTCAATGACCACTAGACCCAAACATAAAGGTAATCAGAAAATTAAAGACGAGATTTGGCTTCTCAAGTTTGATGGGTCTAAATCTAAACAAGGAAGTGGAGAAGGAGTGGAGTTAACTAATCCTAAAGGGAAAGCTTTCATTGCTTCTTATCACCTTGGATTCCCTTGTATGAATGATATGATAGAATATGAAGCATTGATCAAAGGAATCCTCTTTTCCCTCAAGAAGGGAGTTAAATGTCTGAAGGTACAAGGAGATTCTGAGTTGGTGGTCAAATAAGTGAGAAGCCAATATGTGTGTCATGATAAGAGACTTGCAGCATATAGGAATTGTGTATGGGGGTTGATTGAATATTTTGATGCTTTTGACATCCATTTGGTACCCCAAAAATGAAATGGCATATCAGATGCACTGGCCATAGGGGTAAGTACATTGAAACTAGTAAGTCAGTCTCCTTTGAAAAAAATTTATGTGGAATTGGTCCCTACACCTGTTGTTCCAAATAATATTACTCATTTATAAGTCTTCGAAGATGATAGACATATTCTAGATTTCCTTACTAATTTTGGTGCCTTTGAGGAACAAATCATAGATGAGGATGATAGACCAGACACCGCTAATGAAGATAGTAATGAGGATATTAGTAATCTTACAACTATTGTTATCCCCAAAGGTATGGTCACCTTGGAATGCCTTTTTGACTCTAATCCTAGGGTAAAAGAGAGATTGACCACTGATTCAGATGCTGGAAAATATGAACCACACAATATTGGTCAAGAAGGTCAAGAGAAGATAGTTTACATTGGGAATATTTTCTCTCCTACTAAGAGGGAGAAAATATTACAAATATTAAAGGCGTATATTGATGTTATAGCATGGGAGTATGAAGACCTAAAAATATTTGATACATTTATTATTACACATGTTATACCATTGTAACCCAACACAAAACCATTCAGATGTAAGCAATAACCTATCAATTCATTGATAGAGCCCTTTATTTTAAAGGAAGTCCAAAAATTTCTTATATATAGGATAATTTTCCCAATTCACCACTCCACATGAGTAGCTAATCTGGTGCTCGTACGGAAAAAGAATGGAGTGATTAGTTATGTGTTGACTTCCACAATCTTAAAAAGGCATAAAAAAGGGACAATTGTCCCATGCCTTTGTTGGATGAGGTATTGAAACTTGTAAGTGGTTTGCAAATGATGTCTTTCCTTGATGAATATTCTAGATACAATCAAATACTGGTCAACTATGAAGACCGCATGAAGACAATATTCACCACTAAGTGGGGTATCTATGCATACCATTGGATGCCATTTAGGTTGATAAACATTGGTGCAACCTTTCAAAGAGAAATGGATACCGCCTTCAAGGAGTTGATTGGAAAGTGCATCATCATATATATGTACAACCTCACCATATTCCCTAAAATCAGGAAAGATCATCCAAACCACCTCCGTAAAGTATTAGAAGGATGTTGAAAGTATGGGATATCTATATTAATCCCAAGAAGGGTGTTTTGGGGGTTGTTGAAGGGAATCTCCTTGGTCATGTGATCTCTAAAAGAGGAATATCAATCAATCCAGACCGAGTGGAAGCCCTGTTCAAATTGGAAATGCCAAAAAGTAGAAAGGAGATGAGATCTTTCTTTGGGAAGATTAATTTTGTGAGAAAATATCTTTGGATTTGCAGAGATAGTCAAGCCATTGAATGAAATGATGAAGAAGGACACCAAGATAGAGTGGAAAACGAAAGTAATAAATTCATTTGCCTAGATCAATAAATCCATTGTAGAGGCTCTTGTGTTGACCAGTCCCAATTACACTTTGCCATTATATATATATATATATATATATATTATTTTGCTTCATTACATTTTGGTGTTGTTGTTCTGACACAAAGATAAGGAAGTGATGAAAAGCCAATTCCATTCATGAGTTCACCTTTTAAAAATGTTGAGGTAAGATACTCTTCTCTTAATAAGCAGGCTTTCGCTTTGGTGAGATCTGTTAAGAAATTTAGACACTATATCTTGAGTGAGATATATGCAATTGTGTCGGATCAAGTAGTTAAGTCATTGCTAATACAGTTAGAGCTAGGAGAACATCGTGGGAAATGGGTGGCTATTCTACAAGAGTTTGATATGGAAATGCATCCCATGAGATTGGTTAGAGGTCACGGTTTGTTGCAAGCTATAGCGGTTGATACTCCCCACATTCAATGCCAACAATGCACCCTGGAGTCATTCACGCAAGATCCTTGGTACACTGACTTGATATTTATTCTACTAAATAACATATGCCTAGAAGGATTGACTGCAACACAAAGGCAAGACTTGAGGCTCAAGAGTACCAGTTATATGATTAAGGATTTAGCTATTTATCAAAAAAATTATGAAGGCATCTATCTCAAATGTCTAGATCACTAGGAAGCTAGTAAGATGATTGAGGAATTCCATGGTAAATACGGTGCGAGCCATGGGTTGACAAATGCTACAACACATCAAATCCTAAAAGTTGGTTACTACTGTCCCAACATCTTTAAGGACACATGAAAATGTGAGGCATTGTCACACCTGTCAGATTGTAGCTTCTAGAGAAAGGAATCCAGCTATGCCTCTTCAGCCAGTATTTGAGGTTAGACCTTTTGCCTAATGGGAATTGGATTTTGTTGGAGTAATTAACCCCAATTCATTTGCAGAGCATAATTTCATATTGATGACCACTTATTATTGCACTCGTTGGACAAAAGCCCAAGCATGTAAGAATGCTACTGTAGAAATAGTTCTTCAATTTCTCAAAGAACATATTGTAAACAGGTTTGGAATGTTGTTTGCTATGGTATGTGACAACGGTCCAACTTTTACTTTTGCACAATTAATGCAACCAGAATATGAATTCAATGTATTTCTTAAGTTTTCATCTAATTATTATCTTTAGGGAAACAGAGTAGTTGAGTCTACTAATAAGAATATCCTAGATGTCATTAAGAAGTTGCTTGAGAAGAACCCTAGGGATTGGAACAACCAATTTAAGTATGCTCTTTGGGCTGATAGAACAAGAATTAAGGCTACCCTAAGGACTTCTCCATACTACCTTGTCTATGGACAAAATCCAGTTTTCCTGGTCAATTTGTAAATCCCTGTCCTCCAACTAATGAAAGAACCTAAAATTGAGGATCGGGTAGAAGTTTGCCTCCTAAATTTGTTAAAACTTCATGAGAAAAGGATGAACACTTTACAACATTTCGCTAAACATTAAGTTGTCATTAAATGATGGTTTGATAAAAGAGTCAAGGTGAAAGCCTTCCAGATCTCTAACCTAGTCCTTTTATGGGACAAAGCCAAAGAGAAGAAGGGTGATAACCATAAATTTGAAAGATTGTGGTTAGGTCCTTATCATATTGTAGAAATCTTAGGGGAAAACACCTTTTGATTGAGCTAATTAATTGGAGAACCTGTACCATTGCCTGTCAATGGTCAGTTTATCAAGCATTATTTTGATTAATCCACAGTTGAGTTTGATTCTTTGTACCATATGTTGGGTAAAATTGTGTTTCAATGTAACTTAAGATTTGATCATATTCTGGAGGTTCAGTTTACACCTATCGAATGTCAATCCGGGGTCGTAGACTGATGAAAGATATTGGGGCAATTTACCAAAGGGATGAAGATAACAAGTTAAGTGGGGGTGAAATGCAAATTATAGGAAAAGAAAAGGGAATCTAAATCAAGAACTTCAATACAGTCTTATAAATCAAATACTTATACCAGTAAATATGAAAGTTTATTTAATGAAACCATAAATCATACTAAAACTTGAAATTGAAAGCACATTCTTCACCTAGTATACAATTAGAAAACATCATTACTCTTACTCACACTTAAACCATTTATAAAATAATTTCACTTATTCTCACTTAGATTCCTCAAAAGATACTGCTAAATAACATTACAGGAATCGGGACTTCATTTATGGAAGTTGCAGAGTGAATGGTGACAGGAAGTGGTTTGCGACAAGAAGTTAATGGTATTGTGAGGAGTTGCGACAGGAAGTTTATTGGTCTACAATAGAATTGATGGACTTGTGACAGAGTGTAAAATTGCAGCAGGGAGTAAGGAGTGACAATGAATTGTGAATGGTATGTCGAGGGGGAGTGAAGAAAGATGATATCTGAAGTCCAATGCAACAATTGAAATTGTCTTTCGAAGTAGTACTTTTATCCCGAGAACAAAAGAAACTATTCAATCCTTCAAATATAATCATATTCACACCAATCTATATCCATGCATTCATAAAAAGGTCACACAACAGATTTAAAGGAAATTGACAACATGATCTCACCAAGTTTCCCAAGAGGGGGCCCTTCCTCTGGTTCACGTGGCAAGAGACTAATCAACACAAACTGCTACAGGAAGTCCACTTCACCAATTCGATAAATTCATATGACAGAAAAATAAGTTTTAGCAAAGCTTTTTAATAATATATTACACCATCTTATGATTACATATATGCTTATATAGCTTCAAAATATCTAACTGAATTATTATGACCGATAACTTTTACACACTAAACTTGGATAAGTATATCTTTCAGTTTGGGTTGCAGGCCACAAGTGTTTAACCACAAAACATGATAATAATAGCATATAATTTTGGCCGCTTGGCTCAAAATAGCTTGCCCAAAATGAAGTAACAAAACAATAACCTCTAAACTACTTTGTCCAGCTATGTGGTCGACTGCATCTCCACTTGTTCACCTATAGTTCCTGTACCAAAATAGAGCTAGATGTATCATTTTCTCAAGCGATTGATGAAATTGGGAAATATTCTACCATCTTTAAAATTATGCTAGATATATCTTATTTCACTATTACTTAACTGGCAACAAGGGACTTATGACCAGGAAAATTTAAGGAAAACAAGGGAGAAAATGATCGAAAATAGAGCATATTTGACACCTATCATTTCCCCCCAACTTAAGGATTTTGCATGTCCTCATGCAGTCAAAAACATACAAACCAGGAAGAGGATCAGAACCATTGTGCCTCTACTTCTGAAATACCTGTTCTTTCCTTGTTTCCATCACTCTTCTGCAACCGGCCTTGTAGTTGTGCTTTAAGTTGTTGATTCTCCTATTGTAATCCAACAATAGCCTGAAGTAAACCATTAAAGGAAACAACAGGAGATTTGTCTAGAGCTGCCATTAACATTGGAATAGCTACAAGAGCACTAGAACTGGAAGGATTAACAAGTTCTTCAGGGATCAATCCATGAAAGATATTACTTTGTGGTAATACCTCTTCTACCAGAGTATCAAGATTTTGCATTAGGTTTTGGCGACAAGAGCTTTCCATTGTTTCACTAGGCTTGACTCCTTCTGGAAGATGTGTAAGAAGAGTGGAAGAGGTAACTTCACCATAGGGAGGCTCCTTAGTACCCACTTCTTCTTCTTTACTAGGAGTATGGTCTTCTTCCTTTTTATAGATCTTGTCGATGTTACCTTGCAAGGTTTCATCCTGCCATACATTTTCAGTGTCAATATCCCTCTTTGGATTAGGTGTCTGTTGGCTAAGATCCTCATTATTGAGAAATTCTATTTGAAACTCTTCAAGGTTTTCAAATTCTTTATGAGGAACGTCCTCTATCTCCTGCTGCAATTTTTGTTGCTTTTTCTTGTTTCTATTTTGCTTTCGAATTTCTTTACCCATTGTTTCTTTTCATTTTTTGTTGGTGTTACTGGATATCACCTGTACTTCATCCTCCATAATAGCATGGGCATCATCAACAAGATTATCTAGTTTTCTAGAGGACCTCTTAGGGTTTCTTCTGATAGGAGGTGTTTTGGGTTTCTGTTGCGGATTAGGAGATTCAGCATGGCTCGTTTGCAACCGCCTAGGGATTTTACTAGCAGGGCTTATTTTCATCTTTTGCGTTTTAGAGGATTCTTCTTCTAAAGAGTCCATTTTGTCAGATTGGGGTTCCTCGGTGGCCAATGGAGGTTTCACAAAAGTATGCCAGTCCAGTTGGGGTTTTGCCGAGTTGAGGCCATGCATAACAAGGAGCTTAATTAAACCATGATGAGCAAGGGATTTAACATGGCCTTCACGGAACTGACTACATGCTCTTTTTAAAGAACAATGCAGATAATATGGAAGATATATAGGCTAAGAAGATCTTAAATGCGACATAAGCCAAAAATGATGAGCATGTATATAATTAAAGCTCTCCTCACAAGTGACATACTGAATCAAAAAATTAGCTACCTCAGACCATGGTGATGGAAGAGATTTGCATCGAGTACCCTGTGCCTGGACCATTTCCACTGATTCATTGCGCTGGAGAAATCGCACACGATTGGTCTTGAGGTCAATAACCTTTGAACTAGCAGTTGGAAAGAACAATTCCCCTATCTGGTGCAAGTCTGTCACCACAGCAACCATTTGTACTGTTACTAGAAATGTCAAACCACGCATAGTCACCGTATCCTTCTGAAACCCCTGTGCAAATTCCATAGCCACTATCGCATCATATCCACACAGTTGCTTAAAATACCTATGCCATCCTGCATGTCAGAAAATCTTGTAGGCTTCAATGGTAGCAACTAGTGCAGTCATGGACAAGGGTTTAGACCATGTATGATCACCTCCCATTTGTAGTAGCAGTTTTAATGGTAACAAAGAGTTTTCACAGATCACAAAGTCGAAGCAGGATTGAATAAAGACAGACTATTATGTTTGGCAAATAACGGAAATGGAAATGATGGACTGACAAAGGAAATGATCGGATATTGATGACAAATTAAAAATGTCAGTCGAATAAATTATGGAATGAAATGACCGTGACACTCCCCCCAAACCTAGCGGTGAAAACGTCCCGTTTCGCCAAATTAAGTGACAGAAAACAAGAAATATAGAGCATAACTAAAAATGGAAAGAAGTACTTCCTGGAAGATCATTGGTGCACCGAGTGACATCATAAGAAGTAATGGAAGAGATTCGGTGGAGATTGCCATGCCAAGAGCCAAGAAGGAAACTAGTGTGAAGGAAAGGCAAGGACAAAGCCGATATCAAGGTAGAGAGAGCAATAAATGAAGGCACCCGGTGACCAATCAGAAAAGAACGTCGGAGGTACCTAAAAATTATAGAGAAACGGCGATAGGAGAAGGCACCAGGGAAGAGCATGCCAGGTAAGTGGAACAAAATCCAAAGCAACAGGAGCATCACCCAAAAAAAGAAGGCGACAGGGGGAAAACAGACTCCCTGTCGCATAAGCAAAGTGGTGGATCCATAAGACTTCGGTGTGAAACCGAGGGCCATCGGCGGAGTGCTAGACAACCATGGGGGACAATTAGCCAACAATGCCAGAAACTAGTTTTCATTGTTGGAGTTTGTGAATTTTTTTTATTATATATTTTTTTTTTGTATTTTTTTATTATGTGCTTTTTAAAAATAAAAAAAATATTCCATCAATGCAGAAGAAAGCCAAAGGGAACCATGGTGAGTTCCTTGCTGACATACAAGAAGAAAGCTTCTTTGGAGAGAGACTTTTTGTATAATTTCAATCGGTGACCATTGATGAGGAGCTTGTGGCGTTCCTCATCTATAGTGCAGAGCTGAACTGCACCATTATCATAGACATGCGCAACTTCATAAGGCTCGAGCCATCATGTATGAAACTTGCCATTGAAATCTTGGAACCGGGAGTCATACAAAAGTGCCCAATCCCGAGGCTGGAAAGAGCATTGGCGGATATGTTTATCATGCCATAATACACGCTGGTTCTGGATAATTTCAGTTTGAAAAAGCACATCCTGACGTAACTCATCCAGAGAATGTAATTGAGAAAGACGCTCCCGTTGAGCATCAGAGAGACTCAAACCAACTTGTAAGGTAGTGCGAAGAATCTTGATCTCTAACTCGATGGGAAGAACAACCAGTAGACTTTCGGTGGCGAATTTCATATTATTTGACTAAAGCTGCAATGAGTTCTGAAGTAAACTGAGGTCCTTGATCTGTAGTGATTTTCAGAGGTACACAAAAGCGAGTGAAAATCTTTGAATATAAAAAGTCAGCCACCTTGGTGTCTTGTGCATGTTTGAGGGCGACAACTTCAACCCACTTTGTGATGTAGTTGGTACAAACAAGAATGTACTCCTTGTTCTTAGAAGGTGGGTTAATAGGTCCCACAAAATCCAGACCCCACTTCTATAAGGGTTCAATGGAGAGTTGAGGGTGTAATGGCATCTCTTCAAAGTGGGTTGAACAACCCATTCACTGGCATTGATCACAATGTTGAACATACCGCTTACAATCCTTATGAATAGTAGGCCAATAATATCCGGTAGTAAGAACTTTCTGAGCAGTCCTCTGAGCAGCAAAGTGTCCACCACATGGTTCAGTATGGCAGGCATGAAGAATATCAAAGACATCCTCCTTAGGAACATAGCTACACATAATATTGTCAATACCGGAATGGAAGAGAAGACCATTGATCCAGGTATAATGTCCACTGAGTCCCACCAACTTGCGACGTTCGCAAGGGGAGAAATGTGGAGGAAACTTGCAGGTAACCAGATAGTTGGCAATATTTGCATACCAAGGGCTCTTTGTGGAGATAGCAAAGAGGTGCTCATCCGAAAAAGCATCATCTATTGGAATAGGTTCATTATCTAGCTACTGCAACCTAGACAAAAAGTCTGCAACCACATTTTCTCGACCAGGCTTATCAAGTATAGTAACATCAAATTCTTGTAAGAGAAGCAACCATCTAATAACACGTCCAGTTACCATAGGTTTATTCATTAAGAAACGAATTGCAGAGTGGTATGTATGAACAAATACTTTATAACCAATAATATAATGCCGAAATTTATTAATAGCATAAACAACGGCCAAAAACTCCTTTTCAGTTACCGTATAGTTTATCTCTTCTCTAGTGAAGTTCTTGTTGATGTAATAAATAGAATAGAAAAGATTATCTTCCTTTTGTCCAAGAACAGCTCCCATAGAAGCATCTGAAGCATCAGTGTGGATATGAAAAGGTAACTCCCAATTTGGACCTCTAAGAACTGGTGTAGTAACAAGTTTAGTTTTGATAGTCTCAAAGGCTTCTTGACACTCAGGGGTCCAGGAAAAGACAACATCTTTAGCTAACAGGGTAAACAATGGCAAGGCAATTTTACTAAAATTCTAGATAAATCTTCTGTAATAACCTGCATGACCAAGGAAACTTCTAACATCCTTTTGGGTAGATGGTGTTGGTAAGTCTTGTATTATCTGGATCTTTTTAGGATCAACCTGAATTCCTTTGGAAGAAATCAAATGACCTAACACAATTCCTTCAGTCATCAACATGTGACACTTTTCATGACTCAAGGACAAGTTAGTGTCTATACATCGTTTAAGTACCTTTTCCAGATTATCCTTAGCTTCTATAAAAGTATTGCCATGTACAGTAAAATCATCCATATATACCTCAACACAATCATTAATTAAATCAGCGAAAATACTTAATACTGCCCTTTGAAAAGTAGCTGGAGCATTGCATAAACCAAAAGGAAGAACATTGTAAGCAAAGGTACCCCACGGACACATGAAAGTAGTCTTGTCATGATCCTCTAGTGCTATGTGAATCTTATTGTATCCGTTGAATCCATCCAAGAAAGAAAAGAATCGCTTTCCTGCAAGAGTGTCCAACACTTGATCAATGAATGGTAATGGAAAATGATCCTTTTTAGTTGCTTTATTTAATGCTCTATAATCAACACAAATATGCCACTTACCATTCTTTTTGGGAACCACAACTAAGGGAGATACCCACCTGCTATCAGAAATAGGATAAATGAACCCAACATTTAATAATTTTTGTAACTCCTCCTTGACAATTTCTCTTAACGCAAGGTTTAGTCTCCTTTGCGGCTGTCTAACTGGGTGACTCCCTTCGTCTATGTAAATGTGGTGTGTACAAGTATAAGGATGAATGCCACGCATATCCTAGTATTCCCAAGAAAATGTTGCTTTGTTATCCCTGAGCATAGTTATCAGATCTTGGATTTGTCCTAGGCTTAAATTTGGGTTAATATTAAGGGTATGACCTGGTAGAATTTCCATAGGTGTTGATTGTGTCGAGCAATCTAGAGCTAGGATTTTGAAATGGCTAGGAGTTTCTAAGGTTAACATTGGACTATATAAACATTGGTGAGGTAACAACTGATGTAAAGTTAAGAAATATTGAACCGATCAAGAGTTACCTAATGAAGGAAAATTTCCAAAAGGACAATTGGGATTGATACCGGAAGGAAAGACCAGATTAGCCAGAAGATCATTTGATTCATACCGATTTTGAAGAAAATTTACAAGGATACTCTCCTCAGTAGGATCTTCCAGGTCCAATGCTTGGTCAATCGTCAAGATTGGTAATGAATCCTCTAAGTCACTGTCAATCCAAAGTGGATCTTCGGTTCTAGCATAGGTTGTGCTGGAGGATACAATGTCAATTGTTTAGTATGCTCCCCATTAGAAATAACCATGTTACCTGAATGACAATTGATGAAGGCATTGGTAGCAGCTAACTAGGGTCATCCCAAGATCAAGGGATACCCCCCCAACTTAACTTTTGGCTGCAAAATCATAAAATCAGTAGGATAATCCCATGAATCAATAGAAAGTACTACATCCTCAATTACCCCTTCCAGTCTGACTAATGAGCGATCAGCCATTTGAAGAACTGTTGGTGTAGGTCTCAATCCTTTAAGTGCCAATTTTTCTTTAGTCTCATTTGTCATTACATTAATTGTAGCACCTAAATCTACTAGTGTGTTAGGAATAGTAGTCTTACCAATACTTACCTTGATAAATAGACTACCTGGATCTGAATATTTGGGCATGGCCAAACTCCCGAGCATCAAGTCGGCTAGTTGGCTGATAACTTGAACAGTCTTTGGATCCTCTTTCTTCTTTTGCTTGCTGGTACACAACTCCCAAACCATCTTGTTGTATACCAGAATGTCTTTTATGGCCTTCAACAAAGGAATTTTGATATTGACATTCCTAAGTTCATTCATAAGATCAAACTCAATCTGTGTGGGCTCCTTTGATACAGGTTGGAAAGTAAGCGATTAGGAAAGGGTGGAGAGAATGGGGGTTCCTTTATAGGGACCTCCTCAACTTCTTCCTCGATTTTTGTGATAGTAGGCCCTTGAAGAGCCTTTCCTGATCTTAATTGAACTCCTTCGAGTTCTACTACATTGATTGCATATGTAGGGTAATTTGCCACCTCATTATTATATATGGGTTGAGAAGGTTTATTGTTGGGATTTGGATTTGGTTGAGTGGGCATAGTTGTAGGTTTCGGTGGCTGTGGTGGATTAGAAGAGGATGGTATAGGTGGAAGAAACTGTTGTTGTTGATAAGGACTTATTAAGGGTGGTGGAGGAAGTGGAGCTTGTGGAAGATATGGTTGTGGAAATGGTGTGGTTTGTTGATAAGGTGTAGGGTGTGGCGGTTGTGACCTCCATGCCTATTGCCATGTCTGTGAAGCATATTGTTGTTGTTGTGGCCATTGAGAGTAAGGAGGAGGTTGTTACCAACCCCCATACCATGTAGCCTGATGTTGAAAGGGTTGATTTGCTCCTGAGAAATATTCATTAGAATAATGTGGTTGCATGGCTTGTGGTGGAAAAGGACGTCGGGGTGCCATAAAGTAAATAGGTTCCTCAGCATACTCCATACTGGTCACTCCCTCGGGAAGAGGTTTTAAAATGGAACTTTTACTAGCCTCTTCTAGAGATGAAATATTGGCACGATTATATGGACAATCTTCTTGACCATGCTTTTTACGACATGTAGGGCAATACATGACTAAGGCCTTCTCTGCTTCCTCCTGTTTCCTGCAAGTATAAAGTGTGTCAATTTGTTTTCCCATATGACTCAATAAATCAGTTTTGAGGTCTTCAAGCAAACTACCTATTTCTCGCTTTGTAATTCCTGATGTATTAGAGGAAAGGTACTTACTTGGAGGGCCTCTTACTGATCGTTGGGATCTCGAATAGTTCCTGCAAATATCACAAATTTCTTCAAAGCTTAACTTAGAAATGTCACCTTTACCAATTAAATTCAAAGCATCCATTGTGTCATCTCTAATACACCACAGAAAAAGCATTTTCATAGTATCCGGAGTTAAATTAGGTCGTCGGCCTTTGTAGACTAAAGATAAAGTGCTCAAGAAAATCCTCAATAGATTCATCTTCTTTTTGAGTCATACAAAAGATTTCATCCCACACTTCCTTTGTCTTACAATACTCTTGGTATTTTGTCAAGAATGCTTCTTTCATGTCGTCCCATGTTCTGACGTTTCGAAGTCCCATGAACCATCGTAACACCACATCTTTTAGTGTGGCTAGAAAGAGCTTTAACTTCTGGGCTTTACTTTGGTAATCATAGCTATGACAAAGAACATCAAACTCAAATAAAAACATGTCAGGATCTTCAATAGTGAGTCCTCTAAATATGGGTAGTGCATAATGTGGTATATTCTTCATAGGAGCATCTTCAATGGGATGAGCTATAGGGAATTCAAAGGTTATGGGATTATTTTGTTGGACCAATGCCCTCTCATGTTCAGCTCCATTATTGCCTCCAATTCCCCCAATATTACCTCCATTGTTATCCCCCATTCCTTCTACTTCCCTAATGACCTCTAATGCCCAAGGGGTATAGTAAACAGAGAATGGTTTTTCAGGAGATTTACCCCCTCAAGACTCAAAGGAATCAGCAAATTGTTTAGCTAAATCCGCAGAACTGGTGATAGTATGTTTGTCAACATCTGGTTCCTTACTTTTGTTTTCCAATCCAGATTGTTTTGACTTGGTTTTAGTTTGTCCACTTAATGGTGTTTTCTCTTTTTGGTGTTTTTGAGGTTGTGAACTACTCGCTAAATCCTTTTTAACAAACCTTCCTTTACTATCTCTAGATCTATTCATGCACCTAAATTAATTATGGCAATGCAAACCAAAGGTACTATCCTAAGCAAGGTCGACAATTTCTCAAGACTTCTCAAGGGTGCACTATTCCTATCTTAACTTGCTACGGCTTCACACCTTTAATATCTTTCCCCGGAAACAACACCAAAAATGTTGGGTAAAACTGTGTTTCAATGTAACTTAAGATTTGATCATATTCTAGAGGTTCAGTTTACACCTATCGAATGTCAATCCGGGGTCGTAGACTGATGAAAGATATTGGGGCAATTTACCAAAGGGATGAAGATAACAAGTTAAGTGGGGGTGAAATGCAAATTACAGGAAAAGAAAAGGGAATCTAAATCAAGAACTTCAATACAGTCTTATAAATCAAATACTTATACTAGTAACTATGAAAGTTTATTTAATGAAACCGTAAATCATACTAAAACTTGAAATTGAAAGCACATTCTTAACCTAGTATACAATTAGAAAACATCATTACTCTTACTCACACTTAAACCATTTATAAAATAATTTCACTTATTCTCACTTAGATTCATCAAAAGATACTGCTGAATAACATTACAGGAATCAAGACTTCAGTTATGGAAGTTGCAGAGTGAATGGTGATAGGAAGTGGTTTGCGACAGGAAGTTAATGGTATTGTGAGGAGTTGCGATAGGAATTTTATTGGTCTGCAACAGAACTAATTGACTTGTGACAGAGTGTAAAACTGTAGCAGGGAGCAAGGAGTGACAATGAATTGTGAATGGTATGTCGAGGGGGAGTGAAGAAAGATGATATCTGAAGTCCAATGCAACAATTGAAACCATCTTTTGAAGTAGTACTTTTATCCCGAGAACAAAAGAAACTATTCAATCCTTCAAAGATAATTATATTCACACCAATCTATATCCATGCATTCATAAAAAGGTCACACAACAGATTTAAAGGAAATTGACAACACGATCTCACCAAGTTCCCCAAGAGGGGGCCCTTCCTTTGGTTCACGTGGCAAGAGACTAATCAACACAAACTGCTACAGGAAGTCCACTTCACCAATTCGATAAATTCATATGACAGAAAAATAAGTTTTAGCAGAGCTTTTTAATAATATATTACACCATCTTATAATTACATATCTGCTTATATAGCTTCAAAACATCTAACTGAGTTATTATGACTGATAACTTTTACACACTAAACTTGGATAAGTATATCTTTCAGTTTGGGCCACAGGCCACAATTGTTTAACCACAAAAAATGATAATAATAGCATATAATTTTGGCCGCTTGGCTCAAAACAGCTTGCCCAAAATGAAGTAACAAAACAACGACCTCTAAACTACTTTGTCCAGTTGTGTGGCCGACTGCATCTCCACTTGTTCACTTGTAGTTCCTGTACCAAAATAGAGCTAAATGTATCATTTTCTCAAGCGATTGATGAAATTGGGAAATATTCTACCATCTTTAAAATTATGCTAGATATATCTTATTTCACTATTATTTAACTGGCAAAAAGGGACTTATGACCAAGAAAATTTAAGGAAAATAAGGGAGAAAATGACAGAAAACAGAGCATATTTGACACCTATCACCATAGTAGTTTAGTTGTTTGCTTTTGTTCGCTTTGTTTGTCACTTTGTTTCATTTTGGGGAAAGTATTTAATCTTAAATTTTTTGATATGGTAGATATTCCTTGCATAACATGGTTACATTTTGAGAGACTTCAAATCTTAGCTCTTTGTAACTTCATTATCCTTGTATAGTTTTGAAATCCTTGCCTACATTCATCCAAGGTGGAATATAAAAGATTAAAGATTATTTGATTTTTTGATATTGAATTGATGAAGACTAGCTTGATTTCCCAACACCATCGCCACATTAAGATACATCATCAAATCCTTGAAGATTTCAATAGAGCTTGTTTCCAAGTGAAAAATCTGAAGTCGGGTTGTTTATCATTGTCCATTGTGGTCCCCAACCTAGTTTCAAAGTTTCATTGCTTTGAAAGTTGCTTTAAGATTCAAGCAGTTGGGGCTTTATATTCAATAAAGTGAAAGTAAAAGAAAAGGAAAAAAAGAAGAGAAAATAATGAGAATAAAAATATTAATCGGATGCAACTTATTAGGGTGTTTCAAGTAATCTCCACCGGGGCTAAATAATGAGAATAAAAATATTAATCGGATTTTAGAACCCTAGAATCTTGCGGTCGTGTTTAGTGAGGTTGTATGGTTGCCGAATGAGGGGGTATAAATAGGGCAAGATGGGTGATTTTCATTTAGTTGTGCATTTCTTCGCTATGAAATTTGAGCTCTCCCTCCGTGCATTCGGTTTCCTTTCTCGCTCATGTTTTCCACTTCACCACCTCGTTAGGTTGGTTTGTTTGTTTTGTTTTCTCATTTTTAATTATTTTTAGCTAGGTTAGATTATATTTTCCATGCTTTCAATAAATTAGCTGGTTCGATTTTCTTTTTCATGAAACCCTAAGTTTCAGCATTTCAGGATTTTAGAACCTTGGAATCCCAAAACACCTAAGTTTTACCCAATCCAGCACCTTGGAACTTCGAAACCTTAGAGTTTCGAAGTGCTCATTTGACAGAGTTTTACCCATCTCAGGATTTTAAAACCCTAGAATCCTAGAGTCTATTTTGAAGTTGTCTTACCCAATTTTGAAACTTCGAAACCCTGGAGTTCCAAAACTGATCTTTGGAATATTTTTCTTACCGCAGAACCCCAGAACCTCGAAGTTCTGAAAGTTTTGCCTTTTGTTGTCCTTTTCCAAACCCAACCCCGGAGTTCTGGAAATTGGCAAATTGATGCCTTTTCTTATTTCGAGATCCTGGAACATCATAATTCTAAAATCCCTTCCTATTTTGCATTTCATAACTTGGGGTTTTGGAACCCCAGAATCCCAAAATTAATTGTTTTAAAGGTTTCTTTTTTATGTCCCAGAATCCCAGAGTTCTTGAGTACATGATAATTTGGTAATATGATATAATGGCTAATTATGGGTCTTTTCTAGCAGGATAAAGAAGATTGATGGACCCATCCTCAAGCAAGAAGAGGACAAAGGAAGAAGCGAAGCTTGACAAAAAGCCTATAATAATGAAATATCAGTACCAAGGGCAAAATCTGGCTTCAAAGTTGGAGAATGAATTTCTGTGGGTGACCGATACTAAAATCGATCACATATAGATCTAAGACATCAAGACTCGACTGGAAGTTGAACCTCATACCCTAGAAGCCCCATATAGAATGATTAAGAGATCAGGCTTGGTAGAGGCAACTATTTTCCACAAGCTATGCAGTCACCCGAACTCATAATGACTATTAATAAATACTATCAGCAGGAGACAAGGCAATATGTTGACGTAGATGGGAATGTGATTATAGACCTTTCTTTTGACATGATAGGAATTACCTTTGGAATACCCATAAGAGAAAAGGTCTTGTTGACAATAGAAGAGCGGGCTATTTCCATATTTGTTTAGAATGATTCTAATCATAAAAGACACATTAATGAGGCATGGTTAGAAGATCCAAGGAAAATAGGTCTTAAGGCTACCGACATACTGAGAGTAGATTTCCAAGAGCCTAAAAGAGACCTTATTATTATCTTGAGCATTGCCTTTGGAAAGATAGATTGCAGGCACTTCCACACATGGATGTTCCATTATATGACCATAATTATTATGAGCAAGGAATATTTTGACTGGACATAGATTATTTCAGACATCCATAATTAGATGATCGCAGTCCTTCAAATGAAGAAGTTCTTCATGACTTCTTACATTATATGGGTGGTTCTCATGTTGGTAAGTTCCCAGGACTAAATATTGAAGGAAAATTAGGAGAATAACCTAGACATAAAAGAGTGTGGGAATATTACACTTAATTACCTATCTCTCAGGTTTAGTTGCATTTCAAAATATTAAATGATGCATTTATTTATGCTATAATAATAAAACTTATAGGAGATGTAGGATATAGACTAAACCCATAAGCAATGCAAATAATTAAGGAATGGGGGTGTTGGATCCTACAAAACCAATGATCTACCTACCTTCGAGTCAGTGGCTTTACAGGTAACTCATTCCTTCTACCAAGGTATTGTAGCAATAGATTAATCACCCTAGAATATGCTAGACAATTGGTGGGCCTATAGGCATTGTTGACTCTGAAACATAAGACGGGGATTACTTTACCCATGTCTCTAGAACATTATACATGTCCTAATAGACAGGCAGCCAATACAACATAACAAGAGCTTCAATATTTGAGCTTAAAAGAGTTTAATTACTAAAGGGACCAATATGACCCATATGGTAACTTGAAAAAAATATGCCTATTTCTTACAAGGGTTAGAAGCTAGCTTTAGAGGATTTTTGGGCTAATTTGTAGGACAACTTTGAGGTGAGAGAGAAAGGATATTATAGGCTAATAGTGCCACAGATCAAAAATTTTGAAATTGAAACAAATATCCCAAAGGAGTTAAGGGATAATGGTGAGCTTCTTGATCCTACATTCAAAGAAAAGGGAATTGATCAAAGACTCCTTACTCCTATTAGATGGTCTCAAAAAGAAAAATTTGGATATTGAAACTATTACTGCAAAGGTTTTGGAGAGAACAAGGCAATGACTAAGCTTAAGGATCCGACCAAGTACTACCAAGGAGAATTAAATGGCAAAGTTGTTGATAATCCTCAAACCAAAGTCTATAAAGAATATGTAAGAAGAACAAGGTCTGATTCAAGGAAGAATACTTCCATTTATCCAAAGGAGGCAGTTGTACCAATTGACAACTGGGAGCTCAAGAGGAAGTTGGATGCCAAAATGAAAGAGTCTCAATTCATGAAAAATTATCGTTGAACATGGGATTACTATAGGATTACAAGTTATTCCATAGGCCTCCATAACTACCATTGTTCATACCATAGGTATTGTTCGAGGAGAAGGTGCCTCTCAAGAGGAAGCTACTGAAACACAAACTCCTCCTACTTCTTCAACACAATAGGCTACACCTCCTCCCATGTCAACCCAAGAATGGGTTATCATCCATAACATTGAGATAGATTCTAATGAAGATGATGAACCAATTGCAGTTGTAACAAATAAAAGGAAAGTTGAAAAGAAACAAAAAGAACCACAAAAGGAACCTGCTATAGCTCAATTAGAAAAACAATTGGAGGTTATAGGAGAGCTAACGGTATAGGTTCAACCAATGGAAATTCATGTACATGTTATGGGAGAAGAGGCATGTGATGAACATGATGACCAAGATGAAAGGATGGTTCTTACTCGTCAAGACCAACAAATATTGCTTCAACAACTAGGAGGAAATAAGAAAGGGCACGAAACTAAAAGATAAAGACCATTTGTGATGGTATAATGAAAGAATAAGGATCCAATCAACTACTGAGAGGGGGGGGTGAATCATTAGATAGAAAAATTGATAAACTTTCACCTTACTCAAAAATAGCCTCGCAAGTAAACTTTGAAACTAACAAGTTAAACCACTGAACTTAAATGCAATATCTTTGTCAGAATAAAACTGTCAAGATAAACCGATTGACTGTTACAACAGTTAACAGTAAACAACTTGAAACTTCTGAAACATCCAAATACTTTTACTTGACATAAGTAAAACCTTATTTCAGATTGTTACCGGTTAACATAACTTATCAAAATGATTTAAGTAGTTAAGCAATTCGATCATAGAAACGTAACCACAAAAACATTCACCACTTGACACAATATTTTTGACGTGGAAACCCAAATGGGAAAAACCATGGTGAGATGAGACTCACAAGATAACTATCTAGACTCTTCTGAAGTTCACCCTGTTAGGAGCCAAGCCTGTTAAAGCTTTTACAAAAAGTTTTGTTAAGAATAGATCATGTTAGGGACCACCCGATTAAGGGATTGACTATAATGCCTTGTTAGAAGAAATACCCTATGAGGAGTAACCTTTGTAAAGGATTTAGAATCCAAGCTAATGGATCACCTGGTTAGAGGATTTGAATAACACAAATCTTGTTAGAGCTTATCTAGTTAGGGGATTTTACTATTGTAATTGTTAAAAAACAACAGGGGTTTGTTGATTTGTTAAAATAGCACTTCACTTGCTTGTTCAGATCCTTTTCATGCTCTTATCTACTTTTACACAAACTACAGATACATCATCCGGTTCGGCAACCTCACACTCAATTCAACTTTGCCAACACGCTAAACAAAAATAACACATCGACCTTATAAACAAATCAATTAGGTCGGTAACACAATAAAAACCCAATTCTCTCATAGAGATTACAAACAAGTCAGTTCAGGTATGGCCGTTAGATTACATAACAATCTTTGCACATCATTCAAGAAAGCCTCGACCACTCCTTGATCACTGTTTCATCGAACTCAATAACTCATCACGTATTTTGCATTACATGCAATATAATTGCTCATTCCCAAGATAAAAAACATTAACTCAATGCGCCAAAAACTCTCCTCATACAATATGCATACATGGCATAATCATTACCACTCATCATCAGATCATAAACCAATATAACCAATTCACTAGACTTAATCGGTTAGGGTTTATCAAAACAACAGGTAGGGTTTACCAGTTCAACTCTCTAATTCTTAGCAATAGCGGTTCACTCCACAAACTTACCTACCAGTTACAGTTCCTTTCACTTAGCTCTTCCTACCGATTACAAACCAACATTACATCAATAACATTACCGGTTTATTGACATCAATGATAACATAACAAATCATTAATGCAATCTTCATGCAAATGCCAACAATTTGAAGAGGAAGTTTATGAGAAGTTGGAAGAGATAGCAAGACAAAAACAACCCAATCCAGATTGGGTACGGCAAGCTAATCTCGCTCAACAAGATGTTAAAATCCTATAAAGGCCACTGACTCCTCCTGTAATACCCTAAAAATGGTCATCTAAACCATGAGCCCCTAATCTCGACAACATCACCAAGGTCCTAACCAAAGGCAATTAAATCAATCTTGAGCACACAATTAATTATTTAATCATCAAATGTCACATGGCAAAATCAATCACTCAATATTAATTAAATATTTATTTAATTAATTAAATCATTCCAAGTAAATCATTTTAAACAATTATCTTATTTATTTTAATTAAATATCCTAGCATATAATTAAATAAATCAATTTGCCATTAAATCATCAAAAAGAGGAATTAATTTTTTTTAAAACCCAATTGAGCACAAATCTTAAAAAATGGAAATAAATCAAAAAATGAATTAATTGACCAAAATTTGAGAAAAGAAATCAATTGGAAACAATCTTGAAAAACAAATTCAAAATTAATAAATAATCTCAAAGAAAGCAATTAAAACAATTAAATCTCAAAATTGAATGAAATAGAGAATAAATCAGTTTTTATGATTTTAATCTTAAATTTAGTTCAATTTCCTTTAAAGCTGATAAAAGCATCCAATCACATCAATTCACCTGGATTGTGCTTCCTCTTGGAAAATCTTGACCGCTCATCATCATTTGATCTTAGCCGTTGGTTTCTTTCTGAATTTTCTATAAATTCAGGCTCATCTCTCATTCAAAAGAAGGCTGGAGAATATATTGTTATTATATTGTTTTTTGCTCTAGATTCATTGAGATGTATTACATATTAATTATTTCATAGTGATTTAAATCATTTAGCTTAATATTGCAAAAATCTTGTTAGATTGATATTGCATCCATCTAGCTAATATCATGCTCATATAGATTAAATCCTTCCTCTTGGTGTAGTCTAGTCACTGGTATTGCTTATAATCTGAGAGAAATCTTATGATAGTTCAGATACTTAATGTTAAGTACAGATGCCAAACTAATAAGATGAGAGGGGGGGGTGAATCATACAAACTTAATCTTCCATAAAAACAACAGATTCAATCTCGGTAACCTATACTTCAGTAATATAACCAAAACTGCTAAACATGTAAACTCAAAAGCATATAAACATCATAACACTCATAACACCATATTTAACATGGAAACCCAAATAGGGAAAAACTATTGTGGGATTTCAGACCCACTAAGAAATATACTCTTCTAGAGTATGCTCAGTTAAAAGCAAATCCTGTTAAAGATTACAAACACATTGCTAGATGTGACCCGGTTAAGGGATTTCCCTCAGATCTGTTAGGATCTTCACCTTGTCAGAAGTGACCTTGTTAAAGGATTTCAAACACTCAATCAAAATGTCACCTTGCTAGAGGGTTTTACAAATAAGACTGTTAAGTCCACTCGGTTAAGAGATTTTCTGTCACTTTACAAAATAACAATAATAAAAATCTATCTGCAACTTCACATCTAAAATGCTAAAGCAAATTCTTATTTGCTCAATACAATATAGGACTTATCTTTTCCATCTGCTGAGCTCTATACTCTATTATTCAAACAGGTCTTCAAGCTTCTGTGCTCGGTAATCACTATGTAGCATCCACATGCATACACTTGCCCGCATGCATTGTTTATCAACAGTTCCTTATTTATAAATAATTCGCCAACCGCTTAATCTCCTTGATCACATTTCCCATGATCAATCATAGCCATCGGATCTTCAAACTTTGACCAGGTTCAATGTATCCTTCGATCTGAAAATGTTTTACCCAGCCTTGGAACTTGCATACATTTCTTGGAACTTGTGCTAGGGTATTGCGGTTCAATCTGAGCTATAGATCTTCCTGCTGATTTTCCTTTGCCATAGATTCTTTAACAAACTTCATTCACGGCATACCAATCATTTAATCATAGCTAGCTCATCAGCTTCCTTCATTAAATAATGCTTTTATTCATTCAATGCATTTTGTTATTACTCAGTTGCAACTCGGTAAATACTAAACTTCACTCGGTAGACATTCTGCCTTCATTAACCGATCGTGATAACCTTAGGGTTTACCGACTAGGTTCCTTAGGGTTTTACCGACTAGGTTCTTTGCTCAGTAACATAGTATAGTATTAACCTTACAATCAATAACATATGTATGATGTCAAAACAATCTAAACATCATGATCTCATCATTGTCTAACTCGGTAATAGTTGCTCATTGAATAACTTATTTCTCCCCTTATTCATCATATTCTTTCTGTGTCTTTTACTGACATCTTTATACTCGTCAAATCACACTTCTCAAGATATGGCAACATCATACTAAATTAGAAAATCAATTTCTTGACATCAATGACAAAATAATAATATTAAGACAGTAAACATCCTTGATCAGTTATATCCATAATCATCAACAACCTTCTCAATATCCTTATTGAAATGCCAACAATCTCTCCTTGTCTGTTATAATGCCAACAATCTCCCCCTTTGGAATTGATGGCAAAACCAATTGATTTGACCTAATTGATTCAGATTGTTGTGAGATTATGAAATGTTGAAATGCTCTCCCCCTGTCATCAGAATTCTCCCCCATACATTAGTCTTCTCCTCTTCTTCAGTCTTCTCCCCCTTTGACAACAATGCCAAAAAGAACTAAAGCATAATTTCTTTCGCAGAGAAGTGAATTCCTGCTATTATATGTCAACTTAGTCTCAATCAGAGCAATTTGCCTTCAATTCTTGTTCCCTGTATTGTTTCCTGCACACCTTTAGAAAACATCCTAAAGTGTGTAAATCAGCATCAACTCCTAAAAGATATTCTGTAGAGTCATTGAATTGATGCTTTCACCGAACTCGGTCAATGAGTAGAAGATAGGGGTAGGACCCCTAACTTACTTCTGAGATAATCAAAAGTGTCCCTTGGTAGTGGCTTGGTGAAGATATCTGCTATTTGTTCCTTTGTGCTAACATACTCCAACACCACTTTCTTCTCTTAAGCTTCTTCTCTAAGATAATGATATTTGATAGAGATGTGCTTTGTCTTAGAGTGCATAACAGGATTCTTTGAAATGTTAATGGCACTAGTATTGTCACAGAATATAGTTACTGGCTCGGTAACTTTCTCATTTATACCTTCCAACAGTTGTTTGATCCATGCTATGTTGGTACAATTCAATGCTATAGCAACGTATTCAGCTTCTGTTGTTGACTGTGAAACACATTCTTGTTTCTTGCTAAGCCAACTCACTAGTCTTTCTCCTAAAAAGAAAGCTCCTCCACTTGTGCTTTTCCTGTCATCAATTTGCCTGCCCAATTAGCATCAATATAAACTTTTAAATCAAAGTCATTTCCTTTCTGATATACTAAGCCATAATCCTCAGTGCCTTTCAAGTATCTGAAAATTCTCTTGATTGTTGTCATGTGTGTTTCCTTAGGATCTGCAGAGAATCTTGCAACTATACCTACTGCATGTGCTATGTCTGGCCTGCTATGAACAACATATTGCAACTTTCCAATCATGGATTGGTAAAGTGTCTCATCAACAAATGTAGATTCATCATTCTTTGATAGTTTACAGTTGGTAGTCATAGGAGTACTTACTTGTTTTGAGTCCTCCATTCCAAATTTCTTCAAGATTTCCTTTATGTACTTGGATTGAGTAATGAAAATCTCATCTTTCATTTGCAGTATTTGTAAACCTATAAAATACTTTATCTCACCGATTTATGACATCTCAAATTCTTTGCTCATTTCATTTCCAAAGTTCTTGCATAAAGAGTCATTTCCACAAAAGATAATATCATCAACAAATATGGCTGAGATCAGTATTCCATTTTCATCATTCTTCATGTACATATTGTTGTTTTCACTTGTCCTTATAAAACCAATCTTGATTAGATAAGAGTGCAATCTTTCATACCATGCTCTAGGTGCTTGTTTCCGACCATATAAGGCTTTGTTCAATTTACATACCTGATCTTTATTCTTGTCTTCAATAAATCTTTTAGGTTGTTCAATAAAAACTTCTTCTTCTAATATACCATTCAGAAATGAAGATTTGACATCCATTTGATATACCTTGAAATTTTTGAAAGCAGCATATGCCAACAATGTTCTTACTCCTTCAAGTCTTGCCATAGGTGCAAAAGTCTCACCATAATCAATTCCTTCTTCTTGGGCATAACCTTTGCAAACTAGTCTTGATTTATTTCGAATGACCTCATCTTTTTCATTCATCTTGTTTCTGAAAATCCACTTTGTACCGATTACATTTTTGTCCTTCAGTCTTGGGACCAGTGTCCATGTGTCATTCTTCTTGATTTGATCAATCTCTTTTGTCATAGCATTTATCCAATCTTCACTATTAAATGCCTCTTTCACTGTTCTCGGTTCAACTTCAGATATCAGACATGTGTTCAGTTTCAGTTTGTTCCTTGTCATCACTGGATCGTCCTTATCTCCTATAATCTGACTTGATGCATGATGTATTCTGACATACTTGGCTAATAAAGGCTCGGTAGGCTCTGTATGATCTTCTTCATCACTCAGTAACTGGATATTCTCTTCATTTCCTTCTACAGTTTTCTCGGTAAGACTTGTCGGTTGAACATAGACAAATTCATCATAATCTTCTGGTTACTTGGAATTTCCTTCATCATTCCTTTATGCAAATTCATCAATTTTCACATTTGCACTTTCTACTATTTTGTTAGATGATTTGATCAAACATTTAAATGCTTTACTTCTAGAAAAATAACCAAGAATTGTTCCTTCTTCACTTTTCTGATCAAACTTACCATTTCTATCATCTTTGTGTACATAGCATCTACTTCCAAAGATTTTAAAATAACTTACATTAGGTTTCTTGTCATACCAGATTTCATATGGTGTCTTCAAAGTTCCTTTCTTCAGTTGTACTCGATTCAGGGTGTAAACTGTTGTGCTTATTGCTTCTCTCCAAAATGTTTGTGGCACTTTTTTTTCAATCATCAGGGTTCTGGCACAATCCACAATAGATCTATTTCTTCTCTCAGCAATTCCATTTTGTTGTGGAGTTCTCGGTGCAGAGACTTGTCTTTTTATACCATGATCATTGCAGAATAAGTTGAACTCATCAGATGTGAACTCTCCTCCTCTATCTGATCTAAGACATTTCAGTTGTCTTCCTGTTTCATTTTCAACTCTTGCCTTGTACCATTTAAACATTTGAAAAGCTTCTGATTTTTCTTTTAAAAACATAACTGACATCATCCTTGAGTAATCATCCATAAATAATATGAAATATTTATCACCATAATAACTTTGAACTTTCATAGGACCACAAAGATCGATGTGCACAAGATCTAAAATTCCCTTGGAAGTGTAAGACTTACTTGTAAAGCTTGATCTTGTCATTTTACCCATCTGGCATCCTCGGTATATATCATTCTCAGGTTTTTCAAGACTCGGTAGACCTCTTACTCGGTGCATCTTGCTTATTTTGATTAGATTATCAAAATTTACATGACAAAACCTTTTATGCCATAACCAGGTATCATTTATGTTTGCATACAGACATTTATTCCGAGTTGAGTCAAGGTGAAATGTGTTACCTTTTGTTTGTGTCCCGGTAGCAACTAACTTTCCATGCTTGTCATGAACTTTGACAATTCCTTTCTGAAATTCTATTTGATATCCTGTATTTTTTAGTTGTGCTACACTCAACAAATTGTATTTCAAACCTTCAACCCAAAAAACATCATTGCATCTTGCATTTTCAAGAAGTGTTATGGATCCTTTACCTTTTACCGGACATGGTGCATCATTACCAAATCTTACATAGCCTCCATCATAGTCTTCTAACATAACAAACTTGTGTTTATCACTTGTCATGTGATGTGAACATCCACTATCTATGATCCAAAAATCATTAGTATTTATGTGAGATATTAGGGCTTTTTCTTCACACCTTTCTTCATATGATCCATCTTTGATAGCCACATAAACTACTTCCTCTGTATCAGTTTCATCTGATTTCTCATCATTGGATGCCTTATCGGCTATTAAGCATGACTTTCTATCTCTTCTTCTGAAGTCTCCGTGTCCTCTGTATTGATTATCTTTTTGTCTATCATCTCGGTAATCTCTCTTCTCAGTAGAATCTTTGTCAAGACAGTTAGAAGCCATATGTCCTATCTTATCACAATTGAAACATTTCAAAGGTAGTTTTCCTTTATACTTACCTTTGCCTCTCGGTAACCTTCTGGCTAAAAGTGCTTCAAACTCTTCTTGCTTTCTGATTTCCTCATACAGTTTGTGTACTTCCTCCATGTTCTTGCCATATCTTTCACTCGTTCCACTATGATCCCCTTTAGTGTACTTACTCACTCTATCATTGTAATCATCAAATTCACCAATATGAAAAGAACTAAATGCATATTCAACTTTATTTACTGATGACCCAGTGTTATCAAAGTTACTTAACTCAAATGCATGTAGCTTACCAATAGTAGCTTCTAAAGAAACTGGCATATTGGGTACAGACCTCAATTCATTGATTGTAGAGACTCGGATTGCATAAGCTGGTAGAAGGGTTCTTAACAACTTACTTGTTATATCCTTTTCTTCAATAGTTCCACCTGCTCCTTTGATTTGATTGACAATCTCCTTTAGTCTTGTACTGTACTGGGTTATGTTCTCACCTTCATTCATCCTCATAGATTCAAGTTGTCCTCTTAAACTATCCTCTTTTTCTCTTTGAACATGTTCATCTCCACCATACATAGATATGAGCTTGTCCCACATTTCATTTGCATCATTGCATCCTTCTAGATCATTAAACTATGAATCAGTCAATGCAGATGTTATTTCAATCATTTCTTGAATATGTTCTTGCTTTGCCTTTATTTCTTCCATTGTCAATGGATAGGTGCTCAGTGTGATGAAATCATTCTCCAGATAATATACATCATATTCTCCAACTCCTAATAGGTGCAGCTTCATCCTTTTCTACCATGTACAGAAACTTGACTTGTTTAGCTTCGGTGCATCCCTCTTATACATCTTTGGATCTTTGCCTCAAGTGCCTTTAAAATTTTTCTTTCGGAGTCTAAAGCTCTGATACCAATTGATAGTTTGGATACTTAATGTTAAGTACAGATGCCAAACTAATAAGATGAGACGGGGGGGGGGGGGGTGAATCATACAAACTTTATCTTCCATAAAAACAACAGAGTCAACCTCGGTAACCTATACTTCAGTAATATAACCAAAACTGCTAAACATGCAAACTCAAAAGCGTATAAACATCATAACACTCATAACACCAGATTTAACGTGGAACCCCAAATAGGGAAAAACCACTGTGGGATTTCAGACCCACTAAGAAATATACTCTTCTAGAGTATGCTCGGTTAAAAGCAAATCCTATTAAAGATTACAAACACATTGCTAGATGTGACCCGGTTAAGGGATTTCCCTCAGATCTGTTAGGATCTTCACCTTGTTAGAAGTGACCTTGTTAAAGGATTTCAAACACTCAATCAAAATGTCACATTGCTAGAGGATTTTACAAATAAGACTGCTAAGTCCACTCGGTTAAGAGATTTTTTGTCACTTTACAAAATAACAGTAATAAAAATCTATCTGCAACTTCACATCTAAAATGCTAAAGCAGATTCTTATTTGCTCAATACAATATAGGACTTATCTTGTCCATCTGCTGGGCTCTATACTCTGTTATTCAAACAGGTCTTCAAGCATCTATGCTCGGTAATCACTATGTAGCATCCCTGTGCATACACTTGCCCGCATGCATTGTTTATCAACAGTTCCTTATTTATAAACAATTCGCCAACTGCTTAATCTCGTTGATCACATTTCCCATGATCAATCATAGCCATCAGATCTTCAAACTTTGACCAAGTTCAATGTATCCTTCGATCTAAAAACATTATACCCCGCCTTGGAACTTGCATACATTTCTTGGAACCCCTGCTAGGGTATTGTGGTTCAATCTAAGCTGTAGATCTTCCTACCAATTTTCCTTTGCCATAGATTCTTTAACAAACTTCATTCATGGCATACCAATCATTTAATCATAGCCAACTCATTAGCTTCCTTCATTAAATAATGCTTTTATTCATTCAACGCATTTTGTTATTACTCGGTTGCAACTCAGTAAATACTAAACTTCACTTGGTAGACATTCTGCCTTCATTAACCGATAGTGATAACCTTAGGGTTTATCGATTAGGTTCCTTAGGGTTTTACCGACTAGGTTCTTTGCTCGGTAACATAGTATAGTATTAACCTTACAATCAATAACATATGTATGATGTCAAAACAATCTAAACATCATGATCTCATCATTGTCTAACTCAGTAATAATTGCCCATTGAATAACTTATTTCTCCCCTTATTCATCATATTCTTTCTATGTCTTTTACCAACATCTTTATACTCATCAAATCATACTTCTCAAGATATGGCAATATCATACTGAATTAGAAAATCAATTTCTTGACATCAATGACAAAATAATAATATTAAGATAGTAAACATCCTTGATCAGTTATATCCATAATCATCAACAACCTTCTCAATATCCTTATTGAAATGCCAACAATCTCTCCTTGTCTGTTATAATGCCAACATCTTATGCTCGCATCTTTTAGAAGGCAATGAGTGGATTTGTTATGGTTTTCATATTCATATTTATATCTGTCTAACCATGCATGTAATGACTTAATTGAAGTGTTGTGCTTACAGATACAGGTTCACTTTTCACACACACATTTCTAGCGCCCACCGTGGGGCCAAAGACTACTTTTTTTCAGCCTCGAAGACTGACTTTTTATTTTTGTTATTTTTTAGGTTTTTTTTTACTTTTCAAATTTTCGGCCGTACAGCCTCTGCGCAATCTCGTACGACATTTCGCACAAGTTGAAATGACAAACTGCAGGTGTTGTACGAAAAGAAATTCTCTGTCTTGCGAGCAGAAATCCTCTGTCGTGCGAAAAGAAATCCTCTGTCGTACGAGTATCTAGTTTATCATTTTTTTTGTTTTTACTCGTTCAGTTCGGTGAGAATTGTCGTATGGTTAGGTTAGAATACTCGTACGAGTTACTATTTTGTCGTATGAAAAACAAAGAGTTTTTGTTTAGGATTTTGCTTGAAATAAGGCTTGTGGAAGGTCAATATATATGGAATATAACATTTAAGTATAAGTGATATAGTTATATTCCATATATTGTCAAGATGTTTGAGAGGGGTTTCAAACCTCCAGGAGTTATAATGCAAAATCTAGTTTTTGGAGGATCTTCCAAATTTCACACTTAGTCAAATTTCAGGGCATTTCAGCATCAGGAGTGAAAAATTTGTAACCAAGATTTGAAATTAGGCTTGTGTAAGCCCACCAAGAGATTTGATATTTCACCAACTTTTTCTTCTTGTAGGTTTCTAACAATTTCTTGTAGGTTGGAGGAGTTAGATTAGAATTTATTGAAAAACAAATTACTTTTTAGGGTTTTTCTTGAATTAAATTTCGATGATACTGATGCTAACCCTGAACTGTCTTATGTCTGCCTGATATTTTACAGCCTAACCAGTTTCTTGTAGAACACTTGTCAAAGAATTTATCAATCAAACGTACTCCTGTCAAAGAATGAAAACAACATGACTACTGATGTGTTGTTTTTGCAGGTTGCCTAAAGAGAATCAACCAAACATCGTGTATTCTTTAAATTCATTTTTTTTAGGCACCTAACTTGCTATCTGGTTAATGAACAAATTTGTCTTTTGTGTTTTCAGAAAAATCTAAGAGGTAGGAGAGTATGCTCTTGTCTTTTACAGACAATCAAATATCTAGACTCTCGAAGCTTTTTTCTAAGTTTTGAGATTTGTGTACCTTTAGCGAGCCTATCACAGTGGGAAAAAGTAATCACCCTATGAGAATGACCCAAGTGAGTATAGCTGGACCTGAGCATTCCAACTCACTATAATAAATAGGCCTCTGGTGATTAAAGTCTCAGAGGATGGGATTATTTGATTCTTCTCTTTGAGATCTCTCATATCGAGCATTTTGTAGGGCCTCACGGTCTTAATCACATTTACGTGACTACAGCTTGTTTTGGTACCTTGTCGGGCTATAGGCCTCAATCATGCTTGCATGACTTCAAGGGGTAATTTCAAACGGAATTCTTGACTAAGAACTATAAGATTATATGCTACCTGATTCACCTTCGAAAGGTTGATAATCTTTGTGCAAGAGAGATAGTAACTCTCCCAAGACACTTGCCATATCGTGCTCCCATTAGCGTTTGGAGTTGGCTAATACGGCGTTGAGAATCTATTGTGTGAGACTTAGCGGTCATATCCTGATTAGCTATTGGGTGTGTACCTAAGTCAGCAAGCAAATATTTTCTTCTCTAAGCCAACTTCCATAGGATTTGCATGTTGTGATTGGAGTTACTATTCATACTGTGTATTTTCTGTGTTTTCATCCCTCAAACTAAAACTAGAATACTAAAACTGGAGAAAACAAATTAACAAACTCGGTGATCAAAACTCTGTCTGTGTCACAAACTAGTCTATCCCTGTTAGAAATCAGTCCATCTTAGAATTGGTCATACTCAGTTGTCATAATCAACCATTGAAAAAACTCAAAATTTTTGTCTCTATTCTATGAATAGTCGTACATGCCTGGTAATTTGTCATCCTGCACCATATTCTTTTTCATATGAGTCTGCTAATTTGTCATCCTAAGCTCAATCCTCTGTCATACGAAACCCAGCAGTCTGTCGTTTAAAGCTAAATCCTATGTCGTACAAAACATAATTGCTCAGAATCATTTGTCATTCGGGATCTACCCATTTGTCGTACGGTACTAGGCAGCAACTCGTATGAAACAGAATTGTTGTCATCCTAAACCTATTATATTGTCGTACAGTTTCAGAAATACAATCGTACGAGTCTCTAATTTTGCTAGTCTAGAATAGTCAAACCTATCCAAAATAGTTTACAGCGAGCATAAAACTGGTTATCATCTTTCTGAGCATAAACAACCTTGATAGTGTACCTCTGTCGTTGTGTTGCACGATTTTGTCGATCATCTTTAAGCTAGTTCAAACAAACATCTTATCAAATCTAAGTTAACTAGATAACATCTTACACAGGATAGATCATTCCTGAAACCAGACCAGATCTTAGTTACTTCCCTCAATCACTACGTTAAATGAACTACTAGCTACAATTTGATCTTGACTTCTGCAACACATCTAGCTCTCGGTCCTGTCGGTTAAAAATGCCTGTTCAAACCAAACACTCTTCTTATTTTTTTGATGAAAGTAAGAATCTTATGGATACCTTAGCTCCAATTCCCATGGCTACCTTTCCTCAAATATTTCAAGATATCAAGAAAGAAATATATGACATGGAAATCCAACAAAATAAATCAATGACTCCATTTGAAAAACAAATGCATGATATCAAGAGTGAGAAACTTCAAGGAATGCTAAAACAATTATATGATTTGACAATCAAATACCAACAAATAATTGATGATCAAAAGCCAAATCTCAAACAAGATCACAAAACACCTTCACCAAGACAAAAAGACATATATTCCCTAGATAAACAATTTACACCTTTGGGGCAATCTATTAAGTCAGCTTTGGAAGAGCTTCTTAAGAACAATCTTATAATATTGCCTAAAAAGACCACATGGGAATGTGCAGTTTTGAGTAGTTATTGTGCATATCATAGGTATAACAAACATAAGACTTCAATGTGTATGGAATTAAAACATAAGATTCAAGATCTCCTTGATGATGGTGTCATTGAAATTGAAGATCCTAATGACTCACCTAAAGAAAAAGAAGGAACTACTTCTAAGCATAATCAAAATCATGAACCTATATATAGCAAGGCTCCATATGTAGCCTCCATCCCTTCTATGATGCCTTCATCGCCTAAAACTTCTCAGCAACAATCCATACCATCTCCTTCAAACAATGAAACTTCTCATGTTGACCTTGAAGGGCTATCTCCTATGGAAATCCAAGTTAATGCCAATATTGATACAAGTTCCTCTAAAGATTTTAAAATCCCAGATCCTATGCCATCATACACTTCAATTCCAAATGTACCCACTCCAAAGAGTCCCACTCAAAATGCTTCCCCATCATGCCAAAATATGGAGACCTTCAAAGAATCCCCTATGCCTATGCAAAATCCTATCCCTTCCTTAGAAGTGACTCCATGTCAAGAGGATAATCTAAAAAATGAAGAAACAAATCCTATCATAAATCAAGATCAAGACACCAAAACTCCTCAATCCCATCTAATGATTGAAATAGATCCTATTTCACTAGATTCCCATGATGATCCCCTTATACCTTTCCATTTCTTCCAAGATGACCCCCTTCCATCTCAAGAGCAAAGCATCCTTCCTAAGCAAGATCATGATGCCTCTTCCACCTTTTCAAACAATCCTATTCAAAATGAAGAGTCAAACACCCTTCCTACTCTATCCAATGGTCCTCTTCCATGTCAAGATCAAAGTATCCCTTCATCTCCTTGTCATAATCCTCCATGTTCACCTCAAGGATCCATTATGCCTACAAATCCCCTTAGTGATCCTATCATTCCTTACATTCCACCTCCATCTCATAATGGACTCGTACCTTCTTTCCAAAGCAAATTGTATCCTACAAGTCAAAATATTTATAAAGGCAAAGGGATAGATCTCCACAAGCAAGAACCCCTCCATATTAAAGAAAGTGTTAAAGGTCATGGCCTCAGGGACATTTCTCAAGATGTTGGTATCTCTCATAAATCCTGCATTTATCCAGTTAAATCCAAATACACGCCTTCCCTTTCATCGCTTCCATCCATTCTAGGTCCCTATATCCCTCCATCCTTTATGCGGGATCAACAAAGGCACACGTCTTCAAGTACCTTCCATCCATCTAAAAGACCTCCATATCATTCCTATCTATCCACGCATCTCCATCCAAGCAATTTGGATGCCAAGCATAAAAGTCATAAGTCAAGTAATCCACATGTATTCAAGGATCAACATGTCCCATCTAATCGACATGTCAAAATAAAGAAAAATATGATCCAAAAAGAAAAAGAAACATACAAAATGCCACAAAGTCCCACAAAGAAAGAAGAAAAGTCAAAAGTTATATGGGTTCCTAAGGCACTTGTACAAGCAATGCGCTCTAAGGAACTAGAAAAGCATGAAAAATCAAAAACCATGTGGATCCCTAAGCGGGTACTTGAAGAACAAAAGTCTAAAGAAAAATCAAAATTGGCATCCAAAATTGTTGTTCCTCCATCCAAACCTTCCGAGTCTATTCCTCCATCACCTCCTTCATCCATTTTGGGTTCTTATGCCCCAAAATCTGTAACCTTTCCTCCATCCAAATCTCAAAATCTAAGATTCACTTCTCCTCCATATGTCCACCATCCCTCAAGGCGTGTTCCAATGTTGATCTTTCCATCATTTCCATCTATCCATACACAATTCTTCCAACATCCCATCCATTATCCAACACCTCTTTTTCACCCTTCCATCCCTCTTAACCAATCCTTTGCATAAATCCTTGCCCTAGTTTCATTTCATTATCGTACCAACATCTTTGAGCATACCTTCATATCCATGGTCTATTGCAACTCATATTCTAAGGGTACCATCCAAAGACGTGAGACGTTGTGGTCCTTCTTCCATCCCCTGTCATGCCTCCATTATCTTCCAAAAAAGAAGAAGAAAAAAAAGATGAAAAAGTGAAAAAAAAAACAGAAAAAAGTAAAGAGAAATAAATTCGTCCTTGTGTGAAAACAACTTCTTGTGGTGCCTTGGGCAAGTACCATGATGAAAACCTGGCAAATAGGCATTATGCGTAATCCATTATCCTTTTGCACTTTACACTGGGGGAAAGTTCCATCCATGTGCATCCATCTATTATCCTTCTTCCTCCATTATCCTTCATCCTCCATTATCCCTCATTCTCTCTATCTACATTCATATCCCTTTTCCACCTTTTATCTTGACAAGGTTAAGTATCTTTGAAGGCTTCATGTGTCTTATCTATTACACTTGATCCAAACCCTTTAGCTCCTCTCCATTGCTCGCTTACATCCTTCATTACTACCTTTGATCTTGCTTATCATATCTAGCTCCTGTCCAAATCTATCTAGATCTTGATCAAAACTATGGACAAAATGCAAAAACATGTTTTCCACAAACCTCTTGACATGACCACTTCTTTGGACCATATGGCTTCGTTACACTATATCCTTGCTTTGTTGCGCTAAAATCCTTGCTTTACATCACTAAAATTCTTGGTTTAAATTGCTATATCTGGACCCTGTGCTTGGATTAACATTGTGAGATAGTCCTTGAAAGAATCCACCATCATTCGCTTATCCATTCATGTGCTCAAAATCCCTTTTGCCTTGCTAGACACTAGGGGCAAACATTAAAATTTCTAAAAATCATAAAATTTCTTGAACAAACTCCTAAAAAATCATAAAAGGTCCTGAAAAAAATCATAAAAATCATAAAAAATCATAAAAATCATAAAAAGTCCTGACAAAATCTAAAAAATCATAAAAAGTCCTGAAAAAAATCCTAAAAAAATTAGAAAAAGTCCTAAAAAAAATCATAAAAATAAAAAAAAGTCCTGAAGAAATTCAAAAAAAGAAAAAAAAGAAAAAGAATAAAAAACAAAAAAAGGGGAAAAGAGAGAAAATGCCTTGGTGAAAACCTGGTAAACAAGCACCTTGGTAAAAAAAAAAAGGAATCTCTACCAAGCAGGTGAAAACCTAGCACACACGTGCCTCTTGTACTCGCGCTCCATCTATCAACGCAACATTGACATTCCCACTTTCATGCATCTTTGCTTTCGCTTGTACATATTTCAGTCACTTTTGTGACATCTTGGTTCGTTGGAACCCTCATGGCTTGAAACTGATCATTGTCATAGTCTTAGGTTAATCGACAAGAGCACATTACATGTCCTAAGCAGTGTCAACCAAGTCAATCTTATGTCAATGAAACCTGGTCATCCACTCTGAGTCGGTCACCTATCTCCTGACTACTGAAGAGTTTTATCACTAAGTTAACAAGCAAAACAACATAACGGAAAACAATCACTAAACAGTGTGAGCTATGCATGGAAATTTTATTTGTGTGTTGTCTTTTATATTGGTTTTCGATTATTATCCCTCTGAGTAACTCGAGGAAGTCTATCTTGACTAAGAGGAGCAAGGATTGGGGGCATAATATTTTCTTGTTTGTTGCTTGTAGGAATGATCCCAATGATCTGGAAACATCTAAATTAGCTGGGTGTCTGTGAGAAGAGCCTTCACATCAAGGTGGAGTCGCCTCACATACCTCGACTCTGCTTATTTGAATGCTACAGGGAGGTTCCCATCATTTCTTTGTCTATTTTGAGGGAATTTCTTTATTATGCAATCCGAGTCCCTACGAAATCTGTCCAAGGATATGAATGAAAAAAGGTCATTGCGGACAAGATCATTAATATTGCACATGAAAAGCAAGGGACTCTACTCTGCCTGCTATAATTGTAAAATGCTCAATGATGACAATTAAGCTTTTCAAAGTCTAGTGACTACGTTTAGGTTGCATCTCATTTTGCATTTCATTTCCGCATCTCATGAATTTTGAGTGATTTTGGTATGGTAACAATGATTTATTTATCTTCTGAATGAGAGCTAGAAGCTTCATCATTTCTTCGCTAAGTGCTCTCTTTTCATCATTTCTCCGATCGAGTACCTGTGTTTTGAGATGTTAGCTGCATACATAAACATTTAATATAGATTCATACATTCACTATCATTCATTTGCATTCATCTTATTGCATAGAAAAATGAAAAAACAATTACATTACTCATTCTCATTACTCATTCGCATTCATCTATTTGCATATGAAAAGAAACAAAAATAGACATCCATAATCATTTGCATTACATACATCCCTACTGAAAATAAATGCATATGTATAGAATAAAGCATACAGAACAACATCTCATAATCAATCAACACAAGTACGATGAAATCAAATTAAGAGCTTCTAAATCGGTTGTCCTGAGTCCATTTTCAGGATCGAAATCTGATGTCAACTCTCTCATCAAAATTTCATAAAATTTGGACCACTTAGCGCTTTTCATCAAAAGCTCATTCTCTCTTCTAATTGCACTCAATTTCTCATTAATCAACGCTGAATCTCAATTTAATTTCTACAAATCAACTTTGCGCTCAGGTTTCTCATCAACACAAAATTTTCAAAAATTCCTCTGAATCAATTTGTGCTCAAATCATTATCATCGCTCAAAATTGCCTATCATCATGTACCCTCGCTATCTTTCAATTTCTCTCTCGAGGGGGCATACTTGTGACCTTATGACCTCACATCTTCAAATGTCGAGAAAATTTTCAAATCTTCATTGCAAGTCGAGCAGCTAATCTTTTCTAAACATCAAATAAGACCTCATCGCTAGGGGCATTTCAACTTCATCGCTTTATATCAAGTTGAGATATCTCGATCATCTGAATCAAATCAATTTCTAGGGGCATATCAACTTCATCGCTTCATATCAATTTGATATTTGTCTTTTATCTGAATCAATCTCTTAACTTTAATCAGTTTCATCGCTTTTCATCAAGCTGATTATTCGTTTAAACTCAATCAAGGTTTTAAAGAGTATCTTCGATCACACTCAATCTGAGCAGGTGTTCAATATTCATTTCTTGATCAAGCTGAACAGTTTATCTTTATCGTATCTTGATCAATCAAGTTCAAGATCGATTTTTTTATCATCACTCACTGTGTCTAGATCAATCAAGTTCTAGATCAGTAAGATCCGCTTCTTGATCAATCAAGTTCAAGTTCGGTATCTTTTGTTTTTTATCGTTCCTAAGTTCAATCAAGTTTGGGAATGGTATCGCTTTAATCAGACTTCATTCAGCTTTGTCGCTTCGAATCAAGCTAAACACCTCGCTTTTCATCTAGTTTGTGATCAATCAAGTTCAGAACTGGTATCTCCTAGACATCAAATTTTCTTTGAACCAACGTGCTGCTCGCACATTAATTCAAAGAGGGGAAAATGTAATACCCTAAAAATGGTCATCTAAACCATGAGCCCCTAATCTCGACAACATCACCAAGGTCCTAACCAAAGGCAATTAAATCAATCTTGAGCACACAATTAATTCTTTAATCATCAAATGTCACATGGCAAAATCAATCACTCAATATTAATTAAATATTTATTTAATTAATTAAATCATTCCAAGTAAATCATTTTAAACAATTATCTTATTTATTTTAATTAAATATCCTAGCATATTTAATTAAATAAATCAATTTGCCATTAAATCATCAAAAAGATGAATTAATTTTTTTTAAAAACTCAATTGAGCACAAATCTTCAAAAATTGAAATAAATCAAAAAAGGAATTAATTGACCAAAATTTGAGAAAAGAAATCAATTGGAAACAATCTTGAAAAACAAATTCAAAATTGATAAATAATCTCAAAGAAAGCAATTAAAACAATTAAATCTCAAAATTGAATGAAATAGAGAATAAATCAGTTTTTCTGATTTTAATCTTAAATTTAGTTCAATTTCCTTTAAAGCTGATAAAAGCATCCAATCACATCAATTCACCTGGATTGTGCTTCCTCTTGGAAAATCTTGACCGCTCATCATTATTTGATCTTAGTCGTTGGTTTCTTTCTGAATTTTCTACAAATTCAGGCTCATCTCTCATTCAAAAGAAGGCTAGAGAATATATTATTATTATACTGTTTTTTGCTCTAGATTCATTGAGATGTATTGCATATTAATTATTTCATATTGATTTAAATCATTTAGCTTAATATTGCAAAAATCTTGTTAGATCAATATTGCATCCATCTAGCTAATATCATGCTCATATAGATTAAATCTTTCGTCTTGGTGTAGTCTAGTCACTCGTATTGCTTATAATCTGAAAGCAATCTTATACTCGCATCTTTTAGAAGGCAATGAGTCGATTTGTTATGGTTTTCATATTCATATTTATATCTGTCTAACCATGCATGTAATGACTTAATTGAAGTGTTGTGCTTACAGATACAGGTTCACTTTTCACACACACACCTCCAAATCAGCAAGAGCTACAATATGAAGAGCACTAGGAAGAAAAGAAGGAACATAATATAGAAGCCCACAAGATCATTGTGGGTGTAATAGTGCAGGGAAGGGAATAAGACAACGTTATGCCTTAATGGTTAAATTTTACTTTCAAGAAGAAGTCAAAGGTCGTTCTCCCAAATATAAAATTGCATAAGGCAATTACTGAATCTCTAAGGAGAGTAAAGAGAGTGAGAACAATTCATCATCTCTCAAGGATGGGTTCAGGGGATATAATTGCTGATATAGTAGCACCAATTCGAGATGTTTAAGGATCATCCCAAGCTACCCCTAGATAACAAGTGTTTAAGGTTAACCTAGGTAAATAGACTAAGTGGGGGGAGATTAATACTCTAGTTGCTGCTACTTCCACTATCTGAAAAAGGATGGAGAAAGAATATAAAACTAAGTCAGAGGTCAAGGCACAATTGAGGCAATATAAATAGCTAATCATGGAGATAGCCAAGCCTTTGGATTCTAGAATTGATGATGCCTTGCCATCTACTTCATCGCTCCTGTAGGGTGATATTAAGGCATTATATGAGATGAGGAAAGTACCAACAACAATTAGGACCTAGGCTCAAGATCAAATGAATAAGGATAAAATGTTCTTGTAGGACACATTGAAGGTGTTTGTAAAAGCTCATGACAATGAGAAAGCCCTTGTTTCTTGTTCCAAGCAATAGGAACAACATATCCTTCATCTCTCTCAACTACATAAGATGCTTAAGAAGATTCAAAGATTGGGAGAAGAGACTATTGAAAAAGAAGACTTTCTAGGAGGAGAGAGTGCCAGTAAGTTGCAGTCATATATAGATATTGTGGATTTAAAAATGAAGATCATGGAGCAATGTCGCACCAAGATTCTTAAGGAACATCCTCCATTTCTCAAAATACTTGAACAATATGGGCAGATATTGGTTAAATTGTTGGGGAATTATGGTTATAAACTTAAGCAAGGAGGAGTAATGCATCAAGAGACCATACTTAGCCAGTGGGATTCTTTTACCACTTACTATTTCATAGCCACTATGGAATTCACTGTGGAAACAATGAATAGATATATGTATGTGGTATTTCAATTCCAAGGTGCATGAGTGATGATGGATGATATAGTCAGTAGGTTGGAAAATTTAAAATAGATACTTAGAGTATCCAAATTTAGAATCCAATACATCATTGACCCACCTACTGCTTCCATGGAATGCTTCCTCACCAACTACCAAAATTACAAGAAGAATAAAAAGCAAAATAAATAGTTGTGAAAAGAAAATGCATGCTGGAACACCGTCACCACTACCACCACAACTGAGCTGTCAACTGGAGTTGCATTTAATGCTTTCTTTTTTAGCATTCTTTTTGTATGATTCAAACTTTTTGTTGTTGGAGCACAATTTTAGGAGTGGACATGGAGTACCAATTTAGTAACACTAAACTGAAGTTCACGGGCAATGACTTGCATGTCGACTGCGACTCCTCCCTTTTTGTAATCCTAGTTTATAGGCATGATGCCTTCCTAGAATGTAGGGTAAAACTCTATAAATTATAGAATTTGGGCCTTTGTTAGGGTCCATGAATTGATGATTTAAGGCCATTCAGCTAGATAATTTAGTTCTATGTAATTTATTGCCCATGAACTCTTGAGGATTTTGCCATTCATTTTACAAAGATTAATACAAAAGTAACTTGTGCATTGCCTAATCTACAATACGTGTTCTATTGGTTTATGTTCTTCATAGTCTGGTATCTTCTTTCATTTGAATTAACAACTTGTTATTCCAAGCTTTATTATTTCATGAATCATATTGCGCATGTTAATGGTGTATGAGGATAAAATAGTAGAGTGGTTATATGATCTTGAGATTGCCAATTTTGTTTATGTGTGGGTTGTATGACTTCACATATTTGTTGGAACATCCCTTTTGAATGTTGATTAGATGTTATTGATAATACCGTGTTGTGATCCATTGACTTTGTAGTTCACTAAGTTGTTCAGTATTGGTTTAATTATTATCTCTTGCTACCTTGATCGATCTTTTGAAGTTTCTTTATCAAGAATAAACCAAAAAATAAAAAATAAAAAAGGATTTTGTTTGTTTTGTTACAACCAACAAGCCCCTTGACAGGTACAATTGCATCAACCACTAAGAGACCTAACACCGTCGTGACCCGACTATAGAAACCTTGGAGTAAATAGTCTTTCAAGATTGATTTATTTTCAGGAGAGGTGGCTTACATTTCATATTCTACATAACAGTTGGTGAGTGTGTCAAAGCACCCATCAACAATATCATAGTGCAAGGGTGGTAAAGAATCCACTGCCAAGTACTCACCATATGTCTCCCAAGATAACGAGCCAATAAAGGAGCAATCTTATTTGGTTTAATTTCTGGATGAAGACAAAAAAGTAGGCATACCCTAGGGTGTGACAGGGTTGTTTGAGCTAACGGAGTATCAAGTTGTGGGCTATGATATCATTTGTGACCTTTTTTGCCTTAGGAGATTCTTCTTGATGTACTATCAAATGACCAAAATTTTATCGAAAACAAAATGAGGTTCTGAGAAAGATCTCAACATTCATAAGGGTTTGAAAAAATCTTTTAAACAATGCTCTCTTTTGGTTATGTCAAGTTGCTTTCTATTTATTTGTTGTTGTGTCTTTGCTACATGATCAAACATTACAAGGAGGAATATCAACCAAACTTTATCAAAAACATCAACAAGAATCTCAAAGAAAACTCCAAGTGTCAACATCAACATCAAAATCAAAATCAAACATTGCAATATTCAAAAAATAGAGGAAATTGTACTTTCAATGATCTTAGGTCCTAGGCATTTAGTCCATACATGGTCTCTTTAGTGTACTCATATTACACATAGAAATAGCTTCAATCCTAGTCAAAGACTGCATCCATTCAATCATTGCATTATCCAAGTCCATCTTAGGATTCACCTTGGTCTTGCATAGAGTGCATTAGATTCCACATCTACCATCTTAGTTTAATAGTCAACCCTTGCATAGTCTGTATTTCGATTCATCACTCAATAGAAGTCTTAAGGACATATCCTTTGCATGGGTCTAAAAGGAGACGGTGATTTCCATTTGAACAACCCAATCTTAGACCAGACAATGATCAATTGGAGATAATTGATGGTTTGGATAATCTTTCTTGGGAAGTAAGAATTGATCTTCCCCAATATGAAGAAGTTGAAGCTATCATAGATAATGAAATCTAGAAATATATCCGCCTTGATGCAAAACTAGAAAAATAAATCAAGGAACAAAGAGAACAAGAAGAATTTTGATGATTTGTCAAAAAACTTATGGTAGATAGTCCAATTCCTCATTAGAAACATTAGTAGAGTATCATCATTCATAGATTATATACATGCATATTCAATCATCTGCATAAGTCTTGCATCCATCTTAATCTACCATTTGAATTTTAGAGGGTCACAGTGAGTCATATAGAATCAAGATCACTTTGGAGATACATTGATGCCATTAACAAGATCACAAAAAGCTAAGATGGATCCAAACAATGACCCCTTGGTCAATCCCACTTGGAATATGGATTCATCTACAAATCAACAATCATAAGGTAGAAGACCTGCAATGTTACCAACAAACAACAACAGGATGCCTTTAATAGATCAAATTCAACACAATCTAACACAAGAGGAATTGGAGGCATCCCAACAAGATCCATCACTTTTCATGGTTTTGAATGCAGTCATCAATAAGGACAGAGATTGATATCTTGCACTCTTAGTTCAAAATGGAGCTAAGTTGCCTCCAGTTGTTGACATTATGGCAATCTTGCCAACAGGGGTAACATTGACCCAAAATGTGACTCAAGATCCTAGTGCGGCCCAAGCTCAAACTGCAACAACTTTAACTCAATCAACAATGACATCTTCAAGAACTAGTCTCACATCTCAAACCACACCAAATGTTACAATGACAAGCATGTTGAATACTTCAACCCAAGCTAAAGCCATGGCTCAAAACACTACTTTTGCAAGTACATCTAAACCTACAACATCAATTACCAATGGATCCACATATAGTGGCCAGAATGTGAACCAAGGATTAGCAAGAATGAATAGCTCAAGTCAACCAAGTTTCAACACACAATTTGCATATTTCACACCACCTAGTGGAATCCAAGGCACACAATTATATGGTCAGTCAACATTTCAACAAGCTCCAAGGTACTCAAACACTATTTCATTTATGGGAAATTCTTATAGGGTTAGCACACCCTTGGCCTAAACAAATATCTTGGCTCAGCAGTGGAAAATCTCCAAAAGCAGATGACCAACATGCAAATAGTTAATGACAAGAAGAGCTATACTATGGAGGATCTTTGTCCCTATCCTTTTGAAAGGACTTTGTACATGTCACCTTTTTTCCCACATTTTGAGACTCTGAGACTTGACAAGTATAAAGGAAAAGGTGATCCATGGGATCATGTCAGAGAATTTTTCACAGCATGTATAGAAGTGGCCCACGAAGACACATGCGTAATGCACCTATTCCCCAAAAGTCTTGGAGGGACTGCATTAGAATGGTTTTCACATCTAGCACCTAAGATTGCTTCATGGGGAGAGTTGGTTGAGATATTCATCACAAAATTTTCATTCAACATAGACAATCCAGTTACCTTAATGGATCTATGTTCAACTAGGCAAAAGGAAGGTGAAGCAATTTTTACATTCTTACAAAGATAGAGAGCTCTATACCGCTGATGTCTCAGTCACATTCCTGACGTTGAGCAAGTAGGTATTTTTACTAAGAATCTTGTTCCTCAAATTAAATATCCATTGCAAATGCCATGTATAGGAACTTTCAAAAGAATCACAGACAAAGGCATAAAGTGTGAGAAGGGGTTGATAGAACAAGGAATACTAAAACATCACAAGGATAATGGGCCAGCCATGAATACAATCAATGAAAAGCCAAAGTTTGGGTCTAAGAACAAGAATGTTACAAATGATGGAGTTGTGGGTTCCCATGTTGTTAATAGAGCTCAACCAGTGGTATCATTTCAAGGGCCAGTTGATTCCTTCAATAGGAATCAAATTCAAAACAACAATGCAAATGCCAATGCCGCTTAGCCAAGCAATCCAAGACCCCTAAGGATCAATGCACCAAAAAGGAATTTTACACCATTTGGGGAACCAATTGAGTCATCTCTCAAGAAGTTGATACAAAGTAATGTCATAAATTTACTAGAGGATCGACCTTATTAACCTGGTCCATTCAAGCCTGCTTGGGGGAACGACAATGATTTTTGTGACCACCGTTCAAAAGGTCACAAAACTCAAGAAGCTGATACAAGACCTTATTGATCAAGGAGATATCACTGTGGATGACAATAAAGGATTAGCTAATACAGACCACACCATATTCAAGGACCCTTTTTTCAAGCATGATAAAGGGAAAGCTTCTGGTTGAAATGCAAAAAATAAGAATGCAAACTATATCAGTGTTGTATATGATTATGCAATCAAGGTAATCAGTGCAAGAGATAACATAGTGGCCACAATTAGAGTAAATCCAAGGAGCACAGATTGTTTTGTTATCACTCAAAGATCCAAGGTCACATCAAACCCCCCTCCATTGATAATAAATTACAATATCATTGACCAACTGAAAAGGACTCCAACCCAAATTTCATTATTTGAGTTGCTTCGCATCTCACCAGCTCATAAGGCAGTCCTAGACAAAGCATTGCAATAATTTGTTGTTGCCAGAGATATAGATGAGAATACATTTCAATCCATGGTTGGAAACTTGACAACTTCCAAGGTAGCATTCACTAAACATGATATACCTACAAACAAACCTATGTACAATGATTCCCTACACTTAGAAGCTCTCATTCACATAAAGAAGGTTTGAAGAGTACTCATAGATGGCTGACCCAAGCTCAATATACACACCTTGCATCTAATCAAAGCTCAAGGTTACTCTGAACATCATATTGATCCTACCAAGAGAATCAATATCAAATCTTATGATGATGAAGAATGCCCCTTTAAAGGTGTAGTAACATTGCTAGTGCAAATAGGACTAGTTACCACAAATATCACTTTCCAAGTCTTAGTCAGAGAATTGGGGTACAACATGCTACTAGGACACCCATGGATGCATGCCATGCAGACCGTACCATCAACTTTTCACCAATGTGTCAAGTTCCCTTACAATGGCATTAAGATCACCATACATGGTGATCCAAAGCTTTCTAGCATTGCAGTTACCTAAGAGCGAGCACATATAATCAAGTACCCATCAATCAGGAAGCTCCACTCCACATGCAAATGGAATCCCTAAGGATTGCAAAAACATCAGCATCATCATCCCACACACCTTCAACACCTCCTCTTCAAATCAGAGATGAAGGGTGGGGCGAATACTCGTGTTCTGGAACCTTGTCAGTAGGACAGCTATCTCCTAGGTCCTTTGGGAGAACATTACCAAATCTATCAAACAAAGATAAAGGGAAGGAAATTGTCTATTTTTTCTGATTCTTGTTCTTTTATCAGATGGGGAGAGCTAAATGAATAATCTCTAAATGAAGATGTCAATGGATGGTTGTATAAAGAAGAAAATGACACTCCAAACATCAAACTCCCCTTAGAACAATATGGTAATGGTTTTCAGGATGTTACAACGACATGGTTACGATGGAACCATGGGCTTGGAGGCACATGCACAATAAATTATAGAGCCCGTATTACCTTCAAAGAATCTAGAGAATTGGGGATTAGGCTACATTGGCTTGACAAGGAAAAGAAGGACATCTAGTTTAGATACCCCAATTACTCAAAACTTACCAATAAGAAGTAAAGATCACGACCTTGAATCACCAAGGCAAAGCAACACATTACAAATAGTCTTTTAGCCAACATCCCATGTCAGTACAGTGATGAAGACAAGAATTGCACCAACATCAGATACTTCCACACCCTCATCACCAAGTAGTACATCAACAAAATCAAGGATAATACCAACAAGAGATGGTAATCCAATATTGCCCCTATCTCTTATTCAAGATCTCAATGAAGCTTCTATCATAAAAGAAGAACCTGCCAATCAGGATTCTCTCACATTCATCATCGACACAACTAACTATCCTCTTTCTCCAATTGAAGAAATTGATGAATATGAATTAGATAGAGAAACATATATATAGAATATAAATGATTCACATGATTATGAGTTTCTATCTCCACATAGTTGTAGCACATTTTTAATATTTAGAGCTTATGACAACCAACCAGTTGAAGATGATGACATCGAATATAAAGACATACCAATCTTCCCACCATCAGTCAAGTATGTTTTTGATAACATAATCCACATGATCTCGACATAATCTTTTCTCGTTCAAGAAAGAGATCTTTGTCTCATATATCCTCATTTAATAGATTGGGGGCAAGAAGGGAAACCACAATTAGATTGGTTTCAAAATAATGAAGTAATAGTTGAATTCTTGGGTGCAAGGGATGAACTTCCTTATGATGATCATAAAGTTGGCTTTTCCATTGACCTCAATAGAACTACATACTTTGGAGAAGCAAGCTATTTTTCCAATCCAGATGATGAAAATAAAGCAGAACATATGGTTCACAATAGATTGGACAACCTTCCTATAGACAAAGAACAATCATCATTACTAGTTGAAGAAACTAAAGAGATCAATATTGTAGATGCTGAGATAGTACATAAGATACACCTAGCATAATCTTGGATCTAATAGAAAAAGAAAAATCCATTCATTTTTTTACACAAAGGCCAATCAACGTTGCATGATCTTATTCTGATATGCCAGGGTTAGACCCTGAAGTAGTCTTGCATCATCTACCATTAATTCTAGGAGTAAAACCATACAAGCAAAAACTCAGGAAGATGTTGTAATACCCTAAAAATGGTCACCTAAACCATGGGCCCCTAATCTTGACTACATCACCAAGGTCCTAACCAAAGGAAAATTAAATCAATCATGAGCACCTAATTAATTAATTCTCAGTCATCAATGTCACATGGCAAATAAATCACTCAATATTAATTAATTAATCATTCCAAGTAAATCATTTTAATCAATTATCCTATTTATTCAATTAAATATCCTAGCATATTTAATTAATAAATCAATTTGTCATTAAATCATCAAAAGGGAATTAATTTGAAAATAATTTAAAATTGAGAAAAGAAATCAAAATGGGATTAAATTGAAAAAATCTTAGAAAATAAATTAAATGAATTAATAATCAAAATTGAATACCAAAATATAAAATATGAAATAAATCAATTTTTCTGATTTTATCTTAAAATTAGTTCAATTTTCTTTAAAAGCTGAGAAAAGCAGCCAATCACATCAATTCACCTGGATTGTGCTTCCTCTTGGAGAATCTTTGTCGTTCATCATTGATCGATCTTAACCGTTGGTCTCTCTCTGGATTTTCTATAAATTCAGGCCCTCATCTCTCATAAAAAAAAACTCTGGAGATTATTGTTATTGTGTTGTTTTTACTTTAGGCTTATTGAGATTTGTACATTGAGATAATACATATTAGTTATTGCATATTTGTTAAATCATCTAGCTTAATATTTCTTAAAATCATGTTAGATTAATCATGCATATCTAGCTTAATCTTGCATCCATTTAGCTCAAACTCATACTCATATAGATTAAATCCTTCGTTTAGGTGTTGTCTAGTGACTAGTATTGCATATGAAATCTGAGAGCAAAACTAAACTCACATCTACTAGAAGGCAATAGGTCGCTTTGTAATGGTTTATTGTTCATTATTGATTATTGGTTTACTAACCATGCATCTAATGACTTAATTGAAGTGTTGTTTATTCATATACAAATACAAATCCACTTTTCACACACATGTTTTTGGCGCCCACCATGGGGCTCGAGAATTTTATTTTTGGTCTTGCATGATCTGTATTTTATTTTCTAGGTTTTTCGTATGTACGGCCTCTGCAAAAGGTTATACGAGTTTTCATGCATTACAGGACAAGTTTTGAGAATACTCGTTCGACTCTATGGGAATCATTGTAAGAGTTGCTTCTCTGTCGTTTGCTTTTGGGGTTTACTCATTTGGTCTGGTGAGAATACTCGTTCTGCATTGTGGGAATTGTCGTACGAATTTCTAAGTTTCTCGTTCTATAAATAGTATCTTTTTAGGTTTTTCTTGACTTGGCTTTGAATTTCACTAACACTAACCCTTAATTGTCTACTGTCGACTTGATATTTTTATAGCCCAACTCATTTTCTATAGAATTCTTGTCGAATAATTTATCAAATCAAACTCACATATGTCAAAGAATAAAAAACAAGCATGACTACTGATGTGTTGGTTTTGCAGGTTGCCTAAAGAGAATCGACCAAATATCATGTATTCTTTAAATTTATTTTTAGGCACTCAAATTGCTATTTGGTTAATGAGCAAATCTGTCTTTTGTGTTTGAAGAAAAATCTAAGAGATAAGAAAGTATGCTCTTGTCTGCAAAGACTATCAGAAATCCAGACCCTTGAAGCTTTTTCTAAGTTTGAGATTTGTGTACCTTTTATTTGGTCTATCACAGTGGGAAAAAGTAATCACCCTATGAGAATGACCCAAGTGAGTACGACTAAACCCAAGCATTCCATCTCACTATAATAAATAAGCCTTTCAAGATTAAAGTCTCGGGAGACGGGATTATTTGAGTTTTCTCTTTTGAGATCTCTCATATCAGACATTTTGTAGGGCCTCGCGGTCTTAATAATGCTTGCATGACTACAACTTGTTTCGGTACCTTGTTGGGCTATAGGCCTCAATCACGCTTGCACGAATTCAAGGGGTAATTTCAAACGAAAATCCTTACTACGAACTTTAAAATAGCAACTACCTTATTCACCTCCGAAAGGGGGATAATCTTTGTGCAAGAGAGATAGTAACTCTCCCAAGATACTTGTCATTTTCTGCCCCCATTAGCATTTGAAGTCGGCTAATATGGCGTTGAGAATCCATTGTGTGAGACTTAGTGGTCATATTCTGATTAGCTATTGGGTGTGTACCCGATTCTGCAAGAAAAGTTCTTCTCTCTCAGCCAATTTCCTTAGAATTAGCATGTTGTGTTTGATGCCACTTTGGATCTCATGTGTTTGTTGTGTTTTTTGTTAGAAGCTAAAACTGAAAAACTCAAAAACACCAAAACAATCAATCGATTATCAAACTTATCAAATTTCTTATCAATCGCTTATCAAACTTAATCAACCTAGGGTACTTAGATCACGTCTTACACATGATAAATTGTTCTTGAAATGAGACTAAGTCTTAGTCACCTCTCTCAATCACTACGTTAAAACACGTAACTAGCTTTGATTTAATCTTGACATCTGCATCACATTTGACTCTCGGTCACGTCGGTTGTAAATGCATGTTCAAATCAGGAGCTCCTCTAAGAATAAGAACAAGAAAAAGGATGAGACAGTAACATTGCAAACCAATCCTTTTAACCAAGAGCAGCCAATTTTTGATGAATCTTTTAAACAATGATACTCAGACAAACATTCATCTTCAAACAAACCATTTTTGGATCAATCCTTATCTTCCAATATGTATGAAGGAAGAAAATAAAAAGAGACTAATAAACATAAAGCTCGTGATGACATCAGTATCCAGGATAATGATAGTGATTCATCTTCCAGTGATTCTGAAGTTTCCAAACTCGTAGAAGAAACAATAGAAAAATGTCAAAAAGACAAATACTTCATAAAGATGATGAAGATTATCATGGCCCGAGACAAAGAAGAATACTTTCTAGAATTGGCCAAACAAGGAGCTAAACTCCCCCCTGATTACAATGTTGAAAGTCTTATCACTAAAGAAGATGATAATCCACTAGCATTAATGACAAAACAACTACAAGAACTACAAACTAAGATTAAGGAGATGAAAGACAAAGACAAATCTTATATAAAATATTTCTTGGATATGATTTATCCTTTTCCATTTGACAAGAGTCTTTGCATGCTTCCATTTCCCTCTAGAACAGAAATTCCTAAGTTTGATAAATATGATGGCAACTCGAATCCCCAGGACCATGTCCAAGAATTTTGTGCCCTATGTATGGAGTTCATGCACAAACAAACTTATCTCATGCACCTCTTTCCAAGAAGTTTAGGAGGATAAGCTATGTAATGGTTCTCAAGCCTACCTATAGGAATTAAATCTTTTGAATAACTAGTTGGATTGTTCCTGCAACAATACTCCTATGACATTCACTATCCGGTCACAATGATCGAGCTTTGTAATACTAAACAGAAGACATGAGAACCTTTTCTTACTTTTCTTCAATGTTGGAGAAAGAGGTTCTCTAGATATTCACAACCCATTCCTGATTCTAAGAAAATGGGCATATTTGCCAATAATTTGATTCCTGAGTTAAAATATAGTATCCAAATGCAAGTATACCCTTCATTAAAACAAATATGTGGATAGTTCTCTCAAGATGGAAGACGTGCTTGTCCGGAAAGGAGATATATCACTTTACAAAGAAACACATCAAGGCTCTAGTTCCAAAGAAAAAAACAAATACTAAAAGCATGGCACAGATAATAATAGAAATGTTGTTAATGATGGAGTGGTTGATAATGTCGAACCGAAATCAAAACCTGTAGTATTCAACTTGGCTAGCAGAACACAAGCCCTAAAATCATATGAAAGCGCTACAGAAAACCCACCTAAGAAATCTAAGGAGTGGTTTAAAGAGACACCTTGGCCATCAAAATCTAAGCGTGATTTTACTCCTCTGGGTGAATCCTACGAGTCAGCTTTTAAAACTCTATTGGCAAACAAATTGATCACATTGCTTGATAACTCTAAGCCATATGATCCTGAGATCAAACCTAAATGGTGGAGGGAAAACGAGTACTATGAATATCATCAAAACAAGGATCATACAACAAATAACTGCATAAAACTCAAACACGAGATTCAAGACCTCATCGATGCTAGCAAAATTGTTGTTGGAAACCATACAAGTAATGTTGATCACAAAGCCTTCAAAGATCCTTTACCTACTTATGAACAAGGTGATTCCTCAAAATCCAAGGGAGGGGCCAAAGTCAATTACAACTATGCCAACAATGACATTGTGATCAACATGATTGAATCTTCCTAATCTAAATATTGCAATCTGATCATAATTAAAGATAAACAAAATAAAACACAAACTATAAATGATGTAACCTGCACTCAAAAGAAGGATACTCTGAAAGGAGTTAGCTCTTCCTCTCATAATCAAACATCATCAAATCCATTGACAATGTCAAATGTACCGACTACTTCAAGCAAATAGCCAGATATGATCACGACTAAATCCAAACAACTGGCTTTATCATCTTCTTCTGGTTATAGCATTGTTAAATAATTAAAGCAAACCACCGCTCAAATCGCCATTCTTGAACTACTTAAAATCTCTTCTTCTCATAGAGAGATTCTAGACAAATCTTTTCTCACCACTAACGTCCCTAAAGACTTAGATGTGGGTCAGTTTCGATCTATGGTGGGTCACCTGACTTCACCTCACTATCTGTCTTTTTTTAAAGAAGATGACAATTCACTTAATCATCTGCATAACCAACCATTGCATATTGAAGCTATGATCCATAAGCACCGAGTCAAGCATGTTTTTATAGATGGAGGCACCGGGTTGAATATTTGTACCTACAATATACTAATACAGTTGGGATTTTCTGATAATGTCATTGATCCAACAAAGAAAATAACAATCAAAGCTTATGATGAAGAAGAAAAATATCTAAAGGTCTGGTACTATTGTCGATCAAGGTGCGACCTGCAGAATGAGATATTATTTGTCAGGTGCTTGATCTTCCTCTCTCCTACAACATCTTGTTGGGTAGACTATGGATTCATGAGATGCAAGCAGTGTCGTCTACTTATCATCAGTGTTTGAAATTTCCCTACAATGGGGTTGAAGTTAGTATTCCTGTGGATACAACCTACACCTGTAATGCTTTAAAGAAAGGCATTGATACCTTTGCTCCTCATAATAGAGCAACCTCTGCTGCTGAAAGTTTAGAAACTTTGATGAAAGACTTAGAACAACAATTAAAATTCACAGGTACTGGTATGGATGGATACAAGATCAAACTTGTACTGTCATTGATGTCTCTTCCACCATCACCAAGAAAGTTTGGAAAACCATCAGAGGCTATGAAGCCACAAACTTCAAATCCAAACGTCATCTATGATGGTATTTTTGTATAGTCCTCTACTTCCCTCACAAATGAAATAAAAGAGGCGACAATTCTCAAATGGCTTTTCAAAGAAGAGAGTGAAAATAGAGAAGGGAAACACAATGATATTTCTCTTGATCAATATGGTCCAGTATATAAGATGATTCAACGTATATGATATTCAGGTACTGGCCCTTTGGGAAAGCACCAAGACAGAATCATTGAACCTATCAAATTACAATCTAAGTCTACAAATGATAAAACTGGACTCAAGTACCATTTAGAAGTCATCAAATAAAAATCATACTTCTCATCAAGAGCCTAAGTGGAGGAAAAATATACTACATCAAACATCACAAGAAGTAAATACTTAGCAAATTCAGGACGAGTCTGAAAAAGAACAAGAAGAACTAGCAATCAAGAGAGAAGAAGCATCTCGTATTCAAGTTCCAACTATATCAACAGTAACACTACAAGAAGTAGATAATCTAGAAGACATAAGAGAAGAAGTGGAAGGAATCAAAAACTTGTTTGCACCACTAAATATTCTTGTCACATATATGAGAAGAATGCAAGTGGAGGATTCAGAAACTATTGGCCAGATTGGCCTTTTCAACAATGGGCATTTGATCTCATCAACCAAATCTATCTTGCATCCTCTAATGGACACAAGTTTATCATAACTACTATTGAATACTTCTCTAAGTGGGTTGAAGCGGTTCCGCTCATCAAAGCAACTGACAAACAGGTAGCTATGTTTATCCTTAACTATATCATCTGTAGGTATGACATACCTTCTTTGATTGTAATTGACAATAGAGGAAAGTTAAAAAAAAAAGATCTAGATGAGCTTTGTGAAAAGTTCAAAATCAAACAATACTGGCCTTCTATATATTACGCTCAAGGTAACGACCACGCTGATAATCTAATAAAAAATTGTTGACTATCTCACACATAATGATCAACAAATCTGGAAAGGATTGGCATCTGCAGCTAAATCCAACACTGTGGGCTTATAGAACAAGCATTAGAACACCTATAGGAGCTACACCTTTTTCTTTGGTATATGGGGCTGAAGCAGTCTTGCCTATAGAGGTGGAAATCCCTTCTTTGAGAGTTTCTTTGCAAGATATTGTCATTGATGAAGATCACGTAATATCTAGGTTGCAAGAACTCAAATTTTTATATGAACGTCGACAAGTGGCGTTTGATCATCTACGAGTTTATCATAAGAGAATGTCTAGAGGTTATAACAAGAAAGTTCGACACAAAGAATTTCAAGTTGGTGACCTTGTTTTAAGAGAAAGTCCTAAAAATCAACAGTTTCGAGAACAAAAGGGGAAGTTTGAACCCAACTAGCTGGGTCCCTGCATCATTGTTGCAGCCTTTGGCTCTAGTGCTTATCAATTCTCAACATCAGAATGAGAATAGCTCTGTGAACTGATCAACTCCATCCACTTGAAGAAATTCTACACCTATCATTCTTTTCTCTAGCAATCTATACAGCGAAAAAGTCCTGAAGAAATTCTAAAAATAAAATAAAAAGTCTTGAAGAAATTCTAAAAATCAACAAAAGTCCTGAAGAAAAAAAAATCAAAAAAAAGAAAAGAAGAAAAAAAAAAAAAATTAAAGAAAAATGCCTTGGTGAAAACCTGGTAAACAAGTGCCTCTCGTACTCAAGCGCTCCATCTATCAACACAAATTTGGCATTTATTGCTTTATTTCTTGCTTTTCTGCATCTTCGATTTAGCTTGTCTATATCCTTTAGTCACTTTTGTGACACCTTAGTTCTTCTTGGAACCCTCATGGCTTGAAACCAATCAACGTCCTAGTCTTAGGGAAATCGAATGGTCAATTTACATGTCCTAAGTAGTTCAACCATGTCATCTTTCTGTCGGTAATACCAGGTCTCCACTCTGAGTCAGTCACTTGTCTCCTATCCACTACTAAGTTTTACCACTGAATAAACACACAAAGAAAGAACACTGAAAACAATCACTAAAAATCATTTGAGCTCTGATTAAAATTTTCTTTGAATGTTGTCTTTTAACTTATTTTTGGATTATTATTCCCTCTGAGTAACTCGAGGAAGTCTATCTTGACTAAGAGGAGCAAGGACTGGGGGCATACTTTTCTTTGTTTTCTGCTTGTAGGAGTAATTTTGATAATATGAAAACATCTCATAAGATGGGTGTCTATGATAAGTGCCTTCACATCAAGGTGAAATCTCCACACATACCTCGACTCTGTTTATTTGTATGCTATAGGGAGGTTGGAATCATTTCCTTGTTTGTTTTGAGTAAGTTTATTTATTATACAATTTGGATACATGCTTAATATGTCCTAGGATATGAATGATACAAGGGTCATTGTAGACATGATAATCAATATTGCATATAACAAGGAAGGAACTCAGCTTTGTTTGGTGTGTTTGAACATAGGTAAGATTCGAGTCATCCTGGTTCCTTATGCCTTGGTGCTTACGTTGGCTTGCTATATTAAAAATGACGTGACATTCAGGTCATCTTGGCTCTTTGTTCCTTGATGCTTATATTTATTTTCGACGTTGTAAAATGCTTAGTGATGATAAAAAGAAAATTAAAATCTAGTGACTCAATCCTAGCTTGCATACACATTCATTTGCCTTCATACACATTTTTTTTTTTTTTACCTTCTTAGCTCATCATTGTTATCATCTATTGCATATGAAAAAGAAACAAAAACATTCATATTCATTTGCATTACATCCATACATAATGAAAAGTGAATGCATTCATATAGAGAAAAAACCATATTGAAAGACATCTCATAAAACATCTCATGTAACTTAGCACAAGAACAATAAGATCAAATCGTGGACTCATATATATATCTCATCAAAATATCAATGTCAAAGGGTACAAATGACATCAACTTTCATATCCAATGTCTATCGGAGCAAGAAATACATCGAGTACAAAAAAAATGGGGTGTACAAAAAACACAAAATGTCAACATCTAACTATGATCCTCTCCCTCATTGCCTAGTGGTGGAGGAGGTGCCTGCTAAGGATCAACTTGTCTAGGTGCTTGTGCTCCCTCTGGTCATGCCATATAATGCAAATAAGGCATCGCATGTTTGTTTATTGGCACTGCTACATAATATGTTGTGCAACTATTTTGATGCAGGACCTCACGTTGAGATGCAGCTAGCTCTGCTCTCAATCTCTGAAACTCCTTATCACGCTCTGCTCACACTCTTTGCATCTCCTTGTCTTGCTTTGTCCTCATACTCTGTAGTTGTCATTCACGCTCTGTGATCTATGCCTATGCCACTGCCACTTGTGTTTCCAAACCCCACACCTTCCCTCTTAGGGTACATATGATATCTCCAGGTGTGTCTCCACCTCCCTGCTCCTCCTCCTCCGTCATACCTGCCTAACAACATCATCTCTGCCAACTCTTGTTGCCTCACCCATCTCTACATTTTTTGCAACATCTCCTCCCTTGTCACCACCTGCATCTCCACCAATTGCTCCCAATGATCCACCCTCTCCCCTCCTCCTCTGTTGCCCAATCAGTGGTACCCTACTGCTACTCACACCAGGATCACCTCCTGCTCGCCTAGGTGGATCTACTCTCCATCCTTGTGCCTGACCTCGTCCCTGTACCTTCCCTACTCCATGTGCCTATGCTGGTGCATCCTTCTCAACCTCATCTATATGAGGTACATTCTCTCCAGGATATGTAAACCAAGGAAAGGGATATTTTTGAAACCAATCTCTATACCGAGGCAATACCCCGCGTGCCACATCATCCAGGTACTCCCATCTCTATGGCTGTAAACCTGCTAAATCCTACAAGGTCAATGCATATGACAATCTAGGTGCCCATCCTCATCTCTCCTCATCCCCAAATATATCATACACTGTAAACTCCTGGGATATACTATGTGGTCTCCCATACTACCTAGAAACCCTAAATACTACAAACCGCTCAATAATAGTAGTCAATCTATCGATGAGAGGTCTATTCATAAACATATCTCTTCGTTGTACCCTCCAATCATCCCACAACTCTAGACCCCTATATGGTCTCCATACTACAACTATCAAGTCATCTAACTGCCTCCTCCAAAAATCAGTCTTGCCCAAGTGGGGCTGTGTGATATAACCTGAATACCGACATACGATAGGCTGATGTGCCTCCCTTGAATCATCCACAATACTACAAACTGGGATATGCTCCCATGCCCATATCTGCAACACTAGGACACTTGTTGCCATGCTCTTTGCCTCTCGATAGGTGATCTCATGCATCTCATGGTACATATGCATGAGTAAGCATGAACCCCAACATAATCTAACTAGATGAGTAAGCAATCTCTCTAGCATCCTACCCAATCCATATAAAAATCCTGGTTGTCCTCTGTCAGGCATCACAAAACAACGAATCATGCCAGCCAAAACATATGCAAGAGGGTACTATGCACCATACCTACTCAACAAACCATCCCAACTGATAGCACGATCAAGGATAGTGTCATCAAAGAAAATGTGTATGAGTGCCTCAATACCAGGTCGTGGAGTCGAATCATAATCTACCTTCTCTCCAGCAAAAAGAATCCTCAAAGTCCTATAAATATCCTCATGAGTGATCGTCATCTCTCCAACCAACAAATGAAATGTGTTATGCTCATAATGGAAATGCTCAACCAATGCAGTCAACAAACCATGATTCACACGAATATCGGACATTTGCAACAAGTATCTAAATCCACACAACCCAATGTGACCTCTTTGTGTGTTTGATAAGTCACACACCAATCTCATAGTCAGTGGATATGTCCACCAAAACATTACGAGCTACACGAGTAAACTTTCTCATACAACAATTAGTAACATGCAGCACAATTAAATGGTCTATGAAGAACATACTCATATGATACAAGGGTAAACACCATACGACAAAACCTACATGACCATACGACAAAACAAAAAATTCCATATACTCATACAAGAAACAATATGAGACCGAATGATAAAATGACACATGCAAACTTAACACGAAATCAAAAATGAAAAAATCAAGAAAAATTGAAAAAATACAAAATGCACAAGGCTTGAGATCAATCACTTACTACTGGGGGATAGTTCTGCAATCGATTATGTCATCTCTGGCACTTGAATCGATGCTCTTGAATCAAAAGTGCAATTTTTATTTGCATGAGGTTTTTTCAAATTTTGAACTTTGAGAGGTAAAAATGAATTGACAAAGACACATTGAACCCCTTATATAGCCCAAACCCTAATTTTCAAACTTTCTCTGATAGACATCAAATTTGTATTCTAAGCTAAAACGACTGTCCTGAGTCCATTTTTGGGATCATGATCGAAATCGAAATTTGACGCTAATTTTCTAGTCAAAATTTCACAATGTTGACAACTTAGCACTTTCATCCTCAAGTCAATTTTTGAATCATTTTCGCTCAATTTAACTCTGATCTCAAATTTATTCTTACATAAATCTTCATGCTCAAATTATCATTGCCAAATCTTTTTCTTTTTAAAACTTCTCTATAATCACGACGCCCTTGCCATCTTTCGATTTCGCTCCCAAGGGGGCATCATTATCATCATTATCATTATCAAAAAGTCAAGATTTTTTTTTTTTTTTTCAAATCTTCATCTAAGTCGAGCAAAAATCTTTTTAATCAAAGTTTAATCAAACAAAACCTTATTGTTCTTCAAAATCGAATCAATCTATAGGGGCATATCAGGTTCATCGCACCAAATCAAGTTGATATTGTCTTCGTCTGAATCACGCTTAATCCAAATAGGTGTTCAATTTTATTGCATTAAATCAAGCTAGACATTTTCTCTAATCGGTTCTTGTTTAATCAAGTTCGGAATCGGTTTCGTCTCTTCGCTCAATCTAGTTCAATCAAGTTCTAGATCGATGCTCGTTTCTTGATCAATCAAGTTCAAGATAGGTATCTCGCTCTTTGTCAGACCTAGTTCAATCAAGTTCAGGATTGGTGTCACTTTAATAAATTTGTTCAACTTCATCGCTTCAAATCAAACTGAACATCTCGCTCTTCATCGGTTTGTGATCCATCAAGTTCAGAATTGATAATTTGTTGACATTAAATTTTCTTTGAATCAATGAGTTGCTTGCACATCAATTCAAAGAGGGGCAAATGTAATACCCTAAAAATGGTCACCTAAACCATGGGCCCCTAATCTCGACTACATCACCAAGGTCCTAACCAAAGGCGAATTAAATCAATCATGAGCACCTAATTAATTAATTCTCGGTCATCAATGTCACATGGCAAATAAATCACTCAATATTAATTAAATAATCATTTAATTAATTAATCATTCCAAGTAAATCATTTTAATCAATTATCCTATTTATTCAATTAAATATCCTAGCATATTTAATTAATAAATCAATTTGCCATTAAATCATCAAAAAGGAATTAATTTGAAAAGAATTTAAAATTGAGAAAATAAATCAAAATGGAATTAAATTGAAAAAATCTCAGAAAAGCAATTAAATGAATTAAAAATCAAAATTGAATACCAAAATATAAAATATGAAATAAATCAGTTTTTCTGATTTTATCTTAAAATTAGTTCAATTTTCTTTAAAAGCTGAGAAAAGCAACCAATCACATCAATTCACCTGGATTGTGCTTCCTCTTGGAGAATCTTTGACGCTCATCGTTGATCGATCTTGACCATTGGTCTCTCTCTAGAGTTTCTATAAATTCAGGCCTTCATCTCTCATAAAAAAACCTTGGAGATTATTGTTATTATGTTGTTTTTTCTCTAGGCTTATTGAGATTTGTGCATTGAGATATTACATATTAGTTATTGCATATTTGTTAAATCATCTAGCTTTTAATATTTCTTAAAATTATGTTAGATTTATCATGCATATCTAGCTTAATCTTGCATCCATTTAGCTCAATTTCATACTCATATAGATTAAATCCTTCGTTTAGGTGTCATCTAGTCACTGGTATTGCATATGAAACCTGAGAGCAAAAGTAAACTCACATCTACTAGAAGGCAATAGGTCGCTTTGTAATGGTTTATTGTTCATTATTGATTATTGGTTTACTAACCATGCATCTAATGACTTAATTGAAGTATTGTGTATTCAGATATAGATACAAATCCACTTTTCACACACATAGATGCATCCTCACATAACTCTATTGGTCAATATTAAATTACAGAAATTATTAGATGTGGGTTCCATCAGGCCCATAGACTACACAAAATGGATCTCTAATTTAGTCCTAGTAACCAAGCATCCTAGAGGTATTAGAATCTGCACTGACTTCAAAGATCTCAACAAGGCCCGTCAAAAGGATGATTTTCCACTTCCCAACATAGACATGCTAGTGGACTTGACAACTAGCAATGAAATGCTATCACTCATGGATGGTTTTTCTGGTTATAATCAGATCAAGATTGCACCAGAAGATCAACATAAAACAACTTTCACTTGTGCATGGGGAATCTATTGCTAGAATGTGATGCCATTTGGTCTTAAAATTGCCAGTGCTACTTATCAGAGGGCAATGACCACCCAATTTCATGACATGATACACAAAATCATGGAAGACTATGTAGATGATTTACTGGCTAAATCCACAACAAGAGGTGATCATTTGGATGTCTTAGCTAAAATATATGACAGACTTGAGTAGTACAATGTCCACCTCAATATCAAAAAGTGTGTGTTTGGAGTAACATCTAGTAAACTCTTGGGATACATTGTATCAAACCACGACATAGAAATAGATACAGAAAAGGTCAAAGCTATACTAGACATGTTATCACCCACTACACTCAAGCAACTAAAAAGTCTACAAGGGAGACTACAATCCATAAGATGCTTCATTGCACAATTGAGTGACAAGTGCCAATAATTCCAACATCTTTTGAAGAAAGGTGTCACATTCAAATGGATAGAACAATGCCAAGAGGCATTTAAAACACTGAAAGAATATCTTTTGTCCATGCCAGTTTTGGTACCGCCAACACATGGGAAACCATTACTCTTGTACATATTGACAACAAATTCCTCCTTAGTGCTCTTCTAGTACACCATGGTGATCAAGGAAACGAGAGAGCTATCTACTACATCAATAGAACACTTATTGGATATGAACTTAACTACACACCAATAGAACGAGCATGTCTCACAGTGATCTTTGCATCTCATAAGCTAAGACACTATATGTTGAGTCATAAAGTCCACCTCATTGCACACTTTGATCCACTCAAGTACTTGTTGAATAGAGTAGCATTAACCAGAAGACTTGCCAAGTGGGTCATGATACTAGGTGAATTCAACACAGAGTATGTCGACAGAAAGACCATCAAGAGACAGATCATAGCAGACCAACTTGTAGAGGCACCCCTACAAGACAAGCATCCAATGGTGGTAGATTTTCCAGATGAATCAGTGTCCACACTTTCAACACCTATAAACTGGAAATTGTATTTTGATGGGTCCTATATAAATCATGGAGCAGGAGCAGGAATTATATTCATAACTCCTCAAGGAGATTCCATTCCTAAATCATTCAAAATTAGCTTCTCTTGTGCCAATAACATTGTTGAATATGAAGCCTTGGTAATAGGACGTTGTACTACCATACAATGGAAAATCATGAAGTTACAAGTCTATAAAGATCACAACTTATCATAAATCAAGTCAATGATGACTACAATACAAAAGATGACAAGATGACACCTTATAAACAATTGGTGGAAGAATACAAGCTATAGTTCATCAATATTACATTTGATCAAATCCCAAGAACACAAAACAAAGCAGCTGATGCTATGGCAACAATAGGCTCTCTCACATGCCTAACAAAGAAACTCGCTTTGAGTTCATAGTCTATCAACTTATAGTACCAACATATGAAATAACATTTGTTGAATATGCTTGCATGATAGTGGGACCTGAATCTCCTTGGTACAAAGATGTATATGCATACCTTCATGATCCAAAGATGCAGACAATGCCATATACATGGAGACTTGATCCCTGTACCTTGCTCAAGATCTTCAACCAATTACATCACCATGGTCGTTCTCACAATGGGGACTGGATCTTGTTGGGAAAATAAACCCTACCTCTTCTAACAGACACAAGTTCATACTAACAACTATTGAGTACTTTACCAAATGGGTCGAGGCAATCCCCGTGACCTACACAACAAGCAAACAAATAGCTATGTTCATTTTGAATTATATCATCTACTGATATGGAGTCCCCATGTGCATTGCTACTAACAATGGGAGACCCTTTAAAAATCAAGAAGTGAGTGAGCTTTGCGATCAATTCTACATTTAACAACATTTTGCAACTCCTTATTATCCCCAAAGCAATGGTCAAGTTGAGGCAACAAATGAAACCATATTGAGAATTTTAAAGAAAGTTGTCAACGACGCTGGACGAGACTGGCATCTTCAATTGAATCCATCTCTCTAGGCTTATTGAACTGGTGTTCGCACAACTACTGGTGCTACACCTTACTCTTTAGTATATGGTTCAGAATCCATTTTTCCTATCGAGGTACAAATTTCTAAAACTAGACATTATCAACCATCACATCAAATAAATCAAAGCAAAGGCATAGTTAGTTAAGCTATTGAGTTTTGTCTAATTTGGTTTTCATCTTTTATCAGTTAACAAAGATCACGTTTCTATGCTACTCAAGGATGTCCAAAAGTGACTAGAGGAGCTATGATGAGCATGATCATTTTCTTTGTTTGTTGCTTGTGGTGGAACCGATGAAGCTATAGGGAAGTTGCTCTACTGGGTGTCTGTGATAGGAGCATTCAATTTGTGAATGCCACACATACCTCGACCCCTAGCGTAATTCCCATAATAGAGGGTTCATTCCTTGTCTGGTAAGTGTTTGTTTCTTGCAATGAGATATCTTTACATCTTGGTTCCTTATACCTCAGTTTACTAAGCTTCATTGTTACATAATAAGGATCAATGATGATAATGCATTTCACTATAAATAAAGGCAAAGAAGAGTACTCATCACTATCATTCATATCATATCATATCGATTCTTGATATCAAGTTGACATAGTTGATTCTTCATTTTTAACGCATCCTTTCATCATCTTACATTATCTCTCTCTCATCAATCATTTCATCTTACTTATAATTCTTCCTATTCTAACTGAGTCAATGAGATAAAGTAATATTTTGACACATTTTTGAAACAAAAACATTAATTACATTCATATAGCTCATTCACTTAGTTAGTTCATTCATTTAGATCATTTAGTTAACTTCATATTCATTGCATTATTATGTTAAATTGCATTCATTCACCCACTTAGTAACATTTCATTTCATCACTTTAATGGTCGCATTTCAATAGATAGTCACGTACACTTAAAATGCATCACATGAATATAACAATCATTTAAGATCATCGTATAAACAATCATATAATTGCATCACATAAAATCAAACATCATATAGAACTGCATCACACATCACATAGACAGCACAAATAAAATCGTACAAACTGCATAACATAAACATGCAATCAATAGAACATAAGCATATAAAACGCCACCAAAATTGCATATCATATAACTAAAAAATGATACTGTGTCAAGGTATACAACAAAAATCCCAATGGATTGACTAATATCATCAAATAAATGTCAACTGACACTATCCCTATCTCCAGGAGGATCCTGCATACTGGATCCTGCTCCTGGGTGTCCCGATGAAGCTCTAAGAGGACCCATCACACCTTCACTGCTCATCTGTCAACTTGTGTCTCTACTAGATCCACTTCGAGATCTATAGGCTCGATAGCTACACTCCCTTTGATCCTCGAGAACAACTATCTCATAAGCTTGTCTATACTATAGAGCCTCTTATGCAGCACTGGAAAATCTACCTGCCTATGTCTGTGCATCAGTCCCTGGACCAAAAAGTTGATCATAAGCATCCATGGTCAACTCTGCCCTCTGCACCACACGATCTCTCTCCTACTAAAGGCGATCCCTCTCAGCCGCAATCTGATCCCTCTCTGTCACAATCTGATCCTTCTCTGCCTCCAAGGTTCCATATGCTCTTCAGAAGTGCTCCCTATCATCCATCCGCCGTTGTCTCAAAGTGGCAACTAGATCCTCCAAGATCCTAATCCGAGCTCTACAAAATCAAATGAGTGCAAGTGAGCTAATTAGAAAGCTTAATCACTATTTATAGCTCAAAATTAGGGGTTTTACCACTCCGACAACCGTGGTCCCCTCAAACTTCAACACACATGTAGCACAATCAAACGGATTTTAAATCTCACGAAACTTCACACAATTGCTCACTACCATGATATCGAAAAAATGGTCTCAATTTCAAAAAAAATTGACCACTTTTTTCGAGGGGGCATATTTACACTATAAACGTCACCGAGGCATACTAGGATAGAAATTTTTTGTTTTCTTTAAAACAACGCCATCTCGACATTGTGTCAAAGAGGGGCAAATGTAGACTCCTAAAAATGTCATTAATCACACACTAATTATTACTCTTATTAATTAAGTAATTCTTTAATTATTTAATTAAGGTAATTATTCTTCTAAAGTGACTCAATCATCACATTCAACATTTCTAATTATCGAATTTCTATCCTTTTAATTAATTAATCAATTAACCTTGTCTCGAACATTAATTAAATATTATTTATTTAATTAATTATAATTTATTCCTTAGTTAAATAATCTTTATTATTTAATTAATTCCATTTCTAATGTTTAAATAATTTCATTTAAATTATTTAAATTAATTAACTTATTCCTCCAAATCCCCAAATTCGAATTTCAAATAGTTCCATCTAATTTCATTTCTCTCAAATTCACAATTCCCCAAATGTGGATTTCAATTAATTTCATCTAATTTCAAATCATCAAATTAACATTTCACCAAATTTGCATTTCAATAAATTTCAGTTAATCTCATGTGCATTTCAACATTCGAAAACCCAAATTCAAATCAAAATAAAAATGAAATTGAATTTCAATTCAATCTCCTACAACACATGTTGAAAATCAAAAATGATTGATCAAATTAGTTAACTAACCAATTCAATCATATCCGTCATCTCCCCAATCTATCCAGTCAATTGACTAATCTATTCAGTTCACTATCCAATCAATCTAGTTGACTACTCAATCTATTTAGTTGAGTACTCAATCAATCTGAGTTAACAAATCAATCAACTTTGTTAACTGATCAATCTAAATTAGTTCACTCCTAATCAGGACTTGAGTTCAAAATCCCTCCCCATCTCTCATGAAAATCTATACAAACAACGCCAATTTCTCATTAAGATAGATCACACTCCTCAAATCAATTGCCATCTTTGTGCAGGAAATCCCAATGCAATACCTAAGAGCCACACAAACAATTTGGAGAAGAACAATGGAAGCAATAATGGGGAATAGGGAGTTTAATTAGCTTAGATCTTCTATTTCTTGCATTTATTTCATTGACATGTTTTAAATCAGCTTGATTAGTTAAGGATTTGTGATCGTCCTTATTTTCTAATTAGCTTAATTTTATGATTTCAAGCATGAAAACAATTTCCATTCAAAATAATTATAGTGTTAAAAGAGGAACTATAGATGCATCCATGATAACAAAAAAGAAGATTGCGAAGAATCAAGAAGAGAGAAAGAAAGAAAACACACAAGACATCCCCCGCTACCATTAGTCTTAAAAATCTGCCCTCCACGGGCCAAATATTACAAGGTTGACACTTTATAATTAGTGCATTTACAAGGCCTTTTATCAAATTGCAATGCTTTATAGGGCTCTAAGGGCCAAAAATAGAAAGTTTTAATATAAAAAACAATGTCCTAATTTAAAAAAAATAAAATTATAGCTATGTAATACTCTTCAATATCTTTCCAACGCCTATTTGTTTTAAAAAAAAAAAGTTCCAAGGTGAAAGATATGGCCTATTGAAGAGAAAAATATGTGGCTGATTCAACCTACAATATTTGATGGAAAATGACAAAAATTTTCAATAAAACCCATGTGGATGGAAAAGACTCATTCCCATATTTTCTTCAAGTACTTGTATACACCTAAAAATGGTCTGAAAATAATTAATTGAATAAGCAATTATTTAATTAATCCTCCTCGCCAATTTAATTGAATTCATCAACAATTTGATTAAATCCCCCCTTTTCATCTACTTATTAATAAATCTAAGGATTTATTTAATAGGTTCATTTCAATAATCCCCTTTGATTAATTAATTCAAATTAATTAATTCTTCTCCATCAAAATCATTTCTTCTAATCCTCTAATTAATTAAAACAAATCAATTATGAGTTGTTGAAATTAATTAGCCTTTTCTTATTATTTGAATTTGTAAATTCAAATACTCCTAACTTTTAACCACCTAACCCAACCATTCCTAAACCTAACCCATTCCATTTACCCACATGTCCCCTTTCCTTGAACACTTTACCCTCTCATGAGCAAATCTTTGTGACACTTGTCACTAAGTGTTCCCTTTCATCTAACCTCTTCTAGAATCTTCGTGACACTTGTCACTAAGTGTTCCCTTTCATCTAACCTCTTCTAGAATCTTCGTGACACTTGTCACTAAGTGTTCCCTTTCATCTAACCTCTTATAGAATCTTTGTGACACTTGTCACTAAATGTTCCCTTTCATCCAACCTCTTCTAGAAGCCTCTTGACACTTGTCACCATAAAGATGACATATGTTCCCTTTAATCCAACCTCTTTGCCAACCTCCTCCAATTTCACCATTGATATCTTGAGACTTAATCTTGACCATTGATTCCTGCCACCTCACCCCTAGCCTTAGAAATCCTATAAATAGACCCCATTTTGGAGCAATAATCATCCCATCTCATTTGCATTCAAGCATTGTTATTATAGGCATATAGCTCTTAGCAAATCATTCTTAGCATTGTTATCATGTTCAATTTTATCTTAATTGCATCTTCATTCTAGCTTATTTTCTAGAATAATCATGAAATCATTTAGCTTAATCATGATATCATTGCTAGCTTATGCATCTTCATCATTTAAATCCTCCATTTAAGTGTAGTCAAGTCACTAGAATTTGCATAACCAGATCTGAGAGCAAAATTCATACTCGTATTCACTAGGAGGCAATAGAGCGATTAGCTATGGTTTTATCTTTTGTTGATTAATTTTCTAACCATTGCTTTTAATGATTTATTGAGTGTTTTGTGTTGCAGCTGCAGGTATAACAGGTACACACTTCACAGGCACAACAATACTCATTTGTGAAAATCTGACACCCAAGGCAAAAGTTATGCAATTTTTAGAAAAGTTGCTAAATCTACTAGTCAAAATTGCTCACGCCTAATTCAAACTCAATATTTACAAAAATTACCAATTTTATGGAAAAAAAAGAGAAAAAAACTAAAAGTTATTCAATGTTGGAAAGCAAACCCAGAAATTGTTTTTCCTGCAAATGAGTGGAAGTTGGAATTCTGAAGCCAAATTGATAATAACTCTAGTAAAAAAAATATTTTTTATTTTCACTTTGATTTTAACTATGTCCTCCAAACTTTGATTTTGGTGAAATAAAAGTCACTTTTGACTTTCTTAAGCCTTTTGGACACTTTGGAAATACTGAAAAAAGACTCCAGTTCTACTAATAAATACAATAACTCAGATCTCATAGGAATACGTGTATATATAAACGAGATTAACTAGAAACTTATTTTCCTTTAAACTATTTTGATCCTCCAGGTCACACTAGAAGGCAAGATAAGAGCATACTTGATTTTTTAGAAAAATATTAGCTATCTAATAGTCTCAAATCTCTCTAAAAATCACAAAAACAATGAGTTATACCAAACAACATGACTTTGATACCATATTAGATTTTGTGAGGAGTAAGAAACAAGAATTGAGTCAGGATTTGATGTTAGTCGTAGATCACATGCAACTCCAAGCAATAGATGACCAAAGATCAAAATATCTAAATGAAAATAAATATGAAGTGAGAGAAAATAGAGATAGAAGAGAATTTTGAAAATACTCTCATTGAGCTATCATTGAATTAGTGAAGGTGAGAGTATAGTGCTTATTATATAGAAAAATAATAGCATATATGTCCAAGAGGTGCATTAACTCTCACTCCCCATAAAAAGTGGGAGGTTTTACCTACTTGGTAAATGCCAAAGCATGTGGCATAACCTCCTTACCTTAAAACAAAAAAAGAGTTATAGAGGTGACGAATAAAGTCAAAATAGAGGTGACAAATAAAGTCAAAAGAAGGTAAGAAACCCAACTATCGCATTTAACCCACTTAGAAAATGACAAAATAGTGGCTATGTGAGGTGGCACAACAAGCCAAAAGTGGGTGTCCAACTCAACTACCCATGAGTAGATGGGAGTTACACATGTAGCTAGAGTATTTTGCCATGTGTCCTCATATCAACCAATTCGAATAACCTAAGCAAGCTTAAATAATATGTGTGGGAAAATAAATACCCCCTAACATAAGGAAAAATAAAAAGCCTACACTAACATAGCCAAAGGTCCCATTCTCTTCCATTAAAACCAAGTAAAAGGTGAGGATTTAAACTCTGAAATTTATTTCCACACCCCAATTTGGAAAGAAATAGACACTAGGGAAGGTAGAACCATTTCTTGATAAATACACTCATATCCTTACACAAACAAGTCTTTTCTTAGAGCTATGAATTAGATCAATTGGGAGTAGCTAGTTGCAGGATCTAGCAATTACTGTAAACATGTATTCATTCTAGAATTCCAAAGGAAGAGTTGATATCCAAACTAATATATGAGCTACACTAAGTGTGTCTTGTGATTGGTTGAACCCAAGATCCCATCCTTTAAGAGCTAGGCAAGGTTTCCCTAGGAACCGAGGACCCCCTAAAAGAAAATTGCTTAGATATTATAAGTAAAAAAAATGAGAAAGAAAAAATAATCAACATAGTCGCAACATCCAATTTCCCTTTGGTATGAAATTCATCAGAGATACACAATAAACCTTGTTAATGTTTGGACAAGGTCACACATATTTTCCAATTTAGATACCCCTTTATCCATAACAATATTAGGAACATTAATAGATAAATCACCTCATTTTAATCTTACAACCATGTTTACAAGAGAAGAGCACAACTTTTTTAGATCATCACCATATTCAACCATATCTATAAGACTTGGACTTGCTTTTGGGAGATCTATGGAGACCCTCATATTTCTCTATTTCTAGAGGATCTTGTAGCAAATTGTGTCATTCCCCTTGCACATGCAGATTGCATACCCTAATATCATGTTACTTTTCAGATGCTTGGGTATATCACAAGTCTTTCATGTTTTGATGGAGCCAAGTCTTACAACTCAAATTTCATTCCTCATATTGAGACACCATCTCAGTCTTCATCATCTTCTATTGTTCTTGATCAGATAGGTATTGGATCGTGCATAGCCCCTATTGATCTAGTTTAGTAGTTCGATTGTTTCCTTCCAATTTCAACTTTGTAGGATGACTTCTTGCTAGATATTGTAGGGCTATTTATCAAGTCACACATTATAGATACTGAGGACATATTTGAGGATCTTCACTTCCTCTTTGATGGCAAATTCAGCATTCCTATCATCCCATCTTTAGTGCCTTCAGAGGTTGTTCATCAAGTATCTTCACAATTGTTTGGATTTACTTCAATTGATCTCACACATCATAATTCATATATGTGGATAGTTGAGCAGTCTTCTATGGCACACATCTTGAGATTATTCCTTCCATCTCCTTTCATGGAGTTCCTTTGATCCTGGTAAATGGTTTTGTTTCTTCCTAAGGGGAGACATGTGGTTTGCCGCTCTTGGATCATCTTTAGCTTTTGTCCTCAAGCCTTCATCTTTAACATTGGAGCTTCTCTCTAGGGGAGGGGGATACATCATCTCTTTTTTCTCTCTTATTGGTGGAATATTGATTGTACTTTTGTGAAGGAAGTTGTCCTTGGGGGGTCTATTTGAGGCCTTCCTTTTTTAACAGTTCATGTTCTTTTCATACATTGCATCTCTGCTTTTGGAGAGGGTTTTTTTCCCACACGGTTTTTCTCCTTTTCTCCACTTAGAGAGACTTCATTGGTTTGTATATGGGTACCTAATTAGGCCTTTTGTTGTTAGGACCCATTTCTGCATTCATGCATTTAGAGTTTTACTCATCCTAAGTTTCACTTAAGGGGGGGCGGGGTCAGATCATTTTTAGCTATTAGTTGCATTATTTACAACTACTTATGTTTTTTCTTTTTTCCTTTTATGCTTTAAGTTCACTTAGGAGTTCTTGCATCTATTTTTGGCTTTTGTGCATCTAGTTTAGCTAGAGTTGAGCTTTTTTCAGCTCCTCATGTTTGCATTTTAAAATTCTCCTAAATTAGCATAGCACTTTCTTTATAAGCACCTCATTGTACAATTGTAATTCATTATGTATTCTTTGTTTTTGAGTAATATAGCATTCATTTGTGTAGCTCTTGTTTATGGAAGGTGTTTTTGTTTTTTGTTTGATCTTACAAGTGCTTGTGTTGCAAAATTCAACACAAAACACACTCTTCCATAGAATGACACTTGTTATAAAGTTCCTTAGTTCCCTATCTATCCACCTTTAGAGAAAGAATGCCCACCTTCTTAAGGATATGCTATTGATGAAATCCATCCATAGGGTCCCTAGAATTCAAATGCAACTATTCAAAATCACATATCCCATTTGTAGACTTGCCTTAGAACATTCAACTTCCTACCAATATATTTTTCACAACTAATTTTGATATATTTGGATTTTTTAGATCTAAAACAAAGGAAAACACATGATGGACTTGAATTCCATGCCTTCCTAGCATGCTATACAATGTTGTATTAGCCACCATGTCTACTAGCATTTGCAAACATTTAATAGAACTTATGGACTTCATAATTTTTGTTAATAAAATAACAATGTTCCATCCAAATATAGTTTTAACATATGAATTTTTATTATCATTAATTGGAAGGATTGTGATTTTAATTAAAAAACTTACACAATAATTATAGATCGGACTAATAATATAACTTTGGATCACCCCACAAGCCAAACAACTGATTATTTAGTATGAAATAATAGGACCCAACTTACCATTAGTTATGTAATTGTTATGATGTTTTGATCTAATTTTTTTTGAAGTATAAAATTGGACTTCTATCCCTCTAGAAAAGAGCTATTGTATGTGTCTTGCCATCTATGTGGCATCTAAATAGAGAGAATAGGTTGTATTGAAAATTTTGAAGCTTGCAACCTTGTATTAAAATTGAAATTGAAATTAAAATATTTAAATTGTTGTTAGCATTAATTGCTATAGAATTTATATCATTCGCTATATATTTATTGTTATTATACTACTATCACTCTTGTCATGATTAATTTTATTGTTGCTATACTATTACCATTGTTGCCGTGATTAATTTTATTGTTATTATACTACTATTAATACTACCTGTGATATATTTATTGATTATGTTTTTTGTTTTGTTTTATATATATATATATTATTTTGAACCATCATTCTACTATTGCTAATAATCATTGATTTTTAATTTATTATATCTATTTTGTTTCAATAAAAATAAATAAAAACGTACACTTAATTATTGAGCTTGGGTACATCAAACATTAGTTAATTCACACGATTCTACATTAATTTTTTATTTTTTTATTTTTTTATAACATTAATTAATTGGACACATGACAATAATCATTCATCAAGACTTTGCTCATTTGTGCATTACCAAATAGCAAAATAAGGAATGCATAGGACATGATGCGAACAAAATAAAGTATTTACAGCTTTCATGCGCCTGGTTAATGACTTTCCTCTGGAATTACAAACAGGGGATGAACACGTTTGAAATTTTGTTCTCGTTCCAGTGCAGCGTGCCTCAACGGTCTAGAGTGGAGGGTGCCTCAACGGTACAATGGAGCGGAGCGTGCTTCAACGGTCTAGAGCAGAGCGTGCCTCAACGGTACAGTGGAGCGGAGCGTGCCTCAACGGTTGAGATGAGACAAAATCAACGACGATCGTTAATTCTGTATGTTACCGTTAAAAAAAACGCTTTCACCTCTTCTATTTATAGGCATTTCATTTGAAAATCTGGGACAGATTGTGCCCTATTCTGGCTTTTGGTTTTGTTTGTCTTTTATTGTCATGTTTCTGGCTTGCCTATTATTGTCATGTTCTGGCATGGCCATGCCTCCTTTCTTCCTCTTGCTTCTGAGTGGTATGTTTTTCCTTTTTATTCTTGTGTTTTTGTGTTTGTATTCTATTTTCTTATTTGTGTTTGGATTTTTTTTTCTTTTCAATTTTCATTGTATTTTGTATGTTTTGTGTCATTTTTGAATGGGGCACAGAGGAGAGGAACAGTGAGGAGAACTACACAGTGGCTGATTGGAGTTTTGGCGAGGAAAATACTGTAAGTACATCATCTATTGAGGTTCCTTTCCACTTGATTCCAAACTATAAGAAGTAGGATGTCTTCCGAATCTTTTCTTTTTGTGTGGCAATGTAACCGTTATTCTGCTTAGTCTAATTTAGCAATGTTTTTTAACCTAATTATTTTGGGCATAACTTTTAGAACACAGAGGCATTTCTTACTTCTTTCTTCTCCTCGCTGCCAGTTTCTTGACAATAGCATTGTGAAAGTGTTACACCAACTTTTCTTGTCATCATAAATAAGGAGTGAAAAGTCATTTTCTTTGTTTAGGTAGCCAAAACCATTGTTATTTTAAAGATTGCACAGGATCTCCATCATTAGCATTCTACATAAGAGGTCATGGTTTATTTTCTGGTTTGCTGAAGGTGCATATTGCTGGTTGAACATCTAAGCTGTACTTTGCTCTCATAGTCGTGTCCTCCTTGCATGGTTTGTCTTCTTCATATCCATAATAGAAGAGTGGAAGGCTTTATTTACTTGAGTTCAATATTCTGCCTGACTCTGTTTGTTATGTTGGTGTTCGCATTGTGCATATTCTGTTTTGGGATCTTTGTATCAATTGATCTGTTATTGAATGTTCTTCTTCATTTATGTGAATGTTCTTATTGTCCAAGACTCACTGTTGAATTCCCTTTAAGATCTAAGATCTTTCTTAATTTTCTTAATTCTATTATACTGATAGTGTTAAACCCATGGATTTCAATCCTCATTATTTTGGATTCCTAAGCCTCACTAATCCTGTTTGTGAGTTGAAAATTGAGAATGCCCCCTCACTAAACCTGTGTATTACATTTGGCTTTTTACTAGGAACTCACAAGAACTCATAGGCTAGAAATTTTATAAACATTGGCCAAGTGCTAGCCAAATGTTATATTTGAGGTGAAAATTGAGAATCTCATTGAAAAACCAGGATTTCCATATTTTTAAAGTCATACGTTTATCTATGGTTGCAATAAGCATGTAATACTAGATTTTAAATTCTCAGTAGAACAGAAATTAGAATACATAAGGATTTAAACTTACAGGTTAGGACGGAACCTAATGTTATCCTTGGAATCAAAAACTTGCATACATTTGAGTTTAGTTACATCATGAGATTTGTGGATAATAAGGTAAAAAGTAAAACCGTGTATCTATATTTAAAATCTTCAGCGAGTTCAAATAAACTCAAGAGCTCACATCTAGATCCTTGAATTATAGCAAAGTCCAGACTAAGATTTTATTAACTCTGTTTGTTATGTTGGTGGTCACATTGTGCGTATTCGTTTTTGAGCTTTGTGTTTTATTGGTCTAGCATTGATTGCTCGTATTCATTCATGTGAATATTGAATTGATCATTTTGATTTTGCTTCAAGAGTCTTCTGTTTGCTGTTTGTCTTTAATTTGACCCCAGACTCACGTTGTATCTGTTAGTTTGGCATGTACTTACCTGTGAGGTTCCTCATTTGGTCATGCTTCCTATTCATGTCCAGAGTTGATTTGGACTAGATGACTTACTTGCTCATACCTTGCCTTAAATGCTTTGTTTTCATAGGTAGAGCTTATATATTGCTCATAAATTCTTGGTGTAAATGTGTGCGCAGTAACCAAAACAGAGCTTGGAATTCCCTATTACTCTTTGTTGTGCAGTCCTTATGTGCAAGAAAATAATTATTACAATCTTATGTGTTCAGTCTATTCCTTATGCATCGCAAGATTCCATGATGGTGCTTTGATGGACCATCGAGGGCCTATGTCTTCAGTGGGGATGTTTTTTTCTTTTCCTTACATTTCTAGTTGGTGGGATCTCAGTTCTCTTTGAAAATTTTCTATAATGTTGAAGTACATTGATTTATTATGATTTTCTCATTTCAGTGCTAATATGGAAAAATCACTAGCAGCGCTAATATTTTGAAGTGCATTGATTTTAATGAAATTCTTTATCCTATTTTTATGATAAATTCTTGTACAATTTCTTTGAGAGACAGTTCCACATAGGGCAACCGAATATAATGAACAATTAATCAAATATCTAAATAGATTGTTATAAAGCTTTTAAGTCTCTAACTATTTTTGAATAAATAGTCTCCATCTTTTCTTTGTATGTCTAGAGTGAAAGTTCTACGATAATGCACTGTTCATTGTGTTCAATGTGTTTTGAGTTTAAGCTATTACTACAATTAACTGCTGCCCCCTCCAGTCGTTGCTCCGTTGAATGGAACCATGAGCTCTGTAAATTATAAATGTTGAATTTTCGTAAAATTTGCTTCAATTGAGTCAATAGCGTAGTGTCAAATAACTCTATATCTTCTTTTCTATGGATTTAATTGTTGTATGGATTTATTTGCTTGTAAATACATTGTTTGGGTGGCTAATGAGGTGTGGATTTAATTGTATAGATTTGTTTGCTTGTAAATGGCAGAGGAGCTAAATTTTCTACAATTTGTTCGACCGTGTTTCTCCAGGAAATTGCTCTGGCCTTCGCAAGTAGTTCCACAATTGTTCTGAGTTGTCCATTTTGCTGACCTATACTATCCTCCTCAACAGTGTTCAGCTCGTGCTTTCAGGTAAAGCAGTTTCACTTTCTATGGGTGTAAGCATTCATAAAATACTCACAGCCCTGTTTTTATTACTTCTATTTATATGAATCAAACATGTTTCCGACCACGCTGGTAACATTGTATTTCAAAAAGAATATAAAGACTGCAATTACAGTTAGGAGTTATAAGCAATTTCTACTCCTATATGAGTCTGATTGCTTATTATTTTTCTTTATTATGTTTCAGGAGTAGCGGTTGGCCCAGGATGGCAATCTTTTGTTGCTTACATCAGTATTGGCAGCTACTATGTGATGCTTGGGTGGGTGTTTAATCAGGGAAGTTTGGTGAGTGCTACTTCTTTCGATAGAATAGGTTAATATGAAAATGTCATGGAAATTCTATTCATTAATAAGAAAATCATGTGGAACTTTGTGTCTTGAAGATCATATTGTAAAGGAATATATACTTTTGCAAGCCAATCTTCTACTCTCTGTCTCGTTTATAATGATTTTTAGTTCACTATTTTAACAAATTTTGAATGTTCCTTAATCATAATGCAATTTAGTAATTTGTGTGATGTTTGGGTTGGAACTTTGAAATTGATTTCTTATCTTTGAAAAATGGAATTCATTTTGTTTGCATTTATAGTTTATATGAAGTGCGTGTTTTAGCTTTGGCTTTTACTTTTGTATGTGTTCAAAGTTTGGCATCTGCTTGTTTATTTAAACTATGCAGTTCATTTACTTTAGTGTGTTTCACTTTGTCATCTATTTATTGTTTAGTGAGATTTTGGCATTCATTTTGTGTTTGGGGAATGTGTATGAACTAACTTTGACATTCACTTCGCGCGTGTGTTTGAAAATTAACTATAATATTCACTTCATGTAAAGTGGATGTGTGTGTTTGAAAGTTAACATTGTCCTTCACTTTGTGTGAAGTGTTTGAAAATACTTTCTCTGATATTCAATTTTTGGTGTATGAGTGTACATTAACTATCATTTTGTGTGAGGTGTATGTATTGAAAATGAAATTCATTTTATGTGGAGTGTATGCACAATATACTTCCTTGGTGATGTTCGCATTGTGCATTGTGTGTTTTAATAGACTTAGGGTGAGTTGCTAAGGGGAGTGAGGTTTGAAAATGTTCATTGTGAGTGTGCATGTGTGTCTGAATTAAATTTACAATTTACTGTTTGCATGCTTAAAAGTTAACTATGACATTCACATCATGTGTGAAGTGTGTGTTTGTCATCCATTTTTGGTTTATGACTATTTATTGTGTATTTTGGAAGAACTTTTAAAATTACAATTCTGTTTTCATGTGTAAAAGTGAACTATGACATTCATGTCATGTGAAGTGGATGTGTGTGTGTTTGCTTGGAAGTTAACTTTGTCATTCATTTTGTGTGAAGTGTCTGATTCTGTGTTTGAGTGTGAATGTATTTCTGAATTAAATTTAGAATTTATAGTGTGTTTCTTTGAAATATCTTTGGCGTGTGTGTTTGTTTGAAAGAACTTTGACATTTATTGTGTGTGTTTGAATTTTTTTTAATATTTACTATATAGTTAACTATGGCATTCACATCATGTGAAGTGTGCGTTTGAATGCCATTTTTAGTGTATGACTATTCACTGTGTATTTTAGAACTTTTTAATTTACAATTCATTTTTTGCATGCTTAAAAGTTAACTATGACATTCATGTTATGTGAAGAGAATGTGTGCGTGTTTGCTTTGTCATTCATTTTGTAAGTGTTTGAACTAACTGTAGCATTCAATTTTTTGCATGAGTGTGCATGCGTCTCTGAATTAAATTTAGAATTCATTGTGTGTTTGTTTGAATTATCTTTGGCATAGTGTGTATATGTTTGAAAGAACTTTGACGTTTATTGTGTGTGAGTTTGAATTTTTTTTTTAATATTCACTTTGTGTATTTTGGATGAGTTTTTTAAATTTGCAATTTACTGTTTGCATGCTTAAAAGTTAACTATGTTCACATCTTGTGAATTGTGTGTTTGAAGGTTAAGTTTGTCATCCATTTTTGGTGTATGACTATTCACTGTGTATTTTGGAAGAACTGTTTGCTTGCTTAAAAAAGTGAACTAATTTGAAGTGGATGCGTGTTTGCCTAGAAGTTAACTTTGTCATTAATTTTGTGTGAAGTGTGTGATTTTATGTTTAAACTAATTGTAGCATTCAATTTTTTGTGCATGAGTGTGCATGTGTGTCTGAATTAAATTTAGAATTCATTGTGTGCGTTTGTTTGAAATATCTTTGGCATTCTCTGTGTATTTTTGAAAGAACTTCGATAGTTATTGTGTGAGTTTGAAATTTTTTTAATATTCAGTGTGTATTTTAAATTTACAATTTGTTTGCATGCGTAAAAGTTAACTATGACATTTACATCACCGTGTCTTTGCTTGGAAGTTAACGTTGTCTAAGTGTTCGATTTTGTGTTTGAACTAACTGTAGCTTTCAATTTTTTGTGCATGTGTGCATGTGTGTTTGAATTAACTATGACATTTACATCACTGTGTCTTTGCTAGGAAGTTAACGTTGTCTATTAGCCCCTATCATTTCTTTGTGGCGATCGAAGTGTTCGATTTTGTGTTTGAACTAACTGTAGCTTTCAATTTTTTGTGCATGTGTGCATGTATGTTTGAATTGAATTTTGAATTCTTTGTGTGTTTGTTTGAAATATCTTTGGCATGATCTTTGACATTTATTGTGTGAGTTTGACAATTTATTGTTTGCATGCTTAAAAGTTAACTATGCCATTCACATCATGTAAAGTGTGTGTTTGAAAGTTAATTGTTATCTATTTCTGGTGTATGACTATTCACTGTGTATTTTGGAAGAACTTTTAAATTTACAATTCACTGTTTGCATGCTTAAAAGTGAACTATGACATTCATGTCATGTGAAGTGGATATGTGCGTGTTTCCTTGGAAGTTGACTTTGTCATTCATTTTGTGTCAAGTGTCTGATCCTGTGTTTGTACTAACTATAGCATTCAATTTTTTGAGCATGTGTGTCTGAATCAAATATAGAATTCATTGTTTTGAAATATCTTTGACAATTTACAATTTACTGTTTGCATGCGTAAAAGTTAACTATGAATTTACATCACTATGTCTTTGCTTGGAAGTTAACATTGTCAAGTGTTCGATTTTGTGTTTGAACTAACTGTAGCTTTCATTTTTTTGTGCATGTGTGCATGTGTGTTTGAATTGAATTTTGAATTCTTTGTGTGTTTGTTTGAAATATCTTTGACATTATCTTTGACATTTATTGTGTGAGTTTGACAATTTATTGTTTGCGTGCTTAAAAGTTAACTATACCATTCACATCATGTAAAGTGTGTGTTTGAAAGTTAATTGTTATCTATTTCTGGTGTATGACTATTCACTGTATATTTTGGAACTTTTAAATTTACAATTCACTGTTTGCATGCTTAAAAGTGAACTATGACATTCATGTCATGTGAAGTGGATGTGTGCGTGTTTCCTTGGATGTTGACTTTGTCATTCATTTTGTGTCAAGTGTCTGATCCTGTGTTTGAACTAACTATTGCATTCAATTTTTTGTGCATGTGTGTCTGAATTAAATATAGAATTCATTGTGTTTGTTTGTTTGAAATATCTTTGACATTCACTGTGTATATGAAAGAATTTAAGATGACATTCACCTCATGTTAAGTGTGTGTTTGAAAGTTAACTTTGTCCTCAATATTTGGTGTATGATCATGTCATGTGAAGTGGATGTGTGTGTTTGCTTGAAAGTTAACTTAGTGTCAAGTGTGCGATTCTGTGTTTGAACTAATTGTAGCATCCATCTTTTTGTGCATGTGTGTCTGAATTAAATTTATAATTCATCGTGTGTTTGCTTGAAATATCTTTGACATTTATTGTGTGTGAGTTTGAAATTTTTTATATTCACTGTTTATATGTTTGAAAGAATTTTGACATTTATTGTGTGTGAGTTTGAAATTTTTTAAATTCACTGTTTATATGTTTGAAAGAATTTTGACATTTATTGTGTGAGTTTGAAATTTATTGTGTGTGTTTGCTTAGAAGTTAACTTTGTTATTCATTTTGTATGAAGCCTCTGATTCTGTCTTTGAACTATTGTAGCATTTAATTTTTTGTTTATGTGTGTCTGAATTAACTTTATAATTTCATCATTTCTGTTTGTTTGAAATATTTTTCGCATTTACTGTATATATGTTTGAAAGAACTTAGACATTTATCGTGTATGAGTTTGAAGGTTTTTTTATATTCACCGTGTGTATTTTGAAAGAGTTTTAAAATTTACAATTTACCGTTTGCATGCAACTATCACATTCACATTATCTGAAATTTGTGTTTGAAAATTAAACTTTGTAATCCATTTTTGGTGTATGACTGTTCACTGTGTATTTTGGAGGAACCTCAAAATTTAATTTCATTGTTTGCATTTTTAAAAGTGAACTATGGCATTCATGTCAAGTGAAGTGAATGTGTGTTTGCTTGCAACTTACATTTGTGATTCATTTTGTGTGAAGTGTGCGATCTTGTGTTTGAACTAATTGTAGCATTCAATTTTTTCTGCATGAGTGTGCATGTGTGTCTGAATTAAATTTAGAATTCATTGTGTGTGTTTGCTTGAAATTTCTTTGGCATTCACTATGTATATGTTTGAAAGAATTTTGACATTTATTGTGTGAGAAATTTTGAAATTTTTGTAATATTCACTTTGAAAGAGTTTTTGCTTGCTTGGAAGTTAAGTTTGTCATTCATTTTGTATGAAGTGTCTGATTTTTTGTTTGAACTAAAAATGTAGCATTCGATTTTTTGTGCATGAGCGTGCGTCTGAATTAAATTTATAATTTATTGTGTGTTTGAAATATCTTTGGCATTCACTATATGTTTGAAAGAACTTTGTCATTTATTGTTATGTGAATTTGAATTTTTTTTAATATTCACCGTGTATTTTGAAAGAGTTTTTAAACTGAAAATGCTTAAAAGTTAACTATGATATTCACATCATGTGAAGTGCTTGTGTTGAAAGTTAGCTTTGTCATCTATTTTTGGTGTATGATTTAGTCATTGTGTATTTTGGAAGAAATTTACAATTTACTGTTTGCATGCTTAAAAGTGAAGTATGACATTCATATCATGTGAAGTGGATGTGTGTGTTTAGTGTGCGATTCTGTGTTTGAAGTTTTGAACTAACTGTAGCATTCAATTTAGAATTCATTGTGTGTTTGTTTGGAATATCTTTGGCATTAAGTATGTTTGCTTGGAAATTAACTTTGTTATTCATTTTGTGTGAAGTGTCTGATTCTGTGTTTGAAATAATTGTAGCATTCATTTTTTGTGTTTGGAATATCTTTGGCATTAAGTATGACATTCACATAATGTGAAGAATTCAATTTAGAATTCATTGTGTGTGTTTGCTTGGAATATCTTTGGCATTAAGTATGTTTGCTTGGAAATTAACTTTATTATTCATTTTTGTAAGGAAGCAAAGGTGTGCGGAAACGCTTCCTACCCTAATCTTGAGAGGACGGTTATGCAACTTTCAACTTAAATATTACTAAGATATCAAGAAATGCACAATAAAGCATAAACAAAATAGCAATGAACACATAACACAGTGATTACTGTGGGGAAACCCTTCTAGGAGAAAAACCCCACCCTCCAAAACTCGCACAATGTATTATCAAATCAAGCTGATTACAATACACTTGCAATGCAAGTTCTTACAGGAGCGCATTACCACAACTCGAACTCAGAGAGACTCCTTCTAGCATCCAGTCTTGCAAAAAACTCAATTGTCAAACTCCTCCCCAAGCCCTCTTTTTATAGTGATTTTACAACCTGGAAACCACTTGTGGTTTTACAAAACCATGGGCTTAACCACCATGCCACATGGTGCCCATTTTTGACATTTACATTTCCAAAATGGAAAAACAACCAGGTTAAAATAGTAATCCCGTCCATAATTTTGTCCCCTAGCTTAGACCCTCTTAAAAGTCACAAAATGAGTCATTAAGGCTCTAAAAATGGCCCACCTATATTCTACTATGGACAAGACTCATTTTTAACAACTCACTAACCATTTTCCAATGCATAAACATGTGGAAACTACCTCAAACAAATTCTGGAATTTTCCAGAAAAAGACTGCAAGGTTGAGACACATGTTTCTCAACATTCTCCCACTTGTCGAACACCTTGCAAGAGTTAGGGGAACCAAAATATCATGGACTTAATTGCTAGGGTCCGAGAGGCCCATAGACTCTGAACATCATCTGAATTTCTCTGTGCTCACGGGCTTAGTTAATGCATCAGCAACATTCACCAAAGTTTCTACCTTTTCCAGCTTCACCTTGCCATACTCAATCATATCTCTCACAAAATGATATTGTACATCAATGTGCTTGGTCCTGGCATGAAAAGTAGGGTTCTTCGCTAGGCAGATTGCATTCTGACTGTCACTGTAAATTGTCACTGCACCCTGTTTGAACTCTATATCTGAACACAATCTCTTTAGCCAGATGGCTTCCTTACAGGCATGAGTACCTGCCATATATTCTGCCTCAGTAGTTCACTTTTAAGCATTCAAACAGTAAATAGTAAATTTAAAAGTTCCTCCAAAATACACAGTGAATAGTCATACACCAAAAATGGATGACAAAAGTTAACTTTCAAACACACACTTCACATTATTCATTTTGTGTGTTGAGAAACATGTGTCTCAACCTTGCAGTCTTTTTCTGGAAAATTCCAGAATTTGTTTGAGGTAGTTTTCCACATGTTTATGCATTGGAAAATGGTTAGTGAGTTGTTAAAAATGAGTCTTGTCCATAGTAGAATATAGGTGGGCCATTTTTAGAGCCTTAATGACTCATTTTGTGACTTTTAAGAGGGTCTAAGTTAGGGGATAAAATTATGGACGGGATTACTATTTTAACCTGGTTGTTTTTCCACTTTGGAAATGTAAATGTCAAAAATGGGCACCATGTGGCATGGTGGTTAAGCCCATGGTTTTGTAAACCACAAGTGGTTTCCAGGTTGTAAAATCACTATAAAAGGAGGGCTTGGGGAGGAGTTTGACAATTGAGTTTTTTGCAAGACTAGAAGGAGTCTCTCTGAGTTCGAGTTGTGGTGATGCGCTCCTGTAAAAACTTGCATTGCAAGTGTATTGTAATCAGCTTGATTTGATAATACATTATGCGAGTTTCAGAGGGTGGGGTTTTTCTCCTAGAAGGGTTTCCCCACGGTAATCACTGTGTTATGTGTTCATTGCTATTTTGTTTATGCTTAATTGTGCATTTCTTGATATCTGAGTAATATTTAAGTTGAAAGTTGCATAACCGTCCTCTCAAGATTAGCGTAGGAAGCGTTTCCGCACACCTTTGCTTCCTTACAAGTGGTATCAGAGCCTGGCCAGTTTTGGTTCTATTTGTTGGGTACAGGGTTTTTTGAGCTTGTAGTCACATAAATCTGTCCACTTAATTAAATGAATACTTAGTATTTATTTGATTATTTAACCATCAATTAATAATTAATTAAATTAATATTTAATTAATTCATCTTAACCCTCTTCTCCTATTAATTAAATAAATTATTCAATTTATTTGATTTAATTCACTTAACCAAATTCATACCATTAATTAAATAAATAAATCATATTTGTTTAATTAAATCTTCTCTCACATTTAAATAAATTATTTAAATCCCCCAAAATCCCACCTCTCACATTTAAATAAATTAATATTTATTTAAATCCCCCAAAATCCCACCTCTCACATTTAAATAAATAAATCATTTATTTAAATCACCTTTATCCTCCACCCACTTGTATTTTCCTACAAAAGCAAGTTGCACAATTATTTTAAATAAATAATTTATTTAAATCACCTTTATCTTCCACCCACTTGTATTTTCCTACAAAAGCAAGTTGCACAACTATTTTAAATAAATTATTTATTTAAAATCCTATTTATCCTCACCCACTTGAAACCTTTAATGGTTTCCCTTAAAGTATTCAAACTTGATGGCTTTAAAGTCTTCAAACTTGATGGCTTCCTTCTATAGTCTTCTTAAGACTTTAATGGTTTTCCTTAAAGTCTTCAAGCCTTTAATGGTTCCCCTCAAAGTCTTCAAGCATTTTAATGCTTTATCTTCCTTTTTTTCATTTAAATAAATTAATATTTATTTGAATATTTATCCAAATACAACTTGCACACATTTATTGAAATAAATGAATTTTTATTTTAATAAAATCCTATTTTCCCTCACCCACCAAATCCACTTGCAAAATCTAATCCCCTTCTAGATTCTTCTAGATTCTTCTAACCCCTTCCTAATTAGCCTAATCCATCCCCTAAATATTGTCACATTCCTAAACAAATTGGAGTCACTTCTCAAAGACTCCAAAGTCTTTGAAAAGCAATTAATGCTTTGTGTGTTCAACAAATTAACCCTCAAAGTCTTGGATAACCTTTGAAAGCTTTCAACCTTCAACCACTTAATCCCCAAAGTCTCCAATAACCATTAATGGTTAATTCAACCCTCCCACATGGTTAAAACATTTGTTTTGACTCAACCTCTACCCAACCCAAAGGTCTCATCAGGCCATTAATGCTTTGACCATGATTATCTCTTAAACATTTGCACAAAGGTTTATCCTTGGATTAACTCTTAATCCAATGGGTAATCTTAATTTAGATTTGACCCTTACCTTCTAGATAACCGTGAGGTCTTCTCAGGCCTTTAATGCCTCCAACCTCTTCTCTCAACCCAATCCTATGTTGACACTTGTCACCATTTTATTGGTGCCAATTGTACACATGGATCCCCAACTTTCAAACTTGGCCCTTGATTAAACCATTCAATCTTAACCCTTCATTTCCCCATTTCTTCTATAAATAGAACCCTTCTCCTCAAGCAAAAGGGGAAGCATTTTAGAGTATTGTTGTTATACTGGCATTAGCATAGAGCTTTTTCATAGCATCACTATCTACTCTTGCATAGTATTTGCTTATCATATTCAACCATCTTGAATCTCCATATGGCATCCATGGCTAGTGCTAAAAGCTGAGAGCTACACTCATTTGGGACTTGGAGAGGAGAGAAACAAGGGAGAAGCATCAAAAGGCATCATGGAAGCATCTTAGGGAGGCTCTTCTCCTTTCTTTTATTTTGTTAAACTTCTTTCATGCTTTTTGAAATCTCTCTTGATATGTTTGGAATGGTTTTTAGTTCTTTGTTTTGTTTTTATGGTTGAAACTAATTTATTAACATTGAACTTTGTTGTTGCCTTGTTCCCATTTCCATGACATCAGAGCTAATCAAGGTTTGAGTGGGAGCTTGTGCAGAGTTTTTCATTTCTGTATTGCAGGATTGAAAAGATGACAAGCATTTCAGGGAGGATTGATGTAGAGAAGTTTTCTGGCACAAACTTTGAGATGTGGAAGCTGAAGATGGAAGATCTATTGATTGATCGAGATCTATGGGATGTGATTGATGAGAATAAGCATAGGCCCGCAGATCCGACTTTAGCCGCACAATATGATGTGACTGATAGAAAAGCTAAAGGTCTCATCAGATTGTGTCTTGCAGACTCTATTCTGATAAATGTCCATGAATATTCTACTGCAAAGAAGCTTTGGAAGAAGCTAAGTGAGATCTACCAAGCGAAATCACTTGTGAACAAGATCTTCTTAAGGAAGAAATTGTATTCTTTGAGAATGGAAGAAGGTGGACGAATTTCTGAGCATCTGGAAAGCTTTAATATGTTGGTAACTCAGTTGACCTTTGTTGGGGTGCCAATGGATGAAGAAGAAAGATGCCAAATCTTGCTATGTTCGTTGCCAGACTCATGGGACAGCCTTGTGATGGCCATAGGGAGCACTGCAGTCGTCTTGAAGATGGAGGATGTTGTTGGTTCTCTACTTTCTGAAGAGATGAGAAGGAAGGTCTCTCTGAATGCCAAAGAGGCTTTGAGTGTTCGAGAAAGACCAAAAGAAAGAGGCAAGAACGAAAAGTAGCATGGCCGTTCTAAGTCCAAGAATAAGGGGAGATCAAAATCTCCTGGTAAGTCCAAGGTAATTTGCTGGAATTGTGGAAAGCCCGGACACTTCCGAAAGGATTGCAAAGAGGAGAAGAAAAAGAAAAAGAAGAAGCAAGATTCTGATTTTGAGTTCGAGAAGGAAGATGGAGATGCTTTCATTGCGGCCTTGGCCACTCGTGCAGGTGACAATGCATGGTTAATAGACTTAGGTGCATCTTTCCACATGACTCCTAATAGAAACTGGTTTAGTGAGTATGAAAATTTTGATGGTGGTAAGGTGTATTTGGGTGATAACTCAGTACTTGATATTGTTGGTCGTGGAAGTATTCGTGTGACATTTTCTGATGGTAGAATTAGAAGATTTGATGGTGTCTTGCATATCCCGGGACTAGCAAGGAATTTGTTATTTGTTAGCAAGCTAATAGATGCGGGTGTGCATGTATAGTTTTTTGAAGCAGGTGTGAAAATGGTAAGAGGTGCTATGGTGATAGCAAGAGGAAGCAGATTGGGTACACTGTACCAGCTTGATGCATGCACAGTTGAGTGCAATAGTACTTCTGATAAGATTGTGAAAAAGACTACTCAGTTGGAAAAGGAGAGGGCTTCTCTTTCAACATATGGTCGTGGTTTTTGGGTACCCAAGGGTGCTCTATCTACCGAATCAAAGTTGCCTGCAGAGAAGACCATGTTATGGCACCAGAGACTTGGCCACATAGGTGAGAAGGGTCTATGGACCTTGAAAAATAAGAACCTTGTTGATGGGTTGAATGATTGCAATCTTGAATTTGATTTTTGTGAGCATTGTATCTATGGTAAACAAAACCGCATTCAGTTTTACTCGAGTTCTCATAAGTCTTCATGTATTTTGGATCTAATCCATTCGGATGTATTTGGTCCAGTTGATGTTCCTTCTATTGGTAGATCAGTTTATTATGTTTCTTTCATTGATGATTTCAGTAGAATAACATGGGTTTATTTTCTTAGGAGTAAAACTGAAGTTTTCAGCCGTTTCAAAGAATTTAAAGCAATGGTTGAGTTGCAGACTAGAAAGAAAATAAAATGTTTGAGAACTGATAATGGTGGTGAATTTTGCTCCAATGATTTTGACACATTTTGTAAAGATTGTGGTATTAAAAGAGAGAAGACAACTCCGTATTCTCCACAACAGAATGGAGTTGCAGAAAGAATGAATAGGACCTTGATGGAGAAGGCTAGGAGTATGCTGAGTGGAGCTGGACTAGAACAAAAGTTCTGGGTTGAAGTTGTAGCCACTGCCTGCTATCTGATAAACAGGTCTCCTACATCAGCTCTTGTTGATAAGACGCCAATGGAAGCGTGGTCGGGCCACAAGCCTTCACTTAGACATCTGAGAGTGTTCAGTTGCGAAGCATATGCTCATGTGCCAAAGGAGAAGCGGACAAAATTGGACAACAAAGCTGTTAAATATATTTTCATCGGATACAGTTATGGTGTAAAAGGATACAAGCTTTGGAATCCTGTTGAACAAAAGGTATTTTATTCAAGAAGTGTTATTTTTAGAGAAACTAAGCCTTCTTCTGTTACAGTGCAGCTAGAACAAACAGAACAAAAGAAAGATGTTATTCAACTACCTGCTACACCGGAGAAAGTTGAATCGAGGCCCTTAGAAAGACAAGAAGTCGAGGAGAGCTCTATGAGTTCTGAATCATCAGAGGAAGAAGAGGTACCTGACGCTGAACCTGAACCTGATCTTGTTCGAAGGTCTACTAGACAAAGGAAACCACCTGAAAGGTATGGGTATTCTCCTGATGATTGGAGATGCATATTTGCATTGAATGCTAACATTGATGAACCGAAATCTGTAGAAGAGGCTCTTGGTATGAATGATTCAGAGTCCTGGAAAATAGCCATGGATGAAGAAATGGCAGCTCTTAAGAGGAATGAAACATGGGACCTTGTACCATTGCCTGAAGGACGAAAGCCTGTTGGTTGTAAATGGGTGTTCAAGAAGAAGATGGGTTCAGATGGAATCATTGAGAAGTATAAAGCACGTTTGGTTGCAAAAGGTTACTCTCAGGTTGAGGGAGTAGATTATGGTGAGATTTTTTCTCCAGTAGCCAAAATGACATCCAGTAGATTTTTACTTTCTATTGCAGCAGCCTATGATCTAGAGATCGAGCAAATGGATGTAAAAACTGCTTTCCTTCATGGAGATTTGGAGGAAGAAATTTATATGACACAGCCAGAGCACTATGTGATGAAAGGTAAAAGTCATTTGGTCTGTAAGTTGAAGAAATCCTTGTATGGTTTAAAACAGAGTCCTAGGATGTGGTACCAGAAGTTTGATACATATGTGTTGAGTTTGGGATTTGTGCGATCTAAATCTGATCACTATATATATTTTAAATCTGATGGTGATCGTTTCTTGGTCATTGCCTTGTATGTTGATGACATGTTGTTTATTGGCAAAGGAAAAGGTTTGATTGTAGAGTTAAAATCTCAGCTCTTGATAAAGTTTGAAATGAAAGATCTTGGTGCAACTAGGCACATTCTGGGAATGGAGATTGTAAGAGATAGACAAAACAAAAAGCTTTGGCTAGGCCAGAGCAAGTATGTTGGTACTATTTTGAAAAGATTCAAAATGCAGGATTCAAGACCATTGAGTGTTCCTATTACAATGGGAACAAAGCTTTCTAGTTCACAGTGTCCTACATCCCCATTGGAGATGGAAGAGATGAGTCGAGTACCATATCAGAGTGCTGTTGGAAGTTTGATGTATGCTATGGTCTGTACAAGACCAGACATTGCCCAAGCAGTGGGAGTTCTTTCTCGTTATATGTCTAATCCAGGAAGAGCACATTGGGATGCAGTAAAAAGAGTTTTCAGATACTTGAGGGGTACTTCAGAGTACTCGATATGTTTTCATGGAACAGGAAATGAGCATTCCTTAGATATTCGAGGCTATGTGGATTCAGACTGGGCCGGTGATGTTGATAGAAGAAGATCCACCAGTGCATATGTGTTTACATTATTCGGTGGTGCAATCAGTTGGATGAGCAAGCGACAGGCTGTGGTTTATTTCTTGATATCTTTGGCATTAAGTATGTTTGCTTGGAAATTAACTTTGTTATTCATTTTGTGTGAAGTGTCTGATTCTGTGTTTGAAATAATTGTAGCATTCATTTTTTGTGTTTGGAATATCTTTGGCATTAAGTATGACATTCACATAATGTGAAGAATTCAATTTAGAATTCATTGTGTGTGTTTGTTTGGAATATCTTTGGCATTAAGTATGTTTGCTTGGAAATTAACTTTATTATTCATTTTGTGTGTGTAGCATTCATTTTTTGTGTTTGGAATATCTTTGGCATACATTCACATAATGTGAAGTGTGTGTTTGAAAGTTAACTTTTGTCATCCATTTTTGGTGTATGACTATTCACTGTGTATTTTGGAGGAACTTTTAAATTTACCTTTTAAATTTACTATTTACTGTTTGAATGCTTAAAAGTGAACTATGACTTTCTTGTCATGTGAAGTGGATGTGTGTGTTTGCTTGGAAATTAACTTTGTTATTCATTTTGCGTGGAAGTGTCTGATTCTGTGTTTGAAATAATTGTAGCATTCATTTTTTTGTGTGAGTGTGCATGCGTGTTTGAATTAAATTTAGAACTCATTGTGTGTTTGTTTGAAATATCTTTGGCATTAAATTTACAATTCACTCTGTGTGAACTAACTGTGTGTATTTTGAAAGAGTTCTTAAATTCACAATTTACTGTTTGCATGCTAAAAAAGTTAACTATGACATTCACATCCTGTGAAGTGTGTGTTTGAATGTTAACTTTGTTTTGGTGTATTTTGGAAGAACTTTTAAATTTATAATCCACTCTTTGCATGCTTAAAAGTGGAAACTGTGTATTTTGAAAGAGTTTTAAAATTTATAATTTGCTCTTTGCATGCTAAAAAGTTAACTATGACATTCACATCATGTGAAAGTTGACTTTATTTTGGTGTGTATTTTGGAGGAACTTTTAAATTTACAATTCACCATTTGCATGCTTAAAAGTAAACTATGTTATTTATGTCATGTAAAGTGGATGTGTGTTTGCTTAGAAGTTAACTTTGTCATTCATTTTGTGTGATGTGTCTGATTTTCTGTTTGAACTAACTATAGCATTCAATTTTTTGTGCTTGAGTGTGCTTGTTTGTCTGAATTAAATTTACAATTCATTTTGTGTTTATTTGAAATATCTCTGTCATTCACTGTGTATATGTTTGCATTCTTAAAAGTGAACTATGAAATTCATGTCATCATGAATTGGATGTGTGTTTGTTTGGAAGTTAACTTAGTCATTTCTTTAGTGTGAAGTCTTTGATTCTGTGTATGAACTAACTGTAGCATTCAATTTTTCGTGAAATATCTCTGGCATTCATAATAATTACTGTGTAGTTATCTATGACATTCACTTCATGTGAAGTGTGTGTTTGAAAGTTAACTTTGCCATCCATTTTTGGTGTATGACTATTCACTGTACGAACTTTTAAATTTTGAATTCATTGTTTCTTTGTTATTCATTTTGTGCGGAGTGTCTGATTCTGTGTTTGAACTAACTGAAGCATTCAATTTTTTCTGCATGAGTGTGCATGTGTTTTTGAATTAAATTTTAAATTTATTGTGTGTTTGGCATTGATTGTGTATTTTTGAAAGAGTTTTTAAAATTATAATTTACTGTTTGCATGCCTAAAATTTTTGAAAGAGTTTTTAAAATTATAATTTACTGTTTGCATGCCTAAAAAAAGTTAACTATGACATTGACATCATGTCAAGTGTGTGTTTGGAAGTTAACTTTGTCATCCATTTTTGGTGTATGACTATTCACTGTGTATTTTGCATGCATAAAAGTGAACTATGACATTCATGTCATGTGAAGTGGATTTGTGTATTTTCTTGGAAGTTAGCTTTGTCATTCATTTTGTGTGAAGTGTATGATTCTGTGTTTGAACTAACTGTGTATTTTGGAAGAACTTCTAAATTTATAATTCATTGTTTATGCATGTTTAAAAGTGAACTATGGCATACATTTCATGTGAAGTGGATGTGTGTGTTTTCTTTGAAGTTAACTTTGTTAGTCATTTTGTGTGAAATGTGTGATTTTGTGTTTAAACTAACTGTAGAATTCAATTTTTTGTGCATGATTGTGCATGTGTTTGAATTAAATTTAGAATTCATTGTGTGTGTTTGTTTGCTTAAAAGCTAACTATGACAAACCTCCACAAGTAGCGGAGTTGGTGCAATCCCTAGAAGACTAGTCTCGCCTCAGTAAATATCTAGTTTTTATCTAGGCCCTGGCATTGTAGTGCATGTGTGTGGCAGTCTTCATTGACACAGCCTCAAATGATGGTTGTAGCAGACCGGGATGAACCTTTTGTTCCTCCGCCTGATGAAGTGTGTTTTTGGGCCAGCACTTAAAGCAGCTTTCAGGATTATGGCATGCATAGATTCTTTGACTAGTTACAGTGTTTTCTACGGTGGCTGGTTTTGTGTGCTTTGTTTCTGCTAGATGTTTTTTAGAGATTATTTGAGAACACTTGCAACTTTGTATATTGAACAGAGCCAACTTTGAGGGAATCCACTTGTATTTCAGAGTACTTTACCTTCACATTGGGTTGGACGTCTAAAGCTACACGGTTTGATCCACATATGGCACTAATAAAAAGCACACTATTTGAATTGCCGACGATCCATTATATAAACAGATGGCTGCAGATATCTCACAGTGCACTTAGCAATAAATATACAGACATAGCTTCATTTGGATATCCTATCAGGGCATTGTTTCGTATGGCCATTACCAAATTAGTATGACTTCTTTTCCTTAAAAAATTAGAGTCCTACGTATTTTGCAGGTAGTTTATCTAAATATACAAGTGGGGGCAGGTCTACTATTAACAAAGTTACCGGTTCAGGTTCGGGTTTGGGCACGCAAACCTAGTTTGTAAATTCAGGCAAATTTGTCTTTTATGTTTGTGGGTCGGGTTTGTCCATATATACATTATATATACAAATTTAGAGAAATATACAAAGTTATAAAATTAAATACATTTGATACTATGATACTTCATCATCGATCAATACCAAATGCGAATTGATAATTTAGAATTGAATTGGAAGATGGAACAATGCAAAATGGCAGGAAAAAAACAACAAAAAGCAGTCAAAGAGCAGTTGGAATGCCAGGGACAAACCCGGGGCGAACCCGAACCCAAACAAACCTGGTTTGAATGCAGGGACCAAAACCGGCAAACCCGATAACTGAGACAATTACCATCATTTAATGCCACTCTTTACAAAGAAAGAGACTTAGACTATAAAAATTGCATGGGAAGCTTTTATGTGAATACAACGTGGAAAAGGTATGTTGTTCCTAATTTTCTGTCTGCAGAGTAAACTACTTTTTCTAGTCTGTTTTAAAGCTAAGGTTAACATTCCACTGGAACAAAAAAAAAATAAAAAAATACTCATCTGGTACATAATAAGATGGTAGCATCTTCACTTCAAAAATATATGTACTTTTTTATGATTTTGCAAGTCATGTTGAAGTACTCAGATTGGCTGGCAATTCCAGTTGTTGATTGTGACAAAGATTTTGCATTCCAATTATCATTGGAGGATGCTCTATTGGCAATGCAGAATGGCTATTTTCAAGTTGCTATTCTGCATTGCCCTTTTGTATCCTTGTTAGTAGAGAAGAACAACGTACACTAGGGATGCAGTGTAAATTGTTGGAGTAAATGTGGTTTTATCTTATTTACATAATCTTAAGTTCTGCGTAGGTTGCTTATATAGTACTTTATTATATTAGTTGCATTTAGATGCATTGTATTTGGTGCCGTCTATGCAGCCGAAAATTTGCACCTGCCTACCTTGTATTTACAAGGTGGAGCCCTTGTAAATACACTATGGGAAGGTGCAAATTTTCAACTGCATAGCCATTTCATAGTTGAAGTTGGCAACTTAAAAAAAAAAATATAATTACAGAATGCAGCAAATGGCTCTGGTCAGGGTTATGAGTTTTTTTAATTATATTTTAGAATCATAGATATTTTAAGCCACAAAAATTGATCATGCACAACACTTGGGAGTAAGGGCCAAATCTCAGTGTTAATTCCTTCATTTGAATTCCAGCTAATCATCAAGCTTTAAATTTATAGAGCATGTTTTGAGGAGCCCGAACAAGCTCATAAATATTGGCATAGAAGAAGCAACACAGTAAATTTAGCATCCTCTTTCATCGAGTAAACGCATGGCATAGATAGATTTGAATTGTATGTATGATATGGATGGACCAGTCCTCTTTAAAAAATCACTCAACGAGAAGGGTCTTGCTTCGGGTATTTTATATCTAATTTTTTGTACACTAGTCGAAAGCAGAGACCAGGGCAAGAACTCCGGGAGAATTTACTTGGGGCACGAATTTTTTTAATGAAAAAGAAAATCGACCTTTAATTATGTAGTCTCAATTGACCTTGCCCTTTAATGAACAGCAAAATGATGATTTTTATTGATTTTACATTTGCGACCAATTTGATTATCTAAACGTTTTTGCAATTCAGTAATTTTTGTAATTAGTTTTGTATATATTTTTAGTAATTAATATCATATTAATGTTTCTTCAGCTAGAAATGAGTTTAATCATATTAGGGCCAAAAGACTATTGATTTGAATTGGTCATTTGGTTTTACATGAAATCCTTGGATTATTGGATAGCCTAGTAAAAACTTCCTAAACTCCACTTTTTTATGGCTCGAGGATTGAATAGTAATGGTAAGGTCAATAGTATATATGACCATGTTGATTTGAATTGGTTGTTTGGTTTTGGGAAAATCCTTGGGTTATTGAATGATCTAGGAAAAACCCTCAAGTTATTGAAACCACAAGTTTCAAGATTTGGGGTTTTCAAAAAACCCTTCCTTTGTTATTAAAGCTTGGTTATTACAATTACACCTAACTTTTTATGATATTTACAATTGATTGAGAATTATAGAAATATTGGTAACATTGAAATTATTTTAATTTCCATAGATGACCAAAAGTGGGTCAATAGAACTCAAAGAGTATAGATGTTTACAATAGAATGTTCCAAGAAGAGAATCTTAGAAAAGTTCTACAAATGGGAATAATAAAAGAAAATAATTTTGAATCAAGAAAAAACCACCCACAAAAGTGATTAAGAAACTAGTACATATAGCTAAGAAGGGAGAATTGGAGATTGTTAGGTGTCATTGATGTTGAGGAATAAGTTATGAGACATCTCATAGGTCTAAATTTGCATCTATAAATGAAGTAGTGATATTTAAAGGTTATGTAGAGTTACTAGTCTATTGAATGTGTTAGGAGGAGGTGATCAACTTTTGGGCCCTCGTAATCTTTTTGTTTCAAAACATGTGTTATAAAAAAATATGAATCTATTTTCCAAAGTTTAATGCACCCAATAAATTAAAAACCAAAAGAATATGCACCCAATAAATTAAAAACCAATGACTATACCAATAATAGAATGGTGGCTCAAAAAATATAAAGAAAAGAATAAAAATATAATTTTTCTTGATTTAGCAAATTAGTAATTTTCTAACGTACATCTCTTCTACATTGCATTTGATGTTCATACATAGTTTCTAGATTTGTTTCTCAACAACTACTATGACAACATGGCTGCAATGGCTCTTCCCACCCACGGGGTGATTTCAAATTCTGTTGACGACGCTTCTCGCCCCTTGGCACCTGTCGCTCTTGTTGTGGGTGTGGGAAGCTTGCGTGCTTCCTCCCTTGTGGGCGAAATCTATGTTGTGAACCCTTGTGCCTTTGTCGCTGGTGGTTTGCGGGGAGTGCGAATTTCTGGTAAGCTTCCAAATGTTGCGGTTGGCGCAACTGTGTCTGTTGGGTGGAATGGTGAGGCCTTGAGGTCATGACAAGAGAGACAACCGTTTGATGGTGGGTTCATTCGTCATTTTTCGTTAATCTGGAAGTAGAGACATAAGAGGAAATAGATCATAATGCTTATGTTCTTTCCTTACATGGTGTGATTTGTCGATTTAGGGGTTTTTGGCCTAGCCTCCCTCAGTTGGACTCTTGGATCTCAGAATAGTGGGTGGGAAATCTTATGTGATCATTATTTTAACTGGGAGGACAAATTTTTGTTGATGATTAAGCCTTGGCAGTTGATTTCAACCCTTCTTCTACCCTTGGCAATTTGGTGGTTGCACAATGTGGATTTGAGAATAAGGCAATGACGACTACATGGTGGAAAGGTGCTTCTCAACAACACTATACGGTTGAGAAGAAATTTGAGCAGCATAGGAGTTTTTTCCGAAATAGTTGCGATGGAATCACAGGGTTTTGGGCATCTTCTCCAGATGTCTGCTGAAGTTGTGTAAGAATATCATGTTGAAACCCCTAAAGAGCGAGAGAATGGGCCTTCGACTACAATTTCTGGTGATAGCGTTCTGGTTATCAAATCTGGTGACTTTTCTAGATAAGGCCATGCCTGCAAGAAGGAATATTGATGATACCTTGAGATTGTGGTTGTAGGCATTCATTCTCAGGATATTGACGCACTGGCTTGGCATGATAAGGCAACACAAGTGGAAGAGAGTTGAATTTATGTTAAGGGCAAGAAAGTTAAGTTCTCTAAGTCTTATTTTGACATGACTCTCTGATCCCACAAGAGTAGGCTCTAAATGTAAATCTTGATGGTTCTTGGTTTGGGGCTGGTTTTAGGCTGGTTGTTGGTTGTTCAACTTTCTGGTTGAGGGTTTCAGATCCACTCAAAATATGTTTGTAAAGGGTTTTGGGTCCCTTCAAAACTTGTTTGTGCCTTGATAAAAAACAATAAATATATGATATTGATATAACAATAATAAAATAAACCATGGCATCACTAATAGTAGACTCTCTAGGGTGAATCCTGAGACTTTTTTGCATCAATTTGGGTTACACTAGATCAAGGTTGGGTAAAGATCAATTTTGATGGTGCTTCAAGGTTGCACCTTGACATCGGGAGTTGGATGTATTGCATGAGATGATGCAGGAATAATCCTTATCAAAGGGGCTCAAAGGTTACCAAAAGGCACAATAATGAGGTTGAAGTTTGAGCTAGATGTATTGCATGAGATGATGCAAGAATAATCCTTATCAAAGGGGCTCAAAGGTTATCTAAAGGCACAAATAATGAGGCTAAAGTTTGAACCACATTAATAGCAATTGAGTTGGCAGGTAACCTCAAAATCCCAAAACTTCATCTTGAAGGGGACTCCAAGATAGTTACGGATACAATTTTTTGTGGATCTTCTCAGTGTTGGTGAATAAATAAATTTAATTTTACATATCCGACGGGAGGACAATGGGGAGGTAGATGCTTTGTCCAACTTGGGATGTGAGTTGGATCCCCAAGGGATTCATTGGTGGGACAAGCCAGGAGCCGATGTGGCATGGGTTGTTCGAGTGGGTACTTGGAAATGATGACTCTTACCATTGGGATGTATGAGTTCACTTAATTTACTCCCTTGTTTATTATCTGTGTCGATCTTACTCCATCATTTAATTTGAGTTGCCACCCAGTATGATTATTATGATAACGTTTTTGTGATTGGATGGATGTGGGATGACACGTTTTTCATCTTGGGGACCGGTTGGCATGGTCTTGAAATTGAAATTTTTGGATTTGTAGGCATTTGTTTCTTATGCGTGAAACCTTTTCTTGGTTTTCTAGAGTGAAGGTGTGGTGTGGTGGTGGAGTTGTAAATTTTAACCCCTCAAGTTAGATATTTGTGATAATGGCCAATTTCACTTTGCACTCCACCAAACAATAATTGGCATTTTTTGGGTGCATCTAAGATAAGTGGTCAGGTGGTATTTTTCTTTGTGACGAGGAAGAATTCTTGTTCATCAAGCGACTATTGGGCCACAAATACTTGGTGTCTGAGTTTTGATAAAGAACAAACATGGACATTATGTTGATGCTGGTAGCTTGGGGTCTTTCCTTTAAGACCAAGTCGGAATTTGAATGGGTGGCTAAAGCGTGTGTCCTTGCTCACTCATTGTGTGGTTTGGTTTGTCTATTGGGGGGAGAAATTCATAGGTAGGGTTTGAGATGTTTGTTTGGGGAAGGAGTAATGCCAAACCGAGTGAATGTGGAATATCAGTCGTTCATGCTCTGGTGGGATTGTGTAGACCATATGGCAAGGGCCGAAGAGGCTCGGTAGGTGTGGGAGGATCAGTTTGTGTACATCCGTTCAGTTGAGGTTGCAAGAAAAATGACTCGTGCGGTAAAGAAGTAGGAATGTGGTAAGCAGCCAGAGATTGGTGCTAAAGATGGTTGGGGTTTTGATCCTGGCAAGAACCTAAAAATCAAGGAGGTTTCTTGGTCTTTTGTTCCAATTTTTGCTAGTTTTTGTTTGGAATATGTAGTCAGATAGTAGTGTTGTTTGCATATAGCCTTTAATGGCTTATAGTTAGTTTGTTTTATATTATGCTCTTAGACTTTGGGGTTTAGCCCTAGTTTTTTATGGACTGGATAGATATGTATATAGTTATTTTACTTTTAATATAAAATCTACAAAAATGATTGATAAAAAAAATGATAGCAGTATAATAGCAATCAACACATGAACACTAGATTTACGTGGAAAACCTAAACAAGAAAAAACCACAATGTGAAATTAACTCAAAATATATTTCAACAGTTTACAATGAACAATGAGGATGTTTCTTGGTCTTTTGTTCCAATTTTTGTTAGTTTTTGTTTGGAACATGTAGTCGGATGGTAGTGTTGTTTGCGTATAGCCTTTACTGGCTTATAGTTAGTCTGTTTTATATTCTGCTCTTAGACTTTGAGATTTATCCCTAGTTTTTTTATGGGCTGGATAGATATGTATATAGTTATTTTACTTATAATATAAAATCTACTAAAAATGATCAATAAAAAAAATGATAGCCATAAAATAATAATAACACATGAACACTAGATATATGTGGAAAACCTAAACAAGAAAAAACCACAATTAGAAATGAACTCACAATATATTTCAACAGTTTACAATGAATATGGCTTCCTACCAAAGAGCTCATTGGTTCGAACTTGCACACTAAGGCGAACAAGGAACTCAGTTGAATATCACTTCTTGAGGGCAAGATACAAACTGCTCCCAAGGAACTCATTGTCAATCAACAACGAAGGAAATAACTGAATTAGCTGAATTGATATTGAGAAGGATTCTGTTGAACATGAAATTGTCCTTGAACAATTAGATCAAACAACCAATATAATGGAAAACATATCTGATAACTCACGATGTCACAACACATTGTCTTATTGAGTATATCACCTTCAAAGCTCTACTTAATATGACTTTCACATTCTTACAATCTCAAATCTGCTTGCATACCATTCACATACACTTCACAATCAATTCATCTTTCCATCATACACATTTACAGACACTTTCCACATGAGCATACATGCACACTAACAACTCATCCACCCACACTCCTTAAATATGAGATACAACATTGAAACCTAATTGAGGGTTGACCAAAAACAAAATAAGCAATATTATACAAAATAAACCACTTGAACCAATATAACTCAAATAGGTCCACTCCCAGAGAAGAGAGAACCAAAACATATTACAACACAGTCTTCCAAGATTAATCCAATGATCCACACACATTAATACATTCTTTAGAGTCCAAAATTTAACCAATAACATCCCAATACAACTTCCAACTCTTATCTAGACTAAAAGAATATGATCCAATTAAGATAACTTAATCAAACACATCGAATCATCTCATAACTGAATATCCCAAACACAAATTATATCAAAGCTCTCTTTGCAGATCAAAGAAATCATCTGAAAAACATACTGAGAATACTATACATGCCATGTAATGACATCCACTAAATGTAAACCAATCTGCAACATAAAACACAACTGCAACAACCGAAAGCATATTTGGATTAACATCCATCCAGATAGCTAGGTTTGACATCAAAGACAACCATACAAGCTCATGCTTCCAACAATCTCAACCTTTGTCATCGATGACAACACTTGATCACAACTCTTTAATAGCTTGAACAAATTTGGCAAATGACTCTCTCCAATAATCTTACAATAACTCTCTCCCCCTCTTTTGACTACAATGAAAAAAGGCACTGCAAAAACATATTGACCATCACCCACTACTCCCCGTAAGAGCAACAACAACATCACTCCAGGAGATAAGAATAAGCTTTGAATCTCTCCCTGGAAAGATGCACCATTGAAATACATATAGTTAGCAAAAGGAGGGGCAATAAACCCTAGCTTCTCCCTCAAATACTCAAAGGTATCCTTCACTAATGAAGTAAAAATTTCTGCTACCTATTCTTTTGTAGAAATGTATTCCAATTTGACTTCCTTTTCTGCAACCTTTTTTCTTAAGAAATGATAAGGAATTGAGATATGTTTTGTCCTTGAATGCATAAGCAATTTCTTTGAAATGTTTATAGCATTGGTATTATCACATATAATAGGAATAGTTTAATCATATATCACTCTGATATCCTTAAGAGTTTACTTCATCCACAAAACTTGAGTTCAGTAAGATGTATTTCACTTATGTAGTAGATAATGACACTAATTTTTGCTTCTTACTTATCCATGAAACTAATCTATCTCCCAAAAAGACTCCACCATCACTAATAAATTTCATGTCATCAATGCTTCCGGTCCAATCAGGAGTTCATTTTAGATTTCTGAAAATCTTCTTCATTTTAGATCTGTATTTTTTCTGATCAACATACAAAGATGTATCATCTTTACCAAGCTTCCAACCAACAACTAAAGGGGTAGAAATAGGTTTACAATTCTCCATATCAAATTTCTTTAACATTTCTTTGACATATTTAGCTTGATAAATAAATATTTCATCATATAGCTGGATAACTTGTAAAATTCCTTCTGCATTTCTTCTACAATTATTTACACAAGCCATCGTTTCCTCTAAAGATAATATCATCAACATAAAAACAATAATCAACAACTTAATGCCCTCAACTTGAAAATAAAGATTACTATTTGCAATACCTTTTTTGAAGTTATGTTGTAACAAATATTTGTCCAATTTTACATACCACTCTTTAGGTGCTTGTTTGAGTCCATACAATGCCTTATTTAACCTACAAACTACATCTTGATCCTTTGACAATCTAAATCTATCTAGTTGCTTGATGTACACTTCTTTTTCTATTTCTCCATTTAGAAATGCTAACTTAACATTCATTTGATATACCTTGAAATTCGTGTAAGTGAAAAAACCAAGAAACATTCTAATAGCTTCCATACTAGAAATTGGAGCAAAAGTTTCTTCAAATTCAATACCTTCTACTTGAGAATACCCTTTACATTATCAATCATGCCTTGTTCCTAGTGACATGTCCTTTTTCATCTAGTTTTTTAAGGGACACCCACTTAGTTCCTATCACATTCTTGTCCATTGGTTTGGGTACCAGTTCCCATATTTGATTTTTATGTATCTGTTTTAATTCCTCTTCCATTTCTTTTACCCAACTTTCTTCTTTGGTTGCCTCTGCATACGATCTAAGTTAAGTAAGTGAAAAAAATAGTTTGTGTGTTGATTTACCTTTGTAACACTTCTTGTTTGAACTCCTTTGTTTGTCTCCAATTATATGATCTTTTGAATGACTCCTTTGCACATATTTCGGGGTCTTGATTGCATGCTCTGATTAGTATTTATCTTCTTCAATTTTAGCTATCTCTTCCACATCTTCCAAATTTGCCCTTTCTTCTATAGCAACTAGTATAATCTCAAATCCAGTCTCTTGAACGTTCGGGGGTACTCTGATCCCATGTCTCACATACTTCCATACTTGTACTTTCCAACATCTTATTCGATCTCTTATTGTAATATCGGTAGGCTTTGCTATTCATAGTGTATCCCAAGAATATTCTTTCATCTGCTCTAGTATCAAACTATGCAAGGTCATTCTCATCTCTTCTGATATAACATTTACTCCAAAGATTCTCATCTCTTCTGATATTTCGCAGTGGGAGGTTTTCCATTCCATAGCTCATAAGGTGTCTTGGTATGATTTACTCTTATCAGTATCATGTTAAGAATGTAAACAATATGCACCTCTTTCCAATACATGTTAGTCAAGTTAGCATCCTTTATCATAGTTTTAGCCATCTCAATAATAGTTATATTCTTCCTTTCTACTACACCATTCTATTGAGGGTTTTTTGGAGCAGAAAAATGTCTTCTAATATCATATTTCTCACAAAAATTGTCAAATTCATTTGAAGTAAACTCTCAATCTCTATTAGATCTTAAATAAATGATTTTATCATCAATTTGATTTTTTGCCATTGATTTGAAAATTTTATATCTTTCAAAAGCTTCATATTTTTTTCCTTTAAAAAATGTAACCCATGTCATCTTAGAATAATCATCAATAAATAACATGAAATACTTTTCTTCATAAAGTTAATTTGTCCTTGTAGTTCCACACAGATCTGTATGATCATGTCCAATAGATATGAAGTAGAGTACTTCTTGTTATTGAAACTTATTTGTCTGCTTCCCAAAGTGACATTAACTGACATTCCCTACACATAGTATCAACAAGTTTGACAGTCTTCAATAAATCTCACAGTGCTTTAGTATTATTGATCTTTATTATGTTGTCAAAGTTAATATGTCCCATCTTTTTATGACATAACCAACATTCATTGCTTTGAGTCGGAATAAATCTATTTCCACTTGTTCTAATGTCTTTAGCTACTATCTTTCCAGTTTTTCTTTTTCTAATTATACATTTGATATGTGTGAATACAACTTCATTACCTCTATTGCACATCTTGCTAATACTTAACAAATCGTGTCTCAAACCTTCTATATAATAAATATCATCAGGTTTATGCTTACCATCAATCAAGATACTTTCTATTTCACAAAGTAGTACAACTTCTTCTCGCAAACTTCATTGATCCACCATCATACTTCTTGAGACTAATGAACTTGTCCTTATATATTGTCACGTGATTTAAACATTTAGAGTCAATGATCCATCATCTTTGTTCTACTTTAGCATGCAATGCGGTCTTCTCTTTCAATCTTCAACATTACGCAAGCAGAGTAATTATACCAAACATTTCTTCAATTATATTCTTGCAACATAATCATTCCCTAGGGCATCTTAACGTCACTACTTGACATCATCTCATTACAACATTTATCTAACTAGAAGGTCATATTTATTGTCCTCTAACCATTTAATTTAATGCATCTAATCATTATTACCATTTATGCATAGATCATTCACATAGTATACTCTAATAGAACATTACACAAATCATTTAACCTATGATACCAATGATTGCCTAGTTATTCAAGCAAAGATCAATTCCATCTAATCCATTTCTACTATCATTCATTCTACAACATAACATAATACTATCCATCTCATAAATGTAATGCAACTCAAATACATATAAACTATTCCATTTCACATAGATTCTTTAAACTCATAGCAACATCCATTACATTATGAAATAGTCATAGATCTATACCTAAGTCTAACATCAAGTCCTATTACATTTTTCTTCTTCAAATACATGATAATACCATATACAAGGATACATCATTTCTGTTACATATACATTTCATTATGATACAATGTCTTCTCTTCCAAGAATATATAAATCAGTTCTGAAGTGCAATCACATGAAGAATCCAAGAATCCACACACGCTACATCCAAGGAAAGTATCCCAATGGAAGAAGGCAATCAACCACCCGACCATGTGGAACCAATCAAGGAACCGCCACCCGTGCTAGGAGATGACAAAGGTTCCAACTTACACTCAAGACCTAATCTAACACCTATCAACCAAAGGATACAACATGACTTCACAAGACCCAAATATAAGAATGCAACACCAAAGTACAATACATGGCTAAATCAATGAAATCAACCTCCAGAGGCATATCAATAAATCAAGGCATATGGGAAATGGATACATGTGGGGTAGAGTGTCATCACATACTAACCTCATGTGGCATCTGCCTCCACCTTGGAGTTACTCAAGGGAGATCAGGTATACCGCTCCAACGGTCTTCCCAATCTAGGATCCAAAAAATACCTCCCTGGGTCCCTCCAATTGGGGCATACAAGATCATATTATTTATCTTGATTAGGTGTATTCCTAAATACCCATCCCACTAATCATTTATTATTATGTTATCACTTGCAATTATACCATCAACTCTTTATGTGGTTCCATAGGTTTAGACCCCCTTCCTAAAGATCTAGTACTCACAATCTAGGTCCAACACATGCAAGCCCACTCCCCCATCCATGAACCAAGTCCATAGGGTAAATATACATCCATATCATGAAGGCTCGAAAGAGATATAAGAACAGATACCACACCAAACTGGGTAAAAGAGACTTATAAACCAAACTCATAGAAATAAGCCCTCACCAGAACAACCATAAAGATAAGCCAATCATAAAAGATATCAAGATAACATCAAATCCTCAATAGTGAGGCATAGAACATCCCATTGGAGCCATACTAACAATCTCTCAACAACGAGGCAGTCTCCCTCTTGCCGGAGCCACACATCGCACATAAAACACCTCAATGGTAAGGCATGAATCCTCTTATCGGAGAACATGAAAAATCTTGAGGGATAAAAATACATCATAAAAAACTCTGAGAACGTAAAAAAAAGCTACACAAGCCTTTGGAGTAAACCCACAATCCAAAAATGCACAAAAACTGACTTAAAACTGACTTTCGGAGACCCTAGGTAAGTTCAGCGCCTCTGGTTTCTAGGATAGCACCCTTGGTAGGTACCTTAGCATTTTTGGTACTTATCATGTAGTTTTGGGTTGATACCATAATGTTTTTGGTATTTGGAATGGCATTTTTGGTCTCTCGAATGGTGTTTTTGGTCAATTGCCTTGCATCTGCAAATCAGGACCCCTTGCACCCTTGGTATGTTTGTCAGCGCTTTTGGTATGAACAATGGCCTTCCTGGGGAGTATGATGGTGTTCTTGGTATGCAGGGTAGTGCCCATGGTCCTTTTGACAACTCTTTTGGATGTTTGCATAGTGTTTTTGGAAAATGTGCAGAAAATTGAGCAAATTTGAGTCCTAAGGCTTAGAAAGAGGCATAAGAGGGCTTAGAGATCAGAAACGACCCTCATATTGCATACATAGGGTCTAATAAATCCAATTAACATCAAGGACAACCAAAACATGCATTGAGTACTCACTGGTAAAATTTGTAGAAGAAATCCTCTCTCCTACTGAGCATAATTTGAGGAATAAGGAGCCAAAACCATAAGTGAGAGAGAGAGAAATGTAGCAAACAAAAAAAGGGGACTCAAGAAAGTTAGGTAGGGACTAATTATATCCAAAGAAAATGGAAGAAAGTGTCTTGTGTAGTCATAGAAAATCCACCCTCATGCAACAAGAGAAAGACACCAAAACATGCCCAAACAAGGGGAGATTTTGCAATCTAATCAAGGGAGTAAACAAATTGGAATTACAACAGGATTCAACACTTCCATGGAGGTAAAATCAAACAGAGAATACACATTGAGCTCTTAGCAAATGAAATTCCAGAAAATAGAACCAATGAGATACATATTTTTCCCAAACAATACTCTATCAAAAGGCAATTAAACTACTGCAAATCCTGAAACCATTTCCCTATACAATCTTTTTGAAACCAAAAATGTTGAGTGTCGACAAATGAAACCAACCTGGAAAAGACGAAACAAGTTGAAACAAGGAGAAATCCGGAAAGCACAATCCAATTCTAGCAAAAATCTTCAACAATCTCAATCCCAAACCACACGATCTTCAAAGCATCCAAAATTTTCCAACCCCCACAGGAAGCTTAATAAATACTAAAAATAAACTTCAAAACGATATTGAAAGTTGACCAATCAAAATATTCCAAGAAACTATATATTAATCACCTAACCTATATAGTTTTGAGGCAAATATTATTTGCTCGATATAATTTACCTACCTATTAATATTCAACCATTCATATGCAAGGGTAGGTAATATATATTCATTTTGCAATTATCGATAACCACAATTTATAACAATACATTAAATAATAATAATTCATCCCCCATAATAATCAATTAAAAGTATAAATCCTTAGAAATAGGAGCCCACTTTTAAAAATATAAAATCAAATCTCAGATGATAATAAATAAACTGATAAAGTCAACAAATTCAAAAATCAGTAATAATTAATAATTAAATAAGGCTCAACAACAATAAATAAATAAATAAAAATAGATTTCTCAACAGTAAATCAAAATAATAAATATTATCAAATAATCGATAATCCTCAAGTAAATAAATAAATATTCAACACTAAAGCAATACAAATAAATTATAATTCTGTAATGGATAAACCATCAAATAATAAATAAACCAATCATTAAAATAATTAAATCTCACCAATCATAAATTTGCATGAACAAATAGATAATTTATGATAGAAGTACACCATGATTAAATCAATTAATCAATCAAATGAATACTTACAATCTAATAATTAAAAAATCACACATAACCACATGAACATAGACTTTAATCCACTTGCGCCAAGTGGAGAACATAACACAAGACTCTTGCGTCAGGGTGCAATTGAGAACGTACACATCTTAGACCTAGAGTGTGTCTTCGACAACTTGCCATTGGGATAAAGACACACTCAGACCTATGGAGTCAGGTGGAGTCGATGTTTGGTACTTGCAAACCCACATCAAGACCAATGCATTATATACGATACACACATATATAAACAAACAAGTGGTAGAGAATCGCGACGACATATCCCGCTTGCAATGAGTGATATGGCATTGTCTCTACTCACGAAGGCAGTCACACAATATGATAACAAGACATCACATAGAATCATCTGATAGTTTTGATACTTAATATAAGTACAGATCCAATAGCCAACAAGATGAGAGGGGGGGGGGTGAATCATACAAACTTAATCATCAATGGAAACATCAGATTCAACCTCAGTAACATATATCAGTCATAGAATAAAACTGTCAAACATGCAAACTCAAAAGCATATGAACTATATAAACCTCATAACACCAGATTTAACGTGGAAATCCAAATAGGGAAAAACTACTGTGGGATTTCAGACCCACTAAGAAATATACTCTTCTAGAGTATGTTCGGTTAAAAGCCAATTTTGTTAAAGATTACAAAACACATTGCTAGATGTGACCCAGTTAAGGGATTTCCCTCAGATCTGTTAGGATCTTCACTTTGTTAGAAGTGACTTTGTCAAAGGATTTCAAACACTCATTTAGAATGTCACCTTGTTAGAGGATTTACTTATAAGACTGTTAAATCCACTCGGTTAAGAGATTTTCTGTTACTTTCACAAGCTAACAGTAATACAATCTATCTGCAACTTTACATCTAAAATGCTAAAGCAGATTCTTATTTGTTCAATCACAATCTAGACATAGAACTAATCTTGTCTATCTGCTGGGCATCAATACTCTGTTATTCCAACAGGTCTTCAAGCTTCTGTGCTCGGTGATCACTATGTAGCATCCCTGTGCATACACTTGCCCGCATACACTGTTTATCAACAGTTCCTTATTTATAAACAATCATCTAACCGCTTAATCTCCTTGATCACATTTCCCATGATCAATCATAGCCATCAGATCTTCAATCTTGTCCAGGTTCATTGTATCTTACGATCTGAAAAACGTTTTACCCTGCCTCGAAACTTGCACAATCATCTTGGAACTTGTGTTAGGGTAATGCGGTTCAATCTGAGCTGTAGATCTTCTTGCCGACTTTCCATTGCCTTAGATTTGTTAACAAACTTCTTCCACGGCTTGCCAATCATTGATCCGCTCCAGCTCATCAGTGTCTTTCATTAAATATCACATGTAAACATTTAATGCATTCTGTTATAGCTCGGTTACAACTCGGTGAATACTAAACTTTACTCGGTAGACATTCTGTCTTCATTAACCGAATGCGATAATCTTAGGGTTTACCGACTGGGTCCTTTGGCTGATAACATAGTGTAGTATTAACCTTTACATTTTACAACATATGTATGATGTTAAAACAATCTAAAACATCAAGATCTCATCATTGTCTGACTCGGTAGAGTTGCCCATTGAATAACTTATTCCTTTATTCATCATATTCTTTCCTATGTCTTTACCGACTTCTTTATGATCTTCATATCATATTTCTTAAGATATGGCAACATCATACTGAATTAGAAAATCAATTTCTTGACATCAATGACAAAATAATAATATCAAGACAGTAAAACATCTTTAATCAGTTATGTCCATAATCATCAACAACCTTCTCAATATCCTTGTTATATTGCCAACAATCTCCCCCTTTGGCATTGATAGCAAAACCAATTGATTTGATCATTAAGAATTCGGATTGTTGTGATTCTGAAATGCTCTCCCCCATACATCAGACTTCTCTCAATCTTCTCAGATCTTCTCCTCCTTTAGTCTTCTCCCCCTTTGGTAGGTCTTCTCTCCCTTTGGTAGTCTTCTCCCCCTTTGACAACAATGCCAAAAAGAAAAGAACTAAAACATAAGTTGTTTATGTAAGAAGTTATTCCCTGCTGTTGTGTATCAACTGAGTCTCGGTTAGAACATTTGATTACAATTCCTGTCCCCTGTATCATTGTCTGTATTATCTCAATATTGTTCGAGTACACTTTTAGAAAAACATTCTTAAAGTGTATCATTCCAGCATCAGCTCCCTAAAAGATATTCAATAGATTCATCAAAGTGATGCTTTCACCGAACTCGGTCAGTGAGTAGAAGATAGGGGTAGGACCCCTAACTTACTTATGAGATATTCAAAAATATCCTTTGGTAGTGGCTTGGTGAAGATATCAGCTATTTGTTCCTTTGTGTTAACATATTCCAACACCACTCTATTTTCATGAGCTTCTTCTCTAAGATAATGATATTTGATAGATATGTGCTTTGTCTTAGAGTGCATAACAGGGTTCTTTGAAATATTAATAGCACTAGTATTGTCACAGAATATAGTTACTGGCTCGGTAACTTTCTCATTTATACCTTCCAACAATTGTTTGATCCATGCAATGTTGGTACAATTCAGTGCTGCAACAACATATTCAGCTTCGGCTGTTGATTGAGAAACACATCTTTGTTTCTTGCTAAGCCAACTCACTAGTCTTTCCCCTAAGAAGAAAACTCCTCCACTTGTGCTTTTCCTGTCATCAATGTTGCCTGCCCAATCAGCATCAGTATAGACTCTCAAATCAAAATCATTTCCTTTTTGATATACTAAGCCATAATCTTCAGTGCCTTTTAAGTATTTGAAAATTCTTTTGATTGCTGTCATGTGTATTTCCTTAAGATCTATAGAGAATCTTGCAACAATACCAACTGCATGTGCTATATCAGGCCTGTTGTGAACAACATATTGTAGTATTCCAATCATGGATCGGTAGAGTGTCTCATCAACAGATGCAGATTCATCATTCTTTGATAGTTTGCAGTTTGTAGTCATAGGAGTACTTACTGGCTTTGAATCCTCCATTCTAAATTTCTTCAAGATTTCCTTTATGTATTTGGATTGAGTAATGAAAATTTTATTTTTCATTTGCAGTATCTGTAAGCCTATAAAATACTTTATCTCACCGATTAATGACATCTCAAATTCTTTGCTCATTTCATTACCAAAGTTTTTGCATAGAGTCATTTCCACAAAATATAATATCATCAACAAATATGGCTGAGATTAGTATTCCATTTTCATCATTCTTCATGTACATGTTACTGTTCTCACTTGTCCTTATAAAACCAATCTTAATCAAATAAGAGTGCCGTCTTTCATACCATGCTCTAGGTGCTTGTTTCAGACCATATAAAGCTTTGTTCAATTTACATACCCGATCTTTATTCTTGTCTTCAATAAATCCTTCAGGTTGTTCAATGAAAACTTCTTCTTCTAACATTTCATTCAGAAATGTAGATTTGACATCCATTTGATATACCTTGAAGTTTTTGAAAGCAGCATATGCCAACAATGTTCTAACTCCTTCAAGTCTGGCAACATGTGCAAAAGTTTCACCATAATCAATTCCTTCTTCTTGGGCATAACCTTTGCAAACCAATCTTGTTTTGTTCCGAATGACCTCTCCTTTCTCATTTAGTTTGTTTCTGAAGATCTACTTTGTACCGATTACATTTTTGTCCTTAGGTCTTAGGACTAGTGTCCATGTGTCATTCTTCTTGATTTGATCAATCTCTTCAGTCATAGCATTTATCCGATCTTCACTGTTAAATGCTTCTTTTACTATTCTCTGTTCAAATTCAGATATCAAACATGTGTTCTGTCTCAGTTTGTTTCTTGTCATCACCGGATCATCCTTATCTCCTATAATTTGACTTGGTGCATGATGTCTTCTGACATATTTGGCTAATACAAGCTCGGTAGGCTCTGTATGATCCTCTTCATCACTCAGTAACTGGATATTTTCCTCATTTCCTTCAACAGTTATCTCGGTAGGACTTTTTGGTTGCACATAGACAAATTCATCATAGTCTTCTGGTTCTTTGGAATTCCTATCATTAGTTCTTTCTGCAAATTCATCAATTTTCACATTTGCACTTTCTACTATTTTGTTAGATGATTTGATCAGACATTTAAATGCTTTGCTTCTAGAGGAATATCCTAGAAATGTTCCTTCTTCACTTTTCTGATCAAACTTGCGATTTCTATCATCTTTATGAACATAGCATTTGCTTCCAAAGATCTTAAAATAACTTATATTAGGTTTCTTGCCATACCAAATTTCATAAGGTGTCTTCAAAGTACCTTTCTTCAATTGAATTCGGTTCAAGGTGTAAACAACTGTGCTTATTGCTTCTCTCCAAAATGTTTGTGGAACCTTCTTCTCAATCATCAGTGTTCTAGCACAATCCACAATAGATCTATTTCTTCTTTCAGCTATTCCATTCTGCTGTGGAGTCCTCGGTGCAGAGACTTGTCTTTTAATACCATGATCATTGCAAAATAGGTTGAACTCATCAGATGTGAACTCTCCTCCTCTATCTGATCTAAGACATTTCAGTTGTCTTCCTGTTTCATTTTCAACTCTAGCCTTGTACCATTTAAACATTTGAAAAGCTTCTGATTTTTCTTTTAAAAACATTACTGACATCATCCTTGAATAATCATCCACAAATAATATGAAATACTTATCACCATAATAATTTTGAACTTTCATAGGACCACAAAGATCAGTGTGCATAAGATCTAAAATTCCCTTAGAAGTGTAGGACTTACTTGTAAAGCTGGATCTTGTCATCTTGCCCATTTGGCATCCTCGGCATATAGCATTCTCAGATTTTTCAAGACTCGGTAGACCTCTTACTCTGTGCTTCTTACTTATCTTGATCAGATTAGCAAAATTAACATGACAAAACCTTTTATGCCATAACCAGGTGTTATCAATCTTTGCATGCAAGCACTTGTTGTGAGTAGAGTCAAGGTGAAATGTATTACCTTTTGTTTGTGTCCCGGTAGCAGCTAACTTCCCATTTTTGTCATGAACTTTGACAATTCCTTTCTGAAATTCTATTCGGTAACCTGTGTTGTTTAGCTGTGCTACACTCAACAAATTATATTTCAAACCTTCAACCCAATAAACATCATTGCATCTTGCTTTATCAAGAAGTGTTACGAATCCTTTACCTCTTACCAGACACGGTGCATCATTACCAAATCTAACATAGCCTCCTTCATAATCTTCTAACATAACAAACTTGTGTTTATCTCCTGTCATATGATGTGAGCATCCACTATCTATAATCCAAGAATCATTAGTGTTTATGTGAGATATTAGGCTTTTTCTTCATACCTTTCTTCATCTAATCCATCCTTGATAGCCACATAAACATCTTCCTCTATATCAGTATCATTTGATTTATCATCTTCAGATTCCTCATCAGCAATTAAGCAGGTCTTTCTATCTCTTCTTTTGAAGTCTTGGTGACCTCTGTAATGATTATCTTTTTGTCTGTCATCTCAGTAATCTCTCTTTTCAGTGAAATCTTTGTCAGGACAATTAGAAGCCATATTTCCAATCTTATCACAATTGAAACATTTCAAGGGTAGTTTTCCCTTATACTTACCTTTGCCTCTTGGTAACCTTTTGGCCAATAGTGCTTCAAACTCTTCTTGCTTTCTGATTTCTTCATACAGTTTGTGTACCTCCTCCATGTTCTTCCGAAATCTTTCACTTGCTCCACTATGATCTCCTCCAGAGTACCTATACTTTCTTTCATTGTAATCATTAGATTCATTCAAATGAAAAGAACTAAATGCAGATTCAACTTTATTTACCAACGTCCCACTGTTATCAAAATTACTTAACTCAAATGCATGTAGCTTACCAATAGTAGCATCCAAGGAAACTGGCATATTAGGTATAGACCTTAATTCATTGATTGCAGAGACTCGGATTGCATAAGCAGGTAGAAGGGTTCTTAACAACTTACTTGTCACATCCTTTTCTTCAATAATTCCTCCTGCTCCCTTTATTTGATTTGCAATCTCCTTTAGTCTTGTACTGTACTGGGTTATGTTCTCGCCTTCATTCATCCTCATAGATTCAAGTTGTCCTCTTAGACTATCAACTTCTTCTCTTTGAACATGTTCATCTCCTCCATATACAGATATGAGCTTAGTCCACATAGCCTTCGCATCATTGCAGCCTTCTAGATCATTAAACTCAGAATCGGTCAATGCAGATGTTATTTCAATCATTGCTTGAATGTGTTCTTGCTTTGCCTTTATCTCTTCCATAGTCAATGGATAGGTGCTCGGTGTAACAAAATCATTCTCCAGATAGTATATAGTATATTCTCCAACTCCTGATAGATGTAGCTTCATCCTTTTTTGCCATGTAGAGAAACTTGACTTATTCAGCTTGGGTGCATCCCTCTTATACATCTTTGGATCTTTAACTCAAGTGCTTTTAAACTTTCCTTTAGGAGTCCAAAGCTTTTATACCAATTGATAGTTCTGATACTTAATATAAGTACAGATCCAATAGCCAACAAGATGAGAGAGGGGGGGGGGGGGGGTTAATCATACAAACTTAATCATCAATGAAAACATCAGATTCAACCTCGGTAACATATATCAATCATAGAATAAAACTGTCAAACATGCAAACTCAAAAGCATATGAACTATATAAACCTCATAACACCAGATTTAACGTGGAAACCCAGATAGGGAAAAACCATTGTGGGATTTCGGACCCACTAGGAAATATACTCTTCTAGAGTATGCTCGGTTAAAAGCCAATCCTGTTAAAGATTACAAAACACATTGCTAGATGTGACTCGGTTAAGGGATTTCCCTCAGATCTGTTAGGATCTTCACTTTGTTAGAAGTGACTTTGTCAAAGGATTTCAAACACTCATTTAGAATGTCACCTTGTTAGAGGATTTACTTATAAGACTGTTAAGTCCACTTGGTTAAGAGATTTTCTGTTACTTTCACAAGCTAACAGTAATACAATCTATCTGCAACTTTACATCTAAAATGCTAAAGCAGATTCTTATTTGTTCAATCACAATCTAGACATAGAACTAATCTTGTCTATCTGCTGGGCATCAATACTCTGTTATTCCAACAGGTTTTCAAGCTTCTGTGCTCGTTGATCACTATGTAGCATCCCTGTGCATACACTTGCCTGCATACATTGTTTATCAACAATTCCTTATTTATAAACAATCATCTAACCGCTTAATCTCCTTGATCACATTTCCCATGATCAATCATAGCCATCAGATCTTCAATCTTGTCCAGGTCCATTGTATCTTACGATCTGAAAAATATTTTACCCTGCCTTGGAACTTGCACAATCATCTTGGAACTTGTGTTAGGGTAATGCGGTTCAATCTGAGCCGTAGATCTTCTTGCCAACTTTTCATTGCCTTAGATTTGTTAACAAACTTCTTCCACAGCTTGCCAATCATTGATCCGCTCCAGCTCATCAGCTTCTTTCATTAAATATCACATGTAAACATTTAATGCATTCTGTTATAGCTTGGTTACAACTCGGTGAATACTAAACTTTACTCAGTAGACATTCTGTCTTCATTAACTGACTGCGATAACCTTAGGGTTTACCGACTAGGTCCTTTGGCTGATAACATAGTATAGTATTAACCTTTACATTTTACAACATATGTATGATGTTAAAACAATCTAAAACATCAAGATCTCATCATTGTCTGACTCGGTAGAGTTGCCCATTGAATAACTAATCCCTTTATTCATCATATTCTTTTCTGTGTCTTTACCGACTTCTTTATGATCTTCATATCATATTTTTTAAGATATGGCAACGTCATACTAAATTAGAAAATCAATTTTTTGACATCAATGACAAAATAATAATATCAAGACAGTAAAACATCTTTAATTAGTTATGTCCATTATCATCAACAACCTTCTCAATATCCTTGTTATATTGCCAACATCATCATGAAATAGGGTTAGTATCATCATAAGTTGCATAGTCCATGTAAACAATGATCATATGTAAATCCATGAGTCATATACATCCATCCATCAAGGTGATACTATATGTCAACATCCACAAGAATCATATGTCATATAATAAGTCTCGCATCATCAATCACCAAAATCTCAATCATAAAGTGTCATAATAGATAACATGAATCCATATGAAGTCCTAGTATCAAAGTTACCATCCAAAGTAGTAGAAGATTCATAAACAACCATCCAGGTAACCATCATAAGTCTAAATAAGTCTATCGGTACACAAATCAAAATGCAAGTCTAGGAGGGACACTACATCTATAGCCAAGAATAAAGATTCTGCATTCAAGTCTTTACCATCTTTTTCAGATGAATGTGTCTCCATAGAATAGACTCTTTTTCCCTTTATCTTTATCGTCTATCCTTTTCTTAAAATCACATCTTCTATATCTACTTTTATTTTCATCATCATCAATTTGTCTATAGTTTTCTTTGTATATACATTTAGAAGCAAAATGACCAATTTTTCACAATTAAAGCATTTTAGGGGCAACTTACCTTTGTTCTTTTTAGTTTTTCTTCAATCTTCTTACAAAGTTCACCTCAATCCCATCTAGGCTTTCACTTGTTTCTAGTTCATCTCTTGATATTTTTGAAACATTATAGAGGAGGGGATTTTTCACCTCCAAGATGATGAATCTCAGAGGACAAATCGATCCACTACTACCTCACTCAAACTGGCGCTAAGGTCAGACAAGGGATAAAAATAATAGAGTTAAACTGATAGACTGCAAATGAGACTCCGAGATGAATCTGTTGAGTCTCTGTCCTCGGGACGACTCCATGGAGCTGGGACACTAGCATGACGTGTTGTCGTCCAGTATGTATAGAACATAGAAACCGTACGAGGGTTGTAGATACCATTATAATATAAAATGAATGTAGAAAAACAACAAGATAGACTAATAACACAAAATGAGAAATATTAGAATGACTTGAGAAGAGGGAAAAGAAGGAAGCTCACAACCAGTCCATGATATGAAGCCTCTAGCCAAATGAACTTCTTTCTATGATTATAAAGTTGCACACAAGCAATAAGGAAAATGTTGGGGGTTGTGTTTTGGAGTCTGTCTCAGTTAGACCCCCGTTTTGGTGTTTCCACCTCCACGAACAACCTAGATAGATTGATAGAATAAAATATAAATGGTAGAATGATAAAATAGATAGGGGATGTGATAAATCCCAAGATGCCCAAAGATAGGATAAATAAATAAATATTATCAAAGAGTCTTGAGAAAGCCAAGAGAGTTGCAAGAGATATTATGAGAGCTTGAGAGAACTTGATAGAGCTTGTGAGAGTGTTGCAGCAAACTATATACTATTGTAGCAAGTGAGTGAGAGCCGAGAGAGAGTGCTTGGAGAAGCTAGAGAGGTTGAATAACCAAGAGAGTTTGAATGGAGAGAAAATATAGATTTAAAAGAGAGAAAAGGAGAGAAAGAGAGGGCCGTGATCCATCTAGAAGATTCCAAGTCATTTCCACTAACATGCACATGTGACAAGTGGAAAGGTGCGCTCATAAGCAACATTCGAACATTGAGATGTCATGGGACTAATGCGCTATGCACAAACGTCCGCACGATGTGCTAGTGTCCAAATGAATCACGCTAAAAACCAACAAGAGACAAGGGATACACGTGGCTAACAAGACTGACACTACGAGGGAGCTGCTAAAAAGGGGGCTTTAGCATCCTGAGAGGGAAAAGGTTGATGCAAGGGCTGAAATGAGCCTACTCAGGTGCTAGGGGAATGGACACCAAAGTGGTTACAAAAGATGTAGGTCAAATTGCAAAGGGGTATGCAATTTTTGACACTACAAACATTAAATGAAGCTTCTCTCCGGTAAGTTTTATGTCTTCTATATCTCCTATTTCATAGGCAATCACATTTCGATAAGCTGATCAATTGAATAGTTATTTAGACCATGATATTATTTAGTAACACATTTATTTGGTTTGTAGGGTTTGGTCAATGTAAATAGGATCTTTCAGAAAACATCACTTTCTTTCAAAAGTCAAACAAAAATTTGGATAGCTTCTGCAATATCAATTACTCTGTGTATGTAAGTTCTCAAAACTTTCATCATCAACCATTTTGAAACCTTCAAATTTGTGCTTCAAATTCAAGAGTCTAGCTTGTTGAGTCTTTGGATCACCTTCATATGCATAACTTGTTCCAAACTTCCTTAGCTTCTTTTTCAACTATATTGAATACTTCATCACTTAAGTAGCTGATAAGTATTGTTCTAGTTTTCACCTTTGGGCCTTGATTTCATCCAGAATTGAAGGTCCATTCTACGATCGTCTACAACTAGTTTGAATAATTTCCTAGATTCCATTCTCCTTCAAATAAGTAAAGTTTGTTCCATCAAACATTGGTGCTTTAACATGAAGTTCTTGTGCCGTTTCCATATCTACCTCAATCAGTTAAGCTTTCCAAAGAGGAACCAATGCTATGATACCAAGTTTTGAACACACAATAGGACTAAGAGGGGGGTGAGTGTTGGTGTTTGTAGCTAGGTCAAATCTCTTCTAGGGCTGACCTAGTACACTTAGGGGCCATATGGCATGCCGACCTTAGAAGTTATTAATGATTCAATGTTAGTCAGGCCCTAATTGGGCATCATATGTAACTTGTGATTAAATGTAACTTGTAACCACTTGTGTGTAGCTTGTAATTGGTCAATACCTATATGGATGTAACTTGTAAATTATAGGTTTGATCCTTCTTGGTGCCAAAAGTTAACAAGGCCAACCTAAGACCAGTTAGAAGGCATTGTCACATACATATTCAAGTTGGCTTGTGGTCATTTCATTATCCATTCAGTAAGAGAGATCATTTATGCACTCAACGAATTACTTCCTAGTATCAGCAAATTCATTAGCAATCATTGAATCACTTCTCAATGACAGTGAATCACCCTTCAAGGTGAGTGAAGTATCCTTCAAGGTGAGCGAACTATCCTTCTAGGACATTGAACTACTTTGCAGTGAAGTGCAACAAATCATCTATCAGGGACAACGAACATGGTCTGCAATTCACCTTGCAGTCACAACGAACTCCATTCAATAGATAGTGAACTTCCCTGTGGCAACAATCATCTTGTGTATTGTAGATAAGTTCATCATTTGTATGTTCGCCCTAATTTGTAGACCTAATACTAGTATGCTGAAGCTAAATTGTAAAGATACCTACTGATTGTTGAATAATAAGATCTGAGAATTTTAGCTGGGTTTTTCACCTCCAACAGGGAGGTTTTCCCAAGGTATATTGGTGTTCTTTGTGCACATTGATTTGTTTTCTATTATTGCTATCTAATTTTCTACAATCTAATCCAAAATTAACATGGTATCAGAGCTAAGGTTGATTAAGTTGTGATCAAACTTTGTGATAGCAATGCTCCTACTTCACATTCTTCACACCATTTCAAGCATTGGAGATGGTGACCAGTTTAAAGGTTGAAGATAGACTTAACAGAGCTTTGAAATTCACCTCGTGGAAGGTTAGAGCCCTTATTTCACTTGAAGAGAATGATCTAATTTAGTTTTTAGAAGGAAAAGATCAACCTAAGCTTGAAGATCAAGAGGAGAAACTCTAATTCAAGAAGAATGTTGTCAAAGCTAAAAAGATCCTTATTGACTTTATGAAAGATCATCTTGTTTCCACCATCTCCAAGATGTCTTCAGCCAAAGATATGTTCAAGACATTGGAAGGGATGTATGATATCAACAACACAAGTAGAGCACTTGTATTGAGACAACAACTTCACCAAGTCAAGATGGCAAAGGGAGAATCAGTCATATCCTTCTTCATGAAGATTGCAGAATTGAGAGATCATCTTAGCACCATTGAAGATGAAGTTGTGGACAAGGATCTTGTCATGCTAGCGTTGAATGGACTTCCTCACTCTTGGGATCCCTTTATCCAAGGCATTAGTGGGAGATCCAAATTTCCCAAATTTGATCGCCTTCGGTCTGATTCTATTCAAGAAGAGTCAAGGTTGATATTAAGAGGAATTGAGCATAATCATTATGATATGGAAAATCAAGTCCTTGCTACACATACTTCTATGGAAAGAGGCAAAAGAAGAAAGTGGGATAGATACAGAGTCCAGATCATGTTTTGAAAAAATGACGAATCTCACATTCAATGTTTTAGGTGTGACAAGTATGGTCACATTGCTCGAGAGTGCAAATCTAGGTCTACTCCTCTAGCTTCTTCTGCAGAAGTTGACATAGGGACACCTCAGGAGGATCCAAGGTCAAATGTCAAATCAAAAGGGTTTTTTTTTTTAAAGGAGGAAATGTCATTTTTCAGCTTTAGAGGGAGCCTGACATTTCAGCTTTAGAGGGAGCCACGTCATTTTTCTCTGTGATGGAAAAATTTGAGGTGAAAGCCCTTGTTAATGAGTTCTTCTCTGTAGAGAGAAATTTGAGGTACAATCCCTTGTTAATGAGTTCTTCTCTATGAGGAGAAATTTGAGGTGCAATCCCTTATTAATGCATTCTTCTTTGCGAGATAAGTTTGAGGTGAAAGCCCTTGGTCCACCCTCTATGAGTAGGCATGGTGGAACCAACCTCTGTGAGTAGGATGGTGGTAATGCACTCTTCTCTGGGATAAGTTTGAGGTGAAAGACATCTTCCACCCTCTACAAGTAGGCATGATGGATCCACCCTCTGCGAGTAGGCATGGTAGATGTCATAGCACTTGTGTTTGTTCACCCTCTGGGAGTAGCTATGGTGAATGTCATTTGGTTTCCATTCATGGGAGTAGCCATGATGGACCCACCCTCTAGTAGTAGCCATGGTGGTTGTGTTCATTTGTAATTCCATTCATGGGAGTAACCATGATGGACCCACCCTCTGGGAGTAGCCATGGTGGTGGTGTTCATTTGCATCTTTCATGGGAGAATCCATGTATCTTGGATCTTTAGAAGGTATCCTCCCTAGCTAAGAGAGGGTGTTGGTGTTTGTAGCTAGGTCGGATCCCTTCTAGGACCGACCTAGTACACTTGGTGGTTATGTGGCCATGCCGACCTTAGAAGACATTAATGATACAATGTTAGTCGGGCCTGAATTAGGCGTCATATGTAACTTGTGATTAAATGTAACTTGTACCCACTCATGTGTAACTTGTAACTAGTCAAAACCTATATGGATGTAACTTATAAATTATAGGTCTGATCCTTCTTGGTGCCCAAAGTTAACAAGGCCGACCTAAGACCGATTAGAAGGCATTGTTACATACATATTCAAGCTGGATTGTGATTATTTCATTATCCATTTAGCAAGAAAGATCATCTATTCACTCAATGAATTCAAAGAATTACTTCCTAGTGTCAGCAAATTCATTACCAATCAGTGAATCACTTATGTGACAGCGAATCACCCTTCAAGGTGATCGAACTATCCTTCTAGGACAATGAACTACTTTGCAGCAAAGTGAAACAAATCATCTAGCAAGGACAATGAACAAGGTCTGCAATTCACCTTGCAGTGACAACTAACTTCATTCAATAGACAATGAACTCCCTTGTGGCAGCAGACATCTTGTGTATTGCAGATAAGTTCATCATTTGTGTGTTCACCCTAACTTGCAGACCTAATACTACTGTGATGATGTTAAATGCTTCATGTGCTGAAGATAAATTATAAAGATACCTACTGATTGTTGAATAATAAGATTTGAGAAAATTTGCTCGATTTTTCACCTCCAAGAGGGAGGTTTTCTTAGGGTATATTGGTGTTCTTTGTGCACATTGATTTGTTTTTTGTTATTGCTATCTAATTTGCTACAGTCTGATCCAAAATTAACAGTGAGTTAGTCTAAAGTTTTAAAATTAATTGATTATAAACCTTATCAACTTACTTATCAATAACACAACATTCAACGACACATGAACACTAGATTTACATGGAAAAACCAAATAGGGAAAAACTACGGTGAGAAATTAACTAACAATATATATTAACAATTTGCAATAATATATGGATTCCTATCAAAGATCTCACTATTGTAGACTTGCATACTAAGGCACACAACCATAGGTAAGATACAACATCAGGATTTGTTCAACTGAAGAGCACTTCTTTAAGGCAAGATACACACTATTGGCGAGGGACTCACTATCAATCAACAACGAAGGAAATAACTGAATTGAAATTGAGAAGGATTCTCTTGAACATGAAATTGTCCTTGAATAAGTAGATTAAGCAAGTAATATCATTGCAAACATTTTTGATAATTTTTTATTTCACAATACATTGTCTTACTGAATATATCACCTTCAAATATTTGCTCAATCTGACTTTTGCACTTTCATAATCTCAAATCTGCTTGCATATCATTTGCATACACTTCACATTTAATCCACCTTTCCATCACACACACTTTCCACATGAGCACAAACAAACACACACACACACACACACACACACACACACACACACACACACACACACACACACACACACACACACACACACACAACTCATTCATCCACACTCCTTAAATATGAGATACGACATTGAAAACCTTATCGAGGGTCAACCAAAAAATAGAATAAGCAATATATACAAAATAAACCACCTAGGCCAATATAACTCAAATAAGTCCACTCCAAGAGAAAGAGGGAACCAAAAAATATTACAACACAGTCTTCCAAGATTAATCCAATGGTCTGCACACAATAATACATTCTTGAAAGTTGTTCCAAAATGTAATGCACATACATATAACAATCAATCGGCCACAAAACTTCTTCCCATGCAAATTACTCCATTTGGATCTCCACACGCCAAGGTGAGACCCATAACAACATCCCAATACAACTTGAAACTCTTATCTGGACCAAAAGAATACAATCCAATTAAGATAGCACAATCAAACATATTGAGTCATATTATAACTGAATATCCTAAACAAAAATCATCAAATCTCTCTTTGTGGATCAAAGACATCATTTGAAAAACATATTGAGCATACTATACATGTGATGAAACAACATCCACGAAACTGCAACACAATCTACCATACAAAGCACAACTGAAACAACCAAAAGCATATCCGAACCAACTTGCATCCAGATAACTAGGTTTGACATCATTGACAACCATACAAGTTCATGCTTCCAACATTTTATGTAATTTTTCAACTTTAATTTAAGGTTAAAGACTTCAAAATGTTCAATATAACCTATTCTCTCTATTTAGATGTCACTCATATTTTAATCATTTAAAATTTTTAATCTCATCAAGATAAAGAAATTATAGATGGCAACACACACACAATCTCTTTTCTAGATGGATAGGAGGTCAATCATATGTATATCATTTTCTCTAATTAAAACATTTCAACAAAAATTTAGATCAAAATACCATAATAATTACATATTTAGTGGTAAGTTTTTTTATTATGGGTAAAATAGGTTTTGAAGGGACCTGAAACACTTTACATAAATTTTCTTATCAAATAACTAAGACTTACCAGAAATGAAACCAAGGAACAAAATATTGCATCAAAGAAAGACATGATAAGCCCACACCAAAAATAAAGATAAAAAAGTTACCCTAAAGAAAAGAAATGGTAGACTTGCAACAAACACCCAACAAAAAACAAAACAAATAGTAGTGACAACAACAACTACTTTAACATATTCAAAGCACCAGTAGCCTCAAGATCTTGCTGACACATACTCTGATGAATTTCATACAACCTTTGTAAGTCATTTTCCCCTTCCATGGATTTCTTCTCGCCATGAGTTGTGACACTAGGACCTTGATGACTGGTTCCCATCATCTCCCCTACCATAGACACATCCATGTTCTAGTCTTCTTTTATTTCCTTTAGCTTCTCATGGAGAATATGGATGGTCTCAGAATTATTTTGAATAGTGCATTTACTAACAACACTAATTTTCTCCAACTTGTAGTTAATCTATTGCACCATGCTCTGCACACCTTGTAACCTACCATAAAATTCATTCAAGTTTTGAATTTTATCCTTGAATAGACTTCACAGGGAGTTCACATCCCGTTTCACTACACAAAGAGTAGAATGAAAATCACCAACCTCACTAGACCCTAAATAAATAGCATTATCCTTATTGGGAGGAAACTTATTTTATAGGGATCATAGTCTTATGTTGATCTAATTGGTAAGTGCACCAAGATGGACGAAAAAGTTGACATTTTTTTTTGTTGCCCGAATGTAGCCATTTGGTGCACACCAAATAGGGCACTCACCATATTTGGTGTGCACAAGGGCGCTCACCATATTTGGCGTGCACCAATAGGTTTGGCATACCGTGTAATGCCCCATCAGGAACCCTAAAGGAAAACATCATAATCTATGCAACTAAGGGTGAAATAATATATGTATTTTTTTTTTATTAAGTGCTTGAATTAAACCTTAGAACATCTAATAGCATAGCGGAAGTCTAACACCTGAATTTCCTAAGGGTTACCAATGAATATTACTTCGTAAATTAAATATTTAAGATAAAATTTCCACAATGGAAGAATTCAAAATACTTCAAGCAATCATATATTATATACAAAAGAATTAAGAAATTGAAATAGCATACATTACAATGTTTCTTTGCTTTCAATATTCGAAAATACATGTTTTCAAAAAGAAAATTACATCATGAGCTAAAATGTTACAAAATGAAAGTTACATAAAGTTTCTTTTCAAAACCTCTAGTTTCCAATTGAATAATGCTTAGGAACAAGAGTTGGTACATGAATCAGGATCCAAGACCATCAGTGAAGTCCTTCCTCGCCTGAAGATACGTACCAGTACATCCGATGGGAAGTGACACTACCACCCGACCATGTGATTCCGAAAGGGAACCACCCCACCGTGCTGGAGATAGTAGATAACCCTCAAGCAAGCAAAATGAAACAAGAACGAAAGGACTACAAGAATTCACTTACAATCATGTGACCCAACTCACAAACACTAGTGACTCTAAGGAGAAAGTGTCATCGCATGTCTTACGGTGGATACCATGGTATAGCCTCCATAGGTCCCGGCCTCCATCCTGGGTTATCCTGGTAACCTCTCCCGAACCTCCGATTCCAACTAAGACTCATGCGGACCTTACCAATCCTCTCACGAAGACAAGGTGGTAAGTTTTCCATTCCAGGCCTTCTCGCTACATTATGAGTCCTGTACTAGCACTCACCTATGTGCGAGGCACATTGTTTTATTTAACTTTTATCCTACCCTTCCCTAGTCATTTATTAGATTTTCACTTTCTTAACCAACTTCCAACGGGTTATCCTGTCACCACTTTGGGCACGACCCCCGCTTGAAAGCCACTCTCTCTTAGAACACTACGGGTTAGTTCTATCTACAGGACTCTATGGTGACATAGACAACCATACCTAATTTTGATCTACCTCGGATGAAAGATACATAATTACTAACCTAAGGTTGACCATTACGAACAACTCACAGTGGCTCATTTCCTTAAGGTTATACATCTAAATAACTGGCCAAAACACAGTACACCAGACATACTGGCAACATGACTTAATGTACTTAGTTGCGACCACCATATAAACAAGGTAATCTTACGTACCAACACGTATCGCAAAATTAACTTGCAATATGAATATATGTTGCCAAGACACGAAGAACAATATGGTCTGTATAACACATAATTTTACACTTATTAACATGTTTAAGAGTTTAGTTACTCTTGTTAACTACTATAGGTACGCCACCTTAATAATTTCCATTTATACCATAGACGAAGATTAAAATAGATATATTTATTTCATCAAGGAAGTCTTACAATAAGACATGATACATTTCTTCATAGAATAATGTCTTTATTTTTATTTATTTATTTATTTTATTTTTTTTATAGTAGAGTGTTACATCATTCTTCCGGAAAATACGGAGAAGTGCACTCGTCAGACTCTACATGATCTAAAGGAGTATATCCTTCAGATTTGCTTTCACTCAGGGGAAAGTACCCCACAGACTCATTATCACTTAAGGGGGTATACCCCTCCAACGAGTCAGAACTTATAACTATCGGCTTTTCTGGCGAGCACTCTAGCTTGGGTTCTTTCCCTTTTCCAACGGTAACTTCTTTAGTTGGACTCTGAGTGGGACCTTTTTCTATCTCTTTGCTCTCTTCAGGAGCTGGGTTGTTCTCCACAACAGGCTTGACAGGGGTCAAAGAATCTTTCTTGACTTTCAAGTAGTGAGCATAACTTGCTACAGATTTGCGAGCTGTCTGTTTGACTCGTACCATCTCTGTAACGTATCAATAGTAAACTATTACTTCCCAGACTCTCCTAGAGCTACGTCTAATAAATTTTTATAACTAGGTTTTGAACGCAACCATACATTTCTTCCATATAATAACAAGTGTGCAATTTGAATTTAAACACTATTCCACTTCTATAGTTATAACGTAATCACAACTTCTATTATATGATTTTATTTAACAATCTCTAACGATAAATAAAACATAACCATAACTATTTCATAAGCAAGACAATAAACATGACATATAACAGAGATTGTAAATATTAATGATCGTAAACTAAGAAATTCCTGACCTATTTGAAGTGTTGATCAATATGCAAGACCTTAACACCCTCTCGCTGATATATGCGCCTTGCTTGCGATCCTTTTCACCAATACTTTCCAACTCTATCAAAAAAACAAACAACTCTCTTGATACTATCAAAACACTATCCTCTCTAAACAACTCTCTTGATACTATCAAAACACTATCCTCTCTAACTCTATTCTTCTTTCTACAATCCATCGTCCTTCCTTGGATGCCAAAAATGACTTGTCTCCCTTTCCTCTCTACTCCCACCCCTATTTATACTAAAAAATCATGCATCGCTTCTCCTAAATCTGGGGCTTAATAATAGTTGTTAACTAAAACTCTTTTACCTCCAACTCTTCTTGTTCCTCCACGTAAGGAGTCCATCTCCAGTTAACTATAGTCTTTTGCGCTCCTTGATTGTGGTTATAACAATTATCAGCTGGGTGGAGAGATCAATTCATTACTTCAAACACTTATGTGTTTGCAAACAACGAATTGTGTGTTTAATCTGCCAGGTCTTTGAGTCAACTAAGGTTTATGTTTCAGTCTTCTCCTTACATGCCAGTCTATTTCCCTCCTCAATCGGCCAATCTGCAGTTAAATGCAATGAATTGCAGTTCGTGGAAGAGTTTGGATGTGCAGAAGTGGTAGATTATCGCTCTGAACAGTGAGAGGTGTCATTGCCCGCTGACTGAAGTGTTAATGGAAAAACCTCTCATTGCTCGCTAGCTGCAGTGTTAATGGCAGAAGAGGGAGTACGTGGTATATGAAGGAGGAGGGTAGTCGGTGGTAATACCGACCCCTCCCTATATTAAGGGGGGTGGTCGATATTACCATCGACCACCGTTGACCAAACTATAACCCCCGCCACCTCCTATTCAATCAAGTTTATTTAATTCGTTTTAATATAATTTCATTATTATATTTTAATAATTAATTAATAACTTTCATTTTAATATTTAAACATTAATCTTCCTAGCAATTTTACGTTTAAATATATAAATATATACTTGTTTTCAAATGCTTATAACTAATGACCTTTTTTTCATATAGATTTATATTGGAACAATCAAATTATATATATATATATATATATAACTCGTTCAAAAAGCTTATTAAATATAATATATCTATAATTCTAACTTTATACATGCATAATCCAAAAACACAATAACCCGATGGGCGATATCAACTACTGATAATACGATCACCTTATCTTAACTCCAGTAACTACTTATAAGTGACTATTGCCTTCCGAGTATATTATGTCCTTACATATATTCAAATGATCAAATTGCAACTATCGAGCTAACAAGCTGATAAAATTTATATCAACTCATACCAAGATATTAACTCATCCTTTATAAACAATATTAAGTCACTAGATCACTTGATTCTTTTTCCTCCAATTACCAAAACTACTCTTTACTCTTATAAACGTAATAAACGTAACAATTACCAATGTCATACAAAAAAATTGGGAACACCAGACACGCAAATTGAGCAAGCATCATGTGACTTTTATAAAGATCAAACAATAAAATATGAAGACCAAACCAATTGACAGAACGACTAACTGAAGGCATACACCCAAGTGTAACTAACTAAAAATAGGGTCAACTACTATCTCCTTCACTTCCATCGGAAAATATAAGGCACGCTCAGACCTGTGTAGCCAGGTGGAGACGATACCCCGTACCTACCCGGTACTTGTACCTGCAACATCCTGCATCACCGACCACACATGCATATATATATATAGAAATTTCAACATACACACCGATGAAGGAGATTCGCGACGTTCCCTGTCTCACTGAGATGAGTGAAGGAAAATCATCCCCATGCATCCCATACACTCCCAGATACACAACACACAGTGCATAGATGAAGTAAAGCGTCAGTACATAGCAATGAACCATATAATGCCATAAAACATAAGTAAATAAATACTGCAAATAAATCATATATCTCATAATCAGATAAAACATGGAACAATGTTATATAATTCTAAATAACAAATGATAATGTATCCACTGAGAATAACAAGAACAAAATATTAGTTCAAACGAGTAAGGGTACTACATTCTCCCCCCCAAGACTAGGCTTACTCCTGGAAGCCTAAAACAAATATGAATATAACTCTCTCATCTTCACTGCATCCTCCCAAGTTGCCGAGGTCTCATCATTTAGGTCCCATACGACCCTTACCTGGTTGATGGTGCGACCCTTGAGGATCAAATCCCGATGCTGAAGAATGCGCACGGGTTCCATGGAAAGCTGCCCGTCCTCGACCTGCAAAGAGTTCCAATCAAGAACATGTGTCACATATGGGTGATAAGGTCGAAGAACTGAAACATGAAAGACATCGTGGATGCGGGATAGACTCGGTGGCAAGGCAAGGCGGTAAGCAACAGGACCTATCCTCTCAAGAATCTCAAAAGGGCCTACAAACCGAGGCGCCAACTTAGAACCCTTCCCATAACGGATTGGACTCTTCCATGGACGCACTCTCAGAAACACACGGTCGCCAACAGAAAATTGATGATCTATCCTATGCGCATCTGCATACTTCTTCTGCCTATCCTGTGCAGCTACCAAATGCTCTCGAATTCGCCCAACCTGTTGCTCCATCTCTCAAAGAATATCCGGACCTATAAGCACCCTATCCTCTAACCGATCCCAACTCAAAGGAGTACGGCAAGGATGACCATATAATGCCTGAAAGGGGGACATACCTATGGAGCTATGATATCCATTGTTATACGCAAACTCTACAAGGTAGATATAGTCCTCCCAACGCGACTGCTGGTCCATAATATACATGCGAAGCATGTCCTCCAAAACCTGATTCACTCTCTCTGTCTGACCATCCGTCTCTAGGTGATAGGCTGAACTAAAGTTCAACTGAGTTCCCAAAGCATGCTGAAGTGAGGTCCACAAAGCTGAAGTAAAGACAGGATCTCTATCAAAGATGATCTGCCTCGGAACCCCATGCAGTTTCACTACTTCTTCCAAGAAGACTCGTGCCACCACCGATGCTATAGAGGAAGCTCGAATAGGAACAAAATGAGCAATCTTAGTCAACCTATCAACTATGACCATGATGGCATCATGCCGACGCGAAGAGACAGGCAATCCAACAATGAAATCCATGGAAATTATATCCCATTTCCAATCTGGTATCAAATTAGATTTAAGAAGCCCTGCCAGGTGCTGATGCTCTGCCTTCACCCGTTGACATTCTAAACACTTTGACACGAAATCAGCAATGTCACGTTTCATACCTTCCCAATGATAAATTTGTCTAAGATCTGCGTGCATCTTCTTGACACCTGGATGTGCCGAATAAGGTGCACGATGGGGCTCAGTCATGATCAAGATGCGAAGATCCTCTAAAGAAGGTACATAGATCTGCCCATGGTGACGAAGAAGTCCATCTGCCTCAAGATTATATCCAGAATATCTTCCCTCTAAAGGCCTTCCAGACTCTATCATGGTTCTAACATCTTGATACCAAGTATCCTGAGGGAGAACTCTGAGAATCCTCTCTCTCAAGTCAACTCCAAGGGACAATACCGAAACTTCATGCCGCCTATGACTCAAAGCATCTGCCACCACGTTCTCTTTCCCCTGAATGTATTGAACATCAAAATCATACTCGCAGAGAAATTCCATCCATCTCCATTGTCGAGCATTCCAATTTTGGTTGTGTGAAAATATACTGTAGACTACGGTGATCACTATGCAGTTCAAAACGACGCCCTAACAGAAAATGATGCCATCTTACCAAAGCATGAACTACAACTGCCAACTCCAAATCGTGAACTGGATAGTTCAACTTGTGGTTCTTGAGTTTGCGAGACTCATAAGCAACCACTCGTCCATCTTGCATAAGCACTGCACCTATACCTTCCAAAGAGGTATCTGTGCATACTATAAAAACTCTAGATGGATCAGGAACTGCCAAAATCGGAGCACTGACAAGGAGTTCCTTCAAGGTACGAAAAGCTGACTCACATTGTTCTGACCAAACAAACTTCTTCCCTTTCTGCTGTAGAGAAGTGATCGGGTGACCTATCCGGGAAAATCCTTGAACAAATCGACGGTAATATCCGGCCAAACCCATAAAACTCTGAACTTCAGAAACGCTGGTTGGCACTGGCCAATCAACAATGGCTTGGATCTTTGAAGGATCCACAGATACACCTTCCCCTGAAACTATATGACCAAGATAGTTTACTTCTATTTGAAAAAAATCACACTTTGCCAAATTAGCATAAAGTTGGTTTTCCCTCAAGCACTGCATTACCTGTCGTAAGTGACCTTCATGTTCTTCCATAGTTCTAGAATAAATTAATATGTCATCTAAGAACACAAGGACAAAATGATCAAGGTAGGTGCGAAAAACCCCATTCATGAGGCTCATGAAAACTGAAGGCGCATTCATCAACCCAAATGGTACTACTGTGAACTCATAGTGACCATAACGAGTGCGAAACACTATCTTATGAATATCTGCATCCTGGATACGTAACTAGTGATATCCATATTTCAGGTCAATCTTAGAGAATATCTTGGCTCCCTTTACCTGATCAAAAAGATCATCAATACGAGGAAAAGGATATCGATTCCGGATGGTTACCTTATTCAGCTGTCGGTAATCAATGCATAACCGAAGAGAACCATCCTTTTTCTTAACAAAAATAACAGGCGCACCCCAAGGAGAAACACTAGGACGAATAAATCCCTTGGCTAACAATTCTTCTAGTTGTAACTTCAATTCACTCAACTCTTGAGTGGTCATCCGATATGGAGCTCTCGAAATAGGTTCTGCACCAGGAACCAAATCAATGTGAAAGTCTATGTCTCTCTTTGGAGGCATACCAGGAATATCCAATGGAAATACATCAACATACTCTTGAAGAATAGGGTGACTATCAAGAGCGATTTCTCGACTCTTTAACTCATCCATGTCCTCAAGAGTAACTGCAAAAAGCTGACACCCTCTACGCATGCACTGCTTAAGTTGCATAGTAGAGACCATACGTAAGGATATTGGTCTCTGAACTCCAACAATTTTCACTTCCTTGCCAAGGTCATCTAAACACTCTACTGCCTTCTTGCGACAATTTATGTGAGCATTATGAGAAGCTAGCCAATCCATCCCCAACACAACTCCATAAGAACCCAAAGGAATGACTTGAAGGTCAACTGAAGTAACTATGGTTCCTAGATTCAACTCACAACTGGGAATAAAGGCATCTATAGAAACACAGACACCTATAGCCAACTCTACTTGCCACCTATTCATCTCCTTAGCAGACGTGAGTCCACACCGCTCCACAATAGACGAAGAAATGAAAGAATTTGAAGCTTTAGAATCAAAAAGTACAGAGATAGGGATTCCACGCAACATACCTGCTGCTTCTATAACTGTACCTTGATGATCAGCTTGGCGGTTATCCACCGCTGCAAACACTCTGTGAGATCTGCCTGCATCTCCCACTGTAGGCTCTGACATTGTCGGCTGTTGACTACTTGTGTTGTGGAAACGCTGAGGACACTGCGCAGCTCTGTGACCATACTGCCCACAAGAGAAGCAAGCTCCTCTATTACTTGTCGGACCACTGGATTGCTGATAATTTCCTTGGCTAGGAGCATGAGATGCACTTTGCGAGGATTCCCCTGTAGGGCCCTGTCTGCCCCTCTGCCAATTTCTATTTTTCTTAAATTGAGCATGGCCACCCTTCTGGCTCTGGAACTATTTTGGTTTTGACGATTGCTGCTGTTGTGGTCCACCCTTAGCAGGTGCCTGAGGAGTCCTAAATGGTGCAGGTGACTGAAACTGATTACCACGAGCTCTATTCCCACTGGAAGGAGCACTCCCTATTTGCACACCTGTTTGCCCACCAAGAGCACGGCTAAGGTTTAGCTCTACCAATCGGGCCTTTGCCACAACTGTCTCCACTGAAGTTGGCTCAAACACCCTAACACCTCCACTAATGTGATCATTCAAGCCCCTCAAGAAATGTTGTACAAGCATAGCCTCATTATTACCAATTCCAGCATACTGCTTGAGCTCATAGAATCTGTGCTCATACTGGTCTACCGTCATACCATACTGTCGCAGTGCATGGAACTCATCTGCCTGAGTCTGTTTCCACTGGGGCGAGAGAAACCGTGCCCTGAATCTCTCCAGAAACAGCTCCCATGTCACAGTGTTAATACATACACCGATCATTTCCTCCTCCAGTCTCCACCAGATTGACGTGAAGTTTTCGAGACGCATAATAACACATCTTGCCTTGGTGTTGCTACTATATGGGAACATAGCAAAACACCTATCCAGACCGATAAGCCAAGTTTCTGCCTCTAGACCGGTACCCATACCATTAAAGAAAGGAGGGTTGGACCTCATCAAGTCCTTTATTTGACCCAAAGAAACTGGATCTTCATTGTTTGCAATCCCTCTCCTTCTAGATGATCTTTCCCTCTCTCTCTCTCTTCTGGCATTGGCTGAACAACCTCAGGCCTAGGGCCTAACCTAGCAAGAACCTCCTGAAACATTTGTCTCAGCTCTTTCCTTTTGGGAACCTGTTCTTCTGCACGAGGTAAGTCCTGATGAACAGACTATTCTGGCTCAGCACTAACATGAGTAGGTGGTGGTGAAGGACTATGATGATCAGAACCACGGCCTCGTCCTCCACCTCTTCCTCTACCTCTGCCTCTATTGCGACCACCCATATGGCCACCTCCCCTAGCTCTCCTAGCCATGACCGAGTACTACAAAAGAGAAAAGATTCATATTTATGACAAGGATAAACAAGGAAAAACACAAATGTTAAGACCTAAATAAAAAATCAAGTTGAATAGGAACACTACAAACCCAGAGTACCCAGTGTTGAAACTTGTGCTCTGATACCAAATGTAATGCCCCATCAAGAACCCTAAAGGAAAACATCATAATCTATGCAACTAAGGGTGAAATAATATATGTATTTTTTTTTATTAAGTGCATGAATTAAACCTTAGAACATCTAATAGCATAGCGGAAGTCTAACACCTGAATTTCCTAAGGGTTACCAACGAATATTACTTCGTAAATTAAATATTTAAGATAAAATTTCCACAATGAAAGAATTCAAAATATTTCAAGCAATCATATCGTTTGAATATATGTAAGGACATAATATACTCGGAAGGCAATAGTCACTTATAAGTAGTTACTGGAGTTAAGATAAGGTGATCGTATTATCAGTAGTTGATATCGCCCATCGGGTTATTGTGTTTTTGGATTATGCATGTATAAAGTTAGAATTATAGATATATTATATTTAATAAGCTTTTCGAACGAGTTATATATATATATATATATATATAATTCGATTGTTCGAATATAAATCTATATGAAAAAAGGTCATTAGTTATAAGCATTTGAAAACAAGTATATATTTATATATTTAAACGTAAAATTGCTAGGAAGATTAATGTTTAAATATTAAAATGAAAGTTATTAATAAATTATTAAAATATAATAATGAAATTATATTAAAATGAATTAAATAAACTTGATTGAATAGGAGGTGGCGGGGGTTATAGTTTGGTCAACGGTGGTCGATGGTAATATCGACCACCCCCCTTAATATAGGGAGGGGTCGGTATTACCACCGACTACCCTCCTCCTTCATATACCACATACTCCCTCTTCCGCCATTAACACTGCAGCCAGCGAGCAATGAGAGGTTTTTCCATTAACACTTCAGTTAGCGGGCAATGACACCTCTCGCTGTTCAGAGCGATAATCTACCACTTCTGCACGTCCAAACTCTTCCACGAACTACAATTCATTGCATTTAACTGCAGATTGGCCGATTGAGGAGGGAAATAGACTGGCATGTAAGGAGAAGACTGAAACATAAACCTTAGTTGACTCAAAGACCTGGCAGATTAAACACACAATTCGCTGTTTGCAAACACAAGTGTTTGAAGTAATGAACTGATCTCTCCACCCAACCGATAATTGTTATAACCACAATCAAGGAGCGCAAAAGACTATAGTTAACTAGAGATGGACTCCTTACATGGAGGAACAAGAAGAGTTGGAGGTAAAAGAGTTTTAGTTAATAACTATTACTAAGCCCCAGATTTAGGAGAAGCGATGGATGATTTTTTAGTATAAATAGGGGTGGGAGTAGAGAGGAATGGAAGACAAGTCATTTTTGGCATCCAAGGAAGGACGGTGGATTGTAGAAAGAAGAATAGAGTTAGAGAGGATAGTGCTTTGATAGTATCAAGAGAGTTGTTTAGAGAGGATAGTGTTTTGACAGTATCAAGAGAGTTTTTTTTTTTTTTAATAGAGTTGGAAAGTATTGGTGAAAAGGATCGCAAGGAAGGTGCATATATCGGCGAGAGGGCGTTAAGGTCTTGCATATTGATCAACACTTCAAATAGGTCAGGAATTTCTTAGTTTATGATCATTAATATTTACAATTTCTGTTATATGTCATGTTTATTGTCTTGCTTATGAAATAGTTATGGTTATGTTTTATTTATCGTTAGAGATTGTTAAATAAAATCATATAATAGAAGTTGTGATTACGTTATAACTATAGAAGTGGAATAGTGTTTAAATTCAAATTGCACACTTGTTATTATATGGAAGAAATGTATGGTTGTGTTCAAAATCTAGTTATAAAAATTTATTAGACGTAGCTCTAGGAGAGTCTGGGAAGTAATAGTTTACTATTGATACGTTACATAGATGGTACGAGTCAAACAGATAGCTTGCAAATCTGTAGCAGGTTATGCTCACTACTTGAAAGTCAAGAAAGATTCTTTGACATCTGTCAAGCCTGTTGTGGAGAACAACCCAGCTTCTGAAGAGAACCCAGCTCCTTAAGAGAGCAAAGAGAAAGAAAAAGGTCCTACTCAGAGTCCAACTAAAGAAGTTACCGTTGGAAAAGGGAAAGAACCCAAGCTAGAGTGCTCGCCAGAAAAGCCGATAGTTATAAGTTCTGACTCATTGGAGGGGTATACCCCCTTAAGTGATAATGAGTCTGTGGGGTACTTTCCCTTGAGTGAAAGCAAATCTGAAGGATATACTCCTTTAGATCATGTAGAGTCTGACGAGTGCACTTCTCCGTATTTTCCGAAAGAATGATGTAAGACTCTAGTATAAAAAATAAAAAATAAAAAATAAAAATAAAATAAAGACATTATTCTATGAAGAAATGTATTATGTCTTATTGTAAGACTTCCTTGATGAAATAAATATATCTATTTTAATCTTCGTCTATGGTATAAATGGAAATTATTAAGGTGGCGTACCTATAGTAGTTAAGAAGAGTAACTGAACTCTTAAACATGTTAATAAGTGTAAAATTCTGTGTTATACTGACCATATTGTTCTTCATGTCTTGGTAACGTATATTCGTATTGCAAGTTAATTTTGCGATAGGTGTTGGTATGCAAGATTACCTTGTTTATATGGTGGTCGCAACTAAGTACATTAAGTCATGTTGTCAGTATGTCTGGTGTACTGTGTTTTGGCCAGTTATTTAGATGTATAACCTTAAGGAAATGAGCCACTGTGTGTTGTTCGTAATGGTCAACCTTAGGTTAGTAATTATGTATCTTTCATCCGAGGTAGATCAAAATTGGGTATGGCTGTCTATGTCGCCATAGAGTCCTGTAGATAGAACTAACCCGTAGTGTTCTAAGAGAGAGAGTGGCTTTCAAGCGGGGGCCGTGCCCAAAGTGGTGACAGGATAACCCGTTGGAAGTTGGTTAAGAAAGTGAAAATCTAATAAATGACTAGGGAAGGATAGAATAAAAGTTAAATAAAACAATGTGCCTCGCACATAGGTGAGTGCTAGTACAGGACTCATAATGTAGCGAGAAGGCCTGGAATGGAAAAATTACCACCTTGTCATCGTGAGAGGATTGGTAAGGTCCGCATGAGTCTTAGTTGGAATAAGAGGTTCAGGAGAGGTTACAAGGATAACCCAGGATGGGGGCTGGGACCTATGGAGGCTGTACCATGGTATCCACCGTAAGACATGTGATGACACTTTCTCCTTAGAGTCACTATTGTTTGTGAGTTGGGTCACATGATTGTAAGTGAAGTCTTGTAGTCCTTTTGTTCTTGTTTCATTTTGCTTGCTTGAGGGTTATCTACTATCTCCAGCATGGTGGGGTGGTTCCCTTTCGAAATCACATGGTCGGGTGGTAGTGTCACTTCCCATCGAATGTACTGGTACATATCTTCAGGCGAGGAAGGACTTCGCTGATGGTCTTGGATCGTGATCCATGTACCAACTCTTGTTCCTAACCATTATTCAGTTGGAAACTAGAGGTTTTGAAAAGAAACTTTATGTAACTTTCATTTTGTAACATTTTAGTTCATGATGTAATTTTCTTTTTGAAAACATGTATTTTCGAATATTGAAAGCAAAGAAACATTGTAATGTATGCTATTTCAATTTCTTAATTCTTTTGTATATAATATATGATTGCTTGAAGCATTTTGAATTCTTTCATTGTGGGAATTTTATCTTAAATATTTAATTTACGAAGTAATATTCATTGGTAACCCTTAGGAAATTCAGGTGTTAGACTTCCGCTATGCTATTAGATGTTCTAAGGTTTAATTCATGCACTTAATAAATAAAAAAAATACATATATTATTTCACCCTTAGTTGCATAGATTATGATGTTTTCCTTTAGGGTTCCTGACGGGGCATTACATACCGAACCTAAAGTTTGGTCACACCAAACCTATTTGGCGTGTGCAAGGGCCAAATTTGGTGTGTATCAAATTTGGCGTGGCACTAGCCAAATGGAAATGCATTTTGAAAAGTGTATTTCTATTTGGGTAGTGTCAAACTTGGCACTATCCATATGTCTAGAATTAACAAATTGTCTTTCTCTTTCACTCTCTCTCTCTCCCAACAAGAATATATACAAGAAATATAACATTTAAGTATAAGTCACATTTTAATGTCTTTTTATTATACTTTAAGTTATATTTCATGTATATATTGACAGGATGTTTGAGTGGTTTTCAATCTCTAGCTAGGAGTTATAATGTAGATTCTAGGTTTTGAATGATCATTTATATTTTCAGACCTGGTCAAATTTTAGTAATCAGTATTCTTCTATTAACATTCTCTCACTCTCTCTATGCCATTGACTTTATCTTCCCCAAACTCTAAACTTATAGATCTCTCTCTATCATAATTACTGTATCCCATTTTTACCTCTCTCTCTATCTCATTCTCTCCTCTCAACCCTAAGATCTAACACTACCTATTTACCCCCCCTCTCTCTCTCTCTACATACCTCCCCTTCATTGCCTTTATTTCTTTAGGTCTCTCTCACGTTCTCTTTCTTTGTACCTCACCTTCGTTCCTTACCCTCATCTTTATGCCTTCCTTCCTTTCTCTATGTTCTTCCATCTTCCTCTCTTATTTTTTGTCTCCCCTCTCTCTTTATTCTCTCGATCATTACTTATCCCTCCCACCCTCTATTTCTCCCTATCCTTAGATCTTTCCTCCCCCCTATCTTTATCTCTCCACCTCTTGATCTGTATCTCATTAGCCACCTCTATCTTTTCCTGAGGTCTCTTAGCCTTCTCTCCCCATCTATATTTCCCTTAGGCCTCTCACCCCTCTCTCCCCGAGCTCTAGGTCTCTTCCCTCTCTAGTTATTTGTCTTCCTCTCCATCTCTCTCCTATCTTCTTACCCCTCTCTCCCTCACCTCTTTACATCTCCCCTCTCTAGGTCTCTCCTACCATCTCTCCTTCTCTACCTTTCCTTCCATCCTTACCTCCATATCCATTCATGCCTCATTTCCTTTGTCTTCCCTCTCCCTCTCTCCCCATCCATATGTCTCTCTCTCCCTCCATATATACCTCTCTCTACCCATCCCTTCCAATCTCATTACCCACCTCTATCCCCCTTTATCTCTCTCCCTAGGCTCTAGGTCTCTCACCTCTTGACAAAGAGAGCCCAAGTGTGTGTGAGAGAGAGAGAGGGGGGGAGGGAGGGGTTGAGAGAAAGAGAGGGAGATACTAGAGAGATATAGAGAGAGGGGGTTGATGGAAAGAGAGGGAGATATGAGAGAAGGGAAGGGAAGGGATGGAAAGAGGGGGAAAAACTAAAGAGAGAAAGTGAGAGAGATGGAGGGAGTAAGAGAGAGGTTGGTGGAAAGAAAGGGAGATACCAAGGAGGGGTAGAGAGAGAGAGAGAGAGAGAGAGAGAGAGAGAGAGAGAGAGAGAGAGAGAGAGAGAGAGATTCATGGAAATTGGGGGATATACTAGAGAGAGACTATGCGTGTGTGAAAGAGAGAAAGGGGGGGTCTTGATGAAAAGAGAGGGAGAGACTTGAGAGAGATCAAGTGAGAGATATGGATGGAGGGATTGGTGGAAATTGAGGGACATACCAGAGAGAGAGCCTAAGTGTGTGTGTGTGTGTGTGTGTGTGTGAGAGAGAGAGAGAGAGAGAGAGAGAGAGAGAGAGAGAGAGAGAGAGAGAGAGAGAGGTCTTGATGGAAAGAGAGGGAGAGACCTAAGAGAGATCAAGTGAGAGATATGGAGGTAGGGATTGGTGGAAATTGAGGGATATACCAGAGAGAGACTAAGTGTGTGTGTGTGTGTGAGAGAGAGAGAGAGAGAGAGAGAGAGAGAGAGAAGGTTTATGGAAAGATTCTAGAGAGAGATCCCAAGTGAGAGAGAGAGGGAGGAAGATTGGGGTTGAGTGAAACAGAGGGAGAGACTTGAGAGAGAGACAAACCTACTTTCCTCCCTCCTTGTCTCTCAATTGGGCTCTCTCTCTATCTCCCTCCCTCTCTCTTTCACTTGGGATATCTCTCTCAACCCCCCTTCCCCCCTCTATCACTATCACATTGTCTCTCTCTAGTCTCTTCCTCTTTCCATCAACCTCTCTCTTTCAACCCCTCCCTTCCCCCTCTCTCACTTGAGCTCTCCCTCTAGCCTCTTACACTTTTTATCCATTTCTTCCTCTCACTTAGGGTGAGAGAGAGAGGGGTTGAGGGAGACACTTGAGAGAGAGAGGCATGGAGGAAGTAAGGTAGGGGTTGAGGGAAATAGAAGGAGACACCTGAGAGAGAGCCCTACCTTCCCCCTCTAGGTTTCTCTCTCTCTCAAACCCCCCTCTCTTCCTTTGTCTCACATGGCATCTCTCTCTCAACCCCTCCCTTACTCCATCTTTCTCTCACTTGGGCTCTTTCTTTGGTCTCTTACTCTCTTTCCATCTCATCCTCTCACTCAGGTGCTCTTTAGCTCTCACTCTCTCTTTCTATTTCACTCCTTCCCTCTATCTTGGGATCTCTCTCTCTCTCTCAAGTCTCTCCCTCTCTTTCCCTGAACTCCTACTTTCCTCTCTCCCTATTTTCCTCTCTTAGGTTTCTCTCTTTCTATCCCTCCCTCTCTCTATCTTGGGCTCTTTCTCTCTCTCAAGTTTCTCCCTCTCTCTATAAAGGGGATGAGAGAGAGAGAGAAAGAGTGCCCAAGTGAGAGAGGAGGGAGGGGAAGAGAGAGAGACCTAAGAGATATCCTGAGTGAGAGGGAGGAAGGAATGGAAAGAGAGGGAGAGAATAGAGAGAAGAGCCCAAAAGAGGAGGAAGGGATGGCAAGAGAGGGAGATACATGAAGGAGAGAGAGCCCAAGTGAGAGAGAGGGAGGGAGGGAGAAAGGGAGTGGCTAAGGCAAAGAGAGAAAGAGAAAGTGAGAGAGATGAAGGAAGATAAGAGTTTAAGGAAAGAGAGAACGAGACCTAAGAGTGTGTGTGTGAGAGAGAGAGAGAGAGAGAGAGAGAGAGAGAGAGAGAGAGAGGCTTGAAAGAGAGATTAGAGATAGCTAGGGAGGGAGGGATAGAGAGAAAGAAAGGGAGAGACTTGAGAAAGAGAGTGATCAAAATAGAGAGTGATAGAGGGAAAGAGAGAGCGAGGGAGGAAAAGAGAGACCTAAGAGAGAGAAAGAGAGACTGAGAGACAAAGATCGATAAAGAGGGACATGGAGAGCCCAAGTGAGAGGGAGGAAGGGATTGGAAAGGGAGCAAGAGACCAGAGAGAGAAAGAGACCAAGTGAGAGGGAGAGGGTGAAAGGTGAGGGTTGAGGGACAAACTAGAGAGAGAACCCAAGTGTAAGGGAGGGAGGGAGGGAAAGAGAGGGAGATAATTGAGAGAGAGAGAGAGAGTTTGATGGATAGAAAGGGAGATACCAAAGAGAGAGGGAGATACTTGAGAGAGAGATATTAGAAAGAGAGCTAGGGAAGGAAGGAGAGAAATAAAAGGATACTTGAGAGAGAGATAGAGTGTCCAAGATAGAGAGAGGGAGGGAGGGAAAGAGAGAGAAAGAGAGAGTGAGAGACAAAGAGAGCCTAGGTGAGAGGGAGGAAGGGATGGAAAGAGAGTAAGAGACTAGAGAGAAAGAGCCTAAGTTAGAGAGAGGGATGGAGGAAGGGAGGAGTTGGGAGAGAGAGGGGTTGAGGGAAAGAGAGGGAGAGAGATAGAAAGTGAGAGAGAGATAAAGGGTTATGGAAAGAGAGGGAGAGACTAGAGAGAGATCCCAAGTGCGCGAGAGAGAGAGGGATGACGGTGGGGGTTGAGGGAGATACTAGAGAGGGAGAAACCAAGTGCAAGAGAGGGAGGGAGGGAAAGAGAGGGAGATACTAGAGAGAGAGAGAGAGAGAGAGAGAGAGAGAGAGAGAGAGAGAGAGAGAGAGAGAGAGAGAGAGAGAGAGAGGATGGTAGGGGTTGAGGGAGAGAAAGGAAGTGTGAGGGAATGTGGGGAACGAGAGGGAGAGACTAGAGAGATAATATTGATACAAGAATTCCTATTACTGAAATTCAATTGATACAAGCATGTCAATTACTAAAATTCAATGATACATGCATGTCGATTACTGAAATTCAATAAAGTCTGAAATTTATGTGAATATTCTAAAAACTAGTTTCTACATTACAAATCCTAGAGATCTAAAACCACTCTCAAAAAGCTTGCCAATATATAAATAAAATATAATATGACTTATATTTCAATGTTATATTTTATGTATGTATTGCATTGACAAATAGAGTGAGGGAGAGAGAGAGATTGAAAAAGTCTTAATACAATACATTTGGAATGCGCAAAACTTAAATAAATCATCTTTTGAATTTGGCACACACAAAATTTGGTGTGTGCCACATTTAGGGAAAAAATCCTTAGGCTTGTCTTTTACTTAAGAATCCAACCCAAAGTCTTTGACATCCTTCTCAGGCCTAAGCCATCTTTTTCTACAAACACACAAAATTTCCTCACATTTTTCTTCCTACTCTCTATTAGTTTTGCATGTGTTTCAATGAAAACAATAATAAACATCATGAAAACGTTAAAATCTCTCTTAGCTATCCAACCATATAATTCTTTTCACATTTTGATTATGCTAAGGTCATAATCTCTAATTTATTTTCTTAGTGTGTCCATTTTTTTGTCAAAAACCAACATGTCGTATTTTGGGCATAGATTTTTACTTATTCATCTCTAATTTTGAACATTTTTTTTTTGAGAAACTAGAATTCATTTTACACAATTTAAAAAAATAGATTTTTGATTCGTTTTCACAAATTTGAGGGAGGAGAATGCTCAAATTTTTATTTTTCAGGATGTGTCCACTTTGAGTCCGTTTTGAAAAGCAGTGAAAAATCATAAATTCATTAAAAAATTAGCCAAATTCATAAACTCCATGGTGTTAGCTAATTTCTCATTGGAGCAATTTTAAAAGTTCCAAAAAAAAGTTGACATGTTAGGGGGATCACACCAGGTGCTATGTTATATTTTTCTAAAAAAATAGGACCACTTTGTGTGCTCCCCCTTTTTGAAACCCTTTTGTAGTTTAGAAAGTAGACTTGGAGCACTACAACTCTTGTTCTTGTTGCATCTTCATGTAGTGTCGTAAATTGTACACCCTTGCTAGGGTGGTACAATTTCACACTTAGGTTAGTACCCGCCTTATTGTGTTTTGCATCTTGTATTTCTCATTCCCCTTTAAGTATTTAATTAATTAATTAAATTAAATCTAAGGTCATTTATTATTATAAAGTTGGGCCCTCTACCCTTAATGTCCCCCTTCTCATCTTATTCCTCTAATGAATAATTTAATCATAAACCCTAATTATGTCTTATTTTGACCATTTAGGCCTGATTTTGCATAACAAAACACCTCAAAATCGGTTGTAACTTTGGGATGCGCTCTAATATCATCATATCTAACAACCCTGGAAATTCGATGAAAAGTTGGTCAGACCGTGGTGGGAATGCACATGGTCTGCGACTTTTTTCCTGAAATTTCGGGGGCACAATCCGATGATATGATAATGCTTAACTCCAAAATATCAGCAAAAAATTCAAATCCTAGGTTGGCCTAAACATGAAATTAATATCTAGGTTTTCATACTTAAGAGCTCTCTTTCTTATGTACCTCTCCCTTGGGGTTGGGTATGGTTTCATGTTGTTTTCAGATCTTTTTATAAGCTTCATTTTGATTCATATTCATGCTTTAGATCACTTTGCATTATGGATTTAGAGCATTTAATTTGTCAATTATAAGCAATTAGGGTTTACTCTTTAGGGTTGCTCTAGGTTGTTTACTTTCATTCTTAGGATCTTGCATATACACTAGGTTATTGCACAAACATTTTGAGTACATTATCGGCTATTGGTGTAGGTGGAAATCACCAACACGAGGATTTGACTAAGGCAAAACCCTATATAGCTACCCCAAACCTTCCCTTTTCAGTTGCAGGTGGAGAAACAAGATTCTGGAAGTTGTTATAGGTCTGGAACAAGCATCTACACCACCCAAAAACCTCAGAAGTGAATAAATCTATCAAGGAAAAGGGTGTGGCACCCTGGCCTTTCCAAGGACAGGGGCATGGCACCCTGGTCCTGCCCTCTGTCAATAGGACTTGGTAGATAAGCAACTTACAAATCTCAAAATCCCTCTTGTCAGTTGCAGCTCCAGAATTGCAGAGTCAGTACAATGGCATGGCACCCTGGTCCCAAACATTTCAACTCAGATTTTTGACACAGGTGCACCTCTGATTTTGCCTTCTAATCTATACTTTTCAATAGTATATCAGTTGTTCTTTGACCCGCATTCTTAGATTGGGATTTGCTTGCTTACTTGCCTTCTAGGTTAGATTGTATTTTGCATCATTCCTCTCTCTCATTTACAACAAAGGAGTAGAAAACCTCAGAAGTAATCCAAGACTCTCTCTTTCTCATAGGAAGTAGCCGACGTGCGTTACCTCCCTAGGCTCTTTCGTATTCCATGAGTGTGTTTGAGAGTGGGATTAGGATTTCCATACTTAGTCTTACTTTTTCTCCTACATATCTTTGGTGAACCCGACGTGAACACAAATTAATTTTCATTGCATTGCATTGTTAGATGTAGATCTAGTTTATTTAGTTTTCTTTCAAAATGAAACAAAAAACAAAAGAGAAAAAGAAATAAAAATAAAAATATATAGGTTTCTTTCATTTTCCTTGCATCGTGTGTTTAAATTTCATGCAATTTTCATTTTAAAATGCCAGATTTCTATTTGTAAGAAGTTCATGGTTTTGATGATGTATGCAATTTTGTTGATTATGAGTTTAGTAAGGATGAATTAGATGAAGCTCTAGATGATTTTTGAACCCTAAGCCTTCTAAACCCTCATTTTGCCAAAAATTAATCAACCTTGTTACTATGCCATTTCATGGTGATGAGAAAGATAAGTTGAATGATCTTTCTCATGGGTACATTCCTATTAACTCTTCCACTAGATATAGCAACATAGTTGACTCCCATGATTACTTCTATGATGTTATGTCTCCTTTTGAGTCTAAAGATAAGCCTTTAAATCACTATGACCATGCTTTATTTGATGATGCCCTTGATGACTTTATGTCTTTGCCTAAACTTTCAAGCAAGAATAATGCATCTAAAAAGTTAATCAACATGATCAATGTGAATGAACATAGAAAACCACTTTTTGTTGTCCAAGGTGATTGTCCTTCTCCAACTTCACCTCTTCCTAATCAACCTCTTTTCATGGTTCAAGGTGGATATGGTCATGATTCCTTTAGCACTCCAAACAAACCCATCATTACGGTTCAAGGAAGGAATCCCACTAAGAGTCCTTATAGCTATGCTAGACAACTTACTAAGGAGATTTATAATGCAGTTGCCCATACCTACAACACAAGAAACAATAGGAAACCTAATCCTCCTCTGGTTGTTCTGACTCCTTTACCTGATCCTCAATTCATTCTTCCTCAAGCACCTCATATTTCACAAACTCTTGGTAAGGAATATGATCTTGTCAAACAACTTAAAGATACTCCTACCGAGATATCTCTTTGGGATTTGCTTCAAACTTCCTTGACTCATCATGGAATGATATAATATGCCTTGAAAACATTGAATGTCCCACCCGTAGTGACATCTAATAATATGGCTTCCTTGATTCACTCTATTACATCACCTAAGGCCCAAATTGTGTTTACACAAGATGAGCCGCCTTATAGTGAAATTCAACAATAATATGATCCCTTAATGATCGTGGTCATTATAAATGATAGCGCGATAAGACAAACATTAGTGGACAATGGTTCTAGCCTTAATGTTTGTAGCGTTAACTTGTTGCATAAGATCAATGTTGATACATCTCTTATCAAGCCTAATTCTCTCACTATCCGTGGCTTTGATAATGTTGCTAAATCTTCACTAGGTATCATCACCTTGCCTATTAAGGTAGGTTCTGTTACTTTACCTACTCCTATACATGTCATGTTTGGAGAGTTGACATACAACTTATTGCTAGGAAGACCTTGGATTCATAGCATGCAAGTTGTTCCCTCTACATTGCATAGGTAAATCAAATTCATTCACAATAATACAACATATACCTTGTTAGGAGATACAACATTTTAGGCTTCTTTACAGACATCAAGTTATAAATCCTCTTCAATCAATTGTTCCCCAACTATCTTAGATAATTCCTCTAAAGCTTCTACTTTGATTAGTGTGACTAGTTCATCAAACCCGTCTCCTATATCTGGATCAATCCCTGATGCTTCCTCAAGTGGACCTAAGGTTCTTGAGGAAGAATATTCTCAGCTCGACTCTACAATTGAGAATACATTCTCTCCTAAGAAAATTCTTGCAGAAGATGATTGGGGATCCGTTGATTTCAATCCTACTTTTGTAGGAGAATACATAATTTCCCCTAGAGAACCTAAGGTCAAAAAGAAGAAAGAAGTGGAACCTAAAAATAAATCTACTTTGTCTTGACCGTTAAGTAATAAATTTGTGGCGGCTTCTTAGATTTCATCTCCCTTAGTTTTTGGTCTAGAGGATTTTGATCCTTCACTTTTTGAAAATCCTCTTTCTTATTAAAAAATGACTAACCTTTATGGTCCCGGTTTTCACATCCTAGCTAGGTGTGAATATAATGAAAATGGATGTGGTGCTCAAGAACAAGGGATCAAAGTTCCCTTGGAAAATAAATTTCGTGATATGACATTTGGGCTTGATTATGATCCTTTCAAGTGCACTAAAGCCTCTAAGAGACCATCTATTAGTGTTAATGTCATTTATGCTTCTCTCTCATTAAAATATCCAGAATATATTGAATTTGACCCTTCTTGTGTCTTTGCTTTGGATATTTTTTCTACCGATTATTCCTTAGCTGAATTCTTTGGAGCTTATGACAACCTTCCTTGTTATCACCACAACCGTAGTTTTTCCTATTGTTTAAATGTGCAAGCTTACTTTGGGAAGGAAAGAAATAACGATGAGATAGTTAAAAAATTTCCTCAATTGAGAGATGCTCCTCAACAAAGTAATCTCATAATAAATGACACCATTGATATTAAGAAGGATCCTTGTGTTGAAGATAAGATCACCAAGATAGGGAAATGTCTTGATGAAGAAGAGAAAAAGCAATATGCCGAGTTAAATGAATTTCCTAGGATCTTTGCTTGGATATATTTTGACATGCCTGGCGCAGATCCTAAGATTGTCACTCATAAGATTGTCCTAGTTCCTGATGCTAAACCTGTGAAGAAAAAGATTCAAAAGATTCACCCTAAAGTGGCATTACTTGTTAAATCTAAGATTGAAAAATTGTTGGATGCTAGATTCATTCGTCGTATCGATTATTCCCTATGGATTTCAAACATTGTGGCAATGGCTAAAGCTGAAAACAAGATTAGGATGTGTATTGATTTTCGTGATTTGAACAAGGCCTCTTTAAAACATGATTTTCCCCTCTCGAATATTGATATGATAATAGATTTGCTAGTAGAGAATGATTTACTATCTTTTATGGATGGTTTCTAAGGATATAATTGTTGGAATTCAATGAATCCAAGAACACTGAGAGGGGGGGGGGTGAATTAGTGTTCTGCTGGTAATACAAGTTTTTTTTTAATAACATACACATATAAACTGGTAAATGAAGAAACATATAACATGAAGCAAATAAACTAGCGACATGAATGAACACTATAACACACTGAATTTATATGTGGAAAACCTCAAAGAGGAAAAACCATAGTGGGATTTGTGACCCATAATATCAATTCACTAGCCATATGAAAGATATTACATAGCATGGAGGCTTGCACATGCAAGAAGGCACACTGCCTAGAGTACACTGCTCAACACAAAAGAGTCTCACTGAATACAAGCTTCTGCTGAGATAAAAAAGTAATGGTGAACTCACAAAAATGCATCCGCAATGCCAAAAAGAGTTCTGGTTAAAGCTCTATTATGTACCGGTTCATAAACCCTGAATCCTTCTACCGATATCTCCTTTCCTCCAAGAATGCTTCACAATCCATCTACTGATCATAGCATGATATTACATTCACATACAAATGACCTACATACATATCCTTCGCATTACACAGTTCTACTACCTTTTCCTATCTCTATATCTCTCACAAAATGACCTAATAGACTGACTTATATACCCTCTACAAATAATATGACTTATGTCGACTTAGAATACAAAAGATATTCAATGTTGGCCCTATACAATGACTACAAAATGATTTTACAAATAAAATCTTTTAGATCTAGACTAATGTCGGCTCCATTGAAGTGCAGGATGTTGGTGCCGGTGATGACCCTGAATACTCAATGCCGGTATCTGTCAGTATGCCTCCAGATGCTGGTATATGACTTAAATGGAATCTTGTTGCCATCAATGACAACATATGAATCCAGTGAGTGTCAGTTGCCAACAATCTCCCCCTTTGGCATTGATGGCAACACTCATGTGAAAAATGGATTCCCTGCTGGTTCAATTGAAGTATGAAGCATGCTCCCCCTGAGGTGATTAACTCTGTCTGATATCCTCCCTCTAGGATTATATACATATTCATATTTTTCACATAATATACACTCCCCCTTTGGTATCAATGCCAAAGACCAGTGAAAGAATTGAAAGAATAATTACAGATTACTTTACTGGAGCTTGACCAATCTCAAAATTTTTGGATAAGATTTTTATAACAACTGTATATAGGTATCCCAACTGATTTTGAATGTTTTAGATATGGATACAAGTCCACTCAATAAATGTGCTAGTGTTTCTTTCTTAGTGACTTCTGTTGGTGTGGGTTTTGCAAGAATATCCATACATTCCCTCTTATGTACACCAAGTGAATCCAATCTTGGACTCACCAAACCTCTGAGACTCTTTGCTCTCTGAATGATCTTGTCTCTTTCATTTTCAAAAGCAAAAAATTGGTTCTCCAAAGTCAAAATTTATCCATCAATAGATGTAGTAAGTGAAGTTAATCCTTCAAAAGAATTAGCAATAGTAACAATCTTGTCTTGTAACTCTTTTATCCTCTTATCTATATTCACTGTAAGAATTTCTATGTTACAACAAACCCTGTAGATGTTAGTACACTATTTCCAAGAATTTTCAATTAGTATAAGTTTCTCCTCAATCTTCCTCTTTTATGTTTCAATACTTTAAGCTTGCCGGAAGGGCTTGCTTCATTTTCAATCATACAATCAGGAATCTATCTATGCAAAACTGTTATTGTTTGATCTATTATTCCTTTGTCTATAGATCCCTCCTTCATTAGCTTTTGAGTAGCCATCATCATTAGCTCTGTGGGACTCATCTCTCTGATTGATTTCTTCTCAACTTGAGAAGTGTCAATTGCCAAATTTTTTGTTGGGGAATCAACCGCCGGTTCAGTCTCCTTTTTCTTTTCCTTCTTATCCTCTCCTGATGTATCCCTTTTCTCATCCTCTTTTGCACCGGTGGCTTCGCCACTTGGTGCAGTATCTGTTACTTCCGGTGGAGTATTATCCACAATATTATCTATAACCTATACATTATCTATATTACCTTGCCCAGTCTGTACAAATGTTATTTCGGCCGGTTTAGTCTCTACACTCTCATCAGTTTTAGGTTTAACTACCAGTTCACTCAAAATTTGATCTGAACTTCTCAAAATTTCTTTCCCTTTAGATTTGTTCGGGATGGTGGGAGTTGTTGCCTTTGCAAATTCTTCTTGAGAAGTGAGAAAATAAGGATTCATTTGGGAGAATTTATCCCAACCATCTCTGGTCTCATTTACTATCTCATTGACTCTACCCATCATTAAGCTTATTTGTCGGGGTTTTGCTGCTAAAGATTGTTCTATTTGCAACATCTATACACCTTTTCATTTCCTCATTGTTTATAGAGCCACACATATTCAAAAGTTTAACTTCCTTAATTTCCTTATCCCTCTTAACTGCATCTAATCTTCTTGCTTCTAACTTATTGTACAATGATAAAGGAATTTCCTTCAAAATTTCTACCAAAGCCTTCTTATATATATATCTAAATGTAACAAAATTGCTTCTTCTATTTCATTTTTATCATTATCTTCTAAATCTTTATAGAAATTAGACACATTCTTCAAAATTCTATCTTTAGTTACCTCATCTATCAATTCTACACAAGTCATTGGGGGATGGTAATAGCATTACCAGATTCAATTGCTTCATCGATCACACTCTTTTCCTTCTTTCTGTGGGTTACAGGAGTGGATGGAGAAGGATGCCTCTTTTGAGTAGGTTTCCTTGCTAGAGGTGTGGATGTAGTTGTTACTTTTCTTACTAGCTTCCTCCTTGGCTCCACCTTCTTCTCTTGTACAGGAGGCTTGTTATCTTTCTTCCTCTATACCCTTTTGAATGCAAGAGGTTTATTATCCTCTGGATCAAAGTCAGAAGTGATAGAAGAAATGAAAGTCTCAAGCCTCTTGACCTTAGGAGCACTAACTGCTACCGGTTGATCTACTAGTATAGATCCAGAATCTAGTTCTGTATCTATCCTGTGAATTACATCTTGAACAAATGCAGACATTTTGTCTATCTTCTTTTCTCTTCTTTTCTTGTTGAAACCATTTTTAACCTCAAGAGCCTTCTCCTCTACAGTGCCAAAGTGTTTATCCTTATCATCCAAAGGACCATCAATCAACATTTTAGCATATAACTCCAAGATGTTGTCATCTACTTCATATCCCAATTCAGTGACCCATAGAGTTCTAGGTTCCACTACTTCCATCGGTGTCTCATCTATCTTTACCATGAAACAAATATCAATGGAGTATTTCTCCACAATGTGTTTGCAAATTTTTTAATATTCTCTTGAAATTTTTTAAAGTAGCCCCAAAGCTTCTCATCCCTGTTACTACCAAGACTGGTGATTGCATCTTTGATTTGCATACCTACTAGTACGTCATGAGCCCAATGTTTCTTTCCCAAACCCGATAGCTCATTCATCAAGTATAACATCAAGAAGACTATAAGATTGCCAAAACTAAATGTTCCTTTCTTAACACCCTCTATCTTGCCAAGATTTAACATTAATTCACTTCTTAACCATTCACATAGATCATACTTTCCATTATTTCTTAACATTTGATATGCAACATGGATACAAGAATTGGCAACATAGTTTAATCTACTTGATTGAGTTACCTTGTAGCCGATGATCATGCTGGCAAATTTTACATCAGTGTCTTTGATGGTGCTGACCCTCATCGATCTTCCATCATGGGTTGCACCAGTGAGCTTCTCAACCACAGTGTTGGAAATCTTCTTCCCTGGTTCCTGTCCAACTTTGGGTAAGTCGGTGACCACTTGAATAGATTCTTTGATGATCATGTGGGGCCAATCCAGCTAGATAAATTCATTATGGACCCTTCTTAGGATATTTTTGATCACTTCATCCTTGAATTCCAGTATATATAAGATTCTGGTTAACCCTAGATCTTCAATAATTTGATATTCCAACTTGATTGTTTCGGAGTTGCCTAGTATCACAGATTGATACATTCCCTTGTTTTCCTCAGTGCCTAAATCCTTGAAGGTGCAGTGAATATTGGCTGACATCTTTCACATAAACCACGTCATTGGGAACCCTCGAAAATGTGCCAGTAGAGTCTTCCTTCATAGCAATTTGGGGAACTTCTTTGAAAATGGGTCTAAGCCTATCCATGACCTCAACAACAGTGGGATTCACAATTAAAGTAGGAGAAGATGATGATACAAATGCCATTTCAAAGAAATACCTCGATAATAGTCGCCAGTTTGAAGATTTTGATTACTTTTTAGATAACTGTTGGAAATCCTTTGGAATGCCTTTTCTCGCTTTGGTTTGTTCAAGTGCTGGGTGAGTGAAAATGAGTCCATTTTCCCTTTTTATCAGTGAGTAAACCCTAGTCCTTCACTATCATAAATTAATAGTGATGTACCCTACCGGATGTTGGTTTCACAATTTTATGCTAAATAAACCTCCATCAATGATCAATACCACTCTCCAGATCTCTTCCAGATCTCCTCTGGGGAATATGCAAGATTTGCAATGAATTTGCCAACCCCTAAGGCATAAGCCTCACTTACTAGTTGAATTTCCTGTCGGTGCAAGAATGCTCTGATTTACCGGTGGAGTTACAGGTGCAGTTACTGGTGTAGTTGCATCTCCACTTGGTTCTTTAGATTTTCTAATGCATCTCTTGGTGTGTTCTTGTTGTATTTCATCTACCTTCTACTTTCCTTTCTCATTTTCTTTATCATTGCTAATCAGTGTAGTCTTGCTTCTACAATACTTAACAATATGACCTATTTTGTGGCATGCATAACATGTAACATTATTCTTTTGAATTTCTTTAACATATCTGGTGTCATTCCTTGACCTACATTGATTAGCCAAATGTCCAAACTTTCCACATGCGTGACACTTAATATTCATTCTGCAATCTTTTGACTTATGACCATATTTCTTGCAATTTGTGCATTGACCGGGAACTGAATTGTAGTTTTGATTTGATCTATTTCTACATTGTCTAGCCATATGCCCAATTTTATTACAAACAAAACATCTACCATTGAATTTGTAAGCATTAGATTGCCTTACCGGTTTCCTCTAGTCTTATGAGTTATGCATACTGTGATGGTATGATGAAAGAATAAGTATCCGATAGAATACTGAGAGGAGGGGGGGGGGGGGGGTGAATCAATATACTGAAAAAACTAATACAAAGTTCCCAAACTCAAATTCAATCACACAAAGTAAACATATCACAGTTAAGATCAATATTCATAAGAATACTTGACATCAACCGGTTTGACTGTTATGACAAATTAACAATAAACAACTCCAATCTTGTAAACATCAACCATGCTTAATCATATCTCAACATATTCATCTCTCAATGCTTCTAGTTATCATGCCTTATCATAAGTTAATCAAATCAACAAATAAGATCATAACCACAAAAACATTCACCACTTGACACAAATATTTATACGTGGAAAACCCAAATAGGTAAAAACCATGGTGAGATGAGACTCACAAGGATAGCTATATGAACTCTTCTAAAGTTTTCCCTGTTAGGAGCCAAGCCTATTAAATCTTTACAATAAGTCCTATTAAGAATTAATTCCGGTTAGGAATCACCCCGTTAAGGGATTTACAAATATGCCTTGATGAAAAGCACAATACCCTGTTAGGAGTAACCTCGCCAGAGAATTTAAGAATCCAAGCTAATGGACCACCTTGTTAGAGGATTTAATAAGTAACCAAGCTTGTTAGAGCTTACCCAGTTAAGGGATTTCACTTTTGTTGTAATTGTTAGAAAACAAGAAGTTTTCTTGATCTGTATAAATAACACTACATTTTCTTGATCAGATCCTTTTAAGATTCAATCTGCCTTTACTCAAAGTGCAGATCCATTCACTGGTTAGGAAACTACACAGTCAATAGGTCTATGCCAATCTTTCCAACAAATTTTACAAACAACTTCATCGACCTTAAATACAAATCAATTAGGTCGATAACACAACAAAAACCTAATTCTCATCATCGAGATTACAAACAAAGTAGTACAATCTTGACTGTTAGAAATCATAACAATCTCTTCACATTCTTCAAGAAAATTCCAGCCGCTCCATGATCACCATGTCATCGAACTTTGTAACTCATCACATGCTATGCATTAGATGCAATCCAATTTTCTCCTTCCCTAGACAACAAACAAATGCACCAAAATAATATGAACTTATTCTCATGTAATGATCACACATGTCTCCATCATTACCGCTCATCAGATAATAAACCAACAAACTTGATCGGTTAGGGTTTAACAACTGATAGGTTTTACCGGTTACATTGCATAGAAAGGTTTAACCCTTTACACCAGTTTACTAGTTTAACTCACAAACTTAACATACCAGTTTACAACATCTTCCACAAAGCTCTTCCTACTGGTTACTAGCCAATATCAAAAACAATAATATCAACAATAACATGAATACCATTACCAGTTCAATTGACATAAATGACAACATATCATTAATGCAATCTATATGAAAAATGCCAACAAACTAAAAATGCCAACAATCTCCCCCTTTGGCATTGATGGCAATACAAATATCAACGCCTCTAATTGCTGCTGAGATTGGTGAATAGGAATCCTGGTTTACATTACCAAGTATTCACCTCGCTTTGTTTATCTTCAGCTTGCCATTGGTTTACCCAATCAGATAAATAATTCATCTCCTCAATCACATAATTCTTCTCTCCCTTTGACAACAATGTCAAAGTGAAAGTAAAAACATGTAATTTTGCTCTCACTGTGCATCAACAACATATTGCAACTTGATGCTCCCCCTGTGGAAGACATCCACTTATTCATCAATCCATGTAAGATTCTACAAGTAATTCAGAGACTGATGCAATCAACATCATGCTCAACTAACTTAATGATGAGGGACAACCCCCAATTGACTTCTAAGATACTCAAAATGGTCTTAGGCAGAGGTTTGGTAAAGATATCTGCAAGCTGCTCCTTGGTAGAAACATGCTCCAAGATAACATCTTTACTTTGAAATTTTTCCCTCAAGAAGTGATACTTCAATTCAATGTGCTTAGTCCTTGCGTGCAAAACATGATTTTTAGAAATGTTTATTGCACTTGTATTATCACACAAAATCTTTATTGGTTCTGAGATTTTCATCTTAAAACCTTCTAAAATGTGTCTCATCCAAATAGCTTGTGTGCAATTCATATAAGCTGCTACATACTCAGCTTCAATAGTATATTGTGAAGTACAACTCTTCTTTTTACTACTCCATGAAACTAAACCTTCCTCCTAGAAAGAATTCTCCATCGGTAGTACTCTTCTGATCATCAATATTTTATGCCCAATCAACATCCGTGTATGCCTTCAAATCAAACTTTCCACCATATGGATACCATAACCCATAGTCAACATTACCTTTTAGATATCTAAAAATTCTCTTGGTTGCCATCAGATGTGCTTCCTTTGGATTTTTCTGAAATCTAGCAACAATACCAACTGCATGGGCAATATCTGGTTGACTGTGAACAACATAGTGTAATTTGCCAATCATTGACCTGTATTCCTTTTCATCCACAGACTTAGATGCATCTTCCTTGGACAACTTACAACCTGTAACCATTGGGGTTCCAATTGGTTTACTGTCACTCATACCAAAAGTCTTCAAAACCTCTTTCACATACTTAGATTGAATAATGAAAATACCATTCTTCATTTGTTGTATCTGCAAGCATATGAAATTTTTTATTTCCCCTACTAATGACATCTCAAACTCATTCTTCATTTCATCTGCAAAAATATTGCTCATGTCATCATTACTTCCAAATATAATGTCATCAACAAATACTTCATTGACCAGTATTTCATCTCCTTCAGCCTTGAGATAAATATTGCTATCATCACTGGTTCTAGCAAAGCCTATCTTCATCATATGTGTATGAAGTCGTTCATACCATGCCCTGGGTGCTTGCTTTAATCTATACAAATATTTATGCAATTTGCATACTGTGTCTTCCTTATCTATCAATGCATAACCATCACGCTGCTATATATAAACCTCTTCTTCCAATATCCCATTAAAAAATGTAGACTTAACATGCATCTGGTATACCTTGAACTTCTTATGAGCTGCAAATGCAAGTAAAGTTTTGACACCTTCTAGTCTTGCTACTGGTGCAAAAGTTTCTCCATAATATTCTCCTTCTTCTTGCGCATAACCTTTGCAGACTAATCTTGCCTTGTTGTGAACTACAACACCATCTTCATTTAACTTGTTTCTGAACGCCCATTTAGCACCTATAACATTCTTGTTTACCGGTCGGGGTACCAGGGTCCAAGTGTTGTTATTCTCAATTTGATCCAATTCCTCCTCCATAGCTTTAACCCAATGATCATCAACAAATGCCTCCTTAGCATTTCTAGGTTCAAAGGTGGAGATCATGCAAGAGTTCTCTCTTATTCTCCTTCTAGTTTTTACTCCAGCATCCTTTTCCCCAATAATATGTTCAGGACTGTGATTTAGTCTCACATTCCTAGGAATAACATGATCATTCTCTTTAGGTTCAACTTCTTCATTATCATCTTCTTCTAAATTTATTTGTTTTAGTTGAACAAGTATATCAGGATTTTGCTTTACCAGTTTCTGATTTAACAATTTCAAGTTCCAAAAGCAAAATGCAAGGATCTTCATCCTTTTTCTTTGAACTGGTTCCTTCAGAGACTTTAGGACATTCATTTACATGAACATCAACACTCTCACCAATTCTTTGTGTCCGGTTGTTGAAGCATTTATAGGCCTTACTCTTGATGGAATAACCAAGAAATATGCCTTCATCACTCTTAGCTTCAAACTTGCTTATGTAATCACCTCTTTTAATAAAACATTTGCTTCCAAATATCTTATAATAGATAACATCAGGTGATCTCCCATACCAGTATTCATAAGGGTCTTGTCCTTACCTCTTTTCACTAGAACTTGGTTCATTGTGTAGATAGTTGTACTTACAACTTCTTTCCGAAATATTTTCACTACACCTCCTTGTATCAACATAGTCCTAGCATCTTCAACCACTGACCGGTTGTTTCTCTCTGCTATACCATTCTGTTGTGGTGTCCTTGGTGCAGAAAGATGCCGTCTGATACCATTCTCATCATAGTACTTAGTGAATTCCTCAAAAGTAAATTCACTGTCTTGATATGTTCTCAGACATTTTATCTTTTTGCCACTCTCTTTCTCAGCTAAGGTCCTGAATGCCTTGAATTGACCAAAATCTTCATTCTTATCTTTCAAGAATGTGACCCACATCATCCTTGAACAATCATCAGTGAAGATCATGAAATATCTGTCACCTTGAATGCTTCTTGTTCTTATTGGTCCACATAGATCCGTATGAACCAAATCTAACAAGTGCTTTGCTGAGAAGGACTTTCTCTTGAAAGTTGAAGAAGTCATATTTCTTAACTGACATTCTTTACAAAGAGAATTAACCGGGTTGTCTAGCTGAGGAAGACCTCTTACTGTCTTAGACTTGCTCATTTTAACAATATTGTCAAAATTAATATGACAAAATATCCTATGCCAAAGACAACTATCATCTATCTTTGCAATCAAACAGTTGCTAACTTTAGGATTAAGATGAAATAGATTACCTCTGGTCTGTTTCCTGGTTGCAATCAATTCACCTTTGTTGTCAAAGATTTTGCACATACCGTTTCTAAACTCCAATGGGTATCCTCTATCAGTAAGTTGTGCCACACTCAAAAGATTGTGCTTTAGGCCTTCAACCCGATAGACATTGTCAGCACTGCTCTTCCCATTAAGAGAAATACCTCCCTTACCTTTAACCATACATGGTGAGTCATTGCCAAATTTGACAACACTGCCATCAAATTCCTTCAGGGAAATAAATTTGCTCCGATCATCGGTTATGTGATGTGAACAACCACTATCAATGATCCAATCATCAGAGTTATCCATCTTGGATACTAGTGCCTTCTGATCTGATATTTCTTTCTTAATAGCTACAAACACAATATCTTCACTAGCATCATCATTAGATTCTTCATCAATAATACCACTACCAATAGCTATAAGACAATCTCTCTTGCCTTTACCCTTATACTTCTTAAATTTGTTTCTCTTGTATTCATCTTCACCATTAGGGCAATTCGCTGCTATATGACCAATCTTGTTACATGCAAAACATTTTAAAGGTAGCTTACCTCTATATTTACTAGTGCCTCTAGGCAGTCATTTTGCCAACAATGCTTCAAGTTCCACTAAGCTGTCTTCATCATCAACATCTCTGCTGGATCTAGAATCATAGCTATGGCCGGTATGTCTACTTCTCATAGATGAGTTAGAGATAGAAGCTCTGAATGCATATTATACAAAGGGAACGTCGTGATTCTCCTTCATCAGTGTGCATGCTGTGTTTTCTATATTGTATATATGCATGTGTGGTTCAGTGATGCAGGATATTGTAGGTACAAGTATCAGGTAGGTTCAGGGTATCTCTCCTCCTGGCTTCACAGGTGTGAGCGTGCCTAATATTGTCCAATGGAAGTGGAGGAGGTAGTCGTTGACCCTATTTTACCCAGTTACACTCTTGTGAGTGTCGTCAATTGGTCGTCCTGCCAGTTTGTTCGGCCTTCGTATTTTATCGTTTGACCTTTTTATGAGTCTTTGCTTGGGGTTTGCTCAGTTTGTGTCTTTAGTGGATTTAATTAATTAATTAAATTTATGAAGTTATCTCATAGTTGGTATTTTTGGAATTATGTATTTTATGCATTGAGATTTTAAATTTAATTAATTAAAATAAATTATTAAATTAGATTGCAAGGTGCATTGTATTTGGATTATATTTTATTTAAATTTTAGTGAAAAATAAATTAGATTTATTTCATTTATTGTTTCCTAGAATTTTAAATAAAAAAAAGAATAAAAGAATAAATTAGAATTAAAGTATTGCTTTATTTTCTTTGTTTAGAAAATTAATTAATTTGCATGAGAAAAGAAAAGAAAAAAAAATGATTTTTGCTTATTGCATGTTAATTTGTCCCTTTGTTAGGAATTAAAAAAGAAAATAAAATTGCTTTTATTACTAAAATTAAATATTAGGTTTTTGGGAAAAATATGTGCAACCTAAAATTTTAGGTTAAAAAGAATAGATCTTTCTCTTTTTGGTACACAAGAAGGAGGCGGAGATTTTGGGCAGAAAATTATTTTTGAAGCAATATTTTGTTGAAGTAGAAATTATCAGAGGATTGTTGGAAGAGGGATTGGCTTGGATAACTGGTACAAGACTGAGTTCTTCCACCTAAATCTTCCAGGAAAGCTATACAGGTTGGGTGGCCTCTTCTGGTTGTTTTTAAAGAAAATATTTTATTTCTTCCCTCTTTCTGAATGATGTTTAAAATATTTGTCAAATCCAAAACCCCTTTTTGGTTATTTCATGATTTTGGCTAAAATCCATTCCTAAGATTAATTTTAGTTTATGGAAAGAAGTTATTTCCTGGGTGTTTGTGGATTAAATTTTGTGAGGATTTTGGAAAAGTTATTTTGACAGATTTTGCCAAGATTTTTACTATGCTTGAAAGTTGCAAGTTTTGGGAGAAAATGAGATTTACCAGAGAAAATATTTCCTCTTGTTTGGTTGTTGTTTCGATATTTTGCTATGGTTTTTATCAATATTTGTACATCTTTGTGTAATTATTTAGTTATTATAGTAATAAATTTAATTTTAATTAAATCTATTGGGTTATTACAAATTATGGGGAAATTTCTTTATTTAATTATTTTGGGGAAAATTGTATTAAATAAATTCTGGGGAAATAAATTTTATTGAAAATTGAAATTTATAACTTTTATGACATATATATATATATTTCGGTAGTACAACTACCGGCAGTAGCCTCTGCTACCATACGGTAGCAGTGAGCTAATATGGTTCGCTTTTCCCTGGGTTTTATTTTGTATTCATGGTACAATCAGATTCTATGCCCAGTGTTTTATAATTCATTTTTAATTAATTTATTATATATATATATATATATATATATATATATTCATAAATAAGTTTTAAAATTTTGGGGATTATATCATTTAAGTAGTATTTATTTTGTACAAATTAATTCATGTTTTAATATATATATATAATTAATTCAGAATTTGGTTATTTCCAGAAAAACTTATATTTTTTAGATTCTATATTTGTTCTTGGAAGTACATTAGAAGGTTAATTTTTATGTGCTTAATTTAGCCTTGTTGATCAAATGACAATTTTGCTTTTCTTTTATCAATGAGGTGTATTTTCTGCTTTTCTGAAATATCCGTATTTGCAAGTAATTAATGCTTTTTACCGTTTTAAAAAGATTGTCTGTTATCAGATCTTTTGAATAAAGGGTATTCTTTGGTAAAAGCATATTTTGTTGTAAATTTGATTTGAGTTATTGTCTTGTTCCTAAGGTTGTTTTACCCCTTGGTCAGGTGTTGTTGTGTAACCTTGTTGATATGAGCCATTGTGTGTTTTATTCCATATGGTCAATCCCGGGTTAGTGATTGTGTATCCTTCATCTGTGGTTTGTCAGGATTAGATATGGTTGTCTGTTTCACCATAGAGTTCTCGTAGAGAGACCTTTCCTATTAGTGTCCTAAGAGAGAGAGAGTGACTTTTGAGTAGGGGCCACACCCGAAGTGGATGACAAGATAACCCCTCGAAAGTTAGTTAAGAAGTGATAACCTAATAATTGATTAGGGGGTGGGTAGATTAAATATTAATTAAGATAATGTGCCTCACACATGGTTGATTGCTTGTATAGGCTCAAGATGTGGTGAGAAGGCCTAGAATGACAAACCTATCACCTTGTCTTCATGAAAGGATTGGTAGGGTCCGCATGAGGCTTAGATGGAGTCGGAGGTTCAGGAGAGGTTACCAGGATAACCTAGGATGGGGGCCGAGACCTATAGAGGCCTACCAGGGTAACCACCTTAAGCCATGCGATGACATTCTCTCCTTAGAGTCACTAGTGTTTGTGACTTGAGTCACATGGATGTTTGCGGAGTCATGTAGTTCTATCGTACTTGTCTTATTTTGCTTGCTTGAGGGTCTTCTACTATCTCCTAGTACGGTGGGGTGGTTCCATTTCGGAATCACATGGTTGGGTGGTAGTACCACTTCCCATCGGATGTTCTGGAATGTATCTTCAGGCGAGGAAAGGCTTCGCTGGTATTTCTTGGTTCGTGGTTCATGTACCAACTCTTGTTCGTGATCATTGTTCAATTGAGACTTTGTGGTCATTGTATCAAACTTTTATGTAACCTTGATATTGTACCTTTTGGATTTTGTGGTATTTTTGGAAGCCATGTATTTATGGATATTGTAATATTATATCGGTGGAATGTATGTTAATTCAATTGCTTTGATCTTTTGTATAAATAATTTATCGATAAATAAATGCATTGGAATACTTTAATTCTTTCATTATGGAATTTATATGTATGTGTAGGTTTATTCTCATGCATTTAATTTACCTAATTAAAATGGACAATTGGATTAACCATGGTGTTAATATAATCTACGAATTAATCTTCATTGGCAACCCTTAGGAAATCATGTGTTAGACTTCCGTTGTGTTATTAAACGTGCTATTGTTATAATTAATGCACTTAATCTTTAAAAAAAATAATATTTCAGCCTTTAGTTGCCTTGTTGTGTTGTTTTCCTTTAGGGTTCCTGGCGGGGCATTACACCTCTAATGCTTGATGATTTTTTTGCTGTTCTTTCTTCTGATCATTAGTCAGAGTTCTAGTCGGTGTAATATACTTAGTTTCTATATGATCCCAATACTGACTACCAAGACTCTTAATGTAAATCTTCATTCTGTCGCTCTATATTCTATAGTTATCTTTGTTGAACTTCAGACCTTCTTTCTTCACCATGGTCTACAAGATCTTTTCCTCAAGCTGTTGGGATTTTAGATTAAAGAGAAGCTGAGATGATCTGATACCAATTGATGGTATGATGAAAGAATAAGTATCCGATAGAATACTAAGAAGGGGGGGGGGGTTGAATCAGTATACTGAAAAACTGATACAAAGTTCCCAAACTCAAATTCAATCACACAAAGTAAACATATCATAGTTAAGATTAATATTCATAAGAATACTTGACATCAACCAGTTTGACTGTTATGATAACTTAACAGTAAACAACTCCAATCTTGTAAACATCAACAATGCTCAACCATATCTCAACATATTCATCTCTCAATGCTTCTAGTTATCATGCCTTATCATAAGTTAATCAAATCAACAAATAAGATCATAACCACAAAAACATTCACCACTTGACACAAATGTTTATACGTGGAAAACCCAAACAGGTAAAAACCACGATGAGATGAGACTCACAAGGATAGCTATATGAACTCTTGTGAAGTTCGCCCTGTTAGGAGCCAAGCCTATTAAAGCTTTATAATAAGTCCTGTTAAGAACTAATTCCAGTTAGGAATCACCCAATTAAGGGATTTACAAATATGCCTTTATAAAAAGCATAATACCTTGTAAGGAGTAACCTCACTGGAGGATTTAAGAATCCAAGCTAATGCACCACCTTGTTAGAGGATTTAATAAGTAACCAAGCTTGTTAGAGCTTACCGGGTTTAGGGATTTCACTTCTGCGGTAATTGTTAGAAAACAACAGGTTTTCTTGATCTTTCTGAATAGCACTACATTTCCTTGATTAGATCCTTTTAAGCTTCAATCTGCCTTTACTCAAAGTGCAGATCATTCACCGGTTAGGCAACTACACACTTAACAGGTTTCTACCATTCTTGCCAACAACTTTTACAAACAACTTCATTGACCTTAAATACAAATCAATTAGGTCGGTAGCACAACAAAAACTTAATTCTCATCATCGAGATTACAAACAAGTTGGTACAATCTTGACCATTAGAAATCATAACAATCTCTTCACATTCTTCAAAAAAATTCTAACCGCTCCATGATCACCGCTTCATCAGACTTTGTAACTCATCATGCACTATGCATTAGATGCAATCCACTTTTCTCCTTCCCTAGACAACAAACAAATACACCAAAATAATATGAACTTATCTTCATATAGTGATCACATGTGTCTCCATAATTACCGCTCATTAGATAATAAACCAAAAGACTTGATCGGTTAGGGTTTAACAACTGATAGGGTTTACCGGTTACATTGCATAGAAAGGTTTAACCCTTTACACCAATTTACTGGTTCAACTCATAAACTTAACATACCAGTTTACAACATCTTCCACAAAGCTCTTCCTACCGGTTACTAGCCAATATAAAAAATAACAATATCAGCAATAACATGAATACTGTTACCGATTCAATCGACATCAATGACAACATATCATTAATGCAATCTATATGCAAAATACCAACAAACTGAAAATGCCAACATATCAGTTGTCTGATCTTCATTTGCAGTACCAGAGCTTTCACCTTGTACAAATCCAAGTCCTCTAGAATCTTCACTCTTCCTTTGTCTTTTCAATAAATCATCCAACTGTGTAACACTAATCCTGAATTTTTCTTTATACTCACTTGTAGTAGTCAGATAATTTCTTAGAGTTATTATTTGTCTTTTAAACTTTTGTTCATTATTCCGGGATTGTACCAAATTAGTTTTCAAGATATTATTCTCATGAGCCAATCTGCCACATTCTTTAGATTTGTTCTTTAGAGATACAACAAGATTTTCTTCCTTCTTCTTTCTGTCCTCAATAAATTTTGACATCCTCATAGTCAGGTCTTGCATTTCATTCTTCATGAGCATGTTTGCTTGACTCAACTTCTGACATTGTTCTTTAAGTGCATCTTTCTCTTCATCATCTAGGTTTTGTAAAAGTTCCTTTCTCTTAGCTTGAGCAGATGATAACCTTTCTTACAGAACAAGAATGAATTCATTAAATTTATCTTGTAGTTTCAAGTTCTTCATCCTTTCAACATCATAATCCTCAAGTGCCATCTCAGGTTGCTTCTCCATAGCCATGTTCAATGATTCTGGTCTCAAGATCTTCCTCAAGTTGTTAAACTTCCTTCGAGGAACCAAACTCTAATACCAATTGTTAGAATACAATGAATTGAAAAACACCGAGAGAGGGGAGGGGGGGGGAAGGGGTGAATCATTGTTCTGCCAGTAATACAAGATTTTAACTTTTTATAACATACACATATAAAATAGTAAATGAAGAAACATATAACATGAAGCAAATAAACCAGCCACATGAATGAACACCATAAAACACTGAATTTATATGTGGAAAACCTCAAAGAGGAAAAACCACGGTGGGATTTGTGACCCACAATATCAATTCACTGGCCATATGAAAGATATTACATAACATGGGGGCCTGCACATGCAGGAAGTTACATTGCCTAGAGCACACTGCTCAACACAAAAGAGTCTCACTGACTACAAGCTTCTGCTAAGATAAAATAGTAACGGTGAACTCACAAAAATGCATCTACAATGCCAAAAATAGTTTCAGTTAAAGCTTTGTTTTGTACCGGTTCATAAACCTTGAATCCTCCTACTGATATCTCCTTTCCTCCAAGAATGCTTCACAATCCATCTACTGATCATAGCATGATATTACATTTTCATACAAATGACCTACATACATATCCTTTGCATTACACAGTTCTACTACCTTTTCCTATCTCTATATCTCTCACAAAATGACCTAACAGATTGCCTTATATACCCTCTACAAATAATATGCCTTATGTCGGCTTAGAACATAAAATATATTCAATGTTGGCCCTATACAATGATTACAAAATGATTTTATAAATAAAATCTTTCAGATCCAGATTGATGTTGGCTTCACTGAAGTGCAGGATACCGATGCCAGTGCCAGTGATGACCCTGATTACTCCAATGCTGGTATCTGTCGATATATGCCTCCAAATGCCGGTATATGCCTTAAATGGAATCTTGTTGCCATCAATGACAACATATGAATCCAATGAGTGTCAATTGCCAACAATAATCAAATTTTCACCAATCCCCAAGATCAATATAAAATTGCTTTCACAACTCCTTGGGGTACATTTTGTTGGATTGTGATGTCTTTTGGAGTGAAAAATGTAGGCACAACCTATCAGAGTGCTATGACCCTCATCTTCCATGAATATATGCATAAGACCTTAGAAGATTATGCTAATGATATATTTGTTGGCAATATTGCATTATAACAGACAATGAAAGATTGTTGGCATTTCAATAAGGATATTGAGAAGGTTGTTGATGATTATGGATATAATTGATTAAGGATGTTTATTGTCTTGCTATTATTATTTTGTCATTGATGTCAAGAAATTGATTTTCTAATTCAGTATGATGTTGCCATATCTTGAAAAGTATGATTTGAAGAATATAAAGATGTCGGTAAAAGACACAGGAAAGATTATGATGAATAAGTATTCAATGGGCAACTATTACCGAGTCAGACAATGATGAGATCATGATGTTTAGATTGTTTTAACATCATACATATGTTGTAAATTGAAAGGTTAATACTATACTATGTTACCAAGCAAAGAACCTAGTCGGTAAACCCCAAGGAACCTAGTCGGTAAACCCTAAGGTTATCACTGTAGTACCCCTACCCTAATCAATCTCTAATCTTGGTTTAATCTTGGTTAGTTTATCTTAATATAATGTTATAGTCAGATGTTGATTTAACGCATAGCTGTTGATGTGGTTTTCACACTAGTTGTATGCAAGTTATTCGGTGTTCCTATTTCATGGTATTAATATTGAGCTAACGCTTTCATTAAGTTTATATATGTATGCATGTATGATCATTGGTTGCAGGAGATTTCAGGTACAAAGCCGCATGAGTGCGAGATTCGTCTTCACCTGGATTTGCTAGTTTGAGTGTACCTCTTTAATCCTTAGAGTTGGATTAGGTGGTCGTAAGACCCTAGTTGACCCTAGTCGTTCTCAGGTGAGCATCATCAATCATCGTCAGTATCCCTTTTTGTTTGGGTTTGCGAGTCGTTTGTTTGGTTGACCTTCTCAGTTTGCATGCTTGGTGTGTATGGATAAATTGATTAATTAGTCCGTAGTAATTATTTTGATTAAATATGTAATTGTGCATTAGAGATTAATGGACTAGATTAATCGGGATTCCGTTATGCGATTTTCGTTGATTTTGGATTGCTCGTTTTAAATTGGGAGTGAGTTCGATTTAAATGACTGATTTTGAATATTAAATGCATTTTATATATGCTGTTGAAAAAGAAAGTTTTGTATTTTATCGCAATAGATTGATTGTATTCTGTTGGCTTTTGAAATTAGAAAGATTAAATTTCAGTTGAATGAGAAAATCGATTTTGAATTGAAAAGCAAGTCAATTTGTTGTTATAGTTAGAAAAGAATTAATTTGGAGAGTTATTTTTAAATAAAAAAAATTTTAATTCCAAAAATGGAATTTTGGTCAACTCTTCCATATAACCTAAAATTTGGGGAAAATTTTAGAGGATGGATATTTTTGGAAAATTTTTGGTTGGAGAGAAATTTTGGGATGAAATTTGGGGGCTTTTGGAGAGGAAGGGATTATGCTGGATCTGACAGGTGGGCTCTCCTTCAGCTATTCCAGGATTGCGTATGAAGGTAGGATTCTGAATTGTTTTCTTGTTGCCAAAAGAATTTACTGTTCTGGTTGAAAGAAATGAATCTTTATTGGAAAAAAATCAGTTTGATTGAGTAATAGAGTAGAATGGAAATAAGATCTTGAATCATCCCTCCTTGATTTCATTCTTTGTTTTCAAATCAATTTCTGGTTTGCTAAGAATGATTTAAATAAATAAAATTGAAATTTATTTGGGGGTTTGGTAGATTAGATGTTAGATTTGTGAAGATCATTCTTATTTGGCCAATATGCTGTTGGATTTGGAGAAATTTTCCTCTTTCCTGGTCTGGGTATTTTTACTACTGCTTATGAAAGAATAGAAACCAAAAAAAATAAATTTATTTATTCAGTCTGTGTGAGACTGTGTTTTTCCTTGCTGTGTATGAAATTTTTTTTAACAGCAAATTAAAAAAAATATATATTATTTTAAGCGAAATGTTTACCGCGTGGCGTGTTTTGGCTTATGGCGGTTTTGGGGGTTTACGGTATTGCCAAGGCCCTCGACCCAGGTTTGGGGAGAGCCAAGGCTTCCCTAAGCCTGGGGAGAGGCCTGCAGAGGCCATGTCGTGCTCTCCACGCAGCCAAGGCTGGGTGGAGACCACGTCATGGTCTCCCCAGCCCTTCCGCAGGGAAAGGAAAGAAAAGAACCGCGTGGGAGAAGCCCACGTGGCCCCCACGTGGTTTGCTTGGAGTTTTATAAAAAAATTGTATTTCATGTTTTTTTTTTAATTATTTTTTTTTAATGAAAAAAAATAAACAAATAAATGAGTTTGTTAAAATAAAAGTATTTTTTTAAATAAAGTTTTCAATTATTGATTAATGATTATTATATATATGATTAATGGAAATTAATTTGTGTATATAAACTAATCGATATTTAATTCAAAATTTGTGCAAATGCATTAATTATTAGTGAGATATATTTTATTAATAAAGATTAATAATTATATATTAACTAATAATTAACTGGGTTATTGTGCACTATTAGTCGTTAATTGTGTATATTTTATTTATTGTGGAATAATAAATATACTCTTTAATTAACAGTTCATTTTGGATTCTGCTATACGTGCGTAGGAAAGTAAGACTTGGATTTGGGAAATGATTACCTTCATTTGGATTCCCTTTTTATTTTTATATTTTCCGTGACCCATATAGTGCATCTGGGATTGAAAAATATGAAACTGTAGATGTGGTTTTGAACCAGTATGTCTATGATGTTTTATTGGAGATTAAATACCTTGTTTAATTGATTCATGGTTGTCTGAATTTTATTAATATGAATTTGGTTTAAAAACTCTTTATGGCTTTATATGTCTGTTCGATGCTTTGAACCTTCAAGAGTTAGTAAACCAAGAACAACTTATCCCTAGATGAGGTAGATAACTGTAATCTGATATAGATCTTGTAGAAAACTTGATCGACTTTTAATGCTTAGATCAGTTCGGAAAGATTGTATCTGTTGAATATTCCTTTGCGAGTTTAATTTCTGTATTCGCTTTTGCTTATGTAATGGCAAGTCGTGCTTGTTTTGATAGGACCCTGTCGTATGAAATGTCTTGGGGTACCTGTTTCAGTCCTCGATTCCGAGTTGACTGTTGTCTTGTGGTAGTGTCGTATTTGGTCATATCCTCTTTGTGAGAGTCGAATGATGATTCGTGGTTGACCTTAGTTTGTCAGGTCTCTAGTTAGAGTACCGTCAGTAAGTGATCATCTTTGAGTCATGTTTGACGAGGTGGTTGTTTCTCCCTTCTTGAACTCCGTTCATCTGACCATGTGTATTCCTTGGGTTTTGAGTTCGTTGAGTATAGTCTAGTGTCGTATGGGAAAGTGGCTTTCGATTGGGGGCCGCGCCCAAAGTGGCTGCTGGGTAACCCGTCGAAAGTGAGTCTAATAAGTGATAACCTTTAAGTAGATTAGAATGTAATCTCTAAGTAAGATAAATGTGCCTCACACATGGGACGAGTGCTATCATAGACTCAGCATGCTGTGAGAAGGCCTGAAATGGCAAACCACCATCCTTGTCTTCACGAGAGGATGTGTGGGTCCACATGAGGCTTGGATGGGCCGGAAGCTCGGATTAGGTTGCTAGGGTAACCCAGTGTATGGGGCCGGGACCTATGAAGAATTTCCATGGTATCCATACCAGGTTGTGTGATGACACTTGTCCCTACGTTCGCTAGTGTGTTGTCGTTTTGTCTTGTTAAGAGTACGTTTGTGGGTCATCCTTTTGTCTCTGCCCTTGTGAGTATCGGTTTCATGTTAGACCTTGGGTGGTGATGACTCAGTTTTATGGATGCTCTCCTGGACCTTTGTATTAGCTTTGATTATGTTCAGCTGGATCCTGTTCTTTTCAGGGATTGTTTATGTATTTATTGACCGATGCGGTCGCTTGTATATTGTTTGTATATCGCCTTGATGGCCGGATTGTAATGGTGTAACCTCTTGTATTCTTAACTTTATTAATTATCAGAAGGGTCTTGCAGTTGAGCAGACCCGGAGATGTAGCCCTTTAGGGGTGAACTCCGAGATCATTATGGTGTTATGTGATGTATTCTCTTATGTTTCCTTTATTCAGCCTTATCATGTATGATTAGCTTATGTTAGAATGATTAAGTGGATAAATGGAATTAACTTTAAATGCTTATATTCAGTCCCTTCTTGAATGCCATGTTGATCGAATGCGTAAGTGGTTGAGATGAGAATTATAGTTGATGCATGTATGTAATCGTCTTTTAAAATGCAATATGAATTGGAATATGAAAGAATGTAACTTAGAGTAATGGAATATATTCAGTTGTTGCAAGGAAATTAAGTATGCTTGAAAAGACCTCTTATGTTTATGATGAAATTCTAGTGTATTAGAATATTAGATGTATGGCTTGTATTTTAAATGAAAAGCTTGAATGAAGGTTATGAATAGATCTTAATGGATGAGTCATTGCTTGTGATTTATATTTCCATCTTTTGAAAGAAGATATCCTGATTAAGAATTATCTTGTTATTAAGATAATCAGCTTATTGGATTAATGGTGTGAGTTAAGTGAATTGTGAAATTTAAGTAATCTCGTTGGGAAACTCTTTAGGTGATAGTTGTTGATGTCTTCCGCTATGTAATCTGAATCTTTGTTATCTTGTTGTATCTTATGTGGTGTAACTTTAAAAAAAAAAAAATTCTTGCACTCTATTCTTGTGTTATGGCTTAATCCCTTCGGGGTTTCCTGGCGGGGCATTACAATCACTATTGGTTAATGAAGGCGGAACATCTACCGAGTGAAGTTTAGTATTTACCGAGTTATAACCGAGTTGTAACCAAGCTATAACAGAATGCATTAAATGGTTACATGCAATATTTAATGAAGGAAGCTGATGAGTTGGAACTGATTAAATGATTGGTATGTCATGCATGAAGTTTGTTAATGAATCTAAGGCAATGGAAAGTCGACATGAAGATCTACAACATAGATTGAACCGCAATACCCTAGCACAAGTTCCAAGAAATATATGCAAGCTCCTAGGTGGGGTAAAATGTTTTCAGATTGAAAGATGCATTGAACCTGGACAAGATTGAAGATCTGATGGCTATGATTGATCATGGGAAATGTGATCAAGGAGATTAAGCGGTTAGCTAATTGTTTATAAATAGGGAACTATCGATAAACAATGTATGCGGGTAAGTGTATGCATAGGGATGCTACATAGTGATTACCGAGCGCAGAAGCTTGAAGACCTATTTGAATAACAGAGTATAGAAGCCCAGTAGATGGACAAGATTAGTTCTATGTCTAGATTGTATTGAGAAAATAAGAATCTACTTTAGCATTTTAGATGTGAAGTTGTAGATAGATTTTTATTACTGTTATTTTGTGAAAGTGACAGAAAATATCTTAACCGAGTGGACTTAACAGTCTTATTTGTAAAACCCTCTAGCAAGGTGACATTTTGATTAGTGTTTGAAATCCTTTAACAAGGTCACTTCTAACAAGGTGAAGATCTTAACAGATCTGAGTGAAATCCCTTAACCGGGTCACATCTAGCAATGTGTTTGTAATCTTTAACATGATTTGCTTTTAACCAAGCATACTCTAGAAGAGTATATTTCTTAGTGGGTCCGAAATCCCATAGTGGTTTTTCCCTATTTGGGTTTCCACGTTAAATCTGGTGTTATGAGGTTTATATGCTTTTGAGTTTGCATGTTTAATAGTTTTGGTTATATTATTGAAGTATATGTTACTGAGGTTGAAGATGTTTTTATAGAAGATTAAGTTTGTATGATTCACCCCCCCCTCTCATCTTGTTGGCTATTGGATTTGTACTTACATTTAGTATCATAACTATCAATTGGTATCAGAGCATTGGACTCCGGAAGAAAAGTTTAAAGGCACTTGAGTTAAAGATCCAAAGATGTATAAGAGGGATGCACCGAAGCTGAACAAGTCAAGTTTCTCTACATGATAGAAAAGGATGAAGCTACATCTATTAGGAGTTGGAGAATATGCTGTATACTATCTAGAGAATGATTTTGTTACACCGAGCACCTATCCATTGACTATGGAAGAGATAAAGGCAAAGCAAGAACATATTCAAGCAATGATTGAAATAACATCTGCATTGACCGATTCAAAGTTCAATGATCTAGAAGGCTGCAATGATGCAAAGGCTATGTGGGATAAGCTCCTATTAGTGTATGGAGGAGATGAACATGTTCAAAGAGCAAAAGTAGATAGTCTAAGAGGACAACTTGAATCTATGAGGATGAATGAAGGTGAGAACATAACCCAATATAGTACAAGACTAAAGGATATTTTCAATCAAATCAAAGGAGCAGGTGGAACTATTGAAGAAAAGGATATAACAAGTAAGTTGTTAAGAACCCTTCTACCAGCTTATGCAATCTGAGTCTCTGCAATTAATCAATTGAGGTCTGTACCTAATATGCCAGTTTCTTTAGATGCTACTATTGGTAAGCTACATGCATTTGAGTTAAGTAACTTTGATAACAATGGATCTTTGGTAAATAAAGTTGAATGTGCATTTAGTTCTTTTCATCTTGATGAATCCAATGATTTCAATGAAAGAAAGTATAAGTACTCTGAAGGAGATCACAGTGGAGCAAGTGAAAGATTTTGTAATAACATGGAAGAAGTACACAAACTGTATGAGGAAATCAGAAAGCAAGAAGAGTTTGAAGCACTATTAGCCAAAAGGTTACCGAGAGGCAAAGGTAAGTAAAAAGGAAAAATACCTTTGAAATGTTTCAATTGTGATAAGATAGGACATATGGCTTCTAACTGTCCTGACAAAGATTCTACTGAAAGGAGAGATTACCGAGATGACAGACAGAAAGATAATCATTATAGAGGACACTGAGATTTCCGAAGAAGAGTTAGAAAGACATGTTTAATAGCTGATGAGGAATCCGATGATGATAAATCAGATGATACTGATATAGAGGAAGTAGTTTATGTGGCTATCAAAGATGGATCAGATGAAGAAAGGTATGAAGAAAAATCCCTAACATCTCACATAAACACTAATGATTCTTGGATCATAGATAGTGGATGCTCACATCATATGACAGGAGATAAACACAAGTTTGTTATATTAGAAGATTATGATGGAGGCTATGTTAGATTTGGTAATGATGCACCATGTCTGGTGAAAGGTAAAGGATCTATAACACTTCTTGACAATGCAAGATGCAATGATGTTTATTGGGTTGAATGTTTGAAATACAATTTGTTGAGTGTAGCATAGCTAAATAACACAGGTTACCGAATAGAATTTCAGAAAGGAATTGTCAAAGTTCATGACAAAAATGGAAAGTTAGCTGCTACCGGGACACAAACAAAAGGTAACACATTTCACCTTGACTCAATTTGTAACAAGTGTTTGTATGCAAATATAGATGATACCTAGTTATGGCATAAGAGGTTTTGTCCTGTAAATTTTGATAATCTGATCAAAATAAGTAAGAAGCACCGAGTAAGAGGTCTATCAAGTCTTGAAAAACCTGAGAATGCTATGTGCCGAGGATGCCAGATGGGTAAGATGACAAGATCAAGCTTTACAAGTAAGTCTTACACTTTTAAGGGAATTTTAGATCTAGTGCACACTGACCTCTGTGGTCATATGAAAGTTTAAAGTTATTATGGTGATAAATATTTCATATTATTTGTGGATGACTATTCAAGGATGATGTCAGTAATGTTTCTAAAAGAAAAATCATAAGCTTTTCAAATGTTTAGATGGTACAAGGCAAGAATTGAAAATGAAACAGGAAGACAACTGAAATGTCTTAGATCAGATAGAGGAGGAGAGTTCACATATGATGAGTTCAACTTATTCTGCAATGATCATGGTATTAAGAGACAAGTCTCTGCACCGAGAACTCCACAGCAGGATGGAATAGCTGAGAGAAGAAATAGATCTATTGTGGATTATGCTAGAACACTGATGATTGAAAAGAAGGTGCCACAAACATTTTGGAGAGAAGCAATAAGCACAACAGTTTACACCTTGAACCGAGTACAATTGAAGAAAGGTACTTTGAAGACACCATATGAAATCTGGTATGATAAGAAACCTAATGTAAGTTATTTTAAAATCTTTGGAAGTAGATGCTATGTTCACAAAGATGATAGAAATGGCAAGTTTGATCAGAAAAGTAAAGAAGGAACATTTCTAGGTCATTCTTCTAAAAGCAAAGCATTTAAATGTCTAATCAAATCATCTAACAAAATAGTAGAAAATGCAAATGTGAAAATTGATGAATTTGCAGAAAGAAATGATGAAGGAAATTCCAAGGAACTAGAAGACTATGATGAATTTGTCTATGTTCAACCGAGAAGTCTTACCGAGAAGGCTGTTGAAGAAAATGAAGAGAATATCCATTTATCGAGTGATGGAGAAGATCATACAGAGCCTACTAAGCCTGTATTAGCCAAGTATTTCAGAAGACATCATGCACCAAGTTAGATTATAGGAGATAAGGATGATCCAGTGATGACAAGGAACAAACTGAGACAAAACACATGTTTGATATCTGAATTTGAACTGAGAATAGTGAAAGAGACATTTAACAATGAAGATTGGATAAATGCTATGATAGAAGAGATTGATCAAATCAAGAAGAATGACACATGGATACTAATCCCAAGACCGAAGGACAAAAATGTAATCGGTACAAAGTGGATTTTCAGAAACAAGCTGAATGAAAGAGGAGAGGTCATTCAAAACAAAGCAAGATTAGTTCGCAAAGATTATGCTCAAGAAGAAGGAATTGATTATGGTGAAACTTTTGCACTTGTTGCTAGACTTGAAGGAGTAAGAACATTGTTGGCCTATGCTGCTTTCAAAAACTTCAAGGTATATCAAATGGATATCAAATCTGCTTTTCTGAATGGAATATTAGAAGAAGAAGTTTTTATTGAACAACCTGAAGGATTTGTTGAAAACAATAATAAAGATCAGGTATGTAAATTGAACAAAGCTTTATATGGTTTGAAACAAGCACTTAGAGCATGGTATGCAAGATTGGACTCTTATTTGATTAAGATTGGTTTTATAAGGACAAGTGAGAACAACAATATGTACATGAAGAATGATGAAAATGGAATACTGATCTTAGCCATATTTGTTGATGATATTATATTTTGTGGAAATGACTCTTTATGCAAGAACTTTGGAAATGAAATGAGCAAAGAATTTGAGATGTCATTAATCAGTGAGATAAAGTATTTTATAGGTTTACAGATACTGCAAATGAAAAATAAGATTTTCATTACTCAATCCAAGTACATAAAGGAAATCTTGAAGAAATTTGGAATGGAGGATTCAAAACCAGTAAGTACTCCTATGACTACCAACTATAAATTATCAAAGAATAATGAATCTGCATCTGTTGAAGAGACACTTTACCGATCCATAATTGGAAAACTATAATATGTTGTTCATAGCAAACCAGACATAGCACATGCAGTAGGTATAGTTGCAAGATTCTCCGCAGATCCTAAGGAAACACACATGACAACAATCAAAAGAATTTTTAGATACTTGAAAGGCACTAAGGATTATGGCTTAGTATATCAGAAAGGAAATGATTTTGATTTAAAATTTTATACTGATGCTCGTTAAAAAGCTTTATCCTTGTTAAAAAAATTTGATTCTTACACCATGGAGCTCGTTCCTCAAAAAGATAATCGACATGCTGATGTGATGACATGTGTTGCTTCTCTTGTGTCTCTAGAGGACCCCATGTTAGATCTTCAATTCACTATTCACAACCTTACTTCCTTGACTATTTCTGATAACCCTAGTTATGTGGCATATTGTTGCATTATAGATTCTGACGAATGGTACTTGCATGTCATAAGATATTTGAGTGATGGTACCTTTCCTGACTTTGTGAATAAGAATACTAGGGCTAGGGTTCTCAAATTAGTTTCTAGATACATTATCCTTTCTAATGTTCTCTATAGGAGAGGTTATAATGGTCTTCTTCTTCGATGCTTAAACAAGGTTGAGGTCCCTATCGCTCTTGAAGAAGCACATTCAGGTGCTTGCTGGGGGCATTTTGGGGGTAGGTCTTTATTTCAGATATTGCTCTGAATGAGATATTATTGGAAAAACCATGGAAAAAGATTATTTTGTGTTTGTTAAATGATGTCATCAATGTCAACAACATAGCAATTGGATCCATGCCCTTGCCCAAGAACTTTGATCACAGGTAGCATCTTGGCCCTTTTCTACATGGGGTTTGGATCTTGTTGCTAAAATATCTCCTCCCTCATCTCAAGGACATACTTTCATTATAGCTGCCACTAATTACTTTACAAAGTGGGTGGGAGCCGTTCCTCTTCGATCCACTACCGCTGAAGTAATTTGTCAATTCATTTTGGAAAACATTATTTCTCGATTTGGGTTACCTTCCACCTTAGTTTCAAATAATGGAACATCATTTAAAAATAAGGATGTGAAGAATTTTCTCGAGAAATATCATATTCAACATAAATTTTCTACACCTTATTGTCCTCAATCAAAGGTCAAGCTGAATCTTCTAATAGGATAATTGAACAAATTCCTTGAAAGACTATAAACAAGCATGGTAAGGATTGGCACACTTCAACAACTTGAGATGCTCAATGAATGACGTATCAATGCCCTCGAACACATTCAAGTGTATCATAAAACTTTTCAACGAAGCTACAATGATAAGGTCATTCAACGTTCCTTCTCGGTAGGGGACTTAGTCCTTTATGAGAGTCAACACAACATGAATGCCTTACCTGAAGAGAAAGGAAAGTTCAGTCCTAATTGTCTTGGACCATACATCGTTGTGGAGGTCTATGGATCAGGTGCTTACAGGATAGCAAATGTGGAAGGTACGCCTCTCAAGGAACCCATAAATGCTATGCACCTTCCTAGATACTATGCCCAGTTCTCTCTCTCTCTCTCTCATCTTCTTTCTATTCTCTCTTCAAGCTGAATCTTCTAATAGGATAATTGAACAAATTCCTTGAAAGACTATAAACAAGCATGGTAAGGATTGGCATACTTCAAAAACTTGAGATTCTCGATGAATGACGTATCAATGCCCTCGAACACATTCAGGTGTATCATAAAACTTTTCAACGAAGCTACAATGATAAGGTCATTCAACGTTCCTTCTCGGTAGGGGACTTAGTCCTTTATGAGAATCAACACAACATGAATGCCTTACTTGAAGAGAAAGGAAAGTTCAGTCCTAATTGTCTTGGACCATACATCGTTGTGGAGGTCTATGGATTAGGTGCTTACAGGATAGCAGATGTGGAAGGTACGCCTCTCAAGGAACCCATAAATGTTATGCACCTTTGTAGATACTATGCCTAGTTCTCTCTCTCTCTCTCTCTCTCTCATCTTCTTTCTATTCTTTCTTTATGTCTTTTTCCTCAAAATTGGGTAATATGTTAGCATGTCTTCATTAAAGTATGTAAGATTAAATGATGTTATATTATTTGGTCTACATTACTTCATTCTTGACAAGCATGTTTCATTACTATATTGTTTGTCTTGGATTATTTTTATGTAAATTGTAATGGATTTACATTTCATATGTGCTAGCATGTTATACAATTTCTTATGTGTTAAGTAGAATTATATCATGTTGTGTTTCATTAAAGTTAATTAAATCACATTAGTCATATAGTTCTCAGGCTTAATACATTCTTCTTTTACATCATCAAAGTAGCATTTGATTAAATACTTAGTTATTTAATTAAATAATACATGTATCAATTTAATCATGAAGTATTGAGAAATCAATCACATGAAAATTAAATCAGATATACATGCTCACTACTCAATATGTTACTTTTAATCTAAGCAATGTGTACATTGTTTAAGCATTAAAAATAGCATAATCATGAGTATCATAATATATACATCAATACATCAAAATCATCTCCTATCCCTAGGACTAGTAGTAGGAGGATGGTGGCTAGATGCCCCCTCCTGATCTAGCTGTGGGGGTGTCCCCATAGGGGTGTATCATGATACGAATCGTGAGTGAATCCACGAGGAGCTCCTCCAATCTCTCTCCATCATGATCCCTCGGTATGTGGCTGCCTTTGTCTATGCCACCACTAGATCATGCCCTATCTATCGTAATCTATCCCGTAGGACCTCCACCTTTGTTCGAATAAGGGATAAAAGGTCCTCATGTCATCCTACACTCCTCTGGGATCTATGTGGTATCTATGTGGAACTCAAAACATGTGCAGTCACAATAAGGTATGTCACTTCATTCTGAATCAGAGAACGCCACTCCTTGATGGTAGCTAAAAGATAGAGATGAATTTTTCATCAATAACATTCTATATCATCAAATTTAAAGTAGGTAGGATGCATATGCTAATAAATAATAGAGCACATTACCTGGATCTCCTTCTCGCTAGTGAGGATTATGAACAACGATATCCTGAGACTGGGACTCGGTATGCTCTCCCCGTTCATACTGTCTCTGTATAGTCAGTGTGGGCTGATGAGGATCAGGATTAGGACCCCTTATGGGACCCCTCTCTGCCCTTTGTGGGAGAGTCAGTGAATATAAAGCTCTGGTATCCTATCTAGAGTGATGAAATGTACCTGACTCATCCTCCTACGCCTCCTCCTCATCCTCCTTGTCCCTGTCCTCATCCTCATCCTCCTCGTCCTTGTCCTCATCATCATCTCCATCCTGATCTCCCTCTCCGATATCATGATCATCTCTGTCTCTGCCTGCCTCATGCTCCTCTATGTCATCACCATGATCATTTGAATCCTCCTCAGATGCATCAAACCCCTCTCCATCGCCTGACTGTCTCCATGGTCTGGGGTTCCCTCTAAGGAAGTTTACCAATAAAATGGCTCTGAGGTATGTTCTCCTCCACCATGTGATGTATCATCAGTGCACGCCTAAATCATCTCTATAATCTTTCGCTATGTCCTGATCCGACCCATCTGAATCTATGATGTCGATATCATCACTCGTAGGTCTAGGAATGGCTCCTAGTCTTGACATCACTCATGAGTGTCGGATGTATACAGGCACGTTAGTAGGAACACACTACTCAAACCCAAACTACCACCAAACTTGGTCGAAGTAGAAAGGAATGACAATGTGGCTATACCATCCCTCTAGTAGACGGTTCCTCTGCATGTTGAGCATCTGTCTACATAGCCCTTTCCACATGGACATCCTGAGGTAGGGTCTCCATATTATCCCACCTGCTGTCAATCTATCCATGGTCAACCTCCAATATAGGAGATCGTCGAATCGCCACTCACGGGTAAGAGGATAAGCATATACCCTAGGCTACTCTGGGACTAGCTCTATGGGGGCTCCACAAGGTCTAGTGCATGTGATATGATCAAACATCCACACTTGTAGTAGTGTGCATGTCATAAGGCTGCATCCCTATTTGAATACATACTCTCCAAGGTTGTGATAGAGATGCGCAAGCATACTCCAACCCAAAGAGTATACTCTCCTATGTCTCTCCATAGCTCGCATGACATAGATGAGTCCTCATGCATATGTGTGCCACACCCATTGGGGCACACAACTAATGCAAGGGTCCCAATCATGACTCATCTCACCAATGGAACCTCACCTATAGGGTGTAAGAGCCAGCTGACCATAATGCGACCCCTCATCTCGCTGCGTACCACTCTCCCCACAACATATACCTTCTCTCTTCTATAGTTCTCCTCTATGTTGTAAGATTGATATCTAACAGTCTCTACTCTAATGGGTAGGCACAAAATACGACATACATCCTCTAGGGTGACCGTCATCTCCCCCACAGGTAGTGAGAATGTTGAGGTATCTACATCCCACCTCTCCATTAGTGCCATCAACATAGAAGAATGGAATCGGATGGTCAACATGGTCATCGCATCCCACAAACCCACTATATGTAGCAAATACCTCTCTCCTGCTATCAGTCATGAGATCTTCTCTCGAAGGCTCCGAAAGGTGAGACCGACGGTATGCTCATGGATGTACGGTAATGTCTACAAAATGCAAAGCAATCTCTCATCAGTAATCGATCAATCATCTATCATCATCTAATCAATGCAATCATTCTATCATTTCTAGCATTCATCGCTTGATCTAGTGTCGCCGTTGGTCACCCCGAATAGGGACTAGGGTGCCCTATATGGATTAGGGCGCCCTACTGGGACCATGGCACTCAAATGGGACCATGGTGCCCCCTTGAGACCATGACACTCTAGGAGGACCAAGACACCCTAGTACCCCTAGGTGTTTACAGAGTGGGCCCCGACCCAGACTAGGCAATGACATCATCACTTCTGAAAACTATGAAAACATGACAAAGTCAAATACAGTCAACATAAAGTCAACTCACCTCATTGGGTGATTGACCGATGAGTACGAACTGGCTCAAGATCTCCATCTATGTAGGTCACCCAAATCAACGTCGAGGCATGATGGCTTGTATGTGGGATCCTCTGCAATGAATAGTGACAAAAAGTTAGAAAGTGACAAATGAAGGGGTCCCTTTCATATTTATGTGTTATGCACTTTTTGACTTTGTGTTTTTAAGTTAAAACCCTAATTTCTACACTTTTTCTTCAATCTATCATATCTTGATCTAGGAAGCTTCGATTCTCGTACTGTCAGTGGTGTTGGAATCACAAGTTCACCCTCTTGCTTCATGTTAGTTCCATAATGTGTTTGGATGAGTAATCAAGCCTTGCTATGAATTTGCATCATCATGAGCTTTATCACAGTTCGTTGTGGAAAATATATACCCTGTTTCACCTCACAAATAAGCAAGTCAAAAAAGGGGGCGTATAGCTACCCATGACTTTAATCACATTCCTTAGTAAGAATTAGGTGATTTTGTGATCTAATATGTGGTTTTTTAGGGTGTAGTTCCTAACTGTGTACTGTAGATACCATTGGGGGCTTTGTTTGACAAATTATGGATATATCCTTTTAAAAATGATGTTTACTTTTCTATACTTTAGCTTGCATATGCGTGTCATATGACCGCTAAAGTGGGGGCTAAATTTAGTGTCGTAAATTGTATACCCTTGCTAGGGTGGTACAATTTCACACTTAGGTTAGCACCCCAATAATGTGTTTTACATCTTGCATTTCTCATTCCCCTTTAAGCATTTAATTAATTAATTAAATTAAATATAAGGTCATTTCTTATTATAAAGTTGGGTCCTTTACCCTAAGTGTGCCCCTTTTCATCTTATTCCTCCAATGAATCATTTAATCATAAACCCTAATTATGTCTTATTTTGACTGTTTAGGTCTGATTTCTCATATCAAGACACCTCGAAATCGGTTGTAACTTTGGGATGCACTCTAATATCATCATATCTAATGACCTTGAAAATTTGGTGAAAAGTTGGTTGGACCGTGGTGAGAATGCACATGGTCCGCGACTTTTTTCTCAAAATTTTGAGAACACAATCCTATGATATGATAATGCTTAACCCCAAAATATCAATGGGAAATTCAAATCCTAGGTCGGCCTAAACATGAAATTAAGATCTAGGGTTTCATACTTAAGAGCTCTCTTTCTTCATTTGAAGGGGTATTCTTCTAAGAATCTAAGGGTAGGTTTTTGGAGTATTAGAGCCTTGTTTGCAATGAAAGAGTAGATATTTGAAGTCTTCAACAACATTCAACATTCATCAAGCATCATTTTATCAATTGGGGACTTTTGAAGATGTAGAAGCAAATTAGGAGATCACCGACTGATGATTGGCTTGTACCTCTCCCTTGGGGTTGGGTATGGTTTCATGTTGTTTTCAGATCTTTTATAAGCTTCATTTTGATTCATATTCATGCTTTAGATCACTTTGCATTATGGATTTAGAGAATTTAATTTGTCAATTATTAGCAATTAGGGTTTACTCTTTAGGGTTGCTCTAGGTTGTTTACTTTCATTCTTAGGATCTTGCATATACACAAGGTTCTTTCACACACATTTTCAATACATTATCAGCTATTAGTGGAGGTAGAAATAACCAACATGGGGGTTTCACTAAGGAAAAAACCTATATAGCCACCCCAAACCTTCCCTTTTTAGTTGCAGGCGCAGAAACAGGAATTTGGAAGCTGTTACAGGTTTGGAACATGCATCTACACCACCTAGAAACGTTAGAAGTATAGAAAACTATCAAGGATAGGGGTGTGGCACTATGGTCCCACCCAGGATAGGGGCGTGGCACCCTGGTCCTACCAAGGATAGGGGCCTGATGCCACGGTTCTGCCTAGGACAAGGGTGTGGTGCCCTGGTCCTACCCTCTGTCAGCAGGACTTGGTAGATAAGCAACTTACAGATTTTAGAAGCCCTCCTGTTAGTTGTAGCTCCAGAATTACATAATCAGGATAGTGGCATGGCACCTTGGTCCCAAACATTTCTGCTCAGATTTTAGACAGAGGTGCATCTTTGATTTTTCCTTCTAATCTGTACTTTTCAATAGTGTATCAGTTGTTCTTTGATCTGCATTCTCATATTAGGATTTGCTTGCTTACTCGCTTTCTAGGTTAGATTTCATTTTGCATCATTCCTCTCTCTCATTTACAACAAAAGAGTAGAAAACCTAAGAGGTAATCCATGACTCTATCTTTCTCATAAGAATTAGCCGATGTGTGTTACCTCCCTAGGCTCTTTCGTATTCCATGAATGTGTATGAGAGTGGGATTAGGGTTTCCATACTTAGTCTTACTTTTTCCCCTACACACTTCACATTTTGAATTTAAATATCTTCATTTTCTTGTCAAAGTTTAGACTTTGTTAATTTTAGAAAAAAAGTGGCATCTTCAAACCTCTTTTTGGTCCACCATCTTTTTGCACTTACCCTGATTAATTTCCATATTGAACAATTTAGCCAAGCGAAAATGACCAACCACACTCTCCTGTGCTAATCTCAACACATTGAAAAATGTCCTCCCAATTATCTAGAAGATCTTAAGGAAAAAGACCCACATTACCATCATTAGGTTTATGGACACCAACATGACCATGAAGACTGTTGTGGCTCTTGTGCATATCCTTAATAATAATCATATCCACCTTCCCCTTGCCCTTCAAGTGCACCTTATCTTTATCAGCTCATGTCAAACCTAATTTTTCCTTACCTTTACATATCACAGAGTCCTTAGCCACCATATAATTTTTCTTTTAGCCTATCTCCTTTGAAGCAGACAAAGAATTCTCATCCCCTATTCTGGACTCATCAGACCAAAAAAACTAGGTACTTTTCCTTTTCTTGGAAAATTTAACTTTTTTTCTTTTTTCCTTCCTAAAGAAGGATGCAAAGAAATATTCTTCTTCCTCTTCAACCCTCCACTCCCTTCCCTCATCCAACTCAACCTCCTCAGAACCATACTTAGATGAAATTTCAATCCTAGTTTTGTCGACACCAATGGATCTTTTGGAGGGAGAGGGGAGGTCTTTAAAGTGCTCCATTATCAATAGAATCAAACCCTCATGTAGGATGGTAAATTTAACACTCTTGGCAATGCTCTTTTATCCAAAACTCTAGGGAGGCAAGTAGAAAGAAAGGAAAAGACACAACAAGATTATAACACAAATGATTGAGCAGAATAAAATGAATCCCATAAACCATTGTAAAATCACCATCGAACATAAAATAACACATTAACAATCTAGCTAGTTTTTCCCACACTAGTTTAATAGACTTCCTATCATAACCACCATTTGCAAATTTTCTAATTTTGGTTCTCTCCTTACCTTTCAAAAAAAAATTCATGGATTCCTCTAAGACTTTCTTATCTTTGAAAACTTTCCTTACATTTATTGAAAGACTCGTAATCTCTCCAATCAGCTCTTCATGGATAACCACCTCTTTGCCATCAAACACTAAGGTTCAATCCTTCCACCCTTTCAAAAATATCTTGGTCATTAAAAGATCATGACCATAAAACTTATCCATGTAGGGAGTAACACCCCCAATGGTTTAGAATCCTCCATATCTTTTATTTCCTCCAAAAATAGGCCCAATTCTACTCCTATCATCACCCATGGTAGAACGATGATGTTCAATCAGCAAAAAGAGGAGAAAACAAATACACCGCTGCACAAACATAGGAATAGAAACCAAAATACTACCTATAATCCATGTGGAAAGTACCAGTGCCATCATAACCTTAGGTGATGTTTCCAACACCTCTCTACCCATTAAGATTACTGATAGATTTGATATCATGGTCTATATAGTCATAATTGTGTCAAAATTGAATTGAGTCAATAGCGACTCCCACATTGGTAAAGGCATTGACAAGGCCATTGCCCTCCTTATAAATATGGGAGGTAAAAAATTTCCAAAGAGTTAAGGATCGCTAAGGAATCAAAGATATAAGATTCAATATACCAACTAGGGGGGTTACATTTGTTAAGAAAATTTATAATATTTAAAGAGTCCTCTGTTGGCATATGTGCAAGAGTATGATGACATGTTGATATTGTATGTTGTCATTGATGTCAATATGTTGTAGAGTGAGTCGATTATTGTTATTGATGTCAATATGCTGTGAACCGGTATATTGAAGTTAATTGAAGTTAAGCAACCGACAAAAAGAACCGGTATGGTGTTGTAAACCGGTATATGAGAAATAGGTGAAGCGGTATGTTTGTCCAATTGAATTGGTATGTTGAAATGTGAACCAATACATGGAATGTGGTAGGACTATCGGTTGGTAGTCTTAGCTTTAGAATTTCTGGTTGAATTGTTCCAAGCCTATGTGATTCAACTGATGACATTGTGTGATGAGTTAGCATTGTAATGAAGATTAGATCATGTTGCCATGTTACCCTTGTGTGCGTGAAGGATCTTGCATGAAGGAGATTGATCCTATCTACCTCAGGAATGTGCGAAGTCCCTATAAATGGTGGAGAATGCATGATGGGTTATCGCCTCCATGAAGTGGTGAAGAACAAACATTAGAGAATGTCTTGAGATCTATACAAGACCGTTGTATTCAAATGCAAAGTGTTCAATGGTCAGGATTGAACCGATCAAATTGGTTAACCTAAATATTTAGGGTTTAGGGTTTATGCTACCAACCTATCTATTTCCTATAAGGTTGATGTTCTGTTTCATGTTGAGGTTGTTGGCAAATGATGTGTGTGTATCTAAGTGCAGAGATACGTGATTCTTGCCAAACCAGATAAGAGGATTGATGCTTGCATAGTGTGTGTGCAGAAGGAAAGAACTAAAGCGGATCTGCATTGGCATTGAGTGCTATCACCAGATCATTGTAATACCTATTGATCTTTAACCACTTCAATAGTTGGAAAATCCCTTAACTAGGTAGCTTTAACCAGCTTGCTGTAAATCCTTTAACAGGGTGACTCAAAGCCATTGAGTTCATGAAATCCTCTAGCAAGATTTAACCCTTAACCAGGTATTCTAGCCATCCCTTAACCAGGTGATCCCTAACAGGATCGGTTCCTAACAGAACCTATTGTAGTAGTCTTTAACCGGACTAGGCTTCTAATAGAGTGAACTTCTAAAGAGTTCAAAAATAGCTTGTGGGTATTCATCTCCACTGTGGTTTTTCCCAGTTTGTGTTTCCATGTGAAAAATATGTGTGTCATGTGGGATGCTTTGTTATTTTCTATCAAGCAGTGAATCATGTTATGCTAGTAAATTATTATATCTATGATGATAGATTATCTGTTTATGCATAAGGATAAAGTGGAAATGAGGGATTGGGTTGTATGGAAAGCTAAGTGTTGTCAGTTTATGTCTTTCCCAGTAGCATTGTGTTTAATCAGTAGTAATCTGGTTCAGATCGGTGTTAGTGATTTCCAATCAAGTTTACTGTTAGTAGTCAAACCAGTTCGAGAAAAGTTTTTGTGCTTGTACTGATTCACCCCCCCTCTCAGTACCGGTTTTGTACTTACCGTTCATCATTGAGTTATCAATTGGTATCAGAGTGTCCTCTAGGTCCTCTGTGTTGTAAGTTTAACTGCTTGAGGGAAAGATCCTATTGTAATGATGAAGAGGGAAGGTCCAAAGTTCAACAGAGATAACTTTAAAATATGGAAGGATAGAATGAAGATATACATCAGAAGCATGGGTGCTCAACACTGGAGCTATGTTGAGAATGCTTATGTTATCCCAACTGCTATTCTCACCGATGATCAAAAGAGAGAGATTTAGGAGAATGGGAAAGTCATGGAAGCCCTAATCAACAACTTATCTGACATTGAGTTTATTGATGTCTAGGATAAAGATAATCCCAAATAAGTATAGGATACTCTTGAGAATATCTATGGCAGTGATGAGCATGTAAAACAAGCCAAGGAAGAAAGCCTTAGGGGGAATTTTTAAGACATGCGGATGGTTGAAGGAGAGACCATTCAACAATATGGAATAAGAATCAAAACTGTTGTTGGAGACATCAAGAGTGCGGGAGGAAAGATGGAAGATTCTACTGTTATTAGTAAAGTCCTGAGGTCCTTATTACCGGTCTATGCAATAAGGGTTGCTTCTATTCAAGAGTTGAGGTCTATAGACAAGACTAAGGTATCCCTAGACTCCATAATTGCAAAACTAACAACCTCTGAGCTAAATAGTTTTGATGGTAGTGTTCAAAAGACTGAATCAACTTTTAGAGCTTCTGCTGCACCATCCAGAAAAGGAAAAGAAGCAAGCACCAGTGGTGAACCAAGACAGAGAAGAGAAATGGATGATGAGGAGATTTTGATGGAATTTGAAGCTCTTCTTGCCAAGAGACTTCCTAAGGGAACCGACGAATATAGAGGTAAGCTCCCTTTGAAATGCTTTTCCTGTAATCGGATAGGACATATTGCTGTAAAATGCCCTAATGGTTACAACAAGGACAAACCGGGAAGGTTCAAGAAATTCAAAGGAGGAAACTAGAGAAATTGTTTTGTAGCAGTTGATGAAGGTGTCACAGACAAGGAATCAGAAGATGAATAAAATGAAGATATTGTGTTTGTTGCAGTAAAGGAAGATGTGTCAGACAAGAAGGCTCTTGTCTCCCGCTTTGATAATTCCAATAAGTGGATTATTGATAGTGGCTGTTCTCACCATATGTCTGGTGACCGGAGCAAGTTTCTATCTTTGGAAGAATATGATGGTGGTGTGGTTCACTTTGGTAATGATGCACCATGTGTGGTCAAAGGAAGAGGGTCCATCTCTCTGAATGGAAAGAGCAGTGCTGAAAATGTGTATTGGGTGGAAGGTCTTAGACACAATCTATTGAGTGTTTCGCAGCTGAATGACAGTGGACTCACTCTAGAATTCAAAAATGGAGTGTGCAAAATCAAAGAAAAGAATGGTGAATTGATGGCCATCGGTATGCACACCAAAGGTAACTTATTTCAGCTAAATGCAAATATAAGTACATGTCTTATGGCTAAGTTTGATGATAGCTGGGTATGGCATAGGAGACTCTGCCATGTAAACTTTGATAACATAATAAAGGCCAGTAAGATCAAGGCAGTTAGAGGACTGCCGATGCTGAGCAAACGGGAAAATCCTTTGTGCAAAGAATGTCAACTAGGGAAAATGTCTTCCTCAACCTTCAAAGGTAAATCTTTCACTGCTGACAACTTACTTGATCTTGTGCATACTGATTTGTGTGGTCCTATAAAAACTAGGCGTGTGTAGGGAGATAGGTATTTTATGATTCTTACAGATGATTTCTCAAGAATGATGTGGGTCACATTCTTGAAGGACAAGTATGAAGCCTTTGGAAAGTTCAAAGCTTTCAGAGCACTGGTAGAAAAGGAAAGTGGTAGAAGAATCAAATGTCTTAGAACTGATCAAGAAGGGGAGTTCACTTCTGGTGAATTCAACAAATATTGTGAAGAGAATGGCATCAAGAGGAAACTGTCTAGCCCCCAGACTCCACAACAAAATGGCCTAGTAGAGAGAAACAATCAGACTATGGTTGAAGTAGCTAGAACTATGTTGATCCAAGGAAAGGTCACTCACACCTTTTGGAGAGAAGCGATGAGCACTGCAGTCTACACAATGAATTGGGTACTCATCAAGAAAGGTAAGGATAAGACTCCTTATGAGTACTGGACCGGTAAGACACCAGTGGTAAGATACTTTAGAGTGTTTGGTAGTAAATGTTACATCAAGAGGAGTGAACATCAAAGCAAGTCTGATGCTAAATGTGATGAGGGAATATTCCTAGGATATTCCACCAAGAGTAAAGCTCTCAAATGCTTCAACAATAAGACTCAGAGAATTGTTGAAAGCATCAATGTTAGGGTTGATGAAAACTCTGGGAAACATAAGGAAACCAGCAGTGAGTAAGTAGGAGATGAACTAGTAGTAACCTTCTAGGAATCGGTTGCAAATCAGTCCAGTACCAGTAATTGTGCTCCTACACCGGTGGATGTTGATGCTGATAAAGATGAGGATGAAGAAGAAAAGAAAGAGGAATCTTTTAAGAACATACCTAGGTATGTCAAACTCAATCATGATCCAAAGCAGATCATAGGATACAAAGATGCAGGAATTCTTACAAGAAGAAAGGTCAAAGAAAGCTGATGTATGATCTCTGAATTTGAGCCTAAATCATTCAAAGAGGCATATAAAGATGAAGAATGGATCAAGGCAATGTAGGAGGAACTTGACCAGATAGAAAAGAATGGTACATGGTCTTTGGTACCCAGACCAGAGCATAAAAACGTCATTGGAACCAAATGGGTTTTTAGAAACAAGCTAAATGAGGATGGCATAGTGGTAAGAAACAAAGCCAGATTAGTGTGTAAAGGATACGCCCAAGAAGAAGGAGAAGACTATAGAGAAACCTTTGCCCTAGTAGCAAAATTGGAAGGAGTTCGTATGCTTCTTGCATATGCAGCTTTTAAATGATTCAAGGTATACCAAATGGATGTAAAATCTGCATTCCTAAATGGAATACTTGAAGAGGAGGTGTATATAGAGCAACCAGATGGGTTTGCCCTATCAGAGGACAGTGACATGGTGTGTAGGCTACATAAAGCCTTGTATGGACTAAAGTAGGCACCTAGAGCATGGTATGAACACTTGCACTCCCATCTTGTGAAGATTGGATTTGAAAGAACAAGTGAAGATAACAATATCTACTTGAAATCAGAAGGAGATCAAATTCTGATATGCGAAGTATTTGTTGATGACATAACCTTTGGTGGAGATGACAAGATGAGTCATGACTTTGCAGATGAGATGAAAAAGGAGTTTGAAATGTCACTCATAGGGGAAATTAAGTTCTTCATTGGACTGTAGATTCATCAAATGAAAAATGGAATCTTTATTACTCAATCCAAGTATGTCAAAGAGGCATTGAAGACCTTTTGCATGGAAGACACTAAACCGGTTGGTACACCAATGGTGACTGGTTGTAAGCTATCAAAGAGGGTGACTCGGCATTGGTAGATGCAAAGGATTACCAATCAATGATTGGTAAGTTACATTATGTAGTGCATAGCAGACTGAACATTGCACATGCAGTGTGTATTACCACTCGGTTTTAGCAAAGCCCAAGAGAATCCCACTTGGTAGCAGTCAAGCGGATTCTTAGATATCTGAAGGGAATTGTTAACTATGGGTTATGGTATCCATACAATAATGATTTCAACCTGAAAGTGTTCACAGATGCTGATTGGGCTAGTAATGTAGATGACCAGAAGAGCACAACAGGTGGTGCATTCTTTCTCGGTGGTAGATTGGTCTCATGGATGAGTAAAAAGCAGAGTTGTATCTCTCAGTCTACAACAGAAGTGGAGTATGTTGCAGCTTTTATGAACTGCACCCAAACTATTTCGATGAAGCATGTATTGAATGGCTTCAAAGTTCTTGTATCTGAATCAGTAAGCATATTTTGTGACAATACAAGTACAATTAACATTTCCAAGAATCCGGCTTTGCATGCTAGAACCAAGCACTTTGAGCTCAAGTATCATTTCTTGAGGGAGAAGGTTCAAAATAAGGAGGTTGTATTGGAACATATTTCCAGTAAGGAGCAGTTAGCATATATATTCACCAAGCCTCTACCAAAGGCTTCATTTACCTATTTGCGAGGTGAATTAGGGATGTTTCCCCTTCAAGAGGTGAAAAAGAAGTTTGTGCTCCACATCAGTTAGATCTTACTTTGCTATATCTTTTCAAGATTGATGCGTTGAAGGATGCTACTCCTCAGGGGGAGCAACATAGTGGAACATAAAAGTTTGTGCCTCCACTTTGGCATTGTTGTCAAAGGGGGAGAAGATGTGAAGCAAAGAAGATATCTGTAGTATTAAGGAGAAGATGTGATGCTGAGTGATATCTTTGTATATTGCAATCAATGCCAAAGGGGGAGATTCTTGGCATATGTGCAAGAGTATGATGACATGTTGATATTGTATGTTGTCATTGATGTCAATATGTTGTAGACTGAACTAGTTATTGTTATTGATGTCAATATGCCGTGAACTGATATATTGAAGTTAATTGAAGTTAAACATCGACAAAAAGAATCGATATGGTGTTGTAAACTAGGATATGAGAAATAGGTGAAGTGGTATGTTTGTCCAAGTGAACAGGTATGTTGAAATGTGAACCAGTACATGCAATGTGGTAGGACTACCGGTTGGTAGTCTTAGCTTATAAATTTCCAGTTGAAGTTTTCCAAGCTTGTGTGATTCAACTGATGACATTGTGTGATGAGTTAGCATTGTAATGAAGATCAGATCGTGTTGCCATGTCAGCCTTGTGCATGTGAAGGATCTTGCATGAAGGAGATTGATCCTATCTACCTTGGGAATGTGTGAAGTCCCTATAAACGGTGGAGAATGCATGATGGGTTATCACCTCCATGAAGTGGTAAAGAATGAACATTGGAGAATGTGTTGAGATCTGTACAAGACCATTGTATTCAAATGCAAAGTGTTCAATGGTCAGGATTGAACCAATCAAATTTATTAACCTAAATGTTTAGGGTTTAGGGTTTATGTTGCCGACCTATCTGTTTCCTATAAGGTCGATGTTGTGTTTCATATTGAGGTTGTTGGAAAATGGTGTATGTGTATTTAAGTGTAGAGACACGTGATTCTTGCCAGACCAGATAAGAGGATTGATGCCTGCATAGTGTGTGTGCAGAAGAAAAGAACTAATGTGGATTTGCATTGGCATTGAGTGCTATCACCAGATCATTGTAATACCTATTGATCTTTAACCACTTCAATAGTTGGAAAATCCCTTAACCAGGTAGCTTTAAACAACTTGTTGTAAATCCTTTAACAGGGTGACTCAAAGCCATTGAGTTCATGAAATCCTCTAACAAGGTAACCTCTAACAGGGTTTAACCCTTAACCGGGTATTCTAGCCATCCCTTAACTGGGTGATCCCTAACAGGATTGGTTCCTAACAGAACCTGTTGTAATAGTCTTTAATTGGACTAGGCTTCTAATAGAGCGAACTTCTAAAGAGTTCAAAAACAGCTTGTGGGTATTCATCCCCACCGTGGTTTTTTCCAGTTTTGGTTTCCACGTGAAAAATTTGTGTCTCATGTGTGATGCTTTGTTATTTTCTGTCAAGTGGTGAATCATGTTATGCTAGTAAATTATTGTATCTCTAATGATAGATTATCTATCTATGCATAAGGATAAAGTGGAAATGAGGGAGTAGGTTGTATGGAAAGCTAAGTGTTGTCGGTTTATGTCTTTCCCAGTAGCATTGTGTTTAATTGGTAGTAATTTGGTTCAAACCGGTGTTAGTGATTGCCAGTCAAGTTTACTGTTTGTAGTCAAACCAGTTCGGGAAATTTTTTTGTGCATGTACTGATTCACCCCCCTCTCAATACCGGTTTGGTACTTACTGTTCATCATTGAGTTATCATCCTCTTCCAACCATATTTGGCGAAAAGCTTTAGACTAGGGAAATTTCATATTGTGATAGGCTATCCTAGGTAGGTAGCTAGTCTACATGAGTAGTGGTAAATGGAGTCGTATTATTTCACACTAAATAAAAGATCAAATGTTTGGCTTGTGGAGTGATCCAAAGTTTTTTTGTTAATCTAGTTAGTAACTATTGTAAGTTGTTTAATTCAATTTCAATCCTTCCAATTGATAATTAAATTTATTCATATACTAAAACTCTATTTGAATGGAAGAGTGTTGATTCCTTGATAAAATATATGGATTTTATAAATTATCTTATATGTTTTGTAGATGCTAGTAGACATGGTGGCTACTATAGTACTATATGAGAAAAATGTAGTGCTAAACAAAGAAAATGATTGAAATAACAATTCTCAGCCTAAGCATACACAAACTCATTAAACACTCAAGATAAGGATGCTAGAAAGGAATTAATAAAGCATAATTGACAAAGCAATACAAATACAAACTCCATTTTGTTCCTTTGATTTGATTAGCCTTCAGTTTATGACATTGTGGCTACTCAATTTTGTTCGATGATGTGGCATTATGCAAAATGGATTTGAAACATGAGTGTAAGATGATTGGATATGATTATGAAAATTTACATGGTAATGGTATGAGTGTGAAAAAGGTGGATGAAATGTTGCATTACGATGGTATGAAAAATGAGAGTGGATAAAATGTTGTGATACAATGGTATAAAAAATGAGAGTGAATGAAATACTTAGAAAATGGATGGATTAAATAGAATTTGGAAGAGAGGGGAAGGTTTTGCAAAAATGAGACACTGGCAATCCTCAAGGTGGCATGTGGAATGGGATTCCACACTTGTCCTCAAAGTGGTTCAACTAAGAGGGACAAGTGTCTTCAATGCAGACATATGTCAAGAAGAGGCATGACATGTGTCCTCAAAGACACATGTCAATTTTGGAAGATGGCCACCCAAAATTGGTTTCAATTTCATAAATATTATGAAATTAGGAATGTGCACACACATGTGAGGGGGAGGAGGTTGGAAGGGACAGGGATGGTTAGAACCCAAGGGTTGGGTTAGAAGAAGGGTTAAAGTTAGGAGGCATGTGACTCAATTAAATTCAAATAAAAGGAGGAAAAGGTGACTTGAACTAAATAGAATAATAAAATTATTTTATTTAATAGAGGAAGGGTAAAAAGAGAATTAATTAAGCTGATAGGCTTCAGTGTAGGATTTTTAGTGAGGAAAATTGTTAGCCAACTGGAAAACAATTCCGATGCCACCTAAAAAGATGATAAACATATATATATATATATATTTGTTTATTAATTAACATGCATTTAAGAGGTTGCGTATGAAATGTGGAGGAGGACACATTCTAGGTGTGGATTATGAAATGTTTGCAATGGTATGTGTGTCAGCGAAGTTAATTCTCTTGCTTTGAGCATTGATGGTTGCTGAAAGGCTAATTTTTAGGGTGTGTGTTAAAAAAACATGGGTTGGCATACAAAGAACATTTGCAATATGATTAGGTTTAGGAGAACAAGAGGGTATTCAAGCCATTTGTGGAATGTGCAGCAGGGTATTTTTGGCTGGACACATTGTCTAGAGTTAGGTATTCCAAAAATTGTGTATTGGAATTTGCAGGGTTTTGAAAAGAATTATTGTGATTATTGTGAAAATATGCAGTTTGGTTTTTGTACGCATGGGTAGTACAAGAAGTGGGTATTTAGAGATATTACAGTATTTGTATTTGGGATCCTACATTTGGGGTTTTAGCTAATCGAGGTAAGGTGTTTAAGCTTCATGGACATATGGCTATTTGATTTTATCTATAAATTTTTAAATCCTATTTGTAATATATATATATATATATATATATATATATATATATATAGAGAGAGAGAGAGAGAGAGAGAGAGAGAGAGAGAGAGAGAGAGAGAGAGAGAGAGAGAGAGAGAGAGAGAGAGATTTGGCAGTGGTACATGTGTCAAAAAAGTTAATTCACCTCCTTTGAGCATTGATGGTTACTAAAAGACTAATTTTTAGGGTGTGCGTTAAACAAACATGGGCATGTAGATAGAATATTTGTAATGTGATAATGTGATTAGGATGAGGAGAAGAATAGGGTATTCAAATCATTTGTTGAATATGTGACAAGGTATTTTTCGTTGGTCGCATTGTCTAGACTTAGCTATTCCATAAATTGTGTGTATTGGTATTGACATGGTTTTGGGGAGGATTCTTGTAATTATTGTGAAAATTTGTATGAACAAAATTATAAAAAATGTTATTGTTTTTGCTCTTTGAATGTTATGTCCAATAAATACTACATATATTGACTTGGTTATATTTGTAATTTGCTTAAATCTAATTAGGTATTTGTGTTTGTGTGTGTCGTGCTAGGGGTTCATAGTGGATATTGTGTTAGCTGCATGGGCACAATGATTTGATTTTGTGTGTGATTTATATATATTATATACATATGTATATATATATTCAAATATATATATATATGCATATGTATATATATTCAAATATATATATATATATATATGTATATATATTCAAATATATATACATATATGTATATGTATACATATATATGTATATGTACATATATATATATATTTGAATATATATATATATATATATATATATACATATATAAATTTGAATATATATCTATATGCATATATATGTGTATATGTATATATACATCCATACATACATACACACACACACACACCTGTGTGTATGTGTATGTGTATGTGTATGTTTATATATATATATATATATATATATATATATATATATATATATATATATATCTTTTACATACATACATACATGCATCTTTTATCTATGCTTATATCTTTTACATACATGTGTGTGTGTGTGTGTGTAATGCCCCGCCAGGAAACCCCTACGGGTTTAAGTTAAAAACACTCAAATAGAGTGTAAATTTTTTTTTTAAATATAATTAAGTGCGTTAATGAAACGTTATAACGTTAAGATAGTTTGAAGTTAACTCAATTCATAATTAGACGCGACATTAAAATACAATGGAGATAATCTTTCAATTTAGATATCACAGCGGAAGGCTCAAACAATCCTAAGGAGTTTCCTAACGCGATTACACAACCTTACACCTAACTCATCTTGCGTCATCAGATCCATCAATCTGGATATCTTATATTACGGGAAAATGCATAGGTCTTGATTATATATGTGTTTTCAAGATATGACATCTTAAAATTTTAGGAAGCGTTCAATTGCTTTGGTTGATGAGGAGACCCTCGAGAGGTTAATTACTCAAGGCACTTTAATTCATAATTTCATTAGGGGGTCCCCAAATGGGTTCAAGCGTTTTAAATGTAACCAAGTTCATTCATTAGAGTTTTAAAAATAACCATCTACACTTGACATCATCCTTTCATGCTATAAGTATGCCTAACGAGATTCATTCTTTTAGGGTTAAGCTACGATTAGTTAAACGAGGATTCCTTCATTTGATTTTAAAATATTCACCCTCGTTCGATATCCTTCTTAAATATTAAGAGCATGGTCGGTAAGAGAAAATCATTCCTTAAAGTTTAACTACAGTTAATAGAATGAGATTCCCTTCATTAGATTTCGTGCATAGCTAACTGATGAGTTGAAGTTCTATTATGAAAGGTATAATGTGAGAAGCCATGGGAATTCATTTGGATTTTTTATAATAGTACTACTAGATGGCTTAATTCATTACGTTGAAAATGTGTTGAGCCACAGAAGAGTTCATCCTTTAACTTTAAGATATAGTTAGGAAGATAATATTTATCATTTCAAGATTAAAGTATAAATTCCAAGAGATGCTTTTCCATTAGGATTGAATTACAATCATCTTGTTGCAAATCACTTTTTTTTTTTATTGTTAAATGAATATAAGGTGAGAGAGATTCTTTTATTAGGTTTAATGTATCAACAACTAATTGAATCCCTTCTTTTTCAGTTCATCTTTAACAATCATAAAGAAAATTCATTTGTTGGGGTTAAAATCAGGGTGAACTAGTTGAGTTTCACCAATTATCAAGTTAAATTTCAATAAGGTTGATTTGTTAAGATTAAACGTGACAAACCACTATATCCAATATACTGAAACATAATTATCATGACGTCTCCCATTCTAGTTCAATCTTAGCAAACATGAGGGATTCCTTTTTATAAAGATTAACATATGGGTTTTCTAGTTGGGTTCACCCGGTTATAGAAGTAATCTGGTGAGGGTTATTGGTTGTGATTAAAATGTGAAATAACTTAACAAATTTTATCCAATGTAAAGAAACATAACTGACATGGCGTGATTCACTTACTAAGGTAAAAGGATAGATATTTCTAAGATGTTCTTCTTTTAAATTTCAATCTAAGAATTGTGACATAATTTTTTAACTTTGTTTTCCCCTTTTTACATTCATTCCCAAATTAACATACTTTTTAACAATTAATCCAATAAAGTAATTCTATCTGGATTTCTTCCACTATTACAATTCAAATTAACATTACCAGTTTACTTTTTCCACACTTTAATTTTCAATATATAAATACCATGCCATATTCATAATTCACAACGTTCTATGAACTTAAATAACTACGTTTATCCATATGAATAATGTTATGCATTTAAAATTCGAATTCAGTAAACTTCCACCATACACTCATGCAAGATTACATCCTTTCATGATAATTTAAAACATAAAACAAGGCACGCTATAATCATCACATAACACAGATATGATCTTGGAGTTCACCCCGGATGGGCTACATCTCCGGGTCTGCTCAACTGCAAGACCCCTTTGGTATTATATCGTAGGAATACAAAATTTATAAGTCTTTACAATCTTGCCTTTTAGGCGATCACAACCATACTACTAATGACAATTTCAGTCCGTAAATACAACTCTACAAGTTTGCCAACTAAGTTCACATAAATGTAAGCATTTCTCATTCGGGTATTTTACTTAATCCTTAGATACACATCACTAACATGTTGGTCTAGAACTATACACTAGTACCCTCCCAACGATTTATAAATCCCTTGCATATATATAAAACAAGTATATGTAAATCTCAATTTTATATCAAACCGATTAAAATTATCGTCAGAACACTAAGGGTTAATTCGCGAAAGGTATTTGTTACGAAGGGACCAAGAAGCCACATGTGATTAATATTATATGATGATATAAGAAATTCCTAAGATATCATTTATTAAATATTCACATTTAACCATAGTTTATGATTAGTAATTATCAATGCCAGTTATATAAATTAGAATGTGGCAAAACAAAAACATGTATCTCTATATGAGTTTTCGAGCTTCCAATATTCTAAATTCTATATGTTAATCATTACTCAGCTTAAATATTATTAGTTAAATAAGGGAGAAAAATCTAAATTTAAATAATAACAAGGACCCCATACAAAATCAATATATTGTTTTCCCCCCTTTTTTTTTTGTTTATTAACATATCCTAGATTTATTATTTTATTATTTTCTTTTGTTTAAAACAATAAAAAAAAAATAAATTAAAAACTAATTTAATAAACAAAAGATTTTTTTTTAAAAAAAACGAGGCATATTGTAACTGGGGTTACCCACGTGGAATACCACGTGGGCCCCCTTGGTAGCCACGCTACCATTGGTAGTGCTGCTACCAAATGGTAGCAGGCGCTACCCTTGGTAGCGCTGCTACCATTTGGTAGCAGTTCTACCAGTGGTAGCGCTGCTACCAACTGGTAGCAGCAGCTATCGTGGTAGCATTGCCTCCTCCCAGCGATGGGGGGGGGGGGCATAAAACAACATTTTATATATATATATATTTTTTTCATTTTTGTTTTATTTTATTTTCAAAAAAAACAATCTCTGGTAAAATACGATACCAGATCCAAATTTCTTTATCATTCCAAACCCATACCAAAACTGCCTGAGTGCAGTCCACAAATTGCTAAATGAATAATTATAGATACATTTTTTTTTTAAAACAAAGAAAACAATGTATGTAAATAATACAAATAGAATGTATGATTTTCTCACCAAAACACAGTCTGAAAACACAAATTTAGAGTATTTTCCAGCAAACCCTCTCTCTTTATTTTGAAAACAACACATTCACAGCCAGTTCCTCTTTTTTTTTGTAACAAAATTTTGGAATAAACCAAAATGATTGACAAAAAAGAATGTAAAAACCCCATGCCCATCTTGTTAACAGCCATAAAATAAATTTCCAGATTGTTTAAACTAAGAATGGGGAAGATTTTCTCTTCCTGAAAATATCCCAAAAAAAACCTTGGCCAATCTTAGAACCAAGAACAACCAAACTGAAAGCTAAAACTAAAAGAGAACACTCATGCAACAAAAAGGGTAGATTAAAATTTCTTACCTCCAAACGCTTTCCGGGGAGAGATTTTGATGAAGATGAGCTCCCAAATCAGCTGCTCTCTTTCCTCATCCCTCTCCAAAATCCCCAATCTCCCTTGCAAGAACCATCTTTTTCCAAGAAAGACCAAAAAAGCCAAGAACCCCCAAAATGCTTGCAAAACTAAGTTAAAAAGAAAAAGCCCTAATTTTGCCCTAATTTTTAATTTCGAAATTAGGCATTTATTTTTAAAATAAAATAGATGAAAAATGGAAACCCCTTATTCATTTTTCCCTTAAAATTAAAAAGCTTCCTTTTCCTATTGCGTTCTTTTAAATTTTAATTTCTCACTACAAGTTTTAAGCCTACTTCTTATTTCGAACCTATTGGCCGAGTAAGGCATTTTGATTAAATTTTAATTTTCTAAAAATCAATCTTTTTATACTATGTCAACTATACAAGTAAAAAGGAAATGATTTTCGTTTAAATAATAATAATTTATCCCTTTTCTTCCAAAATGCGAAAATGAGTAATTTATTACTATCTCCCAAACGACTTAAAAAATTTTCCTTTCTAAAATGCATAATTTATTAAAATCGTAGTTATTAAAATTAACTATTAAATTAACTCGCTATAACTTAATAAAGCGACATTTTTAAATAAATGACTAATCTAATGCAAGAGTCTTGTTTATTCAAATTTCTCAACTACAAATGCATAAAAGTTACAAATGCGTAAATGAGCACACTAACCTCAGTTAAATACCTTAAGCTTGCTACAATAACAATTTAAAGCAATCTCTTAAATTAGTGATTAATCATATAGAAGAAGCTACCCATTTAAATTTCTAAATTTCTAATGCGCTCGTCTACTCTTAAATTTAAATTTAATACTTAGGATCACAAACCTCACTTACCTCGCGCATGGCACGCAAATTGAGGAAGTCCTCCAAATCACTCGACACGCATCCCATTGAAGAGCAAGCCCACGAATCCACACACGATGCTCACCTAACCATGGCTAAGGCAAGACGAGAGCTATATGACCACTAAATCCGAATTCAAAAGATGAACGAGCATACTCAACCTTGCAAATTCCAAAGGAGATGAACCTTGCCCTAAGCGGTGTTGTACCTGCAATCTCCTGCACCCATGAATTCATACAAGCATGCATATACAAATACATATTCAATGAGGATGTTAGCTCAAGATTTATCACAAGGGTTAGGAACAATTGCATTTACACGAGAATCGATGCAAAAACACAATAATAAGTATGCTCAGTTTATTTATATTATCTAAACTACACATTGCATATCGGTTAATCTACCATTCGAGAATGCCACCTAGGAAGTCAATCAAGGTTAAACGGGTTTTAAAAGTCCGACTAGGGTATGGGCATTACATTCTCCCCCCCTAGGTTCCGACTTACTCCTGGAAGTCGCAAAGTTAAACGGAAGTCCTGCAACACTTATTAGTCCTTAAACTCAATTAACAATTATCAATTTACACAAACGACTATTTTGTCAACAATTTAAAACATTATTCACCAATAAAAATGCATCTAACATCATTCACACCTTGAAATATTCTATAATTCTCACACAATTATAGCAAAGATATGAGACTTTTCCCTCCTTATTACACCAAATTAAAGCAATTAAAATACACATAGACACAGTTATCCTTCTCATTTATCAATCATGACAAGAAAACAGGCTCTCAAGGTCAATTTCTTCCATCAATTCCTCTCTTTCACAAGATTTTATCACCTAGAACTAGTTTCACATAAAACAATTTCCAGGGCCAAGTTAACTTCTCAACAAATAAGAACAACATAAGAACTCAATTGTTTACATTTTTCAGACATACAAGATCCTTTCCAATGACTATGCCCCATAACATAGTGACAAGTTAATACCATTTAATCCATGATTACACATAATATCCATCCACAATACTGGTTTGCACAACACAATAGGCCACATGTGAGCATGTCTAATGCTCGGTCAAAGGTAACATATATGATCCACATCTCTATGCCTGCTCTCAGAATACATACATGATCAACAAATATCCATCATCTCACTCAAGGGCTTGATGGTGCTAGGGTACACCATAGTGGTGCCACCTTCCATACAAGTCCCCCGTGAATATCCCTTGTTGTGTAAGGTGTTTAGCCTCCAAGAGATAGTCACCACTCATAGGTAGGTAGTGGATCTTAGCTGTTTTCACAGCCTCACATACCTCCATCCTCAAGGTTCCTTGCGTCTACTTCCTCGTATACACTCATCCAAGCCCGTCTCCTACGTTCTTGGAGAGGAATTCACATTATAACACAAGACCAGCATACGAAAACAACAAGGATAAACCGGTTTAGCCACTAAAGTACAATAGATTAAAGATAATAATTGTCAATTCCAACAATAAAACAAGAAAATAATTTCCGGATTTGCAACATCAAATCAAGTAAAATCAAGATCGCAAGATCGTGGCTAAACTATCAAGGTCAAGGTAAAATAAATTGCTGGCCCACAAGGAAATAAATAAATAATTACAAGAAAATCATAATTGCACATTACATCACTACGTGACTAGTAGCTAGCCACCAACGAGGAAGGAAGGAACAATCGTCTAGCTACCCTAGTAGCTCATCATGTGGTGTGACCAAGTCACACATCCACATGGCATGGCAGTGTGCACCTCGGCATCACCCCGCATCACGTCGTCATGTGGCATGGCTCTACCCAATACATAGCGGTAGACCGCATGGAAATGTCTACTACATCCCGCATCGTGTCTCAGCACGGCATGGCAATACTCCAAGTGGACAAAGCACGCAATGGACGTATCCCACATGGCAGTGTACCCCGCGGATAAGGCACGCGCTGGTCACTCTCCGTATAGCGATGTTCCTCTCAGGATACTCGCCGTAAGCCAGAGGTATACATGGCTAAGGTCTACCCATAAGTCTACCAACACTAGCCAGTTGGTAACTTATGTAGAACAATAACACGCCTCTTATGAAGACAAGGCAACAAATGCTCCAATATGTAAGAAAGTACCACGCCTCTCATGAAGACAAGGCAACAAATGCTCCGATGGAATCCAACAATATGCTCAAAAACTGTCATCTATATGCTCAAGATAAAGGATAGGAATAAGGCTGGCACACATGAACCTCATAAATCGGTTCATCACAAGGGGAAGTATTGAGTACACCTATGTTATAGTTTCGTTACAAAACCATACTTTTCCCTCAAAATAGGGAAGCTAAAGTCGCTTCGCGTCGACATTACTCGTACGCTGTTCATACTATTCGAGGAATGGTGACTTCTACTACTACCCCTTCACATACTGACTTATCAACAACCCGTGGGTTGGCACTCAGTAAGGGAAACAAACAAGCAACATCACATAGATAGGTATGGTTTCCCATACTCATAAACAAACACATTCCCCATGGTTGATTACTTCACCATCCCATGGGCACACAAAGCAAGTACGGGTTTTCTCACAACACACACCGAATAGCACTATTACTGGTTTAGTCACATTTACGGGGAGCACTTTACATTATGCTAACATATACTTAAGGGAAGTTTTTTTAATTATGCTTTACACATGAATCACCAACAAGGTTTACTCTAGATCCACATACTGAAATTTTCAACAATTCAAATTTACACAACGAGATAACATCATTCTAATATCTTTCTCAATCTTCCCTAAGCATTTTCATTCACATTACTAACTATGCAATTTCCCTTTTCAAGATGAAAAACTTTCCCCTTTCAATTAGAAGCCCAAAGCAACATAAAATTTCACATGCGTTATAGAAAAACTTCTTCTTAAATCACTACATTCTAAATAGTGTTTCAAAAACAACAATTCCTATATTTTAAACGAGAGGAGGAAGAGAGTTGGAAAATCAACTATTTCCTACGAATACACAAAAATTTCAAAATCACACCATATGCTCGGACATAAGTTTATCATTTGAGTTGCACAGTTTTCATTTTGCTATCTTTTAGGGAGGTGTCAAAGCATCCTAACATGACATTTCTAATTATTATTGCTGCTCTATAATGTTCTAGTTTTCCGAACAAGAATTCAAAATGACCAAATTTTCTTTTGTAATACAAGTCTTCTAAAGCACAATCACTATTTGTAATACGTTACAATACAATAATACCTCAAATTTAACTTTGAAGCTTCATAATATGATAAGGAGGTAAATAAAGAGCTATCTACTAGATTTCACACATTTAGTGCATACAATTCCACAAGTCTTTTATTTACTCCTTTCGAAACATAATAAGGCAATTATCTAATACCAAAACAAGTTAAATGGTGCGTCATTTAATAGGTCCTAATCACACTAATTGAATAAGCACATAAAACAATCTTTTGAGAAGCACATCAATTTACTCTTGAAGCTACTACAGTATGTCCTCTTTTGGTTTTCCTTTCACATCAAGCAATTTGCACAAAATCAACTATACGCATTTGAAGCACCTTACTTAAGATGAAATTTGATTATATTACTCCTACCAAGCACATGGAGCACCCTTTAATGTAAACATACAATTTTCTATCATTAACCAAAAATTAACTCCTAAATCAATCCTTTTCACAATCTAAAGCACAAAAACGTTATGAAGCTCACACAAGGCTCAAGAAATATCATCCTTTCTCTTGCAATTAGAAAACTTAACTAAGAGGTAACTACACGTATCAATTCATTTTAATTTACTTGGAGAAAGAGAAAAGAAGATGAGTCATAATCACTCAATGTACTACATGATAAGCATTAACATTTGCCATACTAGTTTTTAAAGTGGACAATCATTAAAGTAGAGCCAAAACCACAAACAACACATTTCGTACTTTTAGATTCAAGATATTAACAACCAACTTAGATGGATTAGTCAAAGAGGAAAATAAATCAAAAATGAAGGTACATACGACTCCCTTTTGAAGAAGAGAAATCGTAGACCAAGTCCTCATTAAGCAGACAAAACTCTTATAATTATTCCCAAAACACCCACATCATTGAGGTGAAAACAAAGTGTGAACACACACGTTACACACAAGTATGGTTTGTTAAATCACACCCTCACATCGAGGTGGGCAAGCATACAACCTAAGGTAGATACATACACACCGACTAAGAGCACAAGTGAAACTAGAGATCCCAGTGTTGCAACATGGGCTCTGATACCAAGTGTAATGCCCCGCCAGGAAACCCCTACGGGTTTAAGTTAAAAACACTCAAATAGAGTGTAAATTTTTTTTTTAAGTATAATTAAGTGCGTTAATGAAACGTTATAACGTTAAGATAGTTTGAAGTTAACTCAATTCATAATTAGACACGACATTAAAATACAATGGAGATAATCTTTCAATTTAGATATCACAGCGGAAGGCTCAAACAATCCTAAGGAGTTTCCTAACGCGATTACACAACCTTACACCTAACTCATCTTGCGTCATCAGATCCATCAATCTGGATATCTTATATTACGGGAAAATGCATAGGTCTTGATTATATATGTGTTTTCAAGATATGACATCTTAAAATTTTAGGAAGCGTTCAATTGCTTTGGTTGATGAGGAGACCCTCGAGAGGTTAATTACTCAAGGCACTTTAATTCATAATTTCATTAGGGGGTCCCCAAATGGGTTCAAGCGTTTTAAATGTAACCAAGTTCATTCATTAGAGTTTTAAAAATAACCATCTACACTTGACATCATCCTTTCATGCTATAAGTATGCCTAACGAGATTCATTCTTTTAGGGTTAAGCTACGATTAGTTAAACGAGGATTCCTTCATTTGATTTTAAAATATTCACCCTCGTTCGATATCCTTCTTAAATATTAAAAGCATGGTCGGTAAGAGAAAATCATTCCTTAAAGTTTAACTACAGTTAATAGAATGAGATTCCCTTCATTAGATTTCGTGCATAGCTAACAGATGAGTTGAAGTTCTATTATGAAAGGTATAATGTGAGAAGCCATGGGAATTCATTTGGAGTTTTTATAATAGTACTACTAGATGGCTTAATTCATTACGTTGAAAATGTGTTGAGCCACAGAAGAGTTCATCCTTTAACTTTAAGATATAGTTAGGAAGATAATATTTATCATTTCAAGATTAAAGTATAAATTCCAAGAGATGCTCTTCCATTAGGATTGAATTACAATCATTTTGTTGCAAATCACTTTTTTTTTTTATTGTTAAATGAATATAAGGTGAGAGAGATTCTTTTATTAGGTTTAATGTATCAACAACTAATTGAATCCCTTCTTTTTCAGTTCATCTTTAACAATCATAAAGAAAATTCATTTGTTGGGGTTAAAATCAGGGTGAACTAGTTGAGTTTCACCAATTATCAAGTTAAATTTCGATAAGGTTGATTTGTTAAGATTAAACGTGATAGACCAAACCACTATATCCAATATAATGAAACATAATTATCATGACGTCTCCCATTCTAGTTCAATCTTAGCAAACATGAGGGATTCCTTTTTATAAAGATTAACATATGGGTTTTCTAGTTGGGTTCACCCGGTTATAGAAGTAATCTGGTGAGGGTTATTGGTTGTGATTAAAATGTGAAATAACTTAACAAATTTTATCCAATGTAAAGAAACATAACTGACATGGCGTGATTCACTTACTAAGGTAAAAGGATAGATATTTCTATGATGTTCTTCTTTTAAATTTCAATCTAAGAATTGTGACATAATTTTTTAACTTTGTTTTCCCCTTTTTACATTCATTCCCAAATTAACATACTTTTTAACAATTAATCCAATGAAGTAATTCTATCTGGATTTCTTCCACTATTACAATTCAAATTAACATTACCAGTTTACTTTTTCCACACTTTAATTTTCAATATATAAATACCATGCCATATTCATAATTCACAACGTTCTATGAACTTAAATAACTACGTTTATCCATATGAATAATGTTATGCATTTAAAATTCGAATTCAGTAAACTTCCACCATACACTCATGCAAGATTACATCCTTTCATGATAATTTAAAACATAAAACAAGGCACCCTATAATCATCACATAACACAGATATGATCTCGGAGTTCACCCCGGATGGGCTACATCTCCGGGTCTGCTCAACTGCAAGACCCCTTTGGTATTATATCGTAGGAATACAAAATTTATAGGTCTTTACAATCTTGCCTTTTAGGCGATCACAACCATACTCCTAATGACAATTTCAGTCCGTAAATACAACTCTACAAGTTTGCCAACTAAGTTCACATAAATGTAAGCATTTCTCATTCGGGTATTTTACTTAATCCTTAGATACACATCACTAACATGTTGGTCTAGAACTATACACTAGTACCCTCCCAACGATTTATAAATCCCTTGCATATATATAAAACAAGTATATGTAAATCTCAATTTTATATCAAACCGATTAAAATTATCGTCAGAACACTAAGGGTTAATTCGCGAAAGGTATTTGTTACGAAGGGACCAAGAAGCCACATGTGATTAATATTATATGATGATATAAGAAATTCCTAAGATATCATTTATTAAATATTCACATTTAACCATAGTTTATGATTAGTAATTATCAATGCCAGTTATATAAATTAGAATGTGGCAAAACAAAAACATGTATCTCTATATGAGTTTTCGAGCTTCCAATATTCTAAATTCTATATGTTAATCATTACTCAGCTTAAATATTATTAGTTAAATAAGGGAGAAAAATCTAAATTTAAATAATAACAAGGACCCCATACAAAATCAATATATTGTTTTCCCCCCTTTTTTTTTTGTTTATTAACATATCCTAGATTTATTATTTTATTATTTTCTTTTGTTTAAAACAATAAAAAAAAATGAATTAAAAACTAATTTAATAAACAAAAGATTTTTTTATAAAAAAAACGAGGCATATTGTAACTGGGGTTACCCACGTGGAATACCACGTGGGCCCCCTTGGTAGCCACGCTACCATTGGTAGCGCTGCTACCAAATGGTAGCAGGCGCTACCCTTGGTAGCGCTGCTACCATTTGGTAGCAGTTCTACCAGTGGTAGCGCTGCTACCAACTGGTAGCAGCAGCTACCGTGGTAACATTGCCTCCTCCCAGCGATGGGGGGGGGGGCATAAAACAACATTTTTTTTATATATTTTTTTTTTTCATTTTTGTTTTATTTTATTTTAAAAAAAAACAATCTCTGGTAAAATACGATACCAGATCCAAATTTCTTTATCATTCCAAACCCAGACCAATACTGCCTGAGTGCAGTCCACAAATTGCTAAATGAATAATTATAGATACATTTTTTTTTTAAAACAAAGAAAACAATGTATGTAAATAATACAAATAGAATGTATGATTTTCTCACCAAAACACAGTCTGAAAACACAAATTTAGAGTATTTTCCAGCAAACCCTCTCTCTTTATTTTGAAAACAACACATTCACAGCCAGTTCCTCTTTTTTTTTTGTAACAAAATTTTGGAATAAACCAAAATGATTGACAAAAAAGAATGTAAAAACCCCATGCCCATCTTGTTAACAGCCATAAAATAAATTTCCAGATTGTTTAAACTAAGAATGGGGAAGATTTTCTCTTCCTGAAAATATCCCAAAAAAAACCTTGGCCAATCTTAGAACCAAGAACAACCAAACTGAAAGCTAAAACTAAAAGAGAACACTCATGCAACAAAAAGGGTAGATTAAAATTTCTTACCTCCAAACGCTTTCCGGGGAGAGATTTTGATGAAGATGAGCTCCCAAATCAGCTGCTCTCTTTCCTCATCCCTCTCCAAAATCCCCAATCTCCCTTGCAAGAACCATCTTTTTCCAAGAAAGACCAAAAAAGCCAAGAACCCCCAAAATGCTTGCAAAACTAGGTTAAAAAGAAAAAGCCCTAATTTTGCCCTAATTTTTAATTTTGAAATTAGGCATTTATTTTTAAAATAAAATAGATGAAAAATGGAAACCTCTTATTCATTTTTCCCTTAAAATTAAAAAGCTTCCTTTTCCTATTGCGTTCTTTTAAATTTTAATTTCTCACTACAAGTTTTAAGCCTACTTCTTATTTCGAACCTATTGGCCGAGTAAGGCATTTTGATTAAATTTTAATTTTCTAAAAATCAATCTTTTTATACTATGTCAACTATACAAGTAAAAAGGAAATGATTTTCGTTTAAATAATAATAATTTATCCCTTTTCTTCCAAAATGCGAAAATGAGTAATTTATTACTATCTCCCAAACGACTTAAAAAATTTTCCTTTCTAAAATGCATAATTTATTAAAATCGTAGTTATTAAAATTAACTATTAAATTAACTCGCTATAACTTAATAAAGCGACATTTTTAAATAAATGACTAATCTAATGCAAGAGTCTTGTTTATTCAAATTTCTCAACTACAAATGCATAAAAGTTACAAATGCGTAAATGAGCACACTAACCTCAGTTAAATACCTTAAGCTTGTTACAATAACAATTTAAAGCAATCTCTTAAATTAGTGATTAATCATATAGAAGAAGCTACCCATTTAAATTTCTAAATTTCTAATGCGCTCGTCTACTCTTAAATTTAAATTTAATACTTAGGATCACAAACCTCACTTACCTCGCGCATGGCATGCAAATTGAGGAAGTCCTCCAAATCACTCGACACGCATCCCATTGAAGAGCAAGCCCACGAATCCACACACGATGCTCACCTAACCATGGCTAAGGCAAGACGAGAGCTATATGACCACTAAATCCGAATTCAAAAGATGAACGAGTATACTCAACCTTGCAAATTCCAAAGGAGATGAACCTTGCCCTAAGCGGTGTTGTACCTGCAATCTCCTGCACCCATGAATTCATACAAGCATGCATATACAAATACATATTCAATGAGGATGTTAGCTCAAGATTTATCACAAGGGTTAGGAACAATTGCATTTACACGAGAATCGAAGCAAAAACACAATAATAAGTATGCTCAGTTTATTTATATTATCTAAACTACACATTGCATATCGGTTAATCTACCATTCGAGAATGCCACCTAGGAAGTCAATCAAGGTTAAACGGGTTTTAAAAGTCCGACTAGGGTATGGGCATTACAATGTGTGTGTGTGTGTTTAAGATTTTATTTAAGAGAGTCCCAAAAATATGAGAAACTCTTTGAATACCCTCTTGTTCTCTAAAAAGCTAGACAAAATGAAAATGATTATTATGTATCTGGCCATCGATCAGTGTCCAGAAGTTACTTTTACCATCTACACAAAAAATGGAATCACTTTTGAGTGTACACTTGTTCTCCAAAAAAAGGTGAACATAATAAAAAGAAATGTTTATTGTGTGTATTGCCATCAATTACTATTGAAAAAATAAAAAATATATAAATGTTGTTTTTGCTGATTTCCACCTTTGATATATATGTATATACATATACATATATAAATATATATACATATAGACACACATGTATATATATATGTGTGCGTGTGTGTGTATACATACATATATATATATATATATATATACACACACACACACAGATTTATATAAATGTGTGTGTGTGTGTATATATATATATGTATGTATATATATATATATATATGTATATATATATATATGTATATATATATATATGTATATATATATATATATATGTATGTATATACATATATATGTACACACACACACACATATACCAATTTTTGTAATATATAGGGTGCTATCCCCTTTAACGATAGCACTTACCATTAAATAATAAAATAATAAATAAAATAAAATAAAATAAAACAAAATAAAATTATATATATATATATATATATACACCCTAAGTATTGCGCACTTGGCCGAGATGCGTATCTTGCTGAGGTAGGGTGCATATAAATAAATATTCTTAAACTTCAATTGATGGAGGAAGGTGGAGAACCATTGGAAAGGAATTGGGGTTCTACCAATTGAAGATTATTAATGGGTGGCTACCTATTTAATCAGTAACAAGCCAACTAAGTCTATATACAAATAAATTATAGACAAAATGAAATTCATAATGTAAATTATAGACAAAATTAAATCACCGCAATCATAAAACTAAAACCCCTTACCTCCCTCTCTCTCTCTCTCTATATATATATATATTGACTTCGCTGCCACATGTAGAATAAAGATTTCACATAGCTTTCTTCTTTAGGGATTCACATTCTAATATAGCCTACTGCTTTAATATCTCTTAGATATGCATTGAGATTATTGTGCAACAATCTGATTTAAAGAAAGCCAAAAAGAAAGAAAAGAATAATATTTATTACGCACATCATAAAGAAGAAATCTCAAGAAAGCGACGTTCCAATGACAAAGTCAAAAAATGACATCCAATATCTCACAACCATTCTAGGTTTTAGGCACAATGTAGTTGGAACCCGTTACAAATGAATAGACATGGGGCCTGCAACATCAAATTCTTTACAAATTTGGAGTACAAATTCAACAACATTTACCAAGTCATTCAATAGTGCAACCAATGAATTTCCTATACATCATCAACCTATGATTCAACAAATAATGACTCCTACCAAGATTGTAGGTGAGCCAATGTCAAACCCTTTTTCGTCTGTTGACTATAACCATACATTGGCTACTTTCCAAAGAAGGATTGATAACTTGTTAGCTTCTATAGACATGTGCTATTTGTAAAGAAATTATATTGGTATGGTAGTAAGATCGAACCAACCAAATGTTATTTGTTCAAGATGCTATGGTGAAAACGATATTCATCGTTTTTCTTTTGCAAACAATATGGATCCTGGTGAACAACCTTTTGTTTTAAAAAGGCTTTCTCAAGTGGAGGAAATCTTTATAGCAAGGGTTGCACTTGTTTTTCAAGTTAACCATGAAAGAGGGGGTCAATATAAGTATACAAGACACACTATAAATTTCCCATAGGAGATTTTAGAAATTGCGACTATTTTGCCACCTGAATTGCAGGACCTGGAAATACTTATTGTTTGTAGAACAAGTTTACGGGGGAAATATTATGATTATTATTTGATTAAATTCTATGTTATGGATGCATTCAATTATAAAATCCATCATGACCAATACTACAATGATGTTGCCATAGATTTTGATGCATCAAATTTATTACGAGAAACAACCATTGATATATCAAATTTGTTACATAGCTTAGAAGAAAATGTTGAGCAACCAACTAAAGAAAATCTGCTTGTTGATAATGAAGTTCGATTGGAGAGTACATCATCATTTATTCCAAAGCTTCTATGTGTAACATCCCCCTTTGTTCTACCCTTTAATTTTACCAAGTTTTAACCCACAAGTAAAAAGATATACATTGCCAAAATACCAATAATAAAAATTCTCTTTTCCTTTTCAATTCAAGATACACAATTGAAATATATCACTTTTCATTTTCATTGATCATGAAACATATACAATGCCATATTCATAAAAATATAAATGCATTTACATTATCCTTTTCAAACTTCCATTTTCTTTAGGAATATTTGATTCCCAATAAAGATTCAACTGAGCTTAAGAGTAAATAAGCAAAACATAGTGGTCCAGATGTCCTTCTTGGCATACATCCTCAAATATCGACCACCAACTGCATGAGGAAGAGCATCACTCAAGCACTTTTCCACCCAAACAAGACTTAGTAGTCCCTCGTGCCTCTTCTAACTGAAGCAGCCCGACCCTTCAACGAACAGTTTGGTTTGGTAACCTCACAATATAATATAGTCTTTTGAGCATAGTGTTGTGTCCTACATAACTAGAGCTACCATACATAGGCTACAACCTGCATGTATGACATTCCCTGCCTAGTATGCAAACCTGGATCATAGTGAACCGACAGTGTAGACAGTGACAACCTACACTACTTAGGCCTAAGAAATCATCACCCAGTACTTCGAGTGAGAGTCGTATGTCCACCCACTTCATTGCTCTATTTGGTGAACTGACCATTCAACTATCTCATATTTATTCCATGAGTTATAATAGGAAACATTTAGGTTGCTCCCAACCCTGGTTAATCTAACCCTAGATTACTAACTCATTCATTCCTATATACTATAGATACACACCTTTCTCATATGGTTTAAATAATAGAATAATTATCTCGATTTATTCCTATCTATGAATTTCCTATCCCTAGGACTAACTAAACCATTCACTCCTATGTACTATAGATATATATATATATATAGATTATCTCTATCTTAGCTATTACATACATAATATATATCTAATTATAAGGATTATCGAGTTTCTATCAACTCCAGAATTTGTATCATGTAAGTATCTCAATTATTACTTTAATAAAGCATAATTAATCACATATGTGAATCTAATCAAAAGATTACAAATTTCCATCACCCAAGAATACATGAATTTCAAGTGCACAATTCCTATCATGGCTTCAATTGAGCCTACACAATATCATAATCTATTTATAACATATTAATATAAAAGAGAGGTACTATACTCATGCCTGAATTATATCTACCATGCATTTACCAATTCCTTCCTCCATTGATGCTAGTTTCACAACGTATCCACTAACACAGACATTCCCAAGCTTTCCCCAATAGCATCTAGCCCACTTCCTAACAACTCTTGAACTATCTTCTTCTCTCAATGAAGAACTTAGAAACAAAGAATGATAAGAAATGGAAAATATTATGGAGATGGATAACTGAGATGGAATGAGAGCAAAATGCAAGAGATGATATGATCTCTAAGCAATGAGACAAATGAGATGGGATGAAGTGGAATCGAATACAATTCTCCACATCCTACTACAAAATATTCCTCTAATTCTCCCTCACACTAACACTTCTTTTCAACAAATATGAGCTCTAAGCAATGAGACTAACTAATGGAATTCAAAATGAACGAGTGAATGAATGAGAATGGAAATGGAAAAATGGGAATGAGTGAATAACCTCCAAGATCACTCATCTATTTATACTAATAAATGAGAAACCTATGGATACGATTAAGCTCACTAGATTGCCACATCTCTCTTACCTATTCAAATAGAAATCTATCTCTAATTATCATATGCCTAATGACTAGGTCTTCCCTTATATTAAGAATAGCTTCTAACTATATTCCTATGAATAACTTAATTATTTATCTCACCTTAATAAATAGGTCGATGCCTAGCTGACCTATTCACATTATCATTCCCTTATTATAGGGTGTCGATTATACTTGACATATTAATATTTATGCGCTTCCCCCATGGTCAATGCTACCATATGGACCGAATAAGTTAAAGACGAGGTTGCATATTTACTTGGGTGTACATTTTAAGGGTGGCAGTTTAACTATCACCGCCCTTCCCCTTTGGAGTAGGGTGCGGATGACATTAATCTCCCGCCTACGTGCTGCATGGAAGCCCATTCCGCCACCCAACGTGGGTAAGGTGGTGGTTACCAACATGCATTCACCATGTTAAATGGGGTGCGCCACCTTTATGGTGATCACCCCCTATTCTTGTCGACCTCCTTTGACTAATGCACACATGTCGATAAAATAACAGGCCGATAACAATATATATATATATATATATATATATATATATATATATATATATATATATATATATATATATATAAGTGCGTAAAGATGGTGGTAAAAAAGGGGGGTATAAGTGGACACTTTTTTTTTTGAAATCAGGTGAACCTAAACTTGGAGGCAAAATTTGAAAGTCATCCACTCAACATATGAACATAATCAAAGAAAAATTATTGTATTACTCTGAATCTAGTTTCCAAACTACTAGCTTTTTTCAAAATTGGATAAGCTTAAGGGGGTCAAATCCTTTGCACACAAAAAATAGACCCTGATTTTTTCTTAAAAACATAACATAGTGCCTGACTTGCACATCAAAAAAGTCATATTTTCGAATATGGTTCGCTTTACCCTGGGTTTTATTTTGTATTCCAGAATATGGTACAATCGGGTTCCGTGCCCAGTGTTATATAATTTAGTTTTTTTTAATTAATTTATTATATAAATATATATATATATATATATATATATATATATATATATATATATATATATATATATATATATATTCATAAATAAGTTTTTAAAATTTTGGGTATTATATCATTTAAGTATTATTTAATTTTGTACAAATTAATTCATATTTTAATATATATTTTTTGTAATATAAATATAGGTATATGATATATATATGATAAATATATATATATATATATTCATATATTTATATTAAATTATTATATATATATATATATATATATATATATATAATTCAGAATTTGGTTATTTCCAGAAAAGCTTATATTTTTTTAGATTCTATATCTATTCTTGGAAGTACATTAGAAGGCTAATTTTTATGTGCTTAATTTAGCTTTGTTGATCAAATGACAATTCTACTCTTCTTTTATCAATGAGGTGTATTTTCTGCTTTTCTGAAATATCCGTATTTGCAAATTAATGCTTTTTACTGTTTTAAAAAGATTGCCTGTTATATGATCTTTTGAATAAAGGGTATTCTCTAGTAAAAGCATATTTTGTTGTAAATCTGATTTGAGTTATTGTCTTGTTACTAAGGTTGTTTTACCCCTTGGTCAGGTGTTGTTGTATAACCCTATTGATATGAGCCATTGTGTGTTTTATTCCATATGGTCAATCCTGGGTTAGTGATTGTATATCCTTCACCTGTGGTTTGTCAAGATTAGATATGGCTGTCAGTTTCACCATAGAGTTCTCATAGAGAGACCTTTCCTGTTAGTCTCCTATGAGAGAGAGTGGCTTTCAAGTGGGGGCCACACCCGAAGTGGATGGTAGGATAACCCCTCGAAAGTCAGTTAAGAAGTGATAACCTAATAATTGAATAGGGGGTGAGTAGATTAAATATTAATTAAGATAATATGTCTTGCACATGGTTGAGTGCTTGTATAGGCTCAGGATGTGGTGAGAAGGCCTGGAATGACAAACCTATCACCTTGTCTTCACGAAAGGATTGGTACGGTCCACATGAGGCTTAGATGGAGCCAGAGGTTTAGGAGAGGTTACCAGGATAACCTAGGATGGGGGCCAGGACCTATGGAGGCCTACTAGGGCAACCACCTTAAGACATGCGATGACACTCTCTCCCTAGAGTCACTAGTGTTTGTGAGTTGAGTCACATGGATGTTTGTGGAGTCATGTAGTTCTATCGTACTTGTCTTATTTTGCTTGCTTGAGGGTCTTCTACTATCTTCTATCATAGTGGGTTGGTTCCATTTCGGGATCACATGGTCAGGTGGTAGTACCACTTCCCATCAGATGTTCTAGATTGTATCTTCAGGCGAGGAAAGGCTTCGCTGGTGTTTCTTGGTTCGTGGTTTATGTACTAGCTCTTGTTCGTGATCTTTGTTCAGTTGAGACCTTGTGGTCATTGCATCAAATTTTTATGTAACCTTGATATTGTAACTTTTGGATTTCGTGGTATTTTTGGAAGCCATGTATTTATGGATATTGTAATATTATATCAGTGGAATGTATGTTAATTCAATTGCTTTGATCTTTTGTATAAATGGTTTATGGATAAATAAATGCATTGGAATACTTTAATTCTTTCATTATGGAATTTAGATCTATGTGTAGGTTTATTCTCAAGCATTTAATTTACCTAATTAAAATGGACAATTGGATTAACCATGGTGTTAATATAATTTGCGAAACATGTGTTAGACTTCTGCTGTGTTATTAAATGTGCAATTGTTATAATAAATTCACTTAATCTTAAAAAAAAAACATTTCACCCTTTAGTTGCCTAGTTGTGTAGATTTTCCTTTAGGGTTTCTGGCGGGGCATTACATTTGGTATCAGAGCCCATGTTTCAACACTGGGTACTCTGGGTTTGTAGTTAGCCTATTCAACTTGACATTTTTACTTAGGTCTTAATGTTTGTGTTTCTCTTGTCTGATCCTTGTCGTAGATCTGAACCATTTTCTCTTTTGTGGTGCTAGGTCATGGCTAGGAAAGCTAAGGGAGGTGGTCATACGGGTGGTCGCAAAGGAGGCAGAGGTAGAGGATGGGGTCATGGTTCTAATCATCATAGTCCTTCACCACCACCCACTCATGTGAGTGTTGAGCCGAAACAGTCTGTTCATCAGGATTCACAGCATGTAGGAGAGCAGGTTCTCGAAAGGGAAGAGCTAAGACAAATGTTTCAGGAGGTTTTGGACAAGTTAGGCCCCAGGCTTGAGGTTGATCAGCCTATTCATGCTCAAGTTGAGGAGTCGCATCAGTAAGATCCATAGGAGAGAGAGAGAGAGAGAGAGAGAGAGAGAGAGAGAGAGACCACCCATGAGGAGGGAGATCCCAACCAACATAGATCCAGCGTCTTTGGGTCACATAAAGGACTTGATGAGGTCCAACCCTCCTTTCTTTAATGGTATGGGTACCGGTCTTAAGGCAGAGACCTGGCTTATCATTTTGGATCGGTGTTTTGCTATGTTCCCATATAGTAGCAACACCAAGGCGAGATGTGATATCATGTGTCTCAATAGTTTTTCTTTGATCTGGTGGAGACTAGAGGAGGAGAAGATCGGTGTGTGCATTAACACCATAACATGGGAGCTATTTCTGAAGAGATTTAGGGTACGATTTCTCTCACCCCAGTGGAGGTAGACTTGGGCAGATGAGTTCTACGCCTCACGTCAGTATGGTATGACAGTAGACTAGTATGAGCACATGTTCTATGAGCTCAAACAGTATGCCGGGGTTGGTAATGATGAGGCTAGCACTTCTTGAAGGGTTTGAATGACCGCATCAGTGGAAGAGTGAGGGTGTTTGAACCACCTTTAGTTGAGATAGCCATGGTGAAAGCTAGATTGGTTGAGCTGAACCTTAGCTGTGCACTTGGTGGTTAGGCAGGTGTGCAGATAGGGAGTGCACCTTCTAGTGGGAACAGAGCTCAAGGGAATTCATCTCAGTCAATTGCACCGTTTAGGACTCCTCAGGCAACTACTAAGGGTGGACAACAACAGTAGCATCAACCGTCAAAACCAGTACAGTTCCAAGGCTAGCAAGGTGGCAACTCTCAGTATAGGAAGAACAGGAACTGGCAAAGGGGCAAACAGGGCCCTTCAAGGCAGTCCTCATAGAGTGCATCTCACGCCCCTAGCAGAGGAAGTTTCCCGCAGTCTAGTGGGCCGACAAGTAATAGTGGATCAGGTAGAGGAGCTTGCTTCTCTTGTGGGTAGTTTGGTCACATAGCCGTGCAGTGCCCTCAACATTTCCACCATACAAGTAGTCAGAGGCCAGCTGCATCAAAGCCTTCAGTGGGAGATGTAGGAAGATCCCATAGAGTGTTTACAGTGGTGGATGACCACCAAGTTGATCATCAGGGTACAGTTATTGAGGCAGTAGGTATGTTGCATGGAATCCCTATCTCTATACTTTTTAATTCCGGTGCTTCAAATTCTTTCATTTCTTCGTCCATTGTGGAGCATTGCGGACTCTCGTCTGCTAAGCAGGTGGATAGGTGGCAAGTAGAGTTGGCTATAGGTGTCCGTGTTTATGTAGATGCCTTTATTCCCAGTTGTGATTTGGACCTAGGAACCATAGTTACCTCAGTTGACCTTTGAGTCATTCCTTTAGGTTCTTATGGAGTTGTGTTGGGGATGGATTGGCTATCATCTCACAGTGCTCGTGTAGACTGTCGCAAGAAGACAATGGAGAGTTTAGATGACCTTGGTAGAGAAGTGGAGATTGTTGGAGTTTAGAGACCGATATCCCTACCTATGATTTCCGCTATGCAACTTAAGCGGTGCATGCGTAGAGGGTGTTAGCTTTTTGTAGTTACTCTTGAGGATGTGGATGAGTCAGAGAGTAAAGAAATCACTCTGTATGATCACCCTATTCTTCGAGAGTATGCTGATGTGTTTCTGTTGGATATTCCTAGTATGCCTCCGAAGCGAGACATAGACTTTCACATTGATTTGGTTCCTAGTGCAGAACCTATTTTGAGATCTCCATATCGAATGGCTACTCAGGAGTTGAATGAGTTGAAATTGCAAATAGAGGAATTGTTGGCCAAGGGATTCATTCATCCTGGTGTTTCTCCTTGGGGTGCTCCTATTATCTTAGTTAAGAAGAAGGATGGCTCTCTTCGGTTATGCATTGATTACCGATAGCTGAATAAGGTAACCATCTAGAATCGATATCCATTGCCTCATATAGATGATCTTTTTGATCAAATAAAGGGAGCCAAGGTGTTCTCTAAGATTGATCTGGAATCTGGGTATCATCAATTGCACATTCAGGATGTAGATATTCATAAGACAACATTTCATACTCGTTATGGTCACTATGAGTTCACAGTGGTGCCATTTGGGTTAACGAACGCACCTTCAGTTTTCATGAGCCTCATGAATGGGGTTTTTCGCACCTACCTAGATCATTTCATCATTGTATCTTGGATAACATTCTGATTTATTCTAGAACTATGGAAGAGCATGAGGGTCACTTACGTCAGGCATTGTAGTGCTTAAGGGAGAATCAACTTTATGCCAATTTGGTGAAGTGTGACTTCTTCCAGTCTGAGGTGAACTATCTTGGTCATGTGGTTTTGGGAGAAGGTATATCCGTGGATCCTTTAAAGATCCAAGCCATTGTTGATTGGCCAGTGCCGACCAATGTTTCAGAAGTTAGGATTTTTATGGGTTTGGTCGGATATTACCATCGCTTTGTTTAGGGCTTTTCCTAGATAGGACACCCGATTACTTCTCTTCAGAGGAAAGGGAAGAAGTTTATTTGGTCAGAGCAGTGTGAGTCAACTTTTCGGACCTTGAAGGAATGCCTTGTCAGTGCTCCGATTTTGGTAGTTCCCGATCCATCTAGAGATTTTATGGTATGCACAGATGCCTCTTTGGAAGGTATAGGTGCAGTGCTTATGTAGGATGGAAGTATGGTTACTTATGAGTCTCGCAAACTCAAGATCCATGAGTTGAACTATACAATTCACGATTTAGAGTTGGCAGTTTTAGTTCATGCTTTGGTTAGATGGTGACATTTCCTATTAGGGTGTCAATTTGAGCTGCATAGTGATCACTACAGTCTGCAGTATATATTCGCACAGCCAAACTTGAATGCTTTACAGCGGAGATGGATGGAATTCCTCTGCGAGTATGATTTTGAGGTTCATTATATTCAGGGGAAAGAGAACGTAGTGGTAGATGCTTTGAGTTGTAGGCGACATGAGAATTCAACATTGTCACTTGGAGTAGACTTGAGAGGGAGGATTCTTAAAGTTCTTTCTTAGGATACATGGTATCAGGATGTTAGAGCGGTGATAGAGTCTCGAAGGCCTTTAGAGGGTGGATTTTTTGGATATAACCTTGAGGTAGATGGACTTCTTCATCACCTTGGATGGATCTATGTACCTCCTTTGGAGGGTCTTCACATTTTGATCATGACTGAGGCCCATCGTGCACCTTATTTGGCACATCCAGGTGTCAAGAAGATGCACGCAGATCTTAGACAGATTTATCATTGGGCTGGTATGAAATGCGACATTGCTGATTTTGTGTTGAAGTGTTTAGAGTGTCAGCGGGTGAAGGCAGAGCATCACACCCGGTAGGGCTTTTACAGCCTAATTTGGTACCGGATTGGAAATGGGATATCATTTTCATGGATTTCCTTGTTGGGTTGCCTGTCTCTTCGTGTCGTCGTGATGCCATCATGGTCATAGTTGACAGATTGACAAAGGTTGCTCACTTTTTTCCTATTCGAGCTTCCTATATGGCAGGAGTGGTGGCACGAGTCTTCTTGGAAGATGTAGTGAAATTGCAAGGTATTCCAAGGCGGATCATCTTTGATAGAGATCCTATCTTTACCTTAGCATTATGGACCTCACTTTAGTACGCTTTGGGGACTCAGTTGAACTTTAGTTCAACTTATCACCCAGAGACAAATGGTCAGACATAATGAGTGAATCAAGTTTTGGAGGACATGCTTCGCATGTATGTTATGGACTAGCAGTCACACTGAGACGATTATATCTCTCTAGTGGAGTTTGCTTATAACAATGGATATCATAGCTCCATAGGTATGTCCCCCTTTTAGGCATTGTATGGTCATCCTTGCCGCACTCCTTTGAGTTGGGATCGGCTAGAGGACAAGGTGCTAGTAGGACCAGATATTCTTCGAGAGATGGAGTAGCAGGTTGAGCAGATTCGTGAGCATTTGGTAGCTGCACAGGATAGGTAGAAGAAGTATGCAAATGCTCATACGTTAGATCGTCAATTTTTTGTTGGCGACCGTGTGTTCTTGAGAGTGCATTCGCGTAGGAGTCCGATCCGTTATGGAAAGGGTTCTAATTTGTCTCCTCGGTTTGTTGGCCCATTTGAGATCCTTGAGAGGATAGGACCCATTGCATACCATCTTGCCTTGCCACCAAGTCTATCCCGCATCCACGATGTCTTTCATGTTTGAGTTCTTCGACCTTATCATCCTGATGTGACACATGTTCTTGGTTGGAACTCTTTGCAGGTCGACGACAGACAACTTTCCATGGAGCCAGTGTGCATTCTTCATCGTCGGGATTTAATCCTCAGGGGTCGCACCATCGACTAGGTAAGGGTCCTATGGTACCCAAATGATGAGACCTCGATGACTTGAGAGGATGCAGCGAAGATGAGAGAGTTGTATTCTTATATTTTTTAGGCTTCTAGGAGTAAGCCTAGTTTTGGGAGGAGAATGTAGTACCCCTCCTTGTTTGAACTTATTAGACTCATTTTTTATTATTGTTTACTTTCAGTGGATGCATTACTATGGCGTGTTATTCAGACTTTTATGACATTATTTCATGCTTTATCTGGATATGAGATGCATAATTTATTTGCAGTATTTCAGTACTTGTGATTTATGGCATTTTATGGATTATTGCTATGTACTAACACTTTACTTTATCTATGCAATGTGTAATTATATGTTGCGTGTCTGCGAGTGTATTGGATCAAGGGGACGATTTTCCTTCACTCACTCCGGTGAGACAGGGAACGTTGCGATTCTCCTTCATTGGTGTGCATGCTGTGTTTTCTATATTGTATATATGAATTTGTGGTTCGGTGATGCAAGATATTGCAGGTACAAGTACCAGGTAGGTACGGGGTATCATCTCCACATGCCTTCACATGTCTTAGCGTGCCTTATATTATTCGATGGAAGTGGAGGAGATAGTAGTTGACCCTATTTTACCCAGTTACACTCTTGTGAGTGTCGTCAATTGGTCATCTTGTCAGTTTGTTCGGCCTTCGTATTTTGTTGTTTGGCCTTTTTATGAGTCTTTGCTTGGGGTTTGCTTAGTTTGTGTGTTTAATGCATTTAATTAATTAATTAAATTTATGGAGTTATCTCATAGTTGGTATTTTTGGAATTATGTATTTTATGCATTGAAATTTTAAATTTAATTAATTAAAATAAATTATTAAATTAGATTGCAAGTTGCATTGTATTCAAATTATATCTTATTTAAATTTTAGTGAAAAATAAATTAGATTAATTTCATTTATTGTTTCCTAAAATTTTAAATAAATAAATGAATAAAAGAATAAAATAGAATTAAAGTATTACTTTATTTTCTTTGTTTAGAAAATTAATTAATTTGCATGAGAAAAGAAAAGAAAAAAATGATTTTTGCTTATTGCATGTTAATTTATCCCTTTGTTAGGAATTAGAAAAGAAAAAAAATTTGCATTTATTACTAAAATTAAATATTAGGTTTTTGGGAAAAATATGTGCAACCTAAAATTTTAGGTTAAAAAGAATAGATCTTTCTCTTTTTGGTACACAAGAAAGAGGCAGATATTTTGGAAGCAATATTTTGTTGAAGAAGAAATTATAAGAGGATTGCTGGAAGAGGGATTGGCTTGGAAAACCGGTACGAGACTGAGCTCTTCCGCATGAATCTTCCAGGAAAGCTATACAGGTTGGGTGGCCTCTTCTGGTTGTTTTTAAAGAAAATATTTTATTTCTTCCCTCTTTCTGAATGATGTGTTAAAAATATTTGTCAAATCCAACACCATTTTTGGTTATTTCATGTTCTTGGCTAAAATTCATTCCTTAAATTAATTTTAATTTATGGAAAGAAGTTATTTCCTTAGTGTTTGTGGATTAAATTTTGTGAGGATTTTGGAAAAGTTATTCTAGCAAATTTTGCCAAGATGTTTTACTGTGCATAAACGTTGCAAGTTTTGGTAGAAAATGAGATTTACTAGAGAAAATATTCTCTCTTGTTTGGTATTGGTTTCGATATTTGGCTATGGTTGTTCTGTCAATATTTGTACATATCTGTGTAATTATTTAGTTACTATAGTAATAAATTTAATTTAAATTTATTGGGTTATTAAAAATTACGGAAAAATTGCTTTATTTAATTATTTTGGGGAAAATTGTATTAATTAAATTCTAGGGAAATAAATTTTATTGAAAATTGAAATTTATAATTTTTATGCTATGGAATTTTTTTAAAAATAAATAAATAAATAAATAAATATATATAAATTCATTTGGGAGGGTCGGTAGTTGCTACCGACGGAAGTACAGCTACCAGCGGTAACACTTCCTACCGTAAGGTAGCATGTACTACCGGTGGTAGTACCTGCTACCATGTGGTAGCAATGAGTTAATATGGTTCACTTTTCCCTGGGTTTTATTTTGTATTCCAAAATATGGTACAATCGGGTTCCGTGCCCAGTGTTATATAATTAGATTTTTTTAATTAATTTATTTTATATATATATATATATATTCATAAATAAGATTTTAAAATTTTGGGTATTATATCTTATGCTCTGCAAAATGGACAATGTTAGGCTAAAGCCCGTGGTCGTATAACACACAAAAATACAAGAAACAAAGACAAATGTTAGTGTTAATCAACCAAAAACAAGTCTAAGCAGACATACCAAAAGAGACACTAAAAACATGATGAAATATTTAACTATGGAAGCAAATACACCAAGGCATCTCCAAATGCCTTTTACCATGCTCTTAGCTCCTTCTCCATTGTTTCTCTCCTTCTCCATTGTTTCTCTCCTCTCCAAGTTCCAAATTAGTGTAGCTCTCAACAACTTTTTGCACTATGGATGTCTTATGGAGATTCAAGATTGAAAATGCTTTTAAACTTATGCTATGCAAGTGTAAAAATAAGTTAAATATGAGATGCTATGAAATGAACTAAGATTTATTTTAGTCCAAAAGGACAATATATTAGTGATTGTATGCTAAAATGCTCTCTAAAATTGACTATAGATTAAACACATACAAGTTTTCAAGATCTGGATTATGAAGAAATGAGCTCTATTTATAAGAAAAATGGAGCAATGGATGGTTGAGATTGAACAATCTCAACAAGGGCCAGGATTGAATGATATTCAATCCATGTGAGGACTTTCAACCCAATCCCAAGATGACAAGTGTCAATATGAGATAGGTTGAGAGGAGATGGAAGAAGCATTAAATGCTTGACATGACCTGAGAGTTAACTTGGGAGTTAAGGTCAAAGTTGGGTTGAGTGAATAAATTCATTATTCAAAGAATAATGCTTTTATCCAATGAATAAACTCTTGTGCAAAGTTTAAAGGGATAACCATGGTCAAAGCAATAAATGCTTGAGGAGACACATGGGTCACATGAGGGTTGAGTTAGGGGTCAAAGTCCCTAACCATGGGTGCAAGTGGACTTAACCATTAATGGTCACGTAAGAGCCATAAGTGGTTTAGAAGACTTTAGAGGTTAAATTGTTGAACACACAAAGCATTTAATGCTTTTCAAAGACTTTGAAGTCTTTGAGAAGTGACTCCAATTTGCTTAGGAATGTGACAATAATTAGGGGATGGATTAGGCTAATTAGGAAGGGTTTAGAAGAATCTAGAAGGGGGTTAGGAGGTGAGGGAAAATATGATTTTTATTAAAATAAAATTAATTTATTTCAACAAATAAGTGCAAGTTGCATTTTTAGGAAAATGCAAGTGGGGGGGATTTAATGATTTAAATAAATATTTTATTTAATTTATTTAAAAGAGGAAAAGGGGATTAAATTGAATAAATAGGATTTATTCATTTAATTGATTGTGAATTTGGTTTAATGAATAATTAATTAAATGTTAATTTAATTAGCTGATGGGTAGTGGGTTTTTTTAATTAAATAAATAGCAACTATTCATTTAATTAAAATGGATAGATTTATGTGACTACGTTTGCCCCTCTTTGAGACGGTGCGGTTTTATCGCGTCGTTTCAAAGAAAGAAAAATAGGTGTGAAGAAATATGCCCCATAAAATTTTAATTTATTGGGTGGTATGCCCCCTCAAGAGATGGGCCAAAATTTTTGAAAAATCGGGCGATCTCTCGAAAAAGAATAAAATTGGCAAGGTGGTAGAAGAGAAAATTTTAGCAATACTGGTGAAAAATAGAAGAAATCAGAGATAAAATGGAGAAATGGGAGGCTCGGGAAGTTCATGGGGACCATGACGGTGAGTGGGGTAGAATTAGGGTTACGACGGAGGGTATATATGAGGAGGAAGGGGTGAAAATAGGGTCATTTGCATTCGCATCCATAGTAAAATTTGAGCTCAGGGAGTGACCTTTTGGAAAAGCAAGCAGTAGTTAGGATGTCGGTTCCCATAGCAGAGCACCGATTAGAGCGAGTCCATCAATTCCAGCGGCCAGATGACTATGGACCACCAGTATGTGAATTTGAATTTTTGAATTTCATGCATTTTTGGTATGTTTTTTGCTTAGTCCAAGTTGAGTCAACACAATAGTGCTAAAACTATGTTTTGGCGCTGTTGTCAACTAAATTAGCACTATTGTGCCACTATAAAGCTATTGCATAGTGGTTTTAGTGCTTTTGTCAAGTTTAGCGCTATGGTATAGCTGTTTTAGCACTTTTATGTTTTTAGTGCTATTGAGTAGTTGATTGAGCGCTATTGTTGTGAGGGGGCGCTATTGTATAGTCACTGTAGCGTTATTGTTGATTTAGCGCTATTGCATAGTTGATTTAGCGCTATTGTGTTCATAATAGTGCTTTTGTATAGGAAAATAGATGCTCCAATGTGTTTGAAAAATAATCTCTTGATGCCAATGATGGATGGATGGAGATGTGAGGTGAGAGTTGTTTTGAACCATAGCAGCCCTGATGAGACTTAGGTCATTAGGATAAATACCTGTTGTAGTCTAGGCGTGCCATGATTTCTTACTTGTTGAGACATAAAGATATTTGATCAAAGTATCTGTTGATAGTCTAGGTTTAAACTTAAGAAAGTTTGAAACAAAATAACTGATGATGATGGTTGATGCATGTGTGTAGGAGGATCTTCACATCTTACAGACGCGCGAGAGACATCCCACCACATAGGTGTTACGTGATCGATTGACAGAAGCCGAGGTGGATTGCATTGCAGTGATAGACCTGTATGATGTTATGTATATGCCCGTGATTCAAACGAATCGCAGGTTGATCATAGCATTGACATAGTGAGACATGCACGTTTCACTTAGCGCAGGGGGAGATGACAGTTACACTGGAGGATGTATGGTGCATCCTGCACATTCCCATTTGAGGAGAGTTGGTGATATATGATCGAGCATGGGGGATATTAGCAGTGCAGAGATTCTTTGATGAGGATATCTTCATTGATGACAGATCGATAGCTTGGGAGGATATAGCAGCCTTGTATGAGCCATTACCATCAGTGCTATAAGGGATTGTTGGGGGATTGCTATGTCTAGATCGATGATCGCATGGACTTACCATTGGTTGGGGTCAAGTGATTGAACAGATGATGACAGAGGGCACCCAATTTGCATGAGGACCGTGCATGCTATCACACTTATATCGAGATCTACATGAGGTAGCATACCGAGGGGTGGGGTCATTGGGAGTGGGGATCACTCTGCTTCATATTTGGGCATGGAAGCACTTACCTATTACCTGACCAGTTAGTCTCAGATTCTGAGCAGTGGACCAACCATATGTATACATGTATGGAGGTATGATGAGTCAGCCCCACCTGGGGAAGTTAGAGTGGTGGTGGTAGACACTGGACGATTTGGATACCGTAATCTAGAGGTCATACACTGAGTGTGAGCCGTGGGAGGATGATACAGAGGCATTGCCGTATGTGTTCATGACATGATACCTCATTGGTAGGAAAACCTACAATGTGGAGAGACAATTTTCTAGCAGAGTTTTGAGACAGTTTGGGCGGTGGCAGGGATTGCCTAGTGGATCGAGAGAGTATGCATGGGTGGTACGAGAGATGTACTTATGGGGGCTAGTGTTACCTTATGATTAGGCATTGGCAGAGTTCCGCACTTTATAGGTGAGACCATGGCATATGAGACCGGGGGTGGTAGATGCAGGGGTGTTGGAGTACACTCAGTATATTGCGGCACATCCGATTCCTTGGATATCAGATCCAACAGAGCCAATTCCATATTTTGAGGAGGATAGGGGATGGAGACGGAGGAGGAGAGGAGGTCGCGGAGTAGTACATGAACAAGGGAGAGGGGATGGTGGTGGTGGGGATGGAGGAGGTGGTGATCGAGGAGGAGGAGGGGGTGGGGGTTTTGGAGGAGGGTGGTGGATTTAGAGGCGGAGGTGGGTGTGGTGGATGATTACAATAGAGAGAGAGAGGTGGGCAGCCTTTGCGGCTATCTCAGGGAACTTTGATGTAGGGAGGAATGAGATTAGGTGGCAGGGATGTAGGTGAGGGACAGGCACCTATGGATACAAGGGAGGGAGCCACTAGAGAGGCACCTATGGATACAGGGGAGGGAGCGATAGGGGATGGAGATATGTGGGAACATATGATATTATTTTTGCAGAATCGACTAGAGGATATGGAGGTAGAGGTGGTCGCTAGAGATGTGTAGTTGTTTGCACGAGAGTTAGAGCTGACTGTAGTGTTGCGGGAGAGAGATCATGCCATGGACAGGGTGATCTAGTTATAGGAGAGAGTGCAGGCCTTGGAGGGAGTGCAGGCCTTGGAGGGAGTGCAGGGATAGGGGCCTTCTATGGATGCATTGGTGAGGGAGGTATGAAGAGCAAGTGCAAAGGTTGATTACTGGTAGGGCTTGTATGAGTAGGAGTTGCCATCTAGTTGACGGGCATTGAGTTATTCACAGATGCGTTGGGAGAGATTAGAGCAGTCTTAGAGGATGCAAAGCAGTGGGGGTGTGATGGGTCCTCCACAGATAGATAGATCAGGTGATGCAAGGGCTAGTGGGGGAGTAGGTGGTGATGGTGGTGCAGCATCCGGTCAGAGTGGTATCTGAGAGGACATTCTTGTATGCTTTTACATTGTCATTTTGGACTGTCTTGGATGGCTCTTGGGTAGCCGATATTTTGAACTTCATTGTACTCTGATACATGCATATTTTTGGCGATATGATATGATATATGAGGAGATCCCATATTTTTGTGTTGATATGCATTTTGATGATATGTATAGATGTTATGCGGGATAATGATCTTATGATTTATGCTTAGATGGATAGTTGTTTTTGTTTTATGTATGAGTTGATGAGATGATTCCTATATGCATGTTTCATGATGATTTATTCCTACATGATGTCTATATGTATGTTGTATGAATGGGATGCTAACATGTGGATGCAGGTTGATGTGCTTGATTTGTTGATGTTAATGCTTCATGTATGTAAATGCTATGATAATTATATATGCATAATGAAATGATGATTATGATGGTACTTTGTATTTTATGTTGATGAGACAATGAGATAATGATATGCAATGATGTTAATGTAATGTGTTGATTGAATGATTTATTTATGTAAATGCATCTATATGGGTTTTAGATGAATGTAATATGGATAAAAAAATGTAAAGCACAAATGTTTAAATGATGATTTCTAAATGAATGCATATGCATAATGTATGAATCCATGTTGAGACAAATGGTTTTGTTATGATTGTAAATGGCAAAAAATATGATGAAGTGAAATGATAATGCAACTCATGGGTAACGAATAACTACACCTTGATGCAATTAAAAGGATAATGAATGCATTTTTAATGAATCTCAAATGGTACTAAATGCATCTATAATGGTTAATCATGGTAATAAATGTAAACAAAGACAATTTTGTCATATAAATGAATCTCAATGTCATGATTTATGCAATGATGAAATGATATATATAATAATACTAATGTAAGTAAATGAGAATGAACTATATGCATAAAATGTAATTAAATGATATTAAAATGCATGCTAATGAAGATTTAAGATCTTAATAAACCCACATGCAAGTAAATGATAATGAACTAGGTTTATGCAAATGCAACTAAATGTAATGCAATGATGATGTCATTATGATAGATGAATGCAAGGTTGTTTTAACTTTTGCATGATGCACTGATGATGTATCAGAGCACTCTGTCGTGATTGTATCCAAGACCAACTCAATTTTCATATAACTCATATTAATCTTGTTCACACTTGCATACAAAACCATGCATATGAATAAGGATTGAGTAAATGGATGGGTGATATGCAACGGAATGCAATATAAACAGATGAGATGGAATTATGCTCTGCAAAAAGGGGTTATGTTAGACTAAAATTTGTGGTCCTATAACACATAAGAAACACAAGAATCAAAGAAGAGTTAGTGTTAATCAACCAAAAACTAGTCTAAGTAGGCATACCAAGAGAGATACTAAAAACACAATAAAGTATTTAACTATGAAAGCAAACACAACAAGACATCTCCAAATGCCTTCTACCATGCTCGTAGCTCCTTCTCCCTTGTTCCCATCCTCTCCAAGTTTGAAATTAGTGTAGCTCTCAACAGATTTTTGCACTATGGATGCCTTATGGAGATTCAAAATTGAAATGTTTTAGCTATGATGTGCAAATGTAAAATAAACTAATTAGACATGCTATGAAATGAACTAAGATTTATTTAAGTCCAAAATGATAATATATGTTATTTATGCTAAATTCTCTTTCTCTAAAATTCACTATAATGTAAATGCATACAAGTTTTTAGGATTATGGCTAAGAATGCTAAATGCTTGAGAATGCTGGAGGATTTGAAAATGAGGAATGTGAGCTCTATTTATAGGAAAAATGGAGCAATGGATGGTTGAGATTGAGTAATCTCAACAAGGGTCAGGATTGAATGATATTCATGTTAGGTCCCAGAGACAACTGAGAGAGGGGGGGGGGGGTGAATTAGTTGTCGGATAAATTCAGATCAAAAACTTATTAACCAACTTAATACTTAATACCGGTAAACCAGTTTAATATGTCGGTAGACAATGCTAATAGTAAATTGCTATACCGGTAAGAACTAATGCATAAAACATAAACACAAAGTCATCCACAACACATGACACCAATATTTGTACGTGGAAACCTTGTAAGGGGAAAAACCACGGTGGGAAACCTTACCCACAATCAGATGATACTACTGCAGATAGTAAGTGTACAAAAGGAGTCTGCACATGCAGAAAGGCCAATAGCCTAGTGCTCACTGCTCAATCACAAATGGGAGTCACACTGACTACAGTTGGATGATTAAATCCAATAAGAATGTACTACACAAAATAGCATCTTCATATGCTGGATTCAGTACCGGTGTAATGTTGATATGCTTCTACAAAAACCTAGCTTCACCTTCAAATATGTCTTCATGTATGCCTTTACTTAAATCTTTTTCGCATTCTAGACTTGATCTTACAAATAAGATCTTACATTTATACCATACCCTGAGACCAATTTTAGTAGGTCGACTCTACAAGATATTACAATAAAAACATTTTACAAATAATATAATAGCTGATGCAATAACCGATTAATCATGCTGACTTAATGCATTTACAACAATAATAAATCATCTCCATAGCGTGCCATGCTGATCTGGAAAAGATAAACCTGCCGGTGTAACCCTAGATAACGTGGACCTTTTTGACGGTAAAAGCAAATATACAAATATGAATATACCAATGATTATTACTTCAAAATAAAGTGTCCACATGATGTCTTCACCATTACCAAGTGTCTTCCATGTCATTCCAGGTACCGGTGAACATTATATCCTGCCGATTGACCATATACCAGTAATTGTTGCACAAATTACTGCTTGCCGGTGAATGTTGCTGGATCTCCAAAGTAGGTGTATTTAGTAGGTGTTGACATCAATGACAAAACCATACCAAAATACCAACAATCTCCCCCTTTGGCATTGATGGCAACACAAGATGGAAAAACCATCACATTGCCAAAACAGAAATGCCAAATACAAAAACTAACAATCTCCATTTCTCCCCCTAGGAGTAACAATCTTTCATACCAATTTCTTCTTAAATGTGTTTTTCAAAATCTCTCCCCTAAAATCTCTTTTCTTTGCCAAAAAGATAATGTGTGTTTCCATAGATATCTCTCCCCCTTTGACATCAAATGTCAAAGTCACAAAAGGTCAAGTTCATACAAAATACCAACCAATTCAATATACCAACTACTCCCCCTTTGGTGTAGCTTCCTCATCAAATACCGAAATAAAGATTTGTCCATTTAATTTTGCCAGTTGATGACAATCATCAACTATCTAAGTCTCTACCGGTGGTGGTATAACTCCGAGCTAATCTCTGAGATACTCAAAAGTTTCTTTAGGAAAAGGTTTTGTGAAAATATCTACAAGCTGTTCTTTAGTATTCACATAAACTAGTTTTATCTCTTTTTCTTCAACTTTTTCCCTTAGAAAATTCAGTTTGATAGAAACATGTTTTGTTTTAGAATGTAATACTAGATTTTTAGATATATCAATTGCTGCAGTGTTATCACAGTATATAGTAATAGGTTCCTTGCATTTTACCTTTATGTCTTTCAACATTTGCTTAAGCCAAAGTACTTGTGTACAATTTGTTGCTGCTGCAACATATTCTGATTCTGATGTTGATAAAGATGTACAACTCTGTTTCTTACTTAACCAAGAAACTAATCTCTTTCCAAGAAAGAATGCTCCTCCAATGGTGCTTTTTCTATCATCCACATCTCTTGCCCAATTTGGATTTGTATATGCACATAGATCAAAATTTTCATCTTTAGGATACCATAATTCAAGATTTGTTGTGCCTTGTAAGTACCGGAAAATCCCTGCTGATTCATGATTTTCCCTAGGATTACTCTAAAATCTAGAAACTATACATACTGCATTCATAATATCAGGTCTGGTTTGTATCAAATACAGTAAACCTCGTATCATAGATTTGTATCTAGTTGGATTAACAGGTGTAGATTCATCCCTTTGAGATAATTTGTCATTTGTAGTCATAGGTGTGCTTACCAGTTTAGAGTTCTCCATCCCAAATTTCTTTAGTAGTTCTTTCAAGTACTTGGATTGACTCAAAAATATACCTTTATCAATTTGTAAAATCTACAATCCTAAAAAGAATTTTATTTCTCCAATCATAGACATTTCAAATTCTTGCTGCATTTCAAGAGAAAATTCTTTGCATAATCCATCTTTTCCTCCAAAGATTATATCATCAACAAATACTTCAATAATCAAGATGTCATCATTAGTTACTTTGTAATATAAATTGCTATCTGCATTTCCTTTAGTAAAACCAATATTTAAAAGATACTTATCCAATCTTGCATACCAAGCTCTTGGGGCTTGTTTCAATCCATACAGAGCTTTTCTTAATCTGCAAACCATATCATTGTCATCTGTTAAAGAAAATCCATCAGGTTGTTCAGTATAAACTTCCTCTTCAAGATCTCCATTCAAAAATGCACATTTAATATCCATTTGATAAACTTTGTAATCCTTGTGAGCTGCAAAAGCCAAGAATAATCTAATTGCCTCAATTCTGGCTACCGGTGCAAAGGTTTCATTGTAATCAACTCCTTCTTTCTGAGAATATCCCTTACACACTAGTCTTGCTTTATTTCTGACAACCTTACCATTTTCATTAAGTTTGTTTCTAAATACCCATTTGGTTCCAATTACATTTTTATCTTTAGGCCGGGTAACTAATGTCCAAGTATTATTTTTCTCAGTTTGTCCTAATTCTTCTTCCATAGCTTTAATCCAAAATTTTTCTTCACATTCCTCATTGATAGATAATGGTTCAATTTGAGAAATAAGACATACCTCTTCATTTGCCAATCTTCCTCTTGTCATAACTCCTTTAAATTTGCTTCCAATTATCTGATCTTTAGAATGATTTAGTCTTACATACCAGGGTGTCTTAGTCTGTTGTTGTTCTTCAATTACTGTGGAATCCTCTGATGATACCAGAGTAACTGGATCATCATTCTGTACTAGTGGATTCATTGTAGGTTCATTTGTCATAATTTTTGTTTCCGGTTCAGAGTCTATGTATCTTGAAGTTCCTTTGAATTGTTCATCAATTTTTACATTTGTACTCTCAACAATTTTCTATAATCTTCTATTGAAACATCTATATGCCTTGCTTTTAGATGAATAACCAAGAAATATTCCTTCATCACTTCTAGGATCAAATTTGCCAATATATTCATCTCTTCTAATATAACATTTACTTCCAAAAATTTTGAAATACTTAAGAGTAGGAATATTACCAAACCATAGTTCATGAGGGGTCTTACCGGTTTCACCTTTGATGTGAACTTTGTTGAATGTATAGATAGCAGTGCTTACTGCCTCTCTCCAGTACACATGGTAGATTTACTTTTGATAACATACTTCTTGCTGCATCCAAGATAGTTTGGTTTTTCCTTTCAACAACTCCATTCTGCTGTGGTGTCTGAGGTGCTGATAATTGTCTTTTGATTCCATTCACTTCACAGAATGTATTAAAATTTTTAGATGTGAATTCTCCTCCTTGATCTGATCTTAAACATTTGATTTTCTTACCGGTCTCATTTTCAACCATTGCTTTAAATAGTTTGAACTTCCCAAGTGCTTCTGATTTTTCTCTGAGAAAAGTAACCCAACACATTCTAGAATAATCATCAATAATTAGCATGAAATATCTATCACCTTGTAAGCTTTTAGTTCTAGCTGGACCACATAAATCAGTGTGAATTAAATCAAGAGCATTATTGGATTTTTCTGGAATACTTTTGAAAGTAGCTCTAACTTGTTTTCCAAATTGACATTCCTTGCAAATTGTATTATGAGGTTTCACAATTTTAGGTAGATCTCTAACTGCCTTAGAAGTACTGATTTTTACCATGCAATCAAAATTTACATGACATAGTCTTTTATGCCATAACCAACTTTCATCTATATGTGCAATTAAGCATGCCTTTTCACTGTTATTCAAATGACAGATATTACCTCTAGTCTGATTACCGGTTGCAATTTCCAAACCAGTTCTATTCGTGATTTTGCATTTTTCACTTTTAAATTATAACTGAAAACCTTTCTCAACTAATTGACCAACACTTAAAAGATTATGCTTTAATCCTTCAACATAGTAGACATTGTCAGTGTTATGTTTACCATCAAGAGATATTGAACCCTTACCTTTGATTGAACAGGCTTTGTTATCTCCAAATCTTACTAAACCTCCATTGTATTCTTGAAAGTTCAAGAATTTACCTTTGTCTCCAGTCATGTGATGTGAGCATCCTGAGTCAATAATCCATTCATCCTTTGATTCAATTTTAGCTGCTAGGGCTTGTTCTACCGGTTGAGCAGTAGGTGCTAGTTGATCTTCTATTATAGCAACAAAAACCCATCCATTGTCTGTTGGATCCTCATCAGAATCATCAGTCACACCTTCATCAACAATGTAACAAGATTTATCTTTATTCTTTTTAAATCTGTATCTCTGATATTTAGGATTAGGCTTGTATGTTCTTCTAGCTTCTTCTCTTAGTCTAGCATGTCTATCAGGGCATCTTGAAGCCATATGACCAATCTTATTGTAGTTACAACATTTAAAGGGTGCTTTACCTTCATACTTACTTCCAATTGGACCTTTTGGCATTTTCCTTGCAAATAGTGCTTCAAGTTCTTCAAGCTCTTCATTCTCCTTCCTGGTTTCTTCAAGTTCTCTTGTATAAAAGGCTCTCTAGTCTGATTTGTCAAAAGATGGAATAGATGATGTTGATTCTTTAAAGGCCAAATCAGTCTTTATAATAGCAACAGGACCAAATTCCTCAATTTCAAAAGCTGAAAGTTTTCCAATCAATGTATCCCTAGTTACTGATGTATTAGGCATTGTTCTCAACTCATTTATAACAGTAACCTTCATTTTATATGTTGGTGGAAAACCTCTTAAATTTTTTGAAACAATCTCATCCTCGCTCAAGGTTCCTCCACAACATTTGATACCCAAAACAATTTCATTTACTCTTTCCATAAAAGTAGAAATCCTTTCATCTTCTTCCATTTTCAAATGTTCATACCTGACTCGGAAGCTTTCAAGCTTTGCAATTTTGACTATGGAATCTCCTTCATTCAGTGTTTCCAAATGATCCCAAATAGCTTTAGCAGTAGACCTATTTGATAATCCCATGGTTTGTTGATTTGATAATGCGCTCAAGAGTGCTTCTCTTGCTTTGCAATCATTTTCTTCATCATTGGCTAAGGTAGTTGGAGCAGTCTGACCAGCTACAGCAGCAGTATAACCATTCTTGGTTCCCAGATGTTTTTATCGATGTAATTCAGATGTGTCTCCATTATAATCTTCCATATCCCATAGTTGGTTCCATCAAGTTTAGGACTGTCCTTCCTGAAATAATTAGTAGACATTGGATCTCCTCAAGTTGTTAAACTTTTGCAAAAAGAGGACTAGGTTCTGATACCAATTGTTAGGTCCCAGAGACAACTGAGAGAGGGGGGGGGGTGAATCAGTTGTCGGATAAATTCAGATCAAAAAATTATTAACCAACCTAATACTTAATACCGGTAAACCAATATGTCGGTAGACAATGTTAATAGTAAATTGCTATACCAGTAAGAATTAATGCATAAAACATAAACACAAAGTCATCCACAACACATGACACCAATATTTGTACGTGGAAACCCTATAAGGGGAAAAACCACGATGGGAAACCTTACCCATAATCAGATGATACTACTGCAGATAGTAAGTGTACAAAAGGAGTCTGCACATGCAGAAAGACCAACAACCTAGAGCTCACTGCTCAATCACAAATGGGAGTCACACTGGCTACAGTTGGATGATTAAATCCAATAAGAATGTATTGCACAAAATAGCATCTTCATATGCTGGATTAAGTACCGGTGTAATGCTAATATGCTTCTACGAAAACCTAGCTTCACCTTCAAATGATGTCTTTGTGTATGCCTTTACTTAAATCTTTTTCGCATTCAACACTTGATCTTACAAATAAGATCTTACATTTATACCATACCCTAAGACCAATTTTAGTAGGTCAGCTCTACAAGATATTAAAATAAAAATATTTTACAAATAATATAATAGCTGATGCAATAACCGATTAATCATGTTGGCTTAATGCATTTACAACAATAATAAATCATCTCCATAGCGTGCCATGCTGATCTGGAAAAGATAAACCTGCCGGCGTAACCCTAGATAACTTGGACCTTTTTGCCGGTAAAAGCAAATATGCAAATATGAATATACCAATGATTATTACTTCAAAATAAAGTGTCCACATGATGTCTTCGACATTACCAAGCATCTTCCATGTCATTCTAGGTACTAGTGAACATTATATCCTGTTGGTTGACCATATACCAGTAACTATTGCACAGATTACTGCTTGCCGGTGAATGTTGTTGGATCTCCAAAGTAGGTGTTGACATCAATGACAAAACCATACCAACATACCAATAATTCAATCCATGTGAGGACTTTCAACCCAATCCCAGGATGACAAGTGTCAACATGAGATGGGTTGAGAGGAGAGGGAAGAAGCATTTAATGCTTGACATGACCTGAGAGTTAACTTGGGAGTTAAGGTTAAGGTTGGGTAGAGTGAATAAATTCATTATCCAAAGAATAATGTTTTTATCCAATGGATAAACTCTTGTGCAAGAGTTAGTGAGGATAACCATGGTCAAAGCAATAAATGCTTGAAGAGACACATGGGTTACATGAGGGTTGAGTTAGGGGTCAAAGTCCCTAACGATGGGTGCAAGTGGATTTAACCATAAATGGTCATGTAAGAGCCATTAATGGTTTAGAAGACTTTAGAGGTTAAATTGTTGAAAACACAAAGCATTTAATGCTTTTCAAAGACTTTGAAGTCTTTGAGAAGTGACTCCAAGTTGCTTAGGAGTGTGACAATAATTAGGGGATAGATTAGGATAATTAGGAAGGGGTTAGAAAAATCTAGAAGGGAGTTAGGATTGCAAGTGGGTTTGGTGGGTGAGAGAAAATAGGATTTTATTAAAATAAATTTATTTATTTCAATAAATAGGTGCAAGTTACATTTTTAGGAAAATGCAACTGGGGGGATTTAATGATTTAAATAAATGTTTTATTTAATTTATTTAAAAGAGGAAAAGGGGATTAAATTGAATAAATCGGATTTATTCATTAAATTGATTGTGAATTTGGTTTAATGAATTAATTAAAATAAATTGAATAATTTATTTAATTAATAAGAGAATGTTTGAAGATGAATTAATTAAATATTAGTTTAATTAACTGATGGCTTGTAGATTTTTAATCAAATAAATAGCAAATATTCATTTAATTAAAATGGACAGATTTATGTGACTACATTTGCCCCTCTTTGAGATGGTGTGGTTTATCGTATTGTTTCAAAGAAAGAAAAATAGGTGTGAAGAAATATGCCCCATAAAATGTTAATTTAATGGGTGGTATGCCCCCTCGAGAGATGGGCCAAATTTTTTTAAAAATCGGGCAATCTCTCGAAAAAGAATGAAAAATGGAGGGGAGGTAGAATAGAAGAATTTAGCAACACTGGTGAAAAAATAGAAAAAATCAAAGTGAATACGGAGAAACATCAAGCCAGTGAGTACCCTTAGGTCATGCAGGAGATATAGTGAAAATGTGGTGGTTGTGATTTTGAGTGATGCTATATAATTGATCAAAATGGTTGGACAATCTGGTGTAATCGGTTTAATTGCCCCGATTGAGTCAAAGCGTGACAGTTGATGTCAGTTGGTCACTTGGACAAGATAAAGTCTGAGTAAGTGAATCAAAGTAACCTGATGAGACTTAGACAATTGATGTAATTGTCAGATGAAGTCAAGGTATATGAAGCAAAATACTCGTTGAGACTTAGACAATTGATGTAATTGTCCATTGTGATTGTGTTGGATTGGTTGATCAATTGATAGTGTGTGCGTGGGATGGATGGTTGTGGTGAATCATAGCAGCCCCGTTGAGACTAGGTCATTATGATAAATGCTTGATGTAGTCTAGGATTACCATGATCGATTACCTGTTGAGACCCGAAGATACTTAATCAAAGTATCTGTTGATAGTCTAGGTGTGTGGGAGTTAATGTATCTGTGCAGATAGAGTAACTTGCTTGGCTTATAGGATGACCGAGGATGGGAAGTGCAACCCCTCCTGTTTAGAGATGGATGGTGATGAATGTAGTTTGATTGAGCTGATGAAAAATGATGAAGGGATTATGACAATGTTGATGATCAAGATAGGGAGGTTGAGGGGGTGAATTCAATGTTAGATAGGAGATATGGAGGACCTATTTCTATGGAAGAATAGCGAAATAGAGTATGCACCCCATTGTCATTACTATGTATCAATGATATGCAACTATTTATGAATGTATGGATGGGTGGAATGCAACAGAATGCAATATAAACAAATGAGATGGAATGATGATCCATAGTGCTTTATTTTCATCATTGAGCATGATAATATCGAGCTTGGATGAGGTAGTAGGAACCAAGGATGGAGCGTTGTAGCTGCCAGCAAACAACATAAATAAAGAATAAAGAATATGGACCCTTGATAATGGTTCATGCTCATATGGTCAAGGTATAAACTGTAGTCAGCAAGCCGTAGTGATCTATGACTGTATTTTGCATATGATCACGTAACTTAGTGAACGTTCCACATAGACACCATTAGTACATGCCCCAAAACTTCATCGGAATAATTTGTAGAAGACATACAAACAATACTTAGGAACCATCCTGGCCACTCTAATCACTTGTGGATATCCCGGAGTAGTGTAGGAACTTGATATATATAAATGAATGAATAACCTACAAATCAACCAAGTATTTGATAGCTTAAACAGATTTTTCTTGTCAAAGAAAATGTCATCTTGTCTTTGTTTTTGGTAAGGAAGGATGCATCCTTGTTAAGACAGTTTGCATGTTTGATGTTAAATGTTTGGTTGATGTGATAAGTGGTCATCATTTGAGTATTTCACAATGTTTGTTTGGTATCTTCTTGGATGTGTATGTATAAGGTGTTGCTATGTTTTTGATTAATTTTTTATGTTTTTGATGTTTTTGGATTTTGTGAGTGTTTTTGAATGTTTTTGGTATTTTGTGAGACAATTTTGAATGTTTTTGGATTTTGTGAGATAGTTTTTGAATAAAGAACTCAATGAATCAAAAGTAATTTACAATATACTTCCATCAATAGGTTAAGAGTGTTGCTCCCAGTTTAGACATGACTATGAAAGAGCGAGATGCAAGACGCATAAAGTACTATTTGTGGGCTGATGGATGAGTGGATGCAAATGAATGTGATTGCAACAAGTCTAAAAGACAATGGAGCCATAGCCTTTACCAGTGGCACCTGTTTGTCATGTTTTTACCAGTGCACTTACCCAAGGTGCCACCAGAGTGGTTGTTCACCATTTGGATGCATGATTTTTCTTTACTATTTTGATTTTTTTGTATTTTCTTCAAGACATTTATCTGAATGTTTTTGGTGTTTTTTTGGTATGTATGGGAGCTTGATTCTCTATACAGCTTATGTATTAAACCGTTTGAGGTGCATGTTGTTGATTGGATCTGCTAGCAGTTCTACTTCTGAAGTAACCAACTGATATGCCTCAGACCTAAATACAACAATGATAACATATGGACTCAGCTAGTTTGATTCAAACTTTACCTGATGTTCTCTATTTGGCTGGTTACAAGGATTCTCTCGAAGAACAAGATCACCTACCTCAAATGTATGAGGTCTAACTCGATGATTATAGCTTCTGCTCATGCATTGTTGATAAGCTTTGAGGTGATTATATGCAGCTTGTCATTTCTCTTCAAGTAGCTCTAAATCTTGGAGACATGAGACTTGGTATGCTTCATCATCTATGAGATTATGCAAGGAAACCCGTAGAGATGGTATCTCAACTTCAATAGGAAGGATGGCTTCTGCGCCATAGACCAGTTAGTAGGGAGGTGCACCTGTAGGGGTTCGAATGCTAGTTTGATATGCCCATAGTGCTGGATTCAATTGAACATGCCAATCATGACTGATATTATTGACTATCTTCTTGAGGATTCTCAATATGTTCTTATTTGATGCTTCGCCTTGACCATTTCCTGGTGGGTAATAGGGAGTGGAAAAGTGGTGTTGGATATGAAACTTCTCACAGAGCTCACAAACATCCTGATTTTTGAAAGAAAGCCCGTTATCTGTGATGATGGACATGGGTACACAATACCGACAGATGATGTAATTAAGGATGAATGAGGCGATCTGCTTACCGGTGACTTGGGTAAGTGGAACAACTTCGATCCACTTTGTTAAATATTCAGCGGCGGTAATGATGAATTTATGGCCGTTGGATGAAGATGGATGAATTTTACCAACAAGGTCAAGGCCCCATTGACAAAAAGACCATGGTGTTGTGATTGGTTGCAATTCCTATGCTGGTGCATGTATCAGGTCTCTATGAACTTGGCATTTCTTACATTTTTTGACAAAGTAGTATGAGTCTTTTTCCATTGATGGCCAATAGTATCCAACTCGTATGATCTTCTTGGCTAGTGACGAGCCACTTGAGTGAGTTCCACAAATTCCTTCATGTACCTCTTCGAAGGCCTTTTTTATCTCATCATATTCCAAACATCGAAGGAGAGTACCATCAAGACTGCGTCGGTATAGGGTTTCAGCAATAATGGTATATCAAGCGGTTTGGCGAATGAAGGTTTTACGTTGGTTAGGAGGAAGTGTGTGATCACAGAGATAGGTGTAGATATCACCATACCATGGGGATTCATAACCGACAAGGCAACATATCATTTCGGATTCAGGGATATCATAAGCGGGAATCCAAAGTTGTTCTACCAGGAACTCATAGCGTGTTGAATTCTGAGGAAGATCTAGGAGAGATACAATGGTAGCCATAACGTTAGCAACTTGATTCTAATCTTTGGGTATCTGCTCAAAGGTGATAGTAGTGAATGATGTCTTTAATTTGTCCACCATTTGTTTGTATGACATGAGTTTATCATCCTTGGTCTGATATTTATTTGTTGCTTGTCGAATGACTAGTTGGGAGTCGCCATATACTTGTAGTTCTTGTAACTTCCATTGTACAGCCAGTCGAAGTCCTGTGATCAAGGCCTCATACTCAGCTATGTTGTTGGTGCATGAAAAAGTAAGTCTATAAGACTTCGGGATGCTGTCACCTTGAGGTGTGATAAATAGAATGCCTGCCCCTGAGCCATGCCTAGTGTATGAACCATCAAAGCATAATTTCCAGGGTTGTGCTGTTGTGATCATGAATATCTCTTCGTCTGGAAAATTGGAAATGAGAGGATGATCACCTATGAGGGGAGCATCAACCAAATAATCTGAAATAACTTGACCCTTGATAGCCTTACGGTCCACATACTCGATGTCAAATTCACTTAGAATCATCACCCACTTGGCCAAGTGGCCTGTCAATACTGCTTTGCTGAGTAAGTACTTTAGTGGATCGATCTTGGCAATGAGTTGTACTTTATGTGTTAACAAATAGTGCCTCAGTTTAGTAGTTGCCAATATTACTGCTAGGCAAGCTCGCTCAATAGGTGTGTAATTGAGTTCATAGCCGACTAGTGTGCGAGAGATGTAGTAAACAACACACTCTTTCCCTTCTACATTGTGTTGTGCCAGTAGCACTCCCAATGCTATATTAGTTGCTAAAATATAGAGTAATAGAAACTTACTCAGATCTGGTGGGATCAACAATGGTGTATTCATGAGATAGTCTTTAAGCATCTGGTATCCCATTGAAAGCGGATGTTCTTGTGTAATAGGTGTGTAAAGGGGTGACACTTATCTGCTAGTTGTGCTATGAATCTTCAGATGGATTGTAGCCACCCTTGTAATGTCCTTAGCTAACTGATGTTCTTTGGAGGTGGCATGTTCATGATTGCTTTGACCTTTGCAAGATCGACCTCAATACCTTTGCTTGAGACAATGTATCCTAGAAGTTTCCCTGAGGTTACTCCAAAGACACATTTCTTTGGGTTGAGTCGAACATGATATTGTTCCAGTCTATCAAAGATTTTCTCTAATATGTCCAGATGACCTTCTCTTGTGAGTGATTTTTCCAGTAAGTCATCAACATAATCTTCCATTATAGTATGCATCATATCATGAAAGATGGTGGTCATTTCCCTTTGATAGATTGCTCCTACATTCTTTAGACCAAAAGGCATTACATTCCAGCAGTATGTTCCCCATGGACATGTGAAGGCCGTCTTATGTTTATCCTTTGGTGCGATCTTTATCTGATTATACCTTGAAAAGCCATCCATAAGTGAAAGCATGGCATGTCCTATTGTTAGGTCCACTATGATGTTGATGTTTGGTAGGGGAAGTCATCTTTAAGACATGCTTTTTTCATATCTCTGAAGTCAGTACAGATACAGATTCCCCCATTTGGTTTGCCGATAGGCACAATATTGGATATCCAATCCGCATAATCAATTGGTCTAATAAAACCAACATCTAGGAGTTTCTTGAGTTCTACTTTGATGAGTACTGCAATCTAGGGATGCATCTTACAAAGCTTCTGCTTGACAAGTTTGGCTCCTTCTGCTATGGTGAGGTGATGCATGACTAAATCTGGATCAAGACTAGGCATGTCTGCATATGACCATGCGAAGTTGATCTGATGCTTCTGAAAGAATTCGACAAACTTAGGTTGTTCCTCTGGAGTTAAAAGAGATGCCAGATGTATGTGGTGAGGAGTTTCAGGAGTCCCCATGTTGTATTCTTTTGTTTCCTTGATGAGAATTGTTGATCATTCCTGCTATGTACTAGAAGGGAGAATGTCAAACCTTTCATCCTTCGGCACCTCAAAGAGGTTTTCACCATTGGATACGCTCTTTCTTTTTACTTTTGTGGGATCAAACAGTGCCATAGTGTGGTTTTCACTGGAAGATCCATGTTTTATTGCTATATTTTGCAGCTGAAAGGTTTGGCATCTACCCCAAAGTATGTTGCGCTATTAATTTCAATGTTGAATCCAACTTTGTGATCCCCACTTGGTATGTTATCTCATAGTTCCAAAAAGTCAATGATCACCTCATCATTTGGAAATGGTCAAGGCATGGGAGATTAGGTTGGTTCCATTCAATGAGTTTAGGATGGATAATGGGAATTACCTCATTAATTAGGTTAAGTTAATTAGATGTATTAGTGAGGGTCAAGACATTGTGGTGAAGGTTGTTGATGGTACTCTCCCTGTCAGAATCAGGTGTAGGATGTGATGTAGGGTTTGTGGAAGATGTTTCTAGTTCAGGAATCCAAGAGGTCTTTATCTGTGCTTCTCCGTAAATAGGGATGTCTTTGTGAGGTGGAGGTAGTGACGTGTCTTCCTCATCTAAAGTATTAAGCTGGACAAAATCAAATTCCCACTCATGTGAGTCAGTCTCTGAGTCACTTTCTAGTATCTGATTACTATACCATACTGGGATATCCTTTGAGTTAAACACTACAAGTGTGATCGGCTGATGTACCATTGTAGATGAAATGATCGGTACTACAGGAAGGATTATGGGGATCAATGAATATGATATGGGGAGTATCGACATTGTTGAATATGTGGATTTTGTTGGAGTTGCTTGTGTTGTTGATACTACCGGGGATTCTGATAGTGCCAGTGGCGTTGTTGACGTGGTTGCTGTGATTGATGGGATTGTTGGTTTAATTGGTGGGATGATTGGTGTTGTGGATGTTATTGCTAGGATGTTTAGCCTCAATGGGGCAGTTGCTATGGTGCGTGGTGCTGCTGATATAATCAAAGGTGACCTCTTTAGAGTTTTAGGTTGATATAGAGGTTTGTTGGGTTTTCCTTTGAATCTGAGTTTAGGAAGAATCTTCTTTTGAAAGCCTAAGCATGTGTTATCTTTGGGCTTTAATTCCAACTGCAGCAGTTCATGTCTTCCTTGTTTGCAAGGTCCTAAAGAACTTTGACCATCATAACCCATTCTTTGCATAATGAGAAGGCCTTTTCCATACTAATTTGTGGGAAGCTTAGCTTGTAGGATTTTCGTCGTGATTGGGGCTTTATAGATCCATTTAGCTAAGTCCTCATCTCTGGTTTCTTCTTCTTGACTCTTTCTGAGGATGAATGGCATCAAAGTACATGTTGGCTTGATTAGTGGTGTTTGAAGTAACTGTTGAGGTTTACCCTGAGTTCTAGGAGAAGTAGGCATTTGTCCAACACCAAAAAGTTGGCTCAAATTGTACTCCCTAGGACCTTCCTCTGCTATCTTCATCTTGAGCTTCTCTTGCTTGGGTATAGTGGTGTTTGAATTGGAAAGAGAGGTTGGACTTACATATGAGGTGGAGGAGATGGCTTCTCTGTTGTTGGGAATGGTAATCTCTGGTTGATGACTGATATTATGACAATATGCAAAGGGGTTTGCATCACCCAGGATTGTGATTTCTACACCATTATACGGGAAATTGATACACCGATGGTAGGTGGATGGAACAGCTTGCATGGCGTGTATCCAAGGTCTTCCTAACAATAAATTGTATGGCAGAGGAAGGTCTAGAACTTGACAAATGATGTGTTTCACCACATGGCCTACTCAGATTGGTAGCACAACAACTCCTTTGGATGAACACTCGACATCATCATAGGTTTTGATTGTTATCTTCTTGCAGGGATCCACTGACTCAATCGCATATCCCAATGTTGTGACCAATTGTAGTGTATAGATATTCAGGCCCACTCCATTGTCAATCAAGACTTGCTTGATCCCATGTTGGTTGATAAACCCTTCAATGTGGAGTGAGGCATTATGAGGTTGTTGGAAGGATGAATTGTCACTTTCAGAGAAAGTGAGACAAGGTGATGATCTTAGGTTTCCAACCATAACTTGGAACTGATCTGTATTTAGGTTTGCAGGAACCGACGCCTCTTGGAGAGCTTGATCCAAGATTGTTTTATGAGATGGGGATAAGTGCAATAGCTCTAAGATAGATATCAATGCGGACATTTTATCTAATTGATCCACAAGGTTATACTGCTTTGGGATAGATGGGGTGCCTTGTGGAGCTGCTTTTATGGTAATCTTGCCGCGATGTGTAACAACATTGCGGGTGGAGCTAGGATTTTTGATGGTAATAGCTGCAATTAATTCATTGGAATCATACAAGTGATTCACAATGTAATTATGTGCGCCTTGCCTATAATCAGTGGTGTCTCTATTTCTCTTTGAAGTGGAAGAACCCGTTTGATCTTGTGATGGAAGTGGATTTTTGAATATAAGATGATCATTGTTTGTTGTTTTTGGGTCATGTCCTTTGATTTCGATTTCACCTCGATCAATAAGATCCTGATTAAGATCTTTCAATTTGTGACAATTGCTTATCTTATGCCCTTTGCCTTGATGGAAATCACAATATTCAGTATCCCTCCACCATAAAGGTTTGACCTAAGGTTCATAGTTTGATGTTTTGGGTAAGGTCACCAGATTTTGAGAAACCAACTGACGTAAAATTGTTTCAATGGGTTCCCCTAAGGGAGTGTATGTTCGTTTTGGTTTAAAATTTTGCTGATGCTATCTGGGTTCCTCTTGAGGTATGTTGTGTCCTTGATTTGGAGGAGCAACTATGTTATTCTTGAGTGTGGGGTTTTGTATTGCAAATCAGACCACAGGTTGTGCACTTTTGATAGTTCTTGCATCCACAACCTCTTCATTGATGACATTTTTGTTTCTATTCCAAAAGTTAGGCTTGTCACTATTGAAGTGTGGGCGAGGGCCATTCTTTGGTTCATTATATATCTTGATAAGCCCTTTTTTGATGAGAGCCCGTTCACATTTTAAACCTTTTGTGATCATGTCATTGAAAAAGTTCGTGTCTTTGACGTCTAGGTGAAATTCCATTTCGGCAATTAAGTTGGAAATAAATAATTCAACTAGTTCTTATTCAGGTAATTGAAGAGAACGTCTGCTAGACATTTGACGCCATCGTTGCAGAAAAACTGAAAATAGCTCACCTGGTTTTTGTTTAGTATTACATAGATCAGCCATTGTGATATCACGTTCAATGTTGTGTGAGTAGTGTGCCAGGAACTTTTGGACGAATTCTTCAAATGTCCTAATGCCACCTGGTAATCGGGAAAACCATGATGTGGTTGTTCCTCCCAATATTTGGGGAAAAAGTCGCATTAGGTATGTGTCCTCATATGCCACTTCGAGGCAAGCTGAATGAAATTTTCTAAAATGATCACGAGGATCTCCTTTTCCTTGGTACTTTTTGAACTTGGGTGTTTCAAACCCTCATGGAAAAGGTGGCATATGAAGATTCCTATCAAAGGGATAGGGACAAATGTCATTGAGTGAAAAATGATTGTTTTTTACACCACTATGAAGTTGTTGGGCAATATTTTTGACTTGTTGCAGCAACATGTCTATTTCATTTGGAAGAGGAGGAGGAGGTGGGGGATTAACTTGATGAAGGTTATATCTAATGTGATCTCGACCTCTTTCATCCTCATTATGACTTTGGCATTCTGATGCTTGTCTTAGTTATGAAACATCAAAGTCAGAGGGTGTTTAGCCCCCTCTTGAGCAAGTCTTAAAAAGTGAGCATCAACATTGCTTCTGAGTATTTCATCAAAAAGTCTATTAAAGAGAGGGTTGTGTTGTGCCCTTTCTATTGCCCCAAGAGTAGTACTTGGATTGTCATCATTTGCGTTTCCTCCAAGGGCTAATTCATTGATATTTTCCTCCTCTTCCTCTTCAATTTCATGTTGTCTAGACCTAGACCTGGTATGAGCCATTTTGTTTATAAGTTTTTGTTGAAGTTTGATGAAATTGATGATGAGTGGGTGATGGAATGAAAGATTGATGTTTGGTGAAGTGTTTTGCATACAAATATCTAGCACTAAAAGTAGGTGCTACCAAAGCTCTTTCTTGAATTGCTTGTTGTGTTTTGATTTGACAAAGTTTTGATGTGATAAGGTTTAGAGAAATCTGCGATGTATTATAGACTCAACTACCTAGTAATGAGAGGATGCACTCATAGACTAGTTTTAACCTATGTAGAAATGTCTCTTAGGATGAGTCTATCCTAGATGTAGAGAAACTCTAAAAAGTGATGTATTGTGTTTGATTCAAGCAATATAAAAAATAGAACTTAGGACAAAAAACCTCTTGATGTTTTGAGAGTTTGAAATAGATTTGATGATGTGTGAATGTGGAGATGGATGAGATGTGAACTTCAATAGAAACTTTGTGTTACAAAGGGAATAAACTCTTCCTCTTCTTGTTCAGGGGTTGGTGGTTCTACCCTAGTTGAGTTATATGTGATACAAATATCTGGAAAGAAGGCAGGGTTGATCTTGCCTCCCTTATTTTGATGATAACTCAAAGCTCTATATTGAGTAAAATCTCTGCGGTTTAATGACTCTTGATCAAACTCGTTTGATTTCTCTTGAAGATATAGACGCATATGATGTAAGAAGGTTCTATGAGAGACAAATATTTGTCTATTAAAATAGAAGAATTTCCTCCTTTTGATTAAAGCCTTTGAGCTCAATGGTCTTTTCTTCAAGTTGATATGTTGATGAAGATTTTTCTTTCTCAAGATGTCAAGAATGGTCATATAGTTTGATACTTTGTTGTTGTACTTTGTTTTTTCTTTTGTTGGTATTTGAAAATGTGTGAAAGTTTTGTGTTGGATGAATACTTGTTTTGGAATTCGATTTTTTTATTTTTCTTTGACAAGAAAACAAAGCAAGCATACAAACGCAAGAATGTTGCCTCAAAAGGCACAAATAAGTTTGGGTCTAGATCAACCCAATCCTTGGACTTTTATGACCCTTTCCTTCAAATGTTTTTGAGTATGTTTTTCAAAAAGCCTAAAGTCGGCTCAGTTTAACACTGGTCTTGACACAAAATGAAAACACTTCAGACACTCTTTATCCCTAAGGTCAAATGGCCAGTTGTGATAATTTCAGCCCACATCTTGATATTTCTTTAACTTTGGTACTACATACCTTATGAATCCCGTCGTGGCAGGTAAGGATGTGATATACTAAGTCTTGCATGAGCATAACAAATAGATGATCCCTATGATGGGGGAGTCACCACTTTTATCAGGCTACAAGTAACCTTTCAAAAGCTATGTTTCTACTCAAGGAAATATGTATGGTGAGTATCTTGGGAGAAAAACCTTTTATGCTCTTGCACTAAACTTCTCACAAATATCCTCAATCAATAGAATGGGTGGACTACTACTTAAAGGTGTTTATTAAATTTTGATGTTTTTGGACATAAGTTCATTCTACAGTGACTCATTTAAGAGCCTTATAACTTGTGGTGGGGTCCATTTGTCCTTTCAGCAAGTTACACTGTAGGAACAACTATACCCAAGGCTACAGCTTTCACTCTCACCTGATTTCTATAGCGGCTTGAAGGATTTTCCGCATGAGGTCATTCCCAAGAGTGATGTGTCTCTTGGCAGGCCTCTCTTAAAAATATAATCTTGAGTGTTACTAACAAATTTCTCTTGCACCTAGGACCACAAAAGCCAAGGGAGAGGATAGTGTGTGTTAGAAGTAGGACCACTCAACAAACTCTTTTGCACAAGTGTGCCAAACACAAAAGACACTTGTTCTTTTTAACTTATCATCACAATGTGATCTAACAATTTGGAGACGTTGCTCCAACAATCATGGTGTTTCTTTTTAACTTCAAAGACAAAATGTTGAGTAAACTAGGAAATTGAAATCCTCGTCAACTGAATTTGAAACACGTATGCTTTGAAGTAAATTGCTTTAAAACATGAAAACCTTTAACAAGTTGATTGTTTTTTTTACTTGCACAAAAATTGAAGTGTTGATTGTGAATTTTCTTGTTTGATGCAAGAAATGAGATTTGTTTGTCTTGTTTTAAACACCAAATATAAGTGAATCCTAACTTGCAATGAAAGTAAATTTGTGGGATTTTGAGTTTGTTGTTGTTTTTAACTTGGACAAATAAAGTTCGTTTTAAGCCCAAATAAAAGGTGTATTTCTTTTTAATAACCCAAAATAAAATGTGAAGTTCAATTTTAAGCCAAAAAGAAAATGAATTCATTTTATCGAACTTTGAAAAACAACAAAGTTAAAGAAATAAATTCAAATGCTTTCTACTATAAACTCCTCCACCCTACACAAACAATCAAAAAGTTAAAAATATGAAGTGAAGTCTAGGTGGGCTTCCACAAGCCTAAATTTTGATTTTCGATTACAATTTTGAGCTCTCTGGAACAAAAGCGCTACTCTGTGAATACAAAAGCACAATTTTAAAACAAAAGTGCAACTTTAGAACAAAAGCGCGACTTTAAAACAAAAGCGCGACTTTAGGACAAACGTGCAACTTTATAACAAAAGCACGACTTTAGAACAAAAGCGCAACTTTAGAACAAAAACACAACAACTATGGTACAAAAGCGCAACTTTGCGTTATAATAAAATTTTACAGAATTAAAACTGACAAATAGAGAGCGCAAAAGTGCTAAAAATTACAATAGCGCTATTTAAAGTACAATAGCGCTACAACAAAGACAAAAATGCTAATTAAAGGGTGAAAGCGCTAATTTAACTAATGAAAGTGCTAAAACACCAATTTTCAAATGCGCTAAAGCGAGTTCAATAGCACTAAAGCGCGACTTGTGTGACAATTAAAATAAGAAAACTGTTAGTAGTTTTAAAAAAATTGGTGTTGGATTTACGTCGGCTTCACCAAATGATGCTTTGCAAAATGGACAATGTTAGACTAAAACTTGTGGTCGTATAACACACAAAAACATAAGAAACAAAGACAAATGTTAGTGTTAATCAACCAAAAACAAGTTTAAGCAGACATACCAAAAGAGACACTAAAAACATGATGAAATATTTAACTATGGATGCAAATACAACAAGGCATCTCCAAATGCCTTCTACTGTGCTCTTAGCTTCTTCTCCCTTGTTCCTCTCCTCTACAAGTTCCAAATTAGTGTAGCTCTCAACAACTTTTTGCACTATGGATGTCTTATGGAGATTCAAGATTGAAAATGCTTTTAAACTTATGCTATGCAAGTGTAAAAATAAGCTAAATATGAGATGCTATTATATGAACTAAGATTTATTTTAGTCCAGAAGGACAATATATTAGTGATTTTATGTTAAAATACTCTCTAAATTTGACTATAGATTAAATGCATATAAGTTTTCAGGATCTAGATTATGAAGAAATGAACTCTATTTATAGGAAAAATGGAGCAATGGATGGTTGAGATTGAGAAATCTCAACAAGGGTCAGGATTGAATGATATTCAATCCATGTGAGGACTTTCAACCCAATCCCAGGATGACAAGTGTTAATATGAGATAGGTTGAGAGGAGAGGGAAGAAGCATTAAATGCTTGACATGACCTGAGAGTTAACTTGGGAGTTAAGGTCAAGGTTGGGTTGAGTGAATAAATTCATTATTCAAAAAATAATGCTTTTATCCAATGGATAAACTCTTGTGCAAATGTTAAAGGGATAACCATGGTCAAAGCAATAAATGCTTGAGGAGATACATGGGTCACATGAGGGTTGAGTTAGGGGTCAAAGTCCCTAACCATGGGTGCAAGTGGATTTGACCATTAATGGTCATGTAAGAGCCATAAGTGGTTTGGAAGACTTTAGAGGTTAAATTGTTGAACACACAAATCATTTAGTGCTTTTCAAAAACTTTGAAGTCTTTGAGAAGTGACTCCAAGTTGCTTAGGAATGTGACAATAATTAGGGGATGGATTAGGCTAATTAGGAAGGGTTTAGAAGAATCTAGAAGGGGGTTAGGATTGCGAATGGATTTGGTGGGTGAGGGAAAATAAGATTTTATTAAAATAAAATTTATTTATTTCAACAAATAAGTGCAAGTTGCATTTTTAAGAAAATGCAAGTGGGGGGGGGGATTTAATGATTTAAATAAATATTTTATTTTATTTATTTAAAAGAGGAAAAGGGGATTAAATTGAATAAATAAGATTTATTCATTTAATTGATTGTGAATTTGGTTTAATGAATTAATTAAAATAAATTGAATAATTTATTTAATTAATAGGAGAATGTTTTGAAGATGAATTAACTAAATGTTAATTTAATTAGCTGATGGCTAGTGGGTTTTTTTAATTAAATAAATAGCAAATATTCTTTTAATTAAAATAGATAGATTTATGTAACTACAATATCATTTAAGTATTATTTAATTTTGTACAAATTAATTCATGTTTTAATATATATATATTGTAATATGAATATAGGTATATGATATATATACGATGAATATATATATTCATATATTTATATTATATTATTATATATATATAATTAATTCAGAATTTGTTTATTTTTAGAAAAGCTTATATTTTTTTAGATTCTATATTTATTCTTGGAAATACATTAGAAGGTTAATTTTTATGTGCTTAATTTAGCCTTGTTGATCAAATGACAATTCTACTTTTCTTTTATCAAAGAGGTGTATTTTCTTCTTTTTTGAAATATCCGTATTTGCAAGTAATTAATGTTTTTTATTGTTTTAAAAAGATTGCCTGTTATAGGATCTTTTGAATAAAGGGTATTCTTCGGTAAAAGCATATTTTGTTGTAAATCTGATTTGAGTTATTGTCTTGTTACTAAGGTTGTTTTATGCCTTGGTCAGGTGTTGTTGTATAACCATGTTGATATGAGCCATTGTGTGTTTTATTCCATATGGTCAATCTTGGGTTAGTGATTGTATATCCTTCAACTATGGTTTGTCAGGATTAGATATGACTGTCAATTTCACCATAGAGTTCTCATAGAGAGACCTTTCTTGTTAGCGTCCTATGAGAGAGAGTGGCTTTCGAGCGGGGGCCACACTCAGAGTGGATGGCAAAATAACCCCTTGAAATTCAGTTAAGAAGTGATAACCTAATAATTGAATAGGGGGTGGGTAGATTAAATATTAATTAAGATAATGTGCCTTGCACATGGTTGAGTGCTTGTATAAGCTTAGGATGTGGTGAGAAGGCTTGGAATGGCAAACCTATCACCTTGTCTTCACGAAAGGATTGGTAGGGTCCGCATGAGGCTTAGATGGAGCTAGAGGTTTGAGAGAGGTTACCAAGATAACCCAGGATGGGGGCCAGGACCCATGGAGGCCTACCAGGGTAACCACTTTAAGACATGTGATGACACTCTCTCCTTAGAGTCACTAGTGTTTGTGAGTTGAGTCACATGGATGTTTGCAGAGTCATGTAGTTTTGTCGTACTTGTCTTATTTTTATTGCTAGGGGGTCTTCTACTATCTCCTAGCACGGTGGGGTGGTTCCTTTTCGGGATCACATGGTCGGGTGGTAGTGCCACTTCCCATCGGATGTTCTGGATTGTATCTTTAGGCAAGGAAAGGCTTCGCTGCTGTTTCTTGGTTCGTGGTTCATGTACCAACTCTTGTTCGTGATCTTTGTTCAGTTGAGACCTTGTGGTCATTGTATCAAACTTTTATGTAACCTTGATATTGTAACTTTTGGATTCCATGGTATTTTTGGAAGTCATGTATTTATGGATATTGTAATATTATATCAGTGGAATATATGTTAATTCAGTTGCTTTGATCTTTTGTATAAATGGTTTATGGATAAATAAATGCATTGGAGTACTTTAATTATTTCATTATGGAATTTAGATGTATGTGTAGGTTTATTCTCAAGCATTTAATTTACCTAATTAAAATGGACAATTGGATTAACCATGGTGTTAATATAATCTATGAGTTAATCTTTGTTGGTAACCCTTAGGAAATCATGTGTTATACTTCTGTTGTGTTATTAAATGTGCAATTGTTATAATAAATGCACTTAATCTTTAAAAAAAAATATTTACCCTTTAGTTGCCTAGTTGTGTTGATTTTCTTTTAGGATTTCTGGTGGGGCATTACACTACCTCTCTTTCTCTCCCTCTAACTCTCTCTCTTTCTCTCTCTCTCTCTCTCCCTCTCTCTCTCTCTCTCTCTCTCCCTCTACCTCTCTCTCTCTCTCTCCCCTTCTCCCTTACTCCATAGCCTCTCTCTCTCTCTCTCTCTCTCTCTCCCTTTCTCCATATCCCATCTCTCTCTCTCTCTCTCTCTCTCTCTCTCTCTCTCTTCCCTCCCCCCTCTCCCTCTCTCCTTTACTACAAATAGCACATATAGGGTACTGAGCCTATTAGTTCGTTGCCCTACCATAACATTTTTAAGGCATAGGAGGGCGTACACGCTAGTTATGAGTTCTAAGCACATACATGGTGAAAAAAAATGCCATCAAGCTTACCAACATTTTAGGGACTAACAACGCGCACACGATTATTAATATATTGCGTATGGGGCACTTAGACATAGTTTTATTTGCCCAAGAGCCTCAATGGCCTCAAAAGAAGTTTTTGAGGTTGTTGAAGGCCCAATTGCAACTGTGTCTGCACTTTTATCACTATTTTATACATAGAAGTAAGTGATATTTTTGTTTTTGCATGATTTCAAATGAATGAATTGTTGTTCTTATTAGTTTTGTCAATATTATTGTGTTTGTTTAATAGTTTTGATTCAAAAAAATAATGACAAGATGTATATTTATGGTTATTTGTTTGTTTATGAACTTTTATTGACATGTATATATAATGCGATTCTATTTAGGACAAGCGAGGAATGATGGAATAACGAGAGGCTAAAAATGAAAGACAAAGGCAGCGTATGAAGAAATTATGTGACATAAGAACAATGAGAGAAGAAGGTATGTCATCCTCAACATCTCAATTTGATTTACAAAATGAACATAATGTACCTAATATAATTGAATAAGAGACATGTGATTTACCGTATGAACCTAATGCAATTGAAGAATATACCACATTGAATAATCAATTAAATGATGAACATACACCTGCTCTATTTGATGAATTGAATGTACACAATGCATCAATGTTAACACCTCCTAGAATCATTCATAGGAAACCAAAGTATCTAATTGACATTGATGAGAATATATTGAAGCCAATGCTCGATAAAATGAATGAACAAAATTGTAGAAGAATGGTTGAAATAATATGGTAAAACTATTTTGAAAACAAATCAAACCGCAAGATGTCAATTAATTATTCAAATGATTAAAAATTTGAATTTTAGAGAGACAATGAAAATTCTAGGCCTAAGATCATCTGAAAGTAACAACGAAAGAACTATTGTGAGAAATCTATTTGATGCATATCAAGATATTGGTTCAAAATCACGTATTAAAGATTCTAATGCTACTCGACATGTCATTACATCAACCATAATGAGAAATAAAATAAAAAAGATTGTTTGATAAGCAAAACAAGTAAGTCATTAAATGTTAGTAGAACAACATTGAGTAAAGCATTACATAGGCGAGAAAAAATAGAGGAACCTAACAATAATTCTCTTTGGGCATTCTTGGGTAGACTACCACGTAAAGACAAGGTTGTTGTTGATACACTAAGAACATTAATTGATTTTTTTTGGCATGAAAACACAAGAGTTTTGCCCAACCAAAGAGATGTTGTTAGAAGACAAATCAGGTCTACAAATCATGAGCCACATGCCAAACACTATTTGGATATGACTCAAACAAAATTTTATGAAAGATTCCTTCAAAAGTTTCCTCAAATAAGAATTTCTCAAATATTTTTTGAAATGACAAAACCTTTTTATATTAAGATTAATCATGTACGCACCATATTTTTCATCATATTTGTTCTACTTTGCACACTAACGATGTTTTGCAAGAATGCAATATACAAACACCTCCTAAGTCGGCAAGATAATTTATTTCAAGTATGCTATGTAATAGACATGATGGTTGCATTTATTATAAGATGCCTTGTTTGGAAGGTTCTTGTGCTATATGTGGTGGTTTGCAACATTTACCAAAATGTGTACATTTGGAGAGCACATATGAAATTGGTAGAATACTAGTTTCTTTTGGAAAATACAAGACAGTCACATATGGAGTTAAAGATGGAAAAGATTTGAAGAGATGTGAGCTAGTGAAAAATGATATATGTGTAGTTGAATTTATGAAAATGTTTCAAGAGAAACTAGTTTATGAGTACATAATGCATACACATAAATCTTGATGGTTAGATGAGCAATTCAAGTTATGTAAGGACACATTTCCTCTTGGCACCATTGTCTCTATCATTGATTTTGTTGAAAATTATACACTACAATCTCAAAATGAAGTGCAATCTATGTATTATAATTCTAGACAAGTTTCTATTTTTGTACACATAACATTCATGCATGTAGATGATAGCACAAAGGAGGATAGAAAGGTTGTAAGAGAGTATCACTTCTACATAGGTGATGATCATACTCATTCATCGGAGTTTGTACAAGGATTCTTTAAATTTTTCAATGATAATTTAAAGAAAAGAAACATACAATACAACTGATACTTAATATGGTCAGATAATTGCACCGCACAATTCAAGAATGCAAGGATGTTTAATTGGTTGACAAGGATGCATATGATGAGGGGTGTACAATATTTTTGGAATTTCACTAAGGATGGAAATGGTAAGGGAGAGCACGATGGTGCATGAGCATGTGTAAAAAGATCCCTGACTATAGAAGAATTGAAGTACGAAGGTGGTGCTGAGTTGATAGATGCAAAAACAATTATGCGATGGTGTAAGTCTGCGATGGGTCCAGGTCATCCAAGTGCGCAATGGTTCATAGATATTTTTGGTTGATCACTGAATCTAATATTGAAAACTATCTAGATTGTTGTACAGTTACAGGATCGAGTGACATGCACTCATTTATGAGTTCAAATGCAAGTTCACTAGTAATTTATACGAGACAGATGGTATGTTTTTTCTCTTTATGCATGTATTGTTTGTGGGAAGAATGTCAATCACAAGAGTGGTTGACAAATGGTATTTTAGACCGTTGGTTCCCATTGATACATATCAAATTCCCAAAGCACTACAATTGAGCCAAATGGAGACATCAGTGGATTTTGACCATGTATCTGACCTAGTGGATTCATGTGATTTTTTGAGTTAATTTTTTTGTAAGTATTATTTTTGGTTCATTTTGTTGTACATCACACTTTATTTTGGGTATTAATTATCACTTTATAAAATGCAGGTCATGTGTATGCAGCTGTTGCAGAAGAGAACAATGAAAAAGGAATAAATTGCTATTTGTGGCATTATGTTGAGCCTAAAAGAAAATTGACAACCACAATCATTGACGGAGAGGGTATTGAGTACCCAATAGGGTCTGTTGTTGTGACAAGAACATGGCTTAGGAGATACCCTATCAATAATTATGATGTTTGCTTGTTCAAGGACTTTGAAACACACATACATATTTTTCATTTCTCTAAGCTTGGTGTTGCAACAAATATTCATTTGATGAAGTATCGTGGTAGACCTCATAACAATATTTTATGGAAAGTTTGTGAATCTGACTGCGAGGCAATACTTGACACAATACGGGTTAGAGTCGATCCTGAAGGCTCACTTGATTGATTTTACGGTTCAGAGTAGAATGATTTTGATAATTTTGTATATATCATCGATGAATTGTTCTATATTTGTTTTTTGTATTTATAAATGCCCATGAGCTGATTTTTACATGTTTAGGGGCATAATTTTGTATATTTAAATGACAATAAGCTGATTTGTACATATTTAGATGCCAAATTTTGTATATTAAAATGGCGATGAGTTGAATCGCACATATTGTAATGCCAAATTTTTTATTAAAGCTAATGAGATGATTTGTAAGACATTTTTTGTATATTCAAATAGCCAAGAGCTTATTTGACCATATTTAGAGACAAATTTTAGAATAATATGTGACAATGTTTTGTGACTATTTTTTTTGTCTATGTTTTGTGACTATGTTTTGAGTTTATGTGATGTGATAAGGTCAATCATGACTATTATTCATAAGGTCAATCATGAACATTATTTATTCTTGTATAATCATGGAGAATTATTTGAGTCATTATCAGGTCATAGGAGTCATAGATTGAGTCTAGATACAATTTGAGCAAAAATTGTTATTATTATCATTATCGGGTATGACTCTCGATGTTCTGACGCTTTGGGATGCACAAGAGGAGCATTCCTAGTGTAAATCTACCATCTCAAATGCGCTCGTGACATCTGTTTGTGCACACGATGAACCAAATCAATTCTAGCATCTCTTGCAACTTTGCATTGCATGCAACTGACAGTTTTTGTAGTAGGTGAAAAAATGCTACCAGTTGAAAATGGCTCTGAGTCATCAAAAACTAAAATAGGCCATTGTAGAAGATCCTCATGTGACCCTACAGGTTCAAACGGATCGATCATATGTGTCTTGGATTGGAAGAAACAATTCATTAAAGTTTGATAATTTTTTGGACTCAGGGCACTTGAGAGATCGCACCGGTAGGGTATGACTCTCGACGTTATGATGCTTTGGGATGCATGTGAGGAGAATGCCTAGCATAAAAATTTCCAGCCGGATGCACTCGTGACGTCAGTTTGTGCACACGATAAACCAAATCAATCCTAGCCTATCTTGCAACTTTGCATTGCATGCAACTGACGATTTTTGCAGTAGGCAAAAAAATAATACCAATTGAAAATGGCTCTGAGTCATCAAAAATAGAGATATTCCATTGTAGAGGAGTCTCACATGACCCAATGGGTTCAAACAGATCGGTCATATGTGTCCTAGATTGGAAAAACAGTTCGTTAAAGTTTGACAAATTTTTGGACTCAAGGCACTATAGAGATCGCGTTGGTAAGGTATGACTCTCAATGTTCCAACGCTTTGGGATGCACGAGAGGAGCATGCCTAGCATAAACCTTCCCACCTAAATGTGCTCGTGATGTCGGTTTGTGCACATGATGAACCAAATCAATTCTATCCTATCTTGCAACTTTGCATTGCATGCAACTGACAATTTTTGCAGTAGGGGAAAAAATTCTACCAATTGAAAATGGCTCTGAGTCATCAAAAACTGATATAGGCCATTGTAAAGGAGCATCACATGACCCCATGGGTTCAAATAGATTGGTCATATGTGTCCTGGATTGGAAGAAACAATCCGCCAAAGTTTAAAATTTTTTTGGACTCAAGGCACTTGAGAGATCACGTTGGTAGGGTATGACTCTCGATGTCCCGGTATTTTGGGATGCATGAGAGGAGCATGTCTGGCATAAAACTACCCAACCATACGTGCTCGTGATGTTGATTTGTGCACACAATGAACCAAATCAATTCTAGCCTATCTTACAACTTTGCATTGCATGCAACTGACAGTTTTTACAACAAGCAAAAAATGGTACAAATTAAAATTGGCTTTGAGTCATCAAAAATAGAGATAGGCCATTGTAGAGGAGTCTCACATAACCCCACATGTTCAAACAGATTGGTCATATGTGTTATGGATTGAAAGAAATAGTATATCAAAGTTTGACAATTTTTTGGACTCAGGGCACTTTAGAGATCTCATCGGTAGGGTATGACTCGACGTTCTGACACTTTGGGATGAATGTGAGGAGCATGCCTAATGTAAAACTACCCACTCAGACGTGCTCATGACATCGGTTTGTGAACACAACGAACCAAATCAATTCTAGCCTATCTTGCAACTTTGCATTGCATACAACTGACAATTTTTGCAGTAGGCAAAAAAATGGTACCAATTAAAAATGGGCTAGATTCATTAAAACTGAGATAGGACATTGTAGAGGAGGCTCATGCGACCCCACAGGTTCAAACAGATTGGTCATATGTATCCTAGATTGGAAGAAACAATCTGTCAAAGTTTGACAATTTTTTGGACTCAGGGCACTTAAGAGATCGCGTCGGTAGGGTATGACTCTTGACGTTTTGGCACTTTCAGATGCATGAGAGGAGCATTCCTAGCATAAAAATGGCCACCTAGACCTTATTGTGATGTCAGTTTGTTCACACGAGAACCAAAATTTGACCATTGCGAGCATGAGGGTGATCTCGCACCACACGCATATTGTTGTTTATATTCATATTGTCGATTTTCGTTGTTTATATTTATATTGTTGATTACATAGGAAAATTTTCATTTAAATTTATAAAAGGGTAGCCACCAAATACAATGAATACACAATAATAAACTAAATACAAGGAGTTTTGTAGGGTTAATTCAACATTTTAGAAATTTTATCAAATCATATTCCATGATTGCAATGTTTTATATCATATATTTTTGTTGTTTATATTCATATTTTTGATTCCATAGGCAAATGATCAATTAACTTTATAAAAGGACAGCCATGAAATAAAATGAATACTTAATAATGAACTCAGTACACATTTATTGGATCAATATATATATATATATATATATATATATATATATATATATATATATATATATATATATATATATATATATATATATATATATATATATATATATATATATATATATATATATATATATATATATATATATATATATATATATATATATATAGGCCCAATATGGAAAGCTAATGTACTGAGAGGGGAGGGGTGAATCAGTACTGGAAAACTTTTCTTGAATAATAACTTTATTGTTATGCATAAACAGAATAGTGCAGTAACATAAAATAAAGTTAAAGCAAATAGATAACAATCATACCTGATTCACTCCATGACACATATATTTTGGTTACGCAGAAACTCTTGGTTAGAGAGAAAAATGCAGTGGGGATGGCACCCACAACTTCACTACTGCAATAATAAAGAGTTCTTGGTTAGAGCTACATTTTAGCTATTTCTGATAGCTTACCCTATTAGGAGTAACAAGATCTATTAGATCTACCTTGCTAAAGGATTTTACAACATTTATTCTGAATGTTGCACCTGGTTAGAGGCTTTACAATTTATAGACTTGATTAGAGTCTTTTACCCTATTAAAGGTTTCTCTTTCAACTTCACAATATTACAATAAAATCATTACAAATATCTGCAACTTTACATCTAAAATGTTATAGCAGATTCTATGTGCTCATAATAGATTACCTTGCTTATAGCATACCTCGATAACCCATATAGTAACTCGGTAAACCCTTCTGTTTACTTTGTTCTTCGACTGTTCTCTGAAAACCTTCTCAGTGACCTCTATGTCTCTGTAATAGTCTTCTTACACACCTATACACCCTTAACTCATTTTGTATAAATAGATCTCTTAAGTCGGTGATCTAATTCATTGCTTCGATCTTACAAACAAGATTCCTCGAATGAATAACTATATAAAATATTTCATTGGTTGATTGATCTCAAAATCATACACAATCTTTTAGTACAATTTCCAATGTAATAACGATTAGATGTGCCTCAATCTTGTAACATGTTTTCATATGCATGTCTAGGTTCAACATATCTGGTAACATGTTTCACTCGGTGTATATCAACTCGGTGTGTCATCTTTGCCTCTCGGTAGACAATAAAGGATACTCGGTAGACAGCTCAGTGTATACTGCATTCTGTGACTGCTTTCCTCTGTAACCGACTAGATTGTGCATACTGACTTCTCTGTGTATACCGATTGCATGATTCGGTAGTGTTAACCGACTAGAGTATATAGTATGACTTTGAATATAAAAACTAATGACAACTTGATAAGTAGTAACATATATATATATATATATATATATATATATATATATATATATATATATATATATATATATATATATATATATATATATATATGTAAGGCATGTCTACCAAGTCAATACAAGTATTACAAAAATGTGGTATATGCCATGTCTAAATCGATATATAATAAAAATATAGAATATATCTACATGTATTAGTCATTCTATGACCACAACTAACACTATATGATCCTAAACTTTGGTGGATCATCAAAATTAGCCTCTTCGATGTAGTACGCAACTCTGTAGATGGCTACAAAACCACAATTCAAAAGCCAAGTTAGAATTTTTTTGTAGAAAATAGTTCATAATTAACAACATAACTATGCATTTAACTATAATTCCTTTGCAATTAAAATGTAGATTACCTCATTGGCTGATCTCGGAGCTAACGTCTTCGCTCTCCTCTCCTTGTCACTCTTAGGAGTTTTCTTGAAGACAAACTTAAAAGGATCCATGTTATGGCTGAACCGCGAAGGGGGATATTGTAGATTAAATACACAATTAATACAATGTACTAACATAAATACATAAAAAAACACTTAAAAGCTATAATATAGAGAACAATGATGTACGGTCGGTTCCTGAGATGCTTCTCCAATAGACTGAGGATGGCTCACCATCAATGGAGAAACTGTTGCTATTACCTATCAAAAAAATGTTCAAAGATTAAATACAATTAATATAATGATAATTATTGTAGGTTAAAAACAATTAATGTAATATATCAAAGAAAATTATACTAGATCATGAGATGATTCTCCAGTGCAGGGAGGAGGGCTTGCCATTGATGAAGTAGCTATGGATATTTCCTGTATGAAAAATTATAAGATTATAATTCATCACATCTTCACATGTACACGTTCATATAATCATGAAATCAAGAAAATAAAGTAGAGATACATACCTCCTCCCTTCTTGATCCACGAGTGAATCAAGTGCATTCAACAAATCCACATAGCTCAATGGTCATTGTAGATGTAAAATACACAAAAAAACACCAATCAATCTATAAACCCCAACTAAGATTTGATTTCAACATTTTTCAAACAATTGTACAACTAAAAATGCATTCAATTACCTTCTTCCCATGTTTTGGTGTCTTCGAGGAATTCTTTTTCTTAGGACGAGGCCTAGACGCAGAGGGGGTACCCTAAAAAACAAAATTAACATGAGATATTAGTATAGATAATATATTAAACCTAATTTAAAAAATCTAAAATGAAATGACTTCTATAATCCATCAAAACAATACATAAAAAAGGTTGTACAAAATATGATACCGTATAGCCTTGTAGGCCAAAATCGATCGCTGAGAGCGTGATGTCATCAATCTGGGACATTTGGTCCCCTGTCAACACCTACAAACCAAAAATTGGACCAAGAACTAAAGATAGTTATTATATCTTATAATTTCTTTGAATTCAAAGTTTACTATTCTATTTTAACTTGTTACAAAATTTATACCTCAGGCATCGAAGTTGCAGCTATAGTAACTGCGGGAAGAGTATAGGATACCACTACTACATCTTGAAATGTATATTATTTATCTCAATTTAAATTGATGTATAAATAAAAATTCATTTATGTAATTACAAATTTAAAGTGATTGATAAATAAAATGTTATGAATTTCAAATCAACACACCTGTGTCTGTCGTTGATGGGAAAATGCCATGTCCATCAACTCTTCTGTCATCGCCAAATCCTTAGTCGTGCGGGCCTGACATCTACTCCCGCAAATCATGTATGAATGAGATGTGGATCCATCTATAATGACCACGTCATCCATCCCTAAGTATATCTCCGAGCAACTGACACACATATGCTAAATGGGCTCTTTGTTGCCACCTGGAGCAACTAATGGCTCATCATCTAGTACAAGAGGATGTGCTAACGACGTCCCATGCTAGATGATGGCACTAGTCAATGTTGTGGCCACTTGAATATTCTGTAGCTCCATCAACTCTTTCGGCTCTACTGGGATAGCTTGATGCACCTTGGGTTTGGGTGCTAGGGGGCGATGACTCTCTAGGGATACTCGCCTATGGGCTCCAGGTCTATCTTGGGTAGAGCCATCACCTCTACCATGAAACTCTCTCATGTCAAAATAGTTTAGCCACATATTGAGGGAAAACTCATAGTATACTTTTCTCAAAAAATACAATGGTACCTCATAATTATTACAAGGTGGATCGTCAAAGACCATCCACCATCTCTGCCAAAAAAGATTCTTCATCTGCACATTGGTACACCAATGTATGGGAAATCTCTTTGCATTAAGAGGTAACGACTCACCAGTTTTAGGATCAACAAAAAGGGCACATATTTGCTGTTTACTAATATTTTTGTTTTTCACTCCCTCGTATGATAACCCATCAGCATAGTATTGATGATACCTATCCCTAAAGTTTCCCCATTTTGTAATTTGTGTGGAAACGATTGTGGCACCACTAGCTAATGTTTCTAGGCTAGTGGCGATGGATTTATGATGTTCAAGCTCAGATGTTTTCAATTTATTAATCAATCTATTTATTTTAGACGTGTTTTGCCCTAATTGATTAATCAATTGCTCCTATGTTTCAGGCATACGGTTAAAAGGAGGAACTGGAGGTGTATCTTGTGGGTTTTCTTCGGGGTTTTCAGGAGGTGCATTTTGTTGTTCTTGTTGTGGATTATCATAATCTAGTTTTTGAAACAAAAAATAAAAAAACCTAATCAAAATTAACGAAATTAAATTCAAAACGTAAAACAAATTGAATAAACGGGAAAGAAAGACAAAAATTAAGAAAAAATAACCTTGATCCATAGTGTCTAGAGGAGAAATGAGGTAGCTCGTTCATGGTTTTGTGGATAAAATGGAGGAAAAAATGTTGTGGTCACGAGAAAATAAGACCCAGTTTTTTTAAAAAAACCTTTTTTGACACATACCGTGTACGTGGTTCTTTAGGGCTTATGAGCATGTACGCGCTCACTTTCCTAAAAGTAGCACGTACACACTCACTTTCCTAAAATCAATGCATACACGCTATCTTTTTTAGGCTCGGGAACAACAGACCTAAGCACGTATGGGGTGATATATATATATGTGTGTGTGTGTGTGTGTGTGTGTGTGTGTGTGTGTGTGTGTGTGTGTGTGTGCCTTTTGAGCTATCACACACTCACCACCTAGTTGGTCAATTGAGTTAGATTGGTTGGGTAGCTATAAGATGTTTTTTGTCGATTTGGTTATAATTAGGGAAGTGTCGATATGTCTTGGTTTGTATATCCTTGTTTGGAATGTTGGATTGAATCTCTTGAAAGTTTTTTATGCTTTCATATCTATCTATTGATATATATTAATCGATGAATATATGCATGTATCAATTGAATAGTAGTGATACTGTTAGATTATAATTTATAACACAAATATATAAACTATAATCTAACAGTATCACTACTATTCAATTGATACATGCATATATTCATCGATTAATATATATCAATAGATAGATATGAAAGCATAAAAACCTTTCAAGAGATTCAATCCAACATTCCAAACAAAGATATACAAACCAAGAAATATCGACACTTCCCTAATTATAACCAAATCGACAAAAAACATCTTATAGCTACCCAACCAATCTAACTCAATTGACCAACTAGGTGGTGAGTGTGTGATAGCTCAAAAGGCACATATATTAAGATTACTGAACCAAATTCTTCTCCTGAGTGATACTCTTCCTCTTCCCTAGAGGATCGTTCATTTCCTGCATCTAACTCAACAACATTCCAACAGTAGTCAGTTGTTATTATAATATTATATATTCCATCTTTAAATATTCAAGATATAAGAATGATCCAATTTCCAAATATATTCAAAGCATATTCATGTGCTTACAATATTTTAACCAAAATAAGTAAAAAGTAAATAGTAATGTCAAAATGGGGTGCAACATCATTTTTGACACGTGAACTTAATGCCATTAAGAAAATGTTGCAGCAAGATACTGATGACAACAATATAATAGCTTGGCTTGAAATAACTTGCTCACCAATAAATGAATACAACACTAAAGGCTTGTTTGCTATGGCTTTCCCAACATTATTTCCAAAGGGATTTGTGTTGCCACTTCAAGCACGAACAAAACATGTTCATTTGCATGAATATGCTCTGCAATTAATTAGATACAATGACCAAATATTTGGACAACATGTTAGATTCAGGTATTATCTTTATAACCTAATAATGAGGCACCATTCACAATAATCAATTGTTGTTTTCATAAAGACTAATTTGGAAGAATCTTTTCCAACAACTTTGCAAGCTTTATGACAATGATTGCAAGACACACCTTCCAATCAATTACCAAAATAGTTAATGTGATTTGCAGCAACATCGCAAGAGACACAAGCATATTAGAATAGATCTCGTAGAGAGCTTACTACAATGATATACCAATTGGGAACACCCACTTTGTTTTTCACATTGAGCTCTGCTGATACCAAATGCCCAGATCTGCATAAATTATTTTTAGAAAATGAGTGCCTAGATTCACAATGGATAAGGAAACAATTTATGGAAAATGTTGTCCATAATCCACATATAATATCATTATACTTACATTATACATTTACAATATTTCGTGAAGAAGTTATACAAAATCTTTTGAAATGAATGGACCATTGGTATAGGTATGAATGACAACATTGCAGTTCAACACACATACATGGGTTTTTGTGGCTACTTGATGTGCCTACTATGGACAACATAGATTGGAGTAACAATGATGAGGCGCAATTAGTAAAATTGTTTTTTGATAAATATGTTATAGCTTGGAATTCACACAGCCAAGCTGATCGAGCCAATAGAGTATATTGCTCTTCCATGTTTGATTAATGCCTAGCTAATACAAGTCAAATTTTATCTATTGACCCTACCTTAGATTATGAGTAGTTAGTAAATGTTCAACGACATTGCTCCACATTGCAATGTCGTTGCAAAGCTCCATGGCCTGAACAAGAAATATCAACATTGATGATTGATAATGACCACAAACCATGCTATCAACCAGCAAGAAATAACAACCATTTAAATATTCACAATCTTGTTATGCCTGCAATATGGAGGGAAAATGTTTTTCGCCAGCCTGTATATTCAAAAAATATTGTCCTTCAATATATCTCAAAATATGCTTCTAAATCGGAAAGGAAATCAGAAAGCTATAGTGAAATGCTAAAATAGATAGTTGCTGGAAATAAGACCGAAGATACCATTTTATTGGCATATCAAAAATTCATGATGGGGATAATTGTTGATCAGGACATTAGTGCACAAAAAACTTTCCATATGTTGCAAAATATGCCATTATTAAGTTGTAGCCACCATTTTATATCGCTAAATGTTGGTAGAAAAGTACTACAACATGTTACAAAATCGAATGATGATAGAAAAAATTATATGTCTTACATTTGTGATTACATAGAAAGACCTATTGAAATGGAACAAGTGTGCCTAATACAATCAACACAAAATATTTCATACAATAGACAGTGTAAGAAAGCAAAATGACAAAAGATACATAAGCAACCAATTATCAATGTGTACCCACAATTTAAATTGCCACCAAATAAAGATGATGATGAATTCAAAACATATTGTTGGAGTGAGTTGGTTGTATACAAACACTTTTGTCATATCCCTACAAATATAGGAACATCAAGGGAATGGATAATTGCAAATTATTAAAAATGAATGGCTACTTATGTTGGCATATTTAATGAAATCAATGAAGATACTGCCCATGATTATTTCCAAGATACTAAAGATGCATACCTATATGAATGGGAGTACCTTTCACAAATGGGGACGTCAAACAAATTCAACAAAAATGACCTCCAAATGTTGGGTAGGCATGATTATGATATTATCTATAATTCAAACAACACTTATCTAAACGAGCAGCTTGATAGTCTTGTTGAATTCATAGCTACAAAAAAACTATGATACCAACCTACTCTTCGCCAATCATCATCTTTACAAAATATTGCATTTCAATTGGCAGCCAACCAACAACTTGTACTTGACATTATTGTTCACCATCATGCAACTCGTGATAACATAGCGCCTTTGTGAATGATTATATAGGGAATGATATGCATCAACAAATCCTTTCTAATATAGATTGCATTAGAAAAAAATGGAACATTGCTGCAAATGGCAACAACAATCCATTACTTGTGCTAGCTCCAACTAGTGTTCTTGCATATAATATACAAGCAACTACAATCCATGCAAGCCTTCAAATTCCTATTAAATACATGCGACCTTTAATAGGGAAATCTTTGATGTTGTTCCAAGAGCAATATTAACATTTACAATACATTCTAATAGATGAAATGAGTTTTTTGGGCCCAAAATTGCTTTTAAAAATAGATAGCAGATTATGCCAAGCATTTCCTCATAAACAACATGAACCATTTGGAGGTATCTCAATAATCCTTGTTTGTGATCTTGGACAACTCCCCCTTGTAATAGACAAAACTTTGTATGCATCACACTCTACAACTCTTAGTCTATGACACTCTTTTACAATAGTGGTCACATTGGATACAACTTTTCGCCAACAAGGTGTATCTCAAACACAACAATTTCATGTTGTCCTTCAGAACTTAAGAAATGCCTTGCCATTATGAATTAATTGGGATACTCTTATGACTCTATCTAGCACTAAATTAAGTGTTGAACAAAATAAAGAGTTTGAAAAATTAATACATCTATTTGCAACAAATGCATTGGCTAGACTACACAATAATAAAAAGTTAAAACAATTAAACTTGCCAAAAGCTAGAAGTGTGGCTCAAATTTCAAGGAAAACTAATGTTAACTATGATAATGATGAACAAATTCCATATGAGATACTCCTATGTATAAATGAACAAGTAATGTTAATTCCTAATTTATGGATTGAAGTTGGTCTTGTAAATGGCTCATTAGGACAAATCAAAACAATTGTCTATGATACCAATTCAAAGCCACCAGATTGTTAAATCCAAAAACATATTCCCACTGGTCCTATAACTCGAGGAAGTCACACACAACTCCCATTGACAATGGCTTGGGCTATCACTATTCACAAATCTCAAGGACTCACTTTGAACATAACAACAATAGATATAGGAAGAACTAAAAAACAATGACTCACATTTACAACAATTTGAAGAGTTGCATCACTTGAAGGTTTGCAAATTGAGACTCTTTCCCTTTTGAAAGATATTCAAAATATGAAAAAAATCCTTGTACCACTATCAGAAAAAAGAAGAAGCCAAATTGCAAGTACTCTCTGATTGAACATTCAACAAGAAATTTTGAAATATGCCTTTGCCGATAAAATCTTCAAATTTATTATCAAAATTTTAATGTTGTTCACTTTTCATACTTTCTTCATACCTTACTTCAATTCTTTCTCCAGGATGCATGATGCACATAAGCAACTCATGATCGGTGTGAGCTCCACTCAGGTATCTTTACCTTTTCAAATTAAATATTATTCTTGTATTATTGTGTCCAATTTTTTTTTAATCTCTTTTATATCTATGTACATATGTTCTTCACGCCTTTGCATTCTTTGTTGTCATTATGTAGTAAATAACACAAAATAATCTCACAATTTTTGCATCTGAAAAAAAAACAATTAAAATAACTCTTGTAATATCATTTATGATTGCAATCATACACAGTTTAGTACCAAAGATGTAACTTTTTTATCTGCTGCTACATCATCGTCCTTGCACAATCTAGGTAATTATACCACAATCTAACAAACCTAGCACAAAAAAATTGTGTTGCACATTCCACAAATGGTTTGAATACCCTATTCTTCTCCTAAACCTGATCACATTACAAATGTTCTCTATCTGCAGTCCTCTCTATATATAGTTAGAATCAAATTCACAGTGTAAATCTCAAACAAAGTTAAATCACTACAACTATAAAAGTAGAACCCGCTTATTTCAAACCCTAGCACAAAAACACCATGCTGCACATTCCATGAATGGTTTGAATACCCTCTTCTTCTGCCATACCTAATCGCATTACAAATTTCTAGTCTACAGGCCCATGTTTGTTTAACACACACCCTAAAAACTAGTCTTTCAACAACCATCAATGCTCAAAGCATGTGAATTAACTTTCTTGACACATGTACCACTGCCAAGTCTATATATATACAAATTATAGTTAGAATCAAATTGAGTGTAAATTAAAAACAAAATTAAATCACTGCAACTATAAAACTAGAACACCTTACCCCAATAAGCTTAAACCCCATATGCTTTTTAGTTGTGTTTCAGTTGTTGGTTTATGACCTTACCAACAAATTCATTTCATATTATGCATTTATTCATTAGCTCACCAACCAACAACTTAGATACAACTAAAAAAATAGGTAGGCATTTTTCAACATTGAAAAAATGTGCATGTTTGTGTATAGGCTGAAAGAAACGACAATCATAGAAATTATCTTCAAAAACCTATGTATGGATCACTATACATAACAACAACCTAACATACAATATGTTCATGAACATTAAATGTCGTACTTTTTCTTGATCCATTGTTTCTCCAAATGCACATGTGGCCAAGGTGTGCATTTGGGCAAGTTGATTCTACATATAAAATTTCCTTTCTTCTTCAATTGACGAAGGAGGGTGGAGAACCACTGGATGGGAATTGGGGCTCTGCTGATTGAAAAAGAATACAAAGATCAAAAGACAACATTGTTATTCTTGATGTTTCAAACAAACACCAACTCACTTTTCCTTTCAAATCATCCCTCAACTAAGCAAACACTACATTACCTTACACGACTAGCTACCTTTACAACCTATGTTTTTTACATTTCCTCCACCAAATCACATAAGCATCTCTGCAACACAAAGCTTTGAAAATCGGAATGAAACTACCAAATAAGAAATAACTTAACAATTAAAGTGAAAACAATACTTTAAATGCTCATATGGTTGACAACCTCATGGAATTGCCTTTGCAATCTTTCAATACTACTCCGGCTTCATTGTCTGACACAACACTTGCAAAAATACTCTATTCAATTTCTATTAAATCCTTACAAGTTCTCCATCTCATCGATTCAGATACCTCGACTCTATGGCCTTCAACATCTACATCCTCACTATAGGTATACACAACCTTATTTATTTCACATACTTAATTTTTTCCTTCTTCCAATTTTTGGTTATTTTGACTTGCTTGTTTTTATACTACATTTCTGAATACACTTGTTTCTTGTCTTTTCAAAATTGGAATACGCACATCAATTACATCTCTTTTCATGTTATCTCCAGATGAATTCTCATATATATATATATATATATATATATATATATATATATATATATATATATATATATATATATATATATATATATATATATATATATATATATATATATATATATATATATATATATATATATATATATATATATATATATATATATATATATATAATTGGTTTAACAATACCATCCACTTTTAAACAATCTAGGTATCTATCTGACCTTTCTTCTTTCATCGTTTTAAAAGATCGATTATCATTTGTAATGGAACCTTATATATTTTGATTATTGTTATGCACTTCTTTACAACCTCAATTTTTCAACTTATTTATTGTCTTCATTTCAGTGCATACATTTCTCTTTTCAGAGCTATAAATTCCTTACAGGTTCTCTATCTCTTTGAATCAAAGACAACGAATCTATGGCCTTCAACATTGACAATCTCATTGCTCTTTTAACTTGCATGTTTTTATACTATATTTCTGAGTACACTCATTTCTTGTCTTTTCAAGACTCCAATATAGGATGAATATTATATACAATTCCTTTTAAATGTGCATAACACTAGTGCACATTATTTATCAACTTTTCTCCCCTCCAAATCTTTCAATCAGGTATTCAGTTTTTACACCATTGTCCACATCTCATTTCTATATTTGTTCCATGTGAATTAAATTTTGTAGAATACTCTGGAATGAACCTATTACTTGCACCCATTTCCTTTTTCTTACTCCTACTCCTCTTTCAAATATTCTATTTGGAGTAGACAACCACCATTTAATTTTGCATTCGGTGCTCACCATTTCAAGTACCTCATAATTTATATTCAGTTTTGTTGATTCTTATTATTTGAATTGTTTGTATCAAGTTACATTGCTTATTTCCATCACAATTATCTTTAAGCAGGTACATTAAATTTCTAATTCCTTGTCTTTGGTTCTAGGTCCACTACTTCGTAATGTTCAACTCACAGTTGCAGCCCATGATTTCAATCATACAAAACAACTCTTGTCGCAAAAAAAACATTCCCTCGCTTTAATATTTTGATACTAGCTCGAATTTCACTCGTTCCATTCCAATGATTCAAAAACAAATTACAAAATAGTCTCATTATTTTATCACCATTAATCAATGTGACACATTTTGCCTAAAAATTTCTTTGCTATACTACTTTATTTCAACAAGCTTTCCTTTGCCTCACTTGCTAATGGTGCAATTTACAAATGTTGTCCTCATTTTATCTACCCTTCAACTGATTTTGTAGCCTTTGCCTATCAACTTCCTATGGTGCGCACATAGCGTGCAATTGCTAATTAATTAAAATCTTAATCAAACAATTCAACATGGCTTTATTAACTAGATTAATTTAGCCAAAAAGGATGCCATTTTTAATTAAATAGTATAAGTTATTTAATTAATACATGCGACCAAGGGAATTCAATTTGATTAAATTAATTAGTCAGATTTAAGTGTCTACAAGTACCATAAACATTACTAATTTTAAGTTAGTTATTTAAACTACTCTTACATGGAAAGTCCTATTACTACGCTGAATCTTGCAAAGTACATTGTCAATACCAACCGAAAAAACCTAATCCCCATAAACATTTTGCATACATTCATATTAAAAAATTGTGTAACACCCAAACATCACACACAAAATAACCTGATAATGCTAGGTATAAATTCATTCTAAAAACTCCCAAATATTTCATACAAATAACTCATTAATATATATGGTGCAGTTTCATTTCAAAAGCACCAAAACTTCTCACAAAAATAACTTGAATATTTAAAGTGTAGTACCTTCCTAAAACTCCCAAATATATCATACCAAAAGGCAATGTAAGGTGTAGATCCATTTTAAAAATATTTGAACTTCTCACACAATGTTAGGTGTAGACACATTCTAAAAAACCATAACATCCAATACAAATAACCCAGTAGTGTATAGTGTAGGGTCACCCCAGACACACCCCAAAATTTTCACACAAATAACCCAATAATGTAAGGTGTAGATTTTTTCAGTATGAAGTATGATTTCTTTCTAACAACACCAAAAAAAATTGACAAAATTCTAGAGCCCTAGTAACTCAAGCCAAAATTCTCTAAAATCGTATTTATTCTATAACAAAATCAATCTTGAAAAACATATATGGTAAAAAGTACATATCCATGAGGCCCTTTCTTGAAGATACCTTATTTTCTTAATGGCTAAACAATAGAAAAATGTGTATACCACTAAGAAAAGTTGTAAGAAAAATATCATGTATATGAGTATTATGTCAAACATAGATGAAATGTAGGCAACTTGTGTATAATAATAGAGACATCTAATTAAACCTCTTGGTAATACAAATAATATTGAGTGGAAAAGAAAAGGCCAAAAATATAATGTGAGATCCTGAAAAACCAAGTGCTAGATATATCACCCCCATCGAAAAAGTAGCACCTATAATCACATATTGGCTAGGGACATCTACCTCCAAAATAAAAAATATTAACATCATCATTATTGGTCATTGTCATAGCCAAAAGTAGGCAATAAATGTTGTTTGGTGTTGCTCCTATCATCTCCATACCTAATTTATTTTGTTGATGGTCATCCTAGACTATTTTGGACTAACTTCTCAAGTTGTTAGTATGATTGACACTTCTAAATTTTCTGTGTGGAATCAATTTTTTGTTACAATCTTCTTTGCAACTCTTTGTTGGACCTAGAAATGTGAAACTTATAAGGCACTGAGAGGGGGAGGGATGAATAAGTGCAAACAAAAAACCTTAAGAATTTGATTACACCTCTTAACAACTTTAAAATCAATAGGCATGCAAGGAAAATAATCACATAAGAAAACACTACATAAAACATGCCAGCCATAACACAATGATTTATATGTGGAAACCCAAAAGGGAAAATCCACAGTGGGAGTTAGTACCCACAAGATTCACTATCTACAGAATAGAAACCTCTTTCTGGTTAAGGTCTTACAAATATGCCTTGTTAGGAGCAGACCTTGTTAGGAGTGACCCGGTGAAGGGATTTTCTATAATGAGCCCTATTAGGAGCTTTTCCCTATTAGGAGAAACCTCACAAGAGTATTTAAACTCAAATGTTGAGCTACCCTATTAGGGGATTTACATATTAAGGCTTGTCAAGACCTACTCGGTTAAGGGATTTAGTTGCTACAACTATTAGGATAACAACAATTCAACGATCTTCATATAACACTTTTGTGTCTGATAAGATGGACACTTCAGTTCCTCCAAAAATTCAACAAAACATCAATACAGAGATTCACAAATCACCGCACAATCAAAATCTCAATATTCACCTTCTATCTCATACATGCATTCATAACTCATCACACTTTTTATAGACATCAACTTAGTCGGCTAACAACCTTGGAACAATTTCCTAGGTTCAATGAATCTACACAAACTTACATTACACGTCAAACTTATGTCAGCCACTGACATAACAAACCAAAAATAAAACAAAATTGTACCGGTTTACTGATCTTAGTGACTTTATCACTATCGGTTAAGTGTTCTTCTAGATAGCTTGCTCTATACATCAAATCTCAATCATTCTGTTGACTATGCTAACGCGGTAAAAAATATAACCCCAAATACCTGTCACCATTAATCATAAAAAACCGCATCATCCAACTCTTCGTCAATTGCCTGTACTGGTTGCTTGAATGCAACTCTGTTCTGGTTAACCAGTTGAGGACCTATTTGTTAGTTCACTGTTAAACTGTCTTCTCTACCGATTAAGCTTTATCGATTGGTTTACAAGATATATGTGACTATAAAAGCATAGTTGCCATCAATGACAACATAAAGAAAGTCACCAATCAACTCTTTACACAGAAACATCAACTTCAAGCCAACAAACACTTAGGAAAATTATTGTCTAAGTTTGCAATACAAAAATTGACTCTATTCATGACACATACTCCCCCTTAGAAATTACATGCTATTACAAAAATTTAAACCATTACAAGACTCATACTGCTACTCCCAATTATGATTACAACAAAATTTGACTAACTCTTTTCAACAACTACTCCCCCTTTGACAACAATGAAAAAGGAAAGTAAATACATAAAAAGATAATACATTTACTTCAAAATTGCATAGAATATATAGATATAGGAGTTCAAAATGTTTTTACAATGCAATTTTAGAAAAAAGCATCATTAAAATGAGATTTCAACTACTTCAGATCATTATGCCAGCTCTCCAAAATAGTGTTGGTAATCTGCACATGTGTCCTCATCTTCCCAACAAGCTCCTCCATGGCATCTATAGTGGTCATCTTCGAGGTATCAAGAATATCTTTTGACTCTTTATATCCTATCTACAAGATCTCAAATTTCGGTATCAAATGTGTTTGTAGTTCCTGCAGGGATGTTGTTCGCTTTACCTGTTCATTTTCATAAGATTTCAACAACCAACCTTCAATAGTATATTATGGAATCATTCAGGGGCTTAAATGAATCACTTAGAACTTCAAGTTCTTTTTCAACTTCCTATTTCTTCTTTACCAAATCATCACAAAATAAAGAAAAATTTTCCATAGTAGAAAGGATCTTATCGCCAATCTCCAATGCTTCCATCAAGTGGTCCTTATTAATAGTTAAAGAGACTTCAGTTTTATCTATATCTTTCATTAACTGCTTTGTCCTTTGCTTCTTATACTCCTTTTCTACACAAACATATGCTACATCCTCAAATGTTTTCATTTGTTCACTAGCATCATTAACCAATTGACCTAGCTTATGAATCAGTGTAGCAAAATTGTCTATATCAGTCTTCGGTAATAATCTTGACAATATTTCAACTGCATGTTTGATTGTATCAACTTCTTTCTATTGTTCCTTCATTCTCTTCTTCTTTTCTCTAGATTGCATTGTAGTGGCAATCTCCATTAATTCTGTAGAACTTGGCATATCCATATTAATGGGTCCTTGTACACTTAATGCATCATTGTCCTCATCATCATCAATTTTCTTCTTAGAAGTAAATTATAGAGGTGATACTTTAGGTTTAAATTTTTTTGTTTTCTTCTCTTCTTCCTCTTACTACTTTGTAGGTTTATCCTCTGTCATTTCGTATGTCTTTTCTTCTTCCTTATTCTTTTCACTGTCATTTACTGGTGGCTCTTCAGAGCTCTTGTTTTCTTTCTCTTTCTTCTCCTCATGTCCTTGTTGTTGTTCAGACATTTGCACATCATCAACCTGCACATTTACATTATTAGTTGCATCAACATTATTAGTAATGGTGTCATCATCAGTAATGGAAACAGTCTATGTCTGTGTATTGACCAGTTGATCATCTATCGGTTGGTCTCCCATTACAATTTCATCAGGTTGAAAGTCACTGATATCAACATTGTCCAAAATATCTTGTCTTAAACTTCTCTGGATGCTCTTCCTCCTCAGGAATGAAATTGAGTAACCTCTTCAATATCAGCTCAGTTTCCATGTGAACTGATTGGGTCTCACCAATTAACAGTCTTCTCAACCTTTTCTTGGATCTAAAAGATGATTTAGCCTTTACAATAATTTCATCTATCTCCTCTCTTCTAGCTTCAGGTTGTTATCTTTGTTCATCCTCACTAAACTTATCATACAGTTTATCCAAGCCCTTAAGAATCCCATATTCCTTAATATGCATAAACATCTTTTCAAAAGCTACAAGCTTAGTTATCGGTTTCTTGACGGATTTGATAGTAGACGCTCCTACAACCTTTGACTTTTTACCACTAGCTCTCAAAGCTTTCTTTTCACCTTATGATTCAGTTTCTTCTTCATCAGCTACCGATCTCTTTGCTTGCTCTTTTTTCCTCTTCCTGTAAACTTATTTCACTTTGAGTGCTTTAGGTGCACGGGGCTCAATGAATTTACCTTTTCTCTTGAATTGAATCTTGGAAGGTTTCTACTTCTTTGCCTCCACAGGTGTCTCCTTCGCCACTATACTCCTTGTTTGTCTACCAGTGTTGGTACCGATTGGGGCACTAGATGTTCCTAGTTGTTGTGTTGTATGTCTTGTTCTTGCTTGTGAAATGGATTCCTTTGTAAAACCTTGTTGTTCAACAAATGCCTCCACTTCTTTTCTCACTTTCTTAGCAATTACCAGTCTATTTAATTCAAAGTACACCTGTAGAGATGTCTCCTTATAGGTGCCAAATATTTCTACAGTTGTATCTACTGGTTGAGTTAACAAGTGATCTGCATATGCCACCAAAATATCTACCTCAACTTCATAACCCATAAGCATCACCCAAGTTGTCCTGGAATCAACTGCCTCAATCATACAAGTATCTGTATCAACCATGAAACGAATTATATTCTCATAGTTCTTGACAATACTCTATGGTAACCTTTCTCTTGCATGCATCTTCTTTTGAAAATCTTTAAAATAACCCCAAGAAATCTTGTTCAAACCATTACCCAACATTCTAATGTTGTTCTTCATCTGTAGTAGTGTCGGTGTGTCATTAGACCACCAAACATCATCAATACTAGGAAAACAGTTCTGAAAGTAGAAAAATAAACCAATAATCAACTGTCCAAATTTAAACTTCAATCTCTTATTCTTCTTGATGGACTCAAGATTCAAAATCAGTTGACTTTGCAATGCCTCCGACAAATCATAATCAACATCTTCCTTTATCATCCGGTATGCGGTATGAATGGTTGTAGCACAGATGTTGTTCATCCTGCTAGAATGATATATCCGATAACCAATAACCATTGAAGCATATTTAATTTTTGGATCGTTAATATTATTCACTGTCATTTCTCTTCCATCCCATCTTGAATTAGTCAGCTTTTCAACATCATTCTTAGGAACGAATCTCAATACTAGAAGCTCACCGGTGACACAAAATCTGGTGACTGCATGAATAACTTCTTTTGTAATCTTATGTGGTTTGTCGAGCCACATAAATTGGTCATGAATCATGCTAAGAACATATCTGACATGTTCTCCATCAAAATCATCAATGAAATTTAGTGCATGGTGAAAACCTTTCTCGATAACCTTCTTAAATTGTTCCTTCAACACTCTGTTCTCATCACATAGCAATTTATATTGGTCAAATATTGCAGAATACCAAGATCCTCAAATTTGCAATAATAAAAAATCTGACATCTTCTACATGTAACACTCCATAGGGAACTCCAAATAGGGCTCCGGCGGGATAAATTTCAACAGACTTAGGACGAGGTTTGCTTGTAACATCTACTAGATGTGGGGTATCCATTCTCAAAGATTCAGACTTCAGATATAGAAAATAGGATTTGTCGGATAAATACCTTTTACTGCTTTCACAACTAGGGTTTCAACACCAATAATGTTCACTCGCCAATTGCTGATCATGGATCACCTCAAATCTTCTCAAAACTCTGTCAATTTGGTTAGATGTTACAAACACAATCTTTCCTCTACTCTTTTCATTCTCTGAGTGCTCACAAGATTCCAAAGTGACAAATGACATTCACAAGGTTCTTTTTATTTGCCAATTATCTACCTCATTAAATGTCATTACCTGTAAAACCCTAAAACATCTTTAAACATATTATCAGTTCTCATAACACATCAAACCTATCGGTTTGATCATAAAATCACTTCTCAATATCATAATGCATCAAAGTATGTAGATTTAACTTACCTCATGGTCCTTCAAGGGGTTTTGAAATAGATATAACATTAAGCTCCCCCTAAGATTTTTAACAACTTAGTTTGTCGGTGAAGGGTTCTCCACACTAGGTGAAGAATTAGGATCTTTAGACGGTTTCTCATCATCCTTGTTTTTCTAGATTTTGTTCATTTCAACTCTGGTCTCCTCCACATCAATTTTCATCTTCCCTTTTCAGTCATTAGATTTATTTACTGGTTGATGACAATGATAACAAGCCATACCAGATGCTTTCTAAGGTCCATCATTACCTCTACCAGTCCTTCTTCTATAGTTCATGGCTGCATGACTGTAGTTATGACAGATTGTGCAAACCACATCCATCCTATTTTCCATCTCATAAGGGATAGACCGGTTAGCATAGGGTCTCTGCCAATTAGGACTTCTCTGGTCATTAAAGGTTCTTTACCAACCACCACCAGACCTCTGACTCATGTGAGGTGCTGGTATATTTGCTCCATACCTGCACTCAACTACTCTATGCCCATGCATGTTGCAAGTGTAACAATATCTATTAAAGGTTCTAGGCTTATATCCTTGATATGTATTAGGTCTATAACCATTAGTAACATTAGATCTTCTTTTACAAACATTAGCAGTATGTCTTGGCTTATGACAATTGAAACATACAAGTTTATAAGGTTTCTTACTAGTGGGTTTTTGAATTTTAGGTGCAGATTTACCTTCTTCCATGTTGTCCTTTGTACCAGAAGACTCACCTTTCTCAAATGTAGTATAACCCAATCCATTTGTGTCACCATTCATCCTTTGTGATTGAATCTGTTCATCAACCATGGTAGAACTTTTATTAAACTTAGCAAGTTTTTCATTAGCATCAACAAGGTCCTATGTAAGGTCTTCATTCCTTTTCATAAGAGTCTCTCTAAGAGACATTGCCATATCCAGTTCTGCCTTTATTTTTTCTTTTTGTCTTTTTCCTCATGCCAATGAGCATAAAAGGTACCGACTTCCTAATTCAACTTAAAGATCTCATGTTCTTTCTCTTTAATCTTGTCTTTTGCTGACCTCCTTGCTTCAAGTTCTTGACTCATTATGATGGTTAGTGCTTCTATCTCTCCTCAAGTTATCCTTCTCATCATTCAGTTTCTCCACTTCATCAACCAATACATCTATGTTTACTTCATAAAAATAGCTTCTCTAAGAAACCTCCAACAATTGTTCAGTTAGCTCTTTTCTCTTAGCAAGAGAAGATTTATACTTGCCTCTCAATGTTTATAGGGCTTCCCCAGTTTTTGCAAGTCTATTAGACATCTCTCTATAGCTCATATACCCCATGATAGCCTTAGGGATATTTCCCAAGTAGTTAAGCCTTAAGGGAATTAGGCTCTAATACCAATTGATAAACTTATAAGGCACTGAAAGGGGGGGGGGTGAATCAATGCAAGCAAAAACCTTAAGAATTTATTACACCTCTTAACAACTTTAAAATCAATTGGCATGCAAGGAAAATAATCACATAATAAAACACAACATAAAACATGCCAACCATAACACAATGATTTATACGTGGAAACCCAAAAGGGAAAAACCATGGTGGGAGTTAGTACCCACAAGATTCCCTATCTATAGAATAGAAACCTCTGACTGGTTAAGGTCTTACAAATATGCCCTGTTAGGAGCAAACCTTGTTAGGAGTCACTAGGTTAAGGGATTTTCTATGATGAGCCATGTTAGGAGAAACCTTGCAAGAGGATTTAAACTCAGATGTTGAGCTACTCTATTAGGGTATTTACACATTAAGGCCTATCAGGACCTACCCGGTTAAGGGATTTAGCTATTACAACTATTAGGATAACAACAATTCAATGATCTTCATATAACAAATCTGTGTCTAATAAGATCTGCTTCAGTTCCTCCAAAACTTCAACAAAACATCAATACGAAGCTTCACAAATCACCACACAATTAGAATATGAATATTCGCCTTCGATCTCATACGTGCATTTATAAGTCATCACACTTTTCATAGACATCAACTTAGTCGGCTAACAACCTTGGAACAATCTCCTAGGTTCAATGAATCTAGACAAACTTACATTACACATCGAACTTATGTTGGCCACTGACATAACAAGCCAAAAATAAAACAAAATTGTACCGGTTTACCAATCTTCATGACTTTATCACTACCAGTTAAGTGTTCTTCCAAATAGCCTGCTCTGTACATCAAATTTTGATCATCCTGTTGAATCTGCTAATGCGGTCACGAATATAACACCAAATACCTGACTCCATTATTCCTGAAAAACAACATCATCCAACTCTTTGTCAATCACCTACACCTGTTGCTTGAATGCATCTCTATTCCAGTTAACCGATTGAGGACCTATTTGTCAATTCATTGTTAAATTGTCTTCTCTATCAGTTAAGCTTTACTGGTTGGCTTACAAGACATATGTGACTATAAATCATAATTTCATCAATGACAACATAAAACAAGTCACCAATCAATTCTTTACAACCAAACATCAACATCAAGCCAACATAAATGTGCTTTGGTCATCTTCTCATTACATTTAAAGCTACGTGATTATGCTCAATATTGTGCTCTACATTCACAACAATGACAACTTGCATATAGTTTAGCACCAATATTCACACCCACATCATGTCACAAGTTTGGCACTTAATGACCCCCATCATGAACTCCCCTTGCATGTTTTATCTCTCTCTCTCTCTCTCTCTCTATATATATATACATATACATACATACATACATATATATACATATTGTAGACACCCAAAAATAGTCAACGCTTGCGAGGTCATACTTTAACATTTGCGCATTGCCTCATTTTAGGTTTTTGCGTCGCATTAACATTTCTCCTATGATTCACACTTGGTCTTTATCATTTGCGAACATCAAGTCGTTCTTCTACATTCTTCAATCATCTCGTCCTCAAATTTGGTCTTGTCGACAACATTATCCAGTCATGATTTTGATCAATCTTATCCTATCGCATCAATGTGCGTATTCAATCTTATCATTCTGGACATCGTCAATCCTAACTAGGGTTTTGTCCTTCTATCAATCTTATCAATCGTATCATCAATCCTTCAATCTTGTCATTTTAACGATCGATTTGTCATCGATCGCTGTCATGTGCAATCTTGTCATTTTTGCAATCGATTTGTCATCGATCGTGGTCATTTCCAATCTTGTTGTCTTGCAATTTATTTATCATCGATCCTCGTCCTCTTGTCAATCTTGTAATCTTGCGACCGATTTGTCATCGATCGTTGTCTGTCTCAATTATGTCAATTTGGATCAATTTGTCATTGTTCCTCATCAATTGGCGCATTTATCAATCAAATTATTTTGTCACATTGGTCATTTATCAATTCAAAATCATGACATTAATTATCTTCAATCAAGACCTAATTGTCATTTTCGCATTTCTAATTCGTCTTCTAGGGTTTTATGATTTAGTCATTTAACCTAATGTGTCATTTCTTCCTCTAGGATTAAATAATTTATTTATTTATCCTAGGTCTTCTTATTACAATTAAATCTTTATTTAATTGGCTAATTATTCCTCTTTGTGAATTGATTAATAAATGAAAAATTATTAATTAATTCACTAATTCCTAAATTCTAATTTCTATCAATTTCTAATTCCTAATTTGTCATCAATTTCAATTTCCTATTTTCTTAATTTCTAATTTCTTTTCCCTCCTATTTCATCTCCTAATTCTATGGGAATGACATTTCAATTTGTCATGAAATTGTCATAATTGATAATCAATCAATTTGACATGGAATTTGTCATAAGTTTGTCATCAATTATCAATCAATCAAATTGTGCATGGAAAGTGCATAATTTGTCATATTTTGTCATGTTGATTGGCAATTTCCATTTGAATTGCATCATGCCAATCTTGTCATTTATCCAATTTTTCTATAAATTGGATGTTTTTTTCAATCAAATCCCTTCGAATCCTTGATCCCTTGAATTCTTCATGAATCCCGAATTTCTATCAAACTACCGAATTTTCGTTTCTAGTACTCTTGAGCTTTTTGCTTTCAATTGTGTGAGCACTTGTAGGTGAGATCCACAAACCCATTGAAGAGGAAAGAACAACAATGGAGCCGCATGGAAGGAGTATTCAATCTTACATCTGGTTTGCATAATTTTCATTTTGAATGCTTTGTTTTTTATGCCTCTATTGAATGTGCTTAGAATTAGGTTCATTTCAATGAGTATTCTTATGATTGAGCTAACATGTCTTGTGTTTTGATTGATCTACTTATCTTGTGATGAATCCTAATTTCTACGCTACATTAACTGGTGAACCCGACGTGAATACTAACCTTCTAACCATCTTACTATGTTTTGGAGTGCTTCTAAGTTGATTTGCAGGTCAAAAAACCCAAAAACAGGGTCGTGCAGTGCATTCTGGACACTTCTGCCCTTCTGTAAAGCATTTTGCGCCTGTGTTGAAACATCTTGCGCCTGTGTTGAAATATTTTGTGCTTGTGTTATACATCTTGCGCTTGTGTTCTGACTTCTGCGCCTATGTAAAGTCCAGATCAGAGGTGAAAAATGCATTTTTTACTTGAAAATTTTTATATGTTTTAGTAAATTGCAATTTTGAGGGTCTTCGGTGCATTTGTGGACAAATATGGTGTGCGGAAACATGATGAGAGCTCATTAATGTTTCCAAAATTTGGTTCTAGATTATTTGAATACCTTTCCAACACATCAAACGGTTTGTAATTTGGAGCTAGGATGAGAAGGTTATGCCTTCTCAAAGTGGACTGAAATTGTAATCTAGTTTTCATAAATCAGATCATCTATGCTTTGGATTTTGGTACTGATTATTTGTGCAGGATCTTGGCATACGCATGACAAAGACTAAAAATCAAACTACTAACATGTGTTATGCAGATTCGATGGTCAAAGACAACAAATCAAACATCTAACTAGCGTTTTGCAGGTTGCCTTGGAGAAACAACCAAATTGTGTGTTTGAGATTTTTAATTAGGCACTTAGTGATTTATAAATAGGAGGAAATGAACCCTTGTTTGCTTTATTTGTTAAGTATGACATTGGAGTAGGAGAGTATGCTCTCATCCTTCAAAGGGTGATCAGAAATCCAGATCTTTGATACCATGCTTGTGTTGTTGATTGTTTGTCTCCATTAGAGGGCCTGCCTTCCCGACCACTTTGCTTTTGCAAGCAAGTGATAATCGTGAGAAGGGAACGACCCAAAGTGAGTACAGATAGAATTCCTTGGCATTCTAACTCACTATAAAAAAATACCTGATGAGCGAAAGCTTTGAAGGAAGTGTTACGTGGGAATTGCAGTTACTTGGGAAGTGATGCCCCTTGAAACTCTTTCTCATATCAACATCTAAGTAGGGCCTCTTGGTCTAAATCGCGCTTGCGCGACTACATTTGTTTGGTATCTTGATGGGCTTAATGTCTCAATCATGCTTGCATGACATCAAGGAGTAATGCTTAACAGAAATCCTTACTACATACCTTGTTTTTAGAGGCCAAAAACCCTTCTAGTTGCTTGAGAAGGACAAATTCGGATACTTGGAAGAGATACTAAGTTCGCCATGGGGAGATTCCATGGGGACTGATGCTTGGCTGCCCTGAGAAGTGAGTGCCGTGGAGGGGAGCCCGTGGGGTCAAGCATCTATGTATTCTCCTTGAATCCCATAATGAGTCTACCTCTCAAGTACCTAATGTCTTTGCCTACCCTAAGGAATGTGGAAATGAGCATGATTGCCTTGAGTCTAAGTTGTAACATCTTGTATTCTTTGATTGTCAAAAGTTGAATACCATTTCAAGAACAAACACATTAATATAACATAAAGTTAAGCACAAGAGACATTCATCCAACAAACATTCAACAAGATTCAAAGATCATCCTTCAAGCATGGTTATCCAACATTGGTCAAAAACTTGTCTCAACTCTTATGTCACTTACGTTTAGGTTCATCATAGGTTGCATTTAGCAAAGTCATTATCAAGTATCAAAGTTAGGATTCACCTAAGTCATACTTCTTTTGCATATCAATAAAAGTCATCCATTTACATGTGTCCTCTTGCATAAGAGTAATATCATTTCATAATTAAACCTTAGGTTTCATCTTAGGTTGACATTGTCATACATTTGCATTTGCATATCCCAAGTCTCTTCATTAAGCCTAAGTCATTGTCATATCATATTAAGATCACTTGCATATTAATTGTCCCTTTGCATATAGTCTCAAAAACCTAGGTCTTGTCATACTTAAGCAATCCAAATCTTTGATAAACCCCAAGTCATTGTTAAGAAGTCTAGACCTCATCAAGTCTTTTGTCCTTTTTGTCATCAATATCATTTCGTCAAACCTAGCTTAGTATCCAAGCATATAGGTGAGACATTGTCAATTTGTCCTTTTGTCACTTGGTCCTTTTGTCCTTTGAGGCCTAGGCATCATTTCAATTTCCTAAGGGTCCATCTCTTAGATTTGCATTTCAAAAGTTTGTCAAAATCTTCAAAAACAACCAAAAACATAGATTGCATTTTCATATATTTAGTTTGCATTTAGTTGCATATCATACATTATCCTTGAAAATTTCCAAAAAAAATTGCATTTGCATAAGTGACATGCCAGTTGAGACAAGATCAAGATCTAAGAAGATGAGTGAACCAATGTACCAATCCATGGATAACATAGTAAATTCGCAGTGTCAAACTAGTCAAATAGTGCAAGTTGAAGGTTCATCAAACACATCTCTACCACCATATGGAATGGTTCAACTTGGACCACCTCCATTATATGAACCAGTATTTGTACCCATGAAACCAGGACATGGGAGTGTTCCACCAACTCCAAGAGGAAGTGCACCTTTTAATTGGGATCAACCAAATTTGCAACATGACATTCGAACTCAAACATTGTCTGAAGAACAAACTCTCTCACAAGGATTTGGTTCAGATCAAGGCATTCAGCAAGAAACAAATCCAAATATTTTACCAGATTCTTCATCATATTTTGATGTCTCTGATGATGTTGTTATGTACCTTAAGGATCCAAAGTTGACAAAAAAGATGGATAAATTCTTGAATAAGGTCTTTAAGAGGTTTCCTCAAAAGTATCTTCACATGATGAGTAATATGATTCCCTTAAATGAGCAAATTAATGTGCAAAAACAACAAGGCAGTGAGTTGTTAGGTTTCTCTCTGCATCCAAATGAAGAACATGTGCAACAAGAAACCCAACCCACCTTGATGAGTAAACGTGCTTCAAAGGCATTGACAGTGACTATTCCTCAAAAGTCCACATTCAAAATAATAAACAATCCATTGTTTAATGCAACACCTTTAACACCAGATCAAATGAAGGCCACACAAATGTTGATGACAGGTTTCCCTCAACAAGAAGTGATTCCTCGAATACCAAAAAGTGGACCCAAATCTAAGATGCAAGAAAGCTTTACGATTGGAATGTCTGATCTTACAAATGTTCAAATTGCCTTTCCTTCATGCCAAAACATTGATTTCTTGTCAGAATCCCCCATGCATATCCAAAGTCCAACCTCATGTCAAGAGGATAACTTAGCATGCGAAGAAATGAGTCCTAAAGAAGATCAAGATCAAGATCCCAAAACCTTATCATCCCATCCAATTGTTGACCAGGACCCCATCTTCCCACACATTCATAATGATCTTCCTATCACTATCCATTCTATCCAAGAGAACAACACCTTTTCAAGTCCTATTGACACTCCATTCTCCGAGCAAGATCAAGATATCTTAGTCCATCCAATCCCAAATGATCCCCTTCCATTTCACAAACACAATGTCCTTTCAAATCCCATTGACATTCCACTTTCTAAGAAAGATCAAGATATCCCTTCCATTCTTTCCGATGATCCCATTGAAAGTCAAGAGCAAAGAACCTTTAAAGAAGATTCCAATGATCTTCCTCCTTGTCAAGATCAAATCATTCCTTCAGATCCTCCACAAGATCCACTTGTCCCTCCATCTCCACATCCTAATCCCGCATATCCACTCCAAGGTCTCAGTTCTTTTGATGATCCTATTATTCCCCCCATTCTATCTCTTGAAGAGCCTGTCATTGAGCCATGTCCACTACACACTCCTAGTCCCCCTCATGATCCTGATACCCCTCATGATTCTAACATGTCAGTGCAAGATGTTCATGAACCCCCTACATGCATAATGGGTTCTTCCACTTTGGTGCAATCCGATCCACTTCAAGATCTCCTTATTTCTCTCATATCACATCCACCTCATAATGGACTCTCGTCTTCTTCCCAAAGAAAAGAGTATCCTATTAGTCAAAATATTGATAAAGGCAAAGGGGTAGATCTCCATAAGCAAGAATCCCTTCATGTTAAAGAAGATCTTAATGGTCATGGCTAAAAAGCTCACACTCAAGGCATTGGTATCCCTTCAAAGTCAAAATCCAAATGTCCACCTTCCCCATCATCCCTTCCATCCATTCTAGGTCCCTATATCCCTCCATCTCCTATGCAACATCAACAAAGGCACACATCTTGGAGAACCTTCCATCCATCCCACATGCCTCCATATCATTCCCGTCCACACCAACATTCATTCCCTCCTCCAAGCAATTTGGATGCCAAGCATAAAAGTCGTAAGTCTAGAAATCCACATGTATTCAAGGATCAACATGTCCAATATAATCGACATGTCAAAACAAAGAACAAATTGATCTATAAAGAAAAAGAAAAATCAAAAAGGCCACAAAGGCCCACTGAGCAAAATAAAGCAAGGTCAAAATATATATGGGTTCCTAAATCCCTTGTGCAAGCAATGCACTCCAAGGAACCACAAAAGCATGAAAAATCAAAAACCATGTGGATCCCTAAGAAGCTCCTTGAAGCACAAAAGCCTAAAGAAATATCCAACTTGGCATCCAAAGTTGCTATTCCTCCATCCAAACCGTCCAAGTCTATTCCTCCATCCATTTTGGGCCCTTATTTCCCAAAATCCATAGCCTTTCCTCCATCAAAATCTCAATATCCAAAATACATTTTTCCTCCATTAGTCCATCACCCCTCAAGGTGTATGCCAATGTCGATCTTGCCTTCATTTCCATCCACTGAAGCCCAATTCTTCCAATACCCTATCCATTATCCAATGCATATTTTCCATCCTTCCATCCCTCTCGTCCAATCCTTTGCATAAATCATTGCCTTAGTTTCATCTCATTGTCCATGTCCTTATCCTACCAACGTCTTTGAGCATACTTTTAAAGGTCATGGTCCATTCTTTTCAAGGCTACTATCCAAACAAAAAGACTCTTGAGTCCTTCTTCCATCCCCTATCATGTGTCCGTCTTCTTCTGAAAAAGTCAAAATCCAAAAAAATACAAAAAAAAGTGAAAAAAAAAAGACAAAAGAAAGAAAAAAATAATAAAGAAAAATAATTCGTCCACTGGTGAAAACCTGGCAAACAGGCGCTTTGGGCAAGTACCATGATGAAAACCTGGCAAACAGGCGTCATGGGTAATTTATGAACTTCTTGCACACCACACTTGGGGGCAAGTTTCCTCCTTCATATCCTATTGCCCTTCATTATCCTATCATATCATGTCATACCCTTCCATTATCCTATTGTCCCTCATGTCCAGTTTCCCTTTCCACCTTGGATCTTGACAAGGCTGACGATCGTCATGAGCATCATGCATCTTGTTTGCAGCTTTTAGTCTATCATAGCTTTTGGTCATTTATCCATTTGCTTATTATAACCTTTCATCCATATTCCCTAGCTTATTGCAACTTTCTGCCACTATCCCTTAGCCAACCCCGACCTTCAGTCCATGTCCCTTATCCATTCTTGGTCTTGCTTATCCTATCCATATCTTATCATTATCCATACACTCTTTTTCAATCCTTGATCTTGATCTAACATAAGGACGCAAAATTTATACATGGTTTCAAAAAACCTGTTGACATGTCCCTCATGCCATGTCACTGCTTTACATTGTCATATCCAGTTTCTTGTCCCATCATGCAATAGCCCTTGAAAATTGCATCCATATTGTCTCTATCATAAAAGGCCTTTGTCTTCCCTCTATCCACCATCATTTTAGCAAGCCTATTTATCCGTTTGTCATATTCCTTGCCTTGCTAGACACTGGGGGCAAAATTTGAAAAAATCATAAAAATTGAAAAAAGTCCTGAAAAAATATCATAAAAATTGAAAAAAGTCCTGAAAAAAAAAAAGTCTTAAACATTGAAAAAAGTCCTGAAAAAAGTCATAAAAATCCAAAAATGTCCTGAAAAAAAGTCTTAAAAATTGAAAAAAGTCCTTAAAAAAGTCTTAAAAATTGAAAAAAGTCCTGAAAAAAGTCATAAAAATCCAAAAAAGTCCTGAAAAAAGTCATAAAAATCCAAAAATGTCCTTAAAAAAATTCTTAAAAATCAAAAAATGTCCTGAAATAATCCAAAAAAAAAATCAAATAAAGTCCTGAAAAAGAATGAACACAAAAAAATTTGTAAAACTCCAAAAACCAAAAACATGCATTTTTGCAATAAGGTATTCCCTTTATGCATCGATAGATCACTGAGCATTCATCCAACGACACTTGCCATCCAACATTGTGCTTTAATGAAATCACGCATTAACAGATGAACTTTTTCAACTCAAACCAAGCATTCAAACTGATCCAAATTGTCTTATCAATCGAATATCCGCATTAAAAATCATTTGTCCTTGTCACATTATCATGGGTCTTATACAGGGTGTGGTATACTCGAAACCAAACTGTGTCCTGTCTTAGATAGGGTACCACATTTCCTGAAACCAGACAGCATGATCGTCCTATCATCACGTTCCACTTTTGACAATGAAGATCAAGATGTTTGTTTGTTTGTTTGAATTTGCGCATCTTATCTTTTTATTGATTTGCCTTCGATCATGTTCCTATGTTGCTCGATGATGTCACTGAGTGATTTAGAGTGACCGGGATGGCTCATGATCCTTTTCTTTTTTGATTGTGATTGTCGTTTGTTTATGCTGTGTCTGTCTTATGCAAATCGGGTTGCATTTCAGCTCTGGCCTTCAATGCCATGATGCTACGCATCCATTTTGCTAAATAAAAATAAAGGTTCTCACCTACAAAGTGCATTACTGAAAGCAAAATTTTCATCATCTCTAACTATCTTCTATCTCATTTCTTCTTACTAACATTTCTTCTGTCCGGTCGGATAGTCAGTTCGGTCTAGTGCTCTAATATCCAAGCACATATGCTGCATCCTGCATCCATTTGGTTAGTACAATTCCATCACACATATTACATCAAGCATTTTATCCATTTCATTTCATAAATCCATAAAAAATACATAAAAATACATCCATACATGTTCATACAAAGTGCATAAGTTATTCATACATGCAAAAAAACATAAGTCATAACATATTGCATCCATCATGTCGATGCATATCATATCACATATCATAATAATATCAGAGTACAAAATCGGACTGTCTGTCCTAAGTATGACCCGCAGGCTGACTACAAAATGTCAAACTACATAATGTCCACTGTCTGTCATAAGGAGTACGTGCCTCTGTCACTGGGTGCTCCCTCTATCTTCCTCATCCCCGCAATGTCCCGCAAACGAGTCAAATTCATGAAATTAAACACATGGGTTTTCGAGATACATATCGCTGCTCCTGCATCCTCCGGATGTCTGAATGTGCATACACGTTCTCTGAGGTGATCTGCCCTTGGAATGTTCGCCATCTCTCTGCAAGTGTTCTTGTCCAGAGCAACAAATTCTCCTCTTTGGCTAGTCAAAATGAGCAATTTTCACCCTCTTGGTCTCATTTATAGCTCTTTGTCATTGCATAGATGGACGTGCGTCCTCTCCATCTTATGTTGGTCGCGGTCTTGTGCACATTAAATTGCTTGTCCTTCATGCATCTGATATCCGATTGTCAGTCCGTTCGATCCTACCATTTTTTATCGATCAATTGGCCTCTTTTCCGCATGTTTCCGGCCAATTCCTCGAGGGGGCATGCATATGTCATTATTATTGTCTGGGGCATTTAGTTATTGTTCTTTGAAACAATGCTCAGAATCGCATTGTCTCAAAGAGGGGCAAAATGTAGACACCCAAAAATG